>NW_024104898.1:334041-1813501 GCF_003945595.2 Pipra filicauda
ACACCAAAGACAACTTTAGCTCTCAAGAGGACAGATGCTTTCTCCTAGGGCTTATGAAAAGACAGTTAATGAAGTGACTGGACCTCTTTAGCACTCTTCATAACCACCAGACTGGATTGTCATTAGAGCCCTAACATTTTCCCTAGCAAAGATCCAGTTAGCACAGCTTCCTGCATCCTTACATTCATATACAATCAAAGTTTTCACGTAATTTTGAACAAGTTTGTTCCTGAGGATTTGTCATCTATCTCTTTTCTTCAAATATTTCCCTGAAATACACATAACTTTAGGTGCCAAAAGACAGTTATTTCACTGAACTCAAGCCTTATGTATTTATTTTTATTTTTCTAATAAAGGCACCTTCTGTCTTCTGGAGAAATCCAGCAAAGCTTGATCATATGCTAACAGAAGCAATAGTTCTTCAAGGTCAATAGCAAAGAATATTCTGTGTGCATGGAGGAACAAATATAGGGAAAATCAGGGCAGCTGAGAAGTGAGAAGGAGAACACATCAGAGAAGAAGAAATAACAGGCCAAAGAAAATAGAAAGAAATGTTTGATCCCATAGAGGAGAATGAAAACCAGGAAAGAGAATGTAAGCAGCTGCTAATGCTGATTTGTCCCACCTGCAGGTACAACAGCTCCCCAGGGTACCCTAGGGACCACAGGCTCTAACTGATGGCACACACATGCACCTGCAGAGGGCATTTCATCTCATCTGCCCTTTTGTCTCCCCTGAGGAGAGAGCACAGACAATACCTTTATACCGAACGCCTACCACGCAGGTTATTGGTGTGCTGTGTCCCTCCCTTACTACTTGCCATATGCCAAAGACCTATATTTATGTATGTCCTGCTTAGAAACAGACATTTTAAGCTCTGAACATCTTTGGTAGTGCAGTTAGATTAGGAAAAAAAGCAGTACTATTACACTGGTGGAACACATTTCCTTAGGAATTGAGGAAATCAGCCACACTGATTTAGCCAGGTCATGTTGCAGAGTCTAAACCAATTTAATTGGTCACAGAACCACAAACTGGTCAAGATGGGAAGGAACCTCTGGAAGTCATCTGGTCTAACACACTGATCAAACAGGGCCTTCTGGAACCAATCTAGTCATTCTATCTCCACATTAATAATAATAACTACCCACAACACTATAGGCATTTTTACAGTAAACACATAGCAAATAATATGTTCACCACTGGTCCAATTTCCTTCCCTCTTGAAGTTAAACCTTTATGGGCATCACCCTGGGAAACTCACTGCTGTCCCTAGGAAGTACTCTTCCTAAGCACTGTCCCTCATTCTCACTGGATGAGAAAAGCCTTCCCTTCACTTTCTTTAGGAGGCAAACCCAGAGGCAGAAAGAGGGAAAGGCCATATAAGACAGCCATTACTGCCCACCTCCTGCTGTTTTGAACTGTATTTTATGTGATTTTATGTGCATTTGCTCCCCGGTTCAGCACATAATAGAGAGGATCTCTCTGCCCAGAATGGACTGTAAGAGACTTTCCTGCTGCTGAACTGAGTCAGTAAGTCATTCATGTCTTTCCCAGATGTTTCTGTTTTCTCAGCTAACAGGAACCGTATGTACTGCTGGCTCTCCCTGAAGACCTGGGCCAGCACAAACAGAATGGGGGGGTGAGGGAGGGGGAGGAATTCCCCACTTGACTTCAGGAACCAGGAGTGTGCTCACCTGCAGGAGCAGGGTTGGTCCAGGATGCTTCACAAGTGAAGGTTCTAACAAAGAACCTCTCCTGAACCACTGGGACCAGCGTACACAGGTGTGACCAAATGTTGAAAATGCCCCCCCATCTTTAGAAGGTTTTAATCCTTTTAAACTTCTAAATATCACCTCAGTGTCTTTGATACCTGTAGTAACAAATAAGCACTACATGCAGCAAACTTACCTGTAGCAGTAGGTGAAGCAGCCACGATATTTAAGACACGGACAATAAACAGCACCCTGTTTGCTCACTGAGTTTTAGTGCAGAATTCGGTGTTTATTGTAATGGTGATAAATCAAAGAATCTAAGCTTTCCTCCTCAGTTTTTTTAAAATAAATTCCTTGTAAAATAGTTATCTATTTTCATATGTTTCCAAATATCAAGGCAATGGTCAATACACAGCAGTCAAACTTTGTGGTCAGGCTTCTAGAGAGGAAAAGCTATAGAGCAACATGTTTGCAAACACCTAAGTCCCTAGTCTGGCCATTATATTTTATTGCCTTTTTTTTTTAATTTACTGCACACTGGAAGTTAAATTTTAATGACAGGAAACAAATTACAATTTATGCCAACCCAAATCTGAACAGGGCAGTTCAGACCACTGAGCAGCACTTCAAAAATAATTAGAAATTAGAACTCCACCTTTTCCTTTCCAGTGTTTGGTTTGTGGTCTTGTTTTGTGTTCCTTTTTTTATTTTTTCCCTCCTTTGCTCTCTCATCCTTGCCTAGATATTGGTCAAAATCATTTGCAGAAGGCTTTCTTTCCCAGTCTCCAGAAACATTCTAGTCAGTTATCAAAAACAGCTATCAAAACTCTACTTCAGATTTTTTAGAGGCTTTTTTCTATCCAAAGCAAAAAAACATGTGTTTGCAGATGTTCACCAAAACCAGTTTGATTAAATTGCGGCACAGAAATTGTCTTCAAATTTATTAGGAGGTACGACATGTTTATAGCTTAAATGCATGTAGTTTATTGCCTTTTTAGTTCTGACTGCTAAATAGCAGCATTATTTGAATAGACAGACTTCAGTGAAATATAACTCTTGGTTAAATGAATTTCAGTAGCAGCATAGGCTTACACAGTAAAGATTAAAAAAATCCCAGTGTTCTCCTCTTTTCCTTTGTCTAGCTTTGGCCAGACTATATTTTTTTATATTGCTTCTTTCAAAGTACTGGCCCTCAACCTGTGCTCAGTAACTGGCTTGCACTCCTGCAGAGTCCTATGAATTCCTCTATCGAAAGTTTATCTCCCAAGTCAGTTTGAGTCCATTCTTCACAAAGGCACTCAGATTAAAAAAGAGTGAGTAAAAAAGAAATTAGAGAGAATCACTACATCTCTATGCTGATTTAAAAAAAAAAAAAAATTAGACCACCCTAACTGTAATTCAGCACTTGCAGTTGTCAACTTTTGACATAAACCCCCAGGATCCTTTCAAACACGCTACCAGAAAACTTCTCTGCCAGTAAGCTGCAGGGCATGACAAAGCCATGTATTTTGTCCAGGTACAAACTGAAACATGGGGTTAAAGTTCATAATTAACTAAAGCTCCATTCAAAGTCCAGTGATCTTAATGAATATTAATAAATTTCAAAGGCTGTCAGGTTACTTTCCTCTCCCAGACAAGCCAAACAGCTTCCAGGAGACAATAAGAGCTTTATCTCTGCCTCCATGCTCCCAAGAATTATTATTATTATTTTTAATGAAACACATTGAGGGTCCACATTGCTGTCAGCTGTCTGCAACTTGATTTATTTTTAGCTTGTAATATAGTTAATAAAAAACAGGTACAAAACTCATCCTGCTTTAGAAGCACATCTTGAAAATTGGACAGCTCTGCTAAAGTCATTATAGAACAAGATTTTAAGATGCATCTAAAAAGCTATAAACCAAACTGTTCTTAATATGCCATAAAAGAATTGTTTATCTATGTGCATGCATTGAAACATCTGATGTTGCACTTTCCCATTTATAGGGAAAGGCAACCCTGTCAGGGAGACCACACACTATGTCACATTTAGTACCTGTTAGGGAAGTTTTAGCATGATTTTAATTATTTCCAAGCTTGGTAAATCCCCTTCTGCCTCCTTGCTGGAAGGGTTTATGTCAATTAAAATGGAGTATCCTGTAAACTGTTTAAGCCCCTAGAAAGCTTCAATTTGCTTCCTAGTTAGCAAATTCCTCTCCTTTTCACTGTCCAGCTACACCCTTGGCCACAACAGAATATAAAATGTAGTTTCCCAGGTAGCATAGTACCTAGAATTTCATCCAGATATGCCTGTATTGCTGTCAATACCTATGGTGAATTGTTTGTGCCATCTACAGAGCTATCCTGCACTGACAGGAAAACCAAGTGAGAGCAGGTGGGCCAATTAGCTGCAGTGACACCAGACTCAGCTCTTTCAGCATTTGTATCTAAAGGGTAAACGTCTGGGAAAGTTGGGAACATGAACTTGGTATCTATTTCTGTGGCTGTGAATCTGCTGAGAAATTTGCACATGCAAAACCAAACGCATTCATTCATCTATCTCAGGACACTGTCTTCAGGAGGCAATATTATCTGGGATCCTGCCCACCTGAACCCCAGGGAAGAGTTCAAGCAAGGAGAGACAGGTATAGAGACCGCACAAGAGGGAGCACCACATTTGCCTGAAGTGACATGGGCCGTAAAGAGAGGCCTCACGCTCTTTGGCTCCAAGTCTGGTGCACCTGGAGACACAATGATATCTCATACCCTTGATAATCAAGGACCAAGGCTCAGCTGAAACATCTCACTCAGGCTGGGCTACTCTACAACATTAGAGCCTATAGGTTCTCTTTTTTCCACAGCAGAAATACACAGCCAGATGCAAAGCAATAACCCTGCAGTCATGCTGGGGCTATCAGCTTTTAGAAGCCCAGCATTAGAGGTTTCCACACACAGTTACCCCTGAGGAGGGAAAAATGGAGTTATGAGCAGCAGAAGTCAGAAATAATTCTGCTGTTATAAGCGAAGCTGGGGTTGGAGTCCACCAATCTCAGCTAGATACAGTTGCAAGGCAGTTACAGAAACATATAAGAAACAGAGTCTCTTGGTCTCCTTCAAAAGAGACATTGGCATCTCCCAGCAAAGGGCATTCTTCACCTGCAGTCAGACATCTCCCTGCTGTTTAAGTCTGGTCAGCAAGATGACAGCTGAGAGCTTAATCCATGGTCAATTAAAGAACTAACATGCGTTTCAGTTATTAATAAGAACATTCCAAGAAGTAGCAGAGTTTGCCCATATAAGCTGGCTAGAAGAAAACTCTTAACAAACAGTGAACTGCATGGTCACAGTTCACAGCTGAGATGCCTACCTCTTCTGACAGAGCTTGTTCTGGTGGCAAAAGCTTTGCTCTAATCCATCAATGAAAAAACGATAGGAATAATGAGATCACCACTATTCTTTTTTTTATACATTTTTCCTTCGGCATAAAAAAGAAGATCAGATTTATGGCTTATTATATACTTTACTCTTTTGGAAAAAGACTCATGGATCTTATTAAGCAGCCTGATGGTGCAGTGGGACTGAATGCTGTGGTCCTGGAACAAGTTACATAGAGATTTTGATACTACAGCATTGGGTCATCTGAAGTTTCCTTGGTTCTGAATGTTGCAAATAAGTCTAAGCTTTCTGGGAGTGGAGAAAGGGTATTTGTTACTAAGGAAATTCAACTGGTCCTTATAGTAACAGAAGATGGATTATATTAGCAGGACAAAACTTTGGGTTATGTCTGAGTACTAAAATTATCAGATGCTTCCAATATATTTCTGCTCCAACTCAGGGTGGAGTTCTCAAGCTTTCAAGACCATATCCCCCAGAAGTCACTTAGACACCTAATTCCCATGTAAAAGGAGGAAAACAGCCTGCCCATAATCCTTTTGTAAAAGCTTTCATGTAAAGAGATACAAGTACTGCAGCTGAGTTTCATATTTTTGCAGGAGGAAGAGAAAAGAATTTGGACGTAGTCCTTGCAATAATTAATCATTGAATAATAAGGAGTTATTGCAGGAAAACATGATATTGCCAAACATCTTCCACACAGATGCACCGTTTGCATTGTTTCTCCCTTGCATTTCAGGAATTAGTAAATAACGCTGGGGCCAATTCCCAAACACAAGGCGATTTTAGTTGACCACCTTGTTCGGGATCAACTCACAGTCACCAGCAGTTAAATATAGTTCCTTAAATTATACACTACTTGTAATGCCTGAAAAAATGCAAACATGTAAAACAACTCAGGGTAGCCCTCGTACATCTAAGCCAAGGGCAATGATGGGACTTAGGGGCAGACAAGTCTCTTTATTTTCTAATGGCAGATACATCAGTTTCTCCAATAAATGGGGTTGTTGCCAGGGTTAGAGCATGAACTGAGAAGACATCACAGAATGCAGACACACATGCTATGTTAGGTGCTTTAACAGCCAAGGCTGCAGCCCCCTTAATTAACTACACCTTAATTCTCCCTGTTCCTTGCAGGCCTGGGATCCCAGCAGATAAGCAGACTTATCATTTCACTCTCCAATCTAGAAACAGAAGAGCTAATTGTAACAGCAGCACATTGACACAGCCAAGACCCTCACCAAACCTCTTGCTGGGGATTCCTGTAACCATGAAACCTATGTGCATATTTCAAGCCATAGCTCTCACAGCAAGCTCAGCCTTTCCCTAGGGAAAGGGTTGGGTGTTAAGGAGGAGAGGCTAGGAAAGTGCTTTGCTAATTGAGCTTTCAGCTCCAGGAAAGTGTTCATGTCCTGGGGCAATCTTTTCAGCAAAATTGCATCTGAATGCCAAAAATTAAGGAAATGAAAAATGAGCAAAGAGCAAATTAAAATCTCATAGCATTTAATTGTGGAATCAACAACACATTGAGTTCCTGGAACAATCACTGTACCCCAGGCACTTCAGCAACTGCTGCCCAGCACTGCTGAGACTCCTCAGTGTCCCACTGTCCCAGCCGAACAACAGATGGGAACTGCTGAAACTCAAAGCAAAAATCCTGGCACATGTCAGGGTTTCTCCTCCCTTTCTCTTCTAATGTTTGTGGTACTGTCTTGAATGTGACTAACGAGAACTCCAACAACTGAAACAACTGATGGGGCTTCCACAAAGCGAGGGAACCACATGGCTGGTGACTCTGCAGCAACCCAGCATCACTGTTTCCCCAAAATGTGACCTTGCAGGGTTATCTTCTTATTAGGATAGAATTACAGGCTGCCATGTGATCTCTGTTTAAGGGAAGCATAGTCATAGTGCACTTATAATTTTTATTTATTTTTTTTAATTTAACTGATGGACATGCCTCTTTGCAAATCAGTTCCAAGGAATCATTAAAGCTACTTTCATGAGAAATGGGTTAATTAGTAAGAAAAATATAGTTCAAAGTAAAGATATTAAATCTGGCATGAATATGATTTCTGTAAGTTCTTTACTAAATTGTCATTCTGATAACATCGTATGGAAATAGTGTTTTCTCTCCTACACCACAAAATCTGTTGGTCTTCCTATCCCTTAAGTTTACAGCCAGTTTAGAAATTGTGAGTTCTGTGATGTGCAAAATCTAACAGAGAATTCAATCTGTGCTGGAAGACCATGAGCCTCTCTAAGGCTGCCCTGATGACTGCAATATCAAGAATTACTCAACCTGTCTCTGAATATGAGATAAATCCTTCTGAAATCTGTCAATAACAACTGGAAAATCTATTATGTCATGGGAGGAGAGAAAATGTGGATTTGAGCAATTGAGCTGCTTTATACCCAAGTTTTCACATGAGCTGTATTTTATTTTAATATATTGAGCTAAATACTACCCGACTACAATTTCCTACATCTCTAGTGCTAAAAGCATTTTTGTAGCCTTTATGAGACTCTGAAAAAAGAGATCCTTCACTTAGTTGCAAAAGCTGATCCTAGAGATGAGAAGGTCTGATAAAATAGGTAAGTAATTAGAAGTATGATCAAATAACTCAGTAAACAGCATTACCCTCCGTCAATTGTATATACTGTATGCACTAAGCATTAAATATATTGGAGGCTGTATATAGTAATGAAAATACCAGTGTAGAAATAAAATGCTAAACTAAGGTTCCAAACTTGTCTGTTTCTGACTGCCATGTGTCAGAAAAATGAGAAGAAAAATCAAAGCCAACTCCAGAGAGGAGGAGTCACAGAAGATCAACACTGAAAAACAGAGTTTGCCAAAACCCTCAGAAACTGAAGTCCTGGAGATGTACACAGCTCTGCTGGGGACTTAATTTTTATGGACACTTTCCCTTTTAGCCACTGGGCCCCAGTTGTCTCAGGTCAAAACTACTGAAAGGCCCGTGGTTCCTGCTGAATGTTCCGCCCATTTGCTTGGCAGAAAAAAAGCACTTCACAGCCCCTGCAAAGCTGCCTCTAAAACTCACTGGTTTAAGGTTACATTTTGACTTCTCCTTACTTGGAGTGTGACTGAAAATACCACTTGTTTTGGCAAGAAAACTGGAAGAGATTCAGTGTAATAGGGGTGAGAGGACCAGTTATTAACATCTCAGCAGGAGCCATTCAGGGATGTGCTGCAGTCTCCTCATACTTTATACCTAAGGCAGCTTCAAATTTGTCTGAAATTTCTCTCCCCTCCCCACTCCCATAGGAGTTACTTTACTTTTCAGTGAAAGAGTACTGAGTTCAGGAAACCAAAGTCAAACATACCACAGAGGAGTTTTAGGCAATCCTCCTCAAGCATTTCTCTGCAAACCACAATCCTTTACAAAAAAAGCACTCTCAAAAGACAACCCCCCACCTCTGAACACATAAAGCTCTCCCTCCACATCCTCCCCCTTCAGCCACAGACTCTCTGGAAGCAGATACAATATTTTGGGAACATGATAGAGACGGGGTTCATGGACTACATGTTGACTCCTGCTGACTCAGTAACCCCTTTAGAGTTCACAAGCTCACAGTTTGAGAAGGCAAGGCAAAGAAAGATAATACGTTAATTTACAGAATCTATTACCTTTTTCTTTACCATCTGCCTGCCTCAAACTGAACACGTAAGAGACTTCCATTAGGAACTGACAGCTCTAGATAAAGTGAGCCTGCAGGGTTATAAACTTGCATTTCCTCTCCAGCACACAAGGTATCTTGCATCTAACAGATATTTTTCCCGTCTTTCCTCTCAGAGGGAGGTCCAACTAAGGTAACTCCCTTTCATGAAGCAGTTTTAACTCTGCATTTAGAAGTTAGGATAAGGATGTGCAGGCAGAGTCTTTCTCAAGGTTTCACTTCACACAAGGATAGAAGGATACTCTAAGTAATCAAGTTTCTTATAGCTACAAAACACAGCAAGTCATATCTATTTTAATTCCTCTATTAAACTTACAGATATATCTATCCATACAAAAAAATTTTGTATGTATATACACACACAAACACAGAAACTGTGGTTTCCATACAATTTCTGCATATGTAACTACAGTTTGACATTCAACAAAAGACAGGATCCATAGCAGTCCTACCACAGTAAATCCAGTGCAACACAGAAATCAGGATGTTACAGTGCAGGTGAACCCAATCAGCTTGTTTGACCTTGGCAGGTATCACTGTGGATATACTCAACATTTGCTTCTGTTCTGTTCATTGTTTGGTGTAAGAAAAGCTCTTTCATTTAAGCTCCATCTCTAGTCTAAATTTAAGGATTAAACAACCCCCTAACAATTTAGGAAAAACACAGCATCCCTTTGCTTTCATTTAAGGCTGCCAGCTAACGAAGCGGGTCTCAGCTGGTGTGAATCAGCGTGATCCCCCCTTGCAGAGCGTGGCAGACGGAGCCTGGCGGCAGCTGCCGACTGCCTCCCACCCACCAGAGGCTGCGGTGCAGGTCCAGCAGTGAGGATTTCAACTAAGTGCTGTAATCAGTTACGGAGGAAACTGAATAAAATACTGGCAGTTAAAATATACCCCCACAAAGCCGAGCTACAGCACTGTTTTCACACTACTGTTCTAGCTTGATTTTAGCACACGTTCGCTTAACAGTAACAAGCTCTTACCACAGGAAAACGGCAGCTTGTAGGTAATCCATTTGAAATGTCTTTTCTACCTTGTACTTTTCCATACAAATTTAGGTTGGTGAACATGAACAAAAGCATCTTTTGAAGCAGGGAAAGTAGAAACTCACCATTTTCATTTCACTCTCACTTGCCACATGCAACAGTGCCCCAGAGGAGGATGAGGTGGTGGCAGAGCCCTGGCGTGGCCTCCCGGGTCCCATGGCAAGCCCTGAGAGGAATCAAAGCCCTGCACAGAAGAAAGTCTTGCATGTAGGTAGTTACAGATTCAAGACTTAACATGCCTCTTTACAAAAGTTACCAAATCCTGTCCACCTTTGGTTAGGTCTCCTAGGGACAGCTTCCAGATTTTCTCTTTTAACTTAACGCTGGGTGGTGCCATGAGCAGACATGCAGGCTTGTGAAACACCTACCACTACGGTACCCACTGCACGTGTCCCACACACACCCCTTCTGACACAGACACAGCAGTGTGAAGGTGCATACCCCACAGAGCACATACTCACCCCTCCTTCACCTGCAGGCCAGGAGCTGCCAGAGGCTCAGCCACCTTCTGCAGATTCCTGCAGTAACACAGCTCCCAAGCCACCGGTGCACATCTCCAAAGGACACTTAGCCCATCAGGTGCACCAGAAGTGCCAATTCTCCACTGCCAGGGCCCACCTGAACCTCATCAGGGGTCGTTCTCTCCACTGCTGATCCAGGTGTGTTGCTTCTCCTGTCTCACTGGCCACTGCTCCCCAGCTGGGGCACTGGCTAATACACTTCCACTAGAGGTACAGCTGTGTGCGTGTGTGTCTGTGGACAGACCAGCATGGGCTTTCTACATGCTCCAAACCAGCCCAGAATAACAACGTAAAGGCTTCCAAAAGCTTCATCTTCCCTGACAGCTCTCCGGGTACTGATGGAAAGAATAAAAGAGGCCTAAAAGGTGAGGTCTTTTTTACTGCTTACTGCTCGTGTGTTCTTCACGTTCTACACGTTTTTCTTCAAACCATCCACATGGGTGAAAGCAGCCCTGTCAGCCCCATTGTTTCAGATGGAGAAGTAAGTTAAAGCAGGGAGGAAAATTTCTGTGGTGTACAATAGGTAGACTGAACACAAAACTTCCCCTGTAGAGAATAAACTAATGTCCTTTACACAATGTATAGTGGACAACTAATTAAAAGTATTGCTCAAATGACCACACAGATCCAGGTCCAGTAGTTTGGGGGCTTTCCCCCCCCCCAATCTATTGTTCTGAATTTCTCCCATGACAGCTGTAAAGACCTGCCTTCTCATTTCCCAAATGAACATGTTTGGTCATGTAGGAATGGCTGTAAAAGGGGCTGAAAGCAGTGTGCCACCGGAACAAGCTGAACCAAGTATTAGGATGCACACAAGAAAATGTCACACAAGGTCATGCAGGTACTTTTAAAAATCCCATTTTAGCACAAAGCCTGAGACTCACTGATGTCCAGAGGCTGTTCTGCCATGTTCTCAACGGCACCAAAATATTACAGGTAGGTTTTATAAGGACCAATCCCATGAAACTACTCATTAGTAAGACAAACAGTTCTAAAAGAAAGAAGATGTCAAATGACTGTGGGGTCACACACTCAATTATGGTCTTTTGTTTGGTAATTCTTGCTCAGGGATTCATGATGAATGCACCAGGAACACTGTTTTGCTTGAAACTGCCAATACCCATACACTGGTGGTATCAAAAGCAACACACATTCTAGCAGTGCTTTTGTATGAACCCCTTGCTGCACTTAAAAGTGTTGCTGTAGAAGCAGTCTGCTGTTCTAATTTGAAAAACATGTATTTTATTACTGCTTTAAGACTTCATATATGATTTTACAGGGCACCATGTAAGCTTGCCTAGCATTCTCCAAACCAGTAATCCCTAACCCAGAGCCACAGTCAGGAGCTTTACAAATGAATTTTCATTTCTTCATGAATTATCCTCTTCCAAGATTAGGAAAACACAAATAAATTGCTGAATCCACTTTGCTGATTTGCCACATTTTTCTGAACAACAAACAAGAACATTTCTCTCCAGAGACTGAAATTTCATCAGCTATGTTGATTACCTTTATCCATGAATTAGAAACCTGAACTTATTTTGGTAGGTTAAAAAGTACATCCATATTCATGCCCATATCCTTAACACATGTTTAGGTTACAATATTCCCAGTCAATATTGTGTGGCTCTATTTTTGGCTTACGCATGTAGGCAATTCGAACCAGCTCATAATTAATCTTAATAAACAAAACATATGAAGAGCGGACAGACAGTGTTTGCGTGTGTGCAACTTGGGTATGTAGCTAAGTAGCTTACCCCACAGTCACATCATGGGTCAGCAGCACTACCAAGCACAGAGCTCAGATTGTTCATATTCAAGTTCACACTAGATCCCACAGATACTTTTAGAATAACTGGTTGTTTATTTTAATGAAATGAGTAAAATATTTCCTCCAAAAGAATTATTAATGTTTCACATTCTTAGTTTCAGTGCTTCATTTCCCAGCATCACACATGCATGGGTTACACAAACATAGACAGGGCCAGAAAAGCTTACTTCTTTTTGTATTGTCAAGACAGTTTGATTGTTTCTTCTCCAAGGAACTTGGAAGTCTGTAAGAAGCAGAAGTGCTGGAAAAGAAGAATGTACAGAGGAAAAAAAAGCAAACAACAACGTTGGCCCTTCAGAGCTACTCCTTCTTGAGTTTGCACTGGCTGAATGCTGCAATACAATTTTGTCACAGTACCGTAGGATTTTGTGATTTGGAGTAGATGGAATGCACTATTGTGCACACTGAAGAAAGAACACCGACCACAGGACTACCCTCCACTACCACTGTTGGACACTCTGTCCAGGAAAATTCCAGAAAACCCACGTATCTTCCGGGAATTCACAATACCTCCCTACACTCCTAGGTACTTCAGGTAGAAGGTGTTCAGGTAGTGATGGCCGAAGATAAGTAGATCCAGATAAGCTGATATGTTTGGGTTGAACATGACTGGATGTCTGGTAGCCACTTTTTCATCGATTTCTTCTGTTGATGCTTTGGTTTCAGTGTTGGTTTAGTTTTTTTGTTTTTCTGTTTGTTTGGGGTTTTTTAGTTCAGGCTTTTACTACCATAATAACAGGGTTGTAGGTGTGGATTTAGGTGGTTTCTTTTTTTAATTGGGCATAGGACTTGTCCCTTTCAATCATCAGCTACTCACCACTGCAGGAAAGCTTCCCAATTCAGAAATCAGTGTATTGATATTACTACACAGAAAGGAGTATCTCATCCCCACTCAGCAAAAGAAAAGAGAGTAATTTAAACAAGTAGTATGACAGTGTATCACTGTAACCATTTCCACAATGTGTCTGTGGCCAATTGCTACAAAAAATTTATAACTTGCTTCATGATTACCTGCTGTTGCAGGGAGATAATCACAAAGGGATCAGGATTCAGTGACAGAACACTTAGCTACACAAGAAATAAAAATTATGTCAATTATCAAGGAAGGCAGAACTAGTAGTTTTAACTGTAATGAAGCACATGAATCCTGGTACCAGACCAAGGCCCCCAGAACTCACCTTTTAAAAGTATGTAAAGAGACAAATTCTGCCAGGTAATTTACAGTGTTTGTACCGGAGCAGAGACCAAACGAGATGCCACAGTAGAAGAAGTGAAGGAGTTGTGGGTACCACAGCCCAGGCACCATGGCTTCAGGAAGCCTGTAGTCCCATCTGTTCCATATGGCTTAAAAGCCTGCAGGGGTTAATACAGACTCAGAGAATCACAGAATCTAGTTCCTCCATGGAGACAAAACTACGGAAGTGACTGTCTGCTTGTGGATATTTTAAAGAAAAAAGAAAACATATGGCCCTCTGGAGCTATGCTTGCTTTTTCTCCAGCTGGTATGACACAGAGAACAGATAGCCTAGGCCTACAACTAAATGCAAAAGCTTTATTTCAAGGAGCAATTAGGGAACAATTTAGGGAACATGCTTCAATTTTAAAAGTTCTCAGATTAGCAAAGTGGAAACAAAAAAACTGAGAATGCTCATGTACACTAACTAATAAAACTGTTAAAAGCACAAAATATCTTAGCTGCATAAACCAGCAGTGTCTTACCTGTGTGAGGAATATTTCTGTGAACTATCAAAGACAACTTAGAATGAATAATTAAAACCAGCCTTTTCTCTCTCAGATGTTACTTTGTAATTCCACACATAGACTAGTAGTGAGCCAAAATTAAAACAGAAGAATGGGTTTAATTCAGAAGGCTAGAAAGAAAGATGGGTAATTTAATTTATAAAATCAGAAATTTTATTTAAAAGTGTGACCCTGTGGATTAAAACCACATTTGTGATAAATATAGTCAAGGGCAGATATGATGCATGTCTTTAACTTCAAGCCTTGAAACATGCTGGTAAATGTTTCAGAGTACAAACTCATTCCTTAGTCTGGGCCCAAATGCAGAGCCAGCGTGTGCAAACAGCCCACCAACTTCTGAACCCCAGCAGGAGTGCCTGTGGCTCATAGGGATCTGGAATCATGCACTTCCCAGGGATGGCAAGGCCAGGAGGGATGTTAAGAAGTCATCTAGTCCAACCTCTGCCAGAGGATGAACTGTGTCTAAAGCACTGCCAATGTTTAAAGTCTTATTTAACTTTTATATTAAAATTTAAGTGAATGATCTTATAATATTCTCAGAAAATGTATTGCAGGGCTTTGCATAGTTATCGCCAGGATTATTTTCTCCTAATGCTTAATCTGAAGGTAGGCAGTTACCTCTTGTTCCATGAACACGGAGTTTGGAGAACAAGGTTTGGGGTTGTTTTTTTACTGTCTTCTCTGCAATAGCTTTTTAAAAATGTCAATACTCCTTTAGTCCTTGCTCCTACAGACTAAACACACCAAATTCTTTCAATTTCTACATACAAAATAATCTTGTCTAGCACTCTCATCTTTCTTGTCTCTCTCCACTGGACTCTTTCCAACTAGCCCCCAACCTCCCTGAAGTGTGGTGCCTGAAACCAGATATAGTATTCCAGCTCAGACCTCATTAGACCTTATTAGGCCTAATTAGAGTAAAAGGTTATTTCATGTGAATTTAATGGGATATGCTTATTTATTCAGTCTAGCATGAAATATGCTTTTTCACAAAAACATGACATTATTGACCCATGATTAATTTGCCATTCACTGGAATACGCATGTCCTTTTCAACAGAATTGCCATAACTAGTTAGGTCTCCTCCATCCTCTTTCTGTTATTTACTTGAATTCAACACCTTATATTTGCCCTTACTAAAGCAAATCCTACTTATGTTACCTAATTTCAGCAACTAATTTAAATAACTTCTTGCTGTAATCTATTCCTCTGATACACTTTCAGGCTTTATAATCAATAATTACTTGTAAATGAGGTATCTATTGCATAATCCAATTTGTTTTATAAAGCATATAAATTAGCATAAAACTGACTTAAGTAAAGGCCTTCTTATTACATCTTCCTAGGTGAGAGTGAATTGTTAACAACAACCCTAGCACAAATAACTCTTGTAGATCCATTTAAACTATGCTTTCTACACTGGCTATGAAAATGTCAAAAGTAGACTTTACCAAAAGCCCCTTTGGTAAAGTCTTTTGTGTCACTTTTCCAGCTTCTACGTTCACAAGTCAATTATTCTGTGTGAATCAAAACATTCTGTCACAGAAGAAACTGTTTGATGGGATTTATCTTTCATGGTATTTCCCCTTCTCTCTGAAATTGTGCATTAAAATAAAAGCATTCTTGAATTGAGAAAGATGTATAGAAACTATTTTTCCACAGAATAAACATTAAAACCAATTAAAATGCATATTTCAATTTGTGAAGATCTCCTTGTTTTTGCCATAAACCATGTTATCTCACACATCAAATAGATCGCAGGAATATGTAGTTGTCCTTATCCAATTTTATTTCCTTTAACAAAAATGCATACTTATTCCAGCTACATTCCCTGCATCTAAATTAAGATCCTGAATTAAAAGACAGTGAAAATTGGCTTTTATTCTTTTACAGACTTTGGTGAATTCTGGATCAGTCCAGTGGTGAATGGAAATTCTTTCCCCAGCTGTTACATTTTATTGCAAGCACTGCTGTCCTGCACACTCAGACAGAAGTCGTAGGTCTTTAAGTAGTCTATTTTTATCTACAGGTTATGCTACATAAATGATATAAAAGGCTAATGATGGACACATGTTGGACTAGGTTTTCCAAAGACACACTGATGCCACCACGCAAGGCAACTCTTCAAAGAGAAAGAGCCAGAATTCACAAACTTGATGGAAGTCTTGATACTAATCCATTAAATGTCACACATATTAATCTAAACCACGTAATTTCATTGGTCTGATCTTTAATACTGTACTTGATGTTACAAATAAATTAAAGCTTTAATATTTAATTTATAAAATTTTCCCATTTCAATGTAAAATGAACAGTAGGTTTAAAGTAAAAAGAGTTTTGTGGAGGCAAGAGCTTTCTTTAACTTCAACAAGATTATAATTTTATAAGAGTAGAGAAATGTGTAAACATAAATATTCATGATTTTCTTCTGTACACATCTGTGTAAATTGGTTGATATAAATATAATTTACTATAGAAACATTGTTTGTTTATGCTATACACAGTTCTATGCTGGCATCACGTACTAATTGATTAATCTTTCAAAGAGTGAGATTTATGCATTTTGCATTCTAATCCCCAGTATGTCCATTGCCAGCAGTGGACTTCATGCTCAGAGAATCAGACTCACAGTGTCAGCAATCTAAAATTACACTTCAGAACAAGATTATAAATAATCAAAAATCAGTGTATTATTTTCATATCATAATCGCCAAATGCTTAAAGGCCATGATCCATGCCAACCAAAATCAATGACTGTTTTCCCATTGACTTAGCTGAAATTCACTTGCAGTTTCCAGCCCCTGTAGATTCTCATTTTAGTTTTGCAATTTTGTTACAGCATGAAGAGTTAAAAAGTACGTGGTATCAGAGCTTCAGAGTGAGAAGTAAAGCCTCTAAGTCTTTCTGGGCCTCTTTATCCTGAAAGAAACAGACAATCATGCATCAACTTAGATAGGATAAATCCCTTCATTCTCCTAATACTTGCCTATCCACATTTCTTTACTCACAACAGACATAACACAAAACTGCAACAGCCACAAAATATAAAGACTGCATAGTAAGTTAATTTATCAGTGAATACAAAAATAAAGTGAAAACAAGAGCCAGGTGGCAGCCCTCCCTTTACAGCTCTGTTAAAGCACTTAAAATGTTAGCCCACAAATAGCCTTCTCAGCAGACCAGTAAGTTTTTCAGCTTGGGATGTAACTTTTATTGGTGTACTTTACATAAAGTATTGCCTTCCCTTATACCTGACGTAATCTGGCAACCCAACTGCGTGCAGTTTTTTCGAAACATATTTCTGTGATGTTTACGAATGATTTCTTATGAAACTAAGAAGAAAACATTGGGAAATGTAATTAATGACATAGGTTAGATTGTGGTGTCAGTGCATACAGCCATACCTACCTGTAATAGCCACCATGGACTGACTACACCCTCAATATCTTCCAGACCAGTGTTGGTGGGCTCTGCCTATGCTACTGGGCTCTGGGCAGAGTGGAGCCAACGGGGGAGCAACTGGGAAGTAATCTGCTCTGCTCAGAGCCAACACTATATTGCACCTCCTGAGGCAGAAGGGAAAGGCTTCTTTTAGGCCAAAGTGTTAAGTGCACAGTTTGCATGGGGCTTTAAACCAAACCCAGGCCACAGACTCTCTCACAGGTAACTAGTGACATATGTTTTGGCTATTCCATGTATGTTTGGAAAGGGGTACATGCATGTAAGTATGTAACCACAGCACAAAACCTCCATAATTCTACTTATTTTTAAATGTCCCTGGATATAACCCACTTGCTTTAGTCACCACTGCAAAACTTCTAGCTTGCAAACTGCACCTTGGTTTAAAACCACATTTCTCAAAAGTCAGCGCCTCATACCTGAAGGCTGGTAAGAGTCCAAACATGCAACACATGCAGCCATGGGTACTTAACAGTGCAAGTGGAAAGTACCTGCACACCACAGATTTTATGCAAGTATTTCCAATCACAGGGACCAGTAGCGATAATGCCACAGGCAATTCTGAAAGAAAATACTGTAGACAGTCAATGAAGTAATCACTGAATTTCAGGATCACTTCATTATCCAATCAACCAAAGAGCTGGAACAAAATACAGGACATTTTAAAATATATTTTATGGGTGAAGAAATTCCTGCTTCTCTTTATTTTGGTTAGTTGTCTAAAATGTCATGGAAGAACAGAGAAGAATATTGAGATGATAGAAACCATATGCCAGACATGTCAAACTACATTATATTATTGGTCTGGATTAAGGCATTAATACATTAGCTGGACACTTCTCTTGGAGTCACTGCCTTACTCCCACTGGCAACAATAGGCTAAACTATCTGCCTAATCATTTATCAGAGGCCTTAAAAGGCACACACTGCAAAGCCAGCAAGCTCTTGCCAAAATAACTCTAACAGAAGGAAATGTCATGCTGAATTCCGCACCCCTTAAACTCCACGTCACTACTGGCTGCCTGGAGCACCAACCCATTGCTTTCAATAAAAATCGGAAAACTCTAAATTTGTATCAATATCTTGCTTAATTCAGGGAAAATAAACTCTTTTCTGTACGGACTGTGGTCAACTTGTGAAAATGATTCTAAACTCTATTAAACAAAAAAGTAGAAAGACAGATATTGTCCTACGGTATTAAGAAATGGAAAAGTTTCATTTTATCTGGTTCTACTCTTTTGACACTTTTCTAAGCTGAAAATTGTAAAGATACAGGTTTTCTCATACCTGAATGATGTTTAGCATTTCACGGGATTCTTTACTCACTTTGCAGGATACAGCATTTAAAAAATATATCTCCAAACAACTTTGTATAATTGTCTCTCTGCTTAGAAGTAAAGGATTGTATTGGGCAATGAGCTTTAAAAGTTGCAAAGGTCTCAAAAATATTGGGCAATCTTCCCTGAATCTTCCTCTGGGCTTAGGAAAAAGAATGGAACAAACCCGTGACTGTTCTAAGAACTGTCTGGAGAAGAAACTGCAAACGTGCAAAGCGTTCTACCTCTGGTTTGCCAGTTCTAAACAAGACTACATCAGTAAAAGCAGGAATTATTATTGTTGCAAACTACTTAACTGGCTGAATTAATTGAGCCAGCAGCTTCCAGTCAATAAGAACTCATATGGCAAAAGCATGGAAAAAAATCAGTAATGGTATTAAAAACAAGGCTGAGAATGGTCAGTGAAGGGAACTATGATGTCACCTTTGAATAGAGTCCTTCCAGACCAAGAGGTGTGTCACGCTAAAAGGAGAGACAAGCTAGGATTCTGTTCAGTGCACCAGTTTCCAGGTTTAAGGGTGAAAACTTCATTAATGCCCAAAGCTTGACTGTTAATGGAAAGACAAAGCCATAAATCCTCTATTTGGCCAACTCTCTTCCTTGATGATTTCTGGGTCTGTGGCTTTCTGTAAATGAACAGTAAGGTTGGCTTTTTTTTTTTTTAATTATTTTTAAGACAGGCAGGCTCTGATCTCCCTTTAGAATGTGGCAGGCAGAGGAAGAGGTGCAAGTCGTAGGAGGAATGCAATATATTTGCGTCAGTTCCATTTGTTCACCCTAAGGCTTAGTTCAGCACTGACTGAATACGCCATTTTCAACCTTGACTTTCTACTGTCAAGGCTTGCATTTATTAAACACTTATATCATTTTCAGAGTTGAATAGGAGTTCAAAATGTTCTGCAAACTGCTACACAAAAGCTATTCAAATTACAGGGTCAGAGACTGTATTTTTCCTTCTTCCTATTTAGTTGCTTTTCTTTTATGTTTCATCATTCACAGGAGATATGCACATGAAAAAACAGACCTGGGAGGCCAGAGACCGAACAGGGGAAGAGAGGGAGTTGAAAAAAAGAGCAAGAAGGAAGACAGAGCTGGTGGGAAAAAGAGAATGTTAGCTTAACTGGAAGTAGTCCACATTTTGACAGTTCATTTCTGCTGAAAAAAAATTTACCAATAAATACATATACACACAGACTTACACATATAAATGTGCATGTAAAAATTAAATGGCAATTAAAGCAAAGACGGAAAGATAATGATTTTACATCTCTGACAATTATTTCCTTATGCACTAAACACACTCAACTCAGGCACTGCACATGTGTGCACTTGTTGACAAAGTCCCAACTGTCAACAGAGAACGATACACCCCCATGACCATAACCAAAATGGTTACACCAGCCAACAAAAACATAATTGTGTGCAACCACTGCCAAATCCCAAGCTGACATGCATCCTGTAGGGTTTCATTGAAGCCAGCAGGGCAGATTGGTATATTAAACGAGCTGAGCTGCAAGGGTGGTCCAAAGCTGTACTCTGATATGCAGTAACAGCAATGAGGTGCTGAGAGACACTCCTGCTTTCGGGTACAGCTGTATCATTCCCTTGCAGCTCCACGAGAAATCCTGGACTGTAACAGAAGAGACTCCCACACATGCACAAGGATTGTCAATTAGAGAGCAAAAGCTCTTGTGGACAATATAAATCACACAAAGCTAAACGCTATCCCTCCTCAGGTTCATGATCAACTCTCACAGATGATGTGACTGTAGTGGGCACTAAAAATTGCATAATACCATTTTTTCCCCTTAGATATTTCAATACACAATGCAATCACCCACTTGCCAGTTTCTATATGACTGCTGTATGTCACAAGTTAGGGCATTTTGTGTTCTTTCACATTTTTAGTATCTGCCTCTGGGGATTAACTGTGACTTCTCAAGGCCTTTAGGATTAAGGTAAGCACATCTTTAAAATATGTAGCTGATAATAATTACACATTTTTGGAAATTACTTCAAGTAGAGGGAAAAAATACCCTTTAACACGCAGAAGTCTGCGAATAAACAGTTCAGCTAGTCCAAGGACTGCTGTTGAAAAATTAGAAAACAGCAGAATACAATCTAGAATAATAAAACAGCCATGTAAAATTTTTATACACTAGTTCTTTTCTAATTTAAAAGACTAAGTTTCACCTGTAATCTGGCTTTCTTTTACTACTGTACACAATGTGGAGCTTTTGGTGTTCAAGACATTCCCCTCCTTCTCTTTCTGTCTGGCTGCTGCCCCTACCATGACGGGACCTACAACTTTTCTTTCTGCACAGTTACTGCTGAAAGAGCTTGAACACAATCACGCCCAGGTACAGCCCCTTCAGAAAGATGCCTGTCGAGGCTTTCCTTCACTCTGCATATTGAGTCCAAGACCATATATTTCAAGATCCTAGAGGCATAACTTGGCCCAGCTACACTACAAAAATTAAAAATAGGTTTTTGCAATCCTGCAGTGCACCACCACCTCTGTGAACATTTCTCCCACTCTGCTCCTGCATCATGCCCCTGCCCACATGCCAGCAGAGGAGATAACACTTCTGCACCTTGAGGGATCATCAGCTGATCAGTCTTGATGGACCAAGAGCTATGCTAAACCTGTGTTACCTTCGATAGGATGTTGAAATGAATGCTTTGTGACAGACAGTTTAATCACAAATATGATAAGCTTGGTATTTATCAGGATAGACTTTATCCTTATGTATGAAACTATGACGCCACAAAAAATATCTTCATCACTTTTTGGAATTGTTTTTGGAGGGAGACAGTGCAAACAAACCTTTTGGCAAAGCTTCAAAAACATGCAGATAGAAAATTGGTCTAATCACTAAGGTAGAGAAATATAGACTGTATTATTTGAAGTGCAAATACAGGCAGTTTCAAATTCTTTTAGCAACTCTTTATCAAATGTCTCATTTTCCCCCAGCATTTTACAGATTAAAATCTGATCTCTTTCTAATGAGATTTTAAAAAGTGTATTCCCTGAGCTTGGAGCACCCACACTGAGAGCATACAAAACCACTAATCAAGGAATATTTTTAAAGTATATTCAAAAGATATTTTATTTTTTGGTTGGTGGTAGCTGTCAGAAAATTCTTGTTCAACTCCACGAACAGTATTAGAAGGAAAACAATAGCTTAGAATTTAAAAAGAACACAAATCTGACACTTCCATTATTTTGCAACTGAAACACCATCGACTTTTGCTGACCATTTGGAAAACGAATGTGCATAAAATCTAAAGCAACAAGTATGCTCTGAAAAGAATGGCTTTTTGTATTAAGAAGAAGATGTTGAGAAAAGAAAATGTTCTTTTTGATGAGCAAACAAAATCATTTTTATAAAGTTAAACCATATTATTCACATAGTTTCAATCAGTAGTTTTTTCACAAACAAGTCATAATTTATACCCTTCACTTTAAAAGCAAAAGAAAATTACTTTTTTCTCCTCAAAAACTTACTTAGAAGGACAGATTACCACAGCAGCTTCAAACGATATCTGTCGGAAATATCACAGCAAGGACTGCTACATATGGTGGCTAGAGTAGTATTTCTTGAAAAATCTTGAAAATCCAGATATACAAATGGTCTGTTGTAATAGGAACAGCTGATGGGTACTGAAGTTTATACTCTGATCTCCCTTCTATCCCCCTGTGACTCCTACTCTTTTCCTTACCTACAATATTAAAAATAAAATTAATAACCAAGGAGATTATGGTGATGTAAAAAAAAGTGTAAGAAAATTGTATGGGCATGATTTCTCCTCAGCAGCTGCAATCCTGTGTAAACATTCAGCCATTGTTCCTGCCTATTATTACATTTACCTCCTCTTCCACACGAGTTTCAGATGTCACTAAGGCTAAAGGCAGAGTCTTTAACAAGTCTCTGCTTCCTGCCATTCTACACCTGTAAGAAGTGAATGCCATAACGACCAATTTCTGTAACATCTCAATCTCTCCCACTTTTAATTTCAACTCTGAATTGCCATAATTTGTACTTGCTGGGAAGGACCAAGTGTTTTAAATCACCAATAATTTTGTAAAAGACAGTCTAAGCTTCAGGGAAGTTTTTATCTGCATTTTAAGTAAGACTTTCAGTAACTCTCAGTGCAAATAGATTTCCTTCGCATTTTTCCTGCTTTGCTGTCTTCGTCTCTTCCAAGACTACACTTTTTGTAAGGTAACTGTTGCTTTATAGATTCATTTTCAAAAAAGTATCATAGAGACCAGAACCCTGAGATTTTAACCTCTTTCTCTGCTAGGCTGTTAATTCCTTTGCGGTGAGCTTACTGGTCCTACAAGCACAGAGTTCACTCTCATACCCATGCTCGTCACCAGATACAAGAAAAAATTTCTTGATTATTATACTTCATAATCCTACATTGAGACTTGAATTTTCGTCAAGTTCCAGCCTTGAAAGTACCCAACAATCTTTGTTATAAACAAGAAATTAGTGTCTTATTCCCCTTACAAGCAAAGCACCATGTGTTTAACCACGCACACACACACGCACACGTGTTTTGCCTTCCTATACGCAAGACAGACACTCGTGTTTTTAAAATTAAATTTCATTTTTGTCTTCAAATTTAAAAAAAGTAATCTTGTTCCATCTCAGTAGTCTATCACATCTGGTTTCAACAGCCCTTCATATAGTCACACTCACCAAGGCTTTGAGCACACTACAAAGTAACGTGTCTCAGTAAGGGTAACACAACATCCACTAGATGAACAGAACAGCTGTGAGGCACTTCACAATAATTCACAGCAGCCCTGAACATTAGGATCTCTTTTACTGAAGGGGCAAATATTTCCCAGGACCCTGAGGTTATCCACCTGGGTAGCAACCAGAGAAAAACTGGACAATTTAATGTCCCATGCACCTCCAGCAGTGAAGCACCACTCTACAGTGTGACAGTATTTATGGCCAAGGAAGAACTGTATGATTCATTGGAGGTTTTTGTTTAGAGTAGAGAGGATAGAAAAAGGTCTCTTAAGTTGCACTGTATCACCAGTTTTGTTTTTCCAGATGTAATTTTCACCAAAACTCACATATTTCCTTTTAAAATAAAAATAATGCATAGACTGTTAGGTTAAAAATGTGCCAAACTATTTTTAAAACCTGTCTTAATTTTAAAAATCATCCTGTAACTCTTAACTTACAGGACTTACAGGAGTTGTTCAATCAGAACTTGTTTCTTCTTTTACAATTTCTGTGGTAACCTTTTTAAGACTCATAAAAGGGTTGAAACTGGCCATCTGATTTTTTTTTCTTTAACAAGAATTAGCTATGTTTGGAAGCCCCTTTACCCCTTGAACTAAAACATATTCTGTAAGTAGTAGGACAGATGCACAGAAGGGATATTTGGATGTGATACAACATTCAAGTCAAAAATAATATCACTTAACTCAAAATGTTACACAAAATGAATCCTAGAGAAAGGGTCAAAGAAGTGTCCTGAGTTACAGCAGCTGAGAATTTGACCTGAGGATTAAAATGAGCTATAGGCTACTTTACTGGTGCCAAGCACCTCTGGTTCCCTGAAGTCACTGGAAACTGTGGATGCTCAGAAGCAATATAAAGTAAACCACTGTCTATGATTATTTTTCTGCAGGATGATTTGTATCATGAAATACTATACATTTCCTCAATGTGGCACCTTTCCAGCAGCTTTGTCTCTCAGTCTGCTCCTGATTTTATGCCTTTATACAAATACATGTTTCTCAATAGGAGCCAACATTTAAAAACAATAAAGGAATTCCCCTGCTTGAAGAAAGAGAGAAAACTCACATGATTACACTTGGGAATGATGGGTTTCACATGACTCTGACAACATACCATGCTGCTGACCATCTTGAGATCCTGTGCTGTGGCAAACTGAAAGAAATCCTCTGACTGCTGCTGACCTGTGCTTTTTGTTTCACGCCACGAACCTCATCTTCTACAAGGCTGCAGTCAATTCAGGCACTTTATCAGCATCCATTTATTGCTGTCTCCCTAATGCCTCCTTAGTCTTATTACAATCTCTTCCCTCCCTTAAACTAATCTGACTAAATGTTATTTCTACGTACAGCTCCAAGCCCTGAACCACTTCATTTCCAACATGATTTTCCAAAAATCACTAACAGTCCTTCTCTAACACAATAACCAAAACAACATGTAATACTTGAATTCAGATGGGATCTGAGGCAACAGCATCAGCAGACTTTGTGTTCCAGATCTTCATATCACAGTAATTCCTTTCAGTGTGCACTTGGTTTTACCCTGTGCTGACTGCTTGGTTGGTTTTTTTAAATCTAATTACTTACTATTGTCCTAATGCCATATTTTTCTGGACTCTTTTTTCTAAACCTCACTCAAAACACATCACAAGTAAACAAGATAAAGGAGACAAATCTGTGATATCTATAGAACTAGTCAAAACAGAAGAGGTCAAATCATCTTGTCTTCTTCAGACTGACAAAAGATTTTTGGGGCCCAGTTGACGCTCTTTCTTCTGTTCACAAACCAGTATCATTCTTACTCTCATCACCATCGTTGTTTGCCAGAATACATACACCTACCCCTCAGACTGCTCCTGAATTCCTGCTCTCACCTCAGGGTTACCCCTCCTTCTCAGGTCTGCGAACACTTCAGAAATGTGATGGGGTAATTTATAGCAGGCAATTTACAGCAGTTTTTCCTATGTTCCATAATAGGCAAGCTGAAGGTATATTTTAACAGTAAGTAAATAATAAAGCAGAGTTAAAATATTGCTTATGTCTGTACCAATACATATTTAAAGAAACACTGAACTTAAGCAATGATTACTTAATTTATGATTGGTACATACCATAACCTGGGCCAAAAAATAAGGCCACCCAGGAGCAGAGGCTGGTGAGGCATGCAGTGGTCTTTCTTCCCAGCAGGAACACTTGACATAAACATGTTAGCGCTCCACACACAGCATTTATTGTCAATCAAGTTACAGAGCTATTTAATGGTCTTTAACTTCAAAGAATTAAATGGGATAGGGCCAATTCGTCTCTGAGATCACCTCTCTCTCTGTACCACATCTGCTGTGCTCAAAGGGGGTCCCTTAGGCTGACAAAGCTCAGGTTTGAACTTGTCACACTCTAGGATGGTAAGATGTTTCCAATCATAGGTTAGTCATTATGGAACTTGCTTCAGAGATCAGATAGAGTGAACCTTCTTGCCATGACTTGGTTTATATTTGAGAAATTAAATAACTTAAAATCTCTCAAATATTGGTAGAAATATTGTGTTCACATACATAAAAACACTCTGAAGGGCCTAAAGAGGAATCTAATAATCTCTTAGAACAATCTATGTTCCCGCAGATGTAACTGGAAGAACTGTGTCTCTTAACTGCACAGTTGTTGAAGACAAAGGTTACCTTGAATAACTCATCTTCCTCTGCTGCAGTCAACATACTGCCCTTGACAAGAATCACAAACCACGGCTTTCAGGAGCAGAGATAGAGATTGTGGGGCAAAAATCCAGAATGCTTTCAACTCAGAAAAATGTAGGTCTGGGGCAAAATTTCAGCACAGCTATAGAGTGACACACGCAACTCCTTATGCTTAAGATGGTCTAATGAAGTGGGTTGAATTACAAAGAGTGCAATTCAGTTTCTGATACAGACAAGTCCCTGACAGTTCCCTAAACAAAGATTTTTTTTAAAGCTGTTGATACAGACAACTGTAATGAGACAACCTAGAGTGGAGGAAAAAGGAAGGTTCTGTATTCAGAGGAAAAACTGAAACATTATGTTGTTACCGACAGTGCAGTAATGGATGCCAAAGACAAGAGAGCAGTCACAAGGGAATAAGTTATCACTCTCAATACCCACCTCATTAGTAACTGAGAGAATTGACAGTGCAGAATCACAGTACTTCAGTGCATTGTTTTTCTGGCCAAGATCTTTGTAGCACTGAGAAGAAAAAACATTTTGTTTCCAATCAGACCACTGTAGGAATACCAGAGTCTACAAATCATTATTTTTAAAAGAACTTGGTTACCTTTGCCAAATACACATAATTGCATTTGGAATATCCTGGATGCATTTCTTCTGCCTAGATAATAAAAAACAGGAAAGAAAATAGACTTAAAACTTGTGTGATGGGATTTATGTGGTCTGCTAACATTTTTAGTAATGCACTACACTTCCTCAAACATCAGACAGAATCATCCCTACTGTGTGTAATGCAATCTGTTTAGCAATTCAAAAAAAACATCAAGAAAACAAGAAAACCTCAAACTCAAACCCTAGACCAGGCACAATAGATGCTGACACTGAACACATAAAAATGTTCTGTACTCCTTGCTTTCCTCTCTCTCAAGTGCTCTGTAAAGATATCAGGTCATTCTGTACAAGATCTACTAGGCACATGCACTTTTTTGAATGACACTGCTCTCTCTAGATTATTAATAATTATTTCCTCGTCAAAGAAATTAGAAAGCAACCAACCATTCACACTGCATAACAAGTAACGAACTGGGTTAATCAACTTTACAATTATTTCTCTTCCACAGACCCATATCATCTAGTTCTGGGTACACATTTCTTTTCACACTACCACCTTCTGAAAAGTTCAGGTTGTTAAAAAAGTTCAAGAATGCCTTCCTTTTGAAACACACCAAGGACATAGAAGCTTGCAAGATGAGTAAAAACCTTACCAACTATCTACTAGCCAAGAAGCAGTTTTAATCAACAAACAGCTTCTGGAGAGAAAAATCACATCAGTGAAATTTATAGTAGCTGTAATCCTTGGACCAAAACAATGCTGCTTTCACCACAACCATGTAGAATCAAGCAATTGAAAAAGAAACCCAAACAGTTGTCTTTTAGAAAGTAATTTAATTTTTGTTGCAGAAGATGACTTAAAACCACAGTCACTCTGCAGCCTACCACAAAATGCCCTGAAGCTAAAGTAAATGTTTCAAATTATTCCTACCACTTTTGGAATGTGACCTTAAAGATAAAATCTCTTAAACTGGGAAGATGGTAATGTATTGTATCATCCAAAATTCAGGAAACCATTCCATCTTTAAATAGACTAAGAACAGAGAAAACAAGCACTGCTGAAAGTGACCAAAATATGCCTGTCCAATCCTTTGAGAAACTTTCTGAAAGTCATTGTAAAGATGGAAGTTTATGCTTTGAATTCAGTCAAGTGAAAAACTTGTACACTTTTCAGCTCCAGAAGTAGAACTGATTCCCACAGAAGACACTGAAAGATAGATTTATTTTATTCATGTGGTGTTTTCTCATAACTGTGTGTTCAAGTAGAATGCCCAGGAACATGGACCTGTATGACACAGCCTTCTTTTCTAATTCACTACAAAGGTAATTTCATCTCCACAAATAAGAAATGCTTCTACTGAAATTCAACAAAAAAAAAGCTTCAGATCAGAAAAAGAAAAGCATCACAATGTTTAAGTTTTCCTTGTCCATGTTAACCCTCCTACAGAAATGGGCAAATCATCAATTATCACTATGATTAATTTGTTTCAATGGCATATATAACTAATCTATATCCCTCTCACATTATATTCAGTAACTATTAATCATGTCAAGTAATTAAAGAATCCTCAAAACAAAAGAAAGAAAGAAAGGTGCTAGCCAGTCATCTCCAAACTAATTTTAAAACAGAAAAGAAAAAATATTTTATTAGAGAGCTCAGTGGTGTTTAGAAGAGCCCTGGATTTATAGCTGCTGAACACGGTCTGTTCGACAGACTTCTTGACAAGAGTCACATACAGCAGATGGTAAACAGCCACATAGGAAAACCATTGACTAGGACGTACCTTAAGGAAATTCTGCAGTGCTTCTTCTACTGTTGAAGTTGGTGGAGTCCCAAAGAGAGCAGTAGCTACCTTCTTTTCAATCCAAGACAACTGAGCTACCTGTAATAAAAAAATTAAATTAAAAAGTCAGATGTCTTCAGGGCTGCCTCTCAGTTTTACAGTAAATACTGTCTTGTATACTGTACTACTTACATGATGTATTTTGCAAAAGAACCTGTAAAGGAATGCTTTATACTGCCAACTTGCCAGCTAAAAGCAGTCTTTTGGATTTTGGATTCTGTTAACAGGAAAATGTGCACGTACGACAAAATACCAAGATCCTTTATACAAGATTATTCCCATATAAAAAGCTTAAACTACATTTTAGGTTTCATAAGACCTTGCCTGTTTTTAAAACTGAAGGCTAGAAATAGTGCTTGAAACTTGTTAAGGTTTTCAAGAGAAAGCTTAGCATGACAGTCTATGTACTTGACAACTTTTCAACATTATGAAAAGCTGTTGCTACAGTAAAAATGTAAGTGCTTTTGGTGCTGGTATAACGAGTTCATTTATTACACAGAAGCTGGTGACAGCCACTGATAAAAAAATAGGCTTCATTTTTTTCTCTTCAAATCTGACAAATAACGCTTGCCTAAGACCTCTTCTCATTTCAGCAAGATGGATGGCTGAGAAAGGACTTTAGGGAACTGTCATATTCCCACACAACGCACATGACTTCTTCCCTTACATATACACCTGACAGAAACTGCTCTGGTTACTGCCATAAGGTACTTGGCTACATCACCCCAACATGGCAAAACACATCTCACATCTATAACAAAGAGTGGAGTTGCTAGGAAATGCAATGTAAGAGCAGAGCCTGTTTAAATGGAGAAGTGAAGCCACTTTCCTTTGGACACTTCTACCACATCTGTAAAGAAAAATCAGGACTTTTTTCCTTTCCATAAGTATTTGAACCACTGCACTGATGGCTCCTGTCACAGAGTACAACTGAGTTGAAAAATGGGAAAAAAACAAGGTTCTGTATTTTCTAGCCTGATCTATGCAGAGGCAACACAGAGAAGAGATATACACAGAAAAAGAAAGAGAGCCTTTCATCAGAGACCTGGAGATGAAATACGAGTCACATATGGACATCTCTTTTCAGAAAGAGCTGCAACTCAAATAACAGAGTTCAGCCTTGAAGTCAAGTTGGTCCTACTGCTGTAAAAATTAAAATGGTTTTGGGTAGTTTTAGATTATTCCTGCCTCATTCCCTGGCTTCCCAATATCCGCAGGGCTGTTGCTGCTCCCCCTACCTTCTCCACCTAAATCCAGCAATTATCCAGTAGATGTCAGTTAATAATTGTAAAATATAAGAATCCACCCACACAGAATTATCCACAGCTATCACTCAGAATGCTTCTCTTTTGAATAGACACCAAGCTCTATGTATTTCTTGTTGCAAACTGCCCTATAAATACCATTGCAAGAAATACAGGTCAGCATGCAACAGGAGAATTCATAGGACCATGTTTTCTAATCTGGTCCCAATGTCTCTAGCTGCACAAGAGCAACACTGCTTGGAGAAACAATATTAAGAAAATAAAGCTTTTGCTTTCATTCTCTCTCACATGTCCCAACTTCATGCTTCTTCTAAGGAAATAAAGTAATTTTTACAAAAGCTCTCCAGCAATCCTAGAGTTCTTACTCACTGAAGCAACAAGGTATTTACCTCTGCAGTGCTTTCACACTGAGTTACAAACTTCAGCATACTGCCTTAAAACTTCAAATTGTAGCTATGCATATAATTTCTTTCCACATTTCATTTCCCTCGCTGTTATATAGTTTCTAGGACATATTCTGCAAGAGTCATTAAAAGCATTTTTGCAAAGGCGCTGTTTTCTTCATGCTAATCTCCTGATGCAGTGTTCTTTCTTCTTTTGGAAGAGAAAGAGGCTTTCTATATTTCTAGGTCCATCACATCAACATAGAGGTAGCTTACAGAGTGAGGAAGAGAGGAGAAAAAAAACAAAGGGAATGGATATGCTTACACTGTTCTCTGCAAGACCACACAACACCCCGGAGATACACAGATACAATTACCATACTCATGTCTGCTGTTATGCAACAGTGAGGAAACAAAATTGCAGTTTTTCCATGTGGAGTTATAATTAGCTATTGAAAACACAAGTTCTTCCTGGCAGTTGTTTTATTTTCTTGTGAGATTTAATCAGAACTCATTTACTGAGGTTTTAGTCTTTATTTTGTCTGGCATGGGTGCTGCTTTGCCCTATTCAAACTTTTAAAAAGCCCAAACATACATGCGTTTGGCCATTTTTATTTTACAAATCTCACCAAGATAAAACAATGTTAAAAGTGAAATGCATGTAAGCACATTTCACAGAAAACCACTTGCACGGAAAAGAGGTTGTAGGGAGGTGGAGGTCACTCTCTTCTCCCAGGTAACAAGTGATGGGACCAGAGCAAAGGGCCTCAAGTTGCACCAGGGCAGGTTTAGATTGAATATTAGGAAAAATCCCTTCACTGAAAGAATAGTCAGGGATTGGAACAGGCTGCTCAGGGAAGTGGTATAATGGCTATCCCTGGATGTGTCCAAAGATGTGTGGATGTGGCTTTTGGGGCACAGTTTAATGGTGAATATGGCAGTGTTTGGTTCTTAGAGGTCTTTTCCAACCTTCATGGTTCTATGATTCCGTGACAACAGTGAGTTTTCTTTCTTTCTGTGCACTCTCTCCACCATTACACTTTGTGACTATTTCAGAGATAGTCTGAGAGTTCTCTAATGTTTTGAGCGGTGAGACTGATATGCCAGTGGCTTGATGTATTCATTGCAGCTAACTCTAGCCATCCATAAATGAAGTGGCTAGTTTATGCAAATTGTTCAGCTTCCTTGCATGGTCAATACAGAGAGAGGCAATTCCATTAGGCAATTCCTATTCTCCTACATTAGCTTGGGATGAACGCTCCTCTTTTTCTCTTCTTTTTTTCCTTCAACTGCAAAAGGAGCGCAGACAATTATATTTTCTGGGTTACTGAAGACAGGTGAGGTGAATCCCATCAGAACAGCTTAACTGTACCCTGCCTGAATCTGTCTGCACCCTGCTATACTGAGGTGGGAAAAATGGAAAAGAACCTGTTTTATGCAATACACAGAACTGTGGCCCAGAGCAATAATGATGAACAGGAAATTATACCCTTCCCCTCAGTGCACATAAGCACAGTCTTTAATTTGAAATAACTTTATTAGAGTAAATCTTACGCCACCTTCAGTGAAATGGAAACAATTCCTACTACACCAACTAACTTTATTAAGCATTCTCTGTGTGTGAGCAAGCACAGGGAACAGAAACCCTGGTCAGCATGCTCTAGTGTAGCACAAATTTGACTTCTACAGTAAAGGTTACTCCAATAGTGCAAAGTATATCTGGAGGTCCATACAAAATCAAGTATAAAGAGAGTGTAACTGTCATCAACTACAGTGGAACCGTGATTTCACTTTAATGCGTGTTCCAAAAGCAGTAAAGGACAGCAGAAAGTAATAAGAAAAACAGCTACTGCAGCAAGTAATAGCTACAACAACAAAAAAATTAAAGAATGAAGATTGCCTTTGCCCTACAGATGATTTCCAAATGTTGAGTGAGTTTTGGTTTTTTGGTCTCCTAAACCCTGATGTCAGTCCTGCCAGCAGCCTGAAAATTCACAGGAACACTGTGTTTCCACAGAATATCAGGTTTTAATGTATTGGGTCACTCATTGCTACCCAGCTACCATACAAAGAGTTAGTCCCACTCAATCAAGAGTGAGAAAAAAGGGCTGAGGGACCATCAGCCAACTCCTGAACTTCCTTAGGACTGGAGAGGAGTGGGTCATAATCATAGCCTGGCCTCTGCCAAGGAGAGGAGGCCACTCTTCAGTATCCCAAAGCAAACAGATGCTTGTCTCAACCAACCTCTCCTATAGATCTGTCAAAGAACAAGCTGTCATCCACTTATTCTACCTAAATCTCCATCAGTACTAGAGATGGAAGAAAGGTACCCACAGAGTTAAACTGCAGCTGAACATGAAGGTCATATTTAGCTCTCTCCTATCAGGCCTCTTGTTCCTCTGAAGACCAATGCAGAAACACGGTTCTCCTCTAAATATTAGGAAAATGGATTTCCTAACATCCCTTTCTCTTCCTTAGCCTAAGATCATCAAAAATTATATATATTTATGATTTGAGAAGTACATATATACAATGAAACACTGGCTGGGGTTTTGTCTTCTATTTGTTTTTTATGAGACGCAAACCCTGTCCAGTAACAGTTCTTTTCAAATTCAGGATGTTTGTACTGAGGAAACTAATCCACTTGGATTAAAAAGTCATCCAGGATTGACTTTCAGCCCTATAGGATATCCTCCTCCAATGCTTCCTTGCTAATAGCTCACTGAAGACATATTACACAATTATCTTCCATAAAGGAAAATCACTACATTGATCCAGCTTCAGTAAAATATTAATGACACCTAATTAAATATCCCAGAGAGTTTCTTTTTCTTTTTCATTACAATATATTAATTTAAAATTGTATTAAATAATTTCGCAATGTTTTGACTTCTGGAAGAGATTAAGTAACAGGACACCAGTTTTAAAATACTGGCTTCCAAAACAAATATTCTCTTTCTTGCCAGCTGAAAAACCAGGACAGTCTGCACAGGCATTTAGGTATTTATCCAACTTGAACTGGGCTTTTCACTTTCCAGTAAGGGAAGCAGACTTACAGAGCACACAAAGGAACTGGATCTATTGCTCCCTGATGTAACCCAAACAGATACTGGGATACACCAGAGACAAATCCAACACATGGCATGTAACCTGCAAAAAGAAAATCCCAAGAGATCTCATTTTTTAACACCCTACTAGCATTTACCAGAGACTCTGATCCAGTTTCACAAATATATGCTAACTGTTTTGTGCCTGTCCTGTAATGGCAAATAGACATAAGTCTTACCTAGATAGTACTCTGTTTTATAAGCTATTTGAAACATTAAAACAGTAAAAACATACCCCACCAAAATTATAAAGATTTATCAGATAATTGTGCCCAAAACTCTATGGAAATAAAACTAATATGCACCATGTACCACAGATCCATTTACTTCTGTATACACAGCAGGTCTCACAGGCAAAATTTTACCCATCATGACATCTATGACATGACATGTGAAAATCTTGCCTATCTGGTTGTGATACCAGATGTAATTTTCTAACACTGCTGAGATGATTCTATGATCTTTCTCTTTTGTATAGCTCTACTGACTTTATAATGGTAAGAGAAATAAGAAACAGCAAAAATTGATTTTTAGACAAGGTGGTGCACAACTGTCACTGGCTCTGCATCACAGACAAACCCCAGGTGCTGTGAGGGCAGTGAAAATATAGCTCATCTTTCCTGCTGGAAGGTGCTACAACACTGCTACAACAGCTTCACTTCTGGCCTAGCAAGAATAACTGACGAGTAAGAAACTTTGCAGTGCTGAATCACTGCTCTTTGCAAAGTACTGTGTTACACTGAGGAAGGTGAGAAATGGCAGTCAGAGCTAAATTCTGGCAAAATTCCACAAATCAAATAGTTTTTACCTGTACAGTGTGTAGTCTCTGGATACAGATTTCAGCCTTCAAAAAAATCTCCATTTCCCTCCACTATACATTTTACCTAAAAGTCTTTTCAACTGATTTTCATTTGTGAAAATGAGCTGTAACCCGGAGTTACACCTGAAGCATCCCCTTTTACAATCCCTTATGTAATTCCTAATTTTTTGAGTTTGTCATCCCCCAAAAAAGTGCTAGATGATAGTAATAAGATCCCCTAACATTAAATAAGGAGTGAATGGGAAATGTCTGACTGTATTAGGAAGACCTAAATACATTTCACAGAAGTGTTACCAAAGCCTATAAAGTATCAAACACTAGTTATCTTTTTTAACTACACTGCTTCAGTAAAACAGTATGTGATGAAAATTAGACAAAAATAGCCTTGGAAGCAATACTTGAGAAAGAACAAATATTGGGCCAATCCTAACCTGACCCTAAAGTCAGGTAGGCTAAATGTAAAAACTAACCTTCTTGCCTCAGTCATCCCTTTTTCTTCTTTAATTCTCTCACATCGGACAACACAACCTTCCCAGCCTCAAGCACAGTGAGACTGAACATTAAAAACAGAGGGTCTAAGAGGAACATTTATCACTCCAGCTACAGGTACCTGTATAGAGGAGCAATGAATCGATTTTTCAAGCGCTCTATCATAATCTATACCCTGACAAAGTATTTGGAACCAATGCCACGGCCAACAGTCTTTTTTTGGGATAATTACCACAGCATGAAACACCACAGTCTGCAGAATAGGACCAAGGAATTTGGCACATTTTCCACAAGCTCCTATGACTACCTATAACATACACATGGCCAAAACCTCTATTAGTGGATCAGCTCAGAAACCTACTCATATAGTCTGGTAAAACTAATGAGAATATCACTAACCTCACTGGGCCATGATTAAGATTCAGCTTCTATAGTAGTGCCTCAAAACTAATGTTTTCAAATGACCTCATTCTGCCACTGCAAGTGTGCAAAGACAGTAAGATTTTAAGAGCTGACAGCCCCAGAAACTAAAACAAAATGTTATTCAGTCCTATACTTGCATTTATTTGTAGTACAAAAATCTGTTCTGTGTGTTTCAGGTTGCTATTTTGTAATGGCAGTCACAGAAAACAAGAATTTTAAAAAAGAAGAAAAAGCGAAATCTGAAATCGGTCCTTAAGTATTTCAGTGGCTACATCTGTTTAGGTAGATTATTTCACTTAATGAAATGCAGGTCAGGTCATTACCTAAAGCAAATGCTAATATGTAGTTTTAATGTTTAGTAAGGAAGCCCTGCATAGATGTTGCAAGTGTGGAACATGAATTTGTAATGATACAGTACAACAAACCACACCTATTACTCAGCCAGGAAGTAGTGATTATCATGACAATGGAACAGGAGTAACAAAAAGTCCAGTGAGAACAAAGTGAAGTATACTGAGATTATATGTCTCCAAAAAGCAGCAGCTCGCATGAGAAATAACCCATGAAAAACATCTGGGAGCGTTTGACATAAATGGAAGCTGCAGTTCAGATGTTGGACACAGCATAGTACAAAAGCACTAAACAATCACTGGTAAGACAGATGCTCCTGAGAGGCAAGACAGCAAGCATACTACAGTACCATCTTCACCAACTTATTTTTGCATAGATAATGCTGATATTCAAGAATACAGTGTGACAAAAAGAAAAATGCCAAGTTCTTTGAAAAAGTTGGTGTCATTCTTTACTCAAATCAAAGGAGAAGAAATATAGTTGCTGAAAGCTCTTTTAAAGTTAAATATATAATCTGAAAAAAACTGCTGAAAGATTACTTTGCATTAAGTCCTGTTGCAGATAAAGACAAAGTCTGCAATGTATCACAACTCCTTTACAGTTTGCAGGTACTTTGTATTGACTAGCATTGGAAGTATCCACAAAAAAAAGGTAGGACTGGCATTCAGTGTGCTTAGTAGTTATTATTCTGAAAAGTCTTACAGTCATCTTTTACAGCATGGACTACGGAAGAACAATTTCTTCTGACCAAGGATTCCTCACAGCACCAGAAATGAAGCAGTAAGGATAGCCAACTGATCCCTCAAAGATGTGGGCTAAGAATAAGACAACTCTCATACTAAAGCACAAGCATAATTTTTCTAAAAAACTGATTAACAGCTAAACTTGTAAACCAATTATTTTATTTTTCTTATATGAATACTTATCATCATGTAATCCATTATAATATATTTTTATTTATATATTATAAAGATTATAACTAAAGTAATCTTTAAAATCACCTGTTGTACTGGCATGACACAAATTACATCTCTTGCAAAACTCTTTGGTGAATTATGGATTTTTATGCCTGAATCTTTCTTGTGACATTCTCTTGGAATTTACCAAGCCAGTATGGTAGCCTTGCTGCCACAGACCTAATCCTACAGCATGTAAGTGCCTTTCACTTAAGTTATGGATGGGGAATACAGTAACTTAAAGGTTATGTTAGCAGCCCAAGGTTACCCCGAAGGTTTGTAGCGGAACAAAGAACTGAAATCAAGAGATTGCCCTTCCTCCCTTCCAAACATCAGTTACTTTTCATTCATGCATTCAGGTAAAAAACTTGAATGCAACAACAAGGGACATACAAGCACAGCTTACCTATCTATATTACAGGATAAGTGCTGATAGCAGCACACTTCTGGTAGTTGATTCGGGAAATGTAAATGTCTGCTTCATTTAGCTCAAAACACCTACTTAAATAAACACTTACTTTGTCTTAAGTCCCAATATTTAATCACAAATGCATCATCATTTTTCAGTATACTCAGTTCATATATTAGATAAATAAAACACCACTTACTGAATAACACCATCTTCCATTGAGGTAATATAAAAAGGGATCTTGAGGCTTAAGTTCAATCGCCTTGTCTAGATGCTCCTATTGGAAAGAAAATTAGTACCCCTTTAGATGTTTGTTTGACAATTGTGTTTACTTTCTAAGTAGTTTGCTGCAAGTCAGAAACAAATTCAGTAATTCTCTTCTGCTGCAATTCTTTTCTAACAACCTAAAAATATATTAACTAGCAAACCCCTTCCTCATGGAGGGAAACCACAAATGAAATTATTTAGTAAAGTTGCACACAATGCAACAAGGCATGCCATATTTAGAACATGACTAAGCAACTCTAAAGTTCAATCAAATAACTCAAGAACTTTTGTCTTAAGAAAAACAACAACTTCAATTAATTTCATTTACAGTTAGTATTAGAAAAATCACAGATCAAATAAGTGAGGAACCAATTATTCTCTTTGATAGATCTTGTATGTTAGCACACATCACTGAAGCATAGTCTCTTCCACCTTAGAACGTGACTGCTCCAATGAAATGGTACTTGACACAACCAACTGTTACTATAATGTGAAATTCAAAAAATAAAATGGTTCTGTTCATAGTGAAACCATAAAACCTAGGAAATATCTAATGAGATCCTTCTTCCAAAATCATTTTTATTACAGGTCATGAGTCTCTTTATTCCCCTCTTTAATTTACTAAAGAAAGCTCTTATCGCTCAACCTAAGTTTGAAGAAAAAATAAGTAGGTCATTTCACCCCTACCATTTGCCTCTCAAAATAAATTTCACTTGAACCTTTCTTTTTTATCCCCCAGATATCTTTCTAATTCAGCCAGTCACAAAAATATTTGAGTTATACAGATCTAAGAGACTGTTACGCTATCATTTTGTCCACAAACTATTCAGATAGGAGCTACGTTTTCATACTACTATTTTCCCAAATCCTTAACATTTCCACACAATTCAACAGATTTCAGTATTTACTAGTGAGGAGGAAAACCTCCCTGAAAAGGCTACTGCTCATACCAGGAACTCTTAAAACTCAGCTGCAGCACTTATGTTATTTGTCATTATCCCTTCGTTCCCAGCTTGTCCCTGTGCTTGGAGCTCAGCTCACTTGGCACAGCTCAGATGTAATTTTTGCTCTCTCACAGGAAAGCTCTGCCACACTCCAAGTCCTAACACGGACGTGATGTGACAGGAACCCAGACCAGGCATTCCCCAGGAACTGGAACATTGCTGCCTCTCACTGACACCCAGAAAGGGGGGACACCAGCTTGGAAGGTAAGGGATGGATGGAAAGTGTCTAAGCAATGCTGAGGACAAGGACAGGGAGAGTAGCACATGTAACACAAGTAACTAAACCTAAAAAATACAATTACCTTTGAAAGGACAGCGTTAAAAAATATATTATTTAAGGGTGACATGAAGGATGATTGCAGAACTGTGTTAGTTGATCACTTACTATTTCATATGTTTTGATTTTCGAAACAGAATTGTTATTCCCTTTTCCTCCCCCCTTTGATTACAAAATAAACCAGAAATCTTAATGCTGTTCCCAGAATCCTACCTCAGTTCTTATATTGTGTAAGTATATAATCTATTTGCATATATAAAAATAACTTTTTTGCTTTAACTTCAGCACCAAAATAGACCTGTGAGGCTGAATTACTGTGTTGGAAAAGTCTGTCTTTGACACTATATAAGGAAATAACTTGAAGGAATAGCTTTAAAAAAAAAAAAAACAACCCCAAATCCTACAAAAACATACCTTAAAGAGATAACCATTCCTGATTTTGTTTTGTACACTTTCAAACTGAGACATATAGCCACACATAATTGCAAACCTGAGAGGGGAAAAGAAAAACACACACACATACTTTTTGTGATTTAAATAAACCTTTGAATTAAATTACAAAATATTTCAATACCTAGTTCACAGATTAACACCTGGGGTTGTTTTCCATCTCGATACTGGATGGAAGTTTGGCATAAGCTATACATATTCAGGAGCAGACGAAAACACAGATCAAAAACAAAATAATAACGGAAACAAGAAGTTTAAATGACACTATCTGGGCCGTCAGTGAAGTGAAAAACCAGAGATTTCTCCTCTCATATTTCTACCATATAGTTCAGAGTATGACACTTCCAGACTGGCTCTACCACTGTCAGCAGTTTGACACATTGTGCTCTGCATTGTACTGCACTGGGAACATGAACACCGTCAGCTGCAGAACCTCACCTGGGAAGGCAAATACTGGGGGTGTGCTCAGTAGGAAGCTGCACACACAAAATGTTCACAGCTGTCTTCTACCCTTTTCAAGCACCTTGGTGCATTCCTGCACTTCTGGCATTCTTCTAATATCTTCAAAATTACCTAAAAACATACACACACGTTCTGCTCTAAGAGGATCACTACTGCTATCACTAGATCATTATTATTTCTATTATTATTACTATGATTATCGTAAATTTGGGAGACTGATAAAAGAAATGTGAGATAATTTCTATATAATATTTGTATTGTTAAGCAGGTATAACTGAAAATATTTTCAGAGGTTCCCATCTATAAAGATTCAGATCTCCTAAGCAACACTACTGTTTTATTGACACTCCATCTAAATTTCTATTGCTTTCTTCCTATTACTTTAACAATTACAGAACCTCTATGCATAAGGAATCTCTTGCACAGACATCAATTGTCCTTTCCTTGGACCTATTTTCATTGGTATTAAGACAACTTTGTATTTCTGTATAAAACTAACAGAACCATCAAAGAAATAGTTAAACAGTCAAAACCCATGTACATTATTTTTCTATTTTTTCAGAATTTTGCTTTTTTACTAAATATTTTACAATGCAATACCAAATCAAAGGAAAAAATAATCTTAGAAGAGGGAAAGCCAAAGACCAGAGGAAAATATGAGTTATGCAAGAAGCTTATTGAGTTAATTATGGTAACAGAACCCCAATCTGGATGGCACACACAGGTTTTAAGCATTACTAAACATCAGCTTTCTTGAATTTCTTTATATAATGTAATTATTCAAGCTCCAGTGAATCCTCATTAAAACATCAATTAAAGACATTATTTTATTGCTTACAGTTATACCTAATGGTTTTAAGTTAGAAACACTCATGCTAAAGGTCACTGCATTTTTTGGTCAGCAAGTGTTCCCAGGTAAGGAACGGAGTCAGCATAACAACAGCAGCTGAATTTGTAAGAGCTTCAGACAGACTGTCAAACACTGTTGAGCAGGATGTATGTTGTGACCAACGTGCACTGGACAAAATCCAGCTAATGGCAGCTCTACTGCTGATAGAGCCGCAGCAGAAGCACATTTTGTATGGGAATGAGCTGCAATTGAGGGAAAAAGCAAGGGGTGGGGGTCAGGAAAGTTCAGGTATTTAGAAAGAGGGGGAAGGTACTGAAAACTTCATTAGGTTTAAGTAACTCAGGCAACATTGCCCCTATTCCCTTCACTCATTAAGTGCTAATCAGATAAACTCAGCATACCATAGCTAAACGGATTGCTGCTACAAAAGAAAACAATGAAAAGCGAACAAGCTAATCCAGCATCTTGCAGTATTTCCCTGTCTGTGCGTGACAAGAAAGAGGGCCTTAGTTTAAACTAGTTCAAAGAAAAATTTCTACTTACAGCTAAAATCTCTGGGGAGGGATATCCCAACAAAATTTTCAATGTATTAAAAGTAAGCTAACCTACTAACTTTAAATATGCATTACTTTTTCAAGGAAAAATTAAAAATGTCTTTCACATATTTGTCTTTTTCTTTTTTTAAATTTTATACTTTTGAACTAGGCTAGCCAGCCAATTGATATAAAAGAATGATTTAATTTTTGGCATTTAATTTTCAAAAAAACCCAACACCCTAAAGCAAAGAAAACAAAAAAGTGTCTTTTGTTTCCAGAAGATAATCTTTAGGCACTTTAAATATTTTTCAAAGAGTTTAAAACACAAAGCAAACTTTATTTTCAGTGATGCAAAGACTAACGTTAATCATAGATTGGTTTGGGTTGGAAGGCACCCTAAAGATCATCTAATTCCAACTCACTGTCTAGGGCAGGGATACCTTCCACTAGATCAGGTTGCTGAAAAGCCCCATCCGACCTGGCCTTGAACAACTCCAGGGATGTGGCAGCCACAGCTTCTCTGGGCAACCTGCTCCAGTGCCTCACCACTCTCACAGCGAAGAAAATGATCAGAAAAAACGAGGCAGGAGGTAGAAACGCTTCCATTTGGTTCCTTATTCTTTGCCGCACGCCGGCCTCAACCCTGCCACTCCCTGGTCACCTGCCCCATCTCGTGGTGGCAGGGGGGAATACTAAAAAGTTTATCACAAAATAACGTGCAAATACCCTATGAAATGGGTAAAACGCACATGCATTTTGGTAGAGCAAGTGATACTGGCTCTCCTCACTACCACTGCCTGTCTTACAGACTTTGAATATCAGGGTTAAAATACTGTTTACTGTTTCTCTTCACAGAGAAAATGAAAAAATCATACCAGTGAAGAGCTGCAAGGAATGATGTAACTGCTGAGCTAATGCTACTCCTGGGTAACATAAAAAAAGAGCCCCAGACACGTTCATCTAGATAAACACAATGATCATTACCCCATTAAGGCAGATACAGTACTTGGGTTGGCATAAAAAACATCTTATTCACAGATGGAAGAAAAGTTACTGAACATGGTTTAGAGGTATACAGGTCAACCATCCACAATTAACACTCCTTTAATAAGCACAAACACAACCAAAGAAACTCAGTAATAAGTCAGTATAATGTCCTTTTGTTAAAAACGTTGTAATTGAAACTCAGACTTTCAAGAAACTGTAGCTGACAGAGAAGGATAACAAATGCCTACATGGCCCTCATGCAGAGGGGTCCAGATCAAAGTGACTTAACATTTTCCCTTCTGGTGTTCCAGAAATTCTGTATGTATTCAGGCAAGGTAAAACTGTAAGGGGCATACCTTATCTGTTGCAAAAGGGAGAACAGCATGTTTTATCAACTCGATTTGAATCTTAATATCAAAAATGCTACCAACACACAAGACTCTGGCAACTACAGCTTATTCCATATGAGACGGATTTACAGAAAAGATTTTGAAGTCTCAAATCCGCAATAAGCCACACTAGGGCACATGAATACAGAAAGTTTTACCTTTTCCCTGATAAATCTCGCAGGGCCAAAATCAGAAATAACATTTCTGCATTTTCCCAGGCTTGTTCCTCACTCTTCTATATACCCTTTCATATATCCCAAATCTAAAAAACCCTCTTATGTCATGTAGACTTTGGAAATGTGTGGGTACAGGGCTTACATTTCGAAATCTAGATCTCCATTTTAACATCCTAGTATCAACAGGAAAGTTTTTCTCAGTTGTAAATGGTAAGACTTTGCCAATTGAAGGAGAGTTTGTGATATTTACCAATATCAAAGAATACAACTCGTCTGTTCCATAGCTGTTTTCCACTCCCTCCTCTTCATTCGAGAAACATTTAACATGTAAGGTAGTATAAGCAAAGGCTAATGTGTGGGTAGCACATGAGAGACCCAGTGAAAAGAAAGCTCATTTTCATCCCAGTTCTAAATGTGTTCTTAAGTTCCCTCACCTCCGCACGGCTCAGTCCTGTGCATGCCATCACTTCTTAGCCATCCACTCACTCACTCACTCACTCACTCACCAGTTTCACACACTTACAAATTCTGACAGTCTCTGCAAAGTAGCCGGACTTCTTTTTAACATGATTTCAATGAGATATCAATTTCTATGTAGGGAGATTTTGCAACTCAAGTTACTGATTATGACTCTGCTGAATAACCCTTTCTGAGATCACAGTTTTACATACTTTAAATTGTACCACTTTCCTGCCAAGATACTTAATCTATAAAATTGCATCTGGGTTTAGATGGAGAGGTAGAGATGGAAAGATACCACCATCCTCCTTGGGGTGTGAGTGTGGAAGAAGTGGCTGAGAATGTGTAAGACTGACAACACACAAAGTAAGATGTGCCAAGGTGTGAAGCTAAGTGTTCAGGTGGGTTTTTTTCATGGGGATTCCTTCCCTTTCCCTTTCCCTCTCCCTTTCCCTCCCCCTTCTTGGAATACAACTGAGTCTATATTGTAGACATTGGCAGAAATATAGTTTTCATATTAAAAATTTACCAGAGCACTGAAGCAGAGGTACAGGGAAACATCAGATGTAGCTCACAGTTGCTTACGTGATACTTGCAAAAACATGAGAAACAATCCCCTATTTTGGTTAAAAAACCCTGAAGGTAAGGATGTTCAAGAATTCTGGCTTAATAATTTACTGTATGTATACCATGCCAGTGTTAATGTGTATTCACAGAAGTTCACCAGTAGAACATGTGGATGGCATATTCTGCATCTCTTAGGCTGTGCAACCCAAAACTATGTTAAATTTCTGTGTTCCAGAAATGTAACTTCTTGTTTTATAACAGACAGTTGTTATAGATAGAAATACAATCTTGAAGAAATTAACAGGATAGTCTTCACAAATGTGGAAACAGAGTGAAATAATAGCTTTCACAGATAGTAACACAACAATTTTCCTTGACAGACATGTAAAAGGAATCACTAGGTTGCCAGTTTTATTTCCTCTGTGACCATCCTGGCAAAAAGCTTGTAGTAAACTGATCTTTTCACATGTCAAACCTACCTCCTCTGCACTTGCATGAGGACGCTGCAGTGTTTCACTGATCCACTTACTACAGAATAAGTTACAGCTTTTCAGAAATGGCTTCTGGATTTGAAATTTTAAATTATTTTTACAAAAATAATTAAGTATTTAAAAGATTATTGACTACAATTAAGCTATAAAATTTCTTTGGTCTTCCCATGAATCAAATACAGGGCAAATAACTACTAACTGGAAACCTTGCATTTCTGCACAAACTATCAATTTCTGAATAATCAGGCTGCATGACAGAAACAGATGCTTGTGGCTTGGAAGTTATCTATTTTTTCCAAGTCTAACTAAGGAATAATTAGGGGAAGCAGGTTTAAAGCATTTAGTTAGAAAGAGGTATGGATTTAATTTTAAAAGTTGTTGGTAGTATGACAATATCCTACAACATAATCCATAATTTTAAAGAGTTTTCTTTCACTGGAGAATTATTTTTATGCCATTGCACTTTCCAAACCTGACAAATTATCTGTTAAAATTCTGTTACTGACATGACATTCTCACCTTTTCGTAGGAAGTTTGTAAACTTCTCTGTCCCTAAGCTCTGGAATCCACTTCCATGGATAACCCAGGGCTTGTGAAAATCGTTGTGCTTCTTAGTAACATTCATACACATGATAGAGAAAAGTTCTGGGGGCAGCTGTGCTTCAGGAGGACTCTTCACTTGCTAACTCACTTCCATCTAAATGAGACACATGCTGTATGACTCCTATCACCAGCAGGTAGGTTCCACAGAGCAACCTAAACCTGACTGCAGCACAAAGTTTGTTCATGGCAAACAAACCAAAGCTCAATGCAAAGAATGATCTTTCTAAGTAAATGTCATGAAAACTGCCCACATCTAGTAACCTCTCTAGTAACCTTCTCTTTGCAAAGCCTGTAATCAGTTTTCCTCAGCAAAAAAAGGATGTTTGAGGGAATCCAGGCAGCAGCAAAGAAACCTTCCAGATCTCTTCCAAACTCTTGAAGAAAAAACAGCAACAATCTCCCCCCAATATAAAAGCTCACTTGTTTTGCAAAACTATTTTAAAGTGATTGTTTAGTTTTAAATAAAACCCCTATTAACATGCACCTACATATTGTGTTTTCTGTAACTGTAAAGTTGTAAAACAGCACAATTATAATGCCAATTAGAACACTGAATTGTTCACACAGCACTTCCAATTAAAATCTCAATGATAAAGAAGCTCCATGATCCAAGATGAGCTGTGAGGATTCACAGCTGTCATTTTGGAATCATTGACCCACGAACCAAATTTGTTTGAGGCTTGGAAAACACAAGAAGATCTGCAACTGGCTGATGTCAAATTCTGCATGCAAATTCTTTGAAAAATTTACACGGGCTGAACAAGGACACAAATCACTCTAGAATATTTACTCTGCCTCTCTTCAGCATGTTCGTCCAAATAATAAAAAGTTACAGCTATGTTTTTCCTTTCCAGTGTTGCCATTGACTTCAGGTTTTTTTGAGTGGTGACCTCTAAAAAACTGAAGGCAACTATGAGATTATATCTGGATTCAGTTGTAAAAATTATTTGCAGCTGCAAAATTTCATTACCAAAACTAACTGACTACTTAAAGATATTTTGCTTTCTTTTTTCTGCATATGCTTTATCAAATTTAATTTGAGGATGAATACTGGTTACTTGTCAGTATTCTGATCAGTAAGTCAAACAGTTTAAGTGTTGATATATTTTATGATACAATTTCACCAAAAAATATAGGTGATATACCAAGAAGATATATGGCATCATTTTGTTCTTAACTGAAGTAAATATGAAAAGTAAGGCAAGACAGCTGAACTCTAGGCCTGCATTAGCAAGAGTTTGTTCATGGAACCATTTCACTAAATTCTCCTAGTGTACTCAAAAGGTGTGTTCTGTTTCCCAGAAACTTTATAGCCGTTTCACAAAACAGAAGAAAAATCTGTTCTGGAAAAGGGATGTTTTTGCCAATGTAACTCCATCTATACTAGGAAAATTGTGTCTGTCAAGGTGTGACAAAAACTTATTTATGCAGTAAATAGAGCTTTCAAGCAGCAGGGATAAGCTTCCAAAACAAACTTCCAAATAGGTCCATTATCAATGAAGAAATGACAAAACATGAAACCAACAAGGCTGAATTCAATTTCTTCTTTGCTTATAATCCCCCTACTCCAGAAAGGTTAAGTGTAAGTAGAGAGCAAGGAACAGGACCACAAAAAGAACAGGCTATCATTTAATCCTCACTCATTTAGTAAGCCATAATATATTAAACATCTTAAGAGAACATTGGAAATAATGCATGAATGGACAACACAGAGAGCAGCTACACCAAACACGAGCTAAAACCTCAGTTGTGCTGATTGGAAATATCAAAATCCCACAGAAATTATAAAGTACAGATCAGTAAGAAATCAACAAAAACTTTCTTCAGTCAAGGTCAGAAAACCAGCTTCCTTATCAATAGCTGATACAGACTGACACAGCCTTGCATGTAAAATGAGAGAACTGTCCATCAAACAGATGGGCTCTTCTTATGTAGGCTAAGATTATTTACCTTATACAGCTTCAGAAAACGTTATTGGCAGTGAGATGAAAAGGAAGGATTTTGGTCTGAGATGTCATTACTTTCACACTGAGCTTGCTTTCATGCTGAGCTTCTCATCTCTGTGTATCCAATCTCCTATTACATCCAGCAGAGAGACCCTGTTCAATCCTGATCAAACAGGATCCCTGCCTGGACACAGGTGCCTACTGCCACTGGAGATGCCCTAGGGTTTCCCACCAATTCCAGATGTTGGCCTGGAAGTGTACAGACCCACAAAGGTCCTGTGTGATATCTGCCATGCCATGCAAATATCCTGGCACATCAAATGGCACATGTTGCCTTTCAAGTCTCCATCCCCTGTAAGTGAAAGACAAGTACCTCACTCACATGTAGACACATACAATACAGTACATTCAGGTGTCAATCTGGAGCTGGGTACTGCCCTCTGTCTCTGAACTTAAGTGACCATCTGCTAGTGATCCTAGCATTTTTTGTATAAATATTTGTTCTATTTTTTCTTTTCAGTCGTCTTCTCTCTTATTATCCTTATTAACTATGGATTTCATATTACTTTCACGTGTTCTTTATTCATGACTTAATTGTATTGCACTGTTTTCTGTTTACACACAGTCTTATCTATTTATGACTTTAGGCAAAATTCTGTTTCCATACAACTTTGAGAGCAGTTTCTACAGGGAAGATTCCCTGAAGTCTTATTTCCTGTTTACATGGATTAATGTGAAATAATGTTTAAATAAACTGGATAAATTTGCATTAGGCCAGACTCGAGCAATCCAGATCTGACATACAGCTGACTTCCAAAGTCTCCTGGGTAATGCAGCAAGCCCCAACAGAAAGGGAAAAGGTAAATATAGTTGCCATCTACAGAAACAAAGGAAAGGAAAGGAGAGGGGTTACAGGGAAACCAGCATAACCTGAAAACATTCCAAGATAAATTATTCTGTAAGTGCATAAGCATACAAAACAGTTAACACAAGGTTTTTTTGAACAAATGGTATATATAAAAAAAATTCTTTTCTGATAAGACAAACAAGTCTGCAATATTAGAGGAATGTAACAAATACCTTGAAATTTATGTGGCCTTTGTCCTATCTGATGTTCCTCAGAAATTCACCCATGGAAATACTGTTTAGACTAAATCACCTGTTGAGATGGTTGCACAACCAGATTCATATGAACCTGAGCATCATTATAGGTGTCCCACAAAGTTCAGTGCTGGGTCCATTATCTTCCAGAAATTTCACTAATGAAGTCAATGATTTTAAAAAACTCACACAACAACAAAACACTTTTGAAATAAAATTGTAATCTGGGAGGGGATGCATTTACAAACCTAAATGGCCTCAATATGCCTGAGAAATGGACTGAAATAAACGTGAAATACGTGTAAAGAACTCTACAAGGAATAAGAAAGAAAAAAAACAAGTTTCCAAAAAAAAGTTACAAAACAAGTCCAGCTGGTTAAGTAGTAGCACAGCAGAAAAGGATCTACTGAGACCACAGACTGAAAAACAGTTGTCATGTCAAAGATATACCAATGTCCCTCTGGATCATGGAAGCTCATTCTGCCCAGTATTCAGAGCCTCAGTTAGATAAGCATAACCAATACTGGCATCACACTTTAGAAGTCATGCATACAGTCAGAAAGATTTCAAAAAATAAAGTCAAGCGGATAATATATTCAGGAAAAAAAAATATAGGAAACTATTAAAATCTGTAGTGTTCATCTATACCATTAGAGAGCCACCAGTTAAACAATAACTGATAAAACCTTCACATTTACCCAGATACAAAAAGGATGAAAACTAAACCATGCAGAAATCCATTGCCTGTTACGAGAAGCAGTAGATTACAAAACATAATATTTTCCTCTTAAGTCTCTCAATTTGGCTTTCTGAGCTAACCTCTGGAACACATCTCCTCACACTTGTAGTTCTTCCCCTGGTAGATGTACCTGTCAGTACAGGATCTCACATCTGAAGTTCAGCAGACCACCTACATGTCCTTAAACAACATGTAAGGTTTTATCAGCATAGTTTCTGCGAGTGAAGTTGTATTTATAACAGGATATTCTGTCAGTCTTGTGGGCTGAGGAGGAAGGGAGGGGCAGGACTCATACTTGCATGTGATTTTGTGGTGGTTTATACACATAGCTTTAGCTGAGATGGGCACCCCAGCATCACCCTGAAGAAGTGACCATGACTGTGGTCAGGCAAAGAGCACAAATGGCTGTAAATTGCTTTCAGAAACAGATAAACCAAGCCAGAGAGTCACCTAATTAAACGAAAAGATCTATGTCTAATCAAGTATCTAAACCTGAGCTAGCTGACGCGCTCCCTTCATTGGCAATGGAGATGTTGTCAACTGAACCTCAGGAGGAATTCATCTCACCCTCATGCAAGACAAAATGGGCAAAACTGACTCAGATGAACCGCACTCCAGAACTGGCTGCTTTCTTTTTGATTGTGAAAGGAACCTAAGATAAAACTCTTCGGTTTAGATATGTAAAAATTTAGTGAAATCCCACCCTACATATGTAATGACAAAAGTAGTGAAGAACGCAGAAACAAAAATGGAAAGGAAAAGCTAACAATATTAGAAAAGAAATCAGGAGCTCAGTAATATTTACTAATAAAATAGTAAGGTGAAGAACTGTCAGCTAGAACTCAGCAGAATTATCCTTTACCTGATAATGTTGATTTGATAAAAAATATTTACATTTGCAGAGTTTGTTAATTCTGGCAAGGCCTATGAAATTAAAATAAGTGTCAAGCTTGAAGGAAAATTATATGATAAAACAAAAATTGAGAAGTTAATTGAAATTTCCATAGTCCTCTATATCTATTTTTAATTATAAGAATTTAGATTATTACAAGAAAATGAAAGGACAAAATACATGGTCATGCTGAAGTATTGTTATTGAGTTGTTTCACATTCTATAGTACATACTTCACAGAATACTTCAATGTAATTTTTAGCTGCAACTGGGGATAATTGAGTCCCATAAAGTTAGGAAAAAATATTAATGAGTAACTTATGAAACTGATATCAAACTGTAGTATGATAAATGTAACTTGCTGTGGGCACTATTTAGAGCCAAAGAAGGCTGGGGGGTTTGTAGGATTTGATACATACAAGTTTTTAAAACTGCACACTTTCTCAAACTTACCACTGGTGACTCTCAGCACTCCCATCATCCAGCTGAACAGCTTTTTCAGCTTTAATCTTTCCTGTAAAAGGAGTAGAATATATTAAAGGATTTATTGTACTCTTCCACCTGTTAGGTGCCTCCCAAGAACAAACCGACCTGATATATTCTAGCAGCAAAGAAGAAACTGCTTCCTGTTCTTAGAAACATTTAGATGGACAATGTAACATCCTGGCTTTACATCATTTACATTTCCATACATATATATATATACACACATATACACATGCATACATCTATTTTTTTTATTTATTATTATTTTTATTTAAATCCAATTCAGATGTAATTAGGGAAGGATTGGATTGGACTGCCAAAGGACACAATGTTGTCTGTAAGACTGAAGACTCTTAACAGCAGGTTGGAGAAGCACCTGTCAGAAGAACCAGCAAAGCTGTTTCCTGACTTGGGTACACAAATAAACTAGCTGGTTTGTTTCTAGCACAAAGACTTCCCTTAAGTTCCACTTAACTGACTAAAAGTTCCACTAACTGAATAAAGATGACAGTAGGTGATTTGATCAAATTCATGCTCCCAGTAAGAAGTTCAAATGAGATGCTTGCTGTTTGCAGAGTCTCAGCTGCAACCAATTAAGCCACACGGACATTTCTGTATTGCAAGTTAACTTCACAGAAACAAAGAATAGCATACACAGCCCTCCAACCCAGTGGAAGGAAAAATAAGCACGAAACTACTGCCAGCTCCCCCACAGCCTCAATCCCTCCGCACCACTTCCAAAAACTGAGATGAAAAAAGCTACCACCACCCCCGTTTCATGAAAATGAGCCAAACTAGGCTGGTTACTCAACACGTAAGACCCACTTTCACTCCATCATTCTGTACCTCTCTGTCTTTTGCTATGCCATTATCTTCCATCAGCTGAGGCTACACGTAGTCACTGGTAAAAGCAAAGGCTCCAACAACAGAATTTACTGTTGTAATTTACTTTGTGTCATAATCCTCACTGCACTGTGAGATTTCCATACAAAATAGCCAAGTTCCTACTAAAGCAAAGACAGTATCGATTAAGTAGCTAAGGCAGTGCAAGTCTTCCTGAGTAAAGGAAGCAACTAAAAGATGGTAATAAGGAAGGAACAAGGAAGAACAAGCTGAGATTGGCTATGGAGTATGTAACAACAGCACAAAGACATGACACTGTCTTTTAGGATGACAAAGGGCATCCAGACTTCTTTGTCTGTGATGTTGTCAATGCTGACAGAATAAAACGCTGACAAAAAGTATCACAAAAGACAAAATAACCCAAACTTGGAATACATTTAAAAACTTCATTTGGTGCAGCAAGAAAGAGAGAGGCAATCAAGAAGCAAAAGAGAGAGAGAGAGAAGTACTTCCAGGCAAAAATAATTATTTTAAGCACAGTGTGTTGACTGAAGGAGAGTGACACAGGTAGAGAAGATGTAGGTTCTAATGTAATGAAACGAAGGTGGTCCAAAACGAAAAGGGAAACATAAACTGTACCTCCAGCCAATATGCATCCAGACAGCAAAGGAAAGGGCAATGCTTTTAAAAGCAACAAAGAAAAAGTGCTCTGAAGAAGAAAACCAGAACCTTGCAGAGATTAAGTTGTCAAACAGGATACATAGGGAGAGATGCCTAGAAGCAACACCAGTTTTCACACACTTCTGTTTCTGGTCAACAGTTTCTTCAGATTCACAAAGTTTCATCCCCACCCTCACCACAATATATGCAGGAGTGGTCCTTGCCACAAGAAAGCAGAAAAAAAAACCTTGACCCAACCTAGGCATTTATTTATTCTTCACACTCTCCCAAAGATGTAATTAAGAAACTGCTGACAGTATCTGGGGTTTTTCACATTCTGTATTCATCTGATTCTCAACAAAATACGGGATTTTAAGGCACTATCCAGAGTCAACAGCCTTCGATTATGATCCACAATACTTCTCCTTCACCAATTTTGGATCTCTCAGTGAGGAAAAAATGAACTGAAGTTGTATACTGTGGCAGTTTATTGCACAAAATATTCTTATTACAGTACAAATGCTCCCATTTATTGGATTGCAAATTCCTTTCACTGGAAAACTTAAAGTTTGAAGCATGTTTCACTACATTCAGATAGCATTCTACATAAACATTTTTCTTCTGCTTACCATCAATAACATAGTTCCTCTTCTCCTCAGCATCAGTAGTCATCTCAAACAGATCTCCATAAGCACGTGCAAGTCTCCACAGAAAGTCCACGCAGTTTTCATACTGAAAGTAGACCACAGCTGCATAATTAAATTGATCAGAATATGATTTAAACAGTTTACATTCATAATGCTTAAAGCAAGTTATCAGAACATGTAATAATTTTTTGTTTATTTTGCATCTATCTACATACTACTTTTAGTTTATGTGAGAAGCAATTGACCAATTTTCATTAACAAAAGAGAACTTAGCTTTTGGAAACATTCTAGGCTGTCTAAAGAGTTTTATTTTATGAATCAGGTTAATATGAAAACTTAAAAATGTAACTATAAAAATATAATATAAATGAATATAAATATTATTTTAAAATTTTTAATATAAAAACTTAAAAGGTAACCCAGTAAAGCACAATAGATCCCTGAATGAAGCGATGTGTGTTTTCTTTAGGGAGGCCATAAGCACTATACTCACTCACAATTAATCTCTTATCTACCTTTCTGGGTATTCCAATATGTAAATGAAAATATAATCAGAACTAATGTTTGCCAAACCAGAAGAAAATGGTACCATGAATAAAGCACCACACAACAAACCACCCTTAAATTTTATTTGGAGTTACATATGTGCACAGTAAAGTCAAAGGAAAAATTCACATGAAGGATATCAGAGATAAGCAGACTAGATGCTCATAGTTATAATTTCTTGAGAACACTAGGTCTGCTTACAACTTAATTCCACAGGATTTTCTCACAGAATATTCCAAAACCAGTAAAAGTAAGTATCATTTACATAGAAAAAAGCCCATCATCTGTATTTGTTGCATGCAAGAATACCTACATCAAACAAAGCCTCAAAGTTATTGAGCCTGAATGGGATATGAAATTGTAGAACTTTCATGCCCACACAACACGAATATTGACACCATCTTGAAATATTGCTTTTTCACTGTATTTTAAAAATATGCTTGAAATTTCATCTTCCCTTTTTATGTGCATTTTAAAGCTCATACTAAGTTCTTAAAAGCAGTGCAAAGCATAAGTTAATAGCAACACAATATTAAGTTACTCCATAATACCTTGTTATCTTTCTCAAGCAGCAGTCTGAAGCCCTTCTTTTTATCATCCTCTGAACCCTTGTGCAAATTGTCCACCTGCTGTAAAAAATTAAACAACTCTTCTTCTTCTTCTGATTTCACCATGGCATCAGGTGGCTTCATACATCTCTTTTCTTCCTCAGAGTCTCCTTCAGAATCAGTATGAGCTGTAAGATAACTAAAATCACAGAAAATAATAACCATTTTTTATAAAAATATTGGCAAAGCATTCTTAAACTCAGAAGCAAAAATTTCAGAGCACAATTTATCCCAGTTGTCCAACCTTAAAGGATTTTTTTATTCATGGTATCAAGCTTATTATTATTATTATTACAAAAGCTTTACCTTCAAAGGGACAGTACAATCATACTCCAAACATAACAGGCAAGCAATTACCCTGTTCTGCTGCTTAATACTTCATTAAAAAAATGCAGGTACATATTAGAAACACGTCGCCTTGTGTTTCAAACACAGAACACTTCAAATCATCCATGTGTTTTAAGACATGCTCTGTAACCCTGAATAGGCCTCTTCAACTCTTCAATTTCCCTATTTTTTGAAATAGGAATGAGCTTACAAACCAAAATAAAAGTGCTATAAGAATAATTTATACAATATTTTGTTAAACACTTTTAAGATCTAAATACAAGCCAATATAAATAACACCATTGCTATCAATTCATTATTTCTTTTGAGCATTCTGAAGTTCAGAATATCTCAAACTGGGAAAGACCTTAATTAATTATGCTTACTGCATAAGTACTCAGCACAAGGCAGTCAAGGACAAAGAAATATTTACAAAAGCATAAATACCATGCAGAGATAAGCAGGTGGCCTTACTGTCCAAAGTGATGAGCACACATTAGCGTACTCCAATTTCACAGAGGAGCAGCTGATGGCATTGTTTTTAAAAAGTAGCGTTTTGCTCATGTATGCACTAAAAACGGAAAGAAAAGCCTCATCTTCCCAATTTCCACTTTTGAAAATACTGTTCTGGGGAGAAATAATAATGTAAAGGTATTAGGTTCAGAGACTTTTTTAAATGGTTACTAGGAGCACAAAAAGCATGGAATGTACCGCACACATTAACTAACTGAATAATCAAAGTACGCCATGACAGTCAAAATATATAAAATCTGGGTTTTTTTCAGAAATAGAACCAGTGCAGAATGTTACTGGTGGAGGTTATTAATCATGGCTTTTAAGTATCCCTTTTTCATTATGTTGTTTCCAGAAGTGTCCATAACTAACACATGAACAGACACACTTTTTAGCCTGCAAATGAACAAGTACAATGGCTTATCAAGGTACGAAGTGCTAGATGTGGTATGACAGCTTTGCTGCAAAATTAACCCAGTAATATGGGAAAGAGTAGTCAAAAATACTTTTAGATAAAACAATACGTACATAAACCACATGTGCATCTTTAAACTGGAAAACATAATGGAGCAGAGCAGAGATAGGAAACTTCATAAGTTCCTACAGATTTGTTTTACATAATCTTGGTGGTGCTGAAGTTGATGACACATCCTATGCTGTATCCTGCAGAGACTATATTCAGTCACTGAACGTTTCTTTTAATTTTCAGAAGCATCTTGTTCTTCCATAGTTCTTTTGAAGTGGTTGCAGAGGTACATCATATATAGGCTGCATTTGTAAGAGCCCTAACTTTACCAAAAGTGCAAGGTATTTCTTTGGGAGTGGGGCCTTTTAGCTCTAGCACATAGTTCTATGATGCAAAGTATGTTTGGAAAGTATTTTTCCTCCCATGGTTTGGATGCCCCATTCCCTCTAATTAAAAGATAAATACACTGAGGATTTGTGCAATTACCAACCTAAAATAAGGGCACTAGATAATATAAAAGAGCAACAGCTAAGCAGTCAAGGCAATTTCCTTAGTTTCAGAAATTTGAGCACTGCCTCAAATGCCACCTAATCAGGTAGATATGAAAGTAAAGAATCAGTGTTTGGGAGTCCATGTGGATGTTGTCTTCTTTATCTTTGCTGCGTAAACATCTGCTAAAATTCACTACTGTTTCAAGGTTAGATAATAGACAAAAGTGATTATTACAAAACATTACTCTCCCAGCAAAAACATAAAGGTCAAGGTTGGGCTGACAGCCAAGCCCACTGGGCTGTCAGTCCAAACAAGCCCAGCAGAGATTTCCAGCAGCACTGTATCAAACTGTCATGACCAAACATCAAATTGAGGCCAAACATCAAATTCATATGACATCAGATAAGTCATACGAGAGTATTTACTGGGAGACTCAAATAGAAAAAGTGTGAAGTAGGTCACTATCTTACAGATGATGTGAACCCCTAAGGAGTTAATTATAAAATATCAAGGAAGAATAATCTTTTAAGATCAGACCACACTGCATCAACCCTTTCCTCACCCCATCTCTCCTACAGAAATCTGATCTCCAGGCTACATTTGTGCTGAGAAAGAGCAAAGAGCGCAGGTAATTTCTTCTCCAGTCCCTCTCACTTCCACTGTCCCGGGAAATTCTCTCCTCCCTCCTCTATTTATCCGCTTTATGAATCCTCAAAGAATTTAAATATGGAACAGACCATCTTAAACCTTGATGAGCACAAACTTCTATTTATTTGTTGATTGATAACCAACTTTAACAAAGCAGCTAAGTCTTACACATCTACTCATTCTAAAGCACTAAAAATCACTACTAACACAAACAGAAATGGAGATTCTTCTTAACACAGTTTAAAAATTCCAGACATCTGTGGAATAATGACACTAATCCAAAAAGGAAATAAACACAAAACCAGGAAGAGTCATTATGGTTTGTTTTACAAATATTCCATATAACAGAAATCTGCAATTTTACCTGGTGTTTTCCTGCAAGAGGTTTTATCAGATGATAAACAGAAAAGTGAGTATTTACATGTGATAAACACATTGATCAATATTTGAGAAAATGGAAGAACTTCTAAAAAATGTCTAAAGTCAGTGCCAACTCATTTTCACCTTTATTACCAATAGAATTTAAACAGAAGAGAAAAACTGTGATAAGAATGTGAGGAGCAACAGTCAACCAACAGGACTCAGCTGTATCATAATGAACTGTTCAAAGATCAAAGAACAAATGGAAACTGTGCTGGAGACTCACCCCACTATGGTTAAGCAGTTCAGTAAATCCCAGCGACCACTACTGGATTAAAAAAAACCTGAGCTACAGGGCGCAAAACACCATTGTGGTGTAAATGCACTTTGGTGGTTCAAAGACTGAGTTGAATTGCCTGTACACTGGCAGACACTGGGCCTAACCAGGTATCATTTGTTCACAACACCTCAGCTCTTAGACGGATCAAATATCATCTGTTGTCTCCCTGCCAACATAGAAAAATCAGAAGCTGACACAAACACCGTCTCATCTGCTTGAGCCAATTCAAAAGAAAGGAGATTATATGTCACAGACTGATCTGGATCAAATTTGCACTGGATGCTCCAGCAAAGTGTGTAGCCACCCATAATGGTAAGAGGCCCTTGAGGAAAAGTTTGGCAAACTGGATTCTTAGGCCAACTGAAGGTTGCATTTGAAAGAAACGAGCAGCAAAATAAATTAAAAAATGCTAAGTGAAGTGATACACAGAAGCAGGCAAGGGAAATGTTTCTTCCTGTTGAATATTTAAACTATTTCAAGGAAAAATTATAAATAGAACATCTGTCATAAAAGAATGTACTGTGGTGAATCTTTGTGGTGACTGATGCCAACTGCAATTTGAAAAGCTGGGACACGGGGCCAGATGAAGACTGGAGCCAAACATGACACCGATGTCAAGGGCTCATCACTGCCACATCAGGGAGGAAACAGCTTTAAAATCACAAAGAGGAGAATTCAGTGACACTCCATCTCAGGTGATCATCTAGACACAATTTATTGTATTTGTAAATGAACGAGAGCTTGTTACCCATTCTCAATTGTTAAAAGTTCACTAGTAAATGATGGAAACTGAAACAAACCAGTAAGAACAGAATACAGAAAAGCACAGACTAGAAACGGCAGGCTCTTTAGCATTTAATGTCTCATCCATTCAGTCCACCTTCCATTTAAATTACCTGTTATCATGTAAAACTATAGCTCATTTATTAAAAAGCATGTGATATTTTTCCACTTACAGAAATATATCATTTTGAAAGGCAAAAATGCTTCTTTTCCCAAGGTGTTGAATACCAACAGTGACACTGAGAATATGCCCACAGCAGATCAAAAGGTGATATCAGATACTGTCAGCTTCAAATATTTCATGAAAAAATGAGGAAGCATTAAATGCTTTTCCAGAAGTTTACAAACCTTAAACCAGTATAGTCATCCAGCATAAATCCATAAAACTCTTCAGATTACTTTATCTGTCAATTGCCAGCATCTACCCATTTGTCAGTTAATACCAGAAGTGCTTAACACAAGCAAAATCCTATCTTCTATATCATGAAAATACTGCTGAGGCAGTGAAACACGTTGCATGTACTTTAGATGGAGTACACAAAGTGAAAAAGTGTTTTATCAGTAACAAAGAGCAAAATCATTTCTCTAGTGCACAATCTAGCAACTGAATGCATTAATGTGTATGGAATTCACATCAGAACAGTATAAAACAATGCACATGGTGTTATACCTACAGCACATGAAGTAGTGATGTACATTAACTGGAAAAAGAACATGTGTTGCTATTGATTCTCCCGGTAAACTCTCACAGAACATGCATTACAGTCTTTAAAGTTACAGAAGACCCCAGAAAAAGCTATATACATTGCAACTGTACACACATTAGGATTAACAACCTATTTGCAAGAGGAAGAAAAAAAATACAAATTACTTAAATTAAATTATCTTAAATTTAGAGAAGATATGCAAAACAAGAACATCAAGTACAAGGTGTTAGTAGGGAAAAAACATCTCTTTTCAAAAGGGATTGAAAAATAGCATTGGAAAAGCATATCCCCAAATGACTAACACTAACTATAACCTTGAACTATCTTCCTTCCTTATGACTGTACACAAATACTTGTCAGAGAAGGCCTCTCTTAAGGACACATTCAATACTCTCGCACACTATAATTACTCGCATTGGATTATCACATCAGCTTCTTCGTCACAAATAGGAACCTGTTTCCTTGGTTTCTTTTCAAAGAGCCACACATCTCTCCTGACCAAAAAACGGGACTTTCTGAAATGCTAGGTGTGGAATAACCTCTATATTGCATCAATGGACTAATTATTCATAAACTGGTCCCTTAGTCTTATCTACATCTCCAAATATTTTAGGCATAGCATAAAGGCCTATGCAAACTAATCAACAGATAAAATAATCTGAGAAACTAATAGAACCAAAATTTTTCTACACCAGATGAAGGAGGAATATCTTTGAATACTTCTGCCAATGCTGAATACTTAAAATAAAGAACTAGTTCATAGTAGAACTGACAGGTCTTAAAATATGGTACCAAATATAAGACTTGTGAAGCATGTAGGCTGGGATGTAACACAACAGGAAATTCTGTTCACAGGAAGAGAAAATGAATGTAGAGAAACTCTTAAAACCAAAATTCCATTAATTATTATATGCAGCATGTTACTGGCTTCAGAATATTACAGTTGATTAATATACCTTTAAAGAAAAAAGGTGACATAAGTAGGCAAATGCTGCCTACGCAGCCATGTAAGACACAGTGAGGAAACGGTTCAAAAAACTCAGTTGCTATAAACATACACTTATTAAATTGCGCATAAGCATCTAATCTGATTATACCAAAACAAAGTCATAATTACAGGAGAGTAATGTCATCACCATTTTTACATTACTACTGGAGGGTATATTAAGCAATGTTTGAAAAGGCAAAAATATAGTCCCTCCCCCGGACTCCAGGTACATCTGATCCTTCAGTACTGTGCTGTATTGAGGCACAGACTCGAGGGGTGAAGCTGAGAAAAGTTTACTGTAATGAGTTGCTCTGTCCTTTGCAAAGGTCTGTTTTTTTCCAGGCCCTATTCCCCACAAGTACATTCCTCAACTCACAAGTGTAAAAGATCCCATCAACTGCAATGGGACTACAAGAAGGGGCTAAAACTAGGAACTTTCTACCTTACTGAGTCAGTATCCTAAATCACTCATGATTACTTTTTGAGCCACTAGAAAGGGTATACAATCACAAATATACATAAACATTGTCACTTGTACGTGTGTTGCATTGGGACATTGCCTTCACAGTAAGCAATACCTCTAGGCAGAACACTGCAATAACTCATTTGTGAGGCCCATAGAAAACAATTATCATGAAAAGCACAAGAGCATTCATACAGTTTGAACTAACTATAGCAAAGACAGAAGAGCACTTTCTTACTAGAGGTACTTTCAAAATTACACCATTATTCTGAACTTTGTCTCTCATTGCATAGCTATGTAGCAATACTGCATCAGATCATTACCAAACACATTCCTAAAAAAATCTGTATTATGCTTGGCATTAAGCCAACTTCAGCCACAGTGCAGGTTCAGAGATGGTCACCAAGAGTCTTCTCTGATCCAAAACCTGCTAATCTGAATTTCTGGGGGTTTTTTTCCATTAAATATAGAGAAGTATAAAATCCACATAAAACTTTAAAAGGGCTCCTGTTTACAATTTCACATAGGTATTGATACAATTTGCACTGCATGTGTACTGTTGTATATACAAATTATTATTAACTCACCCTCCTTCACTTTCCGCCTCCTCAGAGCTGGTAGTTTCTCTTGCACCAGAAGTTGTCTCAGCTTTTCTCCGCCTTGTTGCTCTGTGTGACGGGCTAACTCTCTGAACACCACCTTTCCCTTGAAGCTCATTTCGAACAAGCTCTTCAAGCTTTGGAATAGCTTCTTTCAGAAATTCCACCTCTCTCTTCAGTTCGTCCACACTTAGTAGCAGGCCATTCAATTTTTCTAATATCTGCAGTTGCCTCCCATGTAAAACCATCACCGCTCCTTGCTCATTAGGAGCCTCATTTTGCAAGCCCACAGAATTAAGTCTGTTACCTATACCCTGGAATGCACGTACACGCACAGCTGCCCCGCGTTTTCGGATCTTGCGGTACCAAACCACCACCAGGCTTAATCCAGCAGTCCCTGCCATTATACCCAGTACGAGTCCTTTATTTTCGAAGGGAGACATTTCTGCACGCTCCTAAAATTACGAGACAACAATAACAGAGTTTAAGACGTTTTCCCTTACTCTACCCAAACGACTTGCTTTGCTTTGGCGTGTAAGGCTGGAACAGCTGGCGCCTGCCGCAGGCACAAAGTTACACCACAACTCTCGCAGGTTCTGCAATACAAGGCTCTGTGTATATATCAGACAGCAAAACCAGGACGGAGGTGGGTTTGGGGTGTGAGGGGCGCCGGCACGCGCGCAGGACCGCAGCCTTCACTTCCAACCATCCCGGCACCCCGGGATTTGTTTGTTTCAATGCGAGAAACTCATATAATCGGATTTTCAGCCACTGCAGAGGCAGGAACCCAGCTGTCAGGCCGGAGCGCCGCCCGGAGGGGCGTTTCAGCGCCCCACTTCCCCCCAGCCCCAGCGCGCCGAGGGGCTGCCAGAGCCCCCCGGTCGCCGCCCCGCAGCCCGCTCCAGCCCCGGCCCCGGCCCCGACCCCGGCAGCCCCAGCCCAAGCAGCGTCGGCCCCGAGCCCAGCCCGGCCCGCCCCTGGTACGTACGTACGGCCGGAACGGAACGGAGCAGTCCGGGAGCGGCGGCGCGTCCGGCCCGGGCGGCCCCGCAGCAATCCCGCCGCGGCACAGGGGGCGGCGGCGGAGCCGCCCCGGGGCGGCGATACCCGGATCGAGGGGGACGGGCCTCGGCCGCTCTGCTGCCCGGGCTGCCCGGGACACGGGCCTGCCTTGTGGAGGAGGGATTCCCGCAGCGCTGGGAATCCCGGGGGACGCCCGGCTGCACCTGCCACACACATCGCTCGAATACGCCGTTCTAGGGCAAATGTACCTGTTCGTGTGTCTGTCCTCAGTCTGTGTTGGCTGCTCGATTTCGCCAATTTAACCTTTTGCTACTTCTAAGCTCCAGAGAAACTGTATTTTCACTCCATTAGTGGAGATCTGAAGCTTCAAAATCACAGCGAAACCCCGCCCAGTTGCCAGGAAGACGGGCAGTCCCGACACAAAAGCTTCATTGCACTTTTAGCCATCTAAAGGCCCAAGGCTGATTTCACCGAAGCCCATTCTAGATTGCCCAAAGTCATGGAGGGACTCATAGAATGGTCGGGGTTGAAAGAGGACTATAAAGATCATCCAGTTCCAACCCCCCTGCTGGTGACAGGGACACCTTCAACTAGACCAGCCTGCTCAGAACCCTATCCAGCTTGGCCCCGAACACTTCCAGGGATTGGGTATCCACAACTTTCCAGTGCCTCACCACCCTCACAGTAAAGAACTTCTTCCTAATACCTAATCTAACTCTACTCCCTTTCAATTTGAACCCATTTGTTCTTGTCCTTTCACTACCTCTTGTAAATAGCCTTGCCCCATCTTTCCTGTAAGTTCCCTTCAGGTACTGGAAGGCCACAATTAGGTTACCCAAAAATCTTCTCTTTTCCAGTCTCAATAATCCCAATTCTCTCAGCCTTTCCTCCTAAGAGAGGTGTTCCATCCCTCTGATCAACTTGCTGGCCCTCCTCTGGACTCCCTCCAACAGGTCAATGTCCCTTATGTGCTGGGGACCCCAGAGCTGGATGCAGCACTCCAGCTGGGGTCTCAACAGAACAGAGTAGAGGGACAGAACTTGAGTTTAACAGTATTTCTTTCTGGATCTGCCTCCTATTTCTGTCCTTGAATGGAAGAAGGATCATCACAGCCAACCTGCTGTGACTATTTGTCTCCCTGAAGGCTTCTGGAGGGTGCTGATACATAACATCCTGCCACGACTGACAAGCATAAAACTCATGTTCTTATGTGTGAGGGCTTAAGGAAACCATTGTGGAAACCACTGTTTCTATACAATGAAAGAAGTTACTCTTCAACAGCTGGAATTATCCTCAGCCATATCAATCAAAGGAACATGATGTAGTTCTTAAAAAACATACTAGCGAGCTTTAAAAAGTAAACAAAGTGCTGTTAAAAACAAAAAAACTACCTAAATGAGGTACCAAGAACTCAAGAATTTTCAGTCTTAGTGCAAATTAGCAATTGTAAATCAGTCTAATGTCTATTTATCTTCAAACAAAGATTTAGTTTAAAGTAACTACAGCTCCTTACTAATTCTTCATTAATAACCTGAGGATGAAACTAGCCTTACATAAGACCAAACTGCAATCTGAGAGAAAGGCAGAAATTTGTTAGAATGGAAAAATGAATACTCTTTAAGTATTCTACAGATTTCCTAGTTACAAAACAAAACCAACAACAACAGTATCATTTGTTCATGTTTGTAATTTGAGATTTTTAAACCAAGGATGAAAATACCTTCAATTTTATGGAAACTTCACTAAACTCAAATTATTTTAACAAATTTCACTGTAAGTAATGGTTTTCAGTTACACAATCCATCAGTGTTTTAAAATGTAACAAGACAACATGAATCTCCAAATGTTCAGGAGTGGTAATTTAAATGTGTTGAATAACCTTTAATTTTTGTTTTCTTTTTTTTTTTTCAGTATAATCTGCTAAAATCCTTCTATAAGCCAATTAAAACAGGAAAGGATTTTTAAAAGAGAATTAATCAAAGGACAAACACAGCACAAAGCTGAAACAAAATACTATGGATGCAAATACCTAAGTGAGTATTTTCTAAGTGACTGTCGCAGGCTGCAGGCCTTAGACAAGGGGACCTGTTTTCAAAAGTAATGGCCCAGGAGAATTGCCATCTACAGCTGCTTGGATATGTAGCAAGTGTGAAAATCAAGTCCCCTGTCTGGTCCCAAAGTCCTTGTTTGCTTTTTACCTGTGGCCATTTTACCCAGGCAGAGCAGTCTGGAAGCACAGAAGTTATTGCATGTATGTAGTAACCTTCCAGAAGACAACAACTTTCCAACCTGAGGAACTAAACATACATTTACCCAGATTTGACACAATTCAATTGGCCTGAATATGACATAAGTTCTAAAAAACTGAAATAAACTTTTTAGAAAAGTACTGTTCCTCTACACGCAGATTTTTCCTAGTTCAAAAGAAACTTTGTACTTGAAGTCCTAAAAAACATGCAAGCCCAGATAACCATCTGTTATAAAATGGCCTGCCCCAAATACTTTTAATGTATTTTCAGCCTTACTTCCTAAGAAGACAAAGCTTATGCCCCCAGGTTGTCCGTGTGCTGTTCTTCTGTCAAGCAACACCATGACACTTTCCCAACCCATTAGCTCCTGAACCTGGAATTAATTTCAGACAATTGTGACAGAATAAAAATGTCCAGTTCATAGAATCAAAGAATCATAGAATGGTTTGGGTTGGAAGGCACCTTAACGATCATCTAGTTCTAACCCCGCTGCCATGGGCAGGGACACCCTTCACTAGACCAGGTTGCTCAGGGCCCCATCCAACCTGGCTTCAAACACTTTCAGGGATAAGACATCCACACCGTCTCTGGGCACCCCGTTCCAGTGCCTCACCACCCTCACAGTAAAGAATTTCTTCTTAACTAATCTAATCTAAATCTCTCGTCTTTTAATCTAAAACCATTTCCCCTTGTCCTGTCACTAGTGAAAAGTCGTTCTCCCTCTTTTTTATAGACTCTTTTAAGTATTGAAAGGCTGCTCCAAGTAGTTTCAAGAAGGCCAGCAGCTCTGGGGTGGTAAGACCCTGTGAACATCCTGCCTCCATCCACCCCTGGCCCCAGGCAGATGTACAGGCGTGACCTTACCACACCAGTGCTGCAACACAGACACACCTGCCTAGGACACCAGCCTTATTACAGCACTATTTTTGTAAAACCAGGCCATGTTGTTTACTGGTCTTTTGGGAAATCTTGAACTTGGACAGTATTTTTGTGTCATATTAGAAAAGTTAGCTTATTATTGAGCGACTATGTTCAATGGATCAGAGAACCATGACATCGTAAGTAATTGATTCATGCTGTTTTCAGACAAGGTATAGCTTCATTTACTGGTGGTTTCTTTTTTGTATGGGAGGCATTCGTATTTTACAATTGACATAAAATTCTTCAGCTGTAATTCTTCCGTACATTTATGGTATGCTGTTCTTTCTGAAATGCTTCTCCACCCCCGTCCCCAACTAGAGATTAATCTACTGCCTGTTACTAACACAAAAACCTTTAATGTATTAGTAACAGTTCATACTTATTACTTCAGTAGTTGTGTTGTAGGCATAAAGTCAAACATTGTTAATAAGTCACCAAACATTGTGAAAGCTTAAACACCTTTGACCAGACTTGCAACCAGCCTGCCAGAAAAACTACTTGTTCTATCAAGTTTTATTGAATTCTCCTGAGTTTTTTGCTATAAAAACAAAATCATATCTTACCTCAAAGGGAAGCATTCACTATCAGACTTGTCTATATTCTCTGCTGCTTTTGCCCTGAACAGTTGTCCAGTGCCCTTAATGAAAAATTAATCAATTGAAGTTTCAAGATGATGGGTAATAGCACACTGACCTTTTCTGTTTTCTTGAAATAAAGATATACTGCTTAGCACAGTTCCCAGGGGAGATGAGACTGCTGCTGCCTTTATGTCGCTGGGCGTAAAAATCTAAGTGTACTTCCACATCCTCTCCAATATTTTGGGATTTTTTGCCAATCTCAGTCAAATTCTACAGAGAACTTCTGACAAATTTCTTTGAGTTACTTGATCTTTTAAAGGAGAAAGCCCTGAATTAGTGCCACCACTATAGGAAAGATTGCTTATCCCTTGGTGCACAACTGAGAACCCACACAGGAGAAAAGCGTTTTGCAAGGACAGGAGCAGAGCTCACATTTTATTAGATGTGAGGGAATTGAGCTGCAAGATATAACCTGATAGGAAACCTGGCTTCATTAGTTCAACTGCACTAATAAATAAACCATCTGTTTATTTATTTATTTATTTTGTCGATAGGATCCAGTGCTGCAGTTTCAGCCAAGTACAAATGGTCACCAATGGCATGGCATTTCAAAAAGAAAAAAAAAAAGGGAAAAAAAAAGAGAAAAAGAAAAAACGTACACGCTGTTACTGCTTCTTTGCGTCTTCAGGAAACTCAAGGACATTATCAAACTATATTTATGCAAGCTGTGTTAGTTTTTTCAGGCCAAGGTACGTGATTCAGTTTCCTTGATGTAAGAGATGAGAGTTGGCAGCCCAAAAGAGTTTGCATATGTTGTGTCGACAACAATAGAAATAAATATCAGATATAGTCAAGGCTATATCTGATGTAATTCCACAGCACTGTCTGATTTCTTCATAGAGAGAAATGGTCCTAGGAGTGCCTGGGTATACTCCAAAGAGGAAAAACATATGAATAGTTATAAAAACAAAAAAAATATGTGTGCATAAATGTATGTTTTACAGATATATTTTTATGTTCCTTGAGAGTCAAAACTCAAAAAGAGTCAAACTTTTTATGAATATATGTGTATGTACACACACATATTCTACATCACCTGCTGTATTTGAATGAGAAGTGCCTTTTTTTTCAGCTTCCCTATCAATATGCTATTTCAGAGCATATTAAAGTATTTTAAAGAGCTTTACTGTTTCCAGTGTGCTCCTTCCTGAACTCCACAGATCAATCTCTCCAGTAAATATCAACTACTATATGGCCCTAGGATGTCTGCAATTTCACATTAAAAAACAATCATCATGCAGGTGATGTGGTCCGTTCTTCCATTATTTTTGCCCCTCTTCTGTACTACCACTTGTGAGCTTATAAAAAAATTACCCTTCTGCTTTTAAGTTTTTCATCTAGTCCACTAAGGTTTTGTGAACATTAGCAAGCAGTGGGGACTGACAGGCTGTAGGCAAAACAGCTCATGCTGATGTCATGCCATCCATGCTGTGTCCTGGGTTAACTTCTGGCTAGCTCCAAGCCGGATCACAGGGGCTGTGTGCCCATTTCTGGTTACAGTGCCTTGGGTGTGCTTCTGCAATGGATATTGCCAAAGTGCAACTCGTGTGCTCTGCGCCTGGTACATGGTGAAGCAAAGGTTGCCAAGAAATTTGCCTCCCAAGTGCACACCTAATCCAACCCAAATCATTATTTGATACATACATATTTACACTAGGAGGTTTTGATGAGAGTTACACAATCATTCAGGTAGGACAGAGCGAATACAGGGAGGGAGCTCACCTCCCCTTGGCAATTGCCGTGTGCTGGTAAAGGGGTTCCTCCTTCACTGTAGAATCACTTTTGGACAATGACAATCAAGAATTGCAGCTAAAAGTATGAGGAAAAGTGATGAAATTACTTTTAAGTTAAGGGGAAGCATAAACAAACTTTTAATCACTTAGAAGATTTTTGCTGTATACAAGGAAGACGAGTTCTTTTGCTATATTCAAGATTTCTACTGTATTCAATGCACACACGCATACATATACACTCACACAAATATATTTATACACACAGCATTTTAGTTTTGCAGATTGTTTTAAGTCCTGTGATGTGCTTTTTCAGGAGATGGGTCTGTTAAAGTAAACTGTAAATGTACATTTTATTATTTTAATTGGTGTTTGCACTCAGTCCTGGTGTTTAAGAAGCTTTTCCTCTGATTCTGAGCTTCAAATTCCTGAAGGTTAAAGAGTAAATAAACCAGGTGGCCTTTCTGAATTTTGGCGAGATTGGCTTACAAGCCCCTTGCTCATTCATAGTTCTAGTGCTGCTATCTTGTGGAAAAAGAGGCTGCAGCAACTGCAACACTTGTAAAAGACGGTACTAAGATTCATTGTCAAGAATGGTAATTACGGCCTTTGAAATGTTTGCATATTTTTTCTAATATAGAAAAACTGTGTTAGTGTGATTAATCCAGTGGGTTATATGAGGAATCATTATTCACTGTGGTCCAGATTGTGATTTAGGCTGTTTTGACTGCCCAGAATTTTGTCATTCATTTTTGCAGAAAATCCCTCCCAGTACATTCTGGCGTATAAGCACTACTCTTGTCTGTGAAAGCAGTGAAACTGTTTCTTCTATTGCCACTTCTTATAGACACTATTTAAAACTACTGCATGGTTACTCAATATGGAGTTTCAAAAATCCAAATCTAATAGACAGCTAGAAAAGCATCTCAGGCAACATTGCACTATTACTCTGAAACAGGCAGATTTTGGGCCAGAGTAGTTGTTTTCAAAGCATTTTCGCTGGCATGTGAAAATTCAGTCAAACTGAAATACCACTTATTTCTGAGAGCAATAGAGTAAGATTCCAGCTTTAAGAAGAAATTGCACCAACAACTGAAACATGTTTTTCTGTTTTCTTGGTTTGTTTTCCAATGCATATGCAAATACAGATTTGTATGTAAACAGGCACATAAAGTACTTGACACACTTCTATTACATATTGATATAATCCACTTTAGCACATTACTAAGTAGCTTTTCAAGATCATCTGTGCTCATAAAGGAGGCACTTTATATTTTGCCCAATAGTCTTCGATTGGGAAAGTGGGACTTTAGCAACAAAAACACCTAGAAAAGTCAAATACAGAAATGGAAGGGCTTGTCCCAGATTTGGCAAAATGAAAAGTTAATGTCAAATCAATTTGATTAAGTTGTGTTTATTTCAGTGGGATTGTGTCTGTCACTTTGTAAATAGAATGGGAATGTAAAGGTTGGTTTGGTCTTATTTGGTCTTATTTCAAAGGCAAGAAAATAATTTCCAAAAGTATTGTGGCATATATGATATATACCAAAATATGGTATATCTTCCAGTTGCAAACCAATCCTTTTTTACATTTCTATTTTATATTAAAAAAATTAAATTTAAAATGCCTATAAAGGTGTCTATAGATCTTAATTCCTCACGCAAGTCCTACTGAGCAAAAAGTTTGAAATAAGCATAAAATCTAGCACCACACTCTGAACAATTCTGATACACATCAAGTTACTCTAAAGTGCCAACAGTGTGAGGCAACAAATGATGTAGGCAAGTTATCCATTTCACTATTTTGCATGAGACCCTGGTTCCAAAATGCAGAAAGAATGCTAAAAAAAGTGCTTATGTTTTAAAATCAGTGCAGTGTTCTCCCAAATGACCATGCAAGCAGAATTTGTAAATGTGTAGAATAAGAAATCTGTTTAATTTCAGGATACTTTCTACTCATTTGTGTTAGGCTTCAAACTAACGTTGGGCAATAACATTTAGATCTTCCTTGATATTTTTGTCAAAAACATCATCACGCCACTATTAAGTGTCATGATGCAGTTATGTCTCCGTGCCATGATGTTTGGAACTGCCGATGCAGGGCTTGCAAGTGGGAGTTTGGAGAGCAGGCAACCAGCAGCACCGGGCTGAGGAGCTCAGGGCACAAGTCGGGTACTGGCTGACTCCAAAGCAACCCGCGATACAAATGCCTCCCCATAATCAGTGTTGGTTGGTTCCCTCAGTCCCCAACAGCAAAGCTTTTGCAGGGCTATTTTGAGGCACACGCGGCCCACGTGATTTCCCCGAGGCCACACACGGCCCTGGGGACACCACCTGTCTCACAGTCACACGGCACCCTGCCATTTGCCACTGTCTCTTCACCCCGAACTCTGCCAACGCTAAAGGCGCAACAGCCCCCTCCTGCCAAGGGGTGCTGGCACCGGAGCTCAGGACAAGGCTGCCGCGCACACGCGCTGGGGGAGGCCGGGAGAAGGGGTACCCGGGCCGAAGCACGGCCCTGGCACAAAAGCTAATCGGTCCGTGCCAGCCATGGGCAGGCACAGCCTGGGAACCGCAACTGCCACAGGAGCCGGGTCACACGACAGCCTTGCAAGGAAGTGTGAGAAGCAGCATCGCTGCCTGGTTTCAGGGCGGGTGTGACCCGTGTGAGAGCAGGGGCAGGAGATGGCAGGGACAGGAGCCACACCGCGTACTGTGCCGTGCACAGCGTGCGTGCTCCAAGGGCACGAGGGCCGCGGAGCACACCATGTTCCCGAGTCTCTGCCCACACACCACAGGCTCTGGGAAACGCCCAGCAGCCACGGGTTATTGTTCCGGAGGGGTTTCCACCCCACCCCCGTCTCCCCTCGGCGCTCTCAGACGCGGCCGCACCTCAATGGTGCCACCGGGTGGCGCCCGAGCGCTACCGCCCCGCGGCCGCCGGGGCCGGGTCTCCGTCCGTCGCTCCCTCCCTCCCGCGGCCCGGCGGCGGCGCTGGGAACGCGCCCGAAGGAAAAGTCCTCGCGCGCTCCCGTCGCCGCTGGTTCCTCTCTTGTCCGGGTGCTCCGCGGTGCATTTCTAGGGAGCAAATGGCACCGGCGTGCCACGGCTTCCTGCTGCCACCTAAAGCAGCACACTTACACCCTTCCTTGCGCTCAATCCCGTGTTCATTAGGTCGCTCGACTCACTGACTTGGCTGGAAAAACCCCACTTTTTTGTTGTTACTATCCGGCAAGGTTGGTGGGTTGAATCTGCTCAAGGAAAAGCCCTTTGTGAGGAAAAAAAGCAGGAGCACTCGGCCAGGAGCTGAAGGAGAAAGGTGACTGATGTGGTTCATCTCATGGAGTGCACCACTAATTGCAATGGTTGTAGGAGAAAGGGTACAAGGTACAAATATGGAAAGACAACACCTTGTATCCTGTACCTGTACCAGAGGGAGAATAACAGATATCTCAGAACTAGCTGAAAGAGCAGCAGAGATCTTTGTGGTGGATGTTCTTGTTTCTAGTGTAGATATAAATTAGAGTAATTCTCATGGTGTGTTCTGTGTAAGCTGCCCCTTGTTAAGAAAAATTCAGCTCAGTGTTATGTCCTTCAAGTCTTAAATAAAATAAAAAAAAAATCAAAGAAAAATGCAGTAGAAGAGATGCTCAGAAGAGAAGTAGAATAATCACAATTAAAAACTGGAGGTAGAAGCAAAGAAGTAAGAAATAAAGGAAGATGAAGTAAGTTTCTGTAAAATTTTAAATGCCAAGAGAGCTTGTCTCTGCAACAAAGGTGGTCATGACCTGGATTCCTTCCTCCTGAATTTAAATCTGTAACCAGGTTACACAGGTACAGGTTTTTTGTAACTTCTGTGGAGAGAAAGGCCCCTTATAAGGGGAAAAAAATCTTCAAGCTGGATATCAGTAGTTGTCCAACTGCTTCAGGCTGTAGAACTGCAGAGTCTTGGTCTTATGTGCCTGGCAGGGTATACTGACCTCTGCCACTTGCAAGACATCTTTGTCATGGAAATTATTTGAACAGATATTGGAATGCATTATATGGGAGGTGAGCTCATGTGATCCTCATTATCTCTTTGGTCTTAAAAAGGGTGGCTTTATTTTCAACCTTTGGCAAGATGTCCTGCAATCTATTTTGAACTGAAACAGGAAGATGAGCAGAATATCACGAAGCTGTTGTGACTTCCCTGCTTATCTTGGCTGCCTTCTCCTCAGGAGTTGTGCTGAACACCAGACTCGTGCAGCAAACAAGCTTGGCCAGTATTTATAAATAAACACGCATTTCTTGGTGCATTTTTTCTTATCTGTATCTTTTTTTTTTTAAATACTTTAATCGCCCTGAGGCAATGGCAGTCTTTATCTGTGATAAATTCAAAGAATATTGACCAGGACTCTGACTCTAAAAAGAAGCAGAACTTTTTATCAGATGACTACAGTGTTGCACAAAAACCCTTTGAAGTCCCTGGCAAGGTACATGCACTGATTTGCGATCACACTAGAGTGAAGACGCATACATAATTCTGGAGGGAATACCTGACATTTCAGAAATGCATTTGTGATTGGGTTGTGGCGGCCAGGACTGCAGGGCCTGCAGGGCCAGGTCTCCCAAGGCCCTACACCTTCCCTGTGTGAGGCTCTCTAGGCCATTTTGTCTTTCTCATTTTGAGCAGCAGTAGCAACACAGAGCAGAGATGGCTGGAAATTTCTCACAGCAAATTCTCCACTGGGAAAAAAACCTTTCGAAACTGTAATTGGCAGGTTTCTGAGCAGCACATTGGCTGTGACAGAAGCCAGGCAGGATGGCAAGCTGCCTGCTTCCCTTGCAGGCTTACTTGGCTTTCTCTATCGGCAGTTCACATGCTTTCTGGGCTTCCTGACAGCTGAATAGGGAGGATACCATGGGTCAGGGAGCCTGTGATCCTGAGAGAAGGGGGCAGGCTTAAGCCCACATTTCCATTCTAATCTCACTTTGGATGGACAGTCTTTTCTAGAAATATGGGATAGAAATTCTGGTTCTCCAGGGCTTCAATGAAGAACAGTCAGTCTCTTATTTCAGAGATTCTCAGGCAATGCCAACAGCAGAAAGAGCATCCATCCTTCTCCAACCCAGACTCAGAGGCAGGGATAAGGTGCTTTAAAGAAAAAGAGACATCCTCTCTTCCCTTTTTGAGATGCAGTGGCAGAAGGGACCCATCAGCTTTTAATTGCTCCATCAGCTACATGGGACTGTTGTCGCCATGCTTTTCCATTCTTGGCACATAACACTTTCTGTGGGGATACAGTTAATGGACATTTAACCTGGGAATGAGGGGAAGAAACACAGAGGATGATTCATAGTTTTCAATTACTGTTCTCAGGCTGAGAAAAGCAGTAGTGCATTTTAGCTGCTAGCTCAGCGATGCTTACATCCTGTTTGAAACTCTCCTAGGCATCTACAGGCTATTTAAGCAAGCAGTGAAATGCTCATCAACTATTTGGCATGAATACTTTTAGGCTTCTGTCTGTTAGTGGCTGTTCTTCAATATGGCTCTGAGTATGTATATTTCCTTTACAATAATGCAACACAACAGATTAGCCAGACAACACAGGGGTGATTCTGCTTCTCTTCAGTGTAGGATAGAAACTGGTCTACAGGGAATTTAACTTCAGCACAGGAACACCCTCTCTCACGTAGCCTTCAGAACAGCTCAAATCCTGAAGTCTTTATTTAGGCCCTGATTAAACAAACTGCACAAGCATAAATCAAACTAACATCATGGCTTTGCTGAATTTATGTCCCAAGTCTTACTCCAGTAAACTAGTTAAACTGGGCTGCAGCTCTCAATTTGCTGTTTCAAATCAGACTCCTTGCACCTGTGAACAAAGGCTATTATGACTTTCTCTTCTCATAATTCTGAGTTCAGTTTTCCACAGTCATCTGTAATTTATTTTCCCAGTTAGAGGTATTTGTAGAAAAAAATAAAGCAGCACAGCCTTGTAAGACATCTGATCAAAAGGCAGAATTAAACTTGTCACAACTAAGTGATTTGCCATAAAATAGTGAAAAATACATTAATATTTCACTAGTTCCATTTTAGGTTGTGAGAAGAGAGGTGAATATTTTTTAAATGTGCCTTCTGTACACAGTACCGGAAGGTTATACTTGCATTTTCTTCTTTATAAGCAAGTCCAAGCTCCTGGCTAAAGTCCAGTGGACATTTTTCTTTGTCCATTAAGGCAATCTCCTACACAGTTTACCAGGGGAGGATGAAATTCCTCAAGCTGTGTTATAAACATTTATCACTGAAATCACTCTCCTAGTAACAAGAACAGCAGACAAAATTCAAGACAGTGCTACATTGAGTGTGCTTTACAGATGGAGACTATAGAACCAGGAATGAAATAGTAAAGCCAAAGACCAAATAAGCCACTGTGAAAAGATTAAACAAGACAATTTTCCATCACAGAGAGTTTTGAGGTTCAGTGAAAGTAGGAAAACCTGATTCTGTCACTCCAAACAAAAGACAGAGTAATATTTAGACACCAAATGAAAGAGTCTGAGAAAGGATCTTTTTCACTCTTTTGAGAAGTCTTGGTTCTTCCCTGAAGCAGTTCTTTGCAGAGGTAACCTACAAGTACTTTAAAGCCATGTAGCCTGTATTTTCTTTGCTGGATAAACTTTTTGAGAGCTCTAAGGAATCTCCCTGTTGTCCCTCTGCTTTCTATCACTCAGGTTCATTCCTCTTGAATAAAGTCTCTAGAGATGATAGTTGAAATCAGGGCCCTGTTGAGACCATGGCCCACAATGGGCAGCACTGATTTTAATTTGGCCTGTAGTTCAGCATGGAACTGAGAATGGGCAGCACTGACAGCAGTGCCTGCAGGCTGCTGGTCAGGGAGGCTCTTATCAGTTCACCTTCCTGTCCTCCTTTTCAGCTGCAATTTACTCCCTTCTCTGCCAGTCTCCCTAATTAGTGCAGAGGATTTGTTTGTGTATAGCCCTAATAAATCGTAATCACCTTCAATATAGCACTTCCCCAGACTCTGACCTTTTGCTCTCCAACTATGTCCTGTGCCAAGTACTGGGTGGGAGGATTGGGCAAGGATTTCCTATGTACTGCCATCACCAGCAACAGGGAATCCAGACTTCCCTTCCTCATTTAGACCAGTGCTAAGGGCTACCACCATTAATGAATTATTTCCTTTATGAAAGCATTTCACAAAATTAAACAGGGATAAAGACAGAAAGGAACCAAAAACCTGAACAAATTACTGCAGAACTTCTAAAGCATTTTAAAAGAGAATGAAAACTTCTTAGGGGTTGTGTTTTTGTGACAAAAACTATGCAATTCCATGAAAGGCATAGTGTTCTAGAAAAATAATAATTTATAGGTGACTCCGGAAAGGTTTCTTAAAATGGCAAGATGGCAAGAGGCTGATGAGGTGGGATTTTCTGGACATACTGTGAGCATATCAATACCAGCCTCTCTACCGCTGCAGGCTGCATCTGGTTTTCAAAGAGTTACATTCTCTGCAGAATTACTGGCAGTTTTCTGATATGTGTATCTAGTGAATCTGGGAGCCCCATTGGGCTGTAACTTATGCAGAAGGCTGCACTGAGTCCTGGCAAGCTCAGGCCTCCAGAATTTAACAATGTAATAGAAGGAAACATGCCAAACCATCTACCTGAACTGCTATTCCCTCAACACATTCCTCTGTGGTGTTTCTTGGCTGGCTGCTTCATCCCTCAGCTCTAGAACTGAAAAAAACCTGGTGCTTGAACTTATATTTCTCATAGTCCTTTACATAGCCTATGAGGCAAAAATACCCCAGAATCCTATTAAAGTTTCATTTTCCAGAAGAAAAAAACCTCTGAAAAATAATTGTCTTTTCCTAATACCATTATTTATTTTTAGTTAATACTGAAGAGCAGCAGATGGGTGCTCATGAATTTAGATACAAATATGTGAAAATCAGAAACGCATCTTTAGATATTTAGGTTTCCAATTTTTGTTTTGAGGAAGATGTTGCAAAATTAAGACTTCGAATAGGTTGCCTTTTAAAGCAATCATAATTAGAAAAAGGTTTTTAGACTAAAACTACAAATCTAACCCACAAATATATCCTGTTTTGTCATAACCACACACAATTCTTTCTTCACTGTGGATGGGTCAAAATCACATCAACTGCAACAGTCCCATCTTCTTCTCCCCAGAGGATCTCTACTTATGTGGCTGTTTAAAGCAGATAACACAACTGGTGTGAAACTATGGTCCTAAAGAAGCAGAGAAGCTTAGCACAGGAAAAGATCCAACATACAACTAGCAAAGTATTATAGAAGTTATTTAATTTGTGTTTTCATAGTTTATGCATATAGATGATTACAATCCCTGCTACAGAAAGTAGAGAGGTTTCTGTGTTTGCCTGCTCACTGTGTCACAAGAACACAGTCTGGGTAAGTTGGGAAATGAAAGTCAGCCATGTCAGCCAATGGGAAAAAGCGGGGCAGATATCCTGGTAAGTTATCGAGTATTTCAGGTTCAAAGTGTACGGAATTGTTGCGCATTTGTAATTCTTCTGGTGACTACCATAAACATTGGTTTGTTGGAAGGTCGTTTCCAACAGCAGTAATGTTTAGCGTGAATATTTCTTGGCTATATGCTAGCTATATACTGAACAGGAAGTTTCCACAGGGTAGCAGTCACAACACAATGGTTGGTGTGCACAACATGCTGCTGTACCTATTCCACACAACATATAAACATCAGCTCAGCAAGGAAAGACAGGAATTTGGAAGTAGTTTTGCCTTATATATTTGTGGGCTCTGTCTGTTTGTGTTGATGAGACAAACTAAAGCAAGGATTCCTATTACTGTTCAACTAATGATTGCACTGGTAACTTCTACTATCCCACAGATTTATAAGATAGTCTCACATATATAAAATTCAAGCTCTGTTGTTCTTGTCCATAAAGTAGTTCCTTTCACATGTCCTGTGTCCAAATGACAGTAGTATGTCATAACATTTGAGTCATAATTCCCTATATTTCATTGGGTGCAATTGGATGTAATGGAATTGTTGGACTCATGTTGGAATGAAAGGAGTCCCTTCACTGCCTTCAACAAGCCTAGGATCAGACTGGCTTGCTTAGCACATTATTTTGGGAAATCATTGACTCTCCTAGACTTCACTCTCTCTTTCTTTTGGAAAGCTTATTAATTTATAGGTCTTTAGAATCTCTACTATTATCTTAGGAGAGATTTTGGAGTTTTTTGTTTGTTTCTTTTAGATCTTGGCATTGGAATATGGGTTGTTCATAGACTAAGATGACCTTCATGTTTATAGACCTCTTGAGAAAATGGAATCACAAGTCTTCAATAAAATCTAATCAGCATTTTAAATTACTCACAGATATAAGAGTTTAACTAAACACAGAAAATACCCTGATGTTCCACCCCACAGGGTCTTATCGCGGTCAACTTGGCTTCTGTACTACAAAAACATCCTCAGTTCTTCAAATATGCCAATAAACTTCCCCTGAGAGGCAGAGTTCAGCAAATAAAGCCCTCCCCTCATGCTCCATCACCAATGTTTGCTTGTTAGACTTTGGATGAAAGAGTCAAAAATTTCTCCACTGAACCAAAAAGCTGCTGGAGGAGTTTAAACTGCTGTAAGCTTGGGAAAGCAAAGCAGTTGAAACCATAAGGATAGGATTTGGGACAAGGTGATGTCACAGCCTAGCATCGAACAGGAATACATTCACACTTCAGAATCCTTCTAGCAGCCAAGAAGTTCTGCACTAACATGGATGTCACTGGGGAGTTTTTTAATAATCTTCCTATACTGAGCCAAACAGGTCTTCAGAGAGCTGTGGGAGAAGTGGAATGTGCACATCTGGGAACTAAACCAAACCAATACTGATACTTGAATCGTACAAGGCTTTCACTTGCTATCACATATAAAGGAGATTTTACAGTGGTTTAATTATTTTTAAAAGTTCACATTGATTCTCCAGACAGTTGTATTATATATGGATACATACAGAATAAAAAAAGCTTCATTGATGGATATCAGATGATAGTATCAATAGCCAGAATAAAAGAAAGTTGGTCCCTATAGTAATACATTACTTTTCTCTGAATAAAAGCAAGCTCAAGAAAGTTGTCTGTTATCAGCCCCGCCTTCTGAGATGGTAAAAAGGTGGTTGAATATATCCACAGTGTAATGATTTTCAGATGGGATACTGGGAAACAAAACTGGTCAGGAATGAGAAATTAGTTCAAAGAAAGGAAACATAAAAATGAGGTTAGAAACATAGAGAATATTTTAAAAACTGTATTTGTTTTCTATTAAAAAAAATCTTGAGAAAAACATATTTTCTTTCTTAAGGTGATTTATTTGGAACTGAAACAATAGTTCAGTCTAAGAACAGCAGCGATTAAATTTCCAACAAAGGTGTAATAGCAAATGTATACCTGCTATTGGATGCCAAGAAAAACTAAATACATGACAATACCAACAAACTAATTAATGTTTTAGGAGAAGGAGAGTTCTGGGGGCCCTCTCAAGACTCAAGAGAACTTCTGAGGTAGAGGTAGAGGTATGTTGTATAGAGCAATCACTCCTTTCCTCTTGCATGCTGTGTTAGCCATGACGCAAGTGACATTCTGCCATCATTCTTGGTTTATAAATCATTAAAAAGTAATTTGAAAATAGCATCAATTTCTCCTTTGGTTTAGAACTGCAGATACACTTGCTACCTATCTCCAGAGAAGATGATTTGAGGGATTAGCATATGGCTTATGGCATTTGACTTTCAAATGTAAATCCTTTTACTCATGGTCTTTGAAGGTCCTAATCAACCAAATTCTAAATCCATGAAAATTTCTAATTCTAAATAAAATTCAAGGAATATCTATACAACTTATCAGTGGTTATTATGTTTACTAAGCTGTTGAATTATGGAAGACCTCAGGACTTGTGCTCTTCTGCATTTGTTATTAGGGCATACACCTTGTATCCCTGGACTTCCTGAATCTGTGTGTACCCAAAACAAAGCACCGCAACATCATGTGGTGTCCTGACTACTTCAGCCTAGGCCTGACTTACTACTCAGGTCTGGACCACAGCCCAGGCTGCCAGCACTTGCCTGGAAACCCAGACTGTCTGTGTCAGTTCCAGCCACCAGGCACGTCTGGATTGCTCATACATCACACAAAAATGCTCAGTCAGCGGAATTTAGTGGTTACTTATTTAGGTGGCAGCATTTAGCAGAAGTCTTTCTAACTTGCTGCTTTGCAGGGGGACTGGTGTTGACAGATGGGAAAATATCCAACAAATTCAGAATAAAAAAAAATAATGCATGATTTCTTCTAGTGCTAGCTTTTACAAATCAGAGCCAAAGACTGCCACAGTGATGAGAAATATGGGTCAGGAAAATACATCTAGAGCTGGTTATTAGGGGGCTAGCTGGAGTCTGAATGTGCTCCACAGTACTGCATAGGCACTTGAGGGGCTCATGTGCACTGGAGTGCAGTGGCAGAGCTGAATAAACCTGCCTCTAAAGGCTGCACTGAGATCCAGCTCCCTGGGCTTGTGACAATGTCTCCCTTGCAGAAATCACAAAGACTTGTAACAGTGTGGGGTTTTTTCACTAACAGCACATTTTCTCTTGCACTCATGCAGAAAAATATGTTTCCTACTCTGTATTTAGGAAATCATGGGAGGATCAGGTCTCAGAGGGCCTGAGGCCACTTCGGCTACTTGAATTCAGCCCTCAAATCCCCAGGCAGCTTTTCCAACGCACCTGCCCAGGGAGGCACTGGAGCTGTCTGCCTGCCTAAATTACTGCCTCTCAGCATGTCATAACTATTGAAGTGTAGATATGTCCATGCTGTTACATGTTTAAGCCCTTCTTAAATAAGCTATTAGCAGATCTATGTTGCCTGCAGGTCTGCTTCTCAGGCATTTTCTGTTTGTGCTGTCATAGGGTCTGACACACAGTGTTCCTGGGAAAGGTGTTTCCTCATGATTCATCTAACCACTAAACCCTGTGGAAGACAGGAGAGTCTAACACCCACCTCCCCCAAAAGGAGAGGGTTCAGGATATGTAGAATAAAGAATGTCACTGCCCTCTTCTCATGAAAAGGGGCTGATTTGCTTTTGGTACCTGCACTGAGGAAAAGGCACATGGTAATGAATATTGAGGTGTAAATGCATGCAGCCAACATAGGTTCCCTCCTGCCCCAGAGTCTTGCTCTGACCCTCAGCACCTTCAACTGGCTTCACAATTAGCATTTCAATTTCCAGGAGACTCCCAGGACTCCTTACACAGTGTCTGAGAAGGTATCCAGGCACTAACTGGGAGCAGTGCACCCACTCTGCTGTTAGCTGTTAGTGCAGGACATGAGAGGAAAAGCGGTCAAGGAGAGCTGCAGGAGCACAGAGCATCCCTCCCAGCCCACCTGACAGCCTGAGCTAGAAATCTGAAATGCATGCTTTGCAAGAGACAGCCGTTCTTCCTCAAACATTGGAATAAAGAGCTCCTTAGCAAGGGATTGAATTTAGTGCAGGTACTTTGCTAAGGCTGTGGTTCATACACTGTAATAAATAAAGGCAGCCTTTTATGTGTACGTGTGTGACAGTTACCTCAGCTCACAGTGGCTGAGCCTCAATAAAGGCCCAGTGTAATTCTCTTAACCCAGGGGAAATTATAACAGCCAGTTAATAGAGAATTTCTCTGCAGTTGTTTTCCCAGTCAGCAACAGACAGAGGCAGCATATCACAAATCTTCTGTCTTGAAAGAAAATGCTCCCTTTTTTCCAAATCAAAATTGGGACTTTCTTTCTCCCACCTTTATCTTCTTTAGGAACAGACTCATGCAAAAAAGTTTGTGATACGTTTGGATAGTGGAGCCTGGTTCAGGCCCATTGTGGGGCCTCATGAAAGGAGTTTCTCTTCAGCATCTCATAAAACTCTTGTCAAGCTTTTGGTATGTGGGTGAGTTTCCTGTCTCAGATTAATTCCCCTCTTTCCACCTTCTCCATTCTCAGTTTATAGCATATTCCTACAAAGATCCTGTTTGCTTTACCCTTTAAATAGTCTGCATCGTGTGACATGAGTGTGCACAGCGCTCAGGACTAACCTGCAAATCAGGTACCCTCGGGTATTTTTTAATGCAAATACTGAGTCCGTTCACACCTAGAGAATATTCTTCATGCTCAAGATAGAGACATGCACGTTTCTGAAAAAACTGGCCATTCATCTTTTCCAAACTATTGATAATATGCATCAGAAGATTTTAACCTATGTTTACTGAGCCACAGTCCCACAAATGATTTGTAGGTTTGTATATGTTCTGTCCATACATTCTTAGGGCTTTCTGGATGGAAGGAACCCTGGCCTTGCCCGTGGATGTTTTATGACGTGATGGGTTTGTGATGTTGGGTTAACCTTCAAAGAAACCAGACTGAAATCATGTAATTATTTTCATTACAGCCTCCACTTGGACTGACATCACAGTTTCACATAATAAACAAGAGCCCTGTCCACTAAACTTTTTTAAGCTTTATATTTTAATGAAGTTTTCAGTTTATGCACAAGTTTTGGTGATAATCCACTATGAAAAAATTACACTGTAAATGCCTTTATGTTTGTGGATTTCTCCTTCCTTGATTTTATTTTGTTCTGTTTTCTTTACTAATTTAGCCAAAACTAACTTATGCAGACTTTGGTTTACTTTACTCCCAGGTTTCTACTTCTAAGATTTTATTTTTAAAGGTTTTAAAATTTGGACTCAAGAATAAAAGTCTCAGGTTTTCAAAGCCAGAGTAATTTGCTTTAGTGAGATGGTGTATTGCACCTGTATCAGCTTAGTGGCACAAAATGTCTGTAGGGAATTTTTCATTAGAGTTTTTTCATTTTTCATTCAGACATCCACATGAGAGCCTAGCCAAGAACTGAAAAGATTGATTAAACTTCAAATAGTTTTACTAATAATACTGAGAAGAAATGGACTGCATAAAGGATTTGCTAGCTGTGCTTTTGGCCAGTGTGAGTGCTTGACCATTATTACCAAAATTCTTCATACTTGTGATCAGCAAAAAAATAAAGTAACAGAAGTTTTATCAGAATCAGGCACGGGTTCAAACTATGACCTGAAGGAAAATGTGGTACTTTATTAAAGCTGTAGATCTGGCTTATATGTCTGAGAATCATAATTACCAGTGTTTTAAACCACAGCCATGTTTGGTGATACATGCTGATACCCTTATGTGTTCTGAAGATGAACCATGCGTGGTATTTTGTGTACCCAGTCAGAGATCTGACCTGCTCACCACACTTTGTATTTCTGCTCATGACCTCAGTATGGTTTCTTCTAGGCAAAACTTGAGGTTTCTCCTATTGCTGTCATTTTAGCAGGGATGAGTCCCTTTATTATCAAAATTAAGCTAAAGTAGCTTAATTACATTGTATTTGACCAGTCTGACTGGGCCCTTTGCCTAATGAAATGATCTGCCATGTAGGAAGGGCTGTCCACTCTGAACCTCTTATTTCTCCACATATTATTCTCTGCCATCAGCTTTTACTTGTATTGGGAAGACAAAACTGGATGATGAACAGAGACTGCAGCAATGAGAGAAACTCAGGAACAGGGTCTGCATTTGACAGCTTAAATGAGCTGAAGGCAGTCAACACCTCAAGTTACCTTCTGATGCCAGTTAAAGGCATGTCTGTTAACTGAAGCTGGGGTGTTTGAAGGGAAGATGAAGGTCTAGAAAATGTGTTCACAGCCTGTCAGAGTCAAGCTCCTGGCACAGCAGTGAAGCAATTTCTTTATCCTGACCATGAGCAAAGCAATCATACATGTGCTTCCCTGATGGAGGAATATAGCTATAGGCACAGTCCACTGCTAATTAGGCTGGGAGATGAAAATACCTGGATCTCTGATGGAGCGGTATCTCACTCCTTTCTTTAAGCTACCACATGGGAAGGTCACGAAGGTGGTGTATGTCAATCCTGGCTAGTTTCTTTTCTCCAGACCTCTGCAGTGCTATTTTCTGGCACTAGCACCCAGAAGAGACAAGGGAAACGGATATGCTTCAGCCCATCCTGCTGCCATCCTTATGCTGGCTAGTAGTTTCCAAAGCACTGCATGAGTACCTAAGGCATTTTGTCATGGTTGGTAGGAATTCGATGATCAGCTAAAGCCAATTGGGAGGAAAAGTGAGAGAAGCAGATGAGGACCAGAGCTGAATGAGAAAGCACTCATGCCAGACCCACGCCTGTTCTCAAGCTGAAGCTCCATCTGGGCTGGACACCACCCTGTGTCCAGGAGAACTAAGAGGACTGAGGCACACAGTAGGAGCCAGCCACATCTCTACCAGCTACTGTGCCAGCATCTAAACCCTCTCCAACCAGCCTGCTGAGACTCCACCTGCGCCTCTTTTCTCTCATTCCAGAACCCATGATTTTCCTCACCAAATGCCTTCTGGTTCAGCCATCTGTAGTGTCTGGTGGAAGAAACCTCAGAGTTCTCCTTCAATTGCTTTGTCCCTACCAATGACAGGTCTCCAGTCACCTCCATTTCCAGAACCCTGTTCAGTAGCATCTCCTTGCTTTTTGAGTACCTTCAGAAATGAGGTAGTCAGAGGTGCTTGGCAGAATATTCCCCTTCTTGTCCTTCACTGTGAATTGCCAATCGTTTGATCTTCAGCCTGTTGTTATTGTGGCAGGTTTTTTATTTAATTTTACACCATCACAAAGTAGTTGACATAGGAAGGGACCTCTCATGATCATCAAGTCCAACTCCACTTTGCTAAAGCGGGGTGAGCTAAGGTAAGTTGCTCAGTCAGCTTTTGAACATTGCCAAGAATGGAGACTCCACAACTCCTCTGGAAAACCTGGCGCCAACCTATGATCACCCCTACAGTAACAGTTTTTTCTTATGTTTAAATTGAATTTCTTGTATTTCAGTGTGTGCCCATTGCCTCTTGTCTTCTCAGTAAGTACCACCACAGTGCCAGTTTATGACCAACTTACAGTACGTTAGGATCCCAGGCCTGCTTTCCAGCTGGTCAACATTCAGAATGTACTGGTGCAAAAGAGCTACTCCTTCTCATGGAAAGGACTTTGCACTTTCCTTTTTTGGAACTTCATAAGTTTCCTGTTAGCTCATTTCTTCAACATGTCAAGGTCTCCCAGAATGGCACCAAAAACAGCTGGTGCATCAACCACTTCTGCTGCTGTTGTACTCTCTGCAAACTTGCTTGCGGTGCAGTAACCTCATTATCTAGGTCATTAATGAAGAACAATCATGTGTTTCAAATGCTGCTAGCTTTTACCCACTGGAAGCTCATTTTCTTCTTTGAGCATTTTATTTATGAATATCCTATTTGTAGAAAGGAAATCCAAATGATTATTCATTATTCACCTTTGTGTTTTAGGTGCAATGTAAAGCCATGGAATTATTAAGCGAGTCATATACCAATCAAATTTGTAACAGAATATTTCCAAGAAAGTAGTTTTGTTTTCTGGATGAACCTCATGGAAAAACATCTAGAGGAACACTTGCACTTATTTTTGACTGAAGTTGCTCTACAGAAACAGTCTGTTTTCTAAAGAGGTTTTTGTGGCTAAAATACAGAACAAACATTTGAAGAAAGGGCAAAGAATACATTAAAGGATACTCCCTAGTCCTGAAGTAAAACCTAGAAATTCTGGAAATAGGATGTTCCTGCACAAACAAATGCACATATATATATATATATATATATAATGTGTATACATATAAAATATGCATATATATAAAAGTGAAAGAAATTATATTTTTACTTTCCATCCAGCATGAGCACAGCCTATGGTGACTGCTGAGTATTGTACATGTTTTCATGCTAAATAGCTTCACTCTGTTGATGCAAACATGTGCAAAAGACAAGAGAAAGATCTGAGGTGAGGTAGTTACAGTTTCATACACAGACAAGCTTGTAAAACTCTCAGTGGAAGAGGTGGAACAGCAGTTAAAGTTTGCACCAAGAGCTCCCATCGTCTTTCCTAGAAGTAAACAAGGCCCAAAATGTCTTTGAGAATGTTGGTCTTTGTTTCTGTCCTGCCACAACTGTCTCTTTTTAGTCCCATCCTTTGTCATACTCATTATCATTCTCAATCCTGAGTGAGAATGGGGCAAAACATAACCCTTGTTTGTTCCTTTTTGTGTTCCCAGGCCATGTTCCTGTTTGATTAGTGGCGTTTCCTTTTTCCTGTCCTTTGTTTATTACGATAACACATTTCCTGTTTATTGGTTTATAGTAACCAGACAAAAATAATGTTGTTTAGAACTCTGTCTTGGAAGTGCTGGAGGTTCAATGACACACAGCATTTGAGTCTTACATGCATTCCTGATGTCTCAGCTTCCTCTTCTTCTCAGTTTCCCCCAAACTTCCCAGTTCTACTCCCTTTGTCATCACACCCCCCATCTTTGCTTTTCACTCACCCCATAACCCTTCACTCACCCCATATTCTTATTTCTGGCAGTTGAAACCTAAGAATTTGGCAAGAAGGAGGGAAAGAACCACAAAAATGGGCCATGGTACAGCCAGTGTAAACATAAGCTTCATGGTGGCAAACCCTCTTGTTCCAGCATCGCTGGTAAGAGAAACACAGTTGGACATTGTTGTGCTCCAGTGGCAGGACACAAGTAGGGAAAGCCAAACAACTGAGTGAAACCGAGACCATTGCTGGGTATCCACCAAAAGTTGGATTAAAAATTTTAGATTTAAATAAAGAAGATTTAAATGTTGCCTTTGCTTCCTCATGATTTGAGGACATTAAGGGTTTTAATTTTCAAACTTCTTGTTATCACACTGAATACTTGCCTTTAAATTACTATTTTCCTTCTTAACAAAAGCTTACATTCACAGGTATCAGCCTAAGAGCATTTGCAGCTTTAAAAAAGCAGGATAGTGCAGATATGGTCCCAAATACCAGAGGACCCCACAAGCAGAGAGCCCGGTCTGCCTTTAGTGCAGTGGGATGCTACTGTTGACTCTGTGCCTGCAATTGCCATGAATTTGCTAAAAGTTTGGAAGCAAGTTATCCTGGTTTCTTCATTTATCAGGTTCTTCATTTACCAGTCACACCAGCATCCCCAAAAATGTACACAGGCAGAGGAAATGGAGATCTTCTTTAGGCCTGCCAGAGACATTGCTTACAAATATTCAGGACATAATTGCCTTAAGAATTAATGTAAATATACAGGTTACACCATCATACCTAGCCCTGGCAGGACAGTGCATGATAGGAATATAAATTAATGTCTTCATGTCTAACATGAAGGTTGTTCCTTCCATCCACAGACAGTTACACTGAGGAGTGCAAAGTCAGAGACCAGCAAGCTGTGGCCTTCTGTCATCAAGAGCTTTTTGGTGACCACTGGCAAGTAGCTGATTGCTGCTGCTCTTCTGGCCCTGGACACCAGAGGCAGCTTCCCGCTGCTACAGAGTCTTACAGGGCTACCTCCAGTATACCACTGCTGCTCCTTCTTCACTCCAGGCTTCAACCTGACAGCAGTCCTGTCTGCTCTGGAGAGATTACTAAAGGATTTTGAAGCCTGGAGGTTGGAACTGGCGAGTAGTGTAACGTTTAGCAATGAACCTGAAATTTCATTGCAAGAAATGAGACCTCATAACTAGAAGGCTTAGTTTCTAAAGATGTAAAAGCATAATTTTAATTTTTAATGGCTGTAAAAATAGATTTCCTTCTTGCTAACGACTTACAGTCTGTAAGTAAACTGTTGTAAACAAACTTATTAGCAGTTTAGAGCATATACAAAGAACTACGTCTGCCCAGAAGGTGAAGAAGATGCCCTAAAGACAGAATTTAGATCAAGTGAGACAAGGAAGGACCATATCAAGGAAAACAGACTTGGCCTTCTGCACTCACAAAACACATACAGGATGGACCAGGGATCAGACCCAGTTTAGGAAGGGCAGGTCCTGTCTGACCAACCTGATCTCCTTTTATGATCAGGTGACCCGCCTGGTGGATGAGGGGAAGGCTGTGGATGTGTCTGTCCAGACTTCAGCAAAGCCTTTGACACTGTCTCCCACAGCATACTCCTGGAAAAGCTGGCAGCCCATGGCTTGGACAGGGGCACTCTGTGCTGGGTTAGGAACTGGTTGGAGGGCCGGGCCCAGAGAGTGGTGGTGAACGGTGCTGCATCCAGTTGGCAGCCAGTGACTAGTGGTGTCCCCCAGGGATCAGTTTTAGGTCCAGTTCTATTTAATATCTTTATCAATGATCTGGATGACGGGATTGAGTCCACCATTAGCAAATTTGCAGATGACACCAAGCTGAGGGGGAGTGTCGATCAGCTGGAAGGCAGGAGGGCTCTTCAGAGGGACCTGGACAGACTGGAGAGTTGGGCTGATTCCAACGGGATGAGGTTCAACAAGGCCAAGTGCTGAGTCCTGCACTTTGGTCACAGCAACCCCCTGCACCACTACAGGCTGGGGACAGAGTGGCTGGAGAGCAGCCAGGCAGAATGGAACTTGGGAGTTTTGAGACTCCCAAAAAGCTGAACATGAACCAGCAGTGTGCCCAGGTGGCCAAGAAGGCCAAGGGCATCCTGGCCTGGATCAGGAACACTGTGGCCAACAGGTCTAGGGAAGTGATTCTTCACCTGTACTCAGTGCTGGTGAAGCCACACCTTGAATACTGTGTCCAGTTCTGGGCCCCTCAATTCAGGAAGGACATTGAGGTGCTGGAGCAGGTCCAGAGAAGAGCAACAAGGCTGGTGAAAGGACTTGAACACAAGTCCTATGAGGAGAGGCTGAGGGAGCTGGGGCTGTTTAGCCTGGAGAAGAGGAGGCTCAGGGGAGACCTCATCACTCTCTACAACTCCCTGAAAGGAGGTTGTAGCCAGGTGAGTGTCAATCTCTTCTCCCAGGCAACCAGCAGTAGGACAAGGGAGCACAATCCTAAGCTGTGCCAGGGGAGATTTAGGTTGGATATTAGGAAGAAATTTTTTACGGAGAGAGTAATCAGGCATTGGAATGGGCTGTCCAGGGTGGTGGTGAATTCTCCATCCCCGGAGGTTTTTAAGATGAGACTGGATGTGGCACTTAGTACCATGGTCTAGTAACTGCGGCAGTGTTGGATCGAGGGTTGGACTTGATGATCTCGGAGGTCTTTTCCAACCCAGTTGATTCTATGATCTCTATAATAAGAGCTTTTTTTTTTATTCAAACATTCAAGGAAACACTTGAATAAGAGCTTGGGGAAGATAACTGCTTGGAACCAAAGCATGCTGCAGGTCCTTTATGGGTGTAAGTCACAGCAGAGCGAGTGCCAAAAAATATTTCCTAATTAATAACGTGACTCCACCACGTGGAGCTTTACAGTGACAAAAACCAGATGCAGCATGCAATGCCATGTAACAATCCCTCCAATTGAAGTAACTGAAGGTGCGAGAAGGCTCTAGACAGCATTGTCAGGCTTACTTCTAAGTCATCTAAATAAGCAACTAAAGTAGTTTTCTGTTCATGTGCTTATTAGCTAAGATAATGATGCTATTTAGGTGCCTAATTATAAACTGAAATGTCTAAGCTGAGGTGTAAAATGTTGTCCTAAGTTCCTTGTCAGTGCTTATAGTCAAGCACAGAAAGAAGGGTGACTGCAATCCAGAGCAGTGTATTCCTATCACTTGACTGGATATTGAGAATACAGTAAAAAAAATATAATTTTAGAGTAATAAATTCTTGCCTGGAGTGTTTTCATTTTCATAACCATTCTTGTCGAGTGTTTTCACAGGCATTGATTTCCCTCAGGTAAAAATATATGTACCAGAGTCACATTTACATTTTTGTCTAAGTGTTGCCACCCTCTGTTTTCCAATAAGCTTTTATGCCTTTGTTTAACAATATGTAATTTGTAGCAAGTTTTATGCTTCAAAAGAAACACATAAAATTCTGTTTATTATCCCATTCTTTATTTGTCACGGAGTTCAATTTGTCCCACCATGGCACTGAATAGTCATTTGCTAACAACTCAGAAGATAATCACCAGTTTCATCTCCAAGACTTAAAATAGTCCAGGGTGGTGCTTCTGAGTTTTTGCACGCACATGCATACCCTTCCCCTGCCCCCAGACAAGCCACAGCTAACCACAGACAAATCTCCACATATCTAAATACTATTTGTCCTTGCACAACAGCGGGAATATGTCCTGAGTCACCCCAGCACGCTCTTTTTATTTTTTTCTGGAACCATACAATTAGCATCTGTTTTTAGTACTTAGCCTTCAGACAGAAGGGGATACAGAGAAGTCCCTGTTGTTAGTTGTTGCTATGGACTAGTCAGTAGTAGTCTGCAAAATTGCAGCCAGCAGAAAGAACGACAGGGCTCACTCTTCCAAATACATCCCCACGTTTTTTTACCTATTAGCCTCATTTTCCCTAGGCACAAATAAAGTGTTTTGGAGACTGAGAGTTAAGAGTCTCAGTAGAGGGGCAAGCAGCGCTCTGTCTATAAACTGTGGATGGCGGGAGAACAGAGAAGGTGTGAGAAGACACAATATTTGTACGTTTTATCCCCTCAGAGTTAGATACCATAAACTCTGGGCTTGGGTCCGCAAAGAAGAAAGGAACCCATCACTTTCACCCCAACACAGAGGGAACACACTTCACAGAAAGATTTGGGTTTATTTCTGAAAGTTTCGTCTCCATTCCTGCTTGTAATGCACCTGAGCATCACTGCAGGCAGGGTGCCACAAGCACTCTGAGCTGGTAATGTTTTGCTACAGTTTACATGGCTGCACAAAAGACATAAAGAAGGATGAAGAGAAAAGTATAATTTTAGGAAATAGACACATATCAACACTTTTTAAGGTCAATAATTTGATGCTATCTTCAGGGAACTCAAAAGTAAGATACAGCTCTGATATTGCATCTAATTATCACCTAAAACTCAAGTCTGTCCGCATTAAATATGAATTTCAAAATTCAAATGAAACACTTCCTACCCCCATTTGCTGGTTTCCAGCTAGGTTCTTTGAGTACATACAGCTCATGTTGCTGAGGCATTTGTGCACCTCATTTCTTTACCAAATCAAGCACATTACATAAGTGTTTCAGTGTGGGGACACAGTCACAAACATTCTGCAATTCAGTGAGCCCCAGCTCTTCCTGAGAGAGGTGGATAGTGAGTCATGCCTAGAAGTAATGTGTGTGTAAGTGTGGATGTTAAAAGTAGCGGAATGGGGAGCATGGGGCCAGACACTGTGGTTTGCCATGGTTCCCTGGTGCTGCAAGCAGCCACAGAGGCATTAGTAATTCAGCCTTGTAGCTGACCAGTCCTGGAGAACAAGCTGGATGTAGGGATTGGTGAAGACCTGGTTGAAATCTATAGGTCAGTTTGCATGCTGAAAATGAAACATAATCTTATGATTCTGCAATATGTGCTAAAAAATGGGAAAGATAGTCTTAAAAGTACCACATATTTCGCTTCATGACGCCCAATGCAATACTACCCAACTATGCAATCACTATAACCTTAGCAATCTACTGGTGGCAGATTAGTTTACATTTTTTCTACTTTTTCAGTCAGATGTAGGAGGAAGTGTTTGTGTATTTGACTACACATCCTTTTTGAGAGGATGAGCTATTTTGCTGTCAAACTACATTAGCAGTTAGATAAGATGGCATGTCCATGATTCTCTGAACATTTGACCCTGGAAATTGCAAAACATAAATTCTAATTCTATTACTTTGGGCCATACTGGGCCTGTCTCAAACACATGTGCAAACTCACATGGACTAGTCTTCTGCGTGTCTTGTGGCAGGGAGACACATAATCACAGACCTGAACTTCTAATCCCTATTGTTGTGTGAAAATAGGAAAAATCAAGGTCATTTCCCACTCTTTCAGTAGACTCCCTCCATAGGGGTTGCTATGACTTTAATTGAAAAAAGGTTGCATGATTATACCATGTCAACAAGAAAGATGTTGCCTGTAAATTTTATGACTCATAATTAAATTACAGGTGTAACTTGTTCCAGTTTGCTGCTGAATTCCAGATAAGTAGAATCAGAAACTGCACATTAAAGACTAGTCAGACCCTGCTCAAGAATATACTGAGTATCCGGGGTTTAACTCTTGCCATATGGTTTACTGCTAGGCTTTAGGATTTGACTCTTCTGGATTTGGTACCTGCCTCAGGGTCTGATACTGCACTCCATCATGGGGTCCAGTCACATGGGCATCAATAGAACTCTGCGGTTTATCCAGTGTATTCAATGCAGTAGTACAGTACTGAATGCAGCTTCACAGGAGTGTTTCAGCAATCTCGGAGCCTGCAATGTGGTGACTTTCGCAGAAGGAACCTCGCACAGCAGATGGGTATCCACGTCACGAGCAGTGATTGCAATCTCAATCAGTGGCAAAACAGCAATCTCAGTATGATTGGAACTCATTTCATTTAAGATTTCAAAGAATTCCATTCCATGGTTGTAAATAAAATGGATCCTCTATCTACTACAGATATGGCCTAACTTCAAAACTGTTTATATTAAGGTAATTTTGTTATCCCATTTATCTGAAGAATCCTTCCCAGAGAAGCTTAGCACAGCAAAACTACAAGCAACTATCTATTATTTGGGTGGTTCAGAAGAGCATTGTTAAGAAAAAGCTTAGTGTTGACCCTGCTAATTAATACCCATCTTTCTAAAGATCAAAGAACGGAACCTGATCAGGAACAGCTGCTGTTATGTGTAGTTATTTACATTTTCCTGTCTGACACCCTAACGTGCTTTTAATAATTTATCTCCCTTTTGCAAAGGGTAATTCCATCGGTTTATGAAAGAAAATCAGTGTGTCTGTTCTTGGCAGATGGGTTGCATACCTAAGATTGTGCTGCCGCTGATCCGTACATGGAATTTTCCCCAGTGTGAATGGGAATTTCAAATGTGTATGACCACAGTCCAGGAAAGGAAAAATCCTGCTGTCCTCGGGGATCTTTTCCTGCAGAGTGATGGGACACCAGTGATACTCCACTGTGCAAAAGGGCTGCAGGACTCAGGCATAAAGACTAGAGAGCACTGGAGGTTTCCATCTTTCCTTTCCTGCAAGGGTTAAGTTGTGGACATTAGTGTTGCATGTCCCTGCTCTCCACACACTTGGTCTCTGCAGAGACACTTGGTATTCCAGATGCTTCAAGACAGTAGATGCTATTGGTAACTGAATAGATGACATGCCCAAGCAGTAAGAACCTCTTATCACTGTGTTTATGTCAGTAATCCAAGTTCAGATATCCAACTCCCTTAAGGAAAAGTAAACTGTACTTAAGTCAAAACTCAATAAAGAATCTGTGTTGGTGAAATCTAAGCTCAGTTTCCATTTAGAGAAATTGAAAATAATGACCACAAACTTATTTTTAAAAAATATGGTAGTTGATATGCAAATAGCTCCATGAGAAGGCAGAAAAATGACAGAAAGTATGGCAGGGGAGTAGGCAGGAGAGAACAGATGGGAGAGAGAAGAAAAATCTCTTAGCTAGACTTTTTGTGCATGCATATCCTGTATATAGGCCACCCACCTATGACACATGGATTTTGGAAGGGTGTTATTCTACCCCTTATACATAGAATTGACTTTCCCTGTAACTAGGAAAACATTTATTTTAAAAATTGAATCAACCCTGAGTAAAACATGGGTTTCAATTACAGGAAGAATAGGTTCATGAACTCTGGCTCGATTTCTGAACCCTGCCATCTTAAAAAAAAAAAAAATTAAAATCGCATGTCTGCTAAAGTCTTAAGTTCCTGGAAGCATACCTTTCTCTGGATCACCAAGCAAACTACCCAGTAAGGGGTTTCAAACTGCACAGGAGGCAAAATAGCTACTAACTATTAACCAATACAAAAAAAAGAAAAAAAAGGGAAAATGGTTACAGTGCCTGGCCCAGGTAGTAGAGCTATGTCATTCTTCTGCAGTAAGGCAGAAGTAGTTTTAAGCATGGCATCAAAAACCATATGCTTTTCTAGAGAACTGTTAATGCTAACCTGGGATATGTTCAAGTCTTTCAAAGTGGAATTAAGAAAACTATTCTGTTCCTTCTGTTCCTTTGTAATCCCTAAGAGTAGAGATTTGGAGTGCCGGTGCAGTTACCTCTCCCTCCTTCCCAATAAACAATAGGTTTTGCCAACCAATGCAACCTGTTGGTCACTGCTGAATCTTTGCATCAGCTGGAGCATGGTGTGAACTCATGGGATGCTTGTGGAGGACTTCTGCCCCTTCAAGAAGCCATTGGTGGTCCTGTCCTGGTTAACAAAATAGTCTCCAGATAAGCAAGTGGGCATATATCTTCCTCATGGGTATCTGTGACCTTGACAGTACTCTTTTCCATACCATTGTTTGCAGAGTGCTTATGTTTTCCCTATTGTGTGGCTATTTCAGTGACATGCGCTTGCTTCTGTATGTCTGCATGACTATTCTCAGATTGGAGTAGTCACTGATTCATGAGGGAGGAAGGTTTAGTTCATAGATATGTTTTACCTCTGCTGAATGTTTTGCAGCTTTGTGAAGACCAAACTGCTATAAAACATCGTATGGATTAAGTTTCAATGGAAGCAAAAAGTAAACATAATTTTTGTCTCCTACCACTTTTACATTATTGCAGCTTCATAAATTCAAAGCCTTGAGTGATTTGAGCTGTAAATGGAATCAAACCCATTGTTTCCAGTCCACATAAATTAAAAGATCCAGTCTATATAAATTAAAAGATAGGGTTAATAACTCTGATTTTCATGCAATTAATTTTGATTGCATCTGAGAATAGGAAAGAGTAAGAAGTATTGCCTACTACATCTGGAGCTTTCATTTGTTGTAAAGGGTTTTTTTTAGCTTTCCCCCAAACCTTGAGATACAACTTTTGACAAGTTCACTTCTGCCACCTCTTACCTGCCCAGAGTCATTCAGTGCACAGATAACTTGACAATACATTGGTTTGACTTGGGCATGAGCAAGCAATTGTTCAACTGGTCATATCCAAGATTGCCTGGCATTTTCAATATTATTTGTGCCTATGAATTCAAATACAGTGCTGTGAATTCAGCAGCTGTGGCTTCCCTGCATAGTAAGACCCATCTCCTGTGTATATAGAGGGATCTCAGGATGTCTGTCATGTTCAAGAACAAGGCTGTTCTGTTTGTTGTGGATGTTTATGTGACTGGATATACTCTGCAGAACAGTACTTGAAAAATATCCGTGGCATGTGCTTCATCCCAACCACTCATTCCCTTTCCTTGACCTGCCCTTTGTGGAGAGCATGGAATGTTAAACATTTCTTGTTGGTCTGCCCAGCCTCTGCTTTATTTACACTTGCTCTCCCATTCCCTTATGCTGGGGCACCTTTTAGGATATTTTATTTCCTGCTCAATGTAATGGAGTGCTGGTAGGGGCAGATTCTTCAGCAGTAAGGAAGTGGACCTTGACCATTAAGGCTGGAGTCTGCACCCACTGAAGTTGCATGTAGAGCCAGAGATGAAAAAATAGCAGAGAAAATAATGCTTTGTAACTTGCTGAGCAACACATCCCTTTTTCTGCTGCTCTGAGAAGAAGTATTTTTAAAAGAGTAGGTAAAAATCTCTTCTGCTAAAACATTTCTTCTCAATGTAAACAAGTTTTGGGGTCTTGAAACCCACTAGTTCAGTAATCACAGAACCATCTCTGCTGAATTTAGCAGAGATTATATAGTCAAGAACAACCCTTACAGCAGAACAGCCAAGAGCCTACCCTTTCAGTCAAACTATCTTACAGATTTTATTTTAAACTATTATACTGAAAATAAACTGTCTGGACGCTTACATAAAAGTCAGCCAGGTTTATTCCAATTTCAGCAAGGCCATTCAGAAGCCGCTTTAAAATAAAATAAAGCAAAATAAAACTCTTTTCCACTTTTTTTCATGAAATTTGCCTTTAGATAATCTCGTAAATATGTGAGACAGGTAAAGGATCAGGTGGAAGCTGTCGGACAGGAAACAGCACAGTGTCCATCACTGAGAAATTGTTAAATAACAATTTGACTCTTCCCACAGACTTCAGCTACAGCCTTAGAATTCAGCTACTTTCAAAGCTGAGTGTCACCTTATGTTACCTCTTTGTGAGGTGTTGTAATGCCAGAGTTGCCGTATATGTTTTTTATCTCCAGTTTCAAATGCTAGGTATTTTAAAAGCAGCTACCATCTTTTCTACTTCTGAGTTATCCTGTGCATTAAGAGCAAAGGAAAGAGGAAAGCTGTTTTCAGCAACGAGGTTGCAATAAAACAGTAATTTTAAAGGGGTATCCATAGAAAAGTATGGAGACGCTTACAAAAGTTTTTAAAAGCACTTTCCTTGTTAATGTGAGCTCCAAGTAAGACCACCATGATGGTCTCTCATACATAATGTACAAGATGAAAAATATTGGTGCTGCATGGGTTGTAGTCACACCTGAATTGTGTCTGAAAGTTCATACTCTTAAGTCTAAAACATTGTTAATACACTGCTAGTAGTGGATTAGGTTGTTATCCTTATTTATTTTTAATAAAGAGAGCTTACAGATCAAAGTCATCATATTGGAAGCAAATAGACACCTGATAGAGAAGCAGGGGTAGAAACAGGCCCTCACTTTGTCTCTGCCATATAGAAATTAAGTACTTGAAGTATTAAGAAGTCTTCAGCCCAGCCCCTTTTCAGTATTAAATGTTCTGTGTGCCACTAACTTTATAGTGGATCAAATATTACTTTCTCAAAATAAGACCTTGGCCCTAATTTTGAAAAGTGTATAGAAAATACAGATGCTTCTGAATTACGTGATTTCCAAAACCTGTTGAAAATACTAACCTTCACCCTTCTGGCCAGACTAGTTCAACACTTTTGCAAGTGTGGTGTTTAGCTGGGGAATTCAAAATCCAGCTCAAGACCTAAGACTTAGAATTGTGTTTACTAGTTTGGTAATAGGGACACCACAAAGAAGCACACATGCCAGTGTCACAGTAGCTTAATGTTCAAGACTGAAATACTGCTTGTCTGCCTCGAGCGATCATGAGGTTTAGAGCCAGCTGGCAACTGCCTGCCGAGCTCTGACCTGCGCTGAACACAGCAAGTCTGTACCTAAAATCTTAACTGAGCCATGGTGTGTTTCTTGGTGATAAAGGGGACTTTGCCTGCAGTGAGAGATGCAAAGCAGATCCATAGATTCCTCATCCTTTCATCTATAAAGCAGGATACGAAGGATCTTGGCAATGGCAGAGGGCTGCACAGTTAATTCATTCATGTGTGCCAGAGGAAAGTCTGAAGGTGAGGAAAAAATGTCTGAAAGATCTGGCCAAAAAATATGTGCCCTCATATTTTTTTTTGCTGCTGAACAGGCAATCAGAAACATTTCTCATTAATAAAGCTATTAGTCATGATCTCAGCAAATTGATGAAAATATTCTTTGGGGACATCTGAAAATAGCTTTGATTCCAAGCATTTATCGGGGTGGATGGTAGGAATTCCATGCAAAGCCTATGTTCAAAGCACTCAGATTCCTTGTGGTTTCTCATCTTCCTGGAGGTAAGCTCATAAGAGAAAAAAATGCGTACCAACTTCTATGTTGTTGCACAAGCATACTGTAAGATGATCAGAGAGATTTAATCACTAAATGCCAAGAAGTTTATTTAAGGTAAGGCTCTGCCCTGCATGGGGGTACATGAGGCAACGGCGAGGTTGTAGGGCAGCAGCACCCATTACATGAGTAAGGCAGAAGAGCGCCCCAGAACCACTTCCTTTCCAGCAGTAATGTGAACACAGAAGAGGGGGAAATAACTATGTAGATTATAGAAGCAATCTAAGATGTGGGGATTGGGGGTTTAAGCCCCCACTGTGCCATCAATTTCTTTGGTGACCTGGGATAATTATTTAGCCATTTTGTATATTGATTCCAAACTAACCCAAATGTACAGTATTTACTGTGTGTTCAAACCTTGAGAGAATTGCTGGTGCCTGGAGGAGTGCTCTGTACCCATCGAGACTAGTGGTGGAAGTAGAAGTAATTCCACCTCCACTCGAAAGAGTGTGCAAATGGATTAGGAGTGCAAAGGCAGCCCTAATGGGGGGAGTAGGAAAGCAGAATTGAATGACAACACAGAAAGCAATGCTGAGTGGAAAAAAACCCCCAAAGTCACTCACTGTCCACCTCAGGCATGAGGAGGTGTTCCCCATGGCAGGGTGACTCCAGTCACTATCCCCAGATGAGGACTGGGGCCTTGAAGCTACTTTGTGCCAGCAGCTCCATGCAGCAAGACCTTTCTTTTGAACCCACAGCCAGGAGGGAAAGAACATCTTACAGATGGATATGGTAATGATACAGGATAGAGATTTAATTGACACTATCATGTGTTATGACTCTCATACCTCCTGTTGTCCATGCTGAGAGCCTGGAAGAAGAGTGTTTTCAATTGCTCAGCTGATGAAAGAAACTAAAATAAGAACTGGAGGGTGGAAGAGAAAAATCCAGATAGACTCAATTCTCCTCACTCCTGTCTAAATCAGGAAACAGATGTAGCCTTGCATGGAAGGGGGAACTCTGCTGTTTATAACATGCTCTCTCTCTCTTTTTATTATCTGCAGACTGAAGTTTTTGGAAGCCAGTGATTAAGGAGCCCCACTGACAAGAATGGAGCAGTTACCTTAGCTGGAAGGAAACACAACTTTTGCAGTTTGCAGTTGCTTTGACAATAAGGCTTGGAAAAGGACCCTTAATAATTCAAATATGAATGATGCAAGGATACATATAGTCAACATGAAAGTAACATTATAAATACAGCATTAAATGAGAAAAAAATGAAAAAGAAGGAAAGAAAGAAAGGAAGAAAGAAAGAAAGAAAAAACTAGAGTTCTGATTTTATATTTGTTTAATAAACAGTTCTTGAAGTGCAACTTGTCTCTTCTGTACTAACAGAGTTTATGCTTTAGTCGAAAGGTCACATCCAAAAGAGTCGTTGTGAAATCTGAGATACACAACTTTGTTTACAGAATGATACAATTCCGATAAACCACTTCCATGTCACCACATACCTGCCCTTTGGGCTAATAGTTTTTAAGCACTGGCCTTAATAACTACCTTAAAGTAATGGATTTGATCAGAACTGTGTGGTAGTATTATTATTTTTATTTCAATAGCAACAAACTGTATGACTACAGCAATTCCTACCTCAACCCTTAACACAAAGAGCCCATAAATTGTTCTCTACACCTTTTATGGCTAAGTTTATCTGCTGATGTCAGCTTCTGAGATATTTCCTTCCACTTTGTTTACTTATACTGCTGCACTTGCACAAGCAGCCTGTCATTCTCCATTGTATAAACTTAAGCTTCACAGCAAAAATAGCAATACCTGTTCTTTGTCTTTGCAGATCTGGCACTTCCCTAGAACATTTGCAAAGACATTATTCCAAATATGAATGTACAAAGGAGAAGGTAAGGAGAGAACACATAAATCTAGTCCTTCCTTTAGGACTGATAGGGGATTGGCCTGAAGAAAAAACTTATTTGAGCTACAGCTATCCACACCAGGGAAGTATCAAACTGATCTACTTTTAGCTGGTTTTGTTTACAAATTTCTATTAATTTGCAGTTAAAACAAAGCAGACCTTATATTTCACTTTAAATGAAAAAGATTCACAAGCTGTTCAAAACTAAGAACAATATTAAAACTGCTATAATTACATGGTCAAACCACTGTGGACTGTATAACAGCAGCATTCTTGTCAATGTCATTTTGAAGTGAACTAGAAAAATGAATGTAAAATTCTGATCACTTTGAAACGTTTGGAATTAAAAGACCAATGACAGCTCCACAGCTGTTTCACATGAGTGCGTTTCACTTTGTGATTAGCCATTTCACAATTTCTTGTATATGTTTTTGAATAATCAGATACCAGATGGATGTGAGTAGTCTAGTGTGGTAATTCCTTAGCAGTTCTATACACAAAATGAACAAAGTTATACCTGTCTTCCTGTGCTTACTGAAATTAAAATACAAAAGGAAACAAAAATACTTTTTCAAATAAAGATTTAGGAAGGAAATAAGAAGTGATTAGATTTCTAGTTTTAGAGTTTCTCTAATCTTGTACATCAGTCAGATTGGTAGGCACACACTCCAGAGAAGTGTGTTCTAAAACTGTGGAAATATATTGTACGTCATTCATAGAAAAATCAAGTGATTTAATCTGATTCAGGGTGCACAGGTTTTTTTCAGAGTTGTTGGCTTCTTAATTGCTCTCAACAGTTTAAAACCACATCAGACAGGTAAAATGTTCCCTTTTTGCCTCTCAGACCTTCATTTTTCCCATTTGTAAAGTGTATAACTTTATCATTTTTTAAAATATATAAAATCTTGATAACAGCCTATTGAAAGATAGACTTTTTGTTCAGGGAATGGTGACCCACCAAAAGGTGAAATAAGAGCTGTTTCTGAAGAAGGGAGCTTGTTATTGAATGTATTTGAACCTAATTTCCAATATTAACAGTCATTTCCCTGCATAAACAGAATCAGGAATTAATCAAAGAATTTCCAAGTTAAATTCTCAGCTTTTCACATCAATAAAAGAAATTCTTCCAAACCCACAATCTCCATATTTTCACTTTGCGTTGAAAGAGTGAAACTGGTAGCCAAACCTCAATGTGCCACATATTCAACAGAATAGCATCCGTTACATGGGTAATAAATTGCCTCTGGAGGAAGAATTTTCCAGCTCAAATGAGCTTCCAACAGCAAAGTGCAGGTGTTCCAAAACATTCCTTGGTTTAGATGTGGTGAGAGAATTTTACAGATGATAAATCTTAACTATTACTTTAGAACAACTACCTAGTTTTTACTTCTGAATTACCCATTTGCATTACACCTCCTCATCTCTGTGTACTCAGTCTAAAATGCTCCTTTCATTTACCAACATCACTGGCCACCCAGCAACGACAGAGTGTGTGCTCTGAGACAGAGAGAGATGCTGGGAAAGCGTATGGGAGTGAGCAGCAGCCAGCCGCCAAAACGAGCACCCGTGATTCACTTTCCAGAGTATGACAGTCAGTTCAGATAACCATCAAAATGAAATGCAAATCAATTTCCTTATTTTAGATATCTACATTTATGGATCTAAATATTCTCACTGTGATACTAGTATCACAGCAAAATGAGGGAGTGTGTTTGCAGGTTGTGCTGCATCAGCATCAGCAAGCAAGGACAGAAGAAAGCCAAGAAGATTTGGTGACCTGGCCTTTGGGACATGCTAGAAAGCAAAATGCATGGCCAGGATTCTTGCAGAGTTTTTAGTGTAGTTGCTGACATGTGCTAATATGTTGGACTTTTGAGTCTTCATTATTATTGTCACACATGCTACTGGATTTTGCTGGCAAGGTAGTCCTACTGTTATAACAATGGAACTATTCTTTTCCTGCATGGACATACCAGGAAATGTCATCACCAGTGCTTGAAGTAGAATTCAGGGTCTTACTTTGAACATCTCAATCACATTCTTTAACTTTTGTCAGGTTTCCTGGCATTAACAGATGCCACAATGTTTGGAAAGAAATTTTTGTGGAACCTTGTTGCTGAGTCATCATTTCAGGTTGGTTTACACTCTTAATCTTTTTTTGCTGCAAGAAAATGACCCTCTATCGACACTTCTTCTACCTTAGATTCCACATGTCTTGTCAAATTACCTTCAAATTCACCACTGGAACTGGTCAAGTCTCTAAGGTGTAATAATAGCTCAGTAAAAGCAAAAATTTGTTCAGATGACTGCCCTTTGGGTTCCCAGATCCGAAACAAAAACAGTTAAAATCAGCACTTTTTTAATGTACACAAACATATATTTAGTTTAAAGAGAAAATAAGTTCACACTGCATGAAGTGTTTCAACATGCAAGGTTGAAATGAATTTTTCCTCCTCTCCAGCACATCTGCAGTTCACCACATGCAGACACACAACATACGTTTTTGTTGAAACAGAAAAATGCCGTATTACTTATGGGAGAAATCATAGCCACAAATAACTTCTGAGGAGTCAGCTGAGCTCTTTGAAAATAGCCCTTCATCATATTTTCTTCTGGGCAATTTTTGTTGTCTCCCACAAAGAAGGCCGCCAAATACCCCACATGCAACAAGCCGCCCTCCTCAGAAAGCCGAGCTGCTGTCTGATGTACCAGCCCTTCTCTGGATAATCATAATCTGATCTGACGTGTTTGTTGATGAACATTTCACAGATATATTTTTGTTTTGCTCTTCCCTGGTTTATATCTATTCTAAGAGCTTGTGTGACTCCAAGCCACCATCTGATAGAACTCAACTTTTAGCTCTTCTGGATGCTTGTGCATCAGCCCAGGGTCAGCCAAGCACCGTGTTCTTTGCATGGCAGCCATGCAAGTGAGAGACAGGGGCACGCAAAATTTTCTAATCCAGCTACAGGTCTGATCAGCAGGAGAAGCTGCATTCATTCTTAAACAGGTGGTATTACACTCCAGTCTTCTGCCTTGCATACTTGAAACCATCAGTTGCTACATTGACAAGACAACCTTTGAGGCTGCCCCTGCATTTCTTCTCACAGTACTTCTCTACTACTCCTCCAATGAGTCTAACTGCTCCCTGTCTCTGAACAGGAGAGATATCTTGCTGAAAGCACTCGTCTCCCATAGCATCTCATTCTCCCGGCCTTTTCCTTTTCTTAATAGAAATCCATTTTCTCTAGTTACTGCTGTGGGCACCGCTGCATAATCCCTGTCTTTACAGAGTTGTGTCATGTCCCTCTTGCTAATAGCCTTCAGCTTGCCCCTGCTCTATCCAGGTGCTCCGTAGGATGCTGACTCCACCATACTGCTCAGGCAGAAACAGAAAACAGCCCTTTGAGGGGCTGAATTGTGATTTTGCCCATAAAAGTCCTTGTCCAAAAGCACTTTTTAAAAGCCAAACTTTTGGAAGAAAAGAGAGCAAGTCAGAGCATCTGCTTAGGATTCAGTGGATGTCTGCTGTAGCTAGGACAGTGCTTTTAGGTAAAATAAAGAGATATAGATGTCACAGCTGGAAAACTTGTCTGTACCCTTCTGGTTTGCAGTTTATGTTCAACCCTCGCAGTCTTTATCAGAGTATCTTACCAGTGATATTCCTAGCCAAACTGCAACTGCTCAGGTTTCTCTGTTTGCTGTGTCAGGAAAGGCAGCCTTTTAAGTGGCTTTCAGCTCTCCAGTCTGCATTTGAAATACATGCACCATATGAGAACTTATTTTCTCAGATAAAACTAGGATATGCCTAGAAGTAGCCAAGGGTTGACAGATGATCTTCTCTTCACCAAGAAAAAATAGTGTCTTTCTGACTGAAGTTTTCAACCATTAGCATTTTGGTATAGGTTTGCAAACTGGCCATATGCATGTTACCTTGGCTAATAGCCATCAAGAGCATATTCTTGGCTAATAACCAGTCAAGAGCATATTCTATCCACGTACTCTGTACGTTTTTAATTAAATGACCTCAGTATGCCCACTCTTTGAAGTTGAATCTATCCGACATCATTAAAACTTACTCACATGCTCTTACTTTAGTATTAAAATCTACTGAATACCTCCCAAAGTCTTTCATTCTTCACCCTTAGCAAGAATTGTAATTACCCTACTATAACAAGAAAAATAATTAACAACTTAGGCTGCCAGCATTTGTTTACTTACCCATCCCAGCAGGGCAGTATTATGCATATCCCAGTATTATGCATATTTCAAGTTCTCTAGAGATATAATAAAATGAAAAATTGTATTCTTGAAAATGCTCAGTTGGACCGTATAATCAACATGAAATGTTTTTGCGTCTTATGATTTACATAGTACTTTTTTGAATAAGTACTTTTGGACTTTCCAATAAAGTTGTCAAACACTGCACAGTAGTTTGACTGCATTTTTTCTAGGATAATAATTTGACTTGATTTTAGCTTAGTAAATGCTGGATTGTCATCCCTTTGAGACTTAAAGTTCTGATTCATAGCTAATGAAGCATAGTAAAAAGCAAGGCCAAAAGCCAAGTTTTTACAAGTCGCTAGGAAATAAAAGCAAAACAAAACATTCTCTAAATTCAGAATTCTTTAAAGTTACTTTAACCAGTTGTTAAGATGCACTAGTGTCAGTGAGCCCTAGCTGCACCTTGGATGGTGTGCTTGAATGCTTAAGCAAAAGTTTCAGATGACTTGGTGGTTTTTAAGGATAGGTTTGAATGCTTCAGCCAGACCTAAAGGCTCAGTTTAAGTAAGCCTCCTATAACTTTCACATATCATCAGACTGAAGCAGGCTCAAATATCTGTTCTAGAAGTTACAAGCAGTATTTTACTGAACACTCGTGCCCTGTACCCTATTGTTAGTACTGCAATTATTCAAGTATATTCAAGTATAATAATCTGTACTCTTCATTTTAAATGGATGATGCCTTCTGACTTCCCCTCTGTTCCCAAAAATATTGTCCTAAAAAATGAAACAATTGCAGGTGAGACAAAACTTCCATTAAGTAAATTATTTTATAGTACTATTGTATATGCCATATGCAGGAGAGATATTTGTTATCATTGTGCATTGTGACTAAATTATCTATTACAGCACAATTGCAATGACTGTAAGAAACTCAGTTTTCTTGGTGACTATGAACAGTCCTCTGGAGTAAAATAATTTGTTCATTAAAACATAAATAAGCAATGCTATTGAATATTCTTCAACTTCATGAAATCGCACTTGATATCAGTGTTGATTGAAGTGGGCATTATGTGCACATTTTATTGACTTCCCTCACCCTGCAGAGCCCCAGATGGCATTCCCATGGGCTCCTTTGTCTTGGAGAAGGAGGGCATGTGAGCCTGTTGAACGCTGAGATGCAGATCTGCAGACTAAGAGAAGGATATATTTCTGTATTGAACAAAAAAATTGCTAGTTTTAACTAGCAATTACTAGTTTATTGAATTCCATCTAGTAAACATTATAGAATACTTTACAAGGAGTCCAGCCTTGACCCGTTACTGATCACTCAAAGTAGAAATTTCCAACTTTGCTTTCTTCCCAAAGGCAATGTTCTTCATGCTCTCCCAGTAGAATCTCTCTCAACCACCCTCTTATTGATGCTGTTTACTAGAAAACTGTTCCAAGTGCTCCTACATCCTGTTGATCTACAACAACATGCAGCTGTCACATTACATAGCTGTAATTACCCTGCATCATTAAACAGTGTTCAGGTTCCTGGCACAAGACAGTATAGTTGAATTACCCAGAAATTTGGACTTTGCTGTATGTCTGCAAACAGGTAAACGGATGCTTGGTTGTTCTCATTTCCTATGGAGAGTCATCCACTATTTGACATTTCAAACAGAGTGGAAGTGACACAGAATACAGTTACTAGCACAGTTACTTCACTGGTACAGTAATATGATTTGCTTACTGAGCTGTAGGACCCTACCCATCAGGAGGAGACTCTGGGCTGGCTGAGCCCTGGCATGGGGCAAGGACTGGCTAGGAGTTCTTTTCCTTCTGCCTATGCGTTCTCCGGGTGCACAGATGTCCCCAGGCAAACTGAAGGTAGGAGTATCAGCACTGGATTATTTATAAATACTCCTTCCCATGAGTTTTTGGCTTTATTAACAGGAAGCTACATTCCTTTCATTGTAGTTCTTGGACAAGTTTGTTGATACATGTGGAAAAATCCTGTCCTTTGCATGTGCATGTGGGAGGCATGTTTTACCCTTCCTAAATCTTATTCTGGGCTTTGCTACTCTGCATTTGCATACAGAGCATATTATGCCAGAACCAGCAAAAGATACGTGTGCCATGTGCAAAACACTGAATGGGAAGGGAATAGGAGCTAAAATCTGTTACTACCACAGGCCACCTGCTCAGGTATTGGCTCTCAGCTCTCTTTGACTACCCTCAGACCCAGAATTAACATCTTCCTTTAATGTCAAGTTTTGACTTGTTCCTGGAGGATGGAAGACAGGGTAGTTTGAAACAGCACTTCGAATTGCACTTGAAGACCAAATTGTAACACTGACTAAGACGTTGAGTTGCAGCCCTTAAAAATATATATGATTATCACTACAGCTGCATGTCCCAGCCAAGTTCCAGCTCTAGCACTCCAGCTGTGGGGTTTCTTAGTTTTATGTTTTTATCTCTAAGTTCTAGCATTTGTTCTACCTCTGCCATAGATGTTACTAGGAAATTCTTTGGTGCACTGTAATCCAAGACAAACACTTATCAAGGCTTTCATTTCTTATAAATAGGAACAAGTAGTTTGTGTTTTGCCAGAAGTGTGATGCCATCAATGTATCACAAAATCTACAAGCCATTCACTTGCCCATATGTTCACCAAACACTTTTCAGTTCTTATCTGGGCATCCTGGATCTGTCTAAAAGCCATCTGGAATAATACGTTGCCAACTTCTGATCTTCAGTTGAGTACAGTAGCAACTTTCTGAGCTCATAGTTGCTAAAATGACTAAATTTGGAAACATAAAATTGCACTGCAACAGAGGAGCCTGTTGAAAGTTTTATAACCCCAAGAGCATACTCCAGTGTTTTCTTTTAGTCTTTTTAAAGAAGTATGTAAATAGTAAACAGCTTGATCCGCATCAATCCCAGAATAACTTCTGAGAAAAATTTTTCTAAAATTTTTACTTTTTCTGAATCTGCCTTTGCCCATTCTTTATGAGTTGCCTTTTCAAAGAACATTACTGGCATTTGTAGTTTCAAGCCTTCATCTCCCTAACCTCACTTGTCCAGTCTCACTTTACCCATGGTCTGTTCATCCACTGACTTCTATAATAAACTGTTGCCCGCACATATGGCCATTTCTATCAATAAGAGACTCATAGAAAGTCATTAACTTTGAAAGACATCTCGGTCCTTGTATTTCCTTTTGAAATAACGTCTTCCAAAAAAATTTACAAAACTCACAAGCCTGTAGATGTCATGAGGAAATACAGCTTACTGGATTCTCCAGATACAGCTAGTAAATGAATTATCCTGTCTTTAAGAACTGGAGGCACTTGCGTTTGTAACAACAGCATAAGTAAGCACTGATGATAAATGAAATTTTGCTTAAATATCATTCTCAGTAAGCCAAGCTGCCAACTTAACAATCTTTCAAAAGATGTTGCCATTAAAGAAGATATTGCAAACCAATACTGCAAAATATTAATTTTGTCAGCATTTTGCTGATGTTGCAGTTAAGTACAACGTTAATTAGAAGAAAAGGTTGTGAGTAGAAAGTTGTGTATAGAAGCCTTTGGTCAATTAATTTTTATTGGACTAGATGACTTTGAGGTCAAGTGCTATGGTGAGGAGACCTTTTTCTCTGTACTACTTCACTGAATTGTTATAAATCTGTGAAGATAGAGCTGTAGATAATCAAAAAACAAAAACACCAGAAAACTTAGCTAGGTTTAACAAGTATTTATTCAAATGTGTCAGTTGCACATTCTGTTATGTAACTTTTGTTTGGTCTTCTGAAACACCAGGAAAAGCTCATTCCTGGCTACCTGGAATGCCTTTGGCACACCATCTTTCGTCAATGAAATGAATACTGAGAATTGGCTCTGGAAACTATTCAACATACTGAATATATTTTAGGGTTCAGTCAGTGGCTGTGCAACAACTTGGGTTTACTCCACTGGCAGAAAAGGCACCAAACAGAGAGAAAGGTTCCTCCACTGCAGCAAATCAGTAAGTGCTTTTGATGTCAGTGATTAGCACTGATTTACAGTGTCTAGAAGATGTGCTCCAAATTTTATTTTCCTTTTTGTTTTCATGTCACTGTTCCCGAAGACTGTCAGTAAACATAACACCAGCTCTGTCCCGCTGAAGCAGCATGTAGAGTTGCTCTAGTCAGAGGGATCAGAGCTTGTTTATCTACTGTCTTCTTAAAAAACACAGTCATCCCTCCCTCTTAATCAGTGTTACAAATAAAAATTAGTGTTGCAAAATTAGAGAATAACAGTCCATGCCTGTTCAGGAATGCCATTTTTAAGGTACAGATCTCAGGAAATACACACTATTCCCAGTCTCTGCTTCCAAAAGCTCTTTTCTAGGGTAATATCTTCTTACATTTCCTGTAGCTTTTTTCCCTGCCCAGATAACCTCATTTCGTGTTTCCATTACCTCATGAGTTCTATTTTATCTGACCTGTTTTACTCTGTCCCTGGCCTTCATTATGTTTTTGCTAGGGGACCTATACAACTGTAAGCTCAGTTACACAGCTTCTAAGTTGACTGATTTGTACTGTTTCTTATTAGAATCAAAATCTACTTACGCACTAATTCAGTCAGGCTAGTCTTTAGATTTACTATGTATCAACGGTCTCTTGGAGGATTTTACTAATTTTCTTTCTTCCTGACTCTCTCAAGGTCTGTAGGTGTTGCAGTGCCCAAGTGGTGGGTGGGGAAAGTGCCAGTAGATGGTGCTGAAGAACGTGCTGCACGTTCCCGAGTTTAGGTTGTTTCTTCCAGCAAGTGGCTGCTGGTGGTAGAGCATACACAGCTGAAGCAAAAAACAATCTCAATTTTCATCTTGTTAGTGTAGATTAAAAATGCAGTTTTCTTGCAATATTGAGCGAAGAACTTTCAGCAAAAGGGAGAACAAATTTTTCATCAAAAATATTCTGTTTCCTCCACTGCAGACCTTATGTTAGAACCTTCTCCGAACTCCTCTTGCTTTAAAACAATACACATTTTCATATCCTGACATATTTTTTTTTTACTCAACCACTGCTGCTTCCTTTTTCATTTCTTTATGTCTCATTCCAGGATATGAGACTTCTAAGCATGGGGCAGCCACTGTGCACAAAATCATTTTGAGAGATTCACTTCTGCCAACCAGCCAGGAAATACAAGTCCACCTTGGTCAGATCCCCACCCCCTCCCAGGAAATTAACACTGAAACTCCTAGGACATGGACTCCTATCTTTGTATGACTTTCACTTTGTGACCTAGTCAAGGCTAAGGACACAATGTAAGTTTTCATCCTGTACTGAGTTGAAGGAAATCTTCACTTTGACAAATAACAGATAACACCACTTCATTCAAAACCTAGAAGCCTTGAGGCAGGAGGGGGGTTTTGGGTGGGGGTAAACAGAAAGATTGGGAAGGTGCTCACTTGAAATAATTTAGATTGCTGGTGGTTAAATACATAAATTTGGTGCAAGTGATTGAGGCAGATTTAAAGAGTGACTCTTACCTCACCTTTTACTATATTAAACTTCTTGAATAAGAGATTCAGGGGACCAATTTGTCTGCCTGAATCTGTTTTTATCCCAATTCCAATCATTTTAAAATGAAGGAAACCAGAAATGCTGCCAATAAAATATTTATCTCCATGAGACCTTCCTGTTGTCATTTAAGGGGCATGGTCTCATTTGTCGAATTTGGATCAGCTAATTTCAGAAAATTCTTCTATGCCTGTCTGACAGAGTTGCCCCTCCCACTCCCTCCACCCCCACACCCTGCTAGGGAGACAGCACAAGGGAGAGCGTATCATGAACTCCCCAACAACTCACATGCTGGCTCAACAGCACAACTCTCTCTTCCCAGCTTTAACACATTACCCAGCTTTATGATGTATTGCAGCTGAGACCAAGGCACATGTTTATTTCTGCTCCAGGGGTGACAATATCTGGACGATTCCCCAAAAATTGTTTTGTAGTATAAAGATCTCAAAGGGCTGACAATTCCTAGACAGCTTTTTGAATTGCCTTCATTTCAGAAGACATGTTCAGCTGTAGGAGTGAGGATTAAGAGGACAGATGCACAGCCAAAGAAACTTCTTGTTTAACTCCTCCATATGAGAAGAACCAGCTCTGCCAGCTCCTGCCCACTGGGCACAGGGCCATGCACAGCTGCTCTCCTGTTCTACCATCTGTGCTGAGCATGTCATGAAGCACAGAGAGGTCTTAGTTGAGCTTCAGAGTATGCAGATAAGTATGGACTGCTCTGCTACAGGATTCCCGGGTGCCAGGGCAGAAAGGGTGCCTAATGCTGAAATGCTATATTTCAGCATTTAGGTTTTGGGACATCTCAGGAGTGCTTGGGGGATGTAGCAGGGTTGAACATGGCTCCTAGTGCTGTTGGGAATGGCACATTGACCCTGAGATTAGCTCAGCTGGTTAGAGCATGGTGCTAATGACACCAAGGTTTTGGTGTTGATCCCTGTATAGGCCATTCACTTAAGAGTTGGACTCAACGATCCTTGTGGATCCCTTCCAATTCAGAGCATTCTGTAAAATCTGTGAAGTGTGAATCCATGAAATCTGTAAGATTTCCCATCCCAGAGCCTGCAGTCCTCCTGGAAAGGTTCCTCTAATGTTTGACACTGATTTTTCCGAACCACTCGCATCCGGCAACCCTTCTATATCTTTTTGCATCTGAAGTGTTCATACCGTTATCCATCTTAGAGTCAAAGTAGGTGAAGACTCATACAGGCCAAAGACTGGACCAGCAGACTAACAGCCTCCCATATTCCTCCCAGTATTGCAACTGCTAAAATGCCTAGAATTTTTTTTAAAACACTTAATTTATGCTTTGAATGGAAGAAATCTCCATTGCAGCTTTTGTCTAATGAAAGCGACTTAACGTACTCTGTCAAAAATAGTCCTCTGGATGTATGAAAGTTTCCGTCTCTTTTATAAGGCATTGTTTCTAAGAAAATTCCGCAGTGGCAAAAAGCATGGTCTTGTCCAGAAGCTCAGCCCATTAATAACGCACAAAGATGCACTGTATTCTGCCAGGCAAAAACACTAGACAAGTTGGAAGCCAATATGGAAATGTTTAATGATTTTTCAGTAGAAGTGCCAGCTACTGTGTTTCAACTAAATAACACATAGGTTCTGAAAACGTGGGTATCATAACATACAATGAAAATAATTTGGGTTTGGGTAACTGTAGTCACTGAAGCTAATATATTATCAAAAAAATGAATGGACTTTCATACATGGTGGCTCAGAAAAACATCTCTGGAGAACGCTCAATATAGTATTTTCCCTAAATTTATATACATGTGCTCTGATCCTGTTCTCATTTTATAAAACTCAGGTAAAAACATGGGGAAGAAGTTTGGAGGAATGTGTCTATTTGGTTGAGTTTTCCTTCCTTGAATAGATTTTAGAAGATGCTGTATTTTAGCTAGGAAGGTCTACTAAGAGCTTTTCTGATCTTTGGCAGTAATAAGAGATACAGAGAAACTGAGCCAATACTGTAACTGAGAGTTACAACAGTAATCTGAGTCAAAGTTGTAAACTGTACTGGGCTGCATGTATTGCCATCAAAGAGATACTGTTCAGAATAGCAGAGACAAAATCTGTGGGAATTCCCTGGTTTCACCAGATGCCTGGGTAATCAGTAAGAAATGATGACAAAATCCTACCAGGCAAAAAGAGACATATTTCATCTCTGCTTTCCACCACTGGAAGTAACCAGACAATGGGGCGCAACTGCAATCAGACTTACAGAGATGGATAGGTTTGGCTTTTAGAGTATTTAGGACATGTGTTTAGAGCTTGATATCCAAATTCCACCTGCAGCTCTGAATGTAATTCCACAAATATACCTTGAAATCTGCTTGTGCAAGCAGTCATATATCGTCATATGAAAGACTTCTCGGTAATACATGGAATGATGCTGGCTGCATGATTTGGCTGAAGTCATATAGCCAAGTGGTCTAACTTTACATTAAAAAAGAACGAAACAACCCATATACCTTTCTTGCTGGAGGCAAATATCTGTAAAACAGAGGATAATTTTCATTAATTCAATGATACCATACCTATTACAGTGCAAGCTGAATGTATGTTTTAGTTTTAATCTGCATTCTTCTCTTATGTCTCAGGTACACTTCTGGGTTCAAAATACAAGGATTTCAGTCCCTCCTTATTTCTCTCAACACATCTTGCTCCTCAGGAAAATCACTCTTGAAAACTGTCTAAAAGACAAAAGTTATGGTTTCATGTTTACATATGCCAAACTGATTTGTCTACAGAAATGAAATAGGCATATGGTGTAACGCAAAAGGATTTCCAGGCAATCAAGTGTCATGATAACTGACACTTAGAGCGTTATTCAATCTTAGGGGCACTAATGCACTGCAAGATAAAATCCCACCCTTCACAACTCTCAGGAAATGCATATTATATATGTGCTTCACAATCTCTATCTGATTTACTGCTGATATTGTAAAGTGCTCTGTAATCTAGGTCCAGGCTCCAACTGTACTTTAGGAGTATCATCAAGGAAATTAGCATTAATTAGATAGAGAAAAGATGAAAGACTGAGTGTGGTCAAATAAAGTTGCTGAATGATTAAGTGAGAGGTTCCTGCTTTGCAAAGGCCAAATGCAGTGACAAACACTGAGCAGCCAGAGGTGAGAGAAGACAGCAGCTACACACTCGCTATTCCATCTGAACCTGGTCCCTCTTCCCTGCTGCCCCCACCCCACCCCCTCCCTCTCCTTACCCAGCTACAACCAAAGGCTGTGAATTGGAGGCACCCTCTCTAGCTCAGCTTGGCATTCCATGCTTTGATCACGCTTAACCTCCAAGGTGTCCAAAATCTGGAAAGTACACAGTAGAAAGAATTGCTTTTTTCTGGGGTTGTATTCTAATGGTTTAAACTGCAATAATTCCCTGTACTCAGTCTGGCTACAGCCACTGGGCTGTAGGTAGCTGTAGAGAATGGTGAACAAATTGAGTAGCAGTTTGCCAGAGCTGTGGCTGCAGCAAGAGGGGAAGTAAACACATACATGAAACAAGACTTTTGTCGACAATTAATTCTGCAGATTGTGCCTGCAGAGGTATACAAGCTCTCCTATCACCATAGAAACTACCAGCAAGCTGGATGTATCCTGCAGAAAAAACTCCAGTGTTTAGTGAAGGTCAAAGGCATGCAGTAGATCTGAAGTCATGTTGAGAGCAGAGGAAAGGAGAAACACAACATTTACAGACTTTGAGATGGCTCGTGTGAAATAAGTATCTCCTACTCAATGTAACTGACCTGAGCTGTCTGAACAAAGAGCTTTCAGGGCTCTACCTTGGCATTGTTTTCCAAAGTGTCCCCACACCATCTGTAAAGCTATTCCATTTCTGGTGTATGGTGTCATCATTTCAGAAAGAGGCAAGATGGTGCTGTAGAAGTGATGTGTGTCTTGCTTTCATATTCTTTGTTTTCCAGAGTTTACATTTGGAGCAATGCAATGTACTCTATCTGCCTTACCGCGTGAGGTGCATGGTGACACTACAGCCTGAGGTTAGAGTATGAGGGTTCATGTCCAGAGACCTATATCACTTGTGAAATCACTTCCACTTTTCTGGAAGTGCACAATGAACGTAAAATGCTGCACTTCAGACTTGAAAGCAAATTATCTTCACTTTCTCTTGGTGGAAACAATCATGTAAACTCTCATGAAAACACAAGTTGCAGACTTCCAGGTCAGCTAGATCAAATTCAATTGGTAGTTAATTAATTAAAATTATCCCTTATAATGCATGTTCACAACTGAAAAGCTTTGTTCACATTTACTCAGTTACCTAAATTTATCAAATTATTAACTGCCAGTGGAAGACAGAAATTTGAAGTCTCATCTTCACTGCATCATTGAATCAGAATGTGGTGTCAGGTAAATCTGACACTCAAATTACTCCATGCATAAAATGGAAGTCACTGCTATGTCAGAGAGGGTAAATTAGTAAATAATTGATAATCAGTAGATAACTAGTTGATAATCAAGGGTGCTTTGAATCAAAAAATGTAAAGTATTATTACCAGCATTTACATTTGCAGTAGGATATGACTCAGCCTTCAGTGTCTAACAGTTCATGTAACTATATAATTTGATTTAAATATTTTAATATCATTTTCATTCTTATTTTATTAGACAAAATTAAAAGAGCCTTTTAGCAGACATAGTTTTGTCTAACAACAAAAATGTGAGTGATTTTGGCACCAATCTTCAGAAATTAAAAAACCCATTCTCATTACAATTTTAACACAAGAGATACTACAAACCCTTCTATACAGTGTTAGAAATCCTAGCTTACTTTGCCTATTTCTGTGTTAAGCACGGTGTACGTGCCATTCTAGGAATTACATATATGCTAGGAGCTTTAAGGAAATTTAAGATATATTATTTTGCTTTTTAATCCTTTTTTCAGTCCACCGTTCCTTCTTCATTTAAATTTCTTCATTGTGTTTTTAAGCACGTGCCAAAATCTATACTTAAAATTACAAACTTCTTTTTTCAAACTAGGCACTGATTTTGTGACAGCTTTTGAAGCCCTTGGTAACCACACTGCTCTATCTTTCCCTCTAGATCACTTCAGATGTCTTTATACATAGCTGGCAGGGAAGGAAAGCAGGAACATTTTAAATGATGCTACAATAGCAGTACAGCTGCCAACACAGCTTTTCACTCAAAGTTCTATGATATTTACTATGTTTCATGAAAAAAATAGTTCCTGTAATTCTGTGTTGCAAAAAGAATGAACAGGTGGTACTATTTAATAGGTCATAAAGACACACACCCACCCCAGACACACACACATACACAAAAAAAAAGACATATACAAAAAAGTACAACATTTGTTTGTTTTTTTAATACTGTGATTTGTAGGCTGACCTCAAGGCTTGACTCAGGTTATGCAAAATGTTGGGACTGGTAAGGCTAAATGAAGAAATACAGAACGTAGCTTTTGTTTAAACAGAATTAAAGCTTCATAGCAGCTATTGCTAATATGTGTATGTGTAAGCAGACACCATATTAATGAGAAAACTTGTGCTGATTAACTTAATGCACATATGGAATGATTCTTACTTAGAACTATTTTTGATTTGCTTAAAACTGCACAGGAACTGATGATACTTCAGAGAGACCTGCTGAATGTCCAGGGACATAGTGGACTCTTTAAGGACAATGAAATACAATATCAGGTGCTGTTTTTAGAGCAAGGTATGACTAGGTAGAAGGTCACACGAAGTGTATCTAACAGCAGGGAATAAAAACAGCCTCAACATTTTTTGTTGCTTAGATTGTTATGATTTGGGGAGAAACTATCTTATTATTTTTGGATGTCTGAGTTCTGCAATTACATGAAATAAATTTCATGATTAACCAGCTCCTGATAATTTTTTTTTCAGTTTTTCTGACTGCTTTTACAAATCCCAAAGGAGCTCAGTTGGGAAATGATGTGGTGTGTTATAAAACCTCTTATTATTTAAAATAAAACATTTTAGTCAAATAAACTGACTAAATTCCTTAGAATTTATAATCTTGGCAAAAGATTATTCCCCTTTTTTAATGTTTATCTTTATTCTTATATGATAGTGGTTCTGGAAAAGAATGGTTAGGGAACCCCTTTTTGACTGCAAATTCAGAATGAAAGAGTTAATGAAACAAAACCATGTAATAAGCATAAACACAAACATGATTAAAATGTAAACATATATTTGACAAGCTCACATATATGGAAATGACACCAACAGCCCTAGCTGTGTACAAATCTGTCCCATATATCCATAAGCAAAGGACATTGCACAACCCAAAGTGTTTTTCAACTCTAGCACCAGACAGGCACATCCTCCACCATGAGAAAGCCACGGGGCAACATGTGGATTTTGAATAGGCAGCCACATTCCATTCATGCAGTGAAATTAAAGTTAAATGGAAACCGGAGATCCTCCGGGCAGGAACTATAACTTCTAATTACCAAAGGTAAAAGATAAACTGAAAAAAAATATTCTTTCAGATACTGCTAAAATTATGATGTGTGTCTTAGAAATATTTATCTTTCCTCCCATAAGTGAACATTCTTCTGGTAACCTGGAGTTTTTCTTGGACTCTTGATGCTGTTTCACAATGATCTAAGGCTTTATTTGTAGTCTTAGTGGTGCTTATATAATAACATAAATCTAAAAAAAAAAATAGAATGTCTGATTATACTAAATTCCAGTTAAAATGAGTCAATTGAAAAAGGAACTATACATCAGTGTTTCAGCTACACTTCAGAGGCTCTTATATACATGTGCTCAGCAGGCCACAGAATGAATGAGGTTGTCACAGGAGATCATCAAGAGTTCTTTGAGATAACAAGCATAATTAACTCTCTAATGTGGATTCATAATAAACCACACAAGGAAGCAGTGTCCAAACCTCTTGTAGTCCTGAAAAAAACTAGAGCTGGGTCAAATTAGAAAAAAGGCTATCTCCAATAAGAATTTGTCTTTGAGAAAGCACTCAAGAAAGTCAAGTCTAATTAACAGGGAGTACAATATTAAGGTTGATTCAATGGCTATTCTTGTGCAATTGAGGATAGGACCAGTTGAACTCTGCCACAGATGCTTCACCTCTGTGTGGCACCTCCATACATACCTCTGGGGTTTCCTAGACCTACTGTCCCTCCACAAAGCCCAGTAATTAAAGTTGAGTCCTCCTGTAAGTGTCGAACTGATTGCACAGCTCCAAGTTGGCTGTATAATGCATGTGGGGTATATCACATGCTTGCCAAACCACCAGGCATTGTGCAAGTGAGGTTTAAAATCCATACTGTGTGTCCACTCACAGTACGGTTGTCTTTGACCTCTGAATACAAGCCAGGTCCAAAACTGTCAGCTCACATGTCAGTTCAGGGCATATGAAAACCAGCATCTGACCTTTCACCAAGAACAGGAAGGCTTAAAATCCCAGACAAATATAGAAAGTGATCAAAATTTGCCCAGGCAAGATCGCCTGGTAGGAAGAAAGAGGATAAATGCTGGGATACAGAAAGCAAACATCAAACAAGGGGACATGCTAGGAATGGCAGTTTTTGCTGTATCATTCCTAGCTGTCAATGCATGCTATTGCTGTTGTAAAGTATATAAATATAAATTTCAAAGTCCTTCTGCTTAAGCATGTCTTCCTACTATTAGTTGTGAATGAGTGTTATAAAGTCACTTAAGGAATCATGATTAGAATCATGTAATCAAAAGTCTGTATTACATATTAATGACTAGAGCTGGATCAAACTCAATTCGGATTCATTGCATAATTTGCCATGATTACAGTCATCTTTTTCTGTTGGTCAGGTCAGAAAAGTCCTATTAAAGGCATACAACTATAATTTCTCATTTAGGATTAAAGGAAACCTTAGGAGGAACGGCAAAAACATACTGAGAAATTCTCTCAGTAGTTGTTCATAATGAAAAATGAACACTTACAAGATATGTGATAAAAAATACAAATCATATTAAAAATGCATGTTGTTTAAAAGGAAACATAATTTTCAATATTTTTAGGGAAGTGTAATATGGTACCAACGAGTAAGCTGGATTTTATAGGCAGAGTCCTTTGCAGAGCACAGCAGATCTGACTCAACTTTGTCAGATTAGAAACTGAGTAACAATAGCTCATACCTTTTGCACATGCTCTCTGCTGTGCTCTGCAAGAAACTTCTAGGTGAGAAGCCCCTGAGCTTTTGGCTGGTTGTCAGTCCCAGGATGTTCACTTTCTCTTTCAGTGTAGGCTAGAGGCTAAAAATGGCAAAAAAAATTTAGGAAAACATTCGAGACATCTCTTCGTACTGGGTCCTGCTCACTAGTGTGTTACTGTGTTTGTACCGCTAAAAAAAGAAACCAAGGCTGAAAGTCAAAGCAGATCAGAAATCACTGTATTTCCATACTGTTATGTGCACTATATGTTGCCATGAGGAGTTTGGCTACTCCTTTGTAGAAAACATTCTCCATCTAGTAAGAATTTGCTGAATATTGAATGCCTCCCTACTAATTTTGAATATCTGGGCCAAGAAATGTGCACCTGCAAATCCCAATACACAGCTGGAGCAACATTCCAGCAGGCTCCCGCAATGACTCATCAGCTCTGGTCCTGTTCATCCCTCCAATTAATGAAAACAATAACACTTTCAAAGTCCAGTTTTAAGTCTTTTATCCAGAACCACTTGGCCATTGCTAAAAAAGTTAATTACTTCCTCTGATATACACGGAGATTCAGGACATTTTACAGAGAACACTTTAAAAGTATATTAATCTTCACTTTAGAGTTGATTTTCATGTCAGTACCTTAGCTTAGTCTATTACATTAAGGACTTGCTTTTAAGGAAAAGTACAATGTTATCTACTTAGTGCAGACTCTTTTATTTCCTCTTTTATTCATTAATTTATGAAATTATCCAAATATAAGGTAAAATAAAATCTATACATATACATATGTAAAATAAAAAACAGGAATTAAGTAATCACCATCAGTCTGGGATTTTGGTCTGCACCTTCTTCTTCAAACGAAACTATCAACAAATGTAGGACAGACAGGAACACTACATGTTTTTTTATGAATATCTAAGATCCAGATTACTGATGTTTTCGCATTACAGCTGCCTGATAGCTATGGAGTTTCCTTCTGATTTGCACAATGCTTAATGAAAGCAGAATCAGTACCTTAGAAGATCATAATTTTATCAGAAGTTGGCCTGTTGCCATAACCTTTTTTTCCTTAGCCTAACAGTAACAACTAGGAGTTCTGGGTAGAGGCCTCAAGCACCAGATTTTTAATTTGAGGGATGATGAAGTGGTAAATTATCTCAGCCTTTCCCTTCTGTCAATTAAGCAATACAAAATGCTGCATTATTTGATTATGCCATTTTCTTTATGAGACCTCTGTTATGAAAATGAAACACTAATCGTCACATTTGGTTGCTAACAAAAAGCATATTAGTGAAAGACACAGTTACCACTGGAGTCTTGTCCGAGAAAATCATATGAAATTCTCACTCTTTAAAACTAGGAAAAACAAACACAGTGAAAACATAAGACATGGATGAACTGTGAGGAAGAACAAACAGACCTGATAAAAGTTTCACAATTATTGTGTAACTGCAGGACAGTTAAGAGAAAACACATCTCTGCTGTCGGCCACAAATTTAATCTGATCCCTGACTTCCCTTCAAGATGTCCACAGCAGAGCCCCAGTGGTGGCCAATGGGGCTGTGAGTTGCTGCCAAACCCACACCTCATCTCTGCAGCAGATCCCTCACTTCGCTCCTGGCAGATCCTTACCACGTGGCCAGAAGGACATCAGCACCTGAGGGGGAGTCCTGTTCTGCTCAAAACACCCCAGTGCAGGACACCATCAGTGCAAGGAGTCCTTGAGCAGCAATCAGGCAATCCCCCATTCCACCCTACGCACAGTCCCCAATCTACCCCTAATTACAGGCACCACCTGCAGAGAGAGAGAAAGGCTGATTACTAGAGGGTCATTACTGCTGGAAGATCAAGAAGCACCATATGGATGCTGTGAAAAGAGTTTGGATGTGAGATGCAAACAAGGGTGAGGTGTGGCTCATGTTTTCAACCTAGAAAGGGATGGCTCTCACCGTCAAACCAAACGGTTTGTAGAACCCGTTGTAGAACGGGTAGAACCCACCTGAGGGTTGTAGAACCCGCCTGAGGCCTGTCTAAACTGGTTGATCCAGAAGCACTTCCGATCCCCTGGGTGAAGGCAGGCCAGTCACTTCCCAGCTGCGTCCTGGAGGTAAACTCAGACACATGCTGTCTCCTCCCTGCCCTGGTTTGTGCAGGAAGCAACTTGGAAACTGAGCTGAGAGCTGCCACCTGCTCAGGGCAAGACCTTGATAGTGCTGCGAGAAGATCAGGATCCTCACTGGATACCAGAGCAAGCATCTACCCCCAGCCTAGACACAGCCTAGATGTGCCAGATGCACTTACCAGGGAATCTGTGTTCCACAGGGAATGGGAAAGATCCTTGAAAAACAATGGGGCGAGGTTCGTTTGTAGCAGCTATCAGTCCAGGGTGACCTAATGGTGCTGCAATTTCACGTACTCACATTCCTCAATTCAAACCTACCATGAGCTAATCGATGATCCATTTGTCTCCCCATTGGATAGCAAATAATAGGGGTTTAGATGCCAAACAGGAATGCAGCACAACAGGGGAAGTTTAAAGCTCCTATTTATTTGGGACTTCCCCATATTGAGATCAGCAGCGATAGGAGGGCCAACTGAGCAGGAAGGATATAATGGGCTATTGCCTGCTCTTTGCAATCAATTCCTTTCAAATCCATGCAGGATGTAGCCTTGTCATCCTGTTTGAAAACATTCTTCGCATGTTGGAGTTTTCAACGCTGAGGAAAGGTGGCCAAAGGGTTTCTTATGGCCAGAGAGATCAAGAGACATATATTTGTGAGGATGAGCGTCACAGAACAACTCTTTATGTCATCCTGCTGGCTCACTGCACCTGTGCAGGCATTGTGTTTTTTAGGAAGTGTTTCAGTTTACAATATCCTGTACTGCTCTGCTGAAGCCAGAGCTATTTACAGCACATGGAAATACTACAACATGAGAGGTGCTGGAATGTACAAGTTCAGTGTTTCTTGATCTTTCTCTAGTGTGGACTATCATGTCTGCACCCACAGAAATTATTTTTTAGCTGTAAGGTGATTCAGTTCGGATCAGTATTTATCTCCCCAGACAATAATTTCCTTTCAGGTAATTCCTGTTGAGAAGCGTAAAACTTTCCTACCTTGCAGAAAAGGAATCGCCCCCCCCCCCCCAACAGTAAGGAATGCACAATAATGTCATTGGCCTATGTTTTGGTAAGTCAATTTGGTGCCCAGGCAGCACTTACTGCTTAGGGCATTTTGCCAAATCTCAGCAGCAAAGTCCCCCAATCTACGCCTAGTTACAAGCACCAACTGCAGAGGGAGAGAAAGGCTGATTACTAGAGCAAATTCCATGGGAATTAATAATGAACTATAAAGCCCATCCATTTGCATGCTGCGTCATTTCAGTAGCTTGCTTTTAATGGCATTTTCCTTTCTACATTTTTATTTCCATTTTACTTTGAAGAGACTTCATATTTCAAAATTAATTTCCCTAAGTGCTAATACTGTTAATTTGTTAATATTGTGATGGTTTATTTATTCTAAATGACAGTGTAATCTAAAATTAGATATAAACAACTCGCTAGTCAATGTGTTCCAAACTTGTAAATCTTAACAGATATATTACCAGGCAGTGGGCTACCTGAAGTCAAAAACCTTCCCTTTGAACTCAAGTGGGCTGTAAGATTACCTCCCCCAGGCAAAATCCCTGGGACCGTTCTATAGCAGGGAGTGGTGGGCATGGTGATTGGCTTTACAAACTAAAACTTTAATTATGAAGTTCACATTTTAAATATGCAACAGTTTTTCAGATGACTTTAAATAGGACCCCTTATTTCTTGTACGTCAGTGTGTGGAGGGATGGGCTCTGTGAGCACCACCAAATACTCTGGAAGCCTTTTAGAGGGGTAGACTTATACTCTGAAAGGCTGCACATCACAAAATAGGTCTTTGACAGAATTAAATTAGAAGGATTTGTCAGCACTTCTTACATTTCACAGCTCAGAAGTGCTATTCCATGCGAGAGAGTATTATTAATCAGCATGCAATTTCTTCAGGATGTCGTGAATCACAGATTGCTGGACATCCTCCTGAACGGCTCCATAAATTCTGACTCATTTTACAAACAAACACGATACAATAGTAAGCAAGGCCAAACTAAGGTAAATGTGAAAACACTGAGACGCAGAAATAAGATCCCATCCTCTGTCTCCTCCTAGCTGATACTTTCCTCCCTTCTCCAAACCACTGGGCATGCTGAGAGCTTTGGCATCCCCTCAGGAAGGATTGCCTCTGCATCTCCATGTGAACATCCTACCAAATCAGAGCCTGAGTAAATCTTTGTTCAGGACTTCAGGAACTGGTTGGCTGTGAGTAAACACTGAGTGAGACAACTTCCTTTCTTGATGGAATTCACTAGGGAATGTATTGAAATATGCTCTGGCATTTTTTTCCAGTGATGCATTTTTAAGTAGTTTTTATTCATCGTTGGACAGGTCATGAGAGAGTCATCACATGACATTTTTCCATGGTGCCAAGGTCTTTTTTTCCGAAAGCTGCGCCTGTACTGCATAAAATATACAACTGCGATTTGCATGTCAGTTAGGAGTCCAGTTAAAAATGGAATGGACCAAGTAGAAAAGTCATCTCTTCAAGGACAGAAATACAAGACAACCATACATGGCTTGAAATAGAAAGCTGAGCACTAACACCCTAGCTTTAAGTTGATGTGGCTCAAACATTAAACTGAAGATTGATGAATCTACCTGAAATATTTTAAGGAACTCAAAGCTAATGGGAAAAAAGGACACTCTCACTTACAAATCAGATCAAAATGGAGAAAAACTAGATACTGAAAGCAATTTCATTTTTTTCTGATTTATAGTCTTGAACAGACACACAGAAGTGAAATACAAAGATTCATGCAATAGATTTTATAAGTATTCAGTCAGGCTGAATAAACAAATGGTTGGAAAGAAGTGTGATTTTCTGTTCTCTGTGCAGTGCTAGCTCAGATCTGGAAAGGTTCATTAGATTCCATATTGACTGCACTTACAGGAGGACTTGAAACAAACTTTTGTACTTTTTTTAATTCTGTCATCAGATTATATCAACTCAAATGTATAATCTGGTTTCGGCTAACACATACCTCTGTGTAGCATTCTGAAAATTTAGACCAAGTAGAAGGAGCTGTTCTTAGAGGTTTCAGAGCACTGGCTGCTGTAAGTAATGAAAATCTTGCAAAAAACCCACTCTGTGTTTCTAGCAAACTGGCAGATGTTACTAACTGACTCTATTTGTTCCACTCCAGCAGTTTTGACAGACATAAGTGTAAGTATTATACACCTATAGTAGACACCATTTTAAAAAAACCAGCAAACGGAAGCCAACATTTAACATACCAAATCCCAAATAAAAACTTCCAAGTGTTGTGGATACTTAAGAAAAACAAATTATGTCATTCAGCAGAAAGACTCTTGATTAAGGTTTGGTACACGTCTTTCTTCACTAAAATATGTATTCCAGTCATGCCAGTTTTCTTAAGAGGTTACTCAGAACCAATAATTTAGCTGAAACAGAATAGGATTTAAAATATTCACTAAGTGACAAAATTCCACTCAAGCATCTGATTCTGGACTAAGCAGCAGGAATTTTGCAGACAAAATTCCTACTGAATTAAGTGGGCGTTTTCTTTTTACACTTGCAATGCACCATTTGCATGTAGTTAATAGCCAGTTCGTAGGCTGTTTACACATTTAAAAAGATTAGTCCATTTGCTTCCCAAATGATCTTCCAGGATGATAACATATGTGTGGCATGGGGAGGAAGAGAGAGAAGGAGTTAATGATGGTTATATTCTTCAGATGAAAGTATTTTTGTCTGGGGAGAAAAAAATGCACTATTTATCACAAGCAAATGAATTTTTCCAGCACTGTCATATTATTACCCTATGCAATTTGATCAGTGTTTTAATCACATATGGTATGTTGTTTGTTTAGCCAGACGTCAGGTCATCTAATTATATAACAGAAGTACTGGTAAAAATATTACTATAATTGATGTGAAGATTATGAAAATTGAAACATGTATAACAGTTATATTTGTTATTAGGTATCCAGACATTTTTCTGACAATGCACTAGGTATCTTATGAAATGGAAGTATGTTTAAAAAAAATTATTTCATATTTTATAATGCATGTATAACCAGACATTTTTCTGACAATGCACTAGGTATCTTATGAAATGGAAGTATGTTTAAAAAAAATTATTTCATATTTTATAATGCTAACCATTTTTAAGCTTTTCCTGTATTTTGTTTCCACTAATACTCTTCAGTCTAAAATAATGCACTACATCTTTCCATATGTAAGAAAAAGGTGTGTCCTGGATTAGCTACTTCCATCTTTCTCAAATTGCAAACTCCTAAAAATTTTCCTTTGCAGATCCATACCTACTGACAATAAGCATTCTTTTCTTACTTACCTTTCATAATTGGGCCTCAGAACTGGGCAACAAGGCCCCACAGACAACAGGCACAAAACTAGTGCTTCAGAAATAAGGTAGCAACTCACTTCACCACTCTGGGGACACTGGGGAACAGAAAAAAAGTCACATCTTTACAATCTTGGGTGGTTTGGTGGTTTCGAGGTTGGTTTATGAGTTGTATAAGTTGTTAACTAGCGAATATTTGTAGGACTGTGGAATAGGTAATTTCATTTTGCATTTTAAATGCAGATTTTGATAGACATAGCTAACCCCATTTGTGAGAAGAAATAAGTCCCCGGTGTTTATAGAGTCTAAGGCAGAAGCAGATTTAGTTCCAATCTACAAGGCAGAGGACAGGAACTGTACACCTATGGCAACATCACGAGACGCAGAAGTGCACCCTGTAGTAAATACATAGTAAAGGCACGTTTCTATGAGGTCCATTTCTTTAAGTGATTCCTGAATGTAATTTCACACCAGCATCATGTCATTGATATTAATAGTTATTCTCAACTTACAGTAAAATCAGCTGAGAATCAATTTCATAGTATTTAATATGCAAAGGCCAACAGAAAAAAAGATGAATCATTCCTTTGTTTCTGGTGGGAACAGGATCTCAGAAATAGATTCGTGGCAAAGAAAATGGGTAATTGTTGATTTTAAGCACATGAACAGCAGAGCTCTGCTCAAGTGTATCTACTCTGACAATGTATTCACTTATGGGACAGACCACGATGTCTGAGGTTATATTTACTGGTTTTGACTGCATGCTCAATTGCACCATTCTGTGGTGTGCTATGGGAAGACTGGTCTGTCCTTTGTGAGTACCTGTACAGATGAGACTTTGTCCCACAAACACAGTAAACTACTTTCAGCTTGGCATGCTGAAGTTTTCTCTCTGCAACCTCTGTTCCAATCAGTGGTAAGGCATGAATCGAGCTTGGAGCACTGATCTGTTCCAGCTGTTGGCATTAATGCAACTTTCATTTTGGAACCAGGAGGTAAATGCAAGACATGAGACATGTTTGAAGGCATTTTGTCAGCGACTTGTTAGCCAGCAGCACGCCTGGCTAACAACATGCAGATACAAGGGCAGCTGATACAGATTTTCTTAACTGTGAAATCCCATGATGCTGATCATGATGTTGTAGTAAGGCTGCAAGCAGAAAGCAATGAAACAACTCTGTCTTAAGACAAGAAGGGGTGTCAGAAGAGCCAGATCTACAAGAAGAGTGAGGTCCCATGAAGCTGTTGGAAGACCTTGCCCCTTTACTTATCCAGAGAAGATGAAACTCCCTGCCTCCCTCTGCAACCTCTTCCTTCCAGCACTAAAAGTTGAAATAGAGCTCTACTTCTAATCTGCATGAAAATTAAGAATGTGACCAAATTTGGCTTGTCATGCTGGATTCACAAAGTGTTTACAAACGAGTTTAATGGAAGTGAAACGGGGAGCAATTGTTTAGCTTAGCAGGAAGGGTATGAGGAATATGGGATGTGCACGTGATATCTGGATTTGGGACTGAAATCTACACTGTTACCTTTGCTTTATCCTCTATGAACTCTCATTTTCATTAAGAGGAGGTCATGTAAAATGACTCTTTCCCAGCCCACATCCACACCCAGCCGACTTCAGCATTTCCTAATTAGGTTATATTCAATCTTTATAATGTGCTTGTAATAGATGTGGTACTGTAGCGTAATCTCAACTGATATTATTCACTTCCCAGGAATGTACAGCTGAAGCTGCTCTGCAGGCTCTGACTTAAAACAATGGGTGTGCAGCTGACAAATAGAGGTAGCTATTTTACATGCCCTGGTCTATTTGGATGCCATTGTTTAAGCGATGTCTGCTGAACAGGTATTCGCATTAGAAAAACAAGCACCATTGCAATTTTCTGATGCGGCAGCTATTTTTGAAACTCATTAAAGCTCGCTAGTGCTTTTCCCATGCAAGGAAAAACTGGAATTGCCTGTTGTAATATTGGCTGGCAGGTATGAATGGTTTCAGCTCACATTTTATAATGAAGAAATGAGCTCATGCTATATAATTGTGGGCTATCCCCAAGAATATTTTTATTCAGCGTTATTGTCAGACTAAATTAAAACCGCCAAAGAGCCCAATTTCTCAAGGTGCCAGGTGCTCTCAACTCCCACAGTAGTTAATAGAAGGGAAGAGTACTCAGCAGTTTCAGAATTAGTCCCTAAATACTGATAGTTATGTGCAAATTTTCATATTAAGCAAGACAACATTTTGCAGAGCGACCATTGTTCTTTCACTCTTCTTTTACATTGTATTTCTTGATAAACATAATATTTATTCTATGTCACATCCATTTATTACATTTATGTGACCTAATGCCATATCCTTTCAAATTACTTTTGTCTTACTTTTCCCCTTCTAAGCTTAAAACAGCCATTAGTGCCCTTTTATTGAAAATTAACTAGTGATGTATTTGAAGCTGCTGGTGATCACAGACAGTGACATTTGTCTGGCACTAGATACTTGTTTGCATGCCCTTCTGCCAAACGCAGTGGAATTTTTGATATCTCCCTGATATCAAAGTGTTTTGTAAGAAAAAGTGCTCTGAGCTTAGAGGACCAAGAGAAAGTAGATGAAAAAAGAAAGGAAAAGCCCTTTGGGCCAATATGTGAATTACCACCTCCTTTCACCAGATGAATCACCACTTCACTTCATGCACTCCTCCAGGCATTACTGGGCAGCTTGGGAAGACTGAGAAGAGGGGGAAGATTGGTACCTGCACAGATCCCTGCTTCCACTTGGCATTTCAGAAAGCAGTAGAAAAAGCAAAAGAAAAGGCAGACTAGCAAAGCCAAATCTTGTGCAGTGTTTGAATATCAAAAAAGTTGAAAGTCAAACATCCATCACCAATATGCACAAGGTCAGGCAAAAGCCTTGCTCAAAATGTGGGTCAATTAGTCCTTCTTTCCTCCCCTGGGTCCAAGGTGTTATCACCACGGAGGATAATGAGTTAAAGCCAAGTAAGGCCCTCTGAAGCTCAGAGGTCATGGAACAAGAGTCAAAAAAAGGGTTCCAAATAGTATAAGTCTTTCAACACTGTTTTCTAGGTATTCTGTTAAATATCCCACTGGGAGACTTCTTTTCGTCAAACCTAACCACATTTCTTTGGACTCTCTTCTCCGACTGATTTCAAATATATAAAGAATTTAGATGAAAAACAGATCTGTATTTTTCATTGTTTAAAAAATGGTAGTAAATGCTCACTTCTCAGAAGAGTGATAGTGATTTTATTTATAGAAATTCCCAAAGTGACAGTTACAGAGATAATCTGTGGCAAACAAGTTGCAGAAGATTTTTTCCCTCAGTCAGATCATATTCTTGCTTTCCCATGCTGTATAATAATTTCCATGAAAAGAAGCTTTGTGATGTAGCTCTTATCATTGTTTTCAATTGGTAAGAGCAAACAGTGAGGAAAAACTATAAAGTTGGGGAAAATAAGAGCCTCCAAATAGGATTGTTATAAAGAAGATGGTCTCACTGTTCACTGAGGTCATTGACAGAAGAAACTAGACTAATTTGCAGCCAAGACAGATGTAAGTTGTGTATCTGTTGGGAAAACAGAAAAAAATACAGATAGTGAAAAAATGGGACTATGGAACTACCTCAGGAGATTGTGGATTTTCCATCAGTGGGTGATCTTAGGAACAGGATAAATGAAGATGTGCGAGAATAGGCCGGGTACGTAGTTGACCCACTTGCCCACAGTGCCACAGGGATCTGGGAGGGACTGTGAAAGGTGGCTGTGAAGACAAATTTGTATGCACTATGTAGCAGCCTGTTTTAGGGAACTCTAAAGGGGCTGTATGTCCCCTGAAAAAGAGCATGGCAATAAGTTGCTTGATCCTCCATCGGGGCACTATGTGAACTGAAGCCCCTTCAGTTCTGACCCTACAGTTCTATAGTAGTCTACAGTATAGTTGCTCTGTTAAGTAACTTATCAGAAATGTAGTATGTTTGGATACGTGTGCATTGGTAATCCACAGGAATTATTAAAAAAGAGCAAATATTTAGACCATTCCTAGGTAGTATTGTTAAACACTATTTAGCAATAGTATTTCAGAATGCAATCTTCAAGAACACAGGAAAACGGACCGTTTTAGAAAAAGATTTTAGTCACATTTTCTTGTTTATGGTAGTATGAAGAGTGTTTACATTAAATTAAACTTAGTTTCCAGAGCTTATGTTTAATCATGCATACTTAAGGATCATGAAACCTTTGTCGAAGTACAGCTTTTAAACACACAATTTCAAAGCATAACAGATTGCTTAACAAACCTCACTAAATTCGTGGTCTAGCTCTAGCTGAAAGACGAGCAAAAGCACCACACACTTGAGTTGGGCATATATAAATAAACCCAATATTATGACAAATAGAAGTTGTCCTGATTCAGCAAAGCACTTAAACAGATACTCAAATTCTCTAGATATCACAGGGACATAAGTATTCAAGTATTTAAGTATTCAAGTATGCCTGCCATTTAGGAATCTTGAGACCATGCTTTAAACTCCAGTTTTAATTCCGGATGAGAGAGGTTTGAAATGACAGGGAGAGGGGGCATAAATCTGTGATCAAAAGAGACTGAACAGCAGAGGATCCCATCACTCTTTCCTGGTGACCAATTCATAACCTGCATGTTAGTAATAATGCTGATACTTTAGCTGCTAAGAAGTTGAAGAAATTCAGAACTGGAACAGAATCCTAGGAACCTTGGTTCTGCCTCTGGCCTCTACATGTCTGTCCTCCAGGGTTTCTCGTAACATGTTTAGCTAGGGAAAGGATCAGCATTTTTTCTGCAGAGAAACTGAAGCTTTGCTCTTAACCATTACTGCCTCAAAACACAAATTGTATTGACATTTTCCTATTAATATGTCTTTTGCTCCTACACAGGAGAACAAACCAGTATCATTATGGCCTATGATGGTACACTTGGGCACAGTACAGGGAAAAGAACATGCTCCTTTTGCTGGGGGCTGCAGCCTGCCTTTGATGACCTTTGTATGGCTAACATGGGACTAGAAAAGGTAATGGCAATGATACAAGACCAGCAAAAATGGCACGGCTGTGCCTTTGGGCCGAATCAGCTTTAAGGGCTATAGTAAAGCCGTTCCTCTCCTCACCACAGTGAAAACAAGCATGAATCTCAGATGGGAAAAAGACAAGGGGAAACTGAAGAGGAAAAGCTAGAACAGGTGCCACAGATAGAGATGCAGGAGGTCATGACCCAAAAGGGCACAAGAGAGAAACTTGAGTAAAACCAACTGTGGTGCAATAGAGTGGCACACAGAGGTTTGAAACGCAGCTCTGAAGAGGAGAACCAAGGAAAGTATTCAGAAGAGGCAGGGATGTGTGACATGAGTGAGACAAGCTTTTGAGTGCACCACTGTCAAATGTTGCCAGCCTGTTATTATAGCAAACGAATCCATGTGTTTGTCTCTTTTGTCTTCAGAAATGGTTGTGTGGATTTTCTTCAGCTTCAGCACATGGCGCCACACACATGCATGCCACACACATGTCCTTTCTGAACTAAAAGGAAGTATGAACAATGTCATCAACAGTAACCCTTTTAAAAAGTTCTAAACCACTTAAATTAGGTTCTTAAATGAAAAAGTAGTCTCAAGAGTAGAGTTGGTAGATTAAAAGTAGTGTGGAGTATACTCACACAGGATAAATAATTGAATAATTGCAAAGTTGGAAACATATCCAAGGAAGCCAGGAATTATTACAGAATTCTTTTTTTCTTTTGCTTACACAAACTTTATAATAGTTGTTTTCTCTGACTGTCCTTTTGCATAAACTGGGAGCAGCCTCTGGGCTGCTCTCAAATTTATTTTGGCTTCTGCAATAGCAATTAAGAATTACTGGAACTGTGCAGACTCTGGCCATGCCTTCAGTACTGTCAGAGGCTGGGGCACAAAGCCATCCCAATCCCTCGGGCAGCAGTGGGGCTGCTGCCTCCAACCACCTGCTCAGTCACAGCCTGCTCCCAGCTGGGGGGCTTCACACCGGGAACTGGGAGGGACTGTTTGCACGAAGCTCTTGCTCCTATGGAGCAAGCAACTTCACCCTCGGCTATTACACTGACATATGTTTTTTAGTTTGGTTCGGGTTTTTTTTGGTTTAGTTGTTTGGTTTTTTTTTAAAATCATGTTATGTAAATTAAGATTTTCATAGAATTAAAAATAGTTCAGCAACGAGAAATTTCAGGTGAAAGGTCACTATTTTCTGTGTAACTTTTATTTCACATAGGAGGATCAGGATATAAACCGCTATGTATGGCATGATGCTTCCTGCCCAGTGACAGCACCCTGCATATGTAAGGGCACAGCGGTCTGCAGGTATGCTGAATATTACCGTCTCAACACCTTGAAATGATCATGTTCTCTGAATCTGGGCACTGTATTTACAAAAAAAGAAAATACAAATGCCCTGTGGTAAAGTGTGTTAGCGTTAAAGTGTTCCAACGCAAAGAGAGCAAAGGGGAAAATTCTCTCACCCAGATGTGGGTAGGTAAACATATTTTAAACTAAGTATATGTTTATATACAATGCATCCACTGTTTACACTGATTTTAAAATGCCATATGTAATGAAAATTATGCAAATATTTATAAAAATACCTTAGCCCGGGTAAGGTATATACCACACTTAATATTTCAATAAGGGCACATGCAGGGCTTGTATGGCAGTGCCAAAAGTAACATTTTGAAAAATGACCCTTCGGTAAAACTGTCAGGCACGGAGTGTTGAGTACCTGCCAACAGAAACCTTTGGGAGGATGTCACTGGGAGAAGCGAAACAATAGCGGGGTCTCTATTTGGATTAAGCAGGGAACTTGTAAAAAATTTAACATCAGCGCAGTATTTATGGGCTTCCTAGTCAGTAACCTGCTGGACTGCCAACAGCTATTTTGAGCCCTTTCCCGTTCTGGGCAAGGCAGTTTCACTTGTATAAAACAGATGGGCAGGTGCCCTTAAATCTTTCACTACAGGGCGCTTGGCCGCGGCGGGTCCCTCGGAGCCGGTGCTGGATGCTCCGCACCCCGCTCAGCACCAACGCTCCGCCGCCCCGCTCCGGCCCCGCCGCTGGGCGGGGGGAGACGCCCCTGCGCCTCCCCAGCTCTCGCAGTGTTTGCCGTTTACCTGCAAATCGCAGACTGCGGAGTCGTGGAAGCCCAAGCGCTCCTTAACAACGCGTAAATAATGGAGGACAGGCAGGATGAATGAGCGTAGCGGGCGGAGACCGGGCTGAGCCTCACCCCGAAGGATCGGGGCGTCGAGGAGGTGAGGGGGAAGAGGGCTGAGGCGGAAAATCATCAGCTTTTAAGCACACCTCCGAGATGACCGTGCTCGGGGGACGGGGGCTGCCCACCCGAGGGCTTCAGCAGGACGCTGCTGGGGTGTAGGGAAGGTAGCCCGCCGCCACCTCGGCAATGAGCTCAAAAAAAGAAAAAAAAAGGGGGGGGGGGCGGGAAGGCAAAACCCCTTTATTGTTATTGTGGTTGTTCCTGGCCTCCCTGCCCGCCTCCCAGGCGGCGCTCCGCGGTGCCAGGATTTCCCTGCAGCCCGCCCTCCCCGCCCGCAGCGCCGGCGGCAGCGCCGCCTCCCCGCGGCCCCGCTCGCCGCCCGCGGCCCCGCGCCCGCCCCCGGGACACGGGGCGCCGCCGCCCGCGCACTGACAGGCGCTCGCAGGTGCCGCGCTCGCCCCGAGTCGCGGAGGGGCGGCCCCGCTGCCCTCCTGGCTCCGCACCGGCGGGAGGGAGGTAGCCTGGGAGGGAGGAGCGGCGGGGGAGCCGCCGGCAGCGCCGTAAGTTGGGGAGCGGGGCGGGAGGGCCGCCGGGCCGGGCTGCGCCTCCGAGCCCCGGCGCTGCCCTCTTGCCCCGGGGAGCGGCGGCGGAGCCGCAGCGCCAGCTCAGGGGCTTGGAGGGAGGGGACGCGTTTTGGGGTGGGTAGGAGAGTGTCCATTAATGATCGTGTTTGGCTGCTCGCGGGGTTCATGCCCGAGATGTCGCGAAGATGTCTCAGGGTGTTTCTACATCACTGAAATTCCGAGCTGAAATCCGCTCCTACAATTGGTTTAAACTTCCTTCTCAGTGTATTTTGGCATACCCGATTTTATGTCCTCGCCTTGGAGGCAGAAGGCATACCTAGCGTACATCCCCCTGAAACAGCCTGCGTTTTTTTTGTGAGGGATGTCCCCTTTTTCCCCTGCCGCACCTTCCTGCCCAGGAATAACCGTGCGCTTGAGTGCGCCGCCACTGCATGCCCGGCTGGGGCTTGGGCTGGACCGGGACCCGGACCTAGACCGAGGGCAGGCAGGACACTTGGAGCAAGTCAGTGGCCCAGATTGATGCTACTTGTGGAGCAAAAGGTTCAAGTCGTGAACTCAAGAAGAATTTGCGTTGGGTTGCTGATGAAGAAATGCGGGCTGTAGATTAATAAGAAGGACTTGATTTATTTTCGGTTGAAATTTAAAAGAGACCAAAATAGAGGAAGCAATTAATTTAGGACTTGCGTCACTGTAGACTGTTGTTATGTTTTAAAATAGGAAGAGATTTTATTATGAAATGCATAATGTAACAAATATGATCCTGATCTCTTACTTTCCTTTGAAAAATAATTGGGGGAGGGAGACAAAGAATGTTCCCGCAAATGAAATTCCTCACTCATAGACCATTATTTTCAGTTACAAATATATTGTAAGGATGTAACATTGTTCAGCAAAATGTAGAGGAAAAAAATCAGAAGGTTTAAGGTATGAAAATCTAAAGCTGAAAAATTCCTTAGATAGACACTACTAGAAATCTTATAATCCATGTGCCATGGCTCAGATGTTTAGAGGAATGACAGAGATACCAAAAAAGGCATCATGATACTCAGTGCAATTCTAGGAGCTGAATTTTCTCCTTCCCTACAGAAAAGGAAAGTGCATTTCTGGAAGCAAGAAGTGACAGATGTGGCATCTCAGCAGCTGGCTAAACATAAAAGCATGTATCAGCAGGTGATTACTGTTGGAAGGATTTATTTTTAAAGTGAAAGGCTTGAGCCTATTTTAGCGTTAGCTTTAAGATCTACTTGAGCTCTATGGCATATTAAAAATAGCCTTTCAGCAGAAACATTAAGAAAAGTAAGAGAAAACTCATATGTTCAAGACACTCCTTGCTTTGAACATTTGTTTTGTATTACAGCATACAGAGGAGAGGAACTGAGCAGGTTCTTCGGTGGTAGGATAGTACTGAAGGGAATGATTTTTCCTGGCTTCAGCATAAGCCAGCGATATCTGGGAAGGAAACAATGGGGCCTATCTTCTCCTTAGATTAAAGATAATCACACTTACTGTGCTCTTGTGCATCCACAGAGGTAAAAATCTGACTGCAGAAACTACCTCAGTGGTTCTGCTTCTCTTCTGTGATTGGTAAAGCCAGCCAGGATCACCAGGAGGTGGCCTGGGTGAATTTTAGAAAGGAAAGAGATGGATATCACCCTAAGAGGCAGCTCAGAACCACTCTTTCCCTGAGGCAATGTGGCTCTGCACCATCCCTATTTAAATGCTGTGGCTAAATGTCACATTGACTTCAAAGAGGCGTCTAAAACTGTTCCAAACCACTTATATCAGCTTTACAGTAACCAACAGAAGCCACTGTTCATGGCAAAACATGTTTTGCTCTCAGCTTTTCATAATTGGGTATGGTGCTTTGGTTTATAGTCTTCTAAGCTAGGTGGCTCCTTATAGAAGAAATTCTGGTCCTCTGCCCAAGTCTTGAGAAATAGTTTGGGGCAGGAAAGGGAACTCACATTTAAAAACAAATTTCCCTTTGCCATGCAGAATTTGCCACCAAGTTCTTCACTGCTTGTCAGTGAGGCTGTGTCCCAGGGGCTCAGCAGTGCTCCCTGACCAGTTCTTCCTCCCATCCCTCACCCTAGTTGGCAGAATTGCTGTGGATTGGGTCACCTGGTGCCTGTTTGGCCTTTGATAATCATGCAAAACATCAAAAACAGGCTTTCACCCTCCTGCATGCAGATGTTACTGTTTTGGTAACAAACAATCAAGCAAAAGCATAATTTCTTTCCTCTTACAATGATCAAGCCAGAGTAAATGTATTTTCTCAAGATCTTCACCATTTTGTGGAGAGCTGGCTACCTCTTCTTTCCCCAGTGGCAAAACTGAACCAATTGAGTGGTCTGTACCTAATAGCCATGGTATCCCCATGGGTAGAGCACTTACAGGAATGGCAGTATATCCTGTGTTTATTAGTTTGTGTGATAGCAAGATGAATTTCCCTAATAAACTCAAGCCTGAACTTTAAATGAGGATGTGGGAAGAATTGTGTTCAGACTGTTTTTAAATGATTTCCTCTCACTACAAAGCAGATCAGTTGCTAGCCAGGGAAAGCAGCTGGCTGGTGCTGAGGGAGGTGTCTGGGTAGAGCAGTGAGAGCGGATTTGAAGCACCACGTACAGAGCACAGGCTTTTGCAGGATGGCAGAATGAGTACAAGCTCAGGTAAACCTCGTGATGAAGAGACATACCTTTAGTGCTGCGTTAAAATAAGAAAGATTTCTGGATGACATTCATGCAAATAAGCATTACCTACAGTATTTTACAATGTTATGCATTTACCTTCATAAGGTTATTGAGCAAAGATACTGATACAGCTGGGAAGGTGACTCTAAACAGGAGCAGCTGGACCTGGCTGACAAGAAGACTAGCTTCCTCATAGTTCAAGGGTTAAATCAAAACCAGTAAAGCTTCAGAAAACACACTGCCAAGATATAATGAGATGATTACAAATGGATGGAGTTGACCAGGGTGACGAGATATATTTATACCTTTACTTAGGTTTCATTGGCATTTATGGAATAAATAGTCAAGTATAGAAACAAACATTCATCTTATGGTAAGCAACTGAGATTCTTCATTAGAGAGGCTAGGGAACTGCTGAATGTGTTTGGTTCCTTTTTGTGTTGTGTTTTTGTTTTTTTAAAGAGGGGAGATAAGCCATTTGCAGGCCATTTACGGGCTAAACCTACAGTCAAGTAGCACTTTTTAGTACCCGAAGATGTGAAAATGTGAAAGTGTTTTTTAAGTACTCAAACTAAATTATATCTTCGTGATCTTTGTAGCTTTTTATGCAGGACCATTTCGCTGAAATGTATATTTAGAACAAGTAATTTGAATTACTGTTATACTTACCTTTGAAATCATGAAAGTTGCGCAATACTCTTAAAACTTGATGACTAGTATCACTTGAATGCCAGGGAGCCACATTAAGGGTTTCAACCCCCGCTGTGGGTGGTACAACAACATACAACTTAACTATGCAAATGTTGTGTTCATACTATTTACTTACACTGAATAATAGAAGAAAGCTCACCAAGTCTGATACACTGCTTTGATTTCTATCATAAAGGTCAACGGGGAACAAGTCAGATAAGAAATTAAATGGACTGATACATTGAGTTACTGTGCTGGGGCTCATTCTGAATGAGCTAAGTGAACTTTTCTGTGGTTACGCGTAAACAGCAGTTGACCTTCTGTAGAGATAGAAGAGCTGATGACGAGCTGAAACTAGGTATGACTTGCTTAGTCAAGTCTGCAAGCTTGTTTAGATGCATTTAGATGGCAAATAATTTTTTCAAGTCATCTGTAGAGAACTTTCTAAAAATAAATACTACTTCATGTCTTTGCCTAAAAGACCTAAAATAGTATTTTTTTTCCTGTCCCTCTGAAATACCAGATGTTTCAAGTCCCTTTCTCACTGTTTTGCTGTAGGAATTTTATATGCATCTGAAGATTTGTGTTGTACCTTAAACAAAGGAAACAGGTGTTGAGTCTTCATTCCACGTGGGGTTCTTCCTATTAGAATATTAGACACTACTATAAAAATAGTAAGTAAAAGCAAATTATTAGTCTGAAATTTCATTTTTTTCGAGTTGACTTAAGTCTGTACAGTATAACGTTTAAGTCAAGCAAATCAAAAACCCTAAAGCCTGTTATGCTGGAAAAAGCAAGTATTCGTAAGTTGGAAAAAGCCTGCAGAAAATGGTGATACATATATAAGTGCATTATGGTCATCTTATTTCTTGCCTTAAACAGTATGTGGGGTGAATGAGGTGAGAAGTAGCAAAAAGAGAGGATCTGTTTGAAATTCTGGGCTAAAGCTGAAGGTCTTGCTCTGTCATAGCCCTTTTGGGTGGTGCAGATGGTCAAAGAACCAAAGCATGATTGGACAAGTAATGCAATATAGTCTTGGGATTTTCTTACTTTGTGTTCTGTGACTTTGTAACTTCAGTGCTCTACATACGATATTTCTAATTATGGGGTTCATAATTCTCAGTGATACTCTGCAAAGAAGATCAAAGGTGCTTTGCTGCCACCACAGTCAGCATCTATGAAGCATTTCTCCTAAGTGGTTGTGAAACCAGCTTTCTAACCAGCAGAGTTCTCAGTCATCATCTTCACTAGGAGAAACCCTGATACCTGTAAGCGCATGAGTAATAAGTCTTTAGCGAAGAAGAGGCACATGGATCTTGTTGTCTCGATAAACACTTTCTCTGTCCTATTCTATTAAAGCTCCTTATTGACTTTTAAGAAGGTGACTTTCTCAAGCCATATGACTGGGTCAGTTCCTGTGTAGTAGACAGGATTTTTTTGTGTGTTTGTTTTTTCTAGCACTTAAATGATGGACTAGTACCCAAGTGATGTACAGGAACGTAATGCCAGTGTTGCTGGGGATTTTTGCCCCACATTTATGTTCTTGCTCTTTTATTTTTTCCCATATTTCATTTATATCGTCAAGAAGTCATTCAAAAAGATTTTAAATTTTACAAAAAATTAATACTTTAGTAATTTAGAACCTTAAAAAAATCCTTATGATACCAGAACAATTTTTTATATATTCTTTGTTGTAATACTTCCTAAATCTAACCTTTTAAATTGTATTAATCGAGATATTGTGATAAGAAACAAGTTCCATTCTTTATTCCTTCTTATGTGTGTCTTCAATCCTACTTAAGTAAAGCCTAAATGTATCTCTTTCGTGAAGGTCTACGTATTTTTTAGAAACCTCTAACTTTACCTTTTTGCCTCAGTTAATATGTTTCATTGTATGTTTTGATTTAGTTTGACTTTAATTCTATTTATTCGTGAGATTGGGTAAATTAGATCTGCAGGCAAAGATTAGTCCAAAATGTGGTAGAGTTTAAGATGAATGTTTTGGTTTGCTTTTTCTCTCCCCTTTGCCATGCTTGAGATGCACACCATAAATATGCTGTCTTCTGTGTGACAGCTACCATTTAGAAACAGCATCTTGTTCAGGCACTCTTGCCGCTGCTTTTAATGATTAATTCTCTAGGGGAATGGCCAATCAATTTTAATTTTTGGTCTTTTATTTTTGGATTATTTGATAAACTGTCTTTTGGGAACTAAAGCATAGTTTCAGTTTGGTTAAAATTTATTTCCAGAGAATGGTTTGGTCAGTCTTCTCAATATTCAGATTTCAAATGATAGCTTAATCAATTTGAATTTTATGAGCTCCCTGTCATTTGAAGCATTCATGTGACTCATTGGTTCTTAACCATGTTTCTGTAACCACAAAGAATAAAAACAAAAGCGTCTCTGACACTAAAAACTGCACATGCCACAGTGAGGGTGAAGGAAAAAGATGATGCAGATTCTGCCCTTTGTAGTTTGATGTAAAGGTCAGCCATGCTATTTCTCCCCAGCTCTGTGCTCCTTGCAAAGGCACTCTTTTTTTTTTACCTTTTCCATGACTTGTCTGTATTCATTTGTAAGATGGTATGTGGTTATGTAGTGTTTCCCTTCTTTTAAGGAAGTGTGGCTGCTAGAAATAGTATTATGGGTGAGCCCAATTTAAGGCTTGAACAGCAGGAGAGCTAGATGATAAGTGAAAGAGGGACAAGGAAAGAACGGTGCCATTGATTTTCCTGCATGTCAGATGCAGCTCACATGTTTCTGCTCCAGATACGAAAGATCACTGCTCTTCATCAAGTTTAAGCTGATTCTTTGCTTGCTTGTGGCTCCTCTATTAGATGACCTTGGAATAATAACCATGGTTCATAAGATGATAAGATGTAGTGCATCTCTTCTGCTTGGATGTTTAAAAAACAGATGGGAGTATGGAAGTGAAGAATGGAATAGCATGTTCATACATAGGTTGCAAATATGGCATACAGAATTGTACTTCACTTCAGTCCAAAGAGTTGGAATGGGAAGGTGAAATAGGAGGGAGGTGATGCTCATACCAATAACAATTCTGTTGTAAAGCTAAATATCCCCAAAAGATGCAACAAAAGAAGAACTGTCTTCTGTGAGATTTTGTAGTTGTCATTTTATGTCTGCATAATTCTTAATATACCAGATACCTGGCTTGTGATTAGGGCTTTGGTGCTACAGAAATACAGATTTATAGTAATACATTGCTCAATTTGATCATCTTGCCTGGAAGGCAACTGTAGCATCTAGTTGGTTTGATGAAAATCTTAAATGAGAAGGTTGGATTGTTACTGTTATCATATCTGTCTAACTTGTTTCTTATTAATAATATGCAAAGTAATCAGTGGTACAGAGAAGTCGTACAGCCTGAATAGAGAATCTGTTGTTAGGAACAAGATAGTGGACTGAGCAGACCCGTAATTTGTATGGCAGCTGCTCTGTTCTGTATGTCCTTTCCCCACTTGCACGGTATGATTTTAGTGGAGAGGGAGGCTATCTTCTTGTGGTTTTACCTCTATGTACCTTCAGGCATGATGAATACCCATCTCAGCCTCCAGAGTCTTTTTAGATAAGATCCCCTGAGGTCAACAGCAAAGACAACAAAGTAATCCATTTTAAGACAGTGGGCTGTACAGCTCTCTTAAAAATACATACTTCTAGTCCTGAAGAAGAGTTACAATAGCAAGAATCCAAGAAGGTTATGAATCTGTAGGAGTTCCTAAAGGAGTGAGGACAAAAATAAAACCTACTTCTTGAAACAGACAATCAAGCGATTTATGCTGTGGACAGTTTTCAGCTTTTTGTCTGAGAATTAATTTCACTTTTAGTTGGAGTAGTTCTTTTACCTCGAGACTGCAACCATGCCTCTACTTTGGCAGAGGAATATACATTGTAAATAAGATATTTTGTGACATAATATAATAATATAATATTTGGATTACTGAAATATGCACTGACAGGTGTATAGGAGGAAGAGACAGGAGTAGCATCTAATGAAGCAGCAACAGAAAAGTTGGAAGCTTTTTGACACTGCCTTTGGTATGAATAGTATATCCATTCAAGTGTAAATCTTTTATGTGTATTCGGGTAATCTCTGAAAATACAAATATATAATCTGCAAGGAAAGAAGCAGGCTTCAATGCCCAAATGAATAATCTAAACATGAAAATAACTCCTGTTGCTAAATTCCAGCTAATTTTCAGGCATCAAACCTGCTTACATGTCTTTGTTCATTGCATCTACCCTTCCCCACTTCCACTGTTTTCCGTCTCCTGGTTCCGCATTCCTAGTTTTTATGCAGAGGTTCTGTCCTTCCTCTGAAATTGGGTTGATGGTTATTCCCACCTGTTGAGTTGTTTGTGGGGGTAGAGCAATGTAAGTTATAGGGGTGGTATTTTTAATAGAGAGGATTTTTGAAAATTCTAGGTGGCAGACACCACCAGAGTCTTGTAAAAATGATATAGTTTAACACCTTAAAATTGCCTGTCTTGGTGATTCACAGTGACAGGAGAAGACACATTCCCAGGTACAACTTTTAAGGTCAGGACTAGCTTTAAAAGTACAGAAGTGCTAGAACTTGTTAACAATGCTGCAGATTTTGGTGGGTGGTGTATCCATAGGAGTAAAGGGCATTATGGTAAAGCAGGGGAGTAGGAATACATAATTTAATTCTGTATTGTCTTGTTAGAGAAACAGTTTAAAAACTTTGGTTAAAATTCTTCCACCTCTTTCTAATCCTCATAATAAGCAAACAGATTGCTGCAGAATGAGGATAGTAAATGTTGGCTTGAATGGCAATGTCTGATATTTATAAACAACTCTGAAAATGAGCTTTAAAATAGAAGCTTTCAGGACATCTGAAGAGTAGGTGGACATGTTAAAAAGGCATCATCTAAGAAACTGTGTATATTCTCTCTGTAATAAATCAGTGTGGTATCTGCGGAAGTGGGAGCAGCTGTCTGTGTATGTACATATGTGTACATTAAAGATCCTCGACTGAAATGGTAACAGATGATTTTTCAGGTGCTCTGACTCTATGTTCTTTCAGTCCATCTGGTGAGATAGCTGTAGTTTGTAGTTTTTGGATAAATATCCTGGAAGTACAAATGTGATCCCAAAGTCAAGTTTTTCAGTAGTGACAATATATGGGAGATGTGGCTTGAAAAGAAATTACAGTTATATTGTCAAATTCAAGAACTATTTCAATTTCTCTTGACTAAAAGTAAATGAAGCCACATGGAATTTTTTTCATTGTGCTTTTCTTCAGGACCGAGTATCTGAAGTTGGACATGGACTCTGCTCAGTCATGCATCTGAGATACCCTTGTTAGAAAGCTGTACTTTAAAATGTTAAGTTTTTCCTGTTCATTTTGAATAGGCTAAGTCGCTGTGAAATGTGTGCCCTTCTGCTTGCATGTCAGCTTTTAAAGTTTCCAGATCTCAAACTGTTCATGGCAGTTTCACAGGAAAGAATTTATTTGGTTCTCCATGCAGGATTTGAAGTAGTGTCAAACACAGATATCTGCTTTTTTTGTCTTTTATTTCTATTTTGTGCTGAAAGATGAGAACTTTACAAACACAACATTTTGGATGAGAGCTCCATTTTATAACTTCCAGGAGATTTGCCCTTTCAACCTCCATAATCATGTTGATGGCCAAGAAAACACAATCTGTGGACAGAAAGGCTCTAAAAATTTAGTATGCCTTTCCCTAGATAAAAATGCTTTTCATTTAATTTTTAAAAGAAATGCCATGAATTTAGGGGAAAATACTTCATATCTTGAATGATAAAAGCCAGAGCAGACTATTGGGAACTTGTCTATGACAAGCTCTAGGCCTTTCCTGAGTTGTTACCCAGTTCTGTGTCAATATGATTCTTGGCTCTGCCACAGCTGTTTGAATTAGATAATGGTCAGTTCTTTGAAAAAAAAGAAAAAAAAATAACAAAGATTCAAATAAATCGCTCTGTTCCTCTCATTTCCATTATCTACCTATTGATTTTTCTCTCCTGCCCCTGATCCTCAGTCTTCCAGTGCAGGTCATCTTAGGGTGGTTTCTCCAACAGAAACGGATGAATTGAAAGCAAAGAGTTTAAGAGCATCCACTGGCAATGGAGGCTGCAAGTCCTGATGCCTATAGAAGAAAAAGCTACAACTTATCTTTGTAACGTTAGTCTGGCTTGGGAGTGACAGTACCTTTTAGAGGACTCAAATGGGCAGAAACTCCTATGAAATCAGGCATATTAAGCTGGTGTATAAGAAGTCATAATTGATCTACTGTGAAATTCCATGACAGGGAAAAAAGAATTTTCTTTTAATTTTCAGTGGATGTACTGGGCAGAAAGAGGAGCTGTGTATATTGCAAGTTGTACAGACCTATCCTTCCACTGCTGATGGAGCAGTTTGTATCTCGTCATCTATTTTGTAAAGCGAGAGTTTTGATTCAGATCATCTGATTTGCAGTAGTTACAGCTTCCAGTAATTACACTGATTCAAATACTGCTGAAAGAGAGAAAGAGAAAAAAGATGTATACTAAGTGACTTTAAAGAAAATTCATCTCGATTGTTTTTAAAGCTATCAAAAAGTGGCTGATCAAGGAGAAAATGACTGTTTCCAGGTACAAGGCAAATGACAGAATTTCAGTGGAAAGCCCAAGAAGAATATTTTGGTATCTGGAAAAAACACTTAAGAACATTTTCTGTATCTTCTGCATAAGAAAGGTCGCTAGCAAGAATTATTAAGGGAGTTTAAATATTTATTAAGCTTAATCAAGTTCTAAAGCAGCACTCAGTTTGTCTGTTGGATAGTAAGTCACTGGGGATGTAACAGTCCAAATGCAAGGCAGATTAACAGTCTCTCTGAATTTTTCAGGTATTCACAATTATTTGTTTTTAAAATTGAGATTTCACTTTAAGATGTAATGCTCTTTCAGCCCCTATTCGTACCTTAAGTGAAATTGCCTGCCTTGTTTTAGACAGTCTGAAACACTCACCTTGGGAGGCGTGAACTTAATCAGGAGCCATTAACCTGGGAACCTGGTGACTATAAAAAAGTTATCTGTTCTACTGCAAGATGCTAATGTGTTGTATTTGGAGAGTTTTAGTTTACTGACTAGGTGCAGATTTTTTTTGTTTGTTTTCATTGTTGTTTGAGCTTTTTTTCTCTTCCCAATGCTAAATTGTCTTTGCCTTCCCACTTTTGTTGAATGGGTTATGGTCTTTTCAGGAATGGGAAGAGTTTAACAGCAGTGTCTATGGCTGGATTTTTGTTTAAGAAGATACATATATGATTCGAATTATTGTAGGATAAACCGTATTTAATACTCTGTGTTGTAAGAGAACTTAAACCAACAATATTAAAATCCCATTTTCCTCAAGTATGTGGTTTAACTTAAGAAGCCTATGACTGTAGCTATAGGGGTGTTGATGAACTACTTCTAACATTGATCTTTGTAGCTGTTGGTGAACAATTTAATAATTTCCTCTAGTAAGGATTTCCTTGGGCTCTGAGGAAGGAGCCCAATTATGCTGCCCCGCTGCTTCTGCAGCCAGAAGGAGCATACCTCTGGTGAACCCAGGCCAGCGCCCATGTACAGAGGGAAAGAAGGAATGCCAGTTTGGTAATATCTTCCTTCTAGGAGTTACTGTACATGTCTTTTGCTGGGACTGTGTTTCGAAGTGTTTTGATTATGATATTTCTATTCCTTCCCGTGTGAGCTATATCCAGAGAGTCTATGGAACAGGCCCTATATTATCCATTAATTTCTTAGGGTCCAGTACTGAAGCAGCAACACTGAGATGCTGATGCCCTCCTCGGATGCAAGTTCCCTATTAAATTTCTGGAGTGTACTGTCTCTGTGCTCTTCTGTAATTCAGGGAGGTAAAGTTTGTTGCTTCCCTGTGTTTCTGCAAAGGCTATCTCTGTAAAACAGTACAGACTTTTACAAGAGAAGAGAGCCCCACACTGTGCCTTAAGTTAATGCAATCCTGATGCATTGTTACAGTGTTATATGTTATGGGTTTTTTTCAGGATATGGTTTGCACTCAGGACAAGGAAATTGACCTTGATTTCTGTTCCTTTGTCTACACTAAGAAAATCAGGAATACCTGGCCACTTACTTCTGTGGCTTGGATTCTGACCATCTTTACAGTGGTTTTGTTTTCTGAGTTGGTATTTGGTGGGGGGTTTTTGTTGTTGCTGTAGTAGTGTTTTATTTCCTTAGCTGTTATTTTCCCCCTGTCCCCCAAGGGTTTGAGCAGAATTTTTTGTCCGCACTTTAAGTGTCTGTCCTGGGCTCTACAACATGTCATCTTTTCTTAAATTTTTGAAGGGTGGTAAACCACACTAAGCTCCCATGTCTTGAATTCTAACGGCAAGAGCCATTAGAAATTTGCTTTAAATAGCCTGTAGTAAAGGTAGAATTTCATCTTACCTACTTATTAAAGGATTAAATAAATAAACATGCCCTTTACTTAGGAAAGTAGGTCCCTGAATTATGTTTTTATTTTTCTGCCTAACCCCCACTGCTTTCCATACCAGTTGTATGAATTGGTGTGTGAAAGACTTGCAGCACGTGGTAACGGCTCGTTCTTGGTCAATAGGAGGTGCATCCATGCCCAAAGGGATCACTTGCACCTCATTTCTGTGCTGTTAAGAGTTGTATAAACAAAACACGTGACAACCAAACAGAGCTATAGCAGTCTAGCAGCGTCACAACGCAATACAAGGCCTTGGTATAGTATGCTCTGTTTCAAAACCAGCTTCTCTCAACTCTGAAGTAATTACTGCAGCCTGGGTAAAGTTTAGGCTCAACATATTTACTGAGTTGGTTTAGTCAGACCTAAACATAACTTTTGCCTTGTGCAACAGATTGATTCTCCTACCTGTCCCTCAGTATTCAGTATCATGTGACGAGTGATATGTCTGAGATTACTAAAAGGTTAGCTGAGGTATTAATAAAATGCCTAGTGGTTGTTAAATTTGGATTGAATTTGGCTGTCAGACACCTGGCATAGGTCTCCTCAGTATCCTGAAAGTGGAATGCCACTGCTGACCAGTCTTAATTTTATAGACAATGGTTTTGGCAACGGATTATGTATTTAATGGTCAACTTCAGGATCTCTCTGCCTTTTGATCTCCCTTGTTGGGAGTGGCTGGTACTGAAGAGCACGTTTAGCAGTTACTTGGCCTTTATAAAAGAGAGTGAAAGGGACCTGCAAATGTAGGACTCTCTTTCTGAGGTAGGAGGGAGGGAAAGGAATTGTCTTGTTGAACTAGATGATCTTAAAGGTCTTTTCCGATGATTCTATCTGGGCCTGCGAGGGCTGCAGAGAGGTGCAGCTGGCTATTGGCATCTTTGTTACCTAATGTCTAGCCTAGTTTCTGTTGCAATATATGATTAAATTTGAGGTTTCCATTAATGTGGGTTTTGGAACAAATTAAATGTGACCGAGGTGCCAACAAGGATCTGAAATTTGTTTTCTGCTGAAGAACTCTTTATACAAATGAACACCAATTTGCATCATTAAGCGCACACTTCACTCAGGCTGCCCAACAGGATGGAACACTGAGATAGAAATTGCCTCTTGCAGTGCTTTTCTTATAAGGTGACAGCCACTTAAGCCCAGCAAGTGCTTTGGCCCATGTATGGGTTCTTTTACAGCCTTTCTGGGGAGGAGGTAGTTGTTTTAAAGCAGTCTGAGTTGGGTGTGATCCTCTTCAAAAGGCCTTTGTATCTTGTATTTCTTTAGATACTAACTAACACTTGGATATTCGTCTCTCCCTAGGCACCCCAAGGATTTACAGTGTTTTAGAGGTGCATGAGAGAGTTTGTTCGGTTAGGAGAATTCATCTTAAAAAGTTGTAACTTGTTTCTCTCAACAAACGCAAGTTGTTGTTTTGGTTGGTGTTGTGCCACTGTGTTTGTCAGTGTCGATTTATACCAAGTTTTAAATAGGATATTCTGCAACGAGTTTGTTTTCTGGTAGTTTGTAATCCTTTCAGGCTGGCTAACATTAACGAGAGGCAGCATTACTGTGGCTGGCTTTCTTTTGATCATGCACAGCCCTAGTCAGGAAATGGGTGAGGAGCGTGAGTCATGATTACATTACCCTAGTGTGACTGCCTACTAGGAGTTTTCTTTTTGCCGCCAATGCGCTTTCCCTTGACACTACTTCTGAAAACAAAATGACCATTTTGGAGCACTTTGAAATATTGACCTTTGAACAGAGAGATTTATGTTCTCTTGCAGTTTCAAGGCAAAGTTCTAAGCAGGAGCCCCTGCAGAGTGCAGAGTGAAAACGAATGTCTGCAAAATGCTTTTCCAGAAATCTGCAAAGGACAGGATTTGACTTGCAGTACACTAGATCTGCTTGGGTTCGTTGGATACAACATGCTTCCCTGACCCATTTAATTGTTCTGTCATGTTGCCTGCACATGCAAGCTCAAGGTCCAGTCTTGTCTTATACAGAGGCTGTTGTCTCGCTCACCATTTGGCTTAAGCTGTGTCTTAGAGCTCTACTTATCTCTTGAAATATGGCTGCAGTAATGGGAAGATAGGTGCTGAGTACTGGCTGAGGTAAAACCCTGAGTGTTGAGAAGGTAGCTTTAGTGGGGATTTGAGACAGCAGTATTTTGGACAGTTTAGTTAAATACAGGGATTTAGAATTTGAAAGAAATAACAGCTGCTAATCAGTAAACTAGCTTTAGCACTGAATTGCCACTGTGCCACTCTGAATGTTCAGACAGTACACTTCTGCACAAGTGCTGAGTATATTAATTTCTTTCAAATTAAACTGATTAACTCTGCCAGGTTTTAGGAGCAGTATGTGAAATATGACTACTGGCACAGAGAGTGAATGCACCCTGATACTACTTGATATATTGCAAGAAAAAAGAAGTCTGATCAATTGAGTACAGGCAGCTCAAGTTAACAGAACAGAAAGTCTGTGGCAGAGAGATCTCAGGAGGAAGTGGGGACCCCTGCACTGCTGTCCAGTGTGATGTGTCCCTGCCAGCTGGGGCATGTTGCAGGTGTCACTGACATGCTGCAGAGCAGCACCACATTATGACATGTCTTCCAGTTGTCGCTTATTCCTCCAGATACTTACCTCTGCTCAAACAGTGCTTTCAAATAGTGGAATTGTTTTGTTAGAAGTATAGTATAAACTCACAATGAAGATGTAATTTCTGGGTTTTACCTTTTGTTTCATCTAAGGGTGTTAAACCAGTTACTTTAGTTGTATTAATAATCTGCTTGGAATTGGATATAGGTAACCAAATTTTAGAAGCCTTATTTACTTCATGATTTTAGTCTCATTTCTTTAAAAGGGTATGAGTTGGACTAAAAAAGAAATTCAGTGAAGATTTTTGTAATCCACTGAGACATTTCCTTTCTTCCACCTACCCCAGCTCCTTTTTCTATATAATAAAACAAATAAGCCCTGTGTGACTTTATATTTTTCTGTAGCTTTATATGTCTACCTCATTGTTAGCCTTTGCATACAAAGGGCTCTCTGGCCTTCAAATTTGTTTTAAAACTAGTTTATCAGACACTTTAAGTGGTCAATACTTATTTAAAGTGAAACACTTTGAGAATTGAATAATAGACTGGTGATTATGATATTCCTATGTCACTTGTGTGTTTCGAGGAGATGATAAGGAATATTTGACTTAGAGATGAAGGGTATTTGAAAATTGGAGGTGGGGAGTTCAGGGTAGGGTTTTGTGGGTTTAGTTGATGGGGGATTTTTTTAATTGGAATCTTGCAAGATCCTTTTATGTTAGATTGCCTTTCGTTAAGATGCTTTCCATAAAATAGTAATAATAACTATAGTTAGAAAAACTTCATTTCAATATGACAGCAGTTTTGGGAACCCTAAGGCAGAAACAAGTGGAGCTACAAAGCCATTTTTGCATCAGAAGTGCATGAAACCTGGATATGAATCCATGGACACTTTTTCCTTGCAGAAGAGTTGGTTAAGGATTGCCCATCACTTCTGCCAGAACTCCTTTTTTTTTTAAGAGTGATATTTCAAGAGTCAGGTGAGCTATTGAAATTTCTTGGTGCAGCTGAAAGTAGCAATCTCACTCCCAGCCTTGTGATTTTACACCCCTTTCCTAGTTAGTTTTCACCCAGTTCTGTGTGCTGAGCTGGCCTATGAGGGGTCAAGCATGTGCACACAGTAGGGGGGAAGGGGAGAATGCCTTTCTGGCAGCAACTCTCTTGAAGCATTGCCATCAGGCACTCTGCAGCTGTTGGTAAGCCTGTACTGTAAACTGAGTCAGTGGGGAGAACTGCTGCTGTGACCAGTTTGCAGTGTGGCTTGTAGGTCTGTCTGCCCGCAGAGGGTACAAGGAACTGCAGTGCAGAACCGGGAACCAGCAGCGAGGAGTGAGGAATCCGGAGTGGGAACTTCTTAAACCGGCTTTGAGAGCAGCGTTGGGCTGGGGAACTACACCTTCTGTGTTAAGAGAAAGCCGTCTATGCTAACCTGCTCAGAATTACAAAGGGTGTGTAGTGTGGATTTGTTAATCCACTTAAAGTGATTTGAGTGCTGGGTGACATCAAAAGGGGCAACACTGCCTTCTTCAGTCCGTATCTTCCCAAGTTCTTCCACATGGCAATATCAGCACTTACATGAACATGCCTTGAGTTGTGTAAGGCAGCTGCTTTGGCTAAAAAATGTTCCTTTCTTCTCTCTGAGCAGATGAGATTTCAACCAGAGCAGTGTTTTAGGTGGCACATAGGCTCAGGTTATAGGGTTTGGGGTTTTTTTGTCAAATTTCACAATGTTTTTCCTTATGGCCTAAGAAAATGGATGGGCAAGTTTTTAGGCCTGTCCACCTTGTGGCTTATGAGTTCATGATTCCCAGCTATTTGCTTATCTGGTCTGTGACTTAGTAGGAGGAAATGTGTGACTGTGCTTCAGTGAACAGTCTGTCTGATGCAGCATAACCTCACCTTCACTGGCTGCGTTAGTTAACGTGCCAGACTTTGTACTGACATATACCTATGTGTAAATCTGCATGGTTTTGAAAGCCAATAAACTATATGGTATTAAATCCATATATATGAATGTACCAGCCAACAAAGCTAAGGAGAAAGTAATAAAGAGGGACCTGTTTCAGTCTGTGGAGCTGAACAACAAAATACAGTGAGCTCATTAAATCCCTGTCTCTGGAGAAGAAAAGAAAAGAAAGAAAGGTTTTTATTGTTCTAGAAAAGATGCTAATATTTCAAAGCTCAAAGCAAACTGTGACTGAAACCTGTTGGAAGGTGAAAAAAATTACTTGACTAAAAAAGGGAATTATTTAAGATATTGTAATGACTGGTCAAAAGCACAACTGCAAAAACAGACTCTATAAGGCATTTAATTTAATATTGCATCACAGCCAGATTTTTAAAATGTTAGTCCTCTGGAATGTCAACAAAGCATGTCTTAAAAACATTTAGAATCTTAGAATAAATGTCAGAAATAAGTCAGCATCAAAGAGGGATGCATTTCTACTGAAACAATCTTTTTATACTGCATTGAGCTGCATAATATTTTTATGAGCAGCTTGCTAATAAATACAAAATTATTGCAGTACAAATTTGCAAGTGGTGGACATTGGTGAAGAAATATATTGATGAGGAAGATGGAGAAAGCTCAACTGATTTATTGATTCACAGCCTGAGCACATTCACATAAAATATTTTCTTTTTCTGAAGAATTGCATTTTTTTTTATCCTAAAGAATAGAAATCCAGTTTATTTGCTGGAGAACGATAGTTTGGAAAACCTTTTTTTTTTTCCCTTTTTTTTTTTTTTTTTTGTTTGTTTTGTTTTGTTTTTGTTTTTGTTTGTTTTTTGTTTGTTTTTGTTTTTTTTGTTTATTCTCGTTTTATGGGGGGATTTTTGTTGTTCCTAAGGAATAGAGTCTTACTGGACAGTGTAATTTGAGCACTACCACTGACTGTGCTGGCAAAATTTGTCAATTAGATTAATATATGTGTATATTCATCCTAAAAAACTGGAATGGGAATGCTGACTCTAAATGGATAAAATCTAAAGGATAACAAATTCTTCTTTGGCCATTGTAGTTTTTTCTGCTTGGAGAACTTGTTATGCCAGCACAAGAAAGAATTCTGAAATGGTTGGTCATATAATGCTACCCTGTATATACAGGAAAATTCCTGTTGTAAGATGGTGAGAATAAAAGCAGAAATATGATCTTGTTTATAAACAAAGCAGTGATGATGGGAAGAAAGAAGTGATTTTTATCTTGTATATGCTGTTAGGGAGAAGGGTTTTGAAATCTTGTTACTAATTCTGATCTGCTCAAAAAAGGATGTTGGAAAATTGGAGGTGGTTCAAAAGAGAGGGAGGGAGAGATGTATCTGAAGGCTTAAAATTACTCCCCCACTATAACCACATGAGGAATTTCCCCTGTTCACTTCGATCAAAAAGGATGACTGAGAAACAACTTGGTTAGTATTCAAGTCCCTTAACAAGGCTGAAGGTTTCTGTTTGATAAAGGGCCTTTGTAATCTCACAGACTGATAAAGGACAAAACAATAACTGGAGACGGGGGCCAGGTGCTCAAATTAGACTTTTTTCTTCCTTTTTTTCCAAACCAGGTTGGCTTTCCTTTGTTGTTTTTTTTTTTTCTTACAAGCTAAAATGAAAATTCTTAAATAGATTAATTACTTAATTGATTTCAATATAATGTACAAGTACTTCAGTGGTTTAAAGTTAGTGGTCGTCTTCCGTGGTTAATATGATTTACTCCAGCTCAATCTATTTGAAAGTGTACTAGGCAGGGAAAAGCGACAAAATTTAAAGGTATCAACAATTAAAAATCATTTCTGGAACTTGTTTTTTCTTTATTTGTGAATGTAGGTTTTAGGGGTGGGAAAAAAAGGAGGATACTGGAGAAATGGAAGATACCTGGAGAGAAGGACACTGTATGCAGCCTATCCCTGGCTGTGCTTACACTTAATGGCAATTAACACTTTTTCAGGTGGACTGCTCACAGCTGGTATACTATTGTCTTTGATTTACATGGAAAAAAAGAGTTTTATAGCAAGGGAAATGAAAATGTATCCTTTCATGATTTTTCTTACAATTCACTTTCCCTTCCAAAGACAACTAATGAATTAGTCACTTTACAGGTTTTTTTTTAATTATTTCTCCCCAGCTGGTGTACCTCTGAGGTTGTCCAAGCCTTCCTTGTCATTCTTAAATGTATCTGTAGTACGGAGCATATTCACATTTTCTTACCCCTGAGCAGAATTTAAGCTGTTTCAAGTAGCTGTACCTTGGAGTATTTAGCCAGTAATAATCTGGAAGGATATATCAAATGGAACTCTGCAGGGCTATCTTCCATCTCTGCTACTACACAATATTTTCATGAATGAATGGAATGTATGCTTATTACATCCACAGATGATGCTAAACTAGTATGTTGCAGAGGTCAAGATTATATTTCCAAGTGATCCTGACCATTTGAAGTGTTTGAAGTTAGTAGAATGCAATGCAGTGAGTGCAAAGACTTTGCCCTTGTAGGGTATAACCAAGAAAAAGATACAGAATATCTAGCTAGACAACAGTTATTCACTAAAGCAGCTAGGTTTTAGTGGACCACAAATGAAACATAAGCCAACCATATTGTGATGCTGAAAGTAAAATGCAGAGAAAGAGAGAAATTGAGGTGTCAGCTTGAAAGTTGTCTTTGCTTTTGAGCATATTTAAAGAAGAATTTGAGCTTAGGGGAGGAAGACCAGAGAAGGAGGTTGGGGCGAAGAAGCTCTCCGGGTTTCAGAAAACATGCCCTATGTTGAAAAAGTAAAATAGTTGTGTTATTCAATCTGAAGAAGAAAAGGCTGAAAGGAGATGTAGAAGGCATAAAATAATTAATTGTATTAATCAGGACCCAGATTGGAGCAGGGGAGACTTTAGGTGCATCTTCTTTGATGACTAACCTCTGTGAAGTAAATGAACGTATGCAGTCTGCATGTACAGGGAATTTTAAGAGAAAGGTGGACAAGCATCTTCACAAGTAGCACAAGGCATCTGTATCTTTTCAGGACAATGGAGAAATTAATGAGCTGCATCCTCTTGACCGGTGCTTCTGTAGCTTTGGGAAAGATTTGGAATTATTTTTTCCTTCATTTTTTAAAAATGTGTATGATAGGATAAAATAGGTTAGATTTGATCTAGGAAAGTTGGGTGAATGCAATTTGAGAGAACTGAAGTGCAATTAGCCTGATTGTTTTTATAGAATAATTAAATCTAGTTTTTATAAAGTAATTAAATCTGTAGCTTTAGTCAGGTGCAAATTCTTTGATGAAAGGAGAAGCAAAGAGTCAAGGACTTCTAATATGATTGGGGAAGTTGACTTTAATACAGATGAATTCAAAGGGCCTCTTATAAACAATCTGGAGAGAGAAGAGTTACCACCTGATTTGGTTAAAGCTACTCAGAAGGTGTTGGCTCTATAAGCAGAAAGGTGATGGCCTGGTCTAGAAGTGGACAGACTTGTGATCTCATCTTCAGAGTCTGATAGTTGATATGGACACCTAAGTCCACAGGAACGTGAGAGGTAAGCCTTGTAGTACATTATCTGCTGCTTTTCTTGTACCTGAGGACTTGGTTAGGCTGGGAGTTTGTGTTGTGGCATTCAGGAGTTGTGACTTCATGAGTTCAGGCCCCTGTTAGAAAACCTGTAAAAACACGTTTTACACTGATGTTGTTTCAGGCATAGTGAAAGTAACAGTGTTGACAAGGATGCTCTCAACAGTTCACATACTGAAAGCTACTGGTAGCTAAAGCCTAAAATGAAGGAAACCCTAAAGCCTGATTCTTCTACACTTGCAGAAACTTCAGCATGTAGGAAAGTTGCAGCAGCTTATTGTGTAGTTTGTATCTGTCTTTTGCTATGTTACTGCATTTTCATTTCGTTATTTAAATAATGTACAGACTCTGCTTTCTCCTACTGACTTGCTCCACAAGATAATTCAATGCTATTTGAAATCATGCTTTGGAAAGGAGTTTCTCCAAAGTTCATGTGCCTCTAGTCAGTGATGTGTAAGGCAGAGCCCTTGCTAGGGATTGCCCTGTAGAAAGCCCATAGGCTTCCCAGCACAAACAGTTGCTTCTGGCTCTGTTTTGTGGAAATGTGATTTTCTTTCTGTCATTTCTTTGCTTAGGACACTGCTTAAGGATCTGGGTCTCTTAGGATTTGTGCACAAATAAAAGTCTGCACTTTGACCCTTATTTGTCTCTGGCTTTGCAAGCTTAGCTGTTGAGATATTTGCTGATAGTCTGTCCTTTTAAAATGGACTGTAGAATAAACTAAGGGATCCATGGAAAGCGTTGAGCTGTGTAGAAGGTGATGATTGCTGAGTGGACAGAAGGAGGATTGAGAAGTACCTCTAAAAATATTAGTCTTATACTAAGTTACCAAGCAAAACACTTAAATGAGAGTGTGAAGTGATAGGAATGAAAATGAGAAAGTGTTATAGCCAAACTAAAACTTTAATTTTCACTGGCCTGAAATTTCTCTGGTTTGGCTCATGCTTGGATCTTGTTAGGAGAGGGATATCTTTTCAACCAGAAGAAAAATCCTTTCATGTTGTTTTCTCTTAAATTAAGGTCTTCCACCATAGGCTGGCAGTCAAGGATTGTAGACTTGGTTTTCTGGTAATTTCTTATTCAGCTTTCCAGTTTGGCTATATAATCAGTTACTGAGCTGAAATTAGTTAAAACAGAGACTCTTTTAGCAGTAAGATCAGAAAAAGGTCTCCTTTAAGACAAGACCAACTTTACTGTATGGCCCCGTATTAAGATTGCAGTGTGATCCGTCCCTTCTCTTAGCCCGTGTGTACTTGTGATTCCATTAAATCTTGTTGAATGCAGGGAATGTGTTAAGGGTCCTGTGAAAATTTTGTTGACTAGTTTTGCAGGATTTGAGCTGGAGGCTTAGTCTTGTTAAGCTTTTCTTCATTTGCCAAAGTTTGATTTACATTTTTTTTCTTAATAAAAAGCCTACATATACTACATGTATATGTATTGATATAGGTTCTTCCTTATTTAGTTGTAAATGAAATATGAATAACAATAGTATTTCAACTAAGTGACTATTTCCAGATTTATGATATATTTCAATTGTTCAAAGTAGCTTAAAATCTGTACTCCTTTGGGCAGTAGTTGACAAAGAGGGTAGGTATGCAGAAACAAAATACAGTTGCTGTGAAACCTATGTTATATTGTACATGGAAAGCCTGTCCATTGAGGAGAGAACCCTTTTATTTACAGAGCGTAATTTGCAGATTTCCAATACAGTGGCTAGTGAAAACTGCAGCAAGGGTAGCCTTTGTCTTCAGCAGAGAAAACAATGCTTGCACTAAGCATATAATTGTGCAAGTTCCTGTCTTCAAATGCAAAGCCTCTTGCACTGGCCAAATGGAAGGCAAGGCCTTCACAATTAAAGGGACTGCTGTATAGAGAGAGATTATAATTCTTGATAGCGGAGTCTCTTGCAGCATCCTCTGAGGTAGTGTGGTTTTACACTGCCCCTTACTGGGGCTCTCTTGTAGCGCAAGAACTAAAGGAGATCTGGATGCCCAAAAGTTTGCTCTACCTACAGAGTTTTGGCATTTTTTTCCTCCTAAAGTATGAGCTAAATAAAATAAAGTGCTTTTCTTGTATGTCAGAATGGTCTATTAACACTAAAGTTATTTTACGCTTTATTTTTAATATTTCCTCATGTTCACATATTTCATTGTGTCCTTCAGGGTTTCTTTAAATCTCCTTGTGAAGTTCAGTAATAATGGTATTTGATACACATTCAAACTGGTGAAAGCCATGCAAGCTTTGAATGAACTAGGATTTGTCTTTCATTTTTAAACTAGTGACCAACAAGCATGACTTTGAACCGCATTGATGCTACATTGCCATTCATTCCAGATTAAAACATCTGAAAGAATGAGGAATCAGAATGAGAGAGAATTTGGCCTGTTATTTCTGTGAAGCGAGATAGAGCTGAGTTCACTAGATGAACATAAAACAACCTCATAGTTTACTTGATAATAGTTTTCTCTCTGGAGTTGAGGACATTTTGTTTGGCTAAATGGATTGCTTGGGCAGAACAATTATAAGAGGGAGAAACAATGCAGTAAATTTTACAGTTTAAAACTCCGAGGTAACTGACTTGACTCATTACTTCTGTCCCCTTTGAATGTGGCACAAGTAGTGATCTTAGGAGTTACTTTTGTATCTTGTAGTACTGACATGGAGTTAAGTTGGCGAAGTTTTGGGAATGTAATGTGAATCTCCTAGTATTCTGTAAGCCCTAATGAAGTACCATTTTACATTTACCTTCCTTCAAAGGAAGCTTTGAAGGGCTTCTAATTGATTGATGTGATCAATTATATTTTCAAAATTGATCTTAAAAGTATAAAATGCCCTCAGAAATTATTGAACATTGAGCTTATTTTGTATTTCAACTTTCATCTGTTTACATCTGATATATTTGGCGGGGGGGAGGGCTTTTCAGTGTTATCTGAAGTGCAGTAGATATCTGGTGGGAATCAAAAAACCAAAACACTAACCTGGCTAGATTCCCAGCTCCCCTTGTGATGCACAGTTAAGTACCCCACTGTAGGAACTAATTACTTGGGTTAAAGGATTTGTGAAAATACTTAAGTACTTCTTGACAATCTGGGTGTATAACCATACAGTACTAAGTTTTTAAAACTGGTGATTGTTACTGGGCTTAATTTGATGAAGGGAAATATCTACCAGGGCATGGATAAAAGGCAGCAAAAGTAAGTCTCGTTGCAGAGGGCTTCCCTTCACTTATTGTATAGAGCAGTCTTTCTGCAAGCTCCTTTACAGAGTGAGGATGGCAATGGACAAAGTGTGAGGGATTTGCAGCTGAGCATTCTGATGAGGAGGAGTGATCTGTGGTGCTTGGGCTTAATAGAGGAAAGTATAAAAATGGAGAAAAAATGCATTTATTCTGAGATTGCTCGGGGGTCAGGAACTGGTACTGTAAGGGAGAAATACACTGTTAAAGATTAATGAAGAGTGGTTTTCCATAACTTGCTGACCCAATAGCCTGTTAGCCCTTGTTAGCTCTATCAGGTTTCTCAAAGACCATGTTCTAATAGGACAACATGGTTTGCAAACACTGTTTCTTTTGGTTGCACAGAGCAACTCTGAGGCACTGCAGCCTCATGGCCTGCATAATTTGTGGGCTAGGCTATAACTGATATGAAGCATTTATGTAGTCTAAAGACTGTAGTCACAAGAATCAGTCTCTTCTAAGACATCTGCATTTGGATGTTCCTAATGAATTGTAAAGACCTGGACTAGCTCTTTTTTAAAGTACCTAAAACTGCCCATTTAAATGGACACAATTGTCAGAAATGTTGTTGGTGACAGTTTGTGAGAGTTCCAGCACTAAACGGGGGTATCTGAAGTTATCTGATTCAAGGGAGTCTACTCCATTTCCAAAATGGTTACCTGAATGATTCTGCCACTCTTCCTAGATCTACCAAAAAACTTAACATTGTTGAATGTTAAAAATGTGTTTCTGGATGTGCTCTCAAAGGCTAGCATTTTGAATGCCAGAATAAGGAGAAGATGAATTGTGCTCAGCAACTGTGTCTAAGAAACTCTGACTTCAAAAAAAGCTATGAAGTCAGAGAAAGGTTAGCTAGCCCATGTTAATCTAAACTCTTTTATCCTGCCTAATGAAGGGAAGCAACATCATAAAAGCTAATCCACAGACTGGAGCTGTCAGTACCATTATTAATTTCAGGTTTTGCTAAAAAAAAAAACGGAATGAATTAACGATAACCTGATTTTTTTATCCCATGCAGGTTTCCTCAAGTTCTGGAAGCAGCAGGGCATTTGGTTGCTTACTGACCCTGAAACTTGTGCTCTACCTTGCAAAGAGCTGAAGTGGGAGATATTCACCTTCACATACTCCGCAGTTGTCTGTATTAGAAGAAAGAGCCTTTATGTGCAAAAGTAGTTCAAGATGATGATGTAACATTGATAAAGCTGAAGCTCTTCTGAGAATAACTGACTTTCTAAGAGGCTTCTCCTTCCCCACCCCTCTTTTTTGTTTTTAAATAACTACTTCTCTCAGAGTCTACAACCAAGATGCCAGCCAAGACACCCATCTACTTGAAAGCTGCTAACAATAAGAAAGGGAAGAAATTCAAACTAAGGGATATCTTATCTCCTGATATGATCAGTCCACCACTTGGAGATTTTCGTCACACCATACACATTGGAAAAGAGGGACAACATGATGTTTTTGGAGACATCTCCTTTCTGCAGGGCAACTATGAGCTTTTGCCTGGAAATGAAGGTGAAACCAGAGTTAGCCAGTCTGGTCTCCACAATGAATTCTTAAGGGCAAACAGCACTTCTGAATCCATGTTTACAGAAACTCCATCACCAGTGCTCAAAAATGCTATTTCCCTTCCTGCCATTGGTGGTTCTCAAGCCCTTACTTTGCCCTTATTGTCACCAGTGACATTTAATTCAAAGCAAGAATCCATCAGGTCATCAAGAAATCCTAGGCTTAGCTGTGAGCCAGTAATAGAAGAAAAATTGCAGGAGAAAAGTAAACAGATGGAGGATGGAGAAACATACAAAGATGACATATGGGAGCAAAACGGTTCTTCGTCGCATTTTACTAATAGTAGCGACAGTCACTCATCCAGTTTTTCTGAACGATGCACTGATTGGCAAACAGTTGATTTATTTGATGACAGTCGGCTTTCATGTGAACTAACCAAGACAAAGACTAAGTCAGAAGAATCCCTCTCAGATCTTGCAGGCTCTCTTCTCTCACTACAACTCGACTTGGGGCCTTCACTTTTGGATGAGGTCCTCAACGTAATGGACAAGAATAAATCTTAGAACTGGTACTCCCTTGCTTCTTTATAAGTGATTCACTTAAAAACAAACAAACAAAAAAGACCGTAGTTCAAAAGTAGATACTTAAAAAATCAGCTGTATTTGCAGTTGTTTGACGGGTTTTCTAAAAATATTCTTAAAATACTATTTTTTTACCTATTGTTTTTCATGATTTTTACTACAATAAATTCTCATATCAGGAAGGTGAATTTGAATAGACATTTTCAGCAAACATAAAATGTTTTGAAGTACCAGTATTAATGATCAGAAACTTAAGAAACAGAGTTTGAGGATGATACTGATTGTGACATTTGGTTAGTTCACTTCTACGGGCTTCTGAATATGGGAGAATCTCTAAGCGTCAGAAAGGAGACTGATATTAATTATTCACTTTTATAAATTATTACAACATCACTTTACGTGTAGGCCTCTTTCTAGAACCTTGTGTTTGAGGGTTTGATAGTGTTTTTCTTCATTTTCCATAGTACCATTTCTGTTATAAATTCACCATAACTACTTTCTTGGTCTTATACTACCACCTTATATTCAGATATGAACAGTTTGAAGGCTTTTTCAGCTTGGACACCTGGTCCAGAGTCTCAGCTGCTTTAAATGAGTATGCACAAATTTACACAAGCTGAGGCTTGGGCCTGACACTGTATATGAAATGATATGTTGTAAACAGTGACACATGCAAGATATTATGGTTAAATTATTTTAAAAGTTGATATATATTTTCTATATGCATATTGGCTTTTTACTGCAGGGCCTACACATCCAGTATCTCATCAAAATAGTTGCTTGGCATTATTGGTGCTCTTCTGAAAAGTGTATATTTGTGTGTTTGAAAAGAAATATGTATTGATACTCCTGCTTTTTTCTTCATTTATTTCCACAACATGCTTAAACTCGCAGCTGATTATTTTAATTTTTGAAGAAGGCACTGGTTATTCACAATGCTTGTGATGTGTGCTGCAACAGCTAATGTTTTGGGAAATGTGGATCCTTCAATTACAGTACCTACATGGATTGCATAAATATCTTGTGCAATACAATAAAAAACCCTTTAAATTGCTATGTCTTTGTGATTCACTACATAGCTTCACCACAACACAAAGTTTTGTTTTCTGCTGTAATGAAACAGACTAGTTGCAGAAATACGAGACCAAGGGGTACATCAGTTCTGCTATCTGAATTCAATTGACTTCTCCAATTCAGTTTAGTTCCTGAGATTTCAAGGGCAAACTCCAAGGAGAGTATATCTGTATATCCCAGACCCTCTGGTATATACACTGATTTTAAGCAACTGGAGATAGGAGAGTAATACTTTGGTCCCAGTGAAGTTAATGGCAGACTTCCAGCAGCTTTCACTAAAGTCTTTAGGTAAAATCCCAATGCAATTTGGAGACTGTTCTTTGTTAGATAACCATATTTATCTGCATCTTCCTATCAGAACTTGTAAGTCATGGATAATTTAAGATATATTTATCCTTAAAATTTTGAGAGAGTCAATGCCAACTAAAAACATTCCTTCAGCATGTTTTAGGAACACAGTCATTACCCATGTTTCTGGTTAAATGCATCTATTATTGTAGCTGCATGTCTCATTGGTGCACAGTCTCCCATATTTTTCCTGTAAATGAGGAAGTGAGATGTAGAATATCCAAGAACTGTGTTAAGATAATGTTTAATTGCCTTCAACTTCATATTCTCTGTCTGTAAGCCTGGATCAGATTTCCAGGGCATTCATGATCCAAGAAGAATGGTGGTTCTGGGATTAGTGCTTTTTCTGTTTTAGAAAGCAAGTTCAAGACTCTGCTTGGCCACGTTTCTTATGGGACCTGGGGATTTAGAACTTAGAATTTAGAAGAGAATTAGGCCAAAACTTGCCCTGGAAAAATCTGTCACTCGTTAGCATAGGGGAAGTTTGGGTGAAATGAGGAATTAAGACATCTTCTATGTAGTCCAGCTTCAAATACCATGATTAGAACATTAAAAGTACTTGCTGAATGGGAAGTCATTATCTTGCAGGACTTTCCAAGAAAGTATTCTCTAGAAAGCAAAACCAGATTCCAATAGCAGCTGTTGCAGTCATGTAATTTTTGCCTTGTCCTGCTTTATACTTGGTTTCCTGGCTTTGGCTGCTGAAAAGTGTCCTGCTATTACAGGATTTTTTGGTCTATATTGTTCTTTCTATGTGATTGTTCTTCTAAATTTGTAAATCCTCAAGTCTTGTGATGAGGGTGGGTGGTCTGAACTAAAATAATAGCGATCGCTCCAGGCAAAATGAACTACTGTGTTTTGGAGAAACTTTCCTCAAGTCAAGAGCAGGGCTTTTACACTGGCAAAGCAGATTTCATATTTCTTTAAAGCCTTCTTGTTACTTCTCTCAGAAGCTGGATCCCTGAATTGTTCAGATCTGCTCAGTCTTACATGTAAAGACCTAGAAGATGCAAAATTGAAGTGTCTCAGCTTCTGTTCTGACATGATCTTCTGTAAAATACTGCTTTGTGTCATCTGATCTACCATCTCAGCTGTCAAAATACAGCTTGTCAGATCAAAACCTAAGTTTCTGGTTTGTGAGAACTTCAGCTCTCCTGAAGCCTTGACAGTTAGACTTTCCAAAGGGGACTTACTCAGCTATTTCCTGAAAACCAAGATCCTGCCTGGCTGGAACTAAGGACTAGAAGGAGTTGCCTTGGATATTGTATCAATTTTCTGTGACCATGGGAAAAGTATGCTAACTGTACAGCTGCACAAAAAGTTCCACAGCTGCTTCACAAGTCTTCTGATATTCCAGAAAGCACTTTTCCACCTCTTCTGCTAACTGAAGAACTACAGTGGAGGCCTAAAGCTGTAATCTCAATGTGCCAGAGGAAGAAAGCAGTAGCCATAAAGCATATGCCTAGTTCCTACATGAGTATTTGCTAAGTTTCACATCTGTACAATTCTACAAGCTGGGATATACACAGTGTGATAGAAAAACATACCAGAAAGTCCCAATAATCATCCAATTCAAGAACCCTTGAACTGTCCCAGCTCCCCTGCCAGCCTTACTGAGGTGATCAGTATTGTGCTGGGGATGTCCGTGGGAGATGAAGAGCAGGGCAGTTTCTAACAACAACTAAGAAGAAAAACAAGCCCCCAGGCTAGATCTCAGCTGAAGGATGGAAAGCATCTTGACAAAAGGCTAGCAGAAACCCTGAACTTGAATCCTCATTCTTGAAATATCCATGTTCTGAGGGTATCTAGTTCATTTCACCTGTTTCCCCGTACCACTACAAAGTATATACAGGACAGCACCACCTAAATTTGCTGGCAGATGGGTATAAATAACTGTGCAATATGTGAACATGATAGAAAAGGGCAGAAAATCTAAAAAAAACCACAAATCCAAAGACAGTCATAAACAAGTCAAAACCTTGCTTAGGGATGATTTTACTTTATAGTCCTTTTTCCTTTTTACATTTTTGGTGTTAACAAGGAAGCTAATTATCAGGCTTAGACCTGAAGGATGTTATCTAATTCGTATAAGAAATTCTCAACAAACAACAGAAATAGGCTGAGGCCAAGTTTCAGAAAAACATAGGAGATACCAGCTCAAATTTTTTTAAATTCCTGCTAAAATTAGTGAGAGAAAAGACGGTTTGGGTGGCTCCTTTTTTGAATGTGATTCCTGACCAGAATTGGAAGCAGCTGTTTGATATGTCTAATAAAAATAACCCAGATGCAAGCCTAGCAGAGAAGGTGCTGGATCTGGCATAGAGAGACCAAGTAGAGTTTGGATGATGCAAGAAGAAGCTGAGAGAGAAAGATGCACTGGACTTTATTCCAAGGACAGAAATAAATGGTTATTGTAGATCAATTAAATTAGCAGTGACCTAACTTCTCTGCTTGCATCCATTTGCTTTTCCCTATGAACACAAAGTACATTAATACATCTGTTTCCTATAAACACTTTCATTTTATGTGTTTTTTAAAGGGCTTTCCTGACTCCAAATGTAAGGCTGGATCCATCACTAACTGCTTCTCTCTAATTAGTGTTTTTCAAGTGCTAGAAAATCAAGGAAGTGCCTAATACTTTCTGTTTACTTTTGAATATTTTAAGTTATTTTCTCCCCCTAACTGTTATAAAAAGACTGATTTTTTCCTGGTATAAATTAACATCAGTCCAATAAAATCATGGATTCGGATTTATACCAGGGTATTCTCAGAGAAATACATTTCCCAGATTATTTACACCAGAGAGAATGTTCTTTTTCATGGGTATATTGTAGTATGACCCTACACATTCTTCAACTTATTTATCTTCCTCATTGTCTAAGACAATCAGCTGATTGTCTTAGACAAGCTGATGTCTAAGACATCAGCTAGAGCTGATGCTCAGAGAAACTATGATTTTAGGTTTGTGGATGGGCGACTTCTATCCTGTGCTGTGTTTTCTTTGCTTCTTAAATAATCACATATTCAGGAACCTTTCTTCTATTGGAACCTCCTGTCAGGGTGAAACATGAGTGGTGGCAGATGTAGAGACCAACACTCCTGTGGCATTGCTAGGGCAGGGACTAAAGGCCCTGGGCTGAGATGAAATGGGACTCCTGAGCCCATGGACAGGGGTGTGGTCTCACTTGAGAACCCTTATAATCTCTGGCAGAATTTTGTAGGCAATCCTTTTGATCTGGGAGATGAAGTTTAATTCTGTCTTCAGTGAGTCACAAGTAGTCACAAAAGCCATCTTGACATGCAATGAGATTTTGGTTCAGTACAAATGAAAGAGCCTTGGGCCTTTCAATGTTTGCTATCTAGGATGGAATGTCTGGCAAAGAAAAGTCAAACCCTTTTGCTCATTTAGCAAGTTGCTAATGCTATTCTAGAGCACCTCACTGGAGAAAAAAGCACCTTAGCTGAAACCATTTACACTGGGCTCCTTAGACATCTGCCTAAAGACAATATCAGAATCAAAAGAAACTCTTAAATGCTTGAAGTCCCAAACAAATATCACTGAAACTAACTGGATGTTAGTTATTTTTTTCTAATATCTATTTTCTTTATAGGAAACAGAGTACCAGCCGGTAGTTTATACTTCTGAATGATGCTGTAGGATGTTAGCTCTGTCTCTCAGGGCTTCCACCTATTCCTTTTTGGCAAAGCAGTTGGTGCAGTACAAAAAAATTCTGGGGATATATTCACTTTTTCTCCTCCTTAATTTCTAATAAATTTTATCTGGTGGTTGAAAAAAATCGTGAGAATATACTGAATCATAATATTTCTATTTCCTCTCCTGGCAGAAACACATATCTGTAGTTCATGGTTCATGTATTTATGTTTAATCATCAAATACTTTCTAAATTCAGAAAAGCTTCACGTCACTTGTTATTTTATCCAAACTGCTCTTGCTAGAAAAATGCAGATGGAGACAGCAACTTAACAATCCAGCTGTAAATGTTGACTTTCTGCATCTGCAGGCTTGCAAGAGCTTTCACTGCATTTGGCTTATGAAATTACTTTTGAATGTAAGCCACAAATATGCTAAATGTTAACTAAGGTTTTTTTAGTGAGACTTCTACCCTGTGGCAGTGTTGCAGAGATCCTAACCACACTAAGTGCACACTGAGGAATACCATTTCTCATACTGGCAGTAACATGCTTTCCAACGCCGATCACTTGGCTTGCTCTGGAACACGGAAGGGAGTTTCGCCTACCAGTGCCGGGGCAGACAACCAAGCAAATAGGAAGAACTAAGAGAAGGAGAAAGATCCCTCCGACTACAACATTATCCTGAACTTCCAAGACTCTCTTGGCTCTTCAGAATAAGAGAGTGTCATGGTTTGAGAGCCCCAAAATCCAATTCCCGAGTCTAAGCCCCCCTCCCACATCTCAGCCCAGTGTGAGATGGGTTTTCCAGACACCACACAAGACTCAAAATGGGGGGAAAGGGTTATATTACAATGACTGTACTCTGTACAAATGAATATTATAATACATTACACACACAATCTCAACTATCTCTACCATGATAAAGCAGTATTTACAATGGATCAAATCTCTCTCCAAATATAAGTCCAGGAGGGAAGAAGGAAGAGATCCTTTCTACTTTCAGAGCAGCAGTGTCTCTAGGGAACCAGCACGGTGCTAAGTGTCCCCGTCAGTGCTTCTAACTGAGTGAAATTCTGTCAAATTAAGTGAAAAAATTTACAAGTAAAATGTTTGGAGGGAAATGCTTAGCCTGAAAGCATTAGCTAGGGCATCTAAGGAGTACTGTTATATGGAAGTACAGTGCTTTACTAGGCTATACACAACATGGAATTATATATGTTCAACAGGCTGTGTAAGATTTCAATCTTAGATGCCTTAAAATAATATTTTCTATAAAATCCCATTAAAAACTGTATCATTTGAAGGAAAAAAAATCTAGATTTTGCTCTCAATTTGAACTATAATCAATCAAAAGGCAGTATGATTACATGACTTGGAAAAGAGGCCAAGATGGGATAGTGGTGGCCTCAGGAAATCTAATATTCGGAGATTACAAGCAAGGCATCTGACTTATTTGTTTGGCTAGTATTGTTTGTCTTTTTGGAACTGCTGGGGAGCAGGGACTGTCTTATCCTTTGTCTGGAGAGCAGTTAGAATAACCTGGCTGTTATCACAGTACAAAAAGTAATACAACACATGTCCAGCAACAGAGGGATATACACTGCCCCATGACACCTTAGCAGAGATGTCAGAGGTCAAATTGTGCAGAATCAGTTAAGTGTGAACAGGTGCAATCAGACCACCATGGAATAACTTTCTGGTTAAGTCGTTGTAAGTCAGGCATGAGGCACCCTACCCTAATGGTATCTGTAATCTTAAACCATCCTGTAGGCACAGAGTATCTAACACTATTCCTAAAGCAAGCAAGCAAGAGAAACAGGCATCCCTAATTACTGCTGCATAATGAAAAATATTTATCCTGTTAATGTTGTGGATTGCTCCCTTATATAGGAGTAATCAAAGGATATTTTCCTTTCCTACAGTTATTGAATGAAAAGAGGGAAATTATAAGTAGTCTGCATATGGTGGTGGCATTCTTTCACCACATCATTTTATCAGGGGATTTTAGCAAGGGGATTACTTTGCACTTCATGCAACAAAAAATTGTCTCTGATGTCCCATAATCTGTAGGAGGCTGTGGCATTGCTTACTTAGTCTCAGTGCCTTCACACCAACTTAAAAACTGTCTAGGGTTTTCCACTTAGAAATTGCATTGAGCAACACCATGCACATGAAGGCTAAAAGCCTTCAGTGGAACAGCATCAAGACAAAGCTAAAGTATGCCTAGATCCCCTCTGCCCCATATGTTCAGTTCCTTCTACAGAAAAATGAGCAAAAGAATGGAAAATTAATGTCTGCTTGGGTCTTGCTCTGATCTCAGACAGGACGTTGCCAGGCACACCCCGTAGCCAGAAGCCCAAGAGCACACCAGTTTATTTACAGCCCTGAAGCTTTCCCCTGCTGGAAGTGTGGGCTTTGCCTCTTCACCATGCACCTTGCAAAGTGTCACTCAGATTAAAGTGTGCCCACTGGGCTTTGCTTTCTGTGGGTCATGAGAAGAAGCAAAGTATAAATTACACAGTTTTCTATTTGTAGGGCTCCTCCCGCATTTTTAAAAATGGCATATGGATTAAGAAAAGGTCCTACTGCCTCCCTCTCTTCACAGTTAACTTGCATTTCCAAGATGCATTCTGAAAGCTTCCTTACTACATTAAATCATAACCATTCAACCCTTGGAATGTTGGAAGATACATCATGCCAGTGGGCAAATCTGAGAAAAAAACCATAAGTTAGTGGCTGACCCACTGGGTATTGCAGTTTTTTCTGGTATAGAATAAAAATCTATAACATTATATGAATATTATGACATAAGTATGCACACTTATACAAATAAACCAACATTGCTAATGCATTAGGGTTTTTAAGAGTTTTCACATCTTTGGGAGCAGGGAGAAATCCTGTTGTGTGGTTTCTTTCATGTCTAAAAAGGGCTCCTTTCATGATACACCCTTTTCTGCATTGGGGGAGTATAGGCATACTAAAAGGGTCTCTCTCTGCTGTCTAGCTGCTTATTTTCATTCTGACTGAAACAAAACGAGGTTTCCAAAAGTACTTCAGGATCCCACACTGCGATTTCCAGACTGCATTTCTTTATAAAGCCAGGCTAATTGTGTACTGTGTTGCACCATAACAAAGTCTAGGAAGTCAGGCAAAGTATAAATTAATGCTCAGTTTGACTTAGTCTTTTGATATTCAGATGTGTGCTAAGTACAAATAAATTTAAATGCTGTGGAGTCCAATTTTGGACTGTTTGTTCATTGTTTCTTAACACATCTTTTAATCTGCTGTGGACAATTCTATCTCTTCCTTTTTAGGAAATGTCTTAAAGATGTAATTTAAACTACCTCATAAAAAGTTCATCACTGTCAGGCAGAGATATGTACAATTGGGCTTGCACGTGGCTATTTTTTGGATTCTGTGAACTGTTTCCTTTTAGGGGAAAATCTATTGACAGAGCAAACTTCCACTAGTCTTCATTTCAAGGGAGGTGAGTATATACCCTTATTTGCATTCTATACCTGCTTGTTCATACTCATTATACTTTCTACCAGCGTTCAATTTATATTAAAGGTATTAGTTGATACGTTCCAGCTTTTCAGATCAGCCAAGTCTTTTCATTTTGATATGCAAAAAGTCTGCACATGAAGGAGTCAAAGTAGGGAGGACACACACTCTGAAATATTGAACTTCTACATTTTCCCCTCTAAAACTCATGTAATAATCTAGTCAAACACATCTCCTGATTAAATCTACATTTCTTTTGAACATATTGTCCTGTCTGGTTAAAGTATTTTCTAGTTGCAAATGTGTGTATGGTATAGGACAGTTCAGAAAGTTATGAAGCTTTTTTCACATTTAGAAAGCTGTGATACTGGGAAATATCCTTAGACATTCTAACTAAATAAACTAAGAGTTCATAACATGAGGTGCAAAAGAACACCTTGAAAAGTGAAATGTGATGTAGTTTTGGCAGATTTCCTTCTCTCCCCAATGTGAGATGTTCCTTTAAATAGCATTTCACATACATTTTATAAAACTCAGTGATGTCTGGACTTGATAAAGAAAAGGAAGAAAAGAAACAACGAAATATCTCAAATCCATCCATAAAGCTGTAACAATTTACATGTGTGAGGAATTCTCACAGTACCAAGCAGGCCTAAGGGAATTTGGATTTCTCTACAGTAAAACTCTTTGACAAACTGAAAGCCTTAGACCTGACTTGAGGATAAGTAGAGTCCACGGTGCTCTGTGAATTTTCTTTTGCTATCTTTCAACTCAGTTTTACAATGAAATTGTGTTTAGCTCCTGTGGAATGAAGGAAGAATTATTGCTTTAAAATATATTATCTATAGATCTGAGTGTTTGCCAGAATGCAATCATAAATAGAGCTGTCTGTGGGAAGCTATGTAAGTTTATAGTGCTCCAGTGGTTCTGGGTTTGTCCCCTTCCTCCTTCCCCCAGTTACTAGTATCAAGGCCACAGTAAAGTACTATGTCTTTTCTGGCCACCACCCCTTGAGCAGTCTAGAGCATAAGAAATGTATGCAGAAATGAATACTGAATTAGGAAATCCATTACAGAATCCCCAGTTATATTAGGTAATACATAGATAATACATAGGTGGCCTTGGAAGTTTCCCACTAAGCCCATCATCTATGATGATCTGAAATTTAACCATGACAGGATACTACTCTAGAATAACATCAGTGTACCTCAGAAAGAATCGGGTATGTCTTGAATTCATAGATAATAACCACTTGTTTTCTATCGTAACTTGTTCCTGATGTTTATCTTGGGGAAATTTCAAGATGATCTCATGAGTCTTCTTAATCTCATCCATTTATAGGATTGTTTTCCCCTTCTCTTATATGCGCTGCTAGATCCAACTGGCCCAAACTCTTCCTACAGTAAGTGTTTTACACCAGAGATCATTTCTAATTGTGCTTTATAAATAAATAGTTTAGATCTATGGGTAAGGTTACCCACTAGCTGAATATGCTGAAAGAGAGTAACTGATACTTTATAGTCTGCCTGTATACTTTATAATGTTCTAGATGAACGGTTTCTTCTGATCAGACAGAATATAATGAGGAATTTAAAACCAGCAAATCTAGGCCTGATCATAAAGAGATGTGGCTCTAATGCTTTGCTTCTGTCTGTTTAAGTCTTGTGAAGAGGAGTTAGTAATTTTAAGACAAGCCACACACCCAAGCAAGACCTCACTGTGTTGCGTGGAAATGTGGCAGCCAAGCAGACACCTCTGGATCAGCAATAGGACAACACAAAGAGACTATCTTTAGAGACCCTTTTTATCTGTTCTGATTAGAGTATTAAAAGGAATTTCATCAGCATGAGACTATTAGGCCATGACAGAAGTCTAAGGTATAGTCTCTGGATGTAGTCCAGCAGAAAGAGAATTCTAGGAACAGCTGTAAACCTGCTTATCTGTAAAGGCAATACAGCACAGCAAAACGAAGTAGCTCTGAAATTATTTTTCTAAGTTCTTAAGATGTCTAAGAACACAATATCCTAGAAGAAACTGCTCTGAGGAACTGGTGACGAATTCTTCATTAAAGGTAGGCACCTGCCCATGTTTCTCAAAAAAATTTTTAAAAATTAACACTTTATAACAGTTGTGGAAACCCCAACCACACTTTTCCCCAACTCTTTCTCTCCCCAGTTGTAGAAGTAGTAAAAAAATCATTAAAATCAGAGCCTGTCTTTGAGCCTATTACACTTATGGTAGAAAATCAAACAAATTAGTTTTATATTTAGTTATGAATGCAGTAAGATCTGAAGCTTGTCCTTAGTTCTACAGTAACAATTTCCCAATGCAGTAAAGCCAAGTCTCTTTTTGTGTTGCTCACAAGGGAGCCTGGGCTCATTTCATTGTTTTTGTGGAATTTATCTGCTGTGTGAAGGTCCTGCTCACAGCTGGAGAGGCAATGTCTGGAGTTATTTCAGTACATGTTTGTTTGTAGACTAGGTCTTAAAAAGATAAAACTGCATTAAAGAATCACAGTTAACAAGACTGATCATAGCTTATATATAGACCATTATGTAATAGACCCTTTCATAGCAAGGTCAAACGCCATCTTAAACCCTTTGTTTCCACTGCTGCTGTCATAGGTCCATCACTTCACTCTTGCAGCAACCTTTTTGTTTTTACATTCTAAAATCATTAAGGGTCAGTCTGTACCCTTGTGCCAGTGCTGTCTTTTAACCTAAAAAGCTTTTTCTCCTGGTGTTTACCTCTCTTCACCAGTGTATTTGTTGTCAGCTTTCATTTTCTCCCTCAATCTTAATTTTACTAGACTAAACAAGCTGCTCTATTAAATCTCTTAAAAGGCCTTTTGTTCTCTGATGATCCTTCCAGCTCTTTTCTGCAAATATTCCAGTTTAAGTTTATCTTTCCTGTACACACATGACTGTGCAGTTTCCCAAAAGTTATTTCGCCAGTACATGGACTTCCCAATTTGTACTGGAAGAGCCTGCTAGAGACTTGGGCCTTAAGAAGCCACTACAGGCTGCAAAGCAGTGAAGTGAGATGCTAGTGCTGGCTTTTGTTGCTAAGTAGAAAGTCTGTCATGTGGTGAACCAGTTAGAGGCTACATTAGCTTCTGTGTTTTTATTCCCAGCTAGTGTTATGGTTACATATTCCTGAATTCCTGAACTTAGACATCCCTGTGGTCAGACCTACTTCTGGAAGGGAAATCCAGCCTCAGCCGTAACCAGACATTATTTGGATACCTAATAGCACTGAAATGCTTGAAAGAACCTAAATGTGTTTGAGCATTTGTGTGAATTAGAAGTTTTCCCATAGTACTTACCTCTTGCTACAAGGCCCAGTTTGTGTCCCCCTCATTTCCAGCTGGCCATTCTCAAAGCAGTGGTTGGTTTTGCTTTGATGGAAAGCTGGAGAGTTGTTCCATGTGCATTTAAAAGGAAGACCCTGTAGAGTGGATACTGTCCACCAGTTATTAGTGCAGTATTTTGCCTTACCACACATGTTCCTGTACCATGACCCACACTGTAGCACCAAAACAGTCAGTTCTCTACAGGTCTGTTATGGAGTACAGAGGTGTTGTCTCCAGTAAATCCTCATGAAACAGAAGGATGAACCTGAGCTACTTCCTTCCTGCACATCCATAGTGTCAAGAAATCTCAGAGAGTTTTTATGCAGTTGCCATCTCATCCTTTATTGATAAGGTGTTGTGAGGCTCTACAGATCTGGGAAGGCTCGAACCTGATGTAGCTGAGCCACCACTGAGGGTCCTCCTCAGGACTGGAGGAAACAGAAGCCTACCACAGAGGTAGCTCAACCCTTCTAGAGATAGTGACTATGAATGTATTGTGTGGATATAGTTCTCATTTTCTGAGAGATTCTAATTTCCTGAGAAAATTTCTCATTTTTCATACCATTGTGAAGAGGGAAAGAATTTGTCTTGATTGTGACTAGATAGATGTAATTGCAAAATCTGGCGAAAACTTGGTGGCATTTAAAGTAATGGCAAAATTCCTTTTGGCTTTCCTTGGGCCCAGATGGCCTGGATGCTAACCATAATGTACAAGATCACAGCTTCTATTTGTCATCCTCTTTGGTAAAGGTAAAATTTCTGCATGTGGCTTATTTTAAATAGATTTTAGTAGCTGTAACACAAATGTTATCACAGAGAAGGTGAATTATAACAATACATGATAGGAGTTCTTCGGCTACAGAGAATTGTCACGGCTTAGCTGAAACCACATTTTCTTAGCAAAGAATGTTCCCCACACATTTAAAATACATAAAATAGTGAACTAGTTCCTAACTAGTGTTAGGAAGTTTAAATGTGTGCACAGCAACTTAGCGATCCACTTTGGTTTAGTGTTGAGAAGCTCCAGCTTCATATATTGCAGAAGTTCTTCAGACTGTGTTAAAGAAACTGAATAACATACACGGAGTGTAAAACATCAGCTTTGAAAGAGTGAAGCCCTAATACTGGCTACAAGCTCAGTCCCACATGCAAAGAAGTAATGTGGAAAAATTACTGGAAACTCGTATTTAAAACATGATACCTTCCAAAATAATTTCTACAGGCAGTAAGAATTAATGCATTGTGAGCAAAACAGGGTTTTTACTATAAACCTTTAAAAAAGAAAAAAGGTTCAGCACAAGAAGTCTGCAGTTAAATCTGATGATTTAGGCTTTTTCTTTTTTAAGTGTTAATAATTTATGAAGAGCTAACAGTGTTTTCAGAAGAATAACTCCATGCTCACTCATTTTGAAGCAAATTTGGCTTTTTCCTTTTGTTTTCAATTTGTTCTAGTTGCATTCCTTCTGAGTGGGAAAAATAAACCAAGTATTTCTAAGATATAAATAGTTTAGGATGAGATGAGTAATTAAGTGAGAAGAAACCAGAGTTGATTGGTGATAGATCTAAGTGACATTACAATGAAATTTCATTCTTTCCTACTAGCTCAGCATCAAGGAGGTGATGATTTTGTGAAACAATGCTCTATAAAAATGCAATGTATTGCAGAACATGATTATACCTCCCCCCAGAACAAAAAGTAACAACAACAACAAAATTACCTTTTAGTTTACAAAAGACATGCAAAGCATGGCACATTAGGTCATTTCAAGAGTTTTTCCAAGTGTTCTTGCTGCAATCTTGGGCCTTAGGAAACCACTAAATGAGTCTTACTTTTCTCCAGCTGTCACCAGCCCTCACTCATCTGCCTGCTTTGGAACCTGCTCCTTCTAAGCAGTAGGAATGGTAGCTGGTACTAAATGGCACATTTTTCAGAATTTGGCACCCTCCTTAGTACACCTTTAATATTTTGGTTTTCTTCCCTCAAAGCATGGGAGTACAAAGCAAAAGACCATCAGGAATCAAATAGTTTATGTTCCTGTTTACTCCAAAGTTAATAATGCTCATATTCCTTTAATAGAATCAGTAAATTGATGTAAATACATGTAAAATGTAAATGTAAATACATGTATTTGTATTATCGAATTAATTGGTTATTTAGACAAATTATTTTAATCTTTCTTTAAAGACAATTGAAAGGAAACACATCGGCTCTTCATTGTCTTGCCATGCACCATTTTTGCTTTTACTTCCCTGTAGACTGAGAATAAATGTGTTTATTATAGTGAAATAAAAGAGCTTAGATGAACAGAAAAGAAATTATCAATGCTTCTGAATCCTCTTTTGCCATCTGTCAACTTCACATGCTTACATTTTCCTTCGATGTGAAAGATCTGTGCTATTCAAGTATACACTGTAAGCCACTTTACATCACTGATGGAGACAATATTTTAAAGGTTAAAGATTAAAAAATGCGTCCGAGTTTAGAGGAGCCAAAGCCAAGTGAGGAATATAACATGCCATTGTTACTGGGGAAAGGAGTGTCACTTTACCTGGCAGGAGAATGAAACTCCTTGATAAAACCTGCATGTCCTTCCTCCATATTGTACAATTGTTTTGTAAAGTTAGGTTCAGGGAACAGGGGAAGGGCTTATTGTTTATTATTCCTAGATGAGCCATAGATTGCTAGGGGAGCCTTAGTTTCACTGCTACAAGGTTTTACAGAGTTTCTTTAGTGCAGATGAACATGCTTATGCAAGTAGAACTTATTTAGAAGCTGTGTAGCTATTTCTGTGGAATACATTTATATATGGATGCCCACCCAACAGCCTTTCCTGCATATAACTATTTTGGTGAAACAGTACACTTCTAATCAAAGCAGTAATAACAGTAAAACTTTTAAAAGTATATCAGATTTGAATGACCTTTTGATTCTCAATAGTGCTGCAGTGGAAACTCCTCTCTCTTCCTTTTTAGGAAATGTTCATAATTTATCTCATAGAAAGATCATCATAGGGAAACAATAGATTGGACAACAGAGGTCTTGCAACTTCAGTCACACAACTGAAGTGAATGTCAAATCTATTGATACAAATGTCAATGTGGAAAAAACATAAAATGAAAACTGGGAATGCTGGAAGATTAAATGTAAAAATAGTCATTTTAAGCTCTAAACCAAGCCAAATAATTTTGCTACTTAGAAGCACCATTGAAACTATTCAGTAGCACAGGAGCACTATCTGGGGTGAAACAAGCTCCTGTTCATTTATAGTACCTCCTGTTATTGTAAAAGCATACTAACAAAGAATACACAGATGGAACTAAGTTTAGAATGATTACCTGCTGAACTTGTAAAGGAAGGATTATGCCTAGCTGGAGAGCTGTTCCCTGGGAAATCTTGTGCTCCCCTTGGACTTCTGCTGGTGGTAAGGTATCATCTCCTGGCCATTCACAGCAATATTTTCCTTCTCAACTGAAATGAAGTTGACTGCAAAGGAAAGAAGTAGTGAGGTTAATAACTTTTGTCAGTAGGAGCAAGTACAGCAGTTAAAAAGAGCCTTGTAAGTGGGTTTCTGTGCTCTATCCTGACAAAGACTCCGCAGCTTGAACTTCTTTTTTCTTAGTAGCAGAAATATCACATATATGTCAAACTAGTCCATCCCACAGCCTCATTGAAGCAAAAGTGGTCTCCTTAGCAACAGCCTTTGAGACACAAGGAGGAAATTCCCCAGTTGCTCTGACCTGGAAGCTCAAACCCTCCCTCTGGGGACCAGCTGCCCTCTTTGTCTGTAGCTTCATTTTTAAAACGTTTTAGCCTTGGTCTGTGTTTATATTGATAAAAAAAATCTGTATAAAATAAAAGAGGAAAGTTCAGCTGTATAAACCTGTAGGCTGCCTCAGCAAGAGCCAGAAGCAACAATGCTGAAGACAGAAATCATCATTGTGTTTCTTTAACATATAGAGACGAGTAAACTGGCATTATTGCTGTCTTCGGTAGTTGTCACAAACAAGATGAAGCAGGTCTTCCACATGGACAAGCAGCAAAGGCCACTTACCTTCTCTCTTCTGTGCAGACCTATAGTTTTATTGGGTGTGACTTCAACACTAATCCTGCAAATATTAATTATTAATGCTAGGTGACATTTGTAAAACATTGCAAGATCAGGGTACCTATCATATCTGTCTGTTACATCCATGCCAACCTACTGCTACGTGAGGAACTAGGTTAATATGCCAGTTCTGCTGCTGGCTTTTTGTGGAAAATGTTAGTAGGTCATTGAATTGCCACTTTTTTTTTTGTTGTTTTTTCAACTGCAGTGCAAAAAGAGCCTGAGAAAGCAAGTGTAAATCAAAATATTCACACTGTTAGTCTCTGGGAAAGCCTTTTAAGGAACAGCGCTGAATCTCACCTGTATCTATTCAGTTAGCTTCCAGCTGGTAAAAAAAAGAGGTAGCACTAAGAGCAGTTGATGCTGCTGCTCATAGGAAAGCTTTAGTCCAAGGAATGCTGACAGAGTTACAGTCCTGCTAAGTGACCAAGCAGGCCGATGGTACCTCCTAACGAAGTGTCAGTAGAAGTTTAGACACAGGGTCCTAGCTGATGCTGTTTGCTAGGATTTCTCTCAATATTGAACTGCCTGCTGCTGATAAATGGGTACTTCAGAAAAGGAATTTTATGCTATCTGCAGTCAGAGTTTTGATGAAGCATTGCACTGGCTGGTTTATATGGCAATGAGGAAGCCTGGTCCGGTGCCAGGCTTGATGGAAAGCTCTTATGCACATCCATGTTTATACTCTGGTTTGCAACAAGTGACTGAGGGAGCCAATGCCTACGATCAAGTTTGTTTCCCTTGGTGGGAGCACAGCAGTAACATTCAATGTGCTTCTTGTCTCATTATGCTATTGCTTCACTGTCTGAGAAGACCAGCAGAACAGGCTAGTTTATGGACCTGCTTTTACCTCCATTCCTGCCTGCGCTGTTATTCATGAGGTGGGAACACAAGGCAGCTTACGCAAATCTTTCACTGCGTAAATCATCCTGGCCCTAAAACTGAATGCTAAAATGCAACTTGTAAGTAAGCACATCTAAAACTGATTTTGAGGTGGAATTACTGCTCTGCACTAAAATGGTTTTGTTAAGAATGCAAACAATCTGGCATTGGCTTGAGACATTTTCATCTGTTACTTTATTTGTAAGAAAAAGAAAACTTGCTAGTCGTGCTAGCAAACATCAGAGCTAAGCAATTTCAGAGTTCTGGAAACCTTCTGTCTACTGCAGCTCCTAGATATTAACACAAGCAGCAGACTAAACATTTGTACCTTGTTTGTATTGCCAGCTGAAAAATGAAGGTAATTAATGGGCAGCTATAAGGTGAAAGACTCTGGAAAATACCAAAACTTGTAGTCCTGAAATACATAGCATTGATGCCAGAATATTGATTTAATTGCATTACTGTTGCTAAGTAATCTTCCATAGTTTTATGTTATGCATTGATGTTTACAGCTTATTATTTTTTCTCATTTCTTTTCTATAAAATTTTCCCTTTGAACATTTGGTTCTAAATGGATGTTAGACAAAAAAATATCCCATATCAAGTGCAGTTATTCAAGTCAACAGGTAATAGGACTTGACACTTGTCAGGTTTTTTTGAAGTTAGGTTTCGATTCTCTTTTTTGGGTAACATGGACTCTGGTAGTGGATAATTACAATGAATACACTTAGTGGAATTAAAATCAATGACATCTCTGTCTTTGCTCTTTGGGGAAATTGCCAATATAGGCAAAAAAAGATTTTCCAAATACTCTTTTGGAGGTGGCCAATACTAAATGAAACTGGAAAGCAAAAGATGTATGACTGTATAGCACTTGCATTACTCTGGGCTGATTACTTTCTCTAAAATCCATAGTCATGTAAGGTGAACTCACTGTATTTGGCCCTAACTGTAGTGTTTCTTCCAAATTCACAGTTCTCTGCAGGCCACACAGGACATCTGCTCTTCAGTGGAATCAGGGAATGCACACTCCAGCTTCAGCCTTCAAGTCAATTTTGTTAGAAATGAAAGGCTATCAACCTATGGCTTGTTAGGTGCAGAAGATGATAATCATAGTTTGTAGTAAAAAGGGATGGCTATAATGGTCTGGCCTGACCTGACCTTCTGCCTATCCTGTCTGGCAACTTCCATGGCTACCCCAAAAAAGTACAGTAGAAAATATGTTTTTATAAAGACTATGAGTTCAAATTCAAAGAGTGCAAAACATGCTGAGTTTTTCATGCCTGTGGTAAACTGCTCCAGTAGTTACATACCTCAGTGTTAAAAATATATTTTATTTCCTGTTGTAAATTTGCTGATTTAAACTTCAACCACTGCATTTTGCTATCCCTATGCCTTTATACTAGACACTCTTCAATCTGCCCTTAGTACTCATAAAAAAATCTTCTGTCTGTAGGGTGGGACGAAGGATATGAGCAAAGCTAAAAGGCAACAGATTTGCTCTCTCCAGTTTTCCAGGAAAGGCATAAAAATACATGATGCATTAGTTGCTAAATTTTATCACCCTCAAGAGAGCTTTCTGATATTGTGCCAATATGAACACTTTATTAGATTAATCCATATGCAAGTTAGAACGCTTTTGCCTGCACAGCATTTTCTTCATGGTTTTATTGAGTGATTTTTAAGAAAAATATTTACATCCCACTTCAGAAAAGTTACAGGCATTTGTATCAGTCCATTGCCTTGCACAGGGGAAGTTTAACATTACTCTCTAGAAGGCTATTTCTTAGAACAAAACCTTGGGGATGTGCACATCTAGGCACTGTGGCAGGTTCTAGTTTTCATTCATGAATGGGGCTCAGGCTGCATTTCGGCCATTGTAGCATAATGGTAGAATCAGTTCCTAAATATTACAAAAGTAATACCTGTCCTAGGAACTTTGTTTTATAAAGAAGAAAGCTCATTACTGGTAGCTCTTGAGCAGTGAGAGGCGCAGTGATGGATGCTTTAGCCAAGGTCCAAAATGGTGGCAGCACTCCATTGGCACATACCAGTGACTGAAGGGAAAGGCCTGACAATGCCAGGCTGATGGGCCAGGGACTGAAATTCGATAAGCTAACCAAACAGGGTCCAGAGGAGACTTAATCTCTTCAGCTTCCTCTTCCCACTCCTCCTGTTGCTGACTGTGCACCTCCTTTCTTACACCTGCTCTGGCACACTGTAGGCCCTGCTGTGTTCTAATTTAATTCACTAGAATGGCAGAGAATTATTCCATCTTTCCTTGGTTTTTGGGTAGTTTTTTTTGCCATTTTAGCTAATGGAATTGGCACATAAGAAGGGCTCTGGCAAGTGCCAGCACCACCCTGTCGGTGAGAAGGGGAGAGGAGGCAGGTGAGCGCACACTCTGCCTTTGGTAGCAGCAAGCTTTTCATCAGCCTGCTGTGCCTTATGAAACCATACTCTTCAGTTTTAATCAGAATGTAATAAATACATGTAATACCTTGAAATGAAGAGGCCTGTCATGGATCCAGAAGGCAGCAGAGTGGTGAGAGCTTGGAGAAGCTGGGGCTGTGCGAAGCAAGGAGAGAGGGAGAGCCAAGGGTTTCCCTCAGGGCTCCTGCTCTTTCTGCGAGAGACCTGTGTGTATCACTTACCCCTTCCTGAGGTGAAGCAGAGGCAGCTCCAGAACAGTCCCATTCCCAGCAGTAAGAATATTTTAACTTGAATTTTTTTTTTTTTAATTCCTTTGAATTTACATTCTCCTTTCCTTCATTTGTTTCTGAATGCCGTGGATGTTTACCCCCAGCTGGGGACAGTAAGGGGACTGCATTACTCCTGACGCACAGCTGCTGCACAGCTCACAGTGGTGAATGTGCTGGCGCAGGTGACCTGGCAGGCTCAGGTGCTCCAGCATGGTCCTGTATGCCAGCAATGTGAGCTGCTTTTTACCACACAGTAAAAAGCCAAAATTTCTGTGCACATGCACATCAGATCTGCAAATGGACATGTGAGAGAGGAACATTGTTCAGGCCTCATGGATGGTAAGCTGACAGGTCTAACATCACACAGGATCTGAGGTACTTTGTCAGCATGTCTGGATTTTGGTGGTAGATTCCAGCTACATGTAAATAAACTTTAGAATTGATTCAGACTTTAAGTAGTTATTTTTCTCTTATGTTTGTGACATAGATGCACTGGTCAAAGAAGTTAGCCTGTAATAGGAGTTACTACAAGAAACACGTAGTTGTGTAACATAAATTACTCTAAAAACATCCCGTGCCATACATGTAGCTTTTGCAAAAGACTGTCAGGTTGAATCATGAAAATAGAAATCATCTACATAAACTGCAGTATGCTTTCCTGTGTGTCTTCTTGCTCTTGGTCTGTTGCTATTGCATGCTTAGATTGAAGCTTCTGAGCATTTTTTATTTTCTTCTTACTCTCTTTTGTGCTGCTATTTATTTTGTCAGTCTGTTGTTTCTATGTTTATGAGGTAGAAATCTATATTGTCATTCACTGTCACTTGGTATTTTCATAAATCTTTGGGCATATTTAAAAGTGTCTATAACCACGATTTTGATGTAGCAGAGGAAAAATCCCAATTATAATATCCTACATAAATATTTTTATACAGTATAATAGCTCTAAGTCATGTGAAAAATGGCTGCTCTTCAGCTCTGTGGGTCTGGTGAAAATAAAGTTGAAGAAACCATGAAAATAAAGTTGAAGAAAACCATAAATGAGAGAGAATAGTGTCCCTATGCCATTTTAGATGACAAAAAGATAGGGTTTTGCTTACAGACTTAAGTCTTTACCCTTCCTCGTGCCCTGATGTACTCAGTGCCCTTTTCACCAGAGCACTGCTGCTCTCACAGTGCATGTTTTGCTAGTATTTGCAAACCACCTCCATATGGTTTGTAAGGATTTTTAAAAGTAGAAATATCAGAGTATTATACTTGAAATCCAAATTTATCTCTATTAAATGGAAAATGAACATTATAAACCCAAGAACTGCTTGTGAGCAATCAGAGATTAGGTAACATATGTTTTAAATATTATTTTCAAAGCAGTGACAATTTTTTATTTTTCTAAATTGAAGAGTAAGTACACGACTACTTTAGGATGTCATGTCAAAGTAATGGGAGCACCCCTGACTGGACAGACACTAAATAAAAAGACCATGCTGATGGAAAATCAGGGCTGTTGTAGCAAGTCAGACAACTCTGTGAGGTTTTGGCAGGCTTGCCTGAACAAGGCTCGTGTGAATTGGGTTTGGTTTGGTAATTACAGGAGCTAAAAACTGATAATTCTTTTCATTTGTTACATTCTCAGACTTTAGCATATGTGTTTCAAGGTTTTATCCACGGTCATGAAGGACATAAACATAAGGGCAAGGAATGGAAAAGTGTAGCCAATATGATATAGGAAATTACTCCAGGACTTGAGGCTTGAAGCACCCTTCATATATTGATGGACTTATGACAAAAGTTAAAAGAGTTGGCAGTGCTGGTGAATGGTCTGTTCAATTCAGAATCTTTTGCAGGAAATACTGTGCAGGCAGTGCTCTTTACCTACCTCTGTTGTTCTTAGCTACTATTGCTATTACCAAGTAGGTAATGTATATGGTAGGGAAAAGGATTCTAAAGAAATGCATGTTGTAAATGGCTACTGCTTCTACACTACAAGGGCAGCACTTGTGCACAAAGTCCTGCACATACTTCAGTTTTCAGGCTGGGCCACAAACCATTTGCTGTGTATATCCTTACCGATGTTTTTGTACCCTTTTCCATGTGCTGAGTATTTCTCTAGGATACTTCATCTTTCACAGCATGACATGAGTCTTAATTTATGATTCGCTTGCTCTTCTAATTCTTTGGAAACAAAATATGGTCATCAGCAGAGATATTTTAATGCTGCGAGCTTCTATACTGATTCCACAGTTTTAAAAGGCTCAGGAAATGATTTGGACCTTTCAAGTAGTCTCTGATTCCATCTCTGATTTGTGTCTGTTTTTTCTTACATGTTCCAATGAGTGCAGTGTGTAACCATATACAGAAACTGTGATTTGTCTCTTGCCATTAGTGGAGTAAATAAAGGATAAAATTATCTCCAATCTAACTACTTTGTACATACTTGCATTTAAAAACACAGACACCTCTTCTAGTCACAACAGTTCCTCAGCTGCAGCTTGTAGAAACTTGGGTAGGAAAGAGGAGGTAAAGGATATAGCAGGGCTTTTATCATGTCATGCCTGCCCTACTTTTGTGTTCTTCCATAGTAATCCACTATCCAGTGCTGGCAGAGATGGCTTTCTGTGCTAAGGAGACAGTGGATCTGACCCAGTATGTCCATTCTTGTGCTTAAAGATTGAGGGCATTCTGACTCTTGATGAGACCTTTTAGATACCATAATAAATACTGACTGCACAGTTAACCTGAAGGAGTTAAGTTTAATTTAGCTTCTTTTACAAACTGCTTCTTAAAGGCTTTTCTGTTTGCTCATCTCCACTGGATCTTAAACAGAGACACTGTGTTACTATGGAAAATAGCGAGCAAGCAACAACAAATGCTTCCTCACATGGAAGCAAAGCACCCTGCTAACCATCAGCCATGCAGATATGACTGAAACTGGAAAAGAAAACATGGGGGGAAAATATGAAATCAGTTCCAGCTTTCATTCTGTCCTTAAGCGAAATACGACCTCATTTTCTTCCACAGCACAGTGGCATTCATGTGATCTTGGAGAAGGGTCATTTGCTGATAGCAATTTCATTATTCGAGGATACCCACCACAGGAATGACTATCAGTCTGAAACAAGAGATTTTGAAAAGCCTTGCCTGAGTGTTACCCTTCACATACGCACATCTTATACTAAGCCAAAAAGAATAAGAGATTTTTCTTCTATGATTTTCTTAGTTCCAAGAAATCTCTTCATGAGACATATGTGGGAATATAATACCTTCAATCCAGTCAGACTTTGTCTTTCTTCCAGACTCTGAAAGCATAGGAGAGGTATAAATTAGAAAAATTTGACATTAGCCTTGATCTTTGCTTTGCCACCTAGAATGTTTTCCAGGGTCAGCCTTGAAATTCAACACAACACCATTCTGTTGGAATAAAGAAAAAGTTGCACAGTGGAGCTATTTTATTTTTAAAAATATGACTGCTGTACCTTTTTTTTAAATAGTCACAAAGGACCCAATCTATTTTTAAACAACTGAATCTTTTCATTCCAAAGTCTGCTTTTTTTCCATCCATTTGCAGTTTTCTTTTTATAATGTTTTTGACTAAGCAGAGTTACAGTCAATATTCATACAACGTACTGAAGTTGACATTGTAAGTCTTCGTTTCAAGGAACCATTTGTGTTGTGACAGGCAAAGAACAGACCAGTTGCACTGTTGTTTTTACTGAAGACAGGCAAAACTAGGACAAATCCTATAGGACTCATTCAAGCAAAATTCCAAGAGAAACTGTGCCTCAGTTCATCTAAGAACATTCAGAAATGGAATTTAGCAGTTCCATATTTTTCACAGTGTACTCTAAAAAGTTCAGATTGTCTCTTTGAAGCTGCTGCTCATGCATGATTCAAAAATGTCTAATTCAAATATAACATAAATGTAAAAACTTAGCAAAAATATTCATCAGAAATTCCTTCATTATAAAATTCCAACTATCCTATAGCTGAATTTAAGCTATTTTTTTAACAATTAATAGTAAGCAAGATAGTCTGAAAAGTGCTCATTGCCTTATGAACTTATCTGCAGCAGCAATGGAACCACATCAGTCTTCCCAAATCAGTAACATATTTATTTATCCAAAGAATTAAATAATAAAATCTAGAGCCTTCATTTTTTTAGTCTTTTTCTAGTTCTACTTGGTCATGTAAATGAGCAGCTGACTTTACTAATTTCTTTCTTCTATCAGGAGGCAGCATTCTTTTGTAAGGAGTGCAATAATCCACCCATGTACATAAATTTTTTGTAATACATCCCCGTTTCATCTGAACTTTTCAAGAATTTTAACTTATTCAAAGCACATTCAGGTGGTATATGGGACTCAGCATCCACAATGCTTATTTTTTAACCTAATTTGAGCTGCCTGAAGCTGACAAGGTCTTGGCATATGCGCATGATTCTGCTTTGAGTCAGTGCAGGAAACGTGGAATTAATAAGAGACTTTTCTCAACCTTTAGTCACCACTCTGTATGTAAACAGAAACGTTTTCCAATGAGTGATTTAGACTAAGTTCAAGTTTATAAACTTGACTCCTTGAATTTTCTTTCCTGCATCAGAAAAATAAATTAAGCATCATTACTTACCAGGAAGGAAGTGTACCTGCAACATAGCAGGATGATCCTGCAGAGAAAGTAACGTAGACTTCTCTGGACATCAAAACCATGCAATAATATTTTACTTCTCCCCTGGTAGAGAATCAAAGGGAAACTTGGGTACTCCAGTTCAAACCACATCACAGCTGAAGTGTCCAAAGAGAATCTGAAGTTTCAGATTCAGCCACTGCTATGTAAAACAATGCCACAGGAACATTCCCATGTCAAAACCACAATTTTTATAGCCAGTTGAATAGCTCTTTCAGGCAATGAGCAATCCATTCAAATATATACCTTATTCCAACTAAAACAGAGATACAGTGTCTATCTGTTCATGGAGAGTACTTAGCCTAGACTTTAATCTCTAGAAATTGGCATAATTTGAAGGCACTCAAGAGAACAAACACTCAAATTACAGACTGTTAAAATAGGAAATATGCTGGATTTCTACTGGCATGCTTTGTTGGACACTTCTCTAGTTATGTGCAGTCCAAATATAACTGCTTTCTGTATTAGTTTGAAGGTATTAAGGGGCACATTTTCTATACATGAACTGAGATAAGGGCTGCAGATCTAACTTGTAAAAGTAAAAAGAGTGGGAGGCCTCAAGAGTATGCTTTCTAATCATGTGTATGGAAAGCTCTTCTATGGGTATACCACAATGGCTATAGGGACAGAGCTGGCTTTACACGGAGCAGGAGCAGAGACTGGATCTCTGTGTTCTGTTATGTCTTGAACAAGGCTGCTACCTGGGAGAAGCCTAGTTTCTGATGAGTAAATGTGATCCCATTCTTCAGTACTGTGTTGTGTTTTAAAATATTATTTCTAGCTGTCTCTTACAGTTTCCAAGGGCTGATTTCACTGTGAGCGAGCATACAGTACCAGGACTCTCTTAGGAACCTATCCACTATGTTTAGACATCCAAATGCCTTAAAATGAACCTGTCCTGAATAGAGAGAGCAAAAGATTTAACTTTATGCACTTTAGAAGAAAACTGAAGAAACATCTCACATCTAAAAATCCTTTATTTTTGCAAATCATAATTATCAGTGTCCTTGACCCCTTTTGCCACAGGACATACCAGAACTCCAGTTTTAACTTGCTGTGCTGTCCTTTGTAAGACTGAAAACAAAGGATATTTGTCCCCAGTTTTCCTTACAGATAATAAATTTTAGAACAACTTTTCAATTAACTGTTCTCGAAATGAATGAACTAAAATGGATACTGCAATAAAAAGTTGAACAAATTATTTGCTTGGAAAGGATTTTCTTTATCTCAGTTTAAGCTCACAACTCAAACTGTACAGATAAAAATACCTTTCTTGTGTAGATAGGATCTCTGAATGTAAATATCAAGTAGTGATAAAGAGTGTATTTTACTTTTAAAACATTAGGGTTTGGGATAACCTCACTTAAAATTTTGAAAGGCCTTGAATTTCATTAACTAGAACTCTTTGCTTTGTTTCTGGTGGAATTCCCATGGAAGCAAATAAATGTTTCCCTATCTTTTGGTTATCAGTGGAGGAATTCATGGGCTGAATTTCCTTCGCGTAAAGCTGTGCTCCCAATCCTCATGCCAAAACATCTACTGCTAGAAAAAAGCTGTTTGAATAGTGTTTCAGTAGTTTTGAATAATTCAGGTCTCCACATTCTGGACTCCAGACCAATTTGAGGTTTGAAACTGTGACATTTGAGGTAAAGTGATATAAATGGAATGACACATGTGCCTTCCAAGATCTGGAGGCCTGCGACCCTCCCGGTCTCTAGCTCATTCAGGAAATTATCTTTTTTATAATGTTGACATTCACATATACAAATGAAAATCCATGGCATTTCCCTGACCTGACACTGAAATTCACACAAAAGGGAGCAGCAGGCTCAGAATGATATAAAGTGCTAAAGGAAACAAGAATAATAATCTTGGATTTCATTTATTGTGCTTCTTTAAATCTTTGTTTGGCAATGTTTCTGTGGAAAGATTGAAGTTTAATTTTTCACATGTTTAACACCTGGTTAAACACGATGGCAGTGGCCAAATACACCTCATTAAGGAAAATTTGTGACTACTGTCCTAATGAAGTCCCAGCTTTTTCTGTGTACTGTAATGAATGAATTCTCTAGAAGCTTTTTCAATAAAGCATCTGTCACAATTGCGTGTGTCCAGATTAAATGAAACACATTTTATTGAAATAACCACCTCAACTGTGATTGTTTTTGTAATTTGGAAATGTGTTTCTAATATTGCTGTTTGTAGGACAGCAGAGGGCAAATATTTTTACAAAGTAAAGCAAAAATATTGATGCTATAAAAGAGGGTTTTTCTTGACACCTGTCAGTATTTGGTCCTGTGGCTAACAAATCCCCCCTTTTTTGACTTGCCTTCTGTACTAGGTAACTTTTGCCAGCACCTTGGAAGCATTCTGACTTCATATCTGCTGAAAAGGGCTACAGGTCAAGTATCTTTTACCTCCCTTCTATCACCCCCAGAGGTCAGAAGTTCACTTGCATAGCTTTGGAGCAGCCTGCTTCACTAACAATTGGTGAAACAAGATTGCGTTAAAGAAAGCAGTGCTAATTATATTAGAAACTATAGAGAAGAATTAAATGAAACAAAAGTTAAGCATAAGAAACTTTCCTGTATCTGGCAGCTGCACAAAGTCTAGCTCACCAGGTTACAATCTCATAGTTATTACTGATATGTTCAAGCACACTAGAAAAACGTATCAGTGCTTATCTGACCTTTCTTCTCATAACATGGTTCACAGATCTGTAGCAGCAGGAACTTCAGCCAGCAGCAGTTTCAGGGAAGAACAGTTCTGGTAGTCATGAACAGCAGGGAAATGCTTCACCTTTTCAAGCTTCCTTCAGCTTAGAAAACTCCCTTGTTAGGATAACTGAAATCCAATTTTGTCAGTGGCAGGTTGTGTTAAATATGTTTCAAGGACACAAAACCCAAGCAACTGTTTTGCCAACTGCAGAATGTGGATAATTTCGCCAGTGCTGACAGCGTTTACAAGCCCTTGTGTGAAAATTCCGGATTTTTGCTAGATGTGTCAGAATATGCTGTCCTTATGAACTGATAAAAGGAAATCTTTAGCTTAGCCCACACACACGCACTTTTGCATTTCTCTTTATGGAAGCTCCACTGGTCTGTCACTCTTCCTCAAAGGAGAGAAAGAGAATTATTATTTCAATACAGTTATTCAAAATTAGGTATATTGGATTTAAGTATGTCTTCTGCAGGCAAAGACTGCTGCCATAAAGAAGGAAACTGGACAGGCTGGCTGATCAATGTGCAGAATTTTATGTTCTTTTCGGTGCATTGTAATCTTTAATAAAAAATGCAAGGATATTCTGCTGCCAGGTTGTCATTGCTTTTAAAATTGGACTTTGATGTTTCACCAAGAGTTCAACATGCCTTGAATTTCTTTAGTTGGTGACTGCAAGGAAAAAAAATTAATTGTCAGAATTAAGAGTCTCATTCTAGAAATCTGTCAGCTTCAGCTTTGAAAGCTCATCACACTAAAGAAAAAGCAGTCACTTGGAAGCACAAATCATGGATGGGACATGCAAGAGCACCTTCAGCTTGCACAAGACTTGAGTCTGTTGGAAATTTTGCAGGATGTGAGTGAGTTGTGGCCTAGGAAATTCTTTAATACCGACACATGAACGAAACTGTTCAGGACAGGGAAATCCATCTCTAACACAGGGATACGTTCACGTTCATCTCATTATATCAAACTGTCGCATCTAGCACCAGCCTCTTATATACTGAAGGAGCTGTGCTGTCTTTCCAGTGCCTGCTCTCAGAATTGCATTGAATTGAATTCAAAATATCTCATTTCCCACTTGTGCTGATTGTGAAAGCCCACAATACATAACCAGAACTGACAGGAGATGACAGCCACGCAGAGAAAAGTGTGACATGTAGGGTGTTTTGAAAGAGGAATGGAGGGCCAGAAGTGACAGCAAGGAAGAGCAGGGAAGAGAAAAAAAATATGACGGCTTTAAGAATGATAGAAGAGAGGAAAACCATGGAAACAATGTCAGACAAGGAGTACAAAACTGAAAACAGGGAATAGAAACTATTCGTTCTATTTAGGTTAAGAAGGAGGGATTCAAAGACCTGGAAAAAGGAAGAACCTGGAAAAAATACATAGGAGAGTGAGAGTGTTATGACAATGAGGTTAGAAGTGGTATAGAAAACCACTATAGAGGAAGCAGAGACAGCTAGAGGAGAATAGAGGCTAAGGCAAACATCACTAAATATGAGGAATGAGTAAGGAAGGGAGACTTTGTTTGAGACTCGAATTAACTGTTGACAAAAACAAAAAATAAATAGAAACAGAGAATAAGGAAAATGTTTGGGGAATGATAAAGCAAAAAGGAATGTGAAAACATTTGGGCATAGGGAAGAAAAATAGATAAGAAAGGGTACTCTAAAGCAGATAAGGAACATAACCAAAAATAAAATAAAAAAATCCAAACCCATAATAAACCAAGGAAAAACCCCCAAACAACTTTCTTGTCTTAAGACATCAAGGCAGGAGAAAGAGGTTATCCATTGTTCACATATTCTTTTCTTTTGCAAAAGACTGTACACTGTTTACAAATTACAGAAACAGCAGAGTAACTATAGCTACCACAATATATGCTGCTGCAAAGCCAATCTTCTACATGCCCATGTTAATTCCTGCAGAGATGACCTTGTGATGCAAAATTATATTGAAAGATCAAGATACATGCATCCAAATGTATTAGAAAATTTTCATTTATCTTCCTAATCAGCTTTACATTAGTACTGTATTTGTAGTGACTGACACTTGCTTTGTCTGAACCTTTCCGCAATAAACTACTCCTCTAGGAAACCATTTCCCAAACCTATCTGAACATACACCTAGGTTAATTGGCAAGTTCACATGAAGTAACTGAGACATAAGCACAACATAATCCTTGCTATATAAGGTACTCTTCAATGTTACAGATGAAAAAGATGATTTAGAAAGGCATTTGGGGACAAAGGTATTTTATTGTAGCCTAGAGATTCAGGCAGATGTCTGTACTGCTTCTGATTATGATTTTGCCATCCATTGGATTAATTGTCCCAGGAAAGTTACTTTGCATTTCAGGTTATTGAGTATGTTTTGATTTCTACATATTTTATAGGATGCTGCAAATCTTTCCTAAATTTGTCCAGGAACAAGATAAAAAAATACATCTTCTATGTTAAGTAAGAGTAATGCTAAAGAGAGTGTTTCTACAAAGAACTCTACCATTTCTGTACATTCACTGCTTATTAAAAATCTTTCAAGCACTCTCCAGTGATTTTAGCAGACATTGGATTAGACTAAAAGTTAAAGCCTCACTGAAGCATTCAGTTAGAAAAATATGATGTTATCTGTGAACCACCGCATTCTGAACATTGTGATCAGGCCACAAAAAATGTAGCTTGAAACAGGTGCCAGACATTTTTGTAGAAAATTGGTGCAATTTCAGATCAGTTTAGTGGAGCATCCATTTCATGAAGCAGCTAACCAGCTGCTCACATTCCTATTTCACTCATCTTAACAAAGTTGTTAAAATCTTCGTAGAGTTTTCTACTAATCATACACAGAACCACACTTTCAAATGGTCATGCTTTCTATTCAATCCATTCTTCCTTCAACTGTGCCAACACGTGTTACTGCAGGATACTCACTATGTAGGAGCCCACAAAATGTGCAGCAAAGTTGCCTGGAATCTAATCTGTCCAAATATGGTCATATTACCTATTAAAAGTAAGATGTAAAAGGAGAAATGGAAGAAAATTATTATAAACTGAGTGTAAGTGTCCAAACTACAAATTGGGTTAGAGGGAAAACAGGCTCAAATTTTCCCTTCCTCTCCTTACCAAGCTACACTGAACTCAGTGGGGTGACTCAAAGCAGAGTTCGTAACTGAAGAATCACATCTAATTGTTATTCATTCTTACTCAGTACGGAACATGTTTATTTTTTCTCATTAGACTGTTTAGTAAACCACAGTTATTCAGTTAGTGATCAAACCTTAATTAGATTACTTACATACCAAAATAACCCCAGTCACTTGTGTGAACCACATTAACTTCTAATATTTTAGAAGGAAATCACAGACACTGAAACCAGCTCCCTCTCTGATGATGGGAGAGCAGCTGCCTGCAAGATGATGGTCGTGCCGAGGATACTTTATGCTCTGCAGATGGTTCTCTTCTGTCTCAAGTTTGAAGATAGAGATGTGCTGAACAAGCCTTTTGTAACATTCCTACTGAAATGTTAACAGCCAACAACCAAATCTGAACAAAAAAGAGCAGTTGAATATTCCCTCTAAATACAAAAATCGATGGCCTTTTAGCAGCAGTGACTAATTTGGTATTTCCTAAACAAGGACTTGATTTATGATACTTGGAAGGGATAATGTTTTTAAATGTTAGAACCAGAATGGAATTAAATCATTGTTGATTGTAGTGCATGCCTGCTCACACCAGTTATCATCCTTCTACTGTCTGAAGATTAATACTCTGTATATATACTGTGAGAGGAGAAAGATGGAGCAAATTCCTTTCAGCATTTTTTCAGTTTAGTAAGACTTTTTTTTTTTTGCCCTGGTAAAAAAATTCTATTCCCAGCATTTTATATGAAGTAACTGCAGGAAAGTAAGTTGAAAAAATGTAGTTCACAATTAACAAAACCATTAGTCACAAAGATGTGTGCAGTGAAAGCCTGATCACGTGTAGCAAAAATTTTCTGTAGTGTCAGCCAGTGCCTGATGAGCAGGGCTGCACTCTTGTGAGGAGGTGTCAGACTGCATCACTCCAGCCAGCTTGCTATACACCCCATGTAAGTGGTACCTTTTAGGGATGGTGGATGAGAGTAATGAAAGGGTCTAAGAACAGGATGATTTTTCCCTGAGGAACTGAAAATAATCACCTCCTGAAGGCAGAAGGTGAATTTTGACAGCTGTTTGTACAGGTTAATTTTTGTCTTCTTTTCTGATGGCCTTTTACAAATAAGTGACATTGTGTAGCACCAGTACTACCTATGGATTCAAAACTAAGCAGGGCTTTTTTTAGCGATGAGAAACACGCCACAATCATGAAATGCTGTTGCAGATCTTGCCAGCAGAAACAGGGAAAGATATGTTCTTTAGTGTTCTGATTCAACAATTGACACTGTAAATTAATTTGTGCTTTTTTAATATTAAAATCACCATTGGTTTTGAACAAAGAGGTGGCATGAATGAAAGGCACTGAACAGCTGGTAGGGAGAGTGACAGAATGGAGAAGACTCCTTATTTTTACAAGTTACTCCACACCATCTCATTTGTCAACCCACAAAGAAATTAGTAGAGTCTGCAAACTCCAACCCATGAAGTCCTGCTATTAGTACTGTGTTTAACACCTTGAAGTAGCATCCTGATGGGCGTTTTTAGCAAGTTAAAATGGGATAATAATTATAACATGGAAATAGTCTCTGCTTCTCTGTAACATGTAGACCTAACTACTTTGTCATTGCATAGATACAATCCATATATAAACAAGTGATACAGAGATGGCAGGATTTCAATTCTTTGTTTGCTTTGCCGGCCTTTTCCAGCATTTTGTGGATATCCATTTCTTATCAGTTATCCTTTCAGTGTTACTTCTGATGAGGGCATTGCCTCTGACAGATCTGCCTGTGTACTGCAAGCTTTCATCAAATTGCCAAAATTACTTCACTTGTCATTTGAGCCTTTTCCCACTCAGCTTAGAAAAGATAAAGGCCTCTACATTCTCATCTGCATACATGCATACTGGCTTGTTTTCATTATTTCTAACCATAAAGAATATTTTTTGGACTACCTTTCAAAAAAGTCTCTTTTCTATCAGACCTTGGGGCAACTACAGTTGTAGATATAAACTGATGGACACTAATTTGCAGTGGTTTTTTTCAAATTAAACCATAACAAAATGCTAAAATTGAAATGTATTTTAGATAGCCTCTTAACATTCATATATCTCATAATTTTACTAACTTGACATGATTTTTAAGTCTATAAAGCTTAATACTTACTGAGTCTTCAGTTTTCATTTCCAAAATCAAAAAGAGATACCTGGAGAAGGCAGCAACAGGAGTTGCTACAGATTTACACCATTTAGACAAGATAAGACTGCTTCTGGCTTTATTCTAGATGGAGTTTCGCCATAGGTAGGATAACAGGTGGTAGAGAGGGGAGGTGGAGTCTCCTAAGAAATTGCACGAGGTAAAAACTTCTTACTTTTTAGTTGCAATTTATGTTTGTCTCTCACTGGCAAGATCACATCACTATGATATTATGCAATGACATATTTCTAGTGCTTGTACTGCTGAATACAGGGTAGAGCACTCACCAAATCAGTCATCTATAAAGATACGTGGCAATCACTGAAAATCAGAATAGAACCCCCAGAGGGTGAACATACTTCAATGTAGATTAATATTTCATACTAAGAAACACATTCTTGTTCTATTTTGGTTTTCAGGATGCCAGAACACCATGTTCTGGGCATGATTTGTGATGAAAACCAGAGAAAATTCCACTTTTTCCTATGCCATAAACCTGCCAGTCATTTATAGATAGCATCATTAGAGCAAGCAGAAGTCAGAGTGCTGGATGTAAATCTTTGTGTCATTAGTCAACCATTTATGAAAGTGTTTTTTAAAGCTCTGTAATAAATAGCATAATCGATTCTGTCAGTGGGCCTTGTTTTCCTTATTTTTTCCTATTAAAAAAGGCCAGTGAAAAGAGAGGTTAATTAAAAGTCTATAATTTTTAAGACATAGAACTACTTTCCAAACAATGCTTATTACATAAGAAATATTCCATAAAGATGATTTTATGATAATTATATAAAAATTAACTTATTCAGAGCTCCAGCAAATATTGCTCCCAGTCTGTGGAACAACAAAAATTATCAAGTAGCTAGAGAAGCTTTGTTATAAACAACTTAGTAACTTTTGCATAAGTGATATACATATATGCATGCATACACATGCACAAACACAGTCAAGTGAGAGGAATGTCCGGCATATGTGGTTTTACCCTGTGTTGGAGATGGATATCTCCTACTTAATTTATTGCAAGAACCTGTCTAAATTTTTAAAAGTGACAAATTAGCTGAATCCAAGGCACTAAGAAGATTTTGATTTTCAGCTGGAAATTTAGTTTGAAAATTAAGCTCTGACCGCTTTTTATCAGAGCCACCTCTTCAAAGTGCAAACATATAAAATATATCTGAATCAGGTATTAAAAATGAGGCCTGTGACTGAAAGTTCTAATGCATAAAGACCAGAATTTTGGCATGGTGTAGGAGACAAATTATACACTATATACACTTTGATGCCATAGAGCATTAGCAAATTACCATTAAAGTTTATGAATACAAAAACAATTTTCATCCAACATCCAATTAAAATGAAAATGTAACTAAAGTCTTCTACCAAAAGTCCTTACTTCATTTAAAGCTTTTCTTAAAAATAATAAAGATTCTCTGAAAGATCTCTAGACTAAGAAAAAAAGTAGTTTTAACCAATCAGTACATACACAATCATCTTTTCCATTATATCTTGTTTCATAAACTTTCTTTCCATTAAACAAATTCATTCTGTTTTCCTATTTCTATTCAGCAGCCAAAATCATAACAAAATCAGAAGATACAAATCAAATAATATACTGCAAGTTTCCATTCTTCAGTGAGAAGAAACCAGACTGTTCTCTAGGCTACAATATTCCTGACAGCATGTAGTGTGAAGGTCCAGCCCTATCTGCTGCTGCAAAGCAAAATGCTATTAAGAGTAAGTTTTGAACAAAGAGAAGCATTCAGAGTCCTTCTCCAAATACAGTAGAATTAGTCTAGCAGTCAAAGTTAATTCTTACATAGACCTTGTGTAAAAATGGTGTGCATTTTGGAGGATTAAAGCCAAATTCTGATCTCATTGATGTCAGATGAGATACCCCAGTGACAAATGTGGGTTTTGGCTTCCCAAGCAGCCATCAGAGTCAATGTGTTTCTAATAAGGTGGAGACTCAGTAGGGGCCAGGTACTCTATTAATTTAAATTGTTGGAGTAGCAGGAGTTGTGTAGAAGGGTAGTAGACGGAAAATGTTTTCTGCCTCCCCTGAACGTGTACTCCAGGTCCAGAAATTCAGTTGCTGCAGCCCAGCATTTGTACTGGCTGAGCTTCTGGCTGAGTTATCAGCCTTCTATATAGTAGTATAATAAAGCAAATACTTAATGTATATTTGCAGGAGAACTCAGTTTCAACTGTTTAATTTCTCACTTATTTTGGTTTGGGACAGAATTCTACCTGTTCCCCTGTAAGCAATTATGTCCCTCGTATTTTTGAAAGTACTCTTGTACCTACTATTTAAATAAATCTTTAGTTCAAGGGTAGCTGATATTCATTAAATGAATGATATATTTATTGAAAACCTGAAACAAAACCTGTAGCTGGGTAATAATATTGTGATGGAACAAAATGTTGCTCTTCTGACAGCAGTGCAATGCCCCAAGGACCACTGTTGGGGTGTCTGCAACATCAGCTCTTTTTCTACAATAGAGAAGGCACTCACCAATAGCTGGACTTCAGGATACATGGTGTAGGCACAACAGAGTAGGGTTTTTTTCTTTAACAGCACCTGCAGCAGTGCTCAGCACCCCCACTCCCTCAGCTATCCTCTCGAGAAAACCAGGCTATGCATGTAAGCGATGCTATGGTCCTAAGCTGTTCCTCTGGGCTTCATGAATCTGGCACACTTTCAGGGACCCAGAAGAGAGAGGCTGAGGAGAAAGCTGCAAGTATACCCATAGGCAACACAAACTGAGAAAATCTCATTTACCAGTAAAATCTCTTTTTCTTTGAGTGCTTCTACATGTATTCACACAGTATATGGCTTCAGGCAGCACTTCCAGCATACCACTGTGTAGCTGGAGAAGTGCCCTGAGGTCCTTTAAATGAATCAAGACAGAAGGACTCTCTTTTTTCATGACAGAGCAATCTTGTGCCTAAAAGTATCTGTATTTGTGTAGCGTTGTTACAGAGAGGGTGAATGCAGTCCAGATGGCAGCTTTGCAATTTGCAGAGATGAAAACACCCTACAGAGAGGTCACTAGTACCATCTGAGCTGTAATGGAGGTTCAGACCATAGTGTGCTGCCCTGCCTTACTGATGCTTAACAGATTTTAACATCATCTGTAACCCAGTAAGACAGTCTTTATGGAGAGATAACTGACCCTTGAAACACAAATTTCAGAAGACAGAAAAAATTCTCTGTGTTTTTCACCCTGCCCAGATAATTTTAAGAAACATATGAATTATATGGAACATGCAAGAGTATTTTAGGCAGAAAAAAATAGATTAATTTTTCAATTAGGACGAAAACTGGACTTGCTCTCAGAGAGACACCCAGGAGCAGTCCTGAGCATGACTTTTTCAGGGAAAAAAAGGGCTATTTTCATTGAAATGAAGGAGCAAGCTTCATGTTGACCTGTCAGGGACAGATTCAACTCCTCCAAGACTAGGACTGCTATCTGGCAGACCCCTTCACTAACACAAGTGAATTCCACCGTAGTGGAGTAAGAAAGGCCAGAGTCAGTAGTCCACTGACTACTCTTTGCCTGGGCTGATGGCTCTGCTGTTCAGCCTTAGTTAAACATAGGTTGGGTGGTTTCATTGCAAAAATGTACCAAATGGAACATAAGATCAAGTTGGCTTTGTAGGAACATATAAATACAATCCTTTCTACTACTGCCAGCTAAAGCATTTGCCATATGAGGTGTTCATGTGCTCTGCATGTCAGAACTAGCTAACCTGGGTCCCATCACATAAGGTGCTGTGGTTCAGGAGTGTAGCTGATGGACCTGAAATGAGAAGGTCTGGTAGCAAGGAGAGGACCAGGATAAGCCACACACGAGAGGACAAAGAGTATGTGAATGTTCTGACTACAGGTTTTGGAAACAGTGCAGCAGACCTGCACCTGTGGCAGGGAGGAAGACCACCATGTGTTTGGGGCCTTACACTGAGGATGTAAAACCAGAAAGCTGCTTGAAAAAGAGGAGGAAAATAACAATCTCACTTGCATGACAAATTGCTGGAGTCCGTCACACTAACACATGCCTTGCTTTTCTTTTGTAGTCTACTTATATTTTTACATGTTTGCACTTAAAAGTAATTACTTTTACGTGTAAAAGTAATTATAGAACAACTAGCTCTGTATCATGAAGGAGAAATTATCTCCCTTCCAAAACAGTTAGCCCTTATGCCAGAAAATAAAAAGATGGGGAAAAGTTGGAGATACTTAAATCTATATCTATATATCTATATCTCTTTTCAGGAAAACTTAGTAACCTTTTCCAGTCCACAGGTGCTAACTCCAAAAGCAAGTAGACATTTATTTGTGCATGCTATACTGAGTCCCAAATTCCAGTTCAGTATTCAAACTATAAGGCTGTTTTCTTCCCTTTGTTTCTGAACATAGTCAAAGTAGGAAATAATTTCATTTTTTCATATGATGCAAGTCTTGAAAAGTCCTAGGAACTGCCAGCCTATATATTGAACTAACTTTATACCCCCTTTTTAAATTGAAAAATATGAAAGTAATTGTCTGCTCATGATAATCTCTTTTCTGAATGAACCAATTTTTAGATGTGGCTCACAGTGGGCATTCATGAAATTAAACAAAAGAATTAAAATTCCTTTATTTCTATATATTAGGTGATATCCTATTTCCTTTGGGAACAGGATTTCTATTATTGTAATATCTTAGAAGCACTTGTGTTTAGCTATATTTTCTATTATGTCTTTATGTGAGCATTATCATACACTGCTGTACATTTTGCTCTTCTTCTAATCTCATACTCAAATATAAATGCTAATGAATTTTAATGATTTGAAAACAAGTTAAAATATTCCTATTTCATGATTGCATCCAACCATAGACTTTTCAAGGGAATTTTTTTCCAATACAATTTGGTACTCTCTAAATGGGAGGCACAACTGTTTGGTCCTTTGAACCAAGCATCTCGAAATCACAAAAAAAGTAAAAGGGTAAAGCCTTGTGAACCACACTGTTATAACTTCTAATGAAAGGCGTTATATAGAACAGTTTATTTTCCCTCTGGAAAAGGGTAACTCAGTTATAACTTTGGAGGAAATAAAACCTAAATTAGAAGGAAAACATCTACACAGACAAATCTTGTTACTCGGTATGCAATTTTCACACCACCAGCACATTACAAAATGGGAAATTTCACTTACTCTTCCTGGAGGAACTGGTAGGAAATAAGGAAAGCCTATCTAATATAAATGTCCAAGAAACACATCTTACAGAAAGCAACAGCCTTGTGCTGATTGGTATTACAGAGGTAAGGGTGCCATGAATTTCAGAAGTAGCTGAGGTTGAAAAAGAAGTGCATCTGGAGATATTTAAGGCAGAGGTCAACTATAGGTTTCTGAAAGGCTGAAAAAAAAGATAAACAGAGATAATAAGAACTGGTGTCCTTGTAAGAGGCATCACATGAACTAGTCAATTACAAACCTCTTAAAGTTCAAGTTTAGCTTGGAGAAGTGGTTTAGTTCAGGACTGATTTCCACTTTATTGAGATTATTAAGCAGCAAACTTCAGATTTTACTCTTAGGCTTTCTTAAAATCACAGAAACTACTGTATGTCAAGATCACACACATGCTCTTTGTTGGGGAAAAACAGTTGTCCATTTGTCTGGCTGACACGAATAAGGTCAAGGGAGTTCAACACCTGCTGTAGAAAAACATGCTCAATAGTTAAGACATTTTGCTACAACAGGTGCTGAACTCATCTAACCTTGATCATGCTAGAAAGACAACTGTTTTCACCACTATCTGATGGAGAAGTAAGCTCTGGTATATTTATTAGCGATATTTGTACTCTGCTTACATCTTTGCATTCTTATGGAAATGAATAGCTAATGGGTTTGGTTAGGCAACTGAAGTCTCTCCAAAGGGATTTCTTTTGGTCTAAACACTTTTTGTTACTTCAAGATGAGCAAATGAGTCTGACACATGTTTGTACACATATTTGTGGAAAATGATTCCTAGAACTACCTAAGAAGCCTGGCTGCCATTTGGAACAACAAAAGGTGGATATCAGTTTTGTAGCATGATGTACTGGGCACAGCACTGTAAATTGCCTAGTCCCATAAAAAAACAAGACAAAATGTTTTGCACATAGGACCACTAAATTACAGTCAAGCATTGTTACAACCAAATAGCTCATGTGCTACTTCATAAACACTTCAACTTGTGCTCTTAAATTTCTGGATATATTTACTTTACTCCTATAAAGCACATTAAAGAAAAAGTGTTCTTTGTTATCTGGGACTATTTGGAATCTTTAGCAGTTCACTTAACACATCATAATGTCTGTCATAGACTTTCCTAAAACACCAGGGAAAATGCATACCTCAGGAGAGGAATAAATCTCTTGAAAGGTATTAGTGTAATTAAGTAGGTCACCCTACTGCAGAGGTGAAGTGCCTGTTAATACTGGTGGATTTTAGTCCTGATACAGCAGTGTGCTTAAGCAAGTTCCACTAAAATTTGTAGGCAATTATATGTGCAAGTTCTTTTCTGAGGCATGGTCTTTAATGGTTATTATGCTGGTTCTGGAGGATTTTGCCTTATAATTCCTGGTGGAGAGCCAGCCTTACAGCCCATGACAGAGACAAATGTCCAAACATAAATTATACCTGTGTGTTTCAAATTTATTGCTCTTTTTCTCCTGAGTTGTCTCAGTGTAAATACATCCTACCCCAACACACTTGCTCGAGAGTTGTGTTCAAACCCTTGTATATCCTGTGACAAATCTGCAAAAAAGCAGATCAGTGAGTTTAATGTTTGCAAGCCTGTGGATGTTCACACCGAATCACAGAGAAGGGTCAAGTTTGGAAGGGGCCTTTAACAGCTGGATAGACTAAGTCCAAGCCCCCCTGCTCAGAACAGGGTCAGCTAAAGCAGGTTGCTCAGGGCCAAGTCCCACTGGATTTTCAATTATCTCCAAGGATACAGGCTTCACAATCTTCCTTGGCAACCTCTTCCAGTGTTAAAACAGCCTTACAATGTAAAGACCTTTTTCTTATGTTTAAATGGTATTTCCTGTATTTCAATATTTGTCCTCTTGTCCTTTCACTGGACACCTCTGAGAAGCCTGGCTCTGTTTTCTTTGCTCCCCACCATCCTATAGTTACACACACTGAGAGAATCCCCCTCAGCCATCTCTTCCCCAGGCTGAACAGTCTCAGCTCTATCAGCCTCTCCCTGTATGTCACAGTCAGGAAATAAGATTAGGCTATTGCTGTCCTGTAAGAGGCTGACACTGTTTGCCTGAGGGACCCTGCCCTGGAAGCAGGTGGCCATCCTGCTGAGAAAGGTTTAAGTGAAAGCTTCTGGCATGCAGAGACAGGATCTATGAGGAAACAGCTAATTTTTTCCAGGGAATGCTAATTTAAAGTACAGACTAAGTATTCTGCGAGAGGCATTCTAGGAGTGGCCACCTGAGGCAGAATGTGTGATTTGTCTTTTATGGCATAATCTTATTGTGGTGGTTTTTTAAACAAAAGACAAACACCGTGAAGATGATGAACCAATAATTTCTCCATTGTAGAAGAGCACTGAAGATTGAATTGTCTTTCACATACATTACTGAAGACTGCTTGTCAAGTATGTCTGTTTCTGAAGCATTTTATTTCAGCACTAGCGTTGGAAACAAAGAATGGATAAAAGGAAGCAAGGTTCATGCAGCACATAAAGCACAGACCATCAAAACAACCAGGGTTTATTTCATTTTACTATTATTTTAGCTCCTGGATTCAAGAGTCCAAAGGGTGTTTGCTACTCTGAATCTAACAGCCCTTTGCATGATTCTTACAGATTCTAACATGTCTCCTGCCTCTGACATTCCCTGGCCAGGTCTTCCCTGGCCAGTTACAAATCTTTATTTACTACTTTTCATTGCTAAATCTGTTGTATGTTGGGGAAATTTTGAAAACAGTTATCTGGCTTTGTCATTACAATTGAAATTAATTTGCCTGCCTGATACGACACTGCAATGTTATTTAAATCCATGATGGGATGTAAAATATGCTTCCTTTACCTTTCTGTGTTCTGAATCCCAATGGACATGGCAGAGGAATTGGTGTTTCTGATGTCCCTGTAGATAAGAATAGCCTGACATAAAAGATGGATCCCAAAGGACTGAAAAAACAAACTGAATAGTCAAAGGAGCTGACAGACCATTTGTCACTGCACACAGAAGCCAGCGAAGGAGAAGGTGTATGAACTCTTCACTTGGCCGCAAAATTGTCATAGCTGTTCAGGCAAGGAAATTCTTTCCCTTTTTTTGATCCTAAAGATTAAATTATCACCACTCAAATTCAAGCATTTTATATTTTAGTCATTACAGAAATGACTGAAGAACACTTTTACAGTCATGCAAATACACAATCCCTGCTAAGCATGCAGGTGTTTCAACTGCCTGCTCTCCCAGCACCTGAGAGCCTATTCAGGTAGGAGAACAGGTGTTCCCTTGTGCTGAGTCATCTCTTTGCAGGGTATCTGCAAAGAGCTTTGTGTGCTGGAGGTGCTCCAGTAACATGAGGGATCTCACACAGTTGCATGTTGCAGTTGCAGTGAGGGATGTGCCTTTTGGTAGGTTCTGTTTTCCAGAAAGGCCTCACAAAGCTGAGTGAGAGGACAAAAAACTATCAAATTAATGTCAGTGTAAAAAATGCGAAGTAATTTATTTTGAGGAAAAATAGTCTAAACAGTGCTTATAGGATTCTGAACTTGTAACTGACAGTTACACCTCAGGGAAGAGAGCTGGCAATCATCACCAGCAGTTCACTGAAGTCATTAACTTAAGATACAGAAGCAGTCAAAAGGAAGAAAAAAGGTCAAACTTCATCAGAAAGGGCACTGAGGACGTAGAGAAAGCATAATTTTGCTACGGTACAAAATCTCACACATCTTGGGCATTGTCTGAAGTTTGATCCTCACATCACAAGGAGTCATAGTGGAGCTAGAAAAGGTGCACAGAAAGACAGGAGAAGTGATTAAGCATGTCAAGTAATTGTATTAAAATGAGAGATTCAAAGGGCTAAATCCTAAACTTCGAGTGGGACTCCCAGTGAGAAATTAGAAGGCAAGCAATGAAGTGAATGCAGAGCTGTTAACTCACTGAACCCTTCATCATTCTGAAATTTGTTTCCACAAATTTTGGAGACAGTTTCAGCAGAGGATACAAGGAATTAAAAACTCTGGGAAACAAGTCTAATACTACATTAAAGAAAATAAAAAGGAATTCCTTAATCAATTACTCTAGACATGGGAGGAATAGTAGGGAGATAGTGGCCAAGAGTGCATATTCTCCCTGAATAGCATCTCCTAGACACTGGTGAAGGCAGAATGCTGGTCCAGCACAGTAGGGTACTTCTTATATTCTTATTTTCAACACAGAGTCCTGCTGAGAGCTAATTTGCATCTGCTTCAGAGCATCCCAGTCTCCTCCCTTTTCCACAGGTCATGTGCAAGAGCCAGCTGGTCTGCAGATCGCAGAGCAGTAGATGACAGGTCAATCCAATACTTCTGAAGTGGGGGGTGACAGAATGGTAGAGAGACTGCAACAACATGCTGTAAGTGCATGAAAATCTCAGGCAACTTCTGGAGAGTGAGAGATGTAGTCAAATGATAAGTCGTCTGCTCCATATCATGCTTGGCTGTTTAAGGACTTCTGTCAAAAGAAAGCATTTAGAACATCAGGCTGATAGGCATTAATAACAAAAAATATAAATTATTCCGTCTGATTCCTTCTGTTCTCTTTTTGGCTCCCACAACAGGAATTGTTGAGAGTAGGATTATGGGCCACGAACAAGCTTAAAATCTGTGCCCTACTTAACCACCTCTGATTTTTGTATGTGGGAAGGAAGTGGCCTAAATCTGACCCACCTAATATATATAATATATTCCATGGCATGTAATGTTTTGACAGCTTAAGTAGATATACAAGCACTGAACTGGTAACTCATTCAAATCAAAATTGGTATGCCTCCTATCTAAGTATTGTAAGTTCTGGTTTTATTCGGATAATTGTGTTTATTTTTTCTTTTCCAACAAGATAATTGTGCATATTACTTCAGTCTCTGGTATGTGTTAGTCTTGTCCAGGTTTTTTTAATGCACTCTCATGAAATTTTAGATGCAGATATCATCTGTGCTGGTAATGGGGAATGTAGGTGCTGGACAGGGGCAAAAGATTGAGAATCTACTTTTCCTGCCTCACGAACACATTGTTTATGTCAGAATTTTTTTTCCCCTAAGTACAACTCTATGTGAACTGTGTGAACACATCATAAATGGATTGATCTTGGTAATGTGTTTGCTAGGAACATTTCATTCTATAAATCAGGAGCTAAGCCACAGAGAAATTTGTGTTTTGTCAGGAGAAGTCAGTGGCAGAGAGATAAGAAGTGGCTCTGGAGTGCCTTAACCACAAAACTGCTATAGATCAGTGGAAATGATGGGGCATGGAGCAAGTCAATTGGTGAGCTCAACGCAACTGCAGAGCACTTCCAGGGACACAATCTGAAGAAGAGAGATGAGTTTTATCTGCAATGTCTAATCTCTTGTAATAATGATAGAATTTGGCACACATCAGATAATTTTCTTCCAAGCATTTAAAGCCCTTCAGCACGACTGTTACATAGGTAAGTGGTATAATATAATAAATAGGAATTATACCACTGGGAACTTGCACAAGGAGAGAGGCTAGGTCTGTTTTTAGGAAAGCTCTCAATAGATCCCAGAAGCTTGGATCTTCAGCCATTTGTTTTAGTCACATGAAAATTTACGATTTCATTAGTTCTTTAGTGCTCCCCTCCTCCTTTTTCTTTTTCTGAATTTCTTTCCTCAACACTGTTTTTCCTTTGCCCAGCAAATGCTGGTTGCTCTTGACAGCTCAGCCTCTGAGTCTTAAAACAGTTTTGTGTCCCTGCTAAAGCCTTTTTTGACTCTTGAACCCCCACTCGTGGGCTGGCTGACCGGGAAAACTGTATTAACACTCAAGAACATTGTTCTCATACTGCACAGAGAGAGAACCAAGGGGATCAGGAGTGTATCCAGACCATGCTTTATTCATGTGGAAGTCTGACGGGCAAATAATTGCTGCCATTGCTCACAGACAATGAATTAACAGCTTGGAAATAGCGCTTCCTACACTCCCACATCTTTTCCTCAGCCTAGGATCAACATGAACTGGGAGTAGATGTGCTTGCAAGTAGTCTATTCTTGTAGCAATCTATGTTCTGCAACAATGCTGTAGTGTCTAATTATTTTTGAAAAAAATTCTACTTGAAAAATGTTACATATATCTCTCCATAAATAACACCTTTCCCTCCTAAAGGAGCATCAGGAACACTGGTCAGCAATTTACTGTGGAGGTACCAAAGGCTGGGGAAGTGGACCGTTACCTCTGTCAGTGGCTATCTTGATGGCTGGGTAAGAAGATAAAACATATGGACATGATTTTGCAGCACTTAATCCCAAAACCTGAGTTCAGTTGATGAAAGGAATGTCTGTCTAGATATAGTTTTTGTCTGCCCCTTCCCTCATTAATCTCATTTTGTTGCTGATTTTCTCCTACCTTTTACCTTTATTCTCTTCTTCTTTGCCATCTAATAGGCATTGCTATGGAGGTCTTCTGTAAAGCCTGGGAAGGCAAGGTGAGGATAGAGAGATATTCTGCAACATTCTTAAAACAGAGCTGCAGAAGTCACTGAAGGATCCCTGTATTCATTTAGTTTTAGCCTTGAAAGCTCAGTTAAGCTACTTGTTCCTTTGGGTTGCTAGAACTCAGAGGAGCAACAAAAGTGATTAAATGGATAAAAAAATTTAAAAAATACTTTTATAAAACAGATGTTGGCCTAGGTTTCTGGAAAAACAAAAACAAAAAAAAAAAAAAAAAAAAAAAAAAAAAAAAAAAAAAAAAAAAAAAAAAAAACACAAAAAAAAACCACCAAAAAACCAATCTTGCTATTTCCCAAACCCATGATAAGGAGAATGGCTGAAGGAACCTTGCTCATTCACAGCCTAATTATGTGAGCAATTTCATATTGATTGAATGGCTGCAATAGGGTTATGTGTGTCACTTTCTCCTATTTAATGACTCATGTTAGAGTGGCCTATAAACAAACTTCCCAATGTCTTTACTTTTTTTTCCTCTATTCTGAGGGCATAATATATCATACAGTATGGTGGGTTGAGTTATTTTGGCAACAGGTTAACTCAAGTACAGAACAAATCTGTCCCTTCGGCCCTTAGGCAGGTAAGCATATCTTGTAGTCTGGAATTCCAGGGACTCGAAAAGGTCGCTCTATTTTGCAAGCAATCAAATCCTCAACTGCATTCTGGGACACAGTATCAATACAAGAATAAAGCTGAGCAGTTCAAAGGTTACCAATTAAGAGATGCAGTTGCTCAATTTATTTTTTCTGCCAGTACAAAAATGAAAGAGTAAGTAAGTCCAGTGGGAGCACATCATACGGGGACATAGTTGTAGCAAAGAGCTTGAGCATACTAATACATTTCTCATGTATTTGAGAAATATGGCAGACTACTGAAGTCTTTGATTAGGAAAGCCTGGAACCAGATAAGAAAACACAAAAAGAACTGGAAAATTCCCAGTGATATGATGCAAAACTGAAGAGGAAAAGTTGTAACTCAAGGCAGAGAACATTCCATGGTTTCAGAGGGTCTCTGAAGGAATGGACAAGGAACAATAATTAAGTACCAAAGTCTGCTTCACTATACACTCTCTGGGTTATCCCTGTATTGAGATAAGCATCTCTCTGTAGGCACAAAACTAAGTAAAAGGTGAATTCTGACATGTTTGCTAGAAAATACATGACAGAAAAAAAATTATTACATATTGAGAAAAGTAAAGCACACCATCTTTACTGTTAAATCTTCACATCCTATTTCTACACAAGTTCTCTTTGGTTGCACAGGCAAGTCTAAAAGATTTCTCTACAATTTTCATACTTAGACTTTTGACTGTGTGAGTAATCAGTCATTCAAAGTTTTCAGATGGCCAACGAATCAAATAATTAGTATGTTCCTCACAACTTATTTTCTTTTGTTGCCATTTATGAAATTGTTTTGACATTATGAGGATGTTGCTTATTTTCTTCAGCCAATATCAGATCTTATGTTATTACCCTCCTGACTCCAGCCTGGCATAACTCATTCTACTGCAGCACCATCTATGAGGATGAAGATGTAGATATTTAATATACACCTCCTGTTCAAGACCCTGAGATTAGCTCAGTTGGTTGGAGCCCAGTGCTAACAATGCAAAGGTTGTGGGTTTGATCCCTGTAGGGGCCATTCACTTATGAGTTGGACTCAGTGATCCTTGTGGGTCCCTTCCACAGAATATTCTGTGATAAAAATCAACAACTGGTCTCCATCTCTCCCTTAAAAAAAATTCAGAGACCCAACCACATTCTTACACCAAAGAAAGGTTTATTATTTGGAAAGCATTCAAGAAGAAAACTATTTAGCTAGAAGATAAAATAATGTGATCATTAATGATTTTTTTTGAAGTCACATTATATATCTGGTCAATATTTTAATTAATGTGTATGGCTTTTTGTTTCTGTGGTTACTCAGACATTCATAACAGCAACTGGATGTGAAATGGGTCTGAATCCTTGCATACACAGGCTTTCAAATGTGGTACAGCAGCACATTCAAATGCCACAAGGAAACCATTAGACATACCCACGCTGTCTGCTGGGCAGAGCACCGAGGCTGTCTTTGAAACCAAATTCACTGTCTGTGCACACAGTGAACCTGAAAACACGGCCCCACACCTGACGCGATAGTGCCTAACAGAGCATGCAAGCTCCTGTGTGCCAAGGTGAATTAAAACAACACAGGGATATCCAGGCAGGCCGGCGCTGCCTGACTGCAAGTGTCCACAAGTCACCCACGTCAGTAAGAGACGGGCAAGTTGTTGCATGCTCACGGCCACTTTCAAAAATGATTTTAGAAGAGGTGTGAACATAGCTGCTAGGGGTGATTATTGCTGCCTCTTTTTGGTTTATCACACAGTTTCATGTGGCTGGGAAGGGGGGAGCTGGTGCATAACATGAAGAATGAAAATGATGTTATCAGAATGATGAGGAAAAATGGCTAGATAAAATAATAAGCACATAGCACCTGTGTTATGTAGTGGTGAAAGGGGGGAACTATGCAGCATGAGGCCAGCTGGGGAGTTGGCATTGAGAGACACTGAGCATCTGAACAGGGAAGAATGACTTGCACTTGTCAGGGTTCATGGTGTTTTGCACCAGGACATGCCAGTTCATTAAGATCCCATTAAGAAAGGTGCTCAGACTCTGTAAAGTATAGCTTTAAATGTCAGTTATTTGGATGAATGTTATAAAGAAGAAGAAGGTTGGACTTGATGATCTTGGAGATATTTTACAACACTAATGATTCTATGATTCTTTTACCCTATAATAGGTAAGATGTGTCAAGCATGTTCAGCTTTGGGCAGGGAGACAAGGAATGAAGTGTATTTTCTATAATGTATTTTCTGTGTCTCAAACATGTAACAGTGTCATCTGGAAAGTCTTCAGTGCAACAACCCTTGTTAATATTTTCACCATCTGTGCCCTTCTCTCAACACCTGATTCTGATTCTTCGAAGACAGCCTTTTGTCATTTTCCCCAGTTTCATGGAAAAAGAAACATAGTGTTCCTCTTTAAAAAATAGATAGGTTGACTGAACTTCAATTCTCATAAAAGTATCAAACCAGGTATTTACGCAGTGTATTTGTAATTTCTAGAAGGCTGCAGGGTAATAAGTAAAGAGCAGGGAGAGCTTATAAAGAAGCAGAGACGTAGTACTAATGCAATTTCCTTCTGTAACACAGTAATTGGCCATGTGGATATTAGAGAAATAGTAAATGGCTATCTTAATTTGGCCTTAGATGATATAAGCAACTTAGGGATATATGGTAAAGTAAATCTTATAATACGGTAACTGGAAATTGTGCTCAAAGGATACTTACTAATATTGCTCTGTCAAAATAGATGACTGTATTAAGCACATTTAGAAAAGTCTTTTCCTAAATCAATATTTTCACCATTTTCACTAGTGACTTAGACATTTGGGGGGAAAGTACTTTATTTTATTAAAATTCTAAGTATGTAAATTATGTTTCAGTAACGACAAGAACAAAGTAGTACACTGAAAAAAATTATTTGCATGATTAAAAATTGGAGAAAAAATAGTTATAGGGCCTTTCTAGGCAAAATGGTTAGGAGATTTAGTAGATCACAAACTGAATATAATGAAGGATGCACAAAAATGAGTAAGATACTATAAAAGTATGTGTCATAACTCTCCCAGTTAGCTCTGGCAAGACCTCGTTTGAAGCCTTATGCTCAAACTTGAGCAGCCCTTTTTAAGAAATGTTTGAACCAGAGGGAAGCAGCAAGGATGATCAAAATCTGAGAAAATCTGACCTCTGAGACTGAAAGGATGAAATTTGTTTAGTCTAGGGAAGGGAGAAGTGAGGAGAGATGTGGGAACAGTCTTTAAGTACGTAGAGACTGCTATGGAAAGGTTAGAAACAAATTATTCTTCTTGTTTATTGAAGGTCAAGAAAAAATAAAATATGCTCAAACTGCAGTGCAGGGAATTCAGGTCAGACACAAAGGGAAGACTTCCCAGCTGTAATATGATTAAGCACTGGAATAGATTCCTCACCAGATACAATACTTCAGGGCCCTTTGGTGCGCTTCCAGCCTTCTTACATGGTATGAGGAATCTTTCCCCAACAGTTCAGTTTAGGAAATATTTTCTGTAAGTGGAAATGAGAAATGTTAGAAGGTAAGGTGTGGGGACAAGTTTATATTTTGGCTTAGATGGAGAGAGCTGGGTTAGGGGAAAATTCATGCAGGAAATATAAGGTGGTGATGGGGTCACTCAAAAATAGAGAGAAAATGGACCTGAAACCAAGTGAGGTTTTTGGTAGAGTGTGAGCCCCACCATGACTCCAAGTAAGGAAAGGAAGTGGCTCACTATGCTTGGTATGTAAGAGTCAGAAACTGCAAATATAATCAAAATATCTTGATTTTTCTAATTTTGTGTCATTGCCCAAATAATGCATAAGATGTTTAAAAAAACCATCTTCAAATACCCACCATTTCATTAGGAGGCTGTCAATGGTGCATTATATGGCAAAGGTCAATTGTGTTACATTTAATGAACTTGCTGATAGAAGAGGTGAAAAAGATTTCATGCCATAAATGGTGTTTTAAGAACAAAACATAGGCTTTTGAAGAAATTATTTCCTTTTACAATGCTTGGAGTACACATGCTAGTCTACACATATGTCAACTTGCTGTTCCGAAAGATTTATCTCCCATTATCTCATACATTGTTGAGGCTCTTTGGGAATTCATGCTTGGTGCATTTGGCTGACAAAGCAATCTTTTGCTTCAGGATTCAGTATTTTATGCTGCTTAGTCCTAACTACAGCTGTCCAGGGCCACATGGTAATTCTGGTTAAAAAAATTAATTGATTTGCATCAGCAGAATATTTTATAAACTTCCTGGTAAAGTTGGTTTTTGCCTAAATATCCATAGTGCACTAGTACCAACATACTATTTCACTTGTAACAGTGAACTGATAATAGAATACTAGACAAAATTGTAGTGGAAAGCTACAGCTCTGGCTAAGTACAAAAGTTACAATGTTTTATTCAAATCCATCTAATCCAAAGATCTCCCTCGCAGATGAACATAACTTTTCTCTAAATGTATTTATATGATTAAAACAAAAAAAAAAGCCAAAGTAACATGAATAGGGTTTAGACCTAACTGGTGATGTGAAAGTAAGTAACCTGGACTGTGAATACGTGTTTAAAAGGTTATATTGAATATGTATTAATGTGTGATAACTGTACTTAGAAATTGCCTTCAAAAACGTATCCTTGGCTAAGTGTGTTTGCACAGCAAGAATAAGTTTCTACCTCAAAGGGTTTACAAACTAAATAAATAAGAAAGAAAAGAGATGAAACTATGCAGAGAAATGAACATGTTCAAAATTTTGTAGCCAGGGAGATGGAAATATTATCAGTAGTATTATTGAGTCCCCGTTCAGTGACTCAGTGAAGCACATTGCCTGAAGAAATCTAAGTTTTACACACAAATAGTTCTTGAAGGTCTAACTACATGTGGCTTGCTCACAGTATTTGTCTTGTTGATTTCAAAAGGCTACTCATATGAATAAGGTAAGACAGTTTAGCCCCAGAGTTCCTTAGTCTTTCGTCTCTTTAGGCTGCCTGTATCCCTTCTTTCTCTGCTAGACAGACCAGCAGATCTTCCCCATAAAGATACCTTGTGAAGATTGTGAAGGTAGTGAGTCTTCATCAGACTCTTTCCACTTTTCTGTCACTCTGTTCTCCCTTTACAATGTCCATTCTTGTAATTATATCAAGTTTCTGGTGACACAAAGATTCTCTCTTCTCTTTATTACAGAACTTCTTTCAGCATTACTGTTTCCTTACAAATAGTCCTTTTCCATTTCTAGTATTATTTCCATATGCTTCAGATTATTTTCCCCCAATGTGTTAGCTTGTTAGACATGTTCTTTTCACAATTGTTTTCCACCCATGATTTAGTTGCATTACTGTTGATCTCTCTACACTTTATTTGTATCTCCTAACAAATTAGAATCATATTGTAGCCTTTTACCATAGTCAACAGTGGGGATTTTTAAATCCTTAATCAGAAAACATGATGGCTTTGTATCTGATCTCATTGGCACAGCAGCATACTCCCTAATCTCTACCTTTGCTTTCTTCCTCCTTCGTCTTCCTCTTCCTAATTTTACCTTACTTCTCTGCTTCTTCTTCAAGAAGCCATGTACATGCAGACAACACTGTGCATGTTTAAAAAAAATCATGTCTTGATCTGAACTATGTTTTTCTACTAGTTATGACTTTTTTAAGGTAAGATCACCTGAAACTAATCTGTTCTGCCAAGGATTAATATATCTCCGATTACTGTAATTCATACGTTGATCTGTCAGTCACAAGGTTTGCATAACTCTTTATGTTGTCACAGCCCTGAGATTATTTTTTTCAGCCTGGGTTCTTTGGTGGAATTAAGTGTCTAAATCAGTGCTCTGTACAGTCATGGATAATGAAAATCTTAGCAGAATCATCAATATTTGTCTTTAGCTGAAAATAAACATTAATTCTATGGGATGACAGTAGTGCTGCATGTGAAACACACAGTATTGAGGCTGGGCCCTCTGCGGAGCTTCATTCTGCAGATCCAATTCTATTGCACTGATGCTAATACAGATATAAGCAAAAAATATACTTGCTCCCTAATTTGTGAGTTTTTGCTACAGCAAAAACATTAAAATAAAAGATTATTGGGCTGACTTTATCAGCGATGGAACTCTGCAGATTTCACAGGCATTACACCTGGAATGATAGTTAACCAGTGACAACATAAAATGTGTGAATGTGGATCAAATCATTAATATAGGTAAAGCTGATATAAAATGACAGCTCTTTAATTGTAGATCACCTCAAGAGAGTGAAATAACTATCTTCCAGTAATAATTTATTAAATAGTGGGTACTACAAAGTGAATACAGACATGTGTATATCTCTGTTAGATAGAAAGCTGATAAATCCTACAAACTCTGTTATGGGAGTCACAAAACTACTCATAGAAGATGAACATGTTTACTAAAAGAGAAACCATGTTTAGATTTCAGTTTCATAAATCCTAAAGGATGACATTACTAATTCTCTCCTAGGAAGAAAGACCCTGAGTGAAGTGTTCAGAAGTTTCATTGACCAAGTGACTACATTTGGAGCAGATTCATGACAAAATTTACATCCCATCAGGGAAGTGGTTTGAAGAAAGGTAGGAGCTTGTTCAGTAGATCTGTGTCAATGCAGAGCCCAGTTCCTTTGTCTCTTAGATATGTGGCCAAGAAATATACTCACAGCATAAGAAACTAGCTGTACAGTATTTGGCACTTTGACCAGCAAGGTAGCTTTAAACAATTTTCACACCATTTAGTGACACCCCAGGGACTGGAGAAGTGTTGGGTTTAATTTAGACCGCACTGTCTGTAATTTCCTAAGCATTGCATGGCATTTAACCCTCTTTAAACTTATTCCTTCTGACCTCAGAATGCTTCTAGTGCTTTGAAAGAGGTCCTAGAGGAAAAGTTTTATGGTTGCCTCATTATATTGCTCAGGCAGTCCTTCCCTAGACAAACACAGAAATTTTATTCTGTTTATACCATCTGGCACTTTTATTTGTTTTGAATCTTACATTAGAAAACCTTACCGCCTAAACATAAGGTATTGATTGCATTAAAACACCTCTTCTGTTTTTATTAGATTGCACATGCCAGTGGTTCCTTATCACGCAGTCTCAGAGGATATGACAGAAAACTATCACCTTTTTATGCCAGGATTGTTTAATGAAACTTATGGAGAAGATCTTCTTTGCTCTATAATTTTTTTTTTGCATTTCTGTCTTTCCAAAAACCTACTGGTTTTCTGTCTTCTTACATTTTATGGCTTTTCCACAAGTGCTTCCTCAAGTGGGGAAAAAATATCTCCCAAGTATCAGTTTTCAGGTTTGTTAGTACTGTGTGGAACTAGACAAGGATGTTCCACTTGGCCTCATAGAAAAGTCCTAAAACTTTAAATTTAATTGTGGCCTAAAATTAGAAACCATCTGAGAAAAAAAAAAAAGCAACCAAACTTACCCAAAAAGATGACTTAGTGTTAGTTCCTGTCTTCCCAAATACTTCTACAGCCCAGTGCTTTGCTCTCCCTCTCAGTTGACCTATAAAAGAGGGCTTTGCTGTCATTTTCTTGTGGTTTTTCTCTTTCTCAGGCACTTCCTTCAGCTTTCAGCACTGCATTGCAAGCTCTAGGTCAGATCCTGCTTTCGCATACAGCACAGTCAGGGGATTATGTCCCACTCACCCTTTCCCATTTACTACAGTTTTATGAACAGTGCTTTGTTTTGGTGGAGAAGTGTGCTGGGTCCTGTGCACTGCTGCTCTACACCAGATTTGGTCCCTGTTGTCAGGGCAGGTGGCACTGTGACCTGATGGAGTTTTACAGACTTTGTTTCAATGTTACTAACAATGTAAAGGGCAAAAAGCAAGGATAATATGGACCAAGCATTCTGAATTCTCTTACTTCTATAGCATGTGAGCACATCCAGATTTCAGTTTCAAGAAATATATCACACATTTTCACAGGAGGTGAAAATCACCCTTAGGCATGAATTGTCCTTTCTCTTCTTGTGATTTCTAAAATAAGCCCCTTGCAAATGCAAATGGGATTGCAGTAAATAAGATAATTCAGTAAAACCTAATTCATAAAAGTGTAAACATATACTCCCATCCCTCTGGCAATATATTCCAATGTTTAAATCAAGCTTTATGTTTCTTTTAAACAGTCTTTAAACCTGCCTCCATGGAAAAGTTATTACAAAGTTTGAAAATATCCTCTATCATATTATTTATGAACTCCGAATTTTTCCAGGACCCTGTATTATTTCTAAGCTTGTTTCCCCAGGAGTCCCATTATGAAATGAACTTTAAAGCCACAGTTGGAAGGTGAATTGTATACCAATCATATAAAATATAAAGTTCCAGCCCAGCAAACACATCTGTGTCTAACTTTAAGCCTATGAATATTTCTACTAACACAGTGGAAGTACTCCCACTAAAGTTAAGTATATCTATTAAGTGTTTAGAGGCTTGGATCTGAAAGTACCACAATAATAATCATAAGTAAATATTTGTACAGCCTTTCCTTTCTCTAAATGTTTAATTATTTGAGCATCTTTAGGATTCCTAGCTAAGAAGTTTGTTTTGCAATATTAATAGTTTTGGAGCAAACCCAAAAGCTAGACCTCTGCAGACCTTGCCAATTTTGATTTACTTGGGCATCAACAATTTCTGGATACTCCAGTTCTGGTTTGTATCCCTGCAACTTAAGATTAGTATGCTGTGTTCAACTTAATAAAGACGAAGAAAATTTAGTATCTTCAGTTACAGCATTATGAAATATAAATATGTTGGCTTGGGGTTTGATCGAAACCAGTAACAGGACAAATAGCTGTTTAATTGGAAATTCTTAAAGGTAGGTCAAATTTAGAAAAAAATACATTTTTTTTGGAGAGGGCAATGTTTCCAGCTTGTCTAGGCTAGAAAACCAGACCTCGACTGAAAACATTTAAATTCTTCTGTAGACAGAAATTTGCAGTTAAATAAGTGTAAACACAATTTGACACCTCTTTAAGTGTGTTTGTCAGCACAAGCCCACATTTCAGTTGTAACTGCCACACTTTGTTTTAAATATAGCCTGTTTTTCTTAGCACAGCCAAAAGGAGACATGAGGAAGGAAAATGAGTCTTCCCTAACTATAGAGGCACACCAACTTACTAGCAATTCTGCTTCATAAGGTTCATTTTAAGTCAGAACTATTGCATGTTACATGTTCAAGAGGTTATGTGTTCTTTTATATTCCATATTTCCTTGTAGTCTGTCTGTGCGCAAGTGATGGACACAACCCATCAGCATTAGAGTTTCAGAGACCGCCAGAAGTTCACTGTAGATGTGTTTAAAACATCTACAGCTTTTGAGGAAAAAAACCAGCCACTTTGCAACCAAGTACAATATATGAGAATTGAAAGCAAGTACAAGCTTGCTACTGTGGTTCCAGCTGTGTTCACAGGTAAATGAATATCAGCTTTTGTAAAAAGTAAACACCGAGGGGGATCATATTTCAAAAGGGGCATATAGAGAACCCAGAGGTCTGTAGAAATGTCCCTTCAAATGCAAAAGTGGTGAGAGAAATGTATCAGTTTCACATTTTGGGGAGCGGGAAGCATAGCTGTGGCAAATGAACAACCTTCTTTTGGAATAAAAGTAATTCCGATGACAACATGATGCATTCACGTACATGTGGAGGCAAGTGTGACTGTCAGTAGGTGGAAGTTAGCTGTTCACATCTGGGCAGGATGCACTGACCATCACCAGGGATGAGAGGTCATTATAATAGGAGTTCCACCTCACTTTGATTTGCTGACTGTAACTGATGCACAGATACCAGGAATGCAAAAATTACCCAATAAAAGTCATAGTGGAAATTTGTGAACATTTGCACTATGTCACTTTTTGTCTTTACTTTTAAGTAAACCTGCACTTCAGGTCAACATACAAACTCACCAAAAGATCTCAGAAACTAATAATAATACAGTATTTTAAATAGCAGTAGGAAAGTTAAACAAAACATAAGCAGAGGAGATACGACATGACTCCTATTAAATGAATTCTAACATCTATTAAATTAAATTCAGCCGCCACATTCAGGGTCTACAATAAAGGGGAAAGAAAGTATCCATTTAGATAAATCTAGATATTACCAGATTCTTTTTAAAAAAATAAAAAAACCAGAACCACATCCCACAATTGCCATGCTCTTGTGACAAAAACCCGCATCATGAAGTTACTCAAAAAATAGAATGAATTGTCATAAAATATTTGTACTCAGTGAAAAATTCCTAGCAACTTGAAGCATATGTTAATGCCAGTTAACTTTAGATTCCCTCAACTCTGCTAGCACAACATCATATGGAAACCTCCCTTCCTTTGGCATGCCAGTGCTCCTCGCTGCCAGGGCTCTGCACATAAACTGAGATTGGGTCTGATGGAGGCGTGGTTTTAGATTAACTTTTTCCTTTCATCAGGCTTCTGGAAAGAGTCTTGTTTCTATTCCCATGCCCAGGGTTGCAGTAGTAGAAAAAGAAAGATAAAAAAGCCCAGCATACAAGTCAGGAGAAGCTAGGGTCAACAAAAGTCTTTCTTCTTCACTACTTACCTTTTCCAGGCTGAGCTTTATTAGACCCTGAGACTGGTTTCCTTTCCAAAAATAAGAAATATAGGACAAACACTAGGACGCCTTGCGTGACGAAGACTTAGAAAAAAACCTGTCAAACCAACAGTCTGGGAAATAGCCAAACAAATGTCAGTTCTCCCAGTTTTGCTTCTTATAATTGAACCCAATCTATAAAAAGTTTGTACTAGTAACAAAATTCAATCTGCTGGAGTAAAACCCTTCCTCGGAGCAAAAAAGCTATCTTTTCTCCATCTCTCAAATTAATCTTTGCCAAGAAAGTATACATATCTCAAAAGTTAAACAAGATATTTTTGTTCCTAGCTACCCGCAAAAGAACATCTTTCAATATTGTTTTGGAAATACTGCAGCACAATTAAGATAGAGCATAAATCATAGAAAGAATATTTCCTGTAGCCTTTGAAATATTCTGAAGCAGCCTGAGCAAAAGAAAAGCTCTTTACTGTTGCTTAAGGCTTAGTGAATATTCCTGTCCAAGAAACCAAGTTATGATTAAGATCTCACAAAAAAAAAAGTTCTCTTGTGTTTCAAAGACAGAAAATATTACAATGCTTGCATATATTCTGTTTAAAGTAAAACACCCCATAACTGCAAACAGGACTTCATGACCTGCTGGGAAAGTAAAAGCTTTGGGCCATGTTCAGATCCCAAGTGCCAAAGCGATTTTAAAGTGGAAAGGGAATTTTGGGGCAAAGGAAGGACAGCCATGAAAGAACAGGGAGAAGGGTCCAAAGAGTTTTAATAACTAAGGGCCTTAAAAAGAATATAATTTCTTTCAACTCTACTATGAGAAAAATGTGGGAAATGAAAAGAGCCTGCATTTTATTCCCTCTCCACCCAGTCAGGTTGTCTGAAGGAGCTCTTGAAGACAGAAGAAACAGTTCAAAGGTCCATTTGTGAAGGACCTTGATCTCCCTGACATCTATCAGACTGCACACTCTTCAGCTTATTAACACAGAAGCAAAACCATGTTTGTGCTTAAGTCAATAATCAAATTCCCATTTAATTCCGTGACATTATCAAAGGTACTTCAGGAGTTTATCTCAAGATATTTGGTAGACACACAAGGTTTCCATTCAGACTCTGGAAATTCCTGCTTCTTGTCTCAGCATTTGTTCTCAGAACTGGCTTAGTAGATATGTGTATCTCCCCTTTGATAATGAAGACTTATGAAATGCCACCAGAGCATTCTCATTTCTGGCCTTTGCCTATGTGGAAGTCTGAATCATCCTGTCTGAGTTAAGGAAATACTATATGAGTAAATAGGTGCACTGGATCCACAGAAAGGATGAGATCAAAGGGTTGACATACTTTTTCATAATTTAGAAGATGCCTTCACATCATTATGCTGTTGTATTTTGGCTAAGGCATTAAAAAAAGCAAAAAAAAAACCTCAATAAAACAAACGTCTGGATAAGAGAAGTTATTTCTGAAATTAAATTATTTTTTCAATTTATGTAAGCTGATTAACAGTGGATAGACTTTTATTTGTTAGAAGTGAAGAAATGAGAAAATGAAGATAAACAGTGTCGCCTTTACTTTATGGAATAGTCATTTGATGTTTTTAATAGTATCATATAAGCGAGCAATAAAGTGATCAAAGCTCTATTCTTTAAAAGTAATCAGTATAGAAACAACATTAATTGCACAAAGATTCTTCAAATAAATGTCTAGAAATTATGAGTTTAGTAAATACAAATGCTCTAATTTAAGTACTCCAGTGCTGGGGCACTTGGAAGCTGGATAGCTGAAACATTATTTAGAAAAGTATTCATAGTTAAATTCCAGACATTTTGAAATGCAATCTGTTCTGTACTTACATTTGTGTCCAAACATTGCTAACAGTGATTTTTAAAAGACATATAAACTCTATAAGATTAAGTTGATTCAAATGGAAATGGCTCACAATCCCATAAAGAAATTACCATGTTAGAGCATTCTCTTTTGGTGTCTTGTTATGAACTACATCTCTTTTCCTAATTCTCGAAGAAAGTAAGCTGGATATCAGGAAAGGCACACCTTATGCAGGCAATTCAAATACTCATAATCTTGTATTTTAAAGGAAACAAGAATCTTCCACTTAGAAGAATGAGAGAAAACAGAAAACAATGACATAAAGTGGAGAGCATATAATATGGTTTAGATGAACTAATCTGATTCAGAATAAAGTTCCCAGAAGCTCTTACTAATGTGATTCTCAATGTATTGTACTGATTCCTTTGAGTCAACAATGCTTATTCAGTTTGGACCTGATATAATCAGTTAACTTTGATGGACTGATTCCTGATTAACAGAGCTGTGACATCAAAATCCATCTCTCTTTAATTCTAGTTATGCCTCTGAGTACTGATGTTAAAGTGAAGAAGAAAAATAGAATGCTACAATTCAATAAGTTTGGAAGATGATAGCATAATATAGTCCTAAACTCTTAAAAAAAAAAACCAACAACTCACAGTTATTCCTATAAAGAGTAGACGATTTAGTAGTAGAAGAGTAGACTTTTCTTCAGATAACATTACTGTTGTGGCAGTTGGTGTCAGGAGACTTTGAAACATAACCAAAGCTGAACTCATCTGAAAGAAGTACCATGCCGGTTACATCTTCTGAAGAACAATACGCTGGTGAGAGAGCTCTGAAATTGATTCTGCAAAATATCAAACATTGTCATCCTAATCCAGCAAAATCTTCAGGGATGGAATTAACTAAATTATTAGGGTCACTGAAATCAACAGGGCTGGTCCAATAATGGGCAGCAAGCTCAGCACTCTGCAGTTTGATATCCCCAATAAGAACAATAAATGCAAAAGTCAATGCTCACTTTCTAATCCTACCAGTCTTTCCTTCATCTTCCATATCAGAGCTGAAGGAGGCTATAGGTGTCAGTGACATTTGTAACCAACACAGCTTTTCTTTATCACTGTTTCCAACTGCAAGAAAACTGAGAAATTACATTTGCTGCCCTGGAAATTCTCTTCAGTCACAGCCACTTTCCAATATGACCCCATTTTTTTGAATGTAATGTATTAAGGTATCCAGTGCCAGTAGCTGCCTGTATACGTTCATGTGCCTTGTAGTATAAGAAGTATGGGGAAACTATGTGATCTGAGGATGGAAAAGAGCTTGCTCAAATAACTCGATGCCACTTGTTGTATATGCTATGTCAGCTTGTGTATGTTCTTTCTCTCTTACCTTCTCTTAACATCTTCACCAATTTCAGTTTGAAATTGAGCCCAAATTGAAAAAAAAAAACAAAGATACAGAATAAATAAGTCAGTGACTAGGTGAAGGATGTATTTGTTATGAATAAGGGACTCTCTGTTTTCAGATACTCCACAGTCACTTTTAAAAAGATTTGATAAGCCTAGATGCATCTTCTCTTGCTAAAGACTGAAAGGGGATTGCTTCCTCACTGAAGAGCTGCTCTGTATGCTAAGTCAAACAGGAAAAGAAATCTTCATGGAAGTGTTATTTTTAGCATCTATATAAAAGCAGTAAAGCAGACTCGTAGTCTTGAACCTCAAAACCCAAAAGCCTCCTTTCTCTTGTTGTTCTTCAGGCTCTGCACAGCTTGGTTTCTTGCCCCTTCTTCCTCCCTGGACAGATTAGGGAACTGATGAGGATATCCTGATGCTTTTCAGCCAGTCCTTTGAACTTATCTGATAGCCAAGTCATTAGGCTTACAATATCAAGAGCTTTTTTCATCCATGGAGAAAAGGGCTGAATTTATCCTAAAAGCTTCCTCACAAACACTGTTTTGCAGATTATTTTTCTGTTTATCAGGAAAGCAGCATTACAAGAGGTGATCCCACCACTCATGAAACTGTCATTTCTTACTACTGTTTATCATAGTGTGGCATTTTCATAACCAGTTACTTCAACACTAGCCACTTAAATATAGTTGCTTTTCTATCTTCAGGGGCACAGCTGTGTCACATCAGACATGCTATTTTGTGAGAGGTTTCAGTTGCTCTGGCAACAGCCATTGATAAGCTCTGTCTGTGAGGCTGTAGAAATGAGAAATTGCTCAGAGGATACGTCCATGTCCTTCCCACTGGTGCTCTGACTTTGCCATACAAACAGCATCATATTTCTGAGAGACATCAATAAATGCATATCAAAGAGGACATTCCCGGACTATCACTGAGTACTACAGGGTGAGGAATTTATGAAATAAATACACTGGCTAAGAGTTAACTGGTTCTAATTCTATCGTACGCAACACATGAGGAAAGAGAGCTATGTTGCTATGCGTGACTGAAAATGCCACGTTAGAAATGGGGGTAATGCAGCTGCCAGCCCCACTGTTGACTTTGTGTGAACACCATCAGAGCCGAGAGTACACAGAATGTTAGTAAGATTTTGTAGGGGTAATACCATACATGTTTATTTTTTATAGTTTTCGCTATCAGAAAAGTTGATGTTTCTTGGAATTTTCTTTACTTCCTTTAGGCAACATGATAATTATGCATCTGTGTTACAGTATGTCAGTCCAATCTAATTTATTTGCCATTTGGGTCAGATAAATATTCCTTTCTACTAATTAATCTCAGCTTTGGACTGTGTCTCTGTAAAGTTGCTTCTTCTGTCACAGTCATATCAGATTAGATCACCTCTTTTTCTTTGGATTTTGGGTTATTAACCTAGTTTCTTCATGGAGCCTCTTGCTATTGAATTCCAGGGATCTTCTGGAAAGAGGGCCTTGACTTAACCCCTTCAGTTGCAGACAGATGTATGGGTGCAGTCCCTATGCTTATAAAAATGATGCCCAAAGATTAACTGTGACAAACCTTAAAGATTTTTCTTTCAGAAAGGTGAGATTGTCTCAGATTATAAAAAGCCAGTTTTGGGTAGGTGACTGTACAAACTAGAGATTTCTTCGCTCAGTCTTTCAGTGTATTTCATCTGCTGACGCAGTCAGAAAGAAGATATCTTAAGAATACTTGAGCCCTCAGGGCATATAAAAATATCCAGAAGATTCTGGTATCACCTAGTCAGTGACACAATTAAAGAGCATGAGGTCATCATCATGTTCTTGTCTGACAGCACTAAGATGCAAAATCAGTTCTTGGCTGGATGGCAAATTAGGGATCAGGAAAAAATCAGATAATTTAGTAAAGGATCTATGGGTGTCTAATATCTCACAAGGTGACTCTAGTTACACTGTCATCAGCTTTATGACAGAAAGTTAAATGTAGGATATAAGTAGCTGTCATTTATCGTTTTGTTTGATGATGTTGAATAGAACGAAAATATGATAAATTCAAGAGCAAAGAGAGAAACTCTGCTTGCCATTTTCAAAATCTGCTGCCTAGCAGACTGTAGCTCCTGTCCCATACAGTTGCACAAAAAAGTTCATTTGGGACTGAAACCGGTGTGAGCCCACGGCAGGTGTTACAGCAATCCAGATCTTGCTTCCTAGTAATGTGATAAAAGGGTTTTTTTGCCTTATTCCTCTAGGATGAATTCTTTTCCTAATTTGTAGTAACATTTTCAAGTTCTTTTTTCTGCTGTCTTTCAATTAATTTTTTTCTTCTGCTTTACAGTGCTCTATGTTTCACAATAAAATGTCATGTATCAAACATTCTTATAAAATGTGAGGCAGATCCCCCAAAACTGATTGGCTTTTAAATAAAATTATAATCCAAAAGTATTAATGAATTTCCAGTTCTCTTTAAATGTTTCTTGCTGTCAGCATTTTAAATCTGCATTTAAAAATTTTCCCCTCAAAACTGAAAGTATCTGAAAGTGTGACATTTTCATCACTTTTTTTCCATAATGAAAACATATGCAGTCTTTAAGTAACCTTATTGTAGCAGTTGAGAATCTGAGGGAACAACAGCTATTGCAGGAGTGTTAAGAATTGAAAGCACTGGTAATTGCACTAATTTTATTAATGCTGAATTCTTACAATTAGATTTCCAATCAGGAGCAAGAACGAAAGAAGTATAATATCAACTTTTTCTCTAAATTTGCATATAAATTTTACCTTATGATACCCATGAGTATATAATCCTAATATAAATAATTCTAGCACTGCTGCTCTATTATCAAAGCAGTAAAGATGCAGCAGAAAGGAGGCCCCAACAATAGGAAAATGTAAGTGTCTTAGAGAATAGCAGCTATAATCAGTGCTGAAAATTGCTATATGCATTCTACTAGTAGATACTGGGAGGTATGTTTTATTGAAGATGATATTCAGAGCTCAGCACTGGTTTCAACAGTGAATTTATGACAATTGAAACTGTCAAAGAGCATGGCATTTATGGCAGGCAAAAAGTGAGATTTGCTTATTCATAGACTTAATTAGATGTAAATTGAAGGCTTCAACAAAGATTTTGACCCCACCCTGGGCTTCAGAAGCCCAGCTCACAAAGGGTTTTGCAGGCTGCTGCTGTGAAAAATAAGGAAAAAATGAGCTTCTTTTCAATAGTTTCGGATCTTTTGAGGCCAGCAAGGATCTAATGAGATTTTTAGAGAAGTCACTGACAAATGTAATGATACATCATGCTGAATGAAATAGAAGTCCTGCAGGAAAAAAGTCATACATCAGCTTCTAATTATTGGTACTGTATGAATATGAAGAGATGAAATTAAGGATTTATGGACAATTAAGTTATTCCTTTTGTCTCATGCCATCACAATGAAACCTCAATGTTATTTTGTATCATTTTCATATATTTCTTACAGTTCTGTTTAGTAAAGTATCTTTAGTCTAATAACTGTTTCATCAATGTGGAAGTGAAATTAGAAATTGTACAAGAGTAGATTAGTCTCTCTGCCATTGTTAGATTACATTTGATTGTTCCCCTCTCAATCTTACATATGTATAGGCTGAATAAAACTGTAGGAATGATTCTCGCATGGACAGAAATATCAAAACAAACCCATGTATATTTTCTGAATAAATTTTAATGGTTATTTAAGTATCATAATACTGGAGTGAAGTTTTAAGCTCATTAGAGCTATCTTTCTCCGTATAGATAGTTTTACAGAAATTCATAGGGACCATATGTATGCAGGGCATTTAAATCTGTCAGTAATCCCAGTGAAAAATAACAAATTCAGCTCAAGTGTGTCTTTCAGCTACATTGTTGGTCTCTTTCTCACAGGCTATGTATTGTCTTCTTCCCAAGATATTCCTTCCAGACTTTTGCAGCCATATTAACCCTGAGTAAGTGCTAGCTGTACGTCTGCTCCGTCATGTCCCCAGAAAACAGAATCTCCCTCCAATATTACGAACAAACAAGTAGAGAGGTAAGTGGTGCAGGGAAGGTGAGCAGACCACCAAGGTCCTTTAAAGCCCTCTGGATCTCACGTGTTTTGTGTTACTTCACTTTCTAAGAGTGTCTTTTCATCGTGAATGATGGGCCTCATGACTCATAAAGACAAGAAAGTACCAGGAATAAGTATGAGTTTACTTATTGTCAGCACTTCCAGGGATGCTAGTTTGAATACAGGTGCATCAGGGTTGTTGCTTCTCCTGTCCACATATACACTTTGTCATTTTTCCTACCAAAGAAATGGACAATGAAAAAAGCATTGATGGTTTATCAAATGAAACATCTGACTACATGCTTTGTACCTCTAGCATATTAAAGCACATAGAAGTTATGAAAACCTTGCAGCTCACTATTACAACAGGAGAACACAGTAAGGTCTCCTATTCCACTAACAAGTTACAACTTGCTATTACATGGCCTTCCATGACACTGGCTCTTGTCAGTTATTTTTTTTTCCCTGTGCTGAACTTAGTAAGACGTTCTGATCAGATAAGACAAAATATTACAAAAGTAGTTGTTCCTCTGATTAAATACTGCAGTTTTCCACCATTTTGAGAGAACAGACTACACAAACCTTTGTCACAAACAGATTTGTGGCATAAATTACCTAGTCCATTTTCAGTCTTAAACAAGGAAGCACATTGAGGAATTTTGTCTTCTTTTCCAAAATGCTTTAAGCTTATGTTTCAGATATTTTTCTTGTGTGGTTTCAGTCTCCCATTGCTAATTAGACCAATCCTGGATGCCACCTTAAAAAAAAAAAAAAAAAGGAAAGAAAGGCTATTTTACTGTTTTCTTTCTGAGTGTAGAATAACTTTAAGAGGGAGTACATTTTTCCATGTAGCTGATAGGACTTCATAATAAATTACTATGAGTAATAATTAAGTTTGATCCTTCTAGTTCTCCCTTTAATATTTGTCCTTTCTTTGCTTGCCACATCTAGTAATGTTTCTAGAAATGTGAAAAGTAACCATATCTTCTGTCCTAACAAATGTAAATACCGATTCAGTTAGTCACATCCTAGAGATCCCATGTAGTGCATGTAGGAGCTCTGGATGACATGTTTACAATATTTCAGAGCCATTGATAAATCATCCTGTTAGTCTCATAAAGCTATAAATGCTCAATATAAACAAGGCATTGATAAGACATAAATCTTCTCACCAAATCAACTCTCTCATATGTAAGAAAATGCTTTTTGGAAAGTACCATGTTGTCTGTAAATGAGTTAACTCTTCAGTTTCCTGAAGAAAAACTATGTATATTCCATTAACAGTTTAAGTGTTTTTCTTTCCGTTAAATTTACTGTTTTCTCAAATATTCCAATTTTATTTCTTACTGTTCATTTCCTTCTGCATGTGGAATTCCTCATTTGTTTGTAAATATACCCTGTCTGTACTAGCTGGCAAAAAGTTTCTAAACAAAGTTTGTGATTTAGATTTAAGCTACATGAACCTGAAAATAAATATGGATCCATTTAACAACAAAATGGCTTTTTTTGCTGCAATATCTAATGGATCCATTGAACTTCATCTTATTTCCTTTAAAGGGTAGGCTCTGATGTCTCTACTTTCTCCAAGTACAGGCCCTCATATGTAGAAAACAACCAGACCTCAGCAGCCCTCTCAGACAGCTGTACATCCTGTTTCTTCTCTCAGGATCTTGGGGAGAAGCTGATAGAAGGGCTTACAAAAAGTTGTTCCTTGCTCTAAAAATATCACTCATTTTAATTTCCTGAGGCTTCTAGCCTCTCATCAAAATATCTGGGAATCCAAACAAATAGAGACCTGATGGAGTGCTCAGTTCAGTCAAGTGAAACATAACCCTGTAACACTGTTCTCAGGAAGTAGATTCTGATGGATGATAGACAGCTGAGAACCACCAAAACTTCGAGTCTGTCCTTCCCCTCTCTGCTCTGCCTCCACTTCCAAATACTTTTTAGCATCTTGCTCAAACCCAACACCAGTGTCAGTGCCTCTTTTTGACAGGTTGTTTGGAAACAAGAGCAGATTCCTTCCTGAGCAGACTATTGTCAAACATAGCACAGAGCATTTGGCCCTGAGTTTTCACTTGGCACCACAATGTCCAATCCCACATCCCAGTTTTGCTTTAGAAGGTATTAAGGAAATGCTGGGAACAAACTAACATTTATCACTGTGGCAGGCCAGCAAATCAAACCAAATGGAGTCATTTATTCAATACTGCAGATACACTGACCAAAAATAGGCTTAGTGGTCACTTGCATTGTCTTCCCCAAATGCCTTTTGTTACCACTGTGTAATAATTACTCACTGAAGTGAGTAATAAACCACATTCATTGTTCCTCTTTGTATTTGGGAATAAAAATTTATATGTTGTAAGGTGATATGTGTAGATGTTTAAAACTGTTCACACCAGCCTGCAGGGAGAATTTCAGTCAGGATGAGTAACTAATTAACTCTCCAGTACTCTGAATCTTTAGGAAGTTGTGGGGTGTTTTTCAACATTAAAATACACATTTCACATGTGAAACCCCATATTTTTCATTTGTGATATGAAATATTCTTTCTCAAGCATAATTATATCCATATTTGAAGGCCATTTTACACCTCTAAAATGACATCTCAGGAATGGGGAGGAGGACAGGGCTTGCCCCTCCATCACCAGCATGCAGTCTACTCTGGAACAGTCTAGACATGGGACACTGGATTATCGCCAGTGCTTCATGACTGTGCTAGCCAGCTGTAGTGACAAAGCTTAACTCCTCTCCTCTTTTCTCCCACTGTTTCCTATCAGCCATTCCTTCCATATTCTGACACAATGTTTTTCCCTATCTTCTCTCAGACTCCTCAGAGATGCCACCAAACTACTGTTCTGGGAATAGGAAGAGTGGTGGAGCCGTGGCAGGAGAAGAAATAATGAAAACTAACAGGAAGGGAAAAAAACCTCATGCTTCCTCTCTTTCCTGAGAAATTTATGCCTACTAAGTATAAGGCAGTCATGGCTTAAATAGGATATGGACCTCTTAAAATTATTAAAATTATCCAAGGTAAGAGCTTATTAGAGTTATGCTCTGGTGGCTCACAGCTTCTGGGGTCAATCCTAACTCATTTGCAATGGAAAAAATAAAGATTAATATCACTGAAGTAAATAGCTCTAGTTTGACTGAAAAGCAATATCAGAACTAAAGACATTGTACACATTCTCTAAACTTTAGCTATGCTGTATATAGGCAGGAATTTCAAGGAGATGCAGAAAACCTACGACCTCAAAATATTTAATCTCAAAAGTACTTAGAGATCAGAAGTTAGTTAGATGTCTAAATGTAGATATCGTACATGTTTAGAAGCAACCTAATCTGGGACCGTAGCTCTGTTGTTACCTAGCTCTTCATACCTCTTTACCTACGACCCTACACAGACCTTCTCTGAAAAATATGCTCTAAGGATTTCTACTGTGTCACATGTTTGGTTTCTAAGGAGAGGGCTGAGTAGCTGGGCCATGCTGGGAACTTGGAGAGGAATAGTGCCATGTCACTTAGAGCAAGCAAGGGGAGATGTTGATTCTGCCCCCTTGTTTAAAGCACTCAAACAAAAAAAAGACTAATCTTTTTCTGCACATCTCAAAGAGTGCAAGAAACAGTGCACTTTTAATTTAATTTTTATTAGATCACAAATCACAGAATATTCTGAGTTGGAAGGGACACACGAGGATCATCAAGTCCAACTCTTAAGTGAATGGCACATACAGGGATTGAACCCGTGACCTTGGCATTATTAGCACCAAGTTTTAACTAACTAAGCTAACATCAGAGTCTTTTTTTGTTGGATGAGAGAAAAGTAATTCAAGAAAACTGGCACTAAAACCCATATCTGCCCACTTTCAGGGATGATGAACCGTATTAATACAGCCTCTGGATCAACGCTGGAATTTTCTCGCTCTCTTTCTGACCCTTTCTGCATTTTTAGATTCTCAATACAAAATAAAAAATGAAGGCAAGATAAAGCTGCTGAGGAATTTGAATGCCCTGAGCAGAGATACCTTGACTGCATGAGGTTTTAGGAAAAGTATGTGTGAGTGCATGGGATTGTGTGTGTGTGTGTGTGTATGTGTTCCTGTGTGCTTGTGTGTGTGTGATATGGCTTGGGGATATGAGGAGTCAGACCACACACTGGAAGAGAGAGAAAAAGCAGCTGCATCAATGTGAAGAGAACTGCTGTGTAAGCTTGTGGGAAGCCTGGAGAGGTAACTCTTGGATTAAGGTTCTGGCAGAAAAAGTCTTGGAGAGGTAAGTGAAGAAGCTGTCATTGGTTGTTTAATTTTTTTCTGCAGTCAAAGTGAGATTTGTACATTCCTGTAAATCAAGTTGTGTAGAAGGTGTGTGATTGAATCCATTACTAATTTTTCTTCCCACATGGCAGATCCAAAGAGATCCTGATCTAACAGCTGACTAGATGAAAACATGCTGCTACTAGCAGTAGCAAGCTTTCTTCTCTGCTCCTGGGGAATGTGAAGATATTTTTAAGAATATTCATATTTTTATATTTCAGTGCTGTGCCTACTACCTCACTACTCCTGCCCCTTTTTCATGGTACTCAAAGATGCTCCTATTTTATAAAACCAGACTTCAGTTGTAGTCCATCATTTTGATCCTTTTGTTTTGAAATAACTGAAAAACTCTGAGTTATCCCAAGAAGAAGATTGGCTGGCTTCCCACATTAGCTGTACTTCTGTGAAGCTTCATCAATTGACTCTAAGTTTGAAGTGAATACAGCAAATCAGATCCTTTAGGTTACTCCAAGTTTACACAAGAAACAAGACTCAGCTGACAAGTATAGACCTTAATGGTAAATCTTACCTGTCTTTTCTCACAATCAGTGCATGGCACGTCACCCACTGACAAGAGAGGAAGAGAGGCTAACAGGGAAACATACGACTGAAAGTCCAAAATAATGCTCCTCTTTGTTAAAGGGAGAAGAGATGCTGAAGAAGTCAGTCAGCTTTCTTTTGAAAGGAGCCAGGAGGCTCCTTTCCTCCCTCTGAGGAAACCCTCTGACTTTTGGAAGGAAGAATCTACCTACAGAAACAAAAATTGCTCAAGCCTAAGAGAAGTGAATGAACTGCAGGCTGGCTGCTGTGTTGAAAGCAAGTAGTGCTGGCTTCTGCAGAGACAAGGGAAGAATGTAAATAAGCATCTCCATCTGACCTCAACAACCCAGTAGTACTGACAATTTTTAAGATGTAGATTTAATTTATATACAAATGATGCACACACAAATCCTGCTTAGAAGTGAGACAGTGATCACGATTCACATTTCCTGCTGCATGAGCACCCAGGTGAAATTTCTCCCCATTCACTGTCAGCAGTGGCCCAGGTCTGGCTTAGGCTCAGACTCAGGCTGAAGCTCAGCTTCCACAGCAGTTCTTGGGGCTCATCCCATCAGCTCCCAGCAATGTGGACTGCAAGGCTGTAAAAAGCCAACATGGAATTTAACTGAATAAATAGTTTAGCAATGAATATTACAAAGTAACCTTTTACTTGGTCTTTAAACAAAAAAACAAAAAAAAACCAGGGGATAGATGTTTTGCTGCCAGTTTGTGTGTTTATTTTCCAGTTGCCATAGAAAATAATTGACCTATTTTCTTCCAAGAATAAATATCTTTATTCAAGCTCCCTAAAAAAACAGGCAGCCAAGACTTGCACTGAGGCCCCACCCGTGCTGTCTGCTGCTACAGCCCACAGCGGACAGATTAAGCTTTACCATTTTTAATGAGGCTTTTGAACTGTTGGATGAAAATGTGTTTCTTACAGTACATTTATCCTGCTGACTCCTACTGTTTCAGATCAGAGATTTGGTTCTAATGAGAAACCTATGTAAAGAAGACAAGACATTCAACAGGGTCATTGCCCTGGCCTCGTTCCTTGCCATTTCTTTACATCTTCCAAGCAGATAACTAAGCCACCTTTCAGGATGTTTCTCCTGGTCATTCCTTCTTCTTTTCCCTGCTCTGGAAACATAAGGGCTTCATCAAAAGGCCACTGAATTTACAGGAAGAGTTGATGGCATCAGGATTTCAATGCTAAGTAGATTATCCTTTGTTTCTGGGTCATTTTCTTTCTTTTGTTCATGGATGTAAAATGGAGTCCTTTTGGAACTCCTCATGCAGCTCCCCTCTGAGAACCAGGACATTTGCTCCATTACCCTCTCTGTAACCCCAGAAAATGTACTCAGACACTACTTCAGTCACCGTTTCCCCTTATACTAGTCCCTGAATATTCATCTCTGTGTGTTGTTCATGTTTGCATACTTCTGTCCACTTGAAATCATGCTAAAATTATTTCTGCCAGATTATAAGCAGTGTTTCTATTTATATATCATGGACTTGTTTTTCATTGCTGCTAAGCACTGCACTGAATCTCTGAGAGTTTTTATCTATTGCTTTGTCCACAACATTTCTGTTCAATGTTCAGTGGTGTACATGGTAAGTGGTGCACATGGCAGACTGAGAGTGTCTGGCGCACTCCTACCTCATTTACTGAAAATGTGGAAGCACGTGGCAGAGGCAGCACAAGAATACACAAAATGAAAGAACAGCCCTGTTATTCTGATTTGATTTTATGTACCTGGATAGGTAGTTGTTAGGAACAGCTATGGTTGCTTCTGTCCTTCTAGTGCAGAAGAGTGAGCATTTTCACACCCATCTACTAGGCAGTCAGAAATATGACCCAGAAGGAGGACTAAATAGAAAATTCCCCAGAATCATGGTTGCATCTGTGGTGTCATTTGGGAAATATTTGAACTCAGACTTGTTCCTTTTCCTTGTGTGAATGTAAGGTGTGACCCGGCCGTGGGATCAGGCACATACTAGAGGAGAGAGTCAGAGCATATCCTTCACCTGAGTGGCAGTTCAAGCACCCATCTCCATGGGCACTTTGCTCGGCCTGGTAGGTACTGCTCTTCCAACAGGCTGACAGGGACAGCCCTTGGCACTCTGTGAGCTGCAGGGATGTGGCTGGTGTGCCTCACACAGCAGGCACTGCAGGTGTGAGCACATGCCATGCACCCACTCCTCCTCTGTACTCCAAACCTCCATATGGAATGTACAACGGGGACACTTGGATGTGGCTCCCAAGCCTATTTATCACATCTACAAAGGGAAATGGCTGTAATACACACATCCTCTCTCTCAGCTACCCTTACAGAACATCATGTATGCTTTAAAATGTAGTTGTTTAAACAAATCCATCTTATTTGTAAATTCCTTTTAAAAATATGCAAATAATCAAAAATGCTTTCTTAGTGCACATTACAAGATTATTTCGGATATTAAATTAAAATTGAGAATAGCTGGAATTTCTGAGGTAAATAAGACTGATGGCCACTGGGAAAAGGAAAGGAATATTGTTATTTACTCAGTGTTGACTGTAACACCAAGTTAAAAAAGTGTCTTCCCACTAAGTCTTCATGTATGTGAGTTAAGTGATCTCAAAAATGTTTATGAGTATCACCATTCCAGCATGACAAATTGCTTCATATTCTCCATGGATTTATAGCCAGATAAATAGAGGCAGTGTTTATTTTGCCACTCAGCAGATCTTTCAAATATTATCAATGTGGCATATTTCCTTTGTTTTATTTTATTTCAAGTGGAATTCTATTTAAGACTTTAGGTCACTGCTTTGTGCCCTTGGGCTGGGTACAGATCTTTAACCGAGCCACTGTAAATAAACGGTAGTGATTTCCATGTGATTGCAGCTCATGACAACGCTGTCGGGAACATTTTCTTTAAATGCCATGTCGCTTTCACCTACTGCCTTCAGGCCAGTGCGTGACATGCAGTAAGTGTCAAGCGAAATGTCACATCTGGGAGGAAGAGCTTGTGTGAATGTTCAATTGGAATGTGGAAAAATGGTGTCACATACCCTGTAATCTAATACTGTTCTCCCTTAAAAGGGATGCTTTCTCTATGGAGATCTGTGTTTACCAAAATGACTCCTGCTTGAAGTTCAACAGAAACTAAACTTATCTATTTATCCCCAGTTTTCTTGGGAAGCTCTTGCTACAGTGGTTCAATTCCAGGTCCTTGTGTATTTTGCTGACATGATAAGAGCCTTTAACAAATAAACTCAGAAAATGGAAAGGACAGGAATGAAATTAATTTGTAGTATGGCTTGAGAATAGCAACCTTCTCCTAGGACATAAGAATAACATCCTTCCCCTAAGACTCCAAGTCTTAGGAGAGTCCCTATTCTTATATTTGGAAGGATACAAATTTTCCAAGTGAAACTTTGGAAACTTTGGAAACTTCCAAGTTCTACCGCATAAAAATAGGGAAGGTATCTAGTGATGCTTCAGTGGTGCATAGTCAGTTCAGGAATTTAAGGACTCGTAATGCATTAAATGAAGCATCTCTTTTCTGTTTGTTTTGAATCTGTCACCTACCAGGTCTATTTGATATCCATAGTTCTTATAGTAGTAAAGGCAGGAGACAACTAACTCCAGTATATCTTTTCTTTGCTACTCTCTTTGCAGAAGTCTACCTCAGCATCCCTCCATTGTTTTCTGGGCTATGTGCTCTTCCTCTCAGGCAAGCCATTGTCTGGCTTCAATGATCCTTCTTGTCCTTGTCTTTATCTCTTCTACTTCTACTATAAACTTTTTGAGATGATGGCACTGGAAGAGCATAGAGTTTTCAAGCTCTGGGTCCACTACGGATTCATGCCATACTCTTTTCCAAAGAATTTCCAGCGTTTTAGCAGCTTAATTGTTCATTAGTAAGGATACCTTTCAAAACCTCTCTCCTGAGTGACAGAAACTATTTCTGAATCTAACATGTATATAAGATTGTTTCTCCTGCAGGCATTACTTCATATTTATGCACTCAGTGTCATTTGTTCTTCTCTTACTGCCTCAAGATCATAGGGGTCTCCTACAAACCTTCACCATCACTTTTCATTTTGATTACCTCAGAACAATACAGTAGCATCAGCAAATTTTTCCACTTCACCGTTTAACCCCTTTTCCAGCTCATTGATTATATTCTCTATCACTGTTTTTGCCTCTTTAGTGGGTGTTTTCAATAGTTTTGAATTCTTTTTTTTGACAAATTTAAGAAATTCCTTTCAGCTGGTATTGAGGTGATTATAAACAAGATGTTATATGTAACAGTTAATAGTTCAGCTATTTCAGCTTGAAATTCTTTTCAGTTCTGCTCTGTACTACATCTGGGTGCAGTGCTCTGTTACTATTCACTTTGTTGATAGTTCCAGTTTCACTGACAATTCATTTCATGACACATTCTCAGATTCATCCACTAGGAATAAGGAGTCTGATGGGGAAATGTTCCCAAAGTCTCCAAAGAAAGCACATTACAAATTTTTTTTTTACTGTGTCTGCTCTGACCTTATGTCTTCTGAATACTCCCTTTTATGCTTGGCCATCAATTGTTCTGCCAATTTTCTGACTGGCTTTTTATTCTTCACCTATTTGAAAAGGAATCTCCATTTTTTTTTGAGTTGTTCCTCAAACTCTTTTCCAACCTGCCTTCATATATATCTATATTTAACCTACCAGTTTTTATATTATTTTCCATTTTCTTCCTTTCAATGTAGCCTCAGATATTTGAAAGCCTGTCTTCTTAGTTCAAACACCTTCCATTAACCTGACATTAAATCATGTCAATTAATTTGCTGGGCTCAGCGTGGAGTGTGCTGATACCTCTGAAGTCTGTGTGGTATAAGTCCTTTCATCCTTCTGAGCCTTTGATATACTGTCTATAAATAGTCTTCATGTTAATTGCAAACATTTAGTCTTTAGTTGCCTCTTTTAGGTATTTTTTTTCCCAGAGTTCTCATTTTTATATTGTTCCTCCTTTTTTTTTTTAATCAACTTCTACTGAAATAAATATTTTGGAGACTTGCTGCTCCCCAAAATTGTCATTGCCTTTGGGACCTTTTTGCTGCCTGAATATCTAGGCATAATAGTTGGTCTTTATGTGCCCCTTTCAAACATGATGAGAAATTTTGCCCATGTCCTATTTTCAACTAAGACATCGTGCACTCAGTAATGCATTGTCTCACTCAAATGGGATCCTCTGCATTGCAACCGCTCTTTCTTCCAGTGAAATATTCCCTTCCTGGAACTATTTAACTGGATCAACATTCAACTTGCCTTTTATTTCTAGGCAGAAGGATAATTGTGTAGTGTCATCTCAGATTCTGCAATGAAACTGCCAGTCATGCAATGGTGTCATCACGCTACATTTGCTAAATCGGTCACAGAACTGTTCATACATGCCACCGTGTCAGCATCACTGCCTCTGCCCTCAAACTGATCATCTTCTTTATGCATCCTCTTCATTTGACCTCAGAAGCAAGTCTCTCGAATTCCCATTTTCAATGGTATAGAACAGAGCACTGGACTTACTAACCTCACTGAATACTTTATTAGGGAATAAGTAAATTATTAAAATGCATACAGAGAGTAGGAGAAAAAAAGGAAACTAAGCTATAAATAGAACAAACTTGCTGCTTGAGAGTTAAGCAGCCATCCCTACTCATCTTCTAAATTATTTAACTCACTGTTGTAATTCATTAGTTTCTTCCAGTATGAAAAATAAGCACTTATTTCTATGGCAATCCTCTGAATTTACATTAAGCTGAAGATCTTACAGGGGTTTTTATCTGTTTAACCAAAACCTATAAACTCAAGTTTACCTTTATTTTTCAAAGATATCCTTGAGGTTAACTCTGGGTCTATACACTGATGACAGCTATAACACAGTAGAAAAATGAATAAAGGAGGCTTAAATTGCTTTCATCAGGATGTTGCAGCCACACTAACCTTGACATAAACCAGCTGCAAGCTTCTCAGGCTAAAACAGTCCTGAGATGAGTCAGTTTTAATAATACTTCTGGCTTGTGCACTATTTTAACTGTATCTAAAAGTCCTCCAGGTTTATTGAGTTCAAGAGATATTGTTATTATTCAGTTTTATTTGCATGAGTCACGTAAAACTTAAGCAATAAGCTGCCCACATGCTATGTATTTTAGAGAGTCCTAAGTGACCTGTAAAGAAGTTTGTGGTAAATCCCTGTATCATAGAGCTTGGCAGATGGACCCAAGCGTAACTATGAAGCTCAGGACAAATCTTATGGCTGTGTACAAAAGGCCAGAGAAAGAGAATTCTCATTCTTAACTGCTTTCTTCAGGTCTAATTGAAGGGTAGGCCTGGAAGTGCCTGATCCACCAGGAGTTGTGTCAGTACTGCATCTTATGAATGGTGCAAGGTAACCCTGTCTGTCCACAATTCAGTAAAGTTCACTATAGGGTCAATAAATGCAAGTATTTTCAATTGGACTCACCTGAAGTCCCATGTCTAGGGTGCTTGCTATTCTCTTTATTTATTATCTCAAGTGATCAAAATTATGCATGTTTTAACTAGTTTACTTGGCACATAGTGGACTTCTACAGCTGTCATGGTGTTTAATGTTGCTTAAAAGTGGACTGAAAAGTTTTGGAACTGCATCTGCCTTATGACTAGTTTGCATTCAGTCTCACTTGGAAGATAAATCTAAGTGCCAACCAGGTGAAGTTTGATGGTACCAAATTCCTGTTTGATATTTCCAGAATGCTTTGTCTCTCCCCCTATAGTCAACTTCTTATTTCCTTAGCAAGGAAGACAATCAGAAATAGCCTTGAAAAGCAAGTCCCATTACATTTTGTTTTGTCTTGTACCAAGCACTTCCAAGGCCAATTTGGATCCTGGTCTTTGAATCCAAATTAATCAGTCACTTGAAATGTAAAGGATTAAAATGTTATTACTGATGGATCTTGCTGATTCAAAAATATTACCCACAGGCCTTTTTGAAACAGGGAACACTTAATATAATTCTGACACTCAACTTGGTGCAAACCAACATAATCTGCATGCTCTTGGTGGCAATCTGAACACTAATGACTCCAATATCAAAATCATATTTTCTATGTGGTACCACAATTCAAAATGGTTACATATAAAAAAAATAAAATCAGAGAACGCTCTGACATTAGCCTATAAAAAAAAGAATTTTGGGGGAGGAAACTGGATATAGTCTGTGCCACATCATTAAGAATTGCAGTAGTGGGATAGAAAATAAACATAGCTGATAAAAGCATGTGTAAGATGGTAAACCAAGTAAGACCTCAGAGGTAATCCTGCACACAGGGATTCTAAATATTTGAAGAGAGGTGCTCCTGGTGAAGATCCCTCTTAGCTGTATTGCAAGTGTCTCTAACTGCTGGGTATTTGGCCATATGACAGTTTAATAATAGCATGTGAGTTACATGTCAACAAATTCCTATTAGTTCTGTCATTTCCACCTTACAGCTCCAATTTGCCTTCAACCAAGAGACATACATCCACAGATGTTCCTTCTATATTTGCAGAATGGAGGCAGGAGTGTACAAACACCCTGATTTCTTGTTACTTGGCTTAAGGTAATAACTTTAACCATCCTTTCCAAAAATGTCATCAGCACTTGCAGTTGGTTGCATTTGAATGAATGATCTCATTATAAACATATGCCTCTGGTGTTCCTCTTTCTGAGCATCCTGTGATTTTTCCCTTCAAGAAAGGGAAATTTGAAATGCAAAATGCACTTTAAGGTAGTAGTAAAACCCATTACAAAGCAGAAACTCACAGCCTGAGAAAGGAGCTTTTACAAAACTGGGTTTGCTGACTGGATGATCTCATTGCTGTCTCTGAACCAGAACAGAGACCTGATTGGAGCTGTTCAGGAATTTAAGGACAAAATGTAATGCCACTGGAAAATGCTGACTTGTCAAAAGCAACATATTCTTTGGAAATAATTTGGTTTCAATAACCTTTTTTCCAAATCACAGTTGTATTTCCTTTCTGACAATTCATGTAAAGAGCGGTTCAGGAATTTGCATCTCAAAGGTCTAAAGCTCTGGCCAGCCCTGGCAAAGCTTAAAATGAGTTGAGCTGGAAGGAGTTGAAGACCCAAAGTTTACAGTTTGTGAACAGAAAGGCAGTTTGCAGAAGGGAGCACTTGACAAGCAGAAAATCCCCTAATTGCTTGCAGCCCTGCATCTGGGCTACAGCAGCTGATGACATCTTCTGCTGAGAGCAAGCAAGGCCCATTGCTCAGCCTTCCTGACAGAAGACGACCAGGCAGAAATGATACCGTATTACAGACTCCATCCTGGTAGCAACGGGACGGCTCATGTCATTTCCACCCTTGTAAAACCTGGCTGGGAAAACAGAAGGGCCAAATAGCATGGGTCTCCGCCTGGTGTCAACAAGGAGGATGAGAAAGCTGCCATTATAATCTTGGGAAGAAGCACTTCAGAGAGCAGTTCATAAATCTGTGTTCCACAGATGGTACCAAATTCCTGTTTGATATTTCCAGAATGCTTTGTCTCTCCCCCTATAGTCAACTTCTTTACCTGATTTGTGGCTTGAGAGATCAAATTTAAATTTTGACAGGGGCTAATTTGCCATTTTGGCTAATGGCAGACTGCCAGTGGCCCCCATGTAGATTTACTCTGTGCTTACAGAATACACAAGGTGCAGGTGAGTCTGCTCTTCAGGCTAGCTGATGGTTAGAGACCTTCAGATTTCAAATCCTCTGCCTGTGCAGCTGGAGGATTCCCTTCTTGCTGACCTCCCAGGCTCTAACACAGAGCACGGGAGCTTTGGGAGACACAGTTCGCACAGGGTGTCACAAGACTTCCCCTCTTCTCAGCAGAGGACTGGATGTCAAATGTAGACACTACAGTAACTTAGGCTGCCTGGGCCAGGGTCAGGAGCTGAGAAGCTGGGATACAGGCGGGGGCTATTGAGTGTCCTGGGCTCTCTGCCACAGAATGGAGGGCTGTGCTGAGCTGCAGGGCTGTGGTAGCAAATCCGCTGGGGTGTCCCCAGGAGATAAGTCAGCTTCCTTGCCTTCTGAAAAAAAACAAAAACTAAAACAAAAACAGAAACAAAGAAAGAAGACCGAAAAAGTCTGTCAAGGGGATGACAATGCCTGTAGTTTCCATTTCAGATCAGAGGGGAAATACACCATGTTTCAGAGTACAAAAGCCAAAGTTTTAGGCAATTCTAGTTGCAGTCTCAAGGCCCCAGTCTTTGCAACTGCTTAGGCATCAACAGTCTCACAAAGGCAGAGCTAATTGCATAGTTGCTTCAGCTCTTCACTGAGGAATGTTTCTAATGTATATTCAGACTTTAGAAGATAAAATATATATGGCTCCCACTAGGTCAGTACTTCTCTCCCCTATTTTCATCAGAACACTGACCTTCTTGCCTCTCCTGCTGAGATTGATCAATTAGAATATTGTAATTGATAACAACACCTGCCCGTGTATTTCATAAATGCTTCAGATAGTTGAATATATGACATGAATTTGACCCCAAACAAACAAAAAAACCACTTTATCAGCACTTTCTGTCCTTGTTCTGTGATAACCATAGCAGCAAGACTAGAGAAGTGCTGCATCTCATATCCTCAGGAGAATCTGCCAGTCTCAATACTTTTTACTTATGTTGGTGTTGTCCACAGATGCCAAGAGAGTATCACCACATATTTCTTCTGAGCCTTCCCTATATGCAGCTCATGACAGTAACACATGGCAGAATCTTATGGAAAAAGACTGTGAGAGGCCACTCACATGCTTGGACTATCCAGTGAGACTTTAAAATATGCTGGTGAGTAGGATTCAGGTTCCTTCTTCCCCTGACAGCAGCACCTCTTTCCACCTCTGCTCTTCCTGCTGTCAGTCCTGCAACAACCCCTCAGCCCTTGCTGGCAGGAGGTCAGCACAGCTCAGCTCCAGACTGGGCTGCTTACTGTTGAGGTCAGTTGTGCAAGTAGGGCATGGTAAACCTCACTGACAACAACACTCTGTCTTGTGAAACCTAAACAGTTGAAGTATTCAGGGGGAGTAATATGGTCTGTACAGAGACTGAAAGTCATTCTGGGGTTCGCTTTCTTGGTCAGAATGAAGCTGTTGGTGAACCTGAGGGTTGGAAGTCAGAGTTTTGAGCTGTTGTGTACCATAATAAATCTTTTTAAAATATTCACTGAAGAAAGAACTTCCTTTTGGAACACGCGTTATTTACAGGCTGAATTCCATGTTGAGGTTAATATTCATAGCTACTGTGAATCTTTTAAGGAGAACAACCTCTAACTTCAGTAAGGTACAAGGCTCTAATAACACAATACTTGCAGATGTTGGACAAAATGTGTGGTAGTCTTTTTTTCTTGTTCTTGTAGCCAGTGCATGGCCAAGAAAGAAATATAAAATGAACTACACCTGTGCTGATGCCAGTAATCACAGATTGCATAAAAAGTAGATGGAGTATCTTTTTCCTGGGGTAATCTCCTAGCTGACTGCTTGTTTTCCTATCATTAGCTGTTCATTACTTTGGGTTTTTTTCAAGCTTCATATACATAGGAGAATTAGCAACCTGACAGTTCCATAAAAAGCCACAATAATGGTATGTATTATATGCAACTGATTTATTTCCTTAATATATTATCAAGCCCACTTTAGCTGTATTTGTAGAGACACAGTGACACCTAGTGGTTATTAATAAATATAAAAGACTGACCCATAATTTATTTGAGGGACTGAATCTGATCATTAACTAAACTAGCTCATATGCATTCAAGGATCAGAAAAGTTCCAGTGTATGCTGTTCATTGAAAAAAACCGTGATTCAATACCTGTTTCTGTTTTATATATTTTATTGATGCTCCCAAATTAAAAGAAAATAGAAATACATAAAACTAATCTTACAAAGCAAAGAATAATAGAAATGTCATAAGTTTTCATCTTTTTAGTTTAGGAATTCCGTACATTCCTCTGAAAAATTCCTTCAAGAAAAGAAAACCCTGCACCTGTGGATTCTACCAGCTTCCCACAATCACATGAAGTTAAACTAATGTTTTCACAGAACCCTTGCTAAATAAAGTCATATTGGCTCAAGGACAACTCAAATAATTAGCTGTTTTCATTTGTCACAAAATCTTTGCTAATCAAGTCTGTAGAGAAAATATGCTCTGTTGTCTTTAGGCAGTCTTTAGGATGGTTTACATTCAATTTATTATTCCATCTTTATTTTAGCATTTTGGATAGCAAATCTGCTCTTACAGTTGACAGTGTGTGAAGTCCTCATCATATTTTAAAGAACAAATTTGATTTTGCTCTGCCTCTGAAGTGTAGATTGAAATTTTATTATGTTGGGTTTTTTTTTCAGGAGTCAAGTAAGTCTTGAAAATGGAAACTGGGTGCAAGGCTTACTGAAAAAACAAATTGCTCTTGCATCATTTTAACATAAATAAGAAGTTTCCTCCTTGAAATTAAGTGAATACCGAGGAGTGATTGCCGATGTCTAATCTAGCAGCAGTAGAGTCATTGATGTAGAGCAGAGGCTCAGTAATTCAATTCCCTTCAATCTGAAACTTTTATTGAATCTTTGCTGAAGATCCACAGAGGTTATTCTTATGTTCTTATGGTCATCAGTACAGTATAGTAAGGACAGTTCTATGCCAGGCACAGACCAGCATTAGTACACTGCGAAAGACGAGGTTGTGCACGTTCAAGAGTCAGGGGAGGCGAAGGAGCAGCAAAGCAAAGGCTTCTCTGAAGACACCAGAGAAATTCTCACTGACATCAGCAGAGCATAACTGTGCATAACTCCCTCCGGGTGTTGGCCCAGGTGATTCATGCTGTTGCCCATCTGCCCCAAGGTTGGGGAAGATATATGCTTATGAATTGACTAATGGCACCCTGACTGTTGTGGTATATTTGTATGCTCACTCATCTTCCAGGCTGTTGCTTTAATGAAATACTTGGTTTTGTCCTAGAGCCTGAGGAAAAAAACTTCCAGTCACCCTTACTTCTTTTCATGTCGTACTGGAAAAAGTTTGCTTCCACCAATCACTGAAGTTCATCTTCTAATATATACATGAGAACCAGGGTTGTTTAGGCCTTTTTGTAGGCTTATCTGTGACCTGACATACCTTCTTGCCCTGAGTGCATGAGCTTCTGCTAGAATCTTCCACTGAGACACCATTGCTACCAGCTGCGTGGAGCTAGGTGCACTCCACATTTGTATCTTTGAACCTGGAAGTGGTCTGGGGTAATTTTGAGTAGAGAACCTAAGGAAATGTGAATAGAGCTTCTGAGGCCTCTTCTGTGCCATGAAGAAGGACTAGAAGCGGCTAGGTTTCTGCAAATGTCTCCAGATCAATGTAATTTCTCTCTGGATCCTGGAATGCTCATAGGCTTGAAGGGAAATAACCCTTTGCTGTTTTCCTTATTACATTTTTATAATTGTAGAAAAAAAAATCTGAGTTTTAACACTAACAGATCCATTATTGTTGTTACTTTTTTGCCTTTTGGTAGGTGGTACCATTTGATCCAAATCTTAAGCTAATTTTTGAGGTCCCAGTTTTGAAAGAATTTGAGCAGTTGCAGCTCCCACAAAAGTAACCTGATCATTCCTAAATCCCAGTCAAAATCTAGTTAAATACATTTTGTTAAAAATCTCTTTGTATTACAAAAAAAGGATGTCAGGAAGATTCATAGGAAAAAAGGGGAAGGGAGGAGAAACGAGTAAAGCTAAAGAAGAAAAGGAAAGAAAATGCAGAGGAACAAATTTAAAGAGCTGCTTGCCAGATGGGAAGGCATCTCTATGGTTAGAAATAGTCCCAACTTTATTTCCCCCCTGCTGAAACCCAGTATGTTTTCACACAGGAGGACTAACACAATAAGGACGTTAATACTCTTCTTGCGTGCTAGCTAGTTATTAGAGACTCACAGTGAGGAAGGTGATCAGAGAATACTTGTCACATGCCCAAACTACCCTAATTCAAGGAAACTGCCACCTCAGTGCATCATATGAGGCAGGTCAAGCCTAGGGTGAAGTAAGCTTTCCGTGTAAGAATTTTAATTAGCAATGAGTACAATAAAATACATAAGCTGCTGAAAGTTAACAAGTGCTACTGTTTGAGATTTATGCTCAAATACATGCTGTGTACTTCTCTTTCCTCACTGCTAATGGATTAGCAGTATACTGGATAGTAATCAACAAATATTACAATCATCCTTCTAATCTTATTAACAAACTTGTAAGAAGCATTAAGGACACATTTATACCACTTGTGGGAAACAGTCCAAATACAACGAACCAAAAGCTGCTTATCTACAAGCAAAACCAGCATTATATGACTGAAGGGGGTCAAGTTAATCAGAGCTATCAGGAGACTAATTCAGGTCCAGAGGGCTGGGAAGGCAGATTAAATGATCGTTCACAAATCATTGAAAGCATACACTATACTGTATTGTAGCAACAAACAATGATCTTCTGTAGGGTGCAGTTTCCTGCTTTCTATATATCTGTGTTTTGACAATTTAGGTATCTCACCAACATCTTTTTATCCTGAAGTTGTGAATGTGTAGTAATAGTGTTATAACTCAGCTTGTTAATCATCAGATCTTTAGGAAGGAAGGGCATAGACTATAAAAACAAACCTAAAATTGTTCATGTTTGTAGACAGCACTACTGTGCTTACTACAAGCATGCACAAAATATAAAAGAATATGATCCAACATATTGTGGAGGAAAACTGGGGAAAGCAACCGAGAGAATGTGAAAGATCAGCTTTATATGTCTCAGGTTCCTTTGCTTTATAGGATGGAGGGATGGACACTGCTGGTTAATTTTTCACTTAAAAAATATTTTATAGAGAAGTACTGAAATGTGCTGGTTTAGCAAGGAAAACAGCACAACAAAATGGAAGCTTATTCAGCGACTCCACAATGGAACAACTGGGGTCTGGTCTTATTACGCCTTTCTTTTGGTAGGACTGAGACTGTCCACAGGCTACAACTGATTCCTCTTTAGAACAGTCCTCCAAAGGCTCACTTACCCATTTTTGAAAGTGGATAAAACACTGCTTTTCAGATGCTTGCTTTTTTCACCCTGTCAACAGTCCTAAAAAAGACTTTCCCACTACTTACCCTAAGTAAGGGATTCCTCAAAGGACTAGAGTTAATGGCACTTGTTTCTTATCTCACAAGACATGGAACACACTCCAGTTCTCTGTACAACATAATATTCCACGTTTCCAGTGCCTGATTTTCTATTGCCATGTACTATATTATTTACTCACATCAGCACAAAGGGAGGGTAAAAGGCTGCCATTGCAGTGCAGTCCCTCTGGAAACATGACATTCTAGGATAAAAGACAACACTACACACTGGGAAGAACAGAATAGTCCTTTAATTACAATAATGAAATTATGTGTGATTTTGTTATTTTTTTTCATAGAAAACAGAAGGTCTTCAGACTGGAACAATAAGGCTGAATAGCACAAGAGACTAAAAACAGGTGAAGTAAGCAATTCAATTTGATAACACTGTGAAATCAATTGTAGAGATTTGTCCCCAGCTATCTGAGAAACATCATTTGTTCAATTTTGTGACTTCATGGGCATGTTTTTCAGTTGTTTTCTTCTTTCTTTTTCTCTACCGAAAAACTTTACATATCCATTTATAGGAAGAAGATTGCCTCAGTGCTTGCATAGTCTTTTGGCTTTTGGCATAGCATCAGACATAAGCCCTCATCCGGCTCTTATTTTCTTTCTTGACCTCACCAAAATTTGACTGCTCTATAGCTCACATTTCCAGCTTGGTATTATGATGTTTGAGATGCCAGCTGGCAACAAAACTTCACAGGCACCTGAAGTATGAAATAAATATTTCTTGTTCATTCTAATTTCTCAGCATTGTGTTAGACCTCCTGGTTTTCCCCTAAGTTTCTCCCTAAGGTCCCTAAATTGCAATCATCCTCAAAAAAAAAAAAAAAAAAAAAAGGTCACCCATCTCCATTCAATCTCGAGGACTGAACTTTAACCACCAACTGTCCAAGATCTTGTTCTTAACAAGGCTCCCTGCCTGGTCTACGCCTCCTTTCTTCTTCAGGTTCAACAATAGCCATTAACTCTATTCTGCAGTAGCTTTCTAGATCAGAGTTTTTGCAACTGCCTTTAATTGGCCACCACTTTTTACAGAAGTGGCCAAGTGACTCCTCTGTTTTCTTTGGCTCTGTTTGGAGCTTCCTCGTGTACACAGTGCTCTCCTGCGATATTTGTGTACTGCGAGGGCCTGGAAACTGCATCCTGGCTTGTCTACATCAGGAACTAAAGGTATCAGAAAACAATAATTTCCTGTAAAGTGGACGACAATGTGAACTTGAGAGCACACCTGTAACTTTGTTATAGTGTCCACATGTAAACTCTTACCACATGTTAAATGAGAGATGGCTTACTGTGAAAGAGAGAAATAAATGATGACTTCTTTTTATAAGCCAAAATGGTGGTAGATTAAAGATGGTAAAAGTTGCTTGCCATAAGCTATCTGGTGTTTTGGTGTGGAGTAAGAATTTGTTTGTGGCAAGTAACTACAGAACAGCTCTTTGGTTACATTTCTGTTTAATGCCCTCTCTTGTAGAACTAATATGCTCTAAACATCCTGTTGTTATTTTAGACATCTAACTTTTCATTGGCATATTCTATCCAGCAATAAATTTTCCCATAGTGAATTATAGAGATGTAACTATACTAGAATTGCCCTGACAGTAGGAAAAGTTTCTCTTTGCTAGGTCAGGCAACTATACTATATAACTGAAAAAAAAACTGGTAAAACATCTACCTATTCTCCATCAGGTTATAGGCTTTGTTACCTTTTTCTTAAGAGCTTTCCCTAATTCATATAGTTAAATGTCAAAGCTAATAAAAATGAGCTCATAAAAAGCACACAGATAAAGTGAACACTCCTTGAAATCATTTAAAGACCAAGAGGTGTTACAGGTTGCAAGATCTGGGGCTTATGCAAGATCATCTCTCAATTTTTTTGACCTGTTTCTTCCAGAAGAGGATATGATACTATGCTCACTCCAGTCTGACTTGCAAACAAGGAAATCCAAATAATCCTCAAGCTGCTGATTCAATATGTGGTTCTGGAGAAAAGCATTTTTCAAATATGAAAGATTGTAAGTCCACTGGGAAAGCTCTTTTTCAGACTTCTGTCTCAACCAAAACAAAATTAAACCATTTCTCATAAGTCATGTTTTTTTAAGCTCTAACTTTTTGGTGCTCTCTCTCTGTACCTTTCTTCATAATCATACTGAGGCTGAGCACAGACTTGTTTTTCAGGACTCACCAGCACAGGTTTTTTTGCAATAGCATAGTTTTCCCCGTCCTTCACAGAAGAGCTCTAATTTTTTTCTGTTACACAGATAAATCTCCATTTATTTTAATGAATCTGATGACTCATTCCCAGTTGCAGCCCTTTACAATGAATTCCCTATTGCTGTTTCTAAACCTCCTCTTAAATGCATCCAATTTTATTTGTGGTTTTGTGTTCCAACAGGGCTTGTAAGCCTTCCAAGATCAGTATCATCTGAAATTTTATAAGTGTATCCTCCATTCTGTCACTTAAGCCATCAGTTAAAATATTGTTTAGGACAAAGAAGGACCTTGTATCATAGAATCATATGCTTTTTCTTGTGTTAGAGAATTATGTATTGATTTTCAAAACACACATATTCAATTTGTAAAGTTGCTATTATTATAACTACCCAGAATTTCCACAGCATCACTGAAGATATAGCAGTTGACTAGCTGGACTTCTTCAAGGTCACTTGGTTCATCAGGGACTCATCTTACAATGTAGGTTATGCCATCCTCAATAGCTGTCAAATGATTCATGTATAATAAGCATAGCTTTCTCAAGTTTCTGACACCTTCAGCTATGAATGGAATGGAGAAAAAAAAACAGGTCATGTTGTTAGGTGAACTATTTTGGTATGTTTATAATATCTTGATCACAGCAAACAGCTAGACAGAATTAGATGTTTACTGCCTCACATACTACAACTATAGTTTGATGCCATGAAATATATGGTAGATGTTGTTTGCAGAAATGATAAACACAACCTACTGATCAGCTACTATATCATGTAATCAATATAAACTACCCCTCAGCCCAGAGAAAGTAACTCATAGAAGATCAATAGGATCTTCTTGTGGAACAAATCCAGGAGAAGCATTTTTTCCATGCCGTCAAAGGTAGACATACGAATTGCTATTTCCATTTCAGTTACTAGATTGTGTGGCACTAGCAAACATTATTCAAACTTTTCAACCTTGGTATCCAGTGACTGACCTCACAGAAGGTCAGCAATAGGTCAGGTGAAGGAACTTTTGCAATCTGACTAGCAGTTCACGCAGATTAGCCTGTTCTGGGGCCAGTCTGTCAGATTTGTTTGACTACAGTATGCATTACTAACTTGAAGGAGCACTCTGATACTTTGTGGCATTTAGGATACAGCACATATCACGACTTCAGTGCAAATGTGTAAGAAATTACTTTTCTAAATGAGATAAAGGTATTTTCAAATTGAAATAGTGTGCAAACTTTGGAGGTTGTTAAAACACCACATTCTCAGCACTATATACTTTATTAAGGTGTGAGCTAAGAGAGAGTAAGCAGTAAAGTGTTGTAGTGCTTGTCAAACACTGTCTCCGTATTATCTGAAGTTTTCCGCTCTGCAAGTTTCCTCCCCGTACAATTACTTAATATCTTGTTTGCCTAAAGGGTAAGTTGTGCAATGCCTTCCTGTTGCCAGAAACATACAGAACTGTTTCTTGATGTAAAGCAAGTTCCAGTTCATAACTATTTGAAATTTTATGATACAGCAGTTATCAAAAACCTGGCTTTCTGTCTAGAGTTGATGGTCAAGTTAGTAGATATTTCTGCTACCAGTAGGAAGGAGTGTATCTACAATGCATTTACTTCATTTATTCTTTAATGGTTTCACTGAAATATGGTGACTTTAATTCACAATTAAGATGTTTACTGTGGGACTCTGATATCTAGACTAAACCAGAGAGTCTTTCCCTTTTTCCTTTCTCTTTCTACTATACAATAAGCCAGAGGGAAAGTAAATCGTCCCACTGGTGGTAGGAGTGAAGCCAGCATTTGCCAACAGCTAAGATACATGGACAGGTGGTTATGTGCAAAGAGCTACAAGACAACCTAAACTTCAGCAGATCAACCAGAGCATTACATGTAATCTGGGCCTTAATCAGCAAAGGTCATTTCTAAAGTGTGCAGAAAATGCAGAAAATGCTGAGAAATCTAGTAGCAGTGTATGGGAGAAACAGCGTTACTCAACTGATTTCAAACACTATTTTGTTTTGTTTTCAGAATCCCATCCTAAACTGGAAGCCCAGACAAGGTCTGATCTGGCAACAGCTGTACTAGAGGGCCCTCCGCTGGCACAGCCCAGGCAGAGGACAATGAGTTGTTCATTTGTAGAGTCTGAAGGGGAGGGGAAGGGAAGGGGGCTGAAAGGAGGGGGATGACAGCCAAATGCTAATATTTGAGCAAATGCTGAGAAAAATACAGAGTGGCTGGATCAAGTGTATTCTCGATCCTTCACTGCTTGCGTAGGACAGGGCATCAGGAGGAGCAACTCTTGAAAATCTACTTGCTGTTCTTATTTTAGCTAAGTTTAGGCAGAACATCTTTCCTTTGTCTCCTTCAGGGTCTCTTCTTTGTGAAATTCCATCTGATCTCAGCTGGTCAAAAAGTCCCTAGAAAAGGAAATAATTGAAGGAAGTTTCCTTATATTATCAAAATCATGTTTAAAAAGTAGTTAATAAATAATTAATGTCTTTATAAACAGTCTATTGAAAGCAGAGAAATCAAATGACTGCGTTCATACAGAGATCATAGTCAGAATCACAGACAATGAGAAAATACAGAAAATGTTTCCAAATAGCGAACAAGATCTTGTCTTTGCTAGGCATCAGCAGTGTCACAAAACTGTCATCTCCTTTACATCAACCTACATGTAATTTATTTATACTTAGAAGATGATACAGCACATACATAACATGGGGTCCAGTGCATGAAACCATGAAACAAGGAGGGACAGAACGAGTCACCCAGCCTATCATGCAATCTCATTTGTCACTGCTCCTCTTTAATAAAATATGCATTTGTGACTCATCTTATTACATAATATTCTGTCATTAACTATCATTGTCTCAAATTTCCTCTTCAAAGCTGATAGTGTGACATTTCATCACTTTCTTTTTCTCTCCTCCTACCCTTTTTCAGTGCCCTGGGGCCTACTCCTCATGTTATCAAGAGGTACCCTACTTTTGTCCCCCACAATTCCAAGTCTTATTCTAGCAGTGTATGTTGCTGGTCCTGTTAGGAGATAGGTACCAAACTCCTTTAAAACACTACTTCAATAAATAAGAATTGCAATGAAGCAAATTGCAATGAAAGGTTTGCCTAAAGTGCAAGCAATTCCTTGACATAGCATTCTTTGTTGTCATCACTATATGTAGTTAAGTAAAAAAATAAAATCAAGCAAGCAAATGAAAAAAACTAAGAAAGGAGTCTGGGCTCTACAAGGGATCTGGACAGGCCAGATTCATGGGCCAAGGCCAGTTGTAAGAGGTTCAACAAGGTGAAGTGCTGAATCCTGCACTTGGGTAACAACAACCCCATGCTCTGCCCCCTGACGGTCTTGAGGCAGAGCGGCTGAAAAGCTGCCTGGTAGAAGAGGACTTGGTGGTGCTGATCAACAGCAACTGAACATGAGTCAGCAGTGTGACCAGGTGGCCAAAAAGGCCAATGGCATTCTGGCCTGTATGAGAAGTAGTGCGGCCAGCAGGACCAGGGAAGTGATTGTCCCCCTGTACTTGGCACTGGCGAGGCCACATTTCAAGTCCTGTGTCCAGTTTTGGGCCCCTCACTACAAGAAGGACATTGAGGTGCTGGAGCACATCCAGAGAAGGGAAACAGAGCTGGTGAAGGGTCTGGAGCGCAAGTCCTGTGAGGAGCAGTTGATGGAGGCAGGATTGTTTAGCTTGGAGAAAAGGAAGCTCGGGGGGGACTTTACTGCTCTCTACAACTATGTGAAAGGAGGTTGTAGTGAGGTGGAGGTCAGCCTCTTCTCACAGGTAACAAGTGACAGGACGAGAGGAAATGGCCTCAAGTTGCTCCAGCGGAGATTTAGATTGGCTACTAGGAAGAATGTCTTCACTGAAAGGGTGGTTAGGCATTGGAACAAGACACCTATGGAAATGGTGGAGTCACTGTCCCTGAAGTGTCCAAGAACTGTGTAGATGTGACAGTTAGGGACATGGTTTAGCGGTGGACTTAGTAGTGTTAAGTTAATGATTAAACTTGATCTTAAGGGTCTTTTCCAATCTTAATGATTCCATGATCCTGTGATTTCATGAGTCTAAATTTGTCCAAGAACAGAAGTGTTTGGTATCCTCTGGATGGTGCAGTTTCTATAAGCGTCCAAGACACCCCAGAAATAACAGGGAACAGTACATTCATACGAGTGTAGGGAAATACAATTGAATATCTCAAGTTGGAAGGGATCCGCGTGGATGATCAAGTCCAACTTGTTCCTCCTCGCAGGATTACCTACAAATAAACTATATTTCTAAGAGTAACATCCAAAAGCTCCTTGAACTCTGACAGGCTCGCTGTAATTGAGTAAAGAGGAAGAGATGTTAGAAACTGAAGGAAACCTATTGCAAAGGTCTTGTAACAAAGAAGTTTCACAAGAAAATGAGCTGTTCTTACCATATGTCTTGTTTGCTTAACATTTTAAAGGGAAAATCTGATCTGTAGGGGCATTTTGTACTATCAAGACAGTTTTCAATTTACAAATAAGATACATACAATTATAGGGGATTTTTTTTCTGCTGCTGCAGGGAAAACTGTTGCAGATGGTGGCAAATGCAGGGTCCTGCACCTGGTGAGGAATAACGCCCTGCACCAGTGCAGGCTGGGAGACAACCTACTGGAAAGCAGCTCTATGGAGAAGGACCTGGAGATCCTAGCGGACAAGCTGTCTATGAGCCAGCAGTGTGCCCTTGCAGCCAAGAATGCCAATGGTATCCTGGGGTATATTAGGAAGAGCACTGCCAGCAGGTCGAGGAAGGTGATCCTGCCCCTCCACTCAGCCCTGATGAGGCACATCTGGAGTGCTGTGTCCAGTTCTGGAATCCTCAGTACAAGAGAGATATGGAGCTTCTGGACTGCGTCCAGCAAAGGGCTATGAAAATGACTGGTGGACTGGAGCATCTCTCTTACAAGAAAAGGCTGAGACAGCTGTGCCTGTTCAGCCTCAAGAAGAGACAACTGAGAGGGGATCTCATCAATGTCTGCAAGTATCTGAAGGGAGGGTGTCAAGAGGATGGAGCCGGGCTCTTGTCAGTTATTGTTTTATATTATTGCTCCTGCCAAGCAATAGGACCAGGGGAAAAGGGGAGAAATTGATGCACAGGAAGCTCCATCTGAACATGAGGAAGAATTTCTTTAGTGTGCGGGTGACCAAGCAGTGCAACAGGCAGGTATTGCACGATTCTGTGCAATCTGGTCTAGGATGATCCTGCTTGAGCAGGGACATTGGACCATTATGTCCCACTGTGGTCCCTTCCAACCTTACCCATTCTGGGACTCTGGGAGGTGCCTCAGATGCCGAGTTTCTGCTGTCAGCCTTCAGATCAGTTCTGGAAGGTCAGACTGGATGCAAACATCTGGCCTCAGGTCTTTGACACTGCCCCTGACGATGACAGCAGTTCTTGCACTGAAGCAGCAGCAGGGCCAGTGCTGCCCCATCAGTCCTCCAGAGCCTCTGGTGCAAGGTGGCTGTTTCATGTTTAGAAGCTGGCCTCCCCTTGGAGCAGCATCTGCTGGAGGAACTTTTTTTTTTTTTTTGGTGGCAGGGTTGGGATGTTGAAAGTAGCAAACATCCAGGGCATACCATTTTTGCTGGATGGCGGTGTTGGAACACGGAGCCGGCAAACGGTGGCGACGTATGTCAGGGCTGTAGTCCCTGCTCCCTATCCCACCACGGCATCTGTGCGTTGCCCAGGAGGCTCTGCACGGCTCTAGGGATGGATTCAATGTCACCGGGGGGCAGGAGGGAGGGGAGGAGGGAGGGAAGGAAGGAAGGAAAGAAGGAAGGAAAAGAAAGAAGGGAAGGAATGAAAAGAGGAAGGGAAGGAAGGAAAAGAGGAAGGGAGGGAGGGGGGAAACAGCCGTGTGTCGTCCCATCAGGAGGAGCCTCACATCGGGGTGGAAGTGACCTCACTGCCCGGGACAGCCGGATCCAGTGAGCGCTGGAGCCCCGCCGGCCAGTGCGGGCGCGCCTTGCGAGCAGCCAATGGCAGGGGCGGCGCCGCTTGTTGTCGCCCCGTGAGGCGGCTGCGCCGTGGGCTCGGTGCCGCCGCCGCCGCCGCCGCAGGAGGGACCCGGGAGGCCCCAGGCCCCGGTGCCCGCTCGCCCCTCGCCGCCCTCACCGGCCCCGCAGCCCCCGCGGAGGGCGGGGAGATGCAGCCCCCGGGCGCTCAGCAGCCGCCGCTCTACGCGCCCAGCAGCGGGGACTTCACCTTCGTCTCCTCGGCGGACGCCGAAGGTGAGCGCGGGGCCGCGGGTCGGGCCTCGCTCGCTGTCCGGAGAGAAGGGCTCGGCGGGGCCCCGCGTCGGCGGGCGGCTGCCGGGCCGCCGAGGCGGGAGGGGCCTTCCCTGCCCTCCTCCCCGCCGCCTCCTGGGTTGGTGTCGTGGCTGGAGGCGGAGCGGGGTGGCCGAGGTGGCCGCTGCCCTCGGGCCGCTGCGGCGGGTGCGACCCGCTGTCGTGTGCTCCGCGTCACGGTAGCACCAGCGTGGCACAGGCGGCCGGGGCACCCCGTGTGTCCCGTTCTCCGAGAGCCGGGGCCGAGGCTGTGCCCAGACCTGACACAGCCGTGCCCAGCGCTGTCACTGACCGCTCCTCCCGCTCCCCCGCGGTGCTGGAAAATCACTTCGGTGTCTGTCGAAGATTGTGTCCTGTGTTCACGTTTGCTGTAATGCTGTGCCGAGGTGCCTGCGTCGTGTCTCGTTTCAGCACCGTCATAAGGGAGAAAAAGAAGCCCTGTGTGTAATTTAGGGGGTGAAGTGTGGCCCGCTGCCGAACTGCTGCGCAAATAGCAGTGGTGCACCAGGATGCCATGTACATCAAAACTGAACATATGGGAGTCAACACTGGGCAAACTTATTTTGGTGGAGAGTGATCTGTTGGGCTCTCCCCATTTAAATAACAAGCATTCTGCTTTTATGTATGTATTTAGTTACTCATACAATTGTGACTAGGGAATCACGTAAATCCTTGCTCATGTGTCCCACCCTGGAAAAGAATTGCTGAAGTGGAGGAATTACTGTAGAATACCTGTTCTTTGCTGCATTTCCCAGTCCTTCTGAAAACAAATACAAATCAACAGTTACAGTTGTGGCCGTTGGGTTTTTTGTTGCTGTTTTGTTTGGTTTGTTTTTTCTTCTTCTTCACCTTGGCTTGAAAAAGCATCCATGTACCTTTGCCTTCCCCTTGGAAGTATTTGTTGGGCAATGCTGAACCCAATCCAGTATGGCCACCTTTCTGGTAGGTTGTGCTGAATCTGACTTGGCTCTGTGTTCCTTATGAACACAAACAAGGTGTGATCTCCTGCCCGTTCAAGTGTAGTCCTGTGTGCTGCACATACCTACTGTAGCAAAGGAAGACATAAGACATAAACAGCTTGATATTACAAAACTAAAGTACAGCACATTGCACTCCAATTTTTATGTTTCCTAAATCTTGATACATATGAAAAAAATAAAAATATAAACTGTTCTTTCTCCCCATTTTATTTCCATGAGAGGTAGGAGCTGTCAGAATGCTGGAGAGGTGTTCTCAATTAAGTGGACAGATACGGTATGAAGAACAGACTGCTTGTGGTTTTGCCTCTTGTACTGTTTTTTAAAAATTAAGAGCCAAGACTGTTTTGAAAACTGGTTTTTCACAATGTGTGATTGAAATGAGGCAGCTGAGAGACTTAGGTTTTGCTTCTGTGGTCTTGAGCCTGAGACAGCAGGAGTGAAGGCACCCAGAGTCTCACTAGGACGCATCAGAGCCCTCAGTTCTTGGCAGATTTTTCGGTGCCCAATTCCCTTCTGTTATTCAGCTCATTCAAAGCAGCCTATACAAGAGGAGGTGACCGATTTCCCCCCCCCCCCTTGGTTTCTGCAGCTTCATGTCTTGCAAAATAGACTTAAGATCGTGTTCATAGGTTTCACAGTTCAAAAGTGTACTTGCAGGTATCCACTGATCATTGACTGCTAAAAGGAGTCTTGGTAAATAAGGTTAGTGTTGGAGTTTTCCTTCCTCAGGATGGATTGTTAGCTGTCCCTGAGAAAGGAGAAATAAATGGCTGCTTGGATGTTGTGTTTCCTTTGTTTGACAGCTGCATTTATGCACAGAGAGCAAGAATGTCTCCTTGCAGAAAGTGTTGTATTGTAGCAGAAACAAATATTTTTAAATGACAAAGGGGTCCTAGTGACAAAGAGAAAACTTCTGAGGCTTTCTCTACCTTAATGCCCAGCCATTAAGACTTGTTTTTTCCTCCCTCTGTAAACAGCAGAGAAAGGTTTTGCTTGAGTCTGGTGAGTACTCTCATGATTATGAAATGATTGAAAACCATTTGTGGAGAAGCTTAAATTTAAGCTTTAGTGGCCTAGCAAGCTGATTTGGGAAGGAGAATTCTGATTAATTGATATAGTGAGTGATCAGTGAACACTTAAGACATGTTGGCTGAAGACTGTGCGAGATTCTGTCATATACAAATTCTGTTTCTATAAAACTGTGTTGCATTTTTAAAGAAGATGTCACAAATGTAATCTGTGACTATGGCCTGACTTACCTCTGTGAGTACATGTTTCAGAAGTACTTGCTCTATAGCTGGGTATTTTGGGAAATTTGTGCCGAGGAACTTTTACATGTGAAAAACACACAACAATGGAAAGGCAAAAAAAGATTTTCTGTGGTGAGGTGAAAAGTTGTTGGATGAGAAGAGAGTTTCTGTCTCTCATTATATTTGTAATAAGCCTTGTACAAAAAATTAGCATGTTTCTGTTTGTATTTTTCCTTTTTAGCAGATAATGGAAATCCATGGTTTCCTAAAGGAATAATTATTCCCCTCTTATATATTTTTTTCTTTCTTCAAGTCATTTCATTTATTTTCTGATACTATTTTGTACATTTCATCTGTATATAACTGAATAAAATGAGCAAACAAAATTAATATTTATTGGCGATTTTGGCACAACCAGAACATAGATAAATTGCTCTTTGTTTTGTTTACTACTGTGGCAGAGCAAGATCATAGTATATTGAGGAGAACTCCTTGTATTTCTTTTTGGCTGGAGCCTAAGAATCTCTGACAATATTCTTTCTCTAACATTTTCAGCTATATTACAGGCATGCTACAAATGAAGACATCTTCAGATATATTCCTTTTATGAAAAATTTCACATAGGAACAGGGAGTTCTTTTGCCTGAAACAATGCCACTATGCAAAAGTATGCTCCAAAGGAGGTAGAATATGTCAGAAAAAATAATCCACGGTTTACAGCATGTTGAGACTATTAGTTACTTCCTTTTGTGCCTTTAAACACTTAATGATACAGCACAAGTGGAAGCCTTTCTGTCATACCATAACACTGTGTCATAAAACAAGATTCCCATCTAAAAGCTAAAGCCTGGTAATTTGAGACCTAACCCAACAGTGGTACTATTGCATTAAAACCACAAGTATGCTTTCCAATTATGTATCTGTTAAAGTATAATTTTATTCTGTAACTTTGAGTATTTCATGGTGATGACCAACACATGTAGCTTTGTATGTATATTGTTTATCTTCCAGTACTTTTGAAATCAAATGGCTTTTGGCAAGACATAAAAAGATCTATATTTCTCTCCCTTTTTGTCTAAGATCTGAGTGGCTCCATAACAACTCCAGATGTTAAGTTAAATCTTGGAGGAGAATTCATCAAAGAATCTACTGCGACTACATTCCTAAGACAGAGAGGGTATGGCTGGCTTCTGGAAGTGGAAGATGATGACCCAGAAGATAACAAGCCACTCCTGTATGTTGTAATTTTTTGGGGGTATCTATCTTTATTAGCTCTATAGGAAAAACAATCAACTTGTAGCCTCTCGTTGTCCCACAGCCTTTTGCTGTAACTAGAATTCTGTGTGACAGAATTGACCAATGAGTGTTTGCTGGTGCGAGAATGAAAACATTATGTTTCTCATTATGTGTTTAGTGTAATGAGAGAGGCTTGTTATTCACTGTCAGGGAGGAAGGAAGGAGGAAGTAAAATCAAATGTTATTAATCTCTATAAGTATAAAGCTTTTGTGGGTCTTCTGCCTTTATCTGTTGATCCTGTAATGGTTTAAAAAATGAGATTGTATTCTTTCTATTTTTTGCACTCTTGTTGCAAGTTTCTTAATACTGTCAAGGAATCAAAGGCTAAGACAATCCTGTGGAAAGATTTCTCTTAAGTAAATCTAAGTCAATTCTGTCACTTACTCTGAAGCAAAAGCATCCTGAATCAAGGTTATTATAGTAGGGATGCTAGAACCAAGGTAGCACAAACTTTATAATCTTTGATGCTCTTTTATTGTAAAGCTAGATTAAAAGGATGCTAGTGTTGAAAGACAATAGTGTCCTGGAAACCGAAAATCTCTGCATCCCTTGTTCTGTACACAGAAGTGTGATTGGCTGAAGAAAGTTTGTATCTTAAGATTACTGCACTGCACAGTCAGGCAGCCTAGGTCTTAGTCCTTGTTCTGCACCTAAGCAACTTCGTTCTCAGTGTCTCCGTGTTTTTCTGTGTGAATTAAAGATAATGATGCTTTACAAAATTGAAGTGAGACAGAGAGTACTCTGGAGGACTCAGATGAGAGTTTGGGAGAGAAAGGGTGTCTGGAGAGCTTCATAACGACACTGCTACTTGAGAAGTACTTTAGTTTGAAGTGTGGGGAAATAGCTCCTTGTGTGAATAAGTCTGTTTTGTAGACTTCTAGCTTTTATTTAAGAAACAGACTGGTGTATTGAGGTGACAACATATGAATTCTGTCTTTTGTGTAACTTTTTGCACCACAAACCCCAAGTTTATGATTCAAAGACAGCTAGGTGTTCTAAGCTGCTGATTGCTGTGAGAACACATCAGGGAAATGATCAATTTCTGGCAAACAGGATGAATATGATAATCCTAAAAGAGAAGACCTTCATCTGACTTTCATGAAGCAGTTTTTATGCAGGTTTATGCAGTTTTGATTACTCACAGAACATGTGCCATAATGAAGTCTTGCAATCTAAATCCTACTAAGGATCGAAAGAACAGGAGCCAGCTAAGGAAAGTTCACCCGTGTGGTGCTACACTGCAGATGTTTTGTTCAGTAAAATGAGTTGTTTTTTTTTACTTTCTCATTGGACAGCCTATTTCACAGACACTTGTTTCCTCTTACAGCTACCTTCTTAGGTGAGGTAGATGTCAGCTTCATGGAAAAGACAGTTCATTCGCATAAGAAACTGTCAGAAGCCCTAGACAATGACAAAGAATTATTTCTAGACAGCAAATATTTGTGTTACACAGTCTTCAGAGTAAAGTATGGGAATTCTACATCCTTTTTAGATGAATGGAGGAGAATAGGTGCTTTTAGTCTACTCCTTAGATTCAGGGGGAAAAATGTTTTTTATGTAATAATACCAGTTCTGAAGTAGCTTCAGTAATAGAAATCCAAAAATTGCCTTGAGAGACTCAGTGAGCACTATTTAATTTTTTCTTTTAAAAAGACAAATTGTGATGAATCATGTCTTTCCACTTATTTCTCACTTCAGCTTTTCTGAGGGAAAAAAACACAAAAATCAAAGCCTTTTACAAAACTTTCATAAATGGACTTCACAGAATTACAGCATCAGCTAGGTTGGAAAAGACCTCTGATATCATCAAGTCCAACCTAACTTAGGATATGATTCTACATTTTTCTTCACTGTACTCTTAAATGTAGAGCAGGATATCTGCTGGAGAGCAGGATATCTTCTAAAAGTGTCTTGCATTCAGAACTTCTCAGTCATGACTGAGGTTCAGCACATAAGGAAGTGGATTGCCCCTTACTTGCAAAGTCTGATTCCTTCCCATGATGCTAGGACAATCAGGGCAAGATCAACCAGTTAAGAGTCTCCTGGGCAGAACAGGGCTTCTGATCAATTTGTAGTTGCTTGCAGAGAGCATGTAGCAGGAAGCAGAGAAGGCAATGAGAAGGGCGAGATCTGTTGATAGATTTTACTGGTAGTTTAAATTGGCTTTTATTTATTTTTACCCATATTGAAATCAAGCCAGAAATTAAACAATTGGCATAAACTGGTCTGCTGTAAACTACTGTTAGTGAAGGCAGTTAAACTCCATTTTATTTTAAAAAGTTGTTTTTACCTGATGTATTTGGAATGCTGTAAGATTAGTGAATATGATGGTATTCTTTCTTGTAGAATTTGAAATAAAATGTTTCCACAGTAAGTGTGCTCATGGCAAACTGCTTGGCATAGGAATACACAGACATCCTCCTTTGGTGTATGTACGTCTTTGACTTTTAAGTAGTTACAGTGGTACGAGTGTGTTGTGTTCTTGTGTGTCAGAAAAATAGACCTGCTCTCTTAATGCAGTCTATTAGGATATTAGAATCATCAATGGTTCGGGTTGGAAGGGACCTCATCTAGTTCCAAACCCTCTGCCATGGGCAGGGACAACTTCCACTAGACCATGTTGCTCAGAGCCCCATCCAACCTGGCCTGGGTATGTTGTGTACGTTTTCTATTCTCAGTCATGTAATTTATTTTTGAGTAATTAAATAAATCTTAACTGTCACACCAGTTACTGAATGTGGGATGAAGATATGGTGTTGCTTTATTGTAGACAAACTGTTCCTTCAGGAAGCCTTGTGGGTGACAGGAGACTTGCTCTGTAAACCTACTATATGCCCTGCACTGATTTTTTTATGCTCTATTCCATTACTGTGGTGTTTAGTAATGCTCTCTTGCTTTACAATTTCAGGGAAGAACTTGACATTGATCTGAAGGATATTTACTACAAAATTCGATGTGTTTTGATGCCTATGCCATCTCTTGGGTTCAATAGGCAGGTAGTGAGAGACAATCCAGACTTTTGGGGTCCTCTGGCAGTTGTCCTCTTCTTCTCAATGATTTCATTATATGGACAATTTAAGGTAGGTGTAAGTTTTCTGCCTAAAAAGAAATCTAAGCTAAATCTGGGGACGTGATTACTAAGTCATTTGCATTCTTACGTAGGTAGAAAGCCTTTTTTTCACATACTAATGTGGGGCATTTCAAATGCTGTTTCTCAAGTTAATATGTAGAAAGACAGCAGTAAGAAATTTATTAAATAGCCCACGGATAAGTTAATCATGATGAAATGTCAGGTTTGTTTTTATACAGTAAAACAAAGGAAAGATGTGATTTCTAGAGGAACCAGATTGATACTAATGGGTTTATATTCATATTAGTGAATCTTTCAATTTTAATTGTGACCTTTTGTTAACTTGCTTTTTATTGCTAAAAAATGTTACTGAAAAGCATTTGTTTGGATGCCATCAATGTTAATTCCCTGACAAATAAAGCTGCTTGATTAATTCATACTATATCACTGCTGTTATCTGCTGTATTTAATCTTTATTACTGCCATTTGCTGTTTTGTCCTCCCTATTCAGTTACAATCAAATAACTTTCCTCTGGTCAATAGACTTTTTCCATAATTCCTTTTGAACTCCAGGGTGAATAGATATTCAGAGGCATTGCACATATTTAATTGGCCTCCATAAACACTGTTACCTTTTTTCTTTATGTTTAGATTAAAATAAAGAAGTGTTATCAATTATAATAACAATTTGAATGTAAGCCTAGGTGATCTTGCTTTGAAAATCTCTATATATGTGGTTACAGTTGTTTTAAATACAATGAAGTATAGCAATAAGCCATATGTAAGTGAGCAGAAAGTGCTTATAAAAGGATTTGTGTGAATGGTGGAATAAAATTGTCTTTGGGACCTCTGGCTTCTGTATGGTGTACCAAATGCTGACTAAGAATGCACCCTTAGTATCTTGTCCCTATGAGGCTTTAAGTGAGTAGACTAAACCACTGTATTACTCAAGTCTTCTGGGTACTTACGTGTCTCCTCAGCAAAATAAGGACCATTCCTTGACCCCATGACAGATGAACTACCTCCTGCAGTTGGTGTACCTCCTGTACAGGAACACTAGGTCTAATGTTTCTTAGGAGCAGTGGATTTACCATAGGGATGCAAGAGTGCCATATGTGAGTGAGGAGGGAAAGCTAGCAGCTAGCAACAGGATGACTGACAACAGCGAGACCGGGTGAACTGAACAGTGAGCTGTAAACTTGCAGAGAGATGAACACTCCTGATCTAAGACTTTATTCCAATCCTCGTCTTTTAGACAGTGGAGGAAAGCAGCAAATAAAAGGAGACCATGTGCTATTTTCACAAATAGCATAAAGCCATTATTTAGGTTTTTTTAAGTGATACTGTGATTTTTATCCCTTTTTCCCTATTTCATTCTTCTGGAAATCTGGAATTTTTATTTAAGCAAAGTATTGGATTAAGTACTGACTTAATTGAGTACTGGAAATACAGGGACTGTACTGATGCTGTTGTTTACTTCTAAAAAGGCATTTCAAAAAGGAGAGCTTCATTTCTAGTCCTCCCAGTGACTCAACTCCAAAAATAGCTAAGTTACTTTGAAGCCAGAGAATGATTTTAAGATTTCTTCTTTAGCTTAAGAGCAGAACTATGAAAGAAGCAAAAAAAATAATGACAGGTTTGGTCCCAGGAGTCTAGGGCTTTTTATTCAGTTATGATCATCACCAAATTCCACTGAGAACTGCAGTCCTTTGTCTTCTTTGAATAAAGTGGCATCTTTAAGGGTGCAAGAAAGAGAATTCCAACTCCTTATATTGTTTGGGCTGACTTTAAAATCAGTCTGAGCACACATTGTAATAGGTGGGATGTGAAGACACTTAGGGTACTTTTAGCTAAACTTCCTATTCCTATTGCAATACTTAAAAAACACATTGCATGTGCATTTCATGTACAGCAAATTTACCATGAATGTGAATCTGTAAATGTAATCTCTTAATTTTATTTGCAAATTGCATTGTGCTACTAACTAAAACTATTCTTGCTGCAATTCAGAATTCAGCTTTGCATAATAAAATCCTTGACTGCAGTGAAAGTGATTAATGGAAATGAGTTTTCCTTTCTGACAATGAAAATTATTCATATAAATGAATTGTTCTTTATCTCTTAAGGTTGTTTCTTGGATTATAACTATTTGGATATTTGGATCCTTGACAATTTTTTTACTGGCCAGAGTTCTTGGAGGAGAAGTAAGTACCTGTATGCGAAAAGGAGGTAGAGAGAGGTAATGTAAAGCCTCTTGGTTACATTTTTCAACATTAGTTGAGTTTTTATAGTGCTTGGCTTTGGACCTTGTAGCCAGCTAAGGATGGATGCAGTTGGTAAGTGTAAAGTCAACATTTCAGGTTCTTGGCCTCCAAAATAAAATCTAAAATACAGAGATGGTCAGCTAATCTTTCTGTGCAATGGATGATGTCCTTGGAAGTGATAAACAACCTGGAAGTTTGTACTGTGGGTCCCAGAAATTCTAACAGCTTCCTGTGATCCAGAACTGGAGGGACAAGTGCTTTCAATTTTTTGGTCACTGACCTAAATGGGGCCCTTTCTCCTACTTTGCACTGCTCATGCACCATCCTTTATTTATTTTAATTATTTTTTTTTTTTAGTGGGGGCTAACAGCAGTTGTATGATGGCCTTGTGGGTAAAGCACCAGTGTTTGTTTTCATGCTTAGCCTGATGCGGTTCAAACCTGTTAAAGGATGAAAGCCAATGCATATTCCTCAACTGCAAAGCCAATTGAAGTTTGGGCCTGAATTCCTTCCTCGAGCTGCTTGCACCAGCAGAGTTGGAATAGCTGCTTGAGTTGTTTACAAATTGAGTCACTAATTGATTCAGGTGTAAACAACAAAAAATGACTTGGAGCAAGGCCCACAGACAGCTACAGTGGAACAGTCAGGAGCATAGAACTTCTTAAAATGTATCTACAGAATAAAACGCATTGAACTGTGTCATGAAGAACTAAATATTCAGTGATGATTGATTTTTATATTTTTACTATGCATCTTTCATTAATGATGCACTAGTGTTGCAGACTTACCATGTTATTTACTTTAAATTTTTTAGATTTTCCTTTTAATCATAATTGCTAGTCTTCTCATGTGAACATGAAAGCTTTTATAAATGTGATTGAGTTGTATTTCTGCATATCAACACAATCTAGGTGCCCTTAAATCAGTCTGTTTTGTGGCTCACAGTGTGAAATTATCAGAATGTATAAACTGGGGAGAAAGTATAGGTCTGCAGAGTTCACTGTGAGCGATCATTGTCAACAAGAGTGGTTGCAAGATACCACTATTTTTCCTGTTAAATCCAAGAAGCATAGCTGGGCCCAGGAACATTTCAAACTCTGATAGGGGGAAATCAGACACTTCATTCTGAAGCTAAAAGTAGTTATGGAAATACTTTGAACGACGCTGTTCAAGATAGTCATAGTAAATTTCAGGTGGAAATCAGAAGAATTCTGTGCCTTAGAGGAATCAAGGTCTAGGTCTTCCGCTGGCACCAAGAGCGTTCATGTACTTTATGTATTTATTTATATATAATGGGTATGAGTATGTTAATACAGAAAATTATGTCTTTGCTGCTTGTGACAAACTAAGAGGTCTGTTGCAGTTCTGTGCTCCTAGGTATCATATGTACACTCCTTGGAGAGTGACAGTTGAGAACCACTTAAGGCAGAACATGAAAATATGAGGGGTGGATGGATTTACGTATTTAACCTGTGTAATACTTCCTTTGAAAGTGATCATTTACAGTGTCTAAAAACAACAACAGAAAAAGACAAGGTATTTTTAATTCTAGGAGGTAGCATACAGAAACAATTTTCACACTAGCAAGCTTCTATTAGCTGAAATTTCATGAATACCTAAGACATTATTATCATTATTCACAGTGTTATAACAAGATCAAATTGCATTTGGTGGCAAAGATTGAGTACTGCAAAGCTTATTTATATGTGCTTGAAAATTTCAGGTTGCTTATGGCCAAGTTCTTGGTGTAATAGGATATTCCCTACTTCCCCTCATTGTCATAGCACCTGTACTTTTGGTGGTTGGATCATTTGAAGTTGTTTCTACCCTAATAAAAGTAAGTTCATATCATCTATTGAGAACTGTTTGGTTAATTTTAAGTCACTTTCCTAATACTTCAAGTATTAATATGTTCAGGAAAACATAACGATGTGTCAGAATTTTTAGAACTACAATGTAAGCTCTGTGATCCTTTTGTTTAATGGTGGAAAGTGAATTTTGTCTTAAATGCTCCTGAGTGCTTGTGGATATACAGTGCTGTTGCTATAACAACACCTGTTGTTACTAGGCTAGCTGATATTTAAGTATTTTGCTATGCCCCAATAGTTGCATTAAAAAAAAAAAAGGATTCTCATTTTGACAGGAGGATGCATAATTAAACCTCAGAATGAAGAACCTGAAAATAAGCTGTTCTATCCCTTCCCCCAAGATCCAGTTTATTTTTAGTTGCTCTAGCATGAATATGACATTAGTCATTGTTCTGAGACCTTCCCATAGTATAGCTGTACAAAGCTCCCAATACTCTTTGCAGAGAAGGTAAGTATTGTTCTGATTTACAGTTGTGGAATGTAAGGCACGAGAATAACCTGCCTGATACCACCTGCTGCTGGACACCTTTTATGAAACCAGCAACGTTCCCTGATAGAACTACATAATGTTCTTGAACACTTCCAATACTTCTTAAAGCCCTTTTGGGGAGTCTTTGAAGTTATTGATGAACTTATGGAAAGGCTGGAAAATTGTTATAAGCTAAGCTGTATGCTTTTGGGGGAGTTGTTCTGTTGATTTGATTATTTCTGTCCTTCTAACTTGCTGGTAAACAGTATAATTGAAGTATAACTAAAGTGTATGATAAGTAAAAGAATTGCTATATTTGTGATTTTATAACTTGCAATTACTGTTTAGTGATAGTCAGAAAGTAAATCACTAACTTGCCAGTTAACTAATATATAACTTGAAAATAAATATATGTTAATGAAACCTCTGTTACTTGATTACTATTACCAGTCTTACGTTTACATCAGGGCGAATCTGTCTGAGGCTCCTGCCTTTGCACCATAAGTATGAAAATGCATTACAAGCCCCATATGGCCAAAACTACTTAAGCTGTGACAAGTACTACTTCTTGCGGCTCTGTGCTTGGGGAAAAATTTCACAGCCCTGAAGTCGGGGAACCTACAGTGAAATAGGGAAATTCCAGCCAGTTCTTTTCCAGTTGCAATCACTGCACCTCAATTGATTTAATTGCTGCAATTTTCCTAATGTATCTTAGGGAACTCAGTCATAGTCTTGATTGTCCTTCTTGTCCATCTCTGCAGCCTCAAGTAAGGCAGCAAAACTAGAAGTATGCAATGACATGCAGTTTGGAGGTGTTGGTGGTAGTGGGTTAGGGGTTTTTTGTTGTGTTTTTTTTGGTTTGGTTTGGTTTTTTTACAGTGATTGTTAAATGGGCCACATGATCCCTCAAGGGCTTCAGCTCCTCTGACAGAACTGTGGAGAAAGTTCTTTGCTGGGGTCCTGTTCTGTCTCCCATTGTTGGTCTTGTATTTTGCAGAAGAGTATAGTGGTTTTGCATACCACTCAGTTTTAAGTATTTTTCCTTCGTTGTTAATATTTAGGGTGCTGCTAGAAGATAATAATATCTGATTTCTTTTTGCTCTAATCTTGTTAGTTTGAGGTTTGAGTCAAGTTCTCTGACTTCAAGACATTTTTTCTTTAAAAGCGTGCATGCTGACTTCATATAACTTAGTGGATATTCATAAGTGATATTACTTTCTACCAGTCTTTTAAGCTGGTTCTCCCTCAATTTAGTAAGCAATATAGTCTGTGATAAAGGTTGCATTTTGAAGGGCTTCTCACTGCACCTGAAAGGAATAGGAATATGAGGTTCAGTTATCTTGAGATGGGGGCATCATAAGTAAAGAAAAATTTATGAGCCAAATTAATCCTGAAATAAAAAATGTTAATTGTAACTCTCTGGTGTATGTTATAGGAGGAAATGTCAAGTATAGTAACTGTTTTGCTTGAAGATGTGTGTGGGGTAATAGTTGAGGACAGTCAAGGTAGAAAGAAATTTAATCCAGTGAGGTTTCAAATTTTTGGTGTATGTAAGATTACAGCTTACAGCTTGCTTTGTGGTATCTATATGTCTTACACAGAGAAAACTTCCTGTAGATCCTTAGCTGCTCACTTCAGTAAAACTGTCTCAAGCGAAAATAGCATGCTCTGTTTCTCTAAACTTCAATGAAAATGCATAGTATAGACTTCGTATTTGTGTGTGTGGAGTTCTTCCCCCAAAATCTTTTTTGGAGAGTTTCTTTTTAATTGTATTGAGAGTGATTTTTTTCATGGTATTTGGCGAGACTTTCTTGCGGTGTCAGCTAAGACTGTTCATCTTCTTTTTCAGCTGTTTGGAGTCTTTTGGGCTGCATACAGTGCTGCATCATTACTAGTTGGAGAAGAATTCAAGACCAAGAAACCCCTTCTAATTTATCCTATCTTTTTATTATACATTTATTTTCTGTCCTTGTACACTGGGGTGTGATCTAGTGTAAGATGGGGCCAGAAACCATATTTTAGTCACTTGCAGACGGATAATGTGTAAGGTTGAGGAGGCCGGAGCTAATACAAGTGACTGTTTTGTATCCAGTTGTCAAGATGTTTTAAGATCGAAGAGCATATTTGTGTATATTATTTAATGAAGCAATTGTAGCTATATAGATTTGTATCAAAGTTCTAGGTTTGTTTAAGACTCTTCAGATTTTAATGAACAAAATAAAAGAACCTTGTGTTTTATAATAACGCGTAGCAAAACCACAACTCAATACCTGTGCCAAAAGCACTGGGACCATATTACTATATTCAAGAAGAAAAAATGAGAAGTTAACTGTAACAATCTCAAAGTGCAATTTTTCTTTTGAGCTTAAACACAGCTGGCTTTTTTTGGCACAGCAAATTCTGTAGATAATATATATTTATGAAACAGTCCTGATTGTTCACAGAATAGTCTGTATAATCAAGACAAGAAGATACTACTTTTAATTTAGTGCCTCAATTACTTTGATTTGGCTGTTGAGTTTTTATAAATTCCAATTTGTTTTCAAAACATGTATATACTGTGTATTTTGTATCTATTGTTGTGTGTACCGTAAATACTCCTTGGTTAAGGATGTATATTGGATTTTTAAAAATTGAAGATACAAGTATTTGAAGTCTTCATTTACTATCTCTGACCAAAGGAGCAAGATATTTACAGTGTGGCATAATTAATTAAAATGCATATTTAGAGAATCAAATTATTTTACTTAAAAGTATAAATTTACAGAGAAATGGGTGAACACCTTTCTCAGCTCTAGTGCTGGCTTAGTGTTGGAGAAAAAAGATGATCTATCAAATTTGTGTGATCTTTAAACAATGTTATTTTATGATGACAAAATAAAAATAATGCTTCCCTAACTATGTTTTACAACATCTTGCTCTGTTTTGCTTTTAGTAGCACGGTATTTAACACACATCTATTTTTTTCCTCACCAATAATATTGATCCCTTGTAAAGAGAAATAAAGATTTGGAAGGCCAGATTCTCCCTCCACTAAACAAGGGAGAGTTACAGCCTTAGTAACAGTTACAGGTTTGCTAATTTTGACTCTCCAAGGATTATGTAATAATGTGATGACATGTTAAATATTTCCTGTGTACTGTGTTGATTGCTGATGTAATAGTCCTTATGGTAAGATATCTTCACAAGGGAAGTCCACTGAAGTTCACTTTGCATGGTACTAACTTAGGCATTTGCAATCTTCAGTATTTGGTATCGACAAATAGATCTTAAGTTTCTTAATTTTTTTTTTTTTTTTTGGTAACAGAAAAAAAGTGTTTCCCATCCCCGTCCTTTTTTTTTTTTTGATGCTGCAAATAAAAATCAGCCATGACAAGGTAATTGCAAGGGCTGTCCTTGGCCCCTGATGGACATATTTCCATATCAGAACTGTAGCTTTTCAGCTTTTTAGACTGTGGAACTTGCCATCTTGGTAACTTATTTTTACCAGTCATTACTGATGCAAAATATATAATTAAATTCCAACTCTCCCACAGACCTTTTGCTTATTCAGTCTGCTTTCCTGGCTGATGCTTGTGTTGGTTTTAAATGGAACTACTTGAAGTTAATGCTGGACGTAAATTGTAGTGTAATACTTGAGCTTGTAATATATAAAAGGAGAAAAACTTGTAGAGCAATGGACTTTTCACCTGGTTTTTGACTTCTGCAGAAGTTCTGGTAGAATTACTGTAGAGTCATACTGAACCAATTTATACCAGCAACTTAGTTCTTACCTGCAAGTATTTTAAGAGCATTCATATCACGTTCTGAAAAAAAAAAAAGAAAAAACAAGTTATGGTGTATTTTTAAAAAAGCATATTAGCTTTGGAATCTTGCATGATAATCTGGTCTTACCTTGTTTTTTTCATTACTTATGTCATTTTTTTAACAGGAGTATGCAAGTAGTATTATGAGACTCCACCCAGACCCTGTAAATACATGTTTAACTACCATCCCCACAAGGTGAAGGGCAAGGACATATTTAGGTTACTGGGCTGCCAGAGAGCTTTAAGCTTAGTTCCTCTTTGCATAGTTGTTTGTGAGGTGTCCGTAATGGATCCCATGCATCTGAAATGACTATGAATATTGAAAGGATGCAAGAACGTTCTGTTGAGTCTCCGAGTATCTCAATTTCCTCTACATTAATTTTCTGTGAAATTTATAGGTGCAGTTTTAACTGTTCCTTTCCACAGACTTGGCACATGTGTAATATGCAATGTAGATATGCACTTAACATAGTACATATTTTGTACACAATTGCAAATTTGCACCTTTTAATCTTAGTGTCTCTAGGGTCACCTTTTGCATATGCTGTGCAAGAAATATGTACAAACAACTCTCAAATGGTTCTGATAGTTTGTAATAACTTTGCATTCAACAAACTCATATTTTTAGATAAGGTATGTGTGTAAATACAAGATGTATTTTATAAAAATTTTGAATTAAACTTGTTTACAGAATGTATGAAGCTCATTTATATTTACTGAATTAATACTGAATAATTAATATTGATTAATTAAGACACATCTCTAATCCCATACATGTCACCGATAAATATTGATGTATATAGCATCAATAGCTTTGAGGCTATGAAGAAGTTTTGTGATAATATATATACTGTTTCAGTCTGTCAAAACCGGAAACTTAGAGCATATTCATCTAGCAAAAAAGTTGCCTTTCTGAGATGCAATACCTCCTTCTGAGGTGGAGACATGGGTATCACACCTTAGACGTGCTTTTTGGATGATCTCTACAGAGCAGCTAAACATGTACCTATCTTTTTTCCTCTTCTACCCATCAGACCTACTCTGCTGTGTATCAGAAAAGTTATGCTTACTTGAAAAGTGTGTGAAACCAGTTGTTATGATGAGGAGACAACATACAGCTTGAGATCTGCTGTGAATGTTATCGCTACCCCTAGTGCTTTACTTGAAGTAGTGAAGCAGGCTTAAAAGCTGCTTATTTTACTCCCAGCGCAATTTTGATTAGCCTGGGTGGCACACATACTTGTGGGTTTGGTTTGGTTTTGTTCTTTTAGTTTTTCTTTACACATTGCATTTCTTAAATCATTTTCCTGCTACAGCAGCCTCTGCTAGTTTGGGTCCTTCTAATAAAAATTTTCTGTAGGAAACTTAATTATATTTTAAAAATATATTTACGAACATCAGTAGCCTAAAAACATTTTGAAATATTTTAGTATAACATGTCACTTAAATAAAATAATGCCTATGGGAGATAAAAAGTAATGCATCCAGGTAGGCTGAGCTGTACGAACTGCACTAACATTCTAGTGGGTGAAAAGGGAAAATCTTAACAAAATACAAAAGGTTTTATTAAACTTAGGTCATTTTTGAAGCACTGCTTCAAAGTAAAACGCTGTCACAGGTGCAATGACCCGGGGCCAGGCACACCCTTCCCGCGGGCCGAGCGCATTCCGGCAGGGAGCAGTGGCATTGTGGCTCCGTCCCTCGGTACCAGCGCTGGAGGCCGCTCACACCGGGGCTCGCTCGCATCGCTCGCGTACAAAACCAGTCTCGGAGCCGGGGTACGAAACGCTCCGGTTTCCCCGAGACGGGGGGGCGGCCAACGCGCTCGCCCGCCTGCGCCCCGGCTTTTGTTCGAGTCGGTAACGACACGGCAGCGGCGAGGGCCGGGAACAGCCGAGGGCCGGGAACAGCCGAGGGCCGGCTGGCCGCGCTCCAGCCCCGCCGGGCACGGAGCCAGAGCGGAGCAGATCCCCGGCCCCTCACGGGACCGACCGCCGCCCCGAGGCGGGACCCGCTCCCTGCGCGCTCCCGCCTCCTTCCTCCTGCGCGGGGACTCGCGCGGGCGCGCGCGCAAAGCGTAGCCCCGCCCCCCCGCGCCCGCGCACCGGCCCTGCCCGCGCCGAGCGGCTCCCTTCCCCCCCCCCGGGCCGGGCCGTCGGTTCCGCATCCGGCGCGGTTGTGTCACTTCCCGCTCACGCGGGCGCTCTCTCTCCCTTTCCCCCTCTCCCGGACCCGGATGGTGACTGGCGGCGGCCGCGGCGGCTCCAGGGACTGTCACTGAGCGGCTCCCCCCGGGCCTCTTGTCCTGAGGGCGGCGGCGGCGGCGGCCGCGAAGATGGCTGCGGCGGCCTCCTGCTCCTCGGCCGCGACGGCGGCGGCGGGGCCCGGGCCCGGCCCGGGCTCCTGCGAGTGGCTGCTGCTGCGGGACGGCTGCCTGCGCTGCGACGCCGACGGGCTCTGCAGCCTCTGCTACCACCCGGCGCTCAACGCCATCCTGGCCGTGACCGCGCGCGGCGCCATCAAAGTCATCGATGGCACCTCGGGGGCCACGCTGCAGGCGTCCGCGCTCGGCGGTGAGCGGGCAAGCGGGAACAGGTGTCGCGGCGGGCGGGGGCAACCTCGGGAGGGAGAGGCCTGGCTCGGCTCGTCCCCTTGGTGTTGGGGAGTCCCCCTGGCTCTTTGTCGCCCCTCCTTGTTTTTCTGGCCTGAACGGCCTCCCCTACCCGGGGAGGTGGTGGAGTCTCTGTCCCCGGGAGTGTTTAAGGAAAGGCTGGACATGGCACTCGGTGCCATGCTCTGGTTGAGATTGTGATGTTCGGCCATAGGCTGGGACTCAGGGATCTCAGAGGTCTTTTCCAACCTAATTGATTCTGTGTTCTATTCTTTGGGGCAGAGATACTCGTGTAGACAGCGCCGAGGTGTTTTTCTTCTGCAAAATGTGTTGACGTGGTTACTAAAAGATTAAATGGGGGTGAAAGGCTGTGGTGTACAGGGCTATGTGTTTTTATTTTAGCTCTTCAGGTGTTCTTTTGGGTCACATGACGTTGAACCTTCCAAAGATTGGAAGCAGCATGTTAGACAGGACAGGCATAGTTCTAGTTCTAATTGATATGCGATACTGTAGTAATTTATTTATTAAGCCTTACTCTGGGTTTGTTAAGAAGGTGTACTTCTCAAAAGTGTCATTTGTCTTACAGCTTAGAATTATTTAAGATCAGAATCTTTCATAGTTATTTGATGATACATTTTTATATAAACTTGGATAGTTCTTCAGGCTGCTGACTATCCTGACTGTCTCTGGTGCTAGTAATAGTATCCCTGCTATTGTGTTCAGGAGGCATGATTATGTACTGAATTAGTGGAGGCTGACTGTAGCATCTCCATAACTATGAAGCAACTTTCTGTGTTGACCATTAGTGTTTTTACACTGTTGATAAACTGTCTCTGTTGAAAAAGATCCACATGCAATTAACAGCTTTTGTTCCTTTTTCATTAATGGTTCTTAAACTGTGGTACTTGTCCGAATATTGATGGGGTGCTGGTTAGGGTTATTTGGCATGTTGTGAGTCCAGCCCTTGGCATAGAAAGATACACTTTCTTACCAGTTTTGTGTTTCCACATTCAGGTTCTTACAGTTGTGTCTTGCTAATAGATGTACCTTTGAGTAGTGTTGATGAAAGGTTGTTTGCCGCCTGATTGTGGTACAGTAATGCCTAGAACTGTAAGGGGATGCCGTAGTCTATGCAATATGTATGCTTTCACCCCGAAATCCAGCAACTTTGTTGCAATGTCAGACTGAAGAGAACAGGACAAAAATCGGTGATTTCCTTTCATGAGTTTAAGTTGGTACGTTGTGTGTAAAGGTTAAGCATTTGGGGCAATTAAAAAGAAGGTTTTGTGGAATTATTAAGAAGGTGCCGGCTGCTTTTATTGTCAGTTGCTCGTATGGAAAATGAGGCTCTTGTGTGGTGTTTCCTGCATTGTTTGGGGTTCAGATCACTCTGCTTCTGTAATTCCCTTTCTTCTACCATGCTGTCTCCTAACGTGCTTTTTTATTAATAACTTAATTTCTTTTCTTCAAGCTATTGCAGGAATTTGGTGATTGCTTTTAAGTTGTGGAATGAAGGGGGGGCATAAATAGAGGACTTCTTTTGTAATTGGTTGTCTGTGTAGGAGATGTTTAATTCTCAGGCACAGAAAAAGAAGTTAACTGTAAATCAAAGTGCTGTGATAAAATCCTTGCAAAGGATTTGCTTTAGTGTTCAAAATGCTAAAGGCAATTCTCCCCTAAATAGTAACTATTTGAAAATAACATATTGCTTTGCTTCTGTTACGTGTATTCAGTCATGTATACTTCCTTTAGTGTCAGTCTTCTCTTTGACAGCATGGCTGTAAAAGATGGATTATACTCCTCCTCACATAAAACAACAGAATTGCTTGCAATCTACCCAAATTTTATCTGTGCGGTAGAGCTGATGATTACATTACTGGAAAAAAAATTATAACCTCAGTTTAGTTTGAAGAAACTTTAGCTGACTTTTCTTTTAGATTCAGACTTGGCAGAAATCTGGTCCATCTCAGCAGTTGGTGTCTGTTGGGGCTATTAGCAACACTGTTCACTCTTGTTCTCTCTCTCTTCAGCCTGCCTATGGGAAGAGAAGGAAAAGGAAATTCAGCTGCTCTCTGATGTCTGCCTGCTCTGTACAGCATGAGCTCTTGTAATGTAGGATAGTAGTAGTTGGACACTCAGACCTGTAGACCAACTCTGTTGCTGCTCCCTCCCCTGCCATAAATGACAGGTCAAAGGATATTGTTGCTTCAGGGACTTCTGGTGCTATAACTAAAAATAGAGTCTCTAGGAATTAAAACTGCTTCTCCTGGGAGACTGCTTGTCCTCCTTGGTAATTGAGGCTGCAGGTCTTTTGCCCTGCCAAAAGATTTGTGTTGGACAGAAATCTTTACCCAAGGAAAAACAAACTGTAGCAGGCCTCTCTTTCTAGAAAGCAGAGCAAAGAAAAGAATCCCCCATCAAGACAGGACAGGGGAGAAAAAGAAACACCACCAAGCCTTAGTGTGCAGTCACATTGAGCTCATTCTCTGTGAAAAGACTGAACCTGTGGAATGCTGAATCTGGTAGAGCAATGGAGGCTGCCTTCCTTAGAATGTAAATGCAGGTTACTCTTTGGTGTGTAAAAGAGCAATGCAAAAGATTCACAGCCAAAAGACAACTTGGATGTGGTCTGTGTGCTTCAGTTTCTGATGTGAATATCACTGATCTAACGTATGTGATGATGCAGGGATTGTTCTTCTGAGCCCAAACTGTAGGAGTTCAGTGAGGATTATGATTATTATTGTCCCATACTGAATCTTCATCAGATCTGTCTCTTGAAAGCGTGTGATCACGTTTAATCTGTTCCCTCTGTGAGCCCTGTAGGCCTGTTCAAGAGGACCAGGTGATCATTTGCAACAGCCCAGAACATAGTAGTGAATAAAAGTAGGGGGGAATCAGGTGAGGCTTGCATTAAACTCTGTCTTACTTGGTCACAAGGTTGTCCTTTTTATTGTATCGAGACTGTTGCACATGTGGTGTGCATTTCAGAGAGCCAGACTGGGAGTGCAAGGAAAATTGTGATATCTGGATGTTATGCATTTCTGTTTGTTTGCTGGTAGTGGTTAGTCAAGACTAGTTTTGAATCTGCCATGCAAGTCTGTCAAGTACTTTATTTTCCCTCGTAGACATTTAAATATTTTTGTGGTTTCAGTTTCAAGTTGAACACTGGTAGCCGAAAAGCATAAATGAGCAATCTCTAAATACAGCACTAAGGATGAGCCTTTTCCTCTGTCTCAAAAAAAAGCAAACCAAAATAGCCAAACAAAAAAATCCCAAATAATCTAAACAAATTTCCCAGAATAATCTCAAGTGACTCTTAGTGTTCATAGAGATGTTTGATTTATCAGTTCCTTCTATTTACAAACAAAATAAGAAAACTGCCTGAACTGGGAGAGTGCTATAATTCCCAGAGAAGTTTGGGCAGAATCTAAAATGTGCTGTCACATGAACAGTGACCATTTTGAATGTTCCTCTAAGTTTGTCTACATTAATTTGAGGTAGCAATTGATTCAGAGCCTCATTTGCTAAAATGCACAGTATTTTGTAGCTAAGGCCTTCTAAATTACTGTAGAAACCCTAACAGGAATCAAAATAGAGACTTCTGAATCTGTACAGGGAAGGACACAGTCATTATACATATACCAGTTCCTGCAGGGGAAACAGAGATGTTGCATTAGCACAAGAGGCCCTCAACTACTGTTCCTCCATCAGAAGAATATAGAAGTAAATAGATCCCAGCCCAGGAGGCTCACCTGTGCCAGCAGGTTCAACACCACTGTCTGTCTGTCAGAGATCCCTTTTGGGAAGTCTTGTTTGTCTTCAACCATCTCATTTCAAATTATGGTGCCTTGGAAATCTCTCAAGGGATACCCAGCTCTGTTTCTTTTTGATTCTTTTCCATGTGATGCAGAAGGGAAAACAAGATTTTCTTTTGCAGCTTGGAAGTCATAGAGTTTACACTTCTTGCAATAATCTTTAGGAGGAAACTGTTGGGATATTCTACTGTCTAATTCTACACCTGAATTATTTGAAGACACCATCAGCAGTTTCAACTGAAACTCAGTGGTAATACTGCTCAAGTTGTCTCCTTCATTCCTCAAATTTGGGGCAAGTTTTTCATCTCCTTGTCTATTATTTTCTTTCATTTGATTATGAAACAAAAAATTAGTAATAATGAAGCCTGTTGCTCTTAGTACAGAATTTTCTCCTTGTTTATTTTCTCATCTCATGGGGAATACTGTCAAATATCTAGTGATTTGCTGCAGCCCACCTTGCATTTGAGTGTACTCAGGTGACTGCTAATCTGGGTGAAGTACTTCTCAAAGAGATCATTCCATTGATTTGTATGATCGTAAGTTCATTCGTGAGGAACCTTAAGGACTTTGAAAACAGAATAGGAGAATTGTTAGATTTAAGTTCAGTTTCATACCACAACGATTCTAAACCACTGTGAGCTCCATTTGCCTGGTAGCTTAATCAGAGTATGTAGATATCCCTTCTTGCTTGCCAGGCATCTTGCCAGACTGTCAAGGTGCTGTTAATTGATATTTCCAAGCTCTGTTGAAGCACATCTGGATTATCTTCTGCAGAAGCTAAAATAGAGTAAAAGTAGAGATATTTTCTTTACACATGCCTTTAAAGGGATGTTTTAATTTCTGTTTTTCTTACAGGGACTCAGATGTTACAACAGGCAGCAGTGCAGGCATATGTTATGTTGCCAGGCATGGTAGCACATTTTTTCATTTTATTGGCAGGTCATTCATATCTGGACTGATGGATTCATGGTTACCATTGCAACAGTAGTGCAGTATTGTTAAAGTTGCAGAATGCTTTAATGTCAGATAATCAGAAATTTCATAAACCTCTGCATATGGATTTTGAAGGTCTTCTGCAGAAAGATGAATCTTTAAATGCTTCTTAGTGACCCAAAATGAAATACTGTGCTCTTTGTCAGGGATTTGAATTTTGACTCCCTGTCCCAATTATCTCACAGGTAGTTAAGGAATTTCTCACTGATAGGAAGAGTTCTCAGAGGAGAAAAACTGACTTTCACCCTCAGTGCTGATTGTGATCCAACTTTGGTCAAGTCAGCTTTTAATATGCTTATATGACATGCCCTTCAGCTCAGCTCCCAGTCATGTTGTATACTGTGATGTGTAAAATGTAGAAGAAACTTGGCAGAAATATATTCTGACAGATAATTGATAGTTCGAGTCTAGAACATTATGAAAGGAAGCAGGTGACTCTCTGTTGGACTGGAAGTAGGGAAAACATTGAGAGCACTTTTGCTTCTGAGTGCCCAGCCTAGTGATGTTTAAAAGCCCTGACCTTTTTACTCTTAGGGACATTCTGGTGATGAGTGGTTTGGATCTAGTACACTCTCCTGTCCTATAGCTGGTCATTTCTGGCAGCCCACCATAATGTTAGCTGGCTCAGTAGAACCACTTTCTGAGTCTTTAGTTATATTGTTTATATTTTTATGGTTGCTATTGCATTGATATTCATAACCTGAGCTTAAGTGAAAATAGAACATCTAGGATTTTTTAAGACAGAGTATAAGAAAAATCTGTCCTAGACTGAAAATTCACCTTAATCTCTTTTTTAATAATGATTGTATCTGATTTTTTGATCTGTTGTTCTGATTTGTTGATCTGTTATTTCAGGTTTTCTTTCCAAGTGACTTTAAAATCAGGGAACAAACCTGTCCATCCTTGCTGTTACAAGGGTTTTTTGATTTTCCACTAGCAGTATGACATTTCAAAAACGTTTCTTAGGCTGTCTTGGAGATGGGGCTTACAACCATGTGGACTCCTGGACAACTTTTGAGTGTGTCATGCCCAAGGTCATGTGAGATAGCTTGTTGTGTGTTTTCTGTTTCACTGGGATCAGTAACTGCTCACCATTTTTTTTTAATTTTTAAATAAAAAATTTACCCATGGATCAGTTCACTTTCCTGATGGTTCCTAAGTGATGCCACTGTATTGCTTTCTGCTGTTAGAAAGCTGTCCTTTAAATAGTTAATGCTCTCTTAATTGCAACGACTGCTTGCAATCACCGGATGAGTGCTTGTCACTGAGTAGAGGATTCAAAAAAGAACAGCTATTGCCTTCAGTTCTTTCATTTGTGAAGTACACATGAATATTAACACTTGCAGCTTCTTTTGGTTTCTGAATTGTGTATTGGCCCAATTCCTTTGCTGCCTTGTCTTTGGGAAGAGTATCAAGATTTAGTAAGGACCCAGAGTACACTGCTAGTCAAAAAGTAAATAGGAAGTCTGCAAAACATTTATTTTGAAGATGTCATATGCTTGTTGGGGAAAGCGCTCCATGGAAAAGAATTATACACAATAAACGTTTAGCATAAGTTTAAAAGTGTAAAATTATAGAAATAATAACTCATCTGTCATATGAATATAAACACTTATATTTAAAATTTTCTTGAGGTATTTGCTAGGGCAGTTCAGTGAGTATTGATAACTTTTTTAATGTGTAACTTAGGGGGGAATTTGCTTATCAATTAAGTAGTCTTGAAAATTGGTAGCAGTAGTGAAAACATATCCAGTCTCAAGTGCTGGTTAATGAAGGCTTGTATAGCATACAGTTTCTTGGCAGTTCTTCAGTCCCCTGTGCAGTTTGTAGAGGGAAAACTGTTTGATCCCCTGCGCTTCTCTGACCTGAGTGTGAAGCAATCAGGATCTCATCTGAGCATTTGGCAGCTGTAGGAGAACAGTTGGGTAAACTCTGTTGACTGGCAACAGGCTACAGAGACTCAAAAAACTCCTTAGTGAAAGGAAGAGCTGGGAAGGTAAAGGATGGGACTGAGAACTATGATGGAGTAGCTGGATGACAGTGGGAAGCTGGGAAGATGGCAGTGAAGACTGGAGAGTGTTTAATTGGAGTGCAAGAAGGCACTGTGGTTTTTGTGGAGAAATACTGTGGTAGACTCTAGTAGACCTGTCTTCTGGATCCTAGATTTATGTTGTGATGTAAATGATAAGATGTGACACTGCTTGATAGACTTTTTGTAATAATGGATTTTTCCTGTTTGGTTTTCTATAGCTTTCATATAACAAGGTTGGCATTTTTCAAGAAATAATCTTAGGTTCTCTCTCCATGCAATACAGAGAAAGGAAAAGTCCTTACTCTGAACTTTTGGAGGAACCTGGTTCCATTGCCTATAGAGGGAGCCTGGCACGGCCAAACTTGAGTTAGCTTTTCTGAATTTTCCCTTCTAGTGAAAGAACTAAAGTTAAACCTACGTAGTCACCATGTTCAAATATCCTGAGGCTGCAAATAAGTGTTTTAAACGTACAAGGCCTTTCAATTTTGCCAACTTCTCTAAAGAATAGTTTCACTTTTAAATATAAATTAAACATGCATGAATCTAGTCTGTTCTACTTCAGTTTTCCTATGTAGAAGCAGTTATTAGGAGAATGCGAGAATGCATGCCCTTAATTAACTTGATGTACTCATAAGAATTTAGTAGAGTTGAAGTCTGGTGTACTGGGGTCTGAACTGACTCATAAGGCCAGAATGAGGTCTTGAAGTTGTGCTAGGAATATGAAATACCAGCTAATTGCTCAGTTCTTATCGTATAAGGCATTGCTAGAGAAGTTGTCAAAAACCCAGCTAATAATATAAGTCTATTTCAATGCCTGCTTGTGTGCAGTTTCGATATTTCCATTGCAAAAAGTCTATAACAGAACTAGAAACTAAAGGTGTGGAATGGTTTATGCATGTGAAGCAATATTCAGTCTTAAAAAGATAATGGGGATGATTCGGAATGGGGAGGTAAGAGAGTGAGAGGTTTGCAAAATTCTGGACATGTGAAAAATGTAAATTGGGAATTGATTGTTCTAGTACAAAAGCTGAGGGCATCAAAAGAAATAATTGAGAAATAGTAAAATATAGAGCTCCTGGCTACAGGGCATTGTGGATACTCTGTGTTTGTGGAATTACAACAGTGTTGGACAAAGTCATAGATGAAAAACCTATCCAAGGTCACTATGAAAAACGAAATCCCTTTTGTTGCAGAAGGTCCCTGAGCGAAGATTAGCAGGGGCTAAGAGTGTTACAAGGAAGAGCCATTGTATACCTATCCTTTCTTAAATTCTTCACTAACCACTGTCTTAGACAGCCGTCTTGGACAAACTGTGGAGTTATGCACATTTTCCTCTGATCCAGTGTCATTAGTTCTTGTTCAGTGTAACCCTTGTGTTTTTTTTTAAAAGTAATGTCCAAAAGAGAAAGGTGGTAGTAGGTAGGTAGTAACTCTGCAGTCTAACATAGCTGTTGAACTACTTCTGCAGTAATGGAAAACTGCTGTTAGATTTCCTCCTAAACCTTTTCTCTGCAGACTGAACAAGCCCAGTTATCTTAGTCTTTCCCCACATCTTGTATGCTCCAGCCCTCTAACTGTGTTAGTAGCCCTTCCTGGGACTTGCATATGTGTTGATATCTCAGATGGAGGAGCGAAGCTGGATGTGAGCTCAACATTCCTGATTAGAGGAAACGGATCTTCTCCCTCGATCCCCTCTGTGGTAAGTTTGTCACTGCAAAGATGTATTGCTGCCTCTTGTTCAGCCTGTCCATCAGGATCCCCAAGTTCTTTCTTTTGGGTTGCCACCTAGACAGTTGGTCCCCAGCTTCTCTTGCTATATGGGGTTATATTCCACACCAGGTGTAAGTCATTGCGTTTGTCTTCATTGAATATCAGGAGATGTGTGTCAAGCCATTTCTCTGTCTTTTGAGATCCTTTTGAAAGGCAGCCCTTCCATTTAATGCATCAGTTGCCCTCAGTCATCTCCCATCATCCTCAGTCTTACTGAAGGTGCAGCCTGTCCCGTTATCCAAGCCATTGAAGATAGTAAACCATATCGAGTTTCATTGAATGCCACTCAACTGGCTGCCAGCGAGGTGTGGAGTCATTAATTACTAACTTTGAACGTGACAGCCAGTTTTTCACTTGCCTTCTAACCGACCTATCTGCTTTTGAGTACTTGCTGCTTCTCCCAGCATGATGCTTTGGAAGCTCGTATAATATTGGGGCTTGGGAGAGGGAGAAGCTAAACCATTTCGTGCCAAACAGTCTTGGGATTTTAAAAAGTGCCATAACTGGAGATGTTTTCTCCTGTTGCAGAGGCTGTAGGACACATAATGGATGAACTCCAATGTCTTAGCCACTCTAGGGGCAAAAAGAGGAACTGGTGGTAAAATTTCATCTGGCAAAGGTTCTTTGTTGTGAAATGCTGTGATGGGACTTGCTCTTGAAAAACGGGAACTTCCTGTTACTGACTGAGAAGTGTTCTTTGCCTGTCTCTGGTTCTGGGTGGATGCTGTGTAATCTGTCTGTCTGCAACTTTGGAAAGACAACTTTCCTGAAATTTTTTTAAGCATAGTTTTCCACTTTGAGAAAAATTTTGAAGAAGACAGTGTCCTCTGTGAGGTGTTTGCAGGAGAATTGCAGGAACTTGCATTTTCACGGTTTATCTGAGTTTGCAGGAAGGATTGTAGAATACCCTGTGAAATCTTTCATAATTTGTTCACGGGGTAACCGCATAAAACTGTGCAGCATACAAGGCAGCAGTAATGTTAGATACATGAAGATCTGAAACCACATAAAGAGCGTGGGCACAAAGAGCTCACCAGCATCTTCCTGCTGATTCAGTCTCATTTTAAGTCTGTAGGGTGGAAGAGGACCCTATGCCTGCAAAGATAGTGAGGTATGAGCTGTCTTGATCTCAGTGGGGGTTTGTTTATGTTCTGAAACCTTTTAAGTCTTAGTGTTCTGTTAGTAGTTGCTTGATCAGACACATTTAGTTAATATTCATGTGGTGGTCTCCAATGCTTTGGCCTAGATAACACATCTTACTGCTAATAAGGATTGTTAAAACCAGCTATCATGTAATGAAACTGATACTGAAACAGCTCTGTCCTGTTTGTTGCTAAAGAAAAAGATAAAATTTAGATCATGCCTTGTTTTTGATTAACTAAATCCAGTATTGGCAAATAATGGGTTTGAAGGCACTTCATGATGTTGAGCTGGGTATTTCTGCCTCCTTTAGCATTCTTGCTGTTCAGAGAACAATTTTAGTTTTCTATCCTGTTTCAGCTCTGAATGTGTTTTTGCTTTATTCAATCATTTTGGACAGCTCTTCCAGTTGATGTGGCAGATAGAGGTGTGTGCATGTAGTGGAATCTGAAAATGTTGCTTGTGTATAGCTGATTTAAGCCCATTTACATAATTTGTCTAAAATAGGACCTTAAACTTGTGATCATCTAATAGTTTCCTTTCTATCCTTTCCTCAAGTTTGAGAAACTTCCACTGAGGAGGAACAAGAGCGAATCTATGACTGATAAATTCAGTAGTGATGAGTATTTGTGGCCTAATTTCAACATACCTTAGACGTCTTCTCATTATTGTGTTCCCAGATGTTCATAACCACCATGTTTTAGTTTCATTTGGGAGCCACTGAGGTAAAACAATTTGGAGACAATTTTCTAATTTTTAAACCAGACTTGCACTGGTTTGCTTTTTGTCCTCATTTGTATGAACTCTTTCCAGCTAGTCCATAGCTGTGATTTTCTGTAGTATTAGTTCAAAATAGTTTCCTCCAAATATAGGAAGTTAAGACAGCAAGTTGAACTTTAAGATGGGGTGGTTTTTTTTATTTGTATTGTATAACTTCCTCCAACTGCATTTGTCCTGATATTCTTGATTTGGCAGCGTGTGGCTTAGCTAGCATATAATTAGATATTATACTTGCGAACTTTCAGTTGGTTTTGTCATTATGTGAAACAGTAGCAATAGGAAAGGCACCTGCCTTGCTACAAATGAGGACAACTGATACATATGGGGTTTTCTAATCCCAGGTACATGTGAAAACTGTGTGAGAAGAAGCTGAGTAAGGTTGCAAGAAGCGTTTTTTCCTCTAATGGAAATGATAGTTTTGCTGTCAGCCAACTTGGCCTTTTCTTGCGTTTTTAGATTCTCTTGCCTTTAAAATAGCTTGATGTTCAAATCTTATGATACAAAGCTAATGGAATAGAAGGGCTTTTGATCTCCTGAAACTTCATTCATTTAGTTTCCCAGGCTTGCAGTGTTTTGAAATGAGTACTGAGATACTGTTTGGATATTCTAGTTTAAATTGGAAATGCAGAAACAGGTGCATCAGTTCTGCTGAGCTGATGGGATTTGTGTTTCTCCAAAAATATTATTTTAATTCCTAATCTAAAGACCTAACAGCATTCATAGATCAAAGTTATAAATGTTCCTTTAGATATTTGACTGGACTTGGATCTTAGCATTATGGAGTTAGTGTTGTAATGTGTGTGTTTACCACTCTCACTTTATAGCTGCAGATAGAAGTGTTAGTTTACTGTAATTTAGAAACTATTTGGGGTTTTTGCTGCACACTAGGAGATTCTTGTCAAGAGAATTACTGACTTTGATCCGTTTTAGTGCCATTCCTGGCTAGCAGTTTTCAAGGTGAATTAACTTTTTTCGATAATACAAAAGATAAGGGTGTTACTGTTAACATTAACCTATATCTCTTCATGATGATGGCCATGCATATTCAGGTGACAACCACTTTCTCTTAAGCTCTAAAGCTTTGAGGCTCGATCTGTTTATAGCAGAGAAACGGAGACAAACTTTTTCATTCTTTTACGTCTTTAAATATAAAGCTAATTCTCTAATTAGTTTGGTCCATCTTAATGCCTGCAGTCATGGGGGTACAATAGATGCTGCTTAGACTGTTATGAATTCTCCAAGCAAGTTTGTTTTCTGTAATGTTTTTGAAGGTCAGATTTTGATCACAGGAAATTGCCAATCTCTGTTCTGTATTCTTAGAAACAAAGAAGGTGGAGGGTAAATGTTCCTTTTCTCAGATTCTTAATTTCTGCAAGCTGATGTTTATTTGCTTTTATTTTAAGTTTTCAGTTTGCTAGTTCTAAGGTTGTTGTAGATGACATACCATAATGTAGTATGCTATCGGGCTTGCACTTGTAGGTGCTAGCAGCCTGCTAGGTTTCCTTACAGGTGCTGACAAAAGGCTTAATGACCTTTTCTTGTAAGTTGTTTTGGTTTCAGTCCTAAACAAATAGGCCAGAGATTTTGGGAGAAGCTATGATCCACCTGTGCCAAGACTGAAAAGCAAAATCATTAAAAACTTTGAATGACTATTTCTCCTTCCACCACCCAAAATAAATTACAGCTGAAGGAATTATGGCTAAAATGAGAGTAACAGCTGGATTTTGATGATCAGGCTTAAGTAATTTGGTGAGTTCCTGTGAAACTTTTGAACTGTGGTTTGTGAAGATGCAGATCACTACATATTGCTAGTAAACTTATCCAGGCTGGACAGGCAGTACATAATGTTAGAGTGCCACCAGTACATTTTTCAAAGGGTATCGGTTGGAGTCCTTTGGCAGATTGTTGAACATTGATCCTGAGTTAGAAAGGACGCATCTGACAATACTTTGAGAATGATTTAGCTTTTCTAGGCATTTCTTTTACTGTGGTTACTTCTTAATGGTGACTTCTAAATTCTTCAGTTTCCTGGTTCTCAGTCTGCTACTATAATCATATGGCCAACCATAAGTAGACTGTTTTATAGTTTGTGACTATAGTTTGTGAACCACCTTGAAATGTATTTTGTGAACTTCAAAAATTAAACTCCTTTTTGCAAAACAGCTTGTCAGCAGCTCAGAGGCTACTCAAAGTGTAAACCAGTCAGTTGCAGAATGTGTTTCTCTGGGTTTTGGAACAATATTAAATATTGATTGAATAATTTCCTTGAAGCTCCATCGACTTAGCCTAAGGGAGCTTGATTTGGTTTTATGTGCTTCAAATAAAGTGCAGCTGTAAATAATTTTCTAGAGATAATTTGGCTGAAGTCTTTCTGTAAATGTAACCAACAAAGTATATACCAAGACAGTGAAAATCATAGCTGTTAGGCACAATTTCTTGTGCTGTAGTTATAACTTCTTGTTATAACTAAATATTATGCTGATTGGGCATGTTATCTGCCTCTTTAGTAATCTTCATTGGCTTCTAAGGATTTGGACTACTTACTTAGAGGATATTAGCCTTTTGCTGGTTTAGACATGAGATTTCACTGCAGAAATCATAAAATAAGAATGGTCTAGCCTGGAAAGCCACAAGGACTGGGGCTCCTACAAACTGCTGAATTCCTAGTCATAGGGCATGAGCAGCTTGACAGGAAATAAGGCAAGTGCAAAAGAAAGTGTTATGGTGTTGGCACTGCCAGAAAGGGTGAGCTGCTTTTCCCATTTTCTCTGGGAAAGAGGAGAAGTAGTGGGCTAAAGAAAGCATCCTGTAGTGATCCATCACTTGGATCACACTGGATAGACTGCAAACACCATCAGAATCTACTGAGGTTTCTAGTTTAGTGCATGAGATACCTTTCAGTTTATTTACATAACAGTTTCCACTGCGTTGTTGAAATTAATACTTTTAAAGATGTTACAACTTGTATTTGAATTTTTGTAAAACCTGTTATTTTCCTGTAGAATAACTTACTTCCTTGCCTGCAGCTGTGTTGTCTGTAGAAAGTCTCGTGTGAGGAACTCAAATGTATTGGCAAAAACGCAGTTAGAAACTAGTTGATTTGCCATTCAGAGAATGCTTTTCTGACGAGGAAGAACTAAAGACTTCACAACTGTCAAGTGATTCCAGAGCTCTTGAAGTGTTTCTGACTGTTATAGCAATGATTACAATTGCAGTATCCTTAATGCAGGCAAAGGGATATAGCCTGTGTTTTGAGATTATATGAGTCATTGTTTCAAAAATTTTGGTGAGAAGGGCACCAGAAAACTGTTCTTGACCTACATTTTTGATAGAGGATACCACAAATGTAATGTGGTCAGATTCATGTGCCCTATTATTTCCAGAAGTTTTTATTTCCATTTAACTATATCAAAACATGAAGAGGAGAGAATTACATAGCTGTCCTTACCTGGATATTTTACTGCATTCTAGCTACCGAAATGTTGATTTTTAATTATTTACAATAAAAATGGTATCCAGTGTCTGAGGAAGGATGAAAACAGGGACGGGACATGATTAATGCAAAATTTAATGGAATTCCTGTGCAACAAGAAGACATCTGTGTTGACAATCCAGCAATTTCAGCTTTGCCCTTTGGAGAATGTGTCCATATACTTATAACTTACATACAGTCCACTTCTATAGCCACAGGTTACACTTTATGTGAATTAAAGCAGGTGGCCTTCTATACAGGTAGCATATTACATGGATTGCAGTTTTACAATCCATCCAGCCTTAGACACATATATAATAATAATAATAGCATTAGTATTATTATTTCTGAGGATAATATCCATTGGCACAGCCTTTCCCTATTTATCTGCTGACAGTCTTCCTCCACCCCCAGCAGACTTCTCAAACCTGTTACTGATATCACGTGTGCAGCACTGAGCAGAAACAAGCTACCTTAGCGTCTCAAGGAACACATTAACATTGGTACATGTTACATGCTGTACTTATTTTTCAGAAGTTTGAGTACTGTTTTGCTTGATGAAATGGTGCCTTAGTGGTAGTTCAGCAACTGTGTCTTAGTTTTTGTGCTGATTTGTACAATTTAATTCTTATTATTGACTGTCAGCTAATATCAAGTGTACCAGGCATCTGCATTAGGCTTGAAAACACTAGTTTAGGCCTTGTGGTAGGAGCAGGACTTGAATAATGGCTTCCATTGTAGGAATAAAATGGTTGTAGTTGTTGATGGGGTGTACAGATTTTGGTAGTTTGTTTTTTAATGTAGGAAATAAAAGTTTGGTGAAAGTTGTGATAGCTGAAATGTTAGGTTTTTATCGTCTCAAGCCGTAAAGATCTTGGCAAAGTGTTACATTGCTTTCCAGAACAGGTATTAAAGGTCTTTTATATAAACTGTTTTCTAATTGGATCTTGCTTTTTGTCTTTCCCTTTCTAGCTAAACCAGGTGGACGGGTGAAATGTCAGTATATTTCTGCTGTGGATAAAGTGATCTTTGTGGATGATTATGCAGTAGGATGTAGGAAAGATCTCAATGGCATCTTACTGTTAGACACAGCTCTGCAAACGCCTGTTTCAAAACAAGATGATGTGGTTCAGCTTGAATTGCCAGTTACAGAGGTAAGATGTGGAGAGGGGAAAAAAAACCCCGAGGTATGTAAATAACTGTCAGAAATACTGAAACTAGACATTTGAAACCCCAAGTTTCTAGGGTAATATTAACAGCATGTAATGGAAAAGTTTCTTAGTTATTAGCTGTCATAAGACCATAGCTTTTTGCAGTTCCCTGTATCTCAAACAAGTAAGAGTGTGCCTCAAGAACACATTATTTCAGATGAAAGAACTTCTTAGTGACTAGAGATAAGGACATGTTTCCTGAGCTTTGTCTGTGCTTGAGTATGGAATCTATATACACTCCTAGCAGTCTGTTGGGTATCCTTGATTTTTTTTTTGGTTTGATTCAGTTTGATTTTTTGGTTAATTTTTTTTTGGTTGTTTTTTTTTTTTTTTTTTTTTGGTATAGGCTTTCAGGGAAAGGAAGACAATTAAAATCGGCTAATATGGTGTTTCTACACATGAAAAATTAGTGCTGGAATGTAAATTTTCTAGCTATGTCAGCTGGCCTAACAAAAGACTTTTCTCCCTGTAAACCTGGCTTCCCTTTTAGCTGTAATGTGATACTCCCTGGTTTGAACATTTAGTATCACTTCAAGAGAAGCTAATGTAGACATTTCTGCTTAGAGTGTAATGCTTAGGATTTTGTTGCATTTGTTTACCTTCAGCATTGTTGTAAAATATTTATGTACTCTTGGAATATTGAATAACAGGCACTTAGGGTACAAGAATGTGTGTTATATATGAGGTTTTTAACTACTGGTCTTGAGTAGGAGCAACAGCAATAGAATGTTGCTTCATAGAGGTCTCTGAAGAGAGCTTTCCAGGTTCCTCGGGCTTGCTACCACTGGCATCATTTTTACACCGTTATTGCGTTACTAAAGAAACTTGGTATGTGTGGCTGAGTGCGAAGAAACTGGCAGAGGTCAGGGTTTCCTTTCATAAGTTCTGCTGTCACTTGTTTGCAGTCTCACATGGTTCAGTACAACCTGTAAGTTTGTATCAGTTTTGACTAAAGATTCTTTTCTTCCGAAGAGTTTACAGATCCTTATTTCAAGGTTATAATACAGCACTTCTCTGTAAAGGTCCTTCTTGTTTAAAATAATTCGGAAATTACGGTTCAGTAGGAATAGATTTGGGAAGTTCATGGCCAAATCAGTGAGACAGGAAGCAAAACATTAGCTGTCTTCAGTTCTTTTAATTTTAAAGAGGAGGCAGCCCAGGCCTTGGAAAAATTTAGTAAATATTAAGCAAATATCATACAAACGCACCAGCCCATCTCTTTCACCTTAAAAAGGTCAGGAACTTTTATCCAAGCAAGAGTGGGGTTTTTTTGTTTGTCTCTAGAACTTTTCTGTGAATTTGTTAATTTAAGTAGTCTTTTAATATGTTTGATCTGCTGGTAATGCAATGCATCTTTATGCATTTTTAATTGGCAGCACTGAGAAGTTATGGAGCAACCTCTATGCTGTTTTCAAGTCCCCACAGAACACTGTAAATTTAGGAACTTCCACAATCTATCTCTTATTCTTCTGTCATCCGCAAGAAATTTGGAAAGTATGAGATGCCACAAGAATTGTAATTGTCTTTTTATTGAAATCTGAGAAACAGATACAGCCCTAGCTACGGGACTGGTTTGCCTTATTTCTGTCTTTCTTTCCCTGAACTCCTCAAGGGTATAACCAAGGGGCCATTTGATCCATTCTGTTTGGAACAGTTTGTGACTGGCTGGCTGTTGTCCTCAGGGAAATATTTCCCTGTGTTTGTAACTTGAAAAAAATTCCTATATTATTTTTCAGTAGTTAACCCACCTAACAGCAGATATAGAATACTCTGTGCTTTGCACATAAAGCATAACTTTAAATCTTACCTGTCAACACGAAGTTAGCAGACGGAGGGATAAGCTGGAAACGAATGAGACTTGGAAGAAAAAGTCTATAAATGGATGTTTATAGCATTCTTTTTTAGCTGCATTATTTCTGAGTTTTAGGAGTTTGTAGTTTCTAAACTAGCCTGGGTTTTTTCTGCCTCACTTTTCAGCTTCCTTGTATTAGCATTGTAAGTAATTTACCTCTAATTTTGTTGCAGTGTTGTTCCACTGTCATCTAGCTTTTTGAAGATACAAAGCTACTCAGGAAAATATCACTTTTTGTCACAGAAAAATGCTCTCACTTTTTGTCTGTAAAGCTGAATGAATCCTTTTGAAGAGAAAGCATTGAGCAATACATGTCTCCTTATTGCTTGTCTTTAATATGTCTTCAGTTATAGTTGTTTATATGATTGACTTGTTTAACATTTAGTAATATTGCCCTTGAGGGAGCTTGTAGTAATTACTGTCATTATTGCTGAAGTTTGTCTATTGATTGGCCTACAAAATGAAATTTGGAACTTTGGGTCTTTTATGGGAATTATTCTGATATAAGATATGATAAAGTAGGATATGACGAAGGTCATTTCCTGAAGTAATGACACAGGTGTAATTCCTGTCTGTAGTTGTGGATGCTAACTTTTCTCACACATCTGCATTTTAGGCTCAGCAGCTGTTATCTGCTTGCATAGAAAAAGTAGATGTTTCTAGCACAGAGGGATATGACTTGTTCATCACGCAACTGAAGGATGGTTTAAAAAATACCTCACATGAAACAGCAGCAAATCATAAAGTTGCAAAGGTAAGAAATTGTCTCTGTACTGTCTAAATGGATTCCCAAGTCTAATCTGTGTGTCTACCATTATTGAAACATACAAAATGTTTGATTTAGTGGTGGATTTTGTTTGAAGACAGTAGAAGATATTATGTTTCTTAGTTCCTCTGTATGAAGCTTCACTTGTTAGGAGAACAAACAAGGTTAGTTTCTTGCAGATAAAGTCAACTAATGAACCCAACTGAGTTTAAAATCTGAAATTACTGACTTTCCTTGCATTATGTATGTGTTGGTTTTGTCTGTCTGTTGCTGTATTACTTCTTGATATCATGGGAGCATGGAAGACATGCTTTTGTTTTTGGTTTTGACACTTTTGTGATCTGTTTGTTGTTTAGATGTTACAATTTTAAAACTCAAAACACTTCTTTTCTTAATTTAGTGGGCAACGGTTACGTTCCACCTTCCTCATCATGTTTTGAAGTCTGTCGCCAGTGCCATTGTAAATGAACTCAAGAAGATAAATCAAAATATTGCTGCCTTACCTGTAGCATCCTCTGTGATGGATAGGTTATCTTACCTCTTACCCAGCGCACGACCAGAACTTGGTGTGGGACCTGGTCGATCTGTGGACAGGTATATTAAGACAAAATAAGTGATTACTTTGACCCCTTATTTGTATCAGAATAAGCTCTTAGATGACTTTATTTGCCAAAGGAATTAGTCATGTTCTGTATTTTGTTGCTCTTATGCATACAGTTAATTAACTGTTTAATGCACAATGTACCATACATATTACTAAACTTAGCGAAGCCTTTATGGATGCCACAAGACTATTTGGGTTTCAACTTTATTGCCAGGCAAATTGAATTCACTTCACTCTTAAATCCAACATATACTTTTAGAAAGGTAACAATTGCAGCCTTAAATACAGCTTTGCAGAGCATATATATGCTACTTCAGGACCTGCTAGTCACCTGCTAAGTGTTTGGAGTCAGAGAAAATTTTACCTGAAGTTGTTGCTTCATCTCTTTCTAATCCAAGTTATAATGTATAAACAAGCAAGGAACCCATTATTTTAACCTTCATAAGCTAAGACTAATTAGAATAGTGATAAATCTTCTAAATCTATAAATTAATTCCTTCTTGAAAGTTTCTATGCAAATATTATTTTGCAAGCACATTATCATTTCTTACAACTCAAACAATTTACTGAAATTGATTTCATCTCTTACTTCCCCTTCCCAGGCCTCCAGGTCTACCTGTACCTTGCCATATTGTATTTTGATTAGAGCTCTCCAAGATCTGTCTCTTAAGGTGGTATAATGTCAAGTTAAGACAACCCTTATGTGGGTGTTGCTAGAATAGATTACTTCCTTGGCAGGAATATACCCATTCTCTTATAAAACAGCAAAAATCTTCTTAAACTGAGGGGCAGAAACATGAAATGAGGCACCTATCCGTCTAACTGCACTAGTTTTTGGAATGATACTGGAGAACAAAATTCTGTGAAGGGAAAAGAAAAACTGATGCTCATTTCTTATGTACTCTTGCAGACGAGGGACATACACTGAGTGAAGGTGGAAAAGAGAGGAACTTCTTTGCTCTGTAGCTGTTGAGTTGCAGAGGGGTTCATGTTTTGTGACTTAGTTTGCAATTTTTAAGTATTATAGTATGTGGTGAATGAGTAATGTTGGGGAGGTTTGTACCGTGTATTCAATTAAGCCTAAAGCCTAAAATATCACTTTAGAGTGTTTTTAAATGTGCATATTCGTATCTGTTCAACTAATACACCCAAATTTTTGCAGTAGTTGTCATATTAAAAAAAAAAAACAATTCTCTAGTTCTGTTGGGCTAGATTCTCCATCTGCCTTAGATGCAGTGTGGCTTTGGGTATCTAATGTTATTCTACAGTTAGACCAAATAGGCTACCTGGAATCTTATTTTATTAATCTTGCTTTTAAAGCCTGTAGATTGCTGTACTGCTTTTGGTCTTTTTCTGGGGTTGTACTTTGGGCACTCAAGTGAGGGAAGTTTATAACTTTTCAGTAATGGTTAATTATATTTTGAAATATAAGTTGTAGTTAATTATCTCTGGTATTTCTAACAGTTACTAAAACATTGAAAGTATCTCATAAACTAAATTAATTTCATAAATTAAAAAAAGTTTAATTTTTTATTTTTAAGTGTCAATTTTGGATAATGTAGAATTTTTCACCTTTCTAGGTCTTTGATGTATAGTGAAGCTAACAGACGGGAGACATTCACTTCATGGCCTCATGTGGGTTATCGGTGGGCACAGCCAGATCCTATGGCTCAAGCTGGGTTCTATCACCAGGTAAAAGGTTCAGTTGTTCTTAGTATTTGTTCCTGAGGTGAAGGTCTGAGGGGGCAGGGGAAAAAAGGTGTAGGTTCTTTGCTGGTTTTTTTTTTGATGGATTCCTTCAGTGATGCATAAACCATAAAAACTTTGTCATCCAGTGCTTTTTGCTTTTTAAGCTTCAGAGTTTTTTAATGCCTTGAGATTGCTTCTCTTTTTTGTACAGAGCACAGAAAACACTGTTCTGAATTTCAGCATATAAAACATCTCTAAATATCAGATTGATCTGAGTTAAACAACAATTATAGAGATGAAGTTGGTTATGTTGAATCTCTTTCTCCTTGTTAGATTGTTGAGTAAACATCCTTTTTATATTACAAGTAAAGCAAAAAAAACAATAAACTTGACATTGGAGTTCTCTAACCATACTTTCTTAGTAGAACTTACACTGTATTATAACAAACAAAGGTCCTAGATCACATTAAATTGTTAGGGTTAGTGAGTAAATACAACCTCAACACTTTATTCCACTACCTTTGCTTATTTCTGTTTTTCATTCTTTGAAATTATTTCTACTGTAAAAAAAATAATTATGGTGTGGATTTAGATAATGACAGGTGGGCAGTGCCTATCATTTGATAGCAATATTGTCTGCCTCACGTCAACTACGAAGCCTGATAGGTGCAAGTGGATAAAGTTTTTGGAGGATTTCTTAAACTTATACAGGAGGAGAAATGCAGGAAATTCATATATTGGAATTGCGTCTGCATATTCCCAAGCATGTCTTGAAACGAGATCATGAGAATGCTAAATGTTAGGAGATTGGAAATTTCCATTGTTTTTCCTCAGTTATTTCTGCTAGTAACAACTGTTCTTTGCATAGGAGTAATAGAGAATACTTTTATGTCCTAGGAGATTGGAAGGAATATTTTTTAACCTGTATTTATCCAAGCATGCAGAGGTACACTTATTCTGCTGCAGTTCTAACTTTTGAACCTTGTGAACTTTTTCCAAACTAAAAAAAGTCAGTTCTGTTCTATGTTGGTGGTTTTTATGCAGTTACTTGCATGGATGTTGGCTCTGAATCCCTTCTATAGTAATGTAGTGTATCCTTTTTTATTTAATGTGAAATACTGCCACTTGATAGTACATAATTTTGGCCTTTTATATGTTTGATGTGGTGCTTTACTATGTCACTAGCAGAAAAGTCTTGATCACTTAGTTAAAGTGTTCCATAGTACATAGATGTATAAATTTCAAGTGTTTCTTCTTATTTTCATAGCCTGCTTCATCAGGAGATGACAGAGCCATGTGCTTTACCTGTAGTGTGTGCTTGGTGTGCTGGGAACCTACAGATGAACCTTGGTAAGTTTAATGATGTTTGAAGTAGACGTAATTTTGTGCTGAAGAGGTTGGAAATCCTTGAAGGACAAAAATCAACATTATCTCGATGGGATTTCTGGTGAGTTTAGGGCATGTCATTGACGAGAATGGGTTTCCAAAATGATACCATGGAACAAATCACAAAATGGTTTGCAGTAGTAGGTCAAATTTCTGTATAATACTAAAGCCAAAAATGGTAGTTGGTTTTATTTCTTAATATTGATTTGCTCTTTGATTTCAAATTGTTCCGTGAAACAATTTGCAGGGATCTAAACTCAGTCTTCTATATGATTGTGACTAGATCACGTCTCTTTTCAAGTCCATAAACTCTAATGGCCTTGCAGTGCATATTTGCCTTTTATGTAAAGTTGCAACATCCACTGCTAGTTTCCCAAATTATAAAATTGTGCGTAGTGACAGAAATGCAGGAATTTGTATTGATTGGAGAGTTCTTAACATAGTTTTTGTCTTGATTATTTAGTAATTTATAATTGTTACTTGAACACATCAGATTCCTGACCTTTTGGAAACCTTTCCTTTATAATATTGTCTTCAAAGTCTTTGTCTACTCCTTTCCCTTGTGACATAACGTTTACAGACATTTTGTAATTATGTAATTGTTCTTTCATGTCTCTGCTTTAGTTGTATATTGAAATTAGTGCTTTCTTCATGCTTCTTCGTCAGTGTGTCATTCAGGACTGTTTTCAGTTTTCATTTTTGTAACTGTGAATGTAGAACTAAAGGTAAAACATTGCTTCTAAAGTTACTTATGATATCTTGCTCATAAAATTGGAATTCTAATGTACATTCTGTAGAATTTAATCTGTGCTTTACTTCATGAGGACATGATAGGCTCCTGCCTATAGAATAATTATGTTTGTTTAATGGACTACTTGTATTAATAGCACTGTGTGTAGATTCATCCATTTGAATATGAATGTGCATTGAGTGATCAAAGGCTTTAATACAGTCTGCTCTTGAGAATCAGCAGGGAAAGCTGTGTTAGTAGCTTCAGAAGTCTCTTGTGTGGTTGACTGCAATACAGTTCAAACAGTTCATTTTCAGCTTTACTTCTGGGGCTGAGCTTGTATGTGATGCGTGTATTTTTCACAGCAAGAAATCAATATTTGCTCTCTTTGTTTTTAATGCGAAAAGGTCTGAACATGAGAGACATTCCCCAAACTGCCCATTTGTCAAGGGTGAGCACACTCAGAATGTACCTCTTTCAGTCACACTGGCAACAAGTCCAGCACAATTTCCCTGCACAGATGGCACTGACAGAATAGCCTGCTTTGGATCTGGAAGTTGCCCTCATTTTCTAGCTGCTGCGACAAAACGAGGAAAGATCTGCATATGGGATGTTTCCAAACTTATGAAGGTATGCAATAAAAACAGTCAGTTTTTATTAATTATTTACTGATTAAGCATGTCTTGATTCAAATCAATTACCTCTTCTGTTTTCTGTTGTTTCTCAGGTCCACTTAAAATTTGAAATCAATGCATATGATCCAGCTATTGTGCAGCAACTTATGTTATCAGGAGAACAGAGCTCAGGGGTTGACTCAAGGAGACCAACACTAGCATGGTTAGAAGACTCATCTAGCTGCTCAGATATACCAAAATTAGAAGGAGACAGGTATGCCAATCTACAAAATTAGAAATACAAAATGCTGCTGTGTAAGTGGTAAATACCATTTAGTTGTTATGCTTTGTGAAACAAAAGATCGGTAAACTTTTTTTTCATGGACATAATATTTTTAGTCACTGTATGTCTGTACACAATTCAACATTTGAAAAACAGTAGTCTAAATTTCTATTTTTAAAGCCAGTTTCCTGCTATTCCAGTTTGTATACTCCTCTAGCAGAGACATTGCAGATCTCATTGCTGCCCTGTGCTAGTGTTTCAGAGGCAGGTTGAAAAGAGAAAGGAATATAAGTTTTGGATCAGTTTTTGGATTTTTATTTTAGTTACGAATTATCCATTTCAGACTTTGAAAGTAAAGGCTACTCATGGACTTCTGGAACACACTTTCCTCTGATTGCTTTTCCGTGATTTCTGCTTATATCATTCTGAAAACAAGTTATGTGGACGTGCTAGGAATTTATACTTCATTGTTTGCCTTTAATACATATGTACATAGTCTATAAACAATTAGACAGTGCTGTTCCAAGCTTTTGGATAAGCTAGAGAGTATGCCAGTCCTCAGAAAGAGTCACATGAGAAAAAATAGTATTCTTTCGTTTATGCTTCTTGCAGTCTCTTACTGGGAACTCCTTTCTCATATTGCCAAAACTCAAACAAAAGAGTGAATAATTGTTGAAAAATTCAGGATGGAAGGTATTTGGGGAAGTCTTGCTATTTTTCTGAATGTTTCTTCTTAAACTTTAGTATTACAGTGCTGCTTCATGCACAGGAAAGTAAATCTTTGAGTTTAAGCTTGGTGAGATATCTACAGTACTGCAGAGAAAATATGAAGCTCTTCTGAAGAGAGTATGTAGAAACATGGGCAACATCAGCAGGTGGGGCCTAATAGCTGCCTGGACTTCTGCTGTAGCTTTAGGGCTGTGAACTCTTTAAGAATTAAAGAATTAAACCAATTTTAAGAGCTGGATGAATGAAGGATAGTGCAATCATACTGCTCAGAACTAAGACCTTTTACTTCAAAGTATTCAATTCTCTCTGTCATGTTGTGAAGTTGATCAGGTTTGGACCAAAAAAGATCTGTTTCTTGGATGTGAGGACGAAGCATCCAGTTTGTTGAAATTTGAGAATCTGACTTGGTACTGTGAGTAGTTATACCTGAAGCTGCAAAGGCATTACTGTTCTTCCTGTGTGTAAGGAGCCTCTAATAGGAAATAATTTCTTATATTGGAAAAGCCAGATGCATAAATTATTAATATATTCTTAGAATTACTAAATGGCCTATTTCTCTTCAAGAGGTTTCTTGAACAGAATCCGCTTTTATCAAAAAAATGATTAATCTGGTAGTATTTTTAGAAGCACTACACTGGCTTTCATTTTAATTGCATTTATGTCTGAATTGTAGGAAATACAGTAGTAGAATGAGGCAAACAGAAAGCTGGTCTACTGTTTTGATAATGGAGGAAAAAAGTCTTTATGTTTTTAGTGTCTGTGATGAACTGATCAGTGGTTCTACGGTGCCAACTAAAGGAATGTCCAGTTATAATAAACATTGCTTTTTTACAATTTTTAAAAATAAATATAACCATGCAGTTACTGTATACATGGTGTCATTCATGCATTTATTTTTTTTTTCAGTGATGACCTACTGGAGGATTCAGACAGTGAAGAGCATTCCAGATCAGAATCTGTGACAGGTAGGTTATATCTGACCTATGTAGTAGTTTAGACATCAAAGGGGAAATTGTTCTTCTCAGGCTTTTAAAAAAGGTTTGTCAAAACCAATGGTATTGAATTCACCATATTAGAAAAAAGGAAAAGGATTTACTTTGAAAGCAATGCTAGTATTTAAGTCACTGTTTGTGTAGTGGAGAGATTACATACAGGAGGAAAGAAAAACCCTACTTTGTTGGTTAATAAATGTCTTATTTGACAACAGTCATTGCTTATCTTGCTGTCAATAAAGCACACAAATCGAGATGAAAGAACTTGCTTAGAACAGGAACAAATTACAGCTGTACAAAACCCTTTAAATTCAGGGGATTGCCAGAAAGAGTTCCTATATCTTGATTGTTTCTGTGGGGGTATGCACTTCAATAAAGTATTTCTCTTCCTGAATAAGTATTTCATATGGAAGCAGAACAGTGCTGTGCTTGGTGTTCTTGTGTCATTTTCTTAGAGGTTTAATCAGAAATTTTGATGGGGGGGAGGATTGCATGTTTATTTCCCATAATCCAGTTTAAGTCTTTGAGTAAGGATGATCAAGTGGGGAAAAAAAGAGCATGAGATGTAAAGATTTTTTTTTTTTTCAACAAACAGCAATATGTGCAATATTATTCCTTTTTTTTTTAAGCATACGTATTATGTTCAACATTTTTGCTTTAAAGGGCATACATCACAGAAAGAAACTATGGAAGTCAGCCTTGATATAACAGCTCTCAGCGTTCTTCAGCAACCTGAAAAACTTCAGTGGGAAATCGTTGCAAATGTTCTGGAAGACACGGTTAAGGATCTAGAAGAACTTGGAGCAAATCCCTGTTTGGCCAACTGTAAGAGTGAAAAGATGAAGGAAAAACATCTAGAACAACACAACATTCCCTTTCCTTGTTTATTAGCTGGAGGTCTATTAACATACAAATCACCTGCTACCTCTCCTGTTAGCAGTAACTCTCAGAGATCACTGGATGGTTTAAGTAGGACTCGAGGTGAGAGTGTCTCGGAACAGGGATCAACTGACAATGAATCCTGCACTAATTCAGAACTGAATTCCCCTCTAGTAAGGAGGACTTTGCCTGTATTGTTGCTATACAGCATTAAGGAATCTGATGAAAAAGCAGGAAAACTCTTTTCACAGATGAACAATATTATGAGTAAAAGTATACATGATGATGGTTTCACAGTTCCACAGATCATTGAAATGGAACTGGACAGTCAGGAACAATTGCTGTTACAGGATCCCCCTGTGACTTACATTCAGCAGTTTGCAGATGCTGCAGCCAACCTAACATCTCCGGACTCGGACAAGTGGAGCTCCATGGTTCCCAAGCCTGGGACTTTGGTTCAGTGCCTGCGTCTGCCAAAGTTTGCAGAGGAGGAGAACCTGTGTGTAGATTCAATCACACCTTGTGCAGATGGAGTTCATCTGTTAGTAGGACTGCGGACTTGTCCTGTCGAATCTCTGAGTGCAATAAATCAAGTAGAGGCCTTGAATAATTTAAATAAATTAAACTCGGCACTATGTAATAGAAGGAAGGGGGAACTAGAATCAAGTCTCGCTGTAGTGAATGGCACGAGTATTGATGTAATCCAGCATGAGTCACCAGCAGATGTACCAACTCCTTTAATAATTCAGCCTGAACAGAGAAGTGTTAGTGGTGGATACCTAGTGCTTTATAAGATGAATTACGCCACTAGAGTAGTTACTCTAGAGGAGGAACCAGTAAAAATCCAGCATATCAAAGACCCCCAAGACACAATTACCTCAATGATTTTGCTCCCACCAGACATATTGGATAATCGAGAGGACGACTGTGAGGAGCCTGTAGAGGAAATACAATTAACTTCTAAAAATGGCAGTGGGAGAGAAAGAAGATCTGAGATCTCTACTCTTGGACACCTGGTAATAACTACTCAGGGAGGATATGTAAAAATATTAGATCTTTCGAACTTTGAAATTCTAGCCAAAGTGGAGCCACCTAAAAAAGAGGGCACTGAGGAACCAGATATGTTTGTCTCTGTGATATACTGTTCGGGCACAGACAGATTATGTGCATGCACCAAAGGTAAGACTATTCTTTAATTTTTTTTTTAATTATTGATTTTACTGTATTTGGATTATATTATAGAATTTAGAACCAAAATTTCAGAACAGTAATAGGCAAATTTTATTGAGTTTACATAGAGTTTAATTCTGTTCTAGGAAGCATAGACTTGAGTTAATTCCTCACCTTAAATGTAGATTTTTATCTCTAGAATGGCAAGAATTCTTGCATGTGTCCAATGTATTGGTAAATTTGGCCTTGTGGAAGCACAGATTTTCTTAAGTCCAAAACAAATAAAAGTAGTTCTTGTAAGTAATTATTTCTGTGCTAAAGAAATCACATTTCTGAAAGATGTCTCCTGTCTGTAATTGATGATATTCAAGAGGATAGAGAAGATAATGCTTTTATACCTTATTCCAGTGGTCATTTGTATCTTCATTCAGGTAGCATGCTGCTGGTTCTGCTTCAGCTTTTTGCAGTTGGGATTGTACTTTCTTGAGTGTGAGAGCCAGATTATCCATGCAGGATTATTAAATCTTTTTTTTCAAATGAACACAAGACATTTTGGGGAAGGAGGTGTGGGTAGGAGGGGAGTGTAACTCAAGTTCAGGCAACAAATAGAAGTCCCTAAACCACCACAGAACTCCCACTTCCCTTGTGTCACATTGGACCAGAGGAAACGGCTCTACCTGTCATCCGAGTTCCTCCACACACCAGTGTTTTATTTAGTTCTCCTGCAGTTGAATGCGGCTCTGGTGGAAATGCTTAGGCTCTCAGAGGGGCGAAGCTGATGGGATGATTCATACATTGCAGATTAATTCCCACCAATATCACGTTGAACTTTCTCTCTACTAGAAGAATTTAAATCGATACCTTTCCTTCTTTGGAAATCACACTGATGACACAGTCATCCTATGAGTAGTTGTTAAATCAAATTTACCTGTTATTTCCAACAGATAAAGTCAAGCTTAGTGTAAAAATCTCAGTTTTGTTAAGGGCTCCATGTTTATCACTTACCTACCAAGAGTTTTAGAAGTGGAGATTTTAGATTTGCTTATCAAATATGAATGAAAATATTGTATGTTAGCAACTAGTATTTATGTTTGCAGATTCCCAGTGGTAACATTCATATTTACTAAATTGTTCTCTTTTCATAACTACTTTTGAAGAAATGTCTGTTAAACCGTTTCAGCTGTATTTAGTAATGCACGCTTCTTCCTGGTTAAGATGGAACTGAAAGGTTAATTGCCTTTGAAAACTGTTAGTATATCATATCCACGTCATAATGTTTTTACCTATACTTAGCTGATCAAACTGCAATCTCATTACAAAGAACTTCAAACCTTGCTAAGGTGTTTTTTTTATCTACAGCATTGTATTACTATTAATTTCTGTCTTGCATAAAATCTGTTTTGTCTTTCTTGATGAAAGTTAAAGGGCTTATTGTTACTGTGCATTGTACTTTCCCATCAGGTGTTATTGTGTATGGTAATTACATTCTTGTAGCATTTGCTATAATCTGAACCTGTTTTGGGACATGGAGTGTAAGATAACAGGTCTGTTGAGTTGGAAGCATTTATTCTGTGTGTGTTGGAGTATTTGTCTCTGCCTAGACAACCACCATCTCTGTTACTGAGTGGAGGATACTTCATCTTCCTCATAACAGACAAGCACATCATTCTGCTTTTTCAGTTAATCTCTCTCAGTACTATAATATCCATCTAGCAATTTATAAATAGCTTTGTTGGGACTTCTTTTGTTCTTGCTGCCTTGAAGATGGCTGAGATTTGGGGTTTTTTTCTTCTGTAGTCCAGTATGCTACAGGTACTCCTCAGCCCACAAGTTTCCTATTTTGAATATAGTACTTTGATTACTTAAAAAAAATCCATTGATTATTCTTATCTCTTATATACACCCATTGCACCTCTGGTTGGAACTTCCATCTTCTGCTCTGCAATCGTATTAAAATGGACTTTGGAATTTGTTATTTTTATTGTATTAATGCTTTAGAAGCTTTCAATTTCTAGTCCTTATTTAACATTTCAGTCACTTTTCCCAGTGTAATTTTTCTCACTTTCAAGAAATTAAGTCCCAAAGCCATCATAACTATTTAGGGATCAATGTCCATTAGAAGTCTGGATTTCAGGATCTGGTGCTAGGTATGTTTGAAGCCTCAGAGTCAAAACATTTATGCTAAAATGTGAAGCTTTGTAAAGAATGACTTGGATCTGAAATGTTTATAAATAACTGTAAGGCATAAAATTCAGGAACACTAATAGAAAAAGCAAATCAAGAACCTCAACTATTAATATAACTTTTTAAATTCTGCATCCTGTCGTACATTTGAATACCTTCTTATACAGAACAGGTTTTGCATAATTTTTGTTGTCTTGAATCGTAATCACCCTTTAAACTTTCTGCCGTGAGTGCGTAAAATTTCTTGCCTAGCTGCTAGGTGGATGAAGATGGGTTATTTTATTATTGATATTTTTTCTCAAATGCAGTTTTCCTAGGCTTCTTCTAAAATTCTTCCAAAATCACTTTGAGTTTTTAATCCACTAGGTTTATTACCGCATATAAGATAGTGCCTGCAGTCCGACAGCATTAGGAAGATGTGTATTGAAAGCAGAATAACAACATTCATTGATGTATTCAATCCTTCTAGAAAGAAGCTTGTAGTGCAAAGACGTAAGTGAAAATGTTAAGTGGAAGTTTTGGAACATACACACGTTGGAAATGTTTGGATGTTGTTGGAAAACTATTCAGGAATATAAGCTGAGCAGTATATTCTTTCCTGTTTACTTGCTCGGATGGTGAGGGCAGGGAAAGAGGTACTTTAATACCTGAAAGTTTTGGATGCAGAAAAACCTCTCTTTTTTTTCTGCTTCTCCTGCTACATCATACAATTTTTCCATAGCTGTCTTTTAGATATGACTAAAAAGGAAGCTCTGTGTGAATGGGTGTTTAGATTTGGAGTGGTTTAATGTAGAGGTGTTTTAGACCACCCAAATCTTCGTTCGCAAAGCCTAGCCGTGATGATGTTTTAGACCTGCATTTGATGTCATCCATCCTTGTGAGTCCCACTTCAAATTGTTACCTCTCAGTGTCAGCTTCAGGTACTTACCTGTTTCTGCAAGGATTACCTGGAGTTGACCTCTGGGAAGAAGTGTGCGAGTATATTCTTGGTTCCAGTTCTGTTAAACAAACATGGTGGACTTTATTCTCTTTGTATTTTGCTTTCTTCTCTTCCCCTTGGTCAAGGTAGACTGTAGTTAATATTCCTCTTAATAGTACTTTGTGTGCTATCGTATGGGGGTTTAAATGTTTTGTGTTATATAATATAAGACAGCTTATTTTATGCTTTTGTAATATTCAAAATGATAAGTACGAAATAAGTAATTTCTTCATTAACTATGCAGTAGGCATTGTTTTTGAATAGGGATACAGCTGTAGGGTGGTCTTTTGATGATATTTAAAGCCTATAATCTGGTGCTTAAGAGGATCAGATATAGTTTCTTGTGGATGCATAAATTTCCAGAGCTAGAGTTGTCACTGTCTTTCTGATATCTCAGTTTTCATCTTAACTTTTTTTTAATTAGAGTCCGACTAAAAATTTGCTTAAGAAGATGTTCCACAGAATATGTTCTACTTTTTTCCTTTGTTGAATTTGTTTTGGATCGCTTCCTTACTTTAGCTGCTTAGCTGCGTTTATCATTCAGACAATTCTGTTGACCTTTGCTTTGCAATACAGAATTAGGTAAAAAAATGGACATATCTGAACCTATTTTAGTTCAGTATAAAGATGCAAATCTCTGCTTGTGTTTTGTTTTGAAATTTGTCCATGTTTGTGTGTCTGGGAGTATTTTAAAAAGATCATAAAGATGTGTCAGTTTTCTGTCTTTCATTGCTCTTGATGTTCTCCCTTGTGAAGTATCTGCGCTCTGAAGAAATATTGAATAGGAAGCTGTGGTGGCTTTCCAAACAAATGCTATAAAAAGTGGAAATGTTCATGGTGTTCTGGTGAAGAAGGTACTTTCTGCACATACTGTCTGATTTGAGCAGGTGTTAAAATCTATACCATCTCTTTGAGTGCTTGAACTCCTTCTAGTGAGTGAAGCATTGCTGGATTGTACTCAGCTGACATTTTAAAAAGTGTTACATTATAACATTTTAACGGTGTTAAATTATAACAAGAGTTTTTCTCGTCACTCCCCTTTGTTGGAAAAAGTATTTTTTCAGGCTGGAGTTCGGTAGGTCAAAAGTGAGTTGTCTGTGCTGATACTTCTTATGGCAAGCCTGCCAGAACTGAATGGCATTTTGATACCTTTAAGAATTGATTCCTCCAAATCTTGTACCTTTCATTTATAGCGGATTGCTTGCTCTTGAGTTGTAAGTAGTGTACTAATTACACTCCGTAGCTTTTTTCTGATTTAGTTTGGATATCTTATTTGTGTCTTCCCTGTCATTAGGCTTTGTCAGCCTTGTGTATTTGAAGTTCAAGAATCAATTTAGTATTTTCAATTTTCTACCGTCTTGGGCAATGGAGTTTAACAGGACTGGAGAGAGGTCAAGTTTTTACGTATCAAAATTAGTGTTGGAAGTGATGCTGAAAGATCATCTTCAAGTCAGGATCAATTACGCTTACCCATTCAGCAGAAGAGTAGTGATCTGTTTTTGAGCATCTTCAGCATGGAGATTTAACAGCCTAGTCGTGAAATTTCTTCTACTGCATGCTGTCCTTGATGATGATTTTTCCCCTAGTGTTTAGCCTGTATTATCTTTGCTCATTGGAGTCATACTGATTGTATATTCATTAGGAACATGGCAAAGAGATTTTTTCAAAAAAGAAGGGGAAGACAGAGTTTATTTAGATGCTGTTCTTTTGCAATCATTTATTTTCTCCAGCTGAGTATCTCCAATCCTTTTAAACTTTCCTTAGGGACTTTAAAAGAAAAGAAAAAAATCCCCAACCCTTACTTACCCCTCCCAAAAGACCTGCTCAAGTCAGTCCACATGTTTCTTGATGAGATAGCCAAAACCAGGCACAGTAATTCTACAGATGTCTTCGAACAGAAGAATTCCTTAAGCAGCTCTGCAGTCTGTATGTACCATGTGCATGTGTACATAATGAAATGTTTGCACTTTGGAGCAGGAAATTGAGGGAGGTTTATCTTCTGACTCACAAGAGCCTCTTTTGCAGAACTGCTGGCTAGCTGATTTTTCTTCATCCCATATTAGCTCTTTTAGTTATTTCTTACTAGGCGTAGTAACTTTCACTTGTCCCTGTTCAGTTGCATTCTATTTTTCCATAAGTTGGGATGAAATTTTCTAGCTAAAATCTCCAAGAATAGTATAAATTTTGTTGGAGTGAGGTTTTGGGGTAGCTCTCCTGATGACATTTTTCAAGCGTTCTGAACTTGCACATTTAGAACTAACCCGTCCTCTACAGCCCAGTGTCAAGAGAAGTAGGGGACTGTGAGTTGTCTAGTGCATAGTTTCCTGTGATATGGCTTTGTTTTCCAATTCCTTTTAACTATTTGGATATTGTTTAACTATGTCCTTCAGCTGTGATTTACTGATGATGATTGTGTCGTTCTTCCAGACTCCTTCCAGAGTGCAGGATACATTCAGGATACTGAACATCTCACCAGATTGGCTTTGACTGCGGTGGCCTAGTCTCTGACGTGTACTCTAGCTTGTGCCAGTGCTGCTTTCCTGGAACCAGTAACTGGTTTGCCAGAAGGAAGCTTGTAGTTTATTTGAATGGATTTATGATTCTTATGTTCTGTTTGTATTACCCACCAAGTTCTTGAGTCATGCAAATTGCAGATTTTAAATACACTTCAGAATTAAATTACCAATGTTTTGATTTTGTTACCTGGTTTTTGAGGGAAATATTATGGTGCTGGTTTTCAACTTGTCTCCTTTGTGATAACTGAGTAAGTCAGTGTCAGCTTTGCGAGCTGGGATTTCTTTAGCCTGCAGAAGAGGAGGCTCAAAGAGGACCTTATTACCCTCTACAAGTACCTGAAAGGAGGGGAGGTTGTAGTCAGGTGGGGATTGGCCTCTTCTTCCAATTAACAAATGATAGAACAAGAGCACATGGCCTCAAGTTGCTCCTGGGGAGGTTTAGCTAGGATATTAGGAAAATTTCTTCAGAGAAGGGGTTATCAAGCATTGAAACAGGCTGCCCAGGGAAGTGGTTGAGTCACCATCCCTGGAGGTATTTAAAAGACTGTAGATGTCACGCCTAGGGACATGGTTTAGTGGTAGACTTGGTAGTGCTGGGTTAATGGTTGCACTTAATGATCTTAGTGGTCTTTTCCAGCCTAAATGGTTCTATGACTTCTCTGTAAATGACAGAATTCATCTATGTGTATCTGTAGAGGTGAATAATGGGCAACCTCCTTGAATGATTTCAAAATTCCATCACTACATTTTGTCCATTGAAAAGTTTGGACTTGCTCTTTTGTCTGTTGACCTGATCAGTGTTGGTAGTTCTAGGTTTGATGAAATAATTTGAAGAGCCACTTAGGAGAATTCAGAGAAATTAGTTGATTTTTCAGTTTTCAAATATCAAACTTTAAAAGGATATTTATGTAACCTGTACAAATGAGGTAGTGTAGGCCTTTACTTCAATGATGGAATATTTCTCTTTGTAAACATATTTTGGATTATGGAAAGTGACATAATGGTTATGAATTTTGGTCTCTATTGAGGTTTCCTGTGTTAATTACCTTTTAAAATGCCTCCCCCCAATGTCTTACCTTTAATGCAGTTCCCAACTGCAGTATTTTTGAAGTTCTGGTTTGCATTTGCCCTGAAAAAAATTGTAGTGATAAAGCAAAATGAGTATTCCTGTATAATCTTACTGGTTTCAGGTCCTGCGTAGTTGCTGTCGTAATTGCATAGCAGTTCAACTGCAAGCCAGCCTTGTGAATCGAGTTTAGCTGTATGCCTGTCTAAACCTTCTTCTTTTGTTGTCTGTGATGATTTTAGGTGGAGAACTTCATTTCCTTCAGATTGGAGGGACCTGTGATGACATAGATGAAGCCGATATACTTGTAGATGGATCCCTTTCCAAAAGCACAGAACAGTCATCAGAAGGCACCAAACCCTTATCTAATCCTTCTAGTCCAGGCATTACAGGTAAATTTCACATGTGTAAATGTACCATGAGTAAAAAAACTTCTGTAATTTTTGGAAGTTGCATATTTTCAATTATTTAGTAGCATGCTGCTTTATAATTTTTTTACTGCCCGCAGTTGGAGTTCTCTAGTTGCTGTCACTGATTATGTACAAGCATAATATTTCAGCAGTTCCTGATTAAAAAACAAACAAAGAAAACAACAAACCCACTTTTATGTAGTTGACTGTTTTTCTAATCTCTACATGTGATTTAAGTGTGGCAGACAGTGAGAAACGGGTAGTTGTGCAGTGATTGAGCTTCCCACATAGTTTAAATAGACTTGAGATCTTTATTTGGAATTAAAATCATGTCTTTATTATGTAAAGTTGCCTTAAAGTTTCATGCAGAAGCTGTACAGGTCTACTTAATAAAACTGTACAAGGCATGCATTTAACAGGTACTATTGCACACAGTGGAATTGATACTTTCTGTACATCAGGCAGTGTAATTGCTGTAGATAAATTAAGCTTACAATGTGAACTCTTGGATTTTTGTTTTTAGTAGTTTGCCTGGGTTGAGCTCAAATTCTTCTGTCCTTTACATATTAGTTTCCTTCCTCAACAGGTTCTCCACCCTTGGACAGCAAGAAATAATTATTTTGAATTGTCCAAATTTTGTTTTTACCCTAAACATCCTGTTTAGGTGTTCTCTTTACTGAGGTTCTCATATACTGACCTGCAACAATCTGCTGCTTTTTGTAGTCTCCCAGCCCACTAAGGTTAAATAAGTAGTTGAGCAAGAGGGTTGTTCCTTTTGTAGGCAAGCAGAAGGGGAGAAATGTGAGGGACTTTTCCTGCCTGTCAGGGAGAACAGTGAGTTTGCAGGTTATGGGAGCTCCTGTGTGGGCCTCTCAGTCTTTTCTCAGCGCTCATCAAAGATGCTTTAGTGTAGATCAGTTCCTACTAAAACTTAACAACAAATCTAATTTTGCTGGTTTAGCCTGAGGAAGATTTGAGTCATGCTGAGGTTTTTAAAAGGTGTATATACATATATATTCTTGTTTTGAGTTTATAAAGGGAATTGTTTATGAGAGACCTGTAAAACTATTATTATTTTGATTTTGTTTTAACCTGCGGTTGTTGAAGATAGAGAAAGAAAGCATAATTGTTTTAGTTGGATTGGAGTTTGGAAGTTTTGGTCATGTCTGTTGGGACAGAAATAGGGATACACTGGGAATAGATTACCTAGAATATAAAATACAAAAATTAAACAATATAAAGCATGAGGCTAAAACAGTGATACAATGGAAATAAACCATTCATGTAGCTATGACTGTTTCAGAGAAATTATGTTAATTTTGCGTGTACATGTGTGTGATGGGGGGTGTCTCTGCCTGCAGCTGCAGAGGACAAAAAAAGGTGGGAGAGGACTGACTGGCAGTACAGGGACCATTTTGGATCATGGCATCTTTGTTGTCAGCAGGCTACTTGCTGTCTTTCTCCCAAAACCTCTGCTTGCTGTCAGCCTTCTAACACTTTTAGTTGTGTTATGCTGTGTTTGTGTAATCCCAATTTTATTCTGCAAGAGTCGATCAAAAGAGGGAAGGAAAAGATGCTTTTTGTCATAAGATTTCTTATAAGCAGCATTACAGCAGTTGCTTTGAGGACTGAATTTCTCCAGTTCCTCCCCTTTTTCACCAAAGAAGCCACTCCTGAAGTTTGAAAATCTCTAGGAAATAAACTGTTGTATGTATGTGAGCAAAAAAGGTCTGTGACTTTCTTCTGCACCCTTCTTTTGCTAATGGTGAATAAAGCAAAAAGGAGAATATAAATATCAAGGACATAGATGTGCTTCAATGGATGCATTCCCTGTACAGTAGCTTATTAGCAGATTTCAGTGACTTCCAATCAAGTGGTAACTTTGACTATCCTAATGAATCAAGTAGATGATCATTACTGTTTAAATTCTGCCAGTACTGTAAAGGGGATTTTTTTTCCCTTTTTTTTATCTCTTTCTCATCCAGCCTTCAGCATAGGCTTGAATATGGCTTATTGGAACAAGACATTGATTTATTTATGCATAGATTTCAAAGTAGCTGTAGCTTTAGATTGTCCACAAGCTGCAGGTCCTCCTTTAAATAGTCGTATAATTCAGACAGTGTAGTATTGCTTGATCTTGGTCTGCAATGCTTTCCAAAGAGTAATGATCAGATAAATTGAGAACTATTTTGCTGTGCCATCAAACTGAGCCACTAAAAGCTGTGAGAGAAGCTTAATAGTCATAGGAAGCCAGTGCTAAAATGAGGGGACTGGGTGGGAATTGTGGAAACCAAATGGTGTTTGCAGAGCTCTTAGCCAAACTATCCAGGTTAAGGATACTGAAGTCAATAATACAGGATTCTCAGCATATATGTGAATGATTGCCAGAACTGTGCCAGCATCTTCTGAGTCATTGTATGAATCATGACGAGCCTTTGTCCCCAACATTTATAACATCAGTGTTAATTCCCTTTTAGTCTTAAATACTGTACAGTAGAAAAAAACATTTTCTTCCACTTTTGCCCTAGCATGTTGTTCAGACAGAGACACAGCTCAACAGAGGTTTCTGGGTTTCTCTTTGAGGAAATGAACTCCTGCAACAAGCAGAAGCTTTTGCCCATATGGTGTTCCTATATATTGTGGGCTTTGTTTGTGTGTTTATTTTTCTCTATTATTGGCATTCTAGAATGCATTTGTTACATTTTATATTCTAGCTTGAATTTACAACTTGGATGCATTTTAAATTGTATTGTTTTAGAAGGAATTAAGTTCATATTTCTGTTTTACTAATAGAAATATACTAATTTTAGATTACTATTTCCTTTTAAGGAGCAGAGTTTTTTGTGGTGAAATGACCTAAAATAATGCTTTTTTTTGAAGTGAATTGAAAAAGAATATTGGTTTTCCTGACTAGTTTAAAACCTGTTTTCAAGTTTGCTGTTAGAACCAGCTTGCCGTAACATTCTATTAGAATATAATAAAAGTATTATAATTTTTCAAAAGAAGTCAAGCATACTTGGCAACACGGGAAAGTTAAGTCCTTCATTTTTCAATTTTAGGGGTTGATACCACATGTATGTGGTTGCTCTGAATACTTTGAATTTGTATTTGTGTCTGTTGGAGAGGGAAGGAGAATGAAGCAGGAAAAATCCAGTCTAGTCAAAGATAGAATTGTTGTACAGTTTAAGCAATGATCTCACTTCTCATTGCAGTGTCATCCAGCTAATGAGGTTCACATTTGGCAGTTAAAATAATGAAGGTCTCTGCCCTATTATTGAAATTCAATTTTTAAAGCACTTCTAATTTCTTCAGCATTTTCCTGCCTCTTAGATTGACGATTAGAAATTATTGTAGTTGCAATGACTGGGTGTCTCACCTGGAGCTCAACCTGGCTTGCTTTACAAGACGGTCTCTAGGTTCAGACTTCACTGGGAGGGTGGTATTTGTGTATTATTATCCCCCCAGCCAGGGTAGTGAAAGTAGTAGTCAGGTAGCAAACTTTCTCCTTTTGAAAAATATAATTTCTTTACAAGTAAGAGATTTTCTCCAAAATGCATTTTTAAGAGAAAATACTCAAAATACAAGAAAATTTATATTGTGCATGTCTTATTTTCCCTTTGTTTGTTTTTTGTTGTTGTGGTGGTGGTGGCTTTTTTATTTTTTCTTGGGTTTTTTTGTTTGTTTGTTTTATGGTTTTGGGGATTTTTGTTTGGCTGGGGTTTTTTGTTTGTTTGGGGTTTTGGGGGGGGGGTTTGGTCTTTGTCAGAAAATCTGATTATTTTTAGAGTTTCTTTGTGATTTCTTTAGGTGTTTGGCTTCCTGGGATATTTCAGTTTTCAGTACTTCAATTAATATCCTTGTTTCCTCAGTACAAGGCTTCAATATGAAGACAAGAAGGCGGTATAATTGTCTAGGCCCAGTGCATTACATTTAAGTGCCTCACCTAAAGCATGTTCGTTTTTCACTTACCCCTCTTTTAAGCTAAATTGGGAACCTTTCACAACATTCTAGTAATTCACCATAAAACAAGTCTGTATTGATAAACAAGTACCAAAGTGATGTCTTAAACAGTGGTAAAAATGTCACAATTACGTAGTAATTCTGTATGTCTGTTTTCATGAAATATAAAACTTTTTTTTTTATCTGAGTCAATAGAGATATTAAAAAAAAAATGTTTATTCAGCTTTACATCTTCAAAGTGTAGCTGGCTAATTACTTATGGCTGATGATTCTGGTTAAATCCCAGACAGCATGCTCAGAGCTTTCAGTACTTAGAAAATTTATTCCAAATGAACTGCCTTCAAAGGATACTGGCTTCAAGGCTAAGGTTTTTTGGTTGCTTTGTTTGGGTGTTTTTATTTGTTTAGGGTGGTGCTTTTTTGTGTGTGTTTTTTATTATTATTATTTTTTAACTGAAGAACCTTCATATAACATGTAGTTATTTGTATCTGTAGCAGTTTGGATATATTTCAAACTGTTCATAGGATGTTCTTGGGGAAAAAAAAAAAGAAATCTGCATGGTAATTACTGTATGTTCTGTAATTATTCAGGAGTTGATCTTTTGGTGGACCAGCCATTTTCCCTTGAAACACTGACATCCCTGGTGGAACTGACCCGTTTTGAGACCTTGACACCACGGTTTTCAGCCACTGTCCCTCCCTGTTGGGTAGAAGTCCAGCAAGAGCAGCAGCAAAGGCGGCACCCTCAGCATCTGCACCAGCAGCACCACGGGGATGCAGCTCAGCATACTCGAACCTGGAAGCTACAGACAGACAGGTAAGGAGGGTAACAGCCCAGAAGGAATTGTGTGCATTGCTCAACTAGTTCGTATAGCTGTACAGTCACAAATTTCATGCAATTTAATTGTTTTTAACTAGTGTGCAAGTTTAAGAACGTGTAATTTTAAAGATGATAATCCCTACTTGGTAGTTTGCATTACAGGTCTTTATGAGATTGCCAGAGTTGTTTTAGTAGACCTTGAAACAAATTGAAACATCAGGTTTTGAATTGGGGTATTTTAATTTGCCAAATGTTGCCATTTCATTGTGTAATTAAACAAGCACACTTGCCAGAGTTACAGATATTCTTGATATATTCTGTAAAAGTCTGATTCACCCTTCTTATGCGTATACATGTTCTTAATATATTTTTTTAATCAGAAAACGGTGCCAGTATGACTAATTAGTTGTCCTAAATGAAATGGTATTGTAATTTATTTTAAAATATGAAGATAGAATCTAGATTTATGTCTGTTCATGTGAAGTTAAATCTTTATATGAGACATTTACTTAAGCCACTACAGCGCCCTAGTTGTGCTACAATTTAGGTAGTATTTTCATTGAAATGAACTGCACCAGCATGATATATGTAGTAGTACTTGGTTTTTAACACACAATGTGAGAACTTGAAATTCCTCTGAGATCCTAAATACAAGTACAGCAGTGTTACAGTCTCCTTTGAAGAGTTGCTTAAAACCTACCGGAAGTAGCTTTGCATAGTTTTTGTGAAAAATGCATGGAGAAACAAAACATAGATATAAGTTTTATTGTGTGTTTTATGAAGGGATGTGCTTAAGACGCTACAAAGATCTTTTAGGTCAGGCTGTTACACATCTGTTCCACTGATATGTAAGATTTGGAAAGGCCATACAGTGGAAACAATGAAATGACCAAAGGGAGCTAGAGATCATACATGGGGCAGAAAAAGCATGTTGTGGAAACAAGTGATAGCTGGCATGTGATAATGAAGTATTCCAGGTGGGAAAACAGGTAATAGTTGCAGGCATTGTCAGGGCTGACACCTAACAGGAGCTGAACTTGCTTTAATTAAATATTCATAAGCTGTGGTTAAAAACTTGCAGTGCATTATAGATTTTAAAACCTTTGTTTATCTTGTGGTTTAGCTTTGTGTAAGTAAAATATTCTGTATGGAACAAGTGGAAAGGAGATGGTTCCTTGGAAAATAACTTCTAGTTAAAACAATTGATTATCCAAGTGTGCTCAGCAGCAGTTGAAAAGTAAAAGGCTACCAATATGAAGACACAGGGAAGCAAACAGTGAAGGTGATTGCTGTTAATTGGAAGGGGATAAGCGGAAAATTGGCTTATGAATATTGTTTCATTAAAGAAAAAGAACTATGCCTGCTGCCAAGTAAAGCAAGGTTGTAAATAGGTAAAGTTAAAAGTTTTGGGTTAGTACTGGAAATCTTTGACAGCTGCTAAATGACTCACGATGAAAATTATTAGAGTTCCTTTGTTCTTAGGGTAGAAGCTTAAGATTGAAAGCAATGTTAACTCTTAATTAAAAGTTATCTGGGAAGAAACTTTTTGATTTCTGGATTATTTTGTTGGTCGTTAATATGAGGTTCCTTTTGTCTCCTCTTTGAGTGCCTCATACTGATACCTATCAAGATGTGGGATTACAGGGTTAGATGGATGAGTAATGCAATTCGATATGGTGATTCTTTTGTTTCTCAAACAGATAGAAATGTGTTTTAGGGAATGGCATTTAAGGAATGGCATTATATTATACTCCTGCTCTTTCAGTCCTACTTTGTTTTTTATAAAAGACTGTGTAACAAAGAAAACAGAAAAGCAGACTGTGGTTTACCTTGTGAATTATCTAAATATCAGTACTGTCCCCTCAGTGGTATTCAACTGAAATGTTGAATGGGGCTAATTCTTTTAAAAGAGATAGGTGAATTCCTAATGTGCATGGATAAAACAGTGACATCTGAGTTTCCCGACTTTTTCTCAAATTTATGTAGGATGTATTTTATGTATTTATTTTATGGAGGCGTATTTGAAAATATGTGAAAGAAGAAAGAGCTATGTACTGATGTTCTGTTCAGTGTTCAAACTCTGAAAGTGGCTCTGCAGTTCAAAGTTGAGTTGTAGTGGAAGAGCAGATGATGAGACGTTTTAGAAAAGGAATGAATAAGTGCATTGGAAAGTATTTTGTAGATGGGAGAATGATGGTATATTAGAATACAGTATGGATTGTATGTTCTTCTTTAGGAAGATGCTATAGATGTAGAAGGGTGTCAAAGGTGAGAAGAGTTCCTAAAAGACCTTGCATTAGATTGTGATAGAAAAGTGATACTTAGGGTGGATATACTAAAATATTGAGGAAAATAGTAAGGAGTAAATTTTTTTTTTTTTACTACTTTGAAACTTTGCATATGAATAAACAGGATGCACTTAGGGGAAATTGAAAAAAAACTTTAAAGGGTTTTTTTTTAACTAATCACAGAATCAGATTGTGAAGTTTATTGCCACAGGAATAAGATCTCTTTACTGTTGGATTATTGGGAGGTCTTCATGGAGGTTCGTTATTCCATACGTACCTATTGAGCATCTGCTGCTCAGTTCTGTCAGAAATAGATTTCTGGAGCAGACATATAACAGTTGTAATTCACTATGCAACACACACTACCAAAGATTACTGTAGACAAAGTGGTTTATTATTAATTTCTGGGTTTGTACTAGATCTTTAACTAAAATTGGATGAGCAGAATACTACTTAGTCTTTCAGAAGTCTGGCTCCTTTGAATGTCTCATTTAGTCCATGCTTTGCATGACATGAAAAACCACCCCCAAACCTCTCCCTATTTTGCACTGGAGTATATATTCTCCAAGCCAGAGGAAAGGCACTAGTGATTCTAAGTATTTAGTGTTACAGTTGCTTACAGAGATTTTAGGGGTTTTTTCCCCAGAGCCATAGGATAAATTTTTTTTTTTATTTTGTTTACCTGTGTTATTGTACAGTTAGCTGAAAATTCTTCACTGTTGCTTCTTAAATCATAACCACAAACTACCTTCTGTCCATCTTTCCTCCCAAAATCACTGCTTTTCTGTGCTGCTTGCTCTGGAAAGCAACATTACTTTGACCTGATATGTGCCTGAGGGAGATCTGGCCTTCAGGGATATTACTGTAAAGAATTAAATACAGTTGCACCATTCCTTAATCTATTTTCAAATGGTTTTCTGTATAATACTCAATGTAGAGCATATTATTTGATTTAAAATACCTTTTTGTGATTTAGATGTTAGAAAGATATCTCAAAAATATTTATAGCAGCAAACTCAGTTTCTTAGTGTTCTCAGTTATACAACTGAATATGCACAGTCTATCAGTTACATTTAAAAAATATTTATTGCTAACTTGAGAGGATCGGGAAGTTCAGTACTTTAAAAAATGTATACAAACAGAACAATTGACAGGTGGTTAGTTTTATTTTAATTACTCTGTGATTTGAACTACCTTTTGAACCTTAGTGTGTAAAACTATGGAATTGAGGGGTACTTATTATCTCAAGTTTACACTTTCAGTGTAAACCAAACTTGTCTTCAAAACAAAACTGTGACTTACTAAAAGAAAGCTGTGCCCATTTTGCACAACGCAGGTTTCTGAGTGTGCATCTGGTAAGAAGCACTTTTCATCCTGTATGAATTATCAAATGTGTTCTAAAAATAATTTGAAACTAGTGTTTTGAGTCTTTGGATTTGGCTTTCGTACTATTGGACAGTGACATTGGCAAGTATTAAACAACATCAAGGGCAACTTAAAAGAGATTGCAAGGTAGGTACTTAGGATTGTGCTTTCATACACTTCACTGGTTGGTAGTACACTTCACTTTTTTAATGTTGTATTTGGAGGTTTTTTCTCGTACTTTTTTTTCATGGAAACCATGGAAACTGTTATTTATAGTAATGTGAAGAGGGTGCTGCAATGAAGGTAACAGGGAATCTTTAAACTGCTGATTTTACCTGAACATTGTTTCACCCTGTATTATTGATTGGCTTTTTAACATCATTTTCACAAAATGAATACGGTTAACTTGAGAACTTAAAAGACACTACTTCAGAAATTCATGTGGATGTCAACTAGTGCAAAGTACATTTTTCTTCTTGTTGAAGACACTGCATAGATGGAAAATGCACTGTGTGATGCATCTTGTTTGATCTGAATTCTCTCTTAACACTGGGTCTTTGTCTTTTTTTCCCAACAGCAACAGCTGGGATGAGCATGTCTTTGAACTGGTTCTACCCAAAGCCTGTATGGTTGGACATGTGGACTTCAAATTTGTTTTGAATTCAAACATCACCAACATTCCCCAGATTCAAGTGACTTTACTTAAAAATAAAGCTCCAGGCTTAGGGAAAGTCAATGGTAAGAAATAACTTAAGATAACTTTCAGAACATTATTTCTTTTCTTAAACTCATTATTCTCTTTGATAAAAATTGCTTGAAATAGTGTAAGTATTCCAGTTTTACTTATTTCCATTTTACTGTGTTTCTCAGCATCATGGGCTGTTTTCACTTACCGTGTTTGAATATAAACAGTTTCAAAATCCTGACATTTATACAAATAAAAGCACATAGCTCAAAAAGATTGAACTCAATTATTCTGTACTGCATGAATCCTATGGTCATTAAAAAATACATTGTCAGTTGTAAATTGTCTTAGAGATTGACTGATAAAACAAGTGGTGCTCTTCTAAGGTCTTGGTATATAAAAAAAAAAAATTACAATAAATCGTTCCAAATCACAGAAGGAAATTATTTGCCAATGAGAAAATGACAAGGCTTTTCTTGATGGCAGCAGAAAAAAACTGGCTTGCTTGGGAATTCTCTCATCCTTTGGCTCATTAACTAAGCTCTGTGAAAGCTGCAGTATGATTTCACATTTTGTTCCTTGCAACTTTGACAGAGGAGACCAAAGTTAGGAACACTCTTGCCTTGGGAAGACTCCTAACTGGACTGTGCATCTTACTAGCTCTCAGGGAACCTATGATGGGGTAGTGTAAATTGAAAAGTCAGTTCTTTGATGTGGAAGAGTTTGTGCCTCCATTGGAATTTTCCTGTGCTAAGAGTGTTCATTGCATATCCTGCTGCCCTGTCTGCTAGGAGAGGAAGATATTATATGCAACACCTTCTCTTATTGAGGCATTAATTGGCTGTCTTTATCTGGCCACATCTTTTCCAAAAGCTTCTGGGAACTGAGTACTTCAGAGAAATCTTGCTGTCAGATGTTATGAAATTGGTTGCTGGATATAAAATGTGTTAGGGAGAACAGCAAGCATGATCATAAAAGCCCTTTTTTTTTTTCCTTTTTCCTATTTTTTTTATTGCTAAGTAAGAACATCCCAGTTAAACAAGGGTAACAGTGCTGTAAATTTCAAAAATGAATGCAGAGATACCAAAGATCACTGACATGCTTCCAAAAAACTCATTCTGTAACATCCCCCAGTGTTTAACAACACAAAATGTGTCCTGGATGTGCTTCCTTTAAATACTGGTTGTTATCCAAGAACAAAATATTCTAGCATAGTAATATTCTTTGTGAAAAGTCAATTCTTTTAGGATACAAGATGGTTTAGATTTAGCAGAAGTGCTAGCTTTGACTGCAGGACAGCAGACAACAGGTGTTCTTTCAGTTTCTTCATTTTTTTAATGCTTGAAGTAAAACCTTTATTTTAACATGTAGCAGAAATTTGTTCTGTCAAATTAAAAGACAGGATAGATAGGCCATGTTGCTCTTCTGAATAGAACCTGCTTTGTTTTCAGCCTGAAGTCAGTCCATTTGCAGATCTGGATGTCAGAATTAGTCTGAAAATATTCACATGTGGAACAAAACAGTAGAAGAAAAGCTAAACTCTTTTCCTTAATGCTTCAGTTTTAAATATTTCTGAGCAAAGAGTTTCATAATTTGGTAATTCTTTGGAGACTTTTGATTTTGCTGTGAACTAGATTGCCAGAACTCTCTGTGAATGCTTTTTTGCACAGAGCTCTTCCAGAAAATGATATTTCACTTCCTTACATATACTGGAATTTGTTTTTTTCTGTTATAGATAGGGTGGAAAAAGCATGGAATGGGGGGTCAGTTAGCCTGGAAAGGACTGGGGAATGTGAGAGCGCCTGCAAGGCAGCCTTGGCAAAGTTTTTTTTTCTTTTTTATTCAATAGGATTGAGGAGGCACAACTAACCAACATGTTTCCAAAGTGTGACTGCATTGCAGTTGTTTCCTCCCTTTTTTCAATTTCTCGAATTTTGGAAAAGGACCTTAGTGACATTTGCCTTTTTAATATGCACTATTGAATAAAGTAATAGGGTACTAATGGTTTCATTATAAGGGAAGACAAACCTAGATAATTTGTATCTGTGATGGATCTTAACCAAAATGTTCTAATCCTAGAGAGAAGTAATATTCAGGAGTGTTTGATGGCTCTTGAAAATGTATAAAAACCTCAGTCTGAAATTCAATTAACTCCCCCCATTCCCTTCTCTCCTTCCATAGGGGGAGGAAGGAACTGAAATGTTAAGATAATGAGACCTAGGGAAGATGTATAGGGGAGAATTTATTCAGTCATTTTTTTGTATGACAGGAACCCTGGAAAGAGTTAAATATACAGTGTGTAGTAATGGGAAGGCCAGAGGCATAATTCCTCCAGATTGGAATTAATGGTTCCGGTGTGGCAGTTATTTCACTGTATATGTTTCTTGTTAATTTGCTTGCATGTCCTCTTCATCTATGATTCATGTGATCCATTAATTGAAAAAAAGGCTGTATTATCAAAATAATGTTTGGTGTTCAGTGGGACCAATCCAGTTATTTTAAGTTTAAAGTATTTAAAGTTTATAAAACTTTCATTATTGGAATCTAATTGCTTAGGAGTAATCTGCAGTTGATTATTAGGGGAAAAGAATTTGGGCAGCATTAAAGCAAAACAGGCTCTTTAGAGCTCATTCGGAAGTATTTTTTTTAACTATTTGCTGCAACTTCAGTTCAATCCTAATATGAAAAATGTGCCTTTTTATTTTTGTGGTTTTGTATTAGAAATAGTGTTGTGGGCAGAAAACTGATAATTTTGCTATGAAAACTATTGCTTGTGTTTTTCCTGAGCCTTGAGCAGTGTTTGAAATCTTGCTAATATTTTTATTTCCAGAAGCAGCAGTAGATAGACAGATCACATTTCCTTTATCTCCAGCTCTTAATATTGAAGTGGAGAGAAATGGAAAACCAGGACTGGTGGAATTCAATGAAGAAATGCAGTATATGGATGTAGAGGAACCACAATGTAAGTTTTATTTATCTTGTTATATTTTGTTTAAAGTATGAGCTTTTTTTATTTTTTATAGATGATACACTGGAATTCCTCTGCAAAGAATTCTCAGTCATTTAAAATATACTAATTTCTTATCTCCCTTCAAAGTTGTTTCTCTCACTGGTCTGTTTGCTTAATGAGTTGAAAGTTTAACACAAACACACCAAAATAATCCCAAACTACTGAAGAGGTTTGTTGCTTAAAAGCAGATTAATATTTATTTGAATTTAGAAATAAAGTAGATTGATTGGGCACCTTCCTAACTAAAATTCTTACCCTGTTCCAACAGTATTTTACTTTGTTTCTTTAGCTAGGTTTAGTATAATTTTTCTTTGCATACCTGGCTTTTACAGAGATTGCTGCCATAAACAAAATAAAGAACAGCTAAAGAATTCATAACTAGTCCTGTTGACTTTGAGTCACATCACACTGACTGTGCCTGTTTTTATAGCTTTTTGTTAACCAACACTCTTCCACAAGATCTCTTAGGCTGTGAAAGGCAATAAGAGTGGGTCTGAATGAGGAGAACTGCAGACTAAAAATTGTCAGTTGTAGTGATTCAGTATTCTGGATTCTTGTCTTTTTAACAGTCTTACTTTACACTTTCTTTTCACTCATGTTATCAAGCTTATCCTAGAGCATGACTAGAAAGGTCCTTTCCAACCCAAACCAGTCTATGATTCTATGACTCCAAGAAAGATGTTGCAAAGGATGAGGGGAGGAATCAAAGGGGTGATAAAAATGCTGAAAGGAGATGTTTCATGCTGAGAAGGAGCAGGAGAGATGAGTGAATGATGATTTCAATAGTTTGAATATACCACTGGAGAAACAAATCAGTCTTCTTGTTTTAAATTTAATTATTCATTTTGTTTTGTTTTAAACAGTTCTGTCCTGCTTCAGTAAAGACCGAGTAAGAGTTGTGGATCTATAATATTTGTTCATTATTTCATCAGTTGTATATTTTCTGACTTTGATAAGCTGGTCAACATAGGTATTATCCACATTATACAGCTGAAAGTGGTTTGAAAACTGTCATTTACCTTTATTGATTTCGCTGGAAAATGCCTAAAAATGAACCTCAAGTAATTTTTGATGTAGAGTTATGTGCATTTAGTAATCAGAGTTTGACATGGTGTATTTTTAATCCATGCGAATGATCAGATTTTGTGACAATTATGGCTAATTCATATCCGTGTTACTCATGTTTTTTTAAGGTCTTAGATTGTGTCCATTTCTGGAGGAACACAAGGAAGATATACTTTGCGGTCCAGTGTGGCTGGCTACTGGACTTGATCTATCAGGACATGCTGGAATGTTGACACTAACAAGTCCAAAGCTTGTTAAAGGTAAACCAGTTTATTATGCTATTTGCATGAAGTATGTGTGACTAAAGTGCATCTCATACTTCTGTAGTCAGACTTAGGTTTATTTATTTTCACATTGAAACTGTTACACAGCAAAATTTGTCAAACTGATGATCAAGTACTGTAATTAATATGTTTGAGCTCTGCTTGTGCACTGTATCTGTGAAGTTGAAATCTGTTTACAACTTGCCTTAGTAAACTATGCAAATTCTCCCTCCCTCCCTTTTTTTTTCCCCCCACTTTTAGGCATGGCTGGTGGCAAGTATCGTTCATTTTTAATTCATGTTAAAGCAGTGAATGACAGAGGAACAGAAGAAATCTGCAATGGTGGCATTAGACCAGTTGTTAGAATACCACCTCTAAAACCTCAGACTAACAAGGGCCATTCACTTGCTTCATTGTTGGCAAAAGTTGCAGCAGGCAAGGTAATGAACAGCCAAGGAAGACGTGTGTTAGTTGTAGACTTGGTGTGATTTATGTGATCTGAAAACCAAACAGCTGTTAGGAGAATTAAGATCCATTAAAAAATTGCTTTGTAAACATGACACTGTGTTGACACCTTCAAGAATTAAGAGTTCAACATCTCTTAAGTTGTTTGTTTTGTGCATATTTAGTTGAAAAGGTCTGTTCTGCACTTTCACATTCTGAGCTCTTGTTTTTGAAACCTCTGTTTCCCTGAGTATTTTCAGTAGCTGATAAGCCTCATCCTCCTATGAAGATCTGTCTGTGTGTGTGTGTGTGTGTATTTTACTCTTGATCATTGTAGTTCTAAGATTGGATGATATGACATACGTCTTGAGGATGTTATTAGAATAGTTAGAACATTGTAGATTACAGAACATTATTAAATTTGTAATTAGTGAACAAAATTAGTTTATTTTAATACAATGCTCAAGCTGAGAGATTTTACTGAACTGTTTGCATTTCACTGAACAAGGTATAAAAATTAATCAAAATTAATGTGATTTTTTAATTTTATTTTTTTCCCAAAAAACATCAGGAAAAGCCATCTAGCAAAATTGAAGGCACTAATTCTTCAAGAAAATCAGATAATCTGCGAGGCTGTGACTTACTTCAAGAAGTCTCTGTAACAATTCGAAGATTTAAAAAAACTTCAATTTCAAAGGAAAGGTAAGTAGGTGTCTTTAATTCTGAAGAAATATTAGCTTTAGTTACACTTAGCATAAAAAGTTTAGTCCTCAAAATAGCTTGGATCAAGGTACTGTTTCAAGTTGTCATTTCATAAGCTTATTATGTTTGGAAAATCCTATAAATTATGAGTTAGAGGACACTGTTCTGTGCAAGCTGTGGTAGAAAAACATCATGCAGGAAATTATATGTTGAGTGATTATTTTGCCTGACTTGAAAAAGCAAATAAGTTTTCTGGGTAAAGCAGAGAAATTATCTGGACAGATTTTTTTAAAGGAAGCATCTTCCCTTTCTATTTCCACATTGTCTGGTTTCTTACAGCAGAGATTATATTTGTCGAAAAGTTTAGAATCAATTATAACTCACAAATTGTTACTCAAAGAAGTGGTTAAAGTCTCTGGATCGGTACTGCAGACCTCAATGCAAACAATATAGTATTTAAAGTGTATTACCAGCTGCCACCCTACAATGGTGGCACTGACTGTAGTGGGCATAAAGAGGTCAAAGAGGCTGCAAAGAGGTATGTGCAAATGTTTGCTAAAGATTGTTGTGGATGGTGAAAGTTCGTTTACATTTAGAAGTTGCTAGACAGGTTAATAGGAGGAAAAAATTCACAGAAGATTACTAGGTATATAGTAAAATAGGAAGTTCTACGAGCAGAAAATAGGAAGATTGGGAATGTGTGCATGGAAGGTATTATATATGCTTGTGTACTGGTTTTACGCTTATCTAGGATTCTCTGTTTTGCTGCTCTTATGACAGGATACAAAGCTGGAGGGACACTTTAATGGGAGAATGGCCATATTGGATAATTCTGGTTTTTATCTCCTTCCCCTCCTCCCTAGAGTTCAACGGTGTGCCATGTTACAGTTTTCAGAGTTCCATGAGAAGTTGCTCACCACTCTTTGCAAGAAGACAGACGATGGTCTGAGTACAGAACACTCTCAGAGTCTTGTACTTGACACGCTTTGTTGGCTGGCCGGAGTGTATTCAAACGGACCTGGCAGGTAAGGGAGGAATCGTGTTCAGATTATCACGGCTCTTTCTCAGTATCAGTTCACTTAAAAAAAAAAAAAAAGTTTTATATGATTTTCTAAAGTATGCAACTTGTTTTTACAGCTCAAAGGAAGGAAATGACAGTTTGCTTTCTAAAACACGTAAATGTGTCTCTGATATTATACGTGTTTGCTTCTTTGAAGCTGGGCGGAGCATAGCTCACAAATGTGCACGATTTCTTGCACTGTGCATCAGGTCAGTGCTAATTATTTACATTTATTTTTATTTATATATTTCTGTTTTATATGTATTTGGGGGATTTGCATGCAGTCTGTGTTTGTTATTGGTGGACATTGAATTCATAAAGCAACAAGATCTGGAAGATCTGTTCAGGAAAAATGTGTTTAGGGTATGACTGCAAAGAACATCAGTCTTTCAACTTCATCTTCTGGAGGAGATGTCATCCTTGATTCTTTCTTAAATAAATGTTAAAGTGTCTATGTGTTTCTTTGTAGCAATGGCAGGTGTGACCCGAGTCAGCAGGGGTTTGGATCAGTTCTTCTAAAAGCTTTGCTTGACAATATGCCTCTTTTGCCTGCTGCTGCGACAGGTGGTACGTATGCAATGTTCCTTGTTGTAAATAGACACAGTACATTTGCTGTTTGTCATGTTTTGTTGGACTCTCTTGTGAGATAAGAATTAGGTAATTGTTCAGTTAGTACAAAATGCTTCTTGGAGTGGTATGGTCAGGTGGTATCCAAGTATGAAGGAGGCATTTGCAGATAGTGGAATTTTAAGCAAATGAGCTTGCTTAAACCAAAATGCCAAGTCTGACATTTTTGGAAGAGCTTAAGTAAGTTTTGCAAGAGTTTTTGAAGGTGTTCGGCAACAACAGATTCTGTTAAGTGACAGTCAAAATTGTTTGTTATTTTTTAAAATTAGAAGATTTATTCCAGGAAGCCTGACTATCCAGATGATGTCCTACTAGCAATCCACTTTTGTTTCTCCTGCACCTAAAGGAAATTAACCAAGTTAAATTCCTTCCTTGTCTACATTGCAGAGTAATGGTGTCTTAGCACCTTATTGAAGCTTCTTGAGTGCCAGATGGGATGGGAAGATGACTTTACCCACGTATTTGGGGCGGCAAGGCCTGCTTTTCACACTAGGACATTGTTAAATTACTTCCAGCTTGGTATCACCAACGGGTTTTGCAGAAAAATTAGTTTGCATTCCAAAAGGCTTGGTTGTGCTACCACCCAGGTAGAAACACATAACACAATGCTATAAAGGGTTTGGAATGGATGGGGAGGGAAAAAGAAGGAGGAAACTGAGATTTGTTTCCATGCAGTACCACCGCAGTGTGCTCACAGAACTGATTTGTAAGTAAACAGTGACTCCAGGAAATACAGATTAAGGAGACAACAATCAAAAACCAGAGGATAAAAGCAGAAAAAGAGTTGAATCTAGAGCAGGGCTTGGCTCTGCTAGGATTGGAACCTCAAGCCTAGCACCTTAATAGATCAAGAGGATTTTGATTGTTGTGGGCAGAAGCAATGAAGGAAGTGTGCAAAGCTGTATCTTGGGAACCTTTTTGCCTTCAGTTATGTGTTAGTTGATAAGACAACTGGAAGTACTTGTGGAAACTAATGATTACAGAATGATTCTAAATTGAAGTCTCTCGAAAAAGAGAAGGGGTAGAATACTTTCTAGTCTGTATTCAGTAACCATTAGATATTTCATTTATCACTTCCTTTAATTATCCTTCAAGGTATGCTTTTTCAGTGAAAAATTCATATCACGTTTCACCTGATTTTTTTTTTTTTAAATGCAGGATCTGTATACTGGTATTTTGTATTGCTGAATTATGTAAAGGATGAAGATTTGGCAGGATGTAGTACAGCTTGTGCATCATTGCTAACTGCTGTGTCCCGACAGCTGCAGGATCGCCTAACACCAATGGAAGCGTTACTTCAAACAAGGTACTAAGAAATGTGGATGATGTAAACCTGATAAAAACAAACATAAGAATCTGTAATGCCATCCTTTGGTGTTCTGAAAAAGGTTGGGTGTTTTTAAAAAAGATACATTTTGCCATATTTGTTAGAGCAAGGATTAATTTGCTACAGCTCTGGAAAACAGTTTTAACTTGTGCAAAGTTAAAGATGAGTTTAATTGTTATCTCACGTTTTATATCAGCAAATATGTATGTAATGTTTGATATCTGTGCAATCCTTAAGTTAATATTTATAATTTTTAGTGTAAAGACTAACAAAGCATGTCCTATTTTGAGTATTGGAGGGAATCGAATATACCAAATAGTTTCAGTTCTACAAAACTGGAGTCTCTCTGTAGGCTGACCATACAGTTAATGTATTTCTACTAAAGGACAGGTCTCTAAGTGTAGAGATCTGGAGTAATTTACTGGGAGTGCAGGTGCTTATTTTAAATTATGTATCAATGTAATTTCAGACTGTGATGTTGCATATTTTACATATTGAACTGATTTACCACTTAGATTTGTATTTATGTGATGCCTAAGGGAAATCTCTGATGGTTCAGTTTTGTAGCAGTTTCCAAAGCTGCATTATGGGAACATGCTGCTTTTTGACATCTTTTTCAGCTGTGGTTTGGGTGCAAGAGGTTTCCTCAAAGTCAAGTAAGATCAAGGTAGAAGAGGTTTGGTGGAGGTTAGTTCAGAATCCTCAGATAAAATGGTAAATGTAGTATAAAATATAGTAAGCAAAGTTTTGGAGGCAGGGAGGATGTTAGATTTTTTTTGTTGTTGGTTTTTGGGGTTTGGTTTTGTTTTGTTTTTAAAGGACTATAATTCCAAAATACTTGATAAAAACTTATTCTCAGGTGTTATACTTGGATCCTTATCATGCTGTCTACTGCATACCTCTTCGTAGTTATTCATTTATTTCACTATCTGTAATCCTTGCAGTTGATCAGAAAACTTATCCCAGCAATAGAAATAGTACCTGGATGATTGGGAATTTTGAACTGAAAAAAGGTTTTGTGTTCTTACGTGGAATTTTCTTCAGAAACCCAATGAAGGAGAAAAATGTGAAAATTACACTTGTCATGAGAAATGGCACCTTTCTGTGGGAATTGACTTGTTCCTTCATAAAGATTGCTTCCAAGTACCTTAGCATATCTGAAGTGGAAGGTTTTTTTCCTTTCTGGTTGCCCACTTTTGAATTGGGTACATGTGATATTTCAGATCACTTAGTGGTGACCACAAGTGTCTACATGTCAAGGAAAGATTTCTGAAGTGAGCTTCTGTTCTTGGTATCCTTCAAGCTTAGGGTTTCTGAATGTTTCCAGATGGTGTTTTACCGATTTTTTTTTTTTTTTTTTTTTTCTTGGAACTAAATTTATATTCTCTTTTAACTTGGTGACCCTATAGTTAGCTTAAGAAAAGCAGCAGACGCATCTGTCTAATTCCTTATTTGATTATTATAACTCTCTAGCAAGGACTGACTATTTGATTTAATTTACTAATGTAAGCAAAATTTACTGACCTTTCCTTCATGTGTCTACAGATCAAGAGAATGCTCTCATTTTAGTTTGGGGGTTTTCTTTAAGAGAAATTAGTAGGCGGCCATTGCTTTGCCCTTTTTCCCTTCCCTCTCCCTGAGTTGTATTTTATCATATTTGTGTGCATTTGTGTTGCAGAGTTTATAGTATTGTGGTTTTCCTCTTTCTATTGGTCCCAGGTGCAATAGTCTAACATCTGGTAGTCAGATAAAAGCAGATGTCTAGTTAAAGGATCTTCACATTCATGTTGTCTTCAGGGAGAGTAGTACTCATTTTATTATCATGTGCTGCAATAGAGCAAGTACAACTTGCAAGGATAAGGGCAATTGGGTGTGATACATGATTTGCAGTTCAAAGAACAACCAAAAAAGGGATTTCAGACAGTATTTTAGGCTGTCTTACAACAAAGCAGGTTGATTTGTCTCTAACAAATCTGACAAAATTTTTCCAACTTGTTCTTAAAAGTACCCGATTTGAGTAGTGGTGGAATTTAAATATTCTAAATATTGTAAGGTGTTACATGGCTTAATTATTCTTATCGTTAACACTTGAACTGTCTCCTGCTCACATCTAATCTGAAATCTCTCCTGCTGCAACTGAAGCCTTTTAGTGCTTGTGTTGTCCAATTTGGCACGTTGGCAATGGAGAGTAGATTGTTTCATTCTTAAAAATTTTGGATGTCCAGGGTTTGTTTGTATCTGGATTGTGTTCTCCAGATCTGTAGTCATTCTTAAAGCATTTCCTTGAGCTGTTTTCTTTGGTCCTTGTCTTCTTTGTATTGTGATACACAAAATCTTAGACATTACTCCGGTTGCATATTCTGAGGAGTTAAGTGGAAGAGGCATTTTGCATACTTTGTATTCATTACTGTGCAGTTGAATAGGGTGATGGGTTTTTATGTGACATTGTTGATTCATTCTTTGGTTTTTTGTTGATGTAACTTCTATAATCTTTTGAGAAAAGTGTTGCTAATGCAGTTTAAAACTGTGAACCCGATCATTCCAGCTGAAGGATGGGTAAAAGGCGCTATGCTTTCTGAAATCACAGAATATTCTGAGTTGGAAGGATCATCAAATCAGTATCTTAAATGAATGGCCCATACAGGGATCAAACCCTTGACCTTGCATTATTAGCACCATGCTCCAACCAGCTAATCTGGGTTGGACAGAATGTATTTAACGCTCTGCTGTACATTCAAATTCTGACTCAACTCTACAAAGCTTACTTAATAAGTCAAACTCTTCATTTAAATCATGCAAGTATTGTGTTAGTGTTGAGCTGGCGTATTTATTGAATTTGTAAATCTGAGGTGTAAAACAGGCTGTGAAGGTACCCCACTGAATTTTGTCTGAGCATTTTTGTGTGTTTTAGTGGCCACTTTGCTTATGAAACAGGGTCAGGCAGCTAACAGGTCAGTCTTGTCAGATGTGCCCTATGCACTGGTCCTGTCCAATGCATGCTTGTAGAGAGCAACCAGGTCTCTTTTGTGTTGTTCTTAGTATAAAGTTGTCATCTTAAATTTGCTACTTTGTAAGTAACTTGGTTGGGAAACGTACATGAAATGGGTTGAACTGTAATTCTCACATGATCTGTAGCAATTATTGCCCTTTTGTAACATCATTCATCATTTTCTGACTAATTACAGTCATAGTATTTTGTGGCAAAAAAACACTGAGCTAATGTGGAAGCATTTTAACATTCACAGAAGTCTGGTATCTGTTCTGCCTTGCTGCTGGTGTTGTATTCATGTAGACATTTACACATTCATGACTACCTGATCAAAAAAGACATGTAAACACTCCAGCCTTCTCAGTCCCCTGTTGGGGTCTTTCCTCACTTGCTAAAGAAAAGAAGAAACTGCTTGGAGGCAGAGGGAAAAGGCAGAAGAACTTACTGGCCCTGCTGGTGTGTTTGTGGAAATATTTCATATTTCTTCTGTCTCTTGCCAGTCAAGGTGCAGAGTCTTGTTTCTCACTTTTGTACCTACACAGGTGTTCTTTCTTTCCTGCTTAATAATTTGGCCTGATTTCCATTTTTTTCCTCTTGTCAGTTGCTGGTAATAGGTATTGGTACACAAAACCAAACAAAAACAAACAAAACAAAAACAAACAAACAAAACCACCCCCCCCAAAAAATAAAAATAATAAAAAAAAAAAAAAAAAAAACATACACAACAAAAAACAACAAACCAACACTGATTTTGATACTACTTTGGATTTTCCTTTTTCTTGGCTTATAAAACCTTAATTGATTTGGGACCACCCTCTTACCTGAGTGATGGTTCTATGTTTTCCCCTGCATCACTGTCAGACTAAATGTTACGAGTTTTCTTCTGTTGAGATATTTATTGCAAGCGTTGATTGGTATACCTAGCAGCATTTCCTTTTAAATTTTTGCTTCAGTTGGAAGAACAAGCTGAGGTGGAATTTATTTTGCTGTTTTGGAATGGTACTGTGCTTTTATTGACTTCAGACAAATGTCTGATTTACCATGTGCAGGCATGTGTATTGTGGCTAATTGTCTAAGGCTTGTAGTTCTAGTTTCCATGTCTGAGTGTGATTGTGCATCATGTTTCCAGGACTACATCTTCAAAAGTATTTAGTAACAAAGAGTTACCTGTTTAGCATGATAATCTGTTTGAAAAGGCCATCTAATAAGTTAGTTTAATGAAGTATAAGTAAATGATAATTTCTAAGATACGTCAAATGAATAGTTTAGAATATAATAAATTCTGGTGATGAAATACTTGGCCTTTTTCTGTAAATTATTTTATATGAATTCTTATTGTTTGAATAGTGCTGTTTGTCTTACTCCATTTGCAGATATGGATTATATAGTTCACCTTTTGATCCAGTTCTGTTTGATCTGGAAATATGTGGCTCATCTTGTAAAAATGTATACAACAGCAGCATTGGAGTACAGTCAGATGAGATCGATTTGTCTGATGTTCTGTCAGGTACGTATGTTTAGCAGTAATCTGTTGTGGAAGAGCTGATAAATCTCTCTGTTATACTGTTTTCCCTCGGTGAAGATTTGGTTTTATACTTCCCATCTGTTTCATAGCTGTGCAGCCAAGCTGAAGTTCAAGATAGTCTCTTGCTTCCAGATATCTTCTACATTTCCTGTGGCCTTAGGGCAAGGAAAAAGTCTCTTTCTGGAATCTGTTATTTTCTTACCCTGTAGAATATCTAAGGGTAGAGATAAAACAGAAAGGCTACTCTCATTCCCTGGGTCAGAATCATCTAGTAAGCATCTGCCACCTCTATGGAGTAGCTTCCTTGAGATGTGTTATTATTCATTTAGACTAGCAACACTTACGGAGGTAGGGAAACCTAAATGAATTTTCCCAAAGTTGGGAAGCTGCTATATGGCATTCTTCTACTTACATATTACATGTTTGATGGGTATTTTTTCTGCTTCAGAGGCATTAAAATAACTTAAAAACATATTTGTATCTATCCTCTCAGGTTAGTTTGTAAGTGAATCTTTAGGCCATGGAATGTCCAAAGAATTAGATAATTTTTACCTGTCAGGAAATTCTTTTTATAGCAAGCATATTCATCCTTCATAGTGACTCCTTTCCTTTTCTTGTATACTATTGTCCTTCTTCCCATGTCTCCCTCCATACAACTGTGTGAACTTCTTAGGAAATTGATTAACAGTCTAGTTTTTATTCTAAATTGGTGTATGATCTTAGTTGGTCTGACAGTTTCTTCCTCTTCCTTTGTAGTAACATCAATGTATTTTTGTGAGCTAATTTGCTTTCAATGTAGAAAGAATAGAGCATCCATGTATAATTTATTTCTGGAATTAAGGTTAGACTACATTTCTACTGTCACATTTGATAGTTTGACTTATTAATATACTCTATTAAGATTTGGCAGCATTATCCTTTTTAAAATACACTTCGGTTTATGTTGTGGATGTGATAATGTTAAGGTTTTTGTTCCACAACATGAACTAATAAAATATGTAGGTTATGTTTAGCTGTCCCTTTCAACGCTTCATGACTTGAAATGTTGCTATCAAGAAAACATTGCCTGATTATGCAGATACATGTTTCTCTTTCAGGAAATGGGAAAATAGGTAGCTGTGCAGCTGCTGAAGGTAGTTTTACTTCCCTTACTGGACTTCTGGAAGTTGAACCTCTGCACTTTACCTGTGTTTCAACAAGTGATGGAACTAGAATAGAAAGGGACGATGCAAGTACGTTTACTGGTATATACAATTTTTCTTTTTTTCCTACTTAACGTTGTTCCACAATATATTTTTCATTGGACATAAAAACACTGTTTGACAAACAGATTGCCTGTAGTTTTGCAAGTGTTGAAGTGTTTTGTTTGTACATGGGTTTTTTAAGTAGTTGCTATATGTGAAGTTAAACTTCTTGGAGCTTAACAAACAAACTGGATTAAAAATTTATTAATTTGAATCAATTTGTTTCTGTCGGAGAGTATAACATACAAACTTGCATCTTTACCTTACAACCTTATGTGATGGAAGAATTCCGGAGCATGAGGTGGCTTTTCTGTAGTCCAAGTGTTGCATGTATGACCAGTGTGAATAATCTATAAGCCACATACTTTTTAAATCAAGATGGTATTACTTTATAGCAAGAACTGGATAAAAGGAGATATTTCTCGTTTTTACATTGCTCTGAACAATTAATAAGGAATTAAATGTTTTACAATTTCTACATACATGTTTTGTTTTGTTTTGTTTGTTTCATGCCAGTGAGTACCTTTGGGGTTACCCCAGCAGTTGGTGGCCTCTCTTCTGGAACGGTTGGGGAAGCCTCGACAGCACTGAGTTCAGCAGCCCAGGTAGCTTTGCAGTCTCTCTCTCATGCAATGGCCTCAGCCGAGCAACAGCTCCAGGTGCTGCAAGAGAAACAGCAGCAGCTTTTGAAGCTTCAGCAACAGGTTGGAGGCTATTTGGCTATATTTTAGTGCTGTCTCTAAACTTCGAAAGCTGACAAAGTAGTTGCAAAGCTAGTTGCCTTTTTTTTTTCTTCTTTTTTTCTCCATAGTGTATTTGAGGAAGGAACAGCTCTGCACTCTGGATCACTGTTATTAAACAAAGTGCTGAGAGTGTCTCCCATGCTGCTTTGGTCTTTCAGACTTGTTTTTTGTGTATTTTGAGGGTGGGTTGGGAGTTTGTAATCAAAACTAAATCTTAATGCGTAAGCATATCAGTCTGAATTTGAAAAAGCCCACTGAAATGAAAAGGACAGTTGCTGACACAGCGAAGTACCAGTCATAAAGCCGTTGTCAGTATGAGGCTTGGCTGTGTCGGCTCTACTTTGCTGATCAGTGGTAGGGGTTTTATTATTTTTTTGATTACTCCAGTTGATTACTCATGTTCCTCAGCAAGTGAGTCAAATTAAATAGAGTTTAATTTCTCAGCTTGTAGTTGGACATCTAACATGGCTATGTAGAAAGGAGCTTAGGTTTATTAAATCTAGTTGTATAATAAAAGTTGAATTAGTGGCTCAGTACTACTCCTGTGTTCACAAGCAGTATTGTCTGCTACATACTCTGCTTTCATTTTCCCCACAGAAAGCTAAACTGGAAGCAAAATTACATCAGACAACAGCGGCAGCGGCGGCGGCAGCATCAGCAGTTGGTCCTGTTCACAACTCTGTGCCTTCTAATCCAGTAGCAGCCCCAGGGTTCTTCATTCATCCTTCAGATGTCATTCCACCCACACCAAAAACAACTCCTCTCTTCATGACTCCACCTTTGACTCCACCTAATGAAGCAGTTTCTGCTGTTATTAGTGCCGAGCTTGCTCAACTTTTCCCTGGTTCAGTCATTGACCCCCCAACAGTTAACCTTGCAGCACATAACAAAAATACAAGCAAGTCTAGAACGGTAAGATGCTGTAAGCGTTACCAGGGTCTTAATTTGTACTTGAGTGCTAGTAAATACCTGTTTATTTGGGTGAAATGTGAAAACTATATCACTAAATTTAGACAATATGAAAAGGACTTAAGGAAGCAAGATATGTTATAGTACCTCGAATGGTTTCTCTTAATTAGAGCTATCTTAACTGTATAAGGAGTTATTAATTCTTTGAATATATTTTGATGGTTCATGCTCAGATCTAAATGTAGTGAGGTGTTGTCAAAATTGTACATATTTAAATCACAAGAGGTTTTCTTACAGTCTTTTGTAGAGAACAGCTCATTATAAATGCGTAGATTTTAATCATTTAATTTTACTGATGTTTTTCCACTCTTCAGAATCCACTTGGATCTGGTCTTGCTCTTGCAATATCTCACGCATCACACTTTCTTCAGCCTCCACCTCATCAGTCAATTATTATAGAGCGAATGCACTCAGGTAAAACCACAATTCCTAATAATTATTTTGACACATTTTCTATTAAGAAATGGAATATTTTCTGGGGCCTTACGTAAGTTGCTTAGCTACAGTCTCACTTGGCTTTCCAGAGAAAAGATATTTCTCAGTTTATATTCTGTCGTATCTGGAGGTTTAAGACCCAGCATTTGGTGACAATTGAAAAATCCTGGGGTCTTGGGGAATATGTTGGTTCTCTGGACAAAGCACCTGTTCTGAAATAGTGCATGAAAAGCAAAAAAAGTTTATTAAGTTGAAGCCAGAATTTTCTTCTCCAAGTGTGCAAGCTGTAGTGAGAGTTTCTGAGATGGAGCAGGTGGTTTTAGCCTCAAATATACAAATATACCTTTTAAACAATATATAAACAATGGCTTTATGGTTGGAGAAGTAGCATCTCTTCACTGGTTAGCATACACTGGTATTTTAGGCAACCCTGTGTTTTTCCTCTAGGAGCAAGAAGATTCGTGACCTTGGATTTTGGAAGACCTATATTACTGACGGATGTATTGATTCCCACTTGTGGAGATTTGGCTTCTTTGTCAATTGACATCTGGACTTTAGGAGAAGAAGTGGATGGGAGGCGACTGGTAGTTGCTACTGACATTAGCACACACTCACTTATTTTACATGACTTGTTGCCACCTCCAGTTTGCAGGTTTATGAAGGTAAAAACAGACTGCATACTCTATCTTTTAAAGTCTTGACATTTATTACTATGTGAACTTTCACTTAAGCTCTCTTCAGACCAAACTTTACTTGGCTATAACCTTTTGATGTGTTTTTGACTTGGTGTTTATTTTACCTGTTTCGTTACAATTGTGTTACAAAGTAGTTGCATTCTCTTTCAGATCACTGTTATTGGTCGCTACGGCAGCACAAACGCCAGAGCAAAAATCCCATTAGGATTTTACTATGGCCATACCTATATATTACCCTTTGAAAATGAGCTGAAACTAATGCACGATCCCCTCAGAGGAGAAGGTGAAGCTGCAAACCAGCCTGAAATTGACCAGCATTTGGCAATGATGGTTGCATTGCAAGAAGACATACAGTGCAGGTTAGAAGAAAAAGATGTGGATTTACCAGTTATTTTGATGTAAAACACTGCCATATAATAATGTTACAGGTCTTTTTTCTTCCCATTATATTCTTCAGACCAAAGAAAACTCTGCCTGTGTTGTAGGGTTGTTGCAGTGAATATCTTTGTAGCAGTAACAAAGACTGCACTGGGGTTTTTTTCAGTGTCTGTTTCAACAGTGCATTCAAAATGGACCAGAAGCTATCTTCTGGCAGGGTGACTGTCAAATATATTGCTGTTTGCTAATGTGTATTGAATTGTGTTCTTCGAATATTTCCCTTTAGGTACAATTTGGCCTGTCATCGGTTGGAAATTCTTCTGCAGAGTATTGACCTACCACCACTCAATAGTGCTAACAATGCCCAGTACTTTTTGAGAAAGCCAGACAAGGCAGTAGAAGAAGATAGCAGAGTATTTTCTGCTTACCAAGATTGCATTCAGCTACAGCTTCAACTCAACTTGGCTCACCATGCTGTTCAGAGGCTCAAAGTAGCTTTAGGTGCAAGCAGGAAAACTCTCAAGGAGCAATCTGATCCAAAAGAGTTGATTCAGATGTCATCCACAGAACAGTTACGCACCATCATTAGATACTTACTGGATACTTTGCTTAGTTTGCTTCATTCTTCCAATGGTTAGTATTTTTTTGAGGTTTTATTGTTTGTCATGTTTTAGAAACAATTTACAAGTATTTCTATTTCTTGAGCTATACTTTCCTGCTGTAAATCTTTTGAACTATATTTAGATGTAGAATCATAGAAATGTATAATTGCATTTGAGTTGGAAGGGATGTTAAAGACCATCTAGCTCCAACACCCTGCGATGGGCAGGGACATCTACTAGGCAGGTTGCTCAAAGCTACATCTACTATGATTTTCATAGCTGGTAACATAAGTGTACAGTTTCATCAGTGGCACCAAGCTGACTTAACCACTTCCCAAAAAGTATAGGAGAAGGTGTCAAGGTCCTTCTCCCTTTTCTGTAGTCCTGGCTCCATATTCCTTTGTTCAGATAGTCACGTGATCCTTCTGTGGGCTGATTCAGTTTGCTGAAGTAATAAAAAACTGCTCAGAATAGTCATGTTGTTTTCATAAGTAGAATCACCTTGTGGAAGGATCTGTAAGCATTGAAGCATTTGCAGCACTGGAGATTGATTAGGCAGTTAGAAGTGGGCAGGGGAAGCAGAAATTGCCTCAAGGAAGATGGTGGGGGGGAATTCATAAAACCAGTATCTCTACTCAGTTCATGATTTTTTAATATCCAGTAAAGGTTTTTATCTCCTAAGCTTGTCATTGAAAGAATTCTTGGAGAATTGAAATTGAAAAGTCTTAGTAGGAGTAGTGGGTTTTTTGTTTTGATTTGGTTTTCTTTTTGCTTTTTTTGCTGTCTTGTAATTTTCTGTGCCAGTTTGTTCTTAAGTGTGGTGATGGTTTGGTTTTTGCTTTGTGTAGACTCGGGGTGGAGGGTATTTCCACTGACATGGAATTGATTTGGTTTTGACCAAATGGCCTGGTCTTTGAGTTACCTGCAAATTACCATCTCCCCATGTATTCCCTCCTTTCCTCCTGTGCCATTTAGTCAAATCCTAGTCATTTAAAAAACTTAATGCAAACTTTTTGTTGCTATGTTTTCGAGTCATTGTCTCTTTAAACATAGTTGCTCTTTTTTCTTAAAGGACACTCGGTTCCCGTGGTTCTGCAAAGTACTTTTCATGCTCAAGCTTGTGAAGAGTTATTTAAACACCTGTGTATTAGTGGAACCCCAAAGATACGATTGCATACTGGCCTTCTGCTTGTTCAGCTCTGTGGAGGAGAAAGGTGGTGGGGTCAGTTTCTCTCAAACGTACTGCAGGAATTATACAATTCAGAACAACTTCTCATTTTCCCACAGGACAGGTAAGATATAAGTGTATATTGATAAGTTACCTGTGGATCACTGAAGTAATTTTGTTGTTCATAACTTAACATTGGAATTGACAAAATATGACTGAAGGATACTTATCCATAATTTTCATTGATTTAAGAAATAGACCCAAAAAAGTAGTACAAACGATAAATGTCTGATTGCAGTTATTTATTTCACCTATTTGGTGCTTGCACTACAATAAGTTCCTGGTTTTCCTTACTTGGAGATCTTTGCATACCTAGCAGGATTGCTCCCAAGTGTCAAAACCGGCGTCCTCCTTTATCAAGTTTAAATGTACCCTCATCATAGAGCTGCTCTTCTGTTGCATTTGGAAGTAGGTTTGAGACTGGAAGGCACACTGTTAGCATTTAATGCAAAAGATTACACTGAGATAAGAGAAGCATGTGTAGAGTTGAGCACTGAATGTTAGATGTATTGGTTATTTCAGATTATTGATTGAGGTCTTTGATATTTTAAACATTAGCATTTTGTTTTAATCAGACATAGTTGCTGTTCTGTGGCTTTCTACCTTCTTTGGACAGCAACATTTATATTTTCATATTTTTTTTAAATTAATTAATTTAAGGATATAAGAATACATGGATTTAATTATCTGTCCCAGCTATTCAGTAATATGTAATAGCAAATGAAATGGATGAGATCTTGTTTTGGGTGTGGAAGGCTCTGCTGACCTCTTGAGGGTGAAGGAGAAAATGTTCACCCTAAAATGCTGCATTAACCTTAAAACAATAGGACGTGAAATCCAGTTCGCTTGCTGGGCCTCAGTACTGCTTTCTGTAGCAATCTGTGTCTCAGATGAAAGACTGGGACGATATTGTTCTGTAAGGGGTGTTTCAGAATATTACTGAATCTGAAAAGGAGATAAAATCTTAAATATGTAAATTTTATTTTTAGGGTCTTCATGTTGCTTTCTTGCATTGGCCAAAGATCGCTTAGCAACAGTGGTGTTTTAGAAAGTTTACTTAATCTCCTGGATAACCTGCTGTCACCACTGCAACCTCATTTACCTGTGCACAGAAGAACTGAAGGTAGCCCTCTAATTTGGGAAACTATTTTCATATTAATTCTAAGCTAGAAAATTGAGAGACTAACTCACAGTTTTTGGTGTAATAAAAGAAGAAATTGCTTGTTTACTTATATTTCCAAAACACAGTTGTCTTTCAAAATGTGATGAATCTTCTTGTTCTTTAGGTGGTCAAAGAGATTCCTCCCCCATCCCATTTAAATCTGAGCAAAATCTATTTGGTTGATTTTAGTTCAGTTAGGAAGCTTTGACAGAGCGTGGGGAGCATCCAATGTGTAGACAGCTCTAGTGGCTCTAGTGACTTTGGAATTTAACGTTTTGGAAAGAAATACTCCTTTTTGCTCATGAGATCATTTCTAAGTTTCAAGCTTTTGAGGTGAAACGCAGATATGAAGACAACTTTGTTAGGTGTATCTATATGGTTTCTGCAAGCTACATGGGGTTTTTTTGGTGATTATGAGGAATTTACATTTTTTTGACCCCCAAAAATTACTGAAATTATAGTCTTCGAACTCGATTTTCTTTGGGTGTTTTCTTAACCACCCCGAGGTTGAACCAAAGTCTTACTTTTAAAAACATCACACTGTAGGCTACTTCATTTGTTTTGTATATGTAGCGGAGCCTCACAGAAGATACATTGTTTAAAATTCTTAGCCTTGTGAAGTCCTTAGATACCAGCTGAGACTCTGTCCTTTTACTTTGTCTCCTGATGTAAACAAACATACAGCTGGTGTCAGAAGCTGTCCTATTGCTTTCCACTGGTCTACCCTGTACTTTCTCTATCATGGCCATATCCTGCTATAGTCTCTAACTAGTTTGAGGCAAACCCAAGCTTACATCTCCTCTACCTCTGTTTGCACTCTCCCCACAGCTTCCAATTCCTTTCATAGCTCTTGCCTTACTAGTTGTCCTCATGGAGGACTTTAGGAAGCAGAGGTAACTGATACTTCAGAGCTTTGTTTGCTGGTCTTCCAGCTTCCTTCCTCCTGGACAGTACAGGTGAGTACTAGGGCAATATTATGTGTGGCGGAAGCATCAGGTATGGCAGAAGAAATTCCTGTTTGAGAACTATCACACATAACTAAGGGTCAGAGGGTGAAAACTTGTCGGGGAAAAAGTCAAAAAACAAAGGACAATCAGAGTGAGAGGTGAGTGTTGTGGGTGGAGAGAAGTTGAAAAGTTTGAGAGACACTTGGAGGGAGAGAAGTTGAGAATTTATTTTTTTTTTTGGTGAGATATGAAAAGAAATACTCTTGTTTAAAGTCAAGTATGAAAAGGTATGTACTTCACTCTGCAGCAGGCTCCTCTCTTTTTATTCTGCCAACTAGAAAGGTGTGTAGTAGTCACCACTGCTACTCATTTCTGTTCTTGCAATTTAGACCTGTTCCTGTTCAGGTCCTGTTATGGACCTACCTGTTCGGGTTCTTCCTCTGCCTGCTTGGGGTGGGCTGTTTTCTGTCAGTGTGGTCAGGAAACTGGAATTAACAGGTCGGGCTGCATCCTATTGCTTGGATGCCAGCTACATGTGATTTTGGACAAGTCGTTTCTGTGCCTTAGTTTTCTTGTTTGGTCTGGACTTAATAATAGTTTGAGTTAATTAGACTTTTTTGAAGTCAGTGCATGAAAAGCACAGAGTAGTTAAACGTGGCTCAGCACGCTGCACAGATATGAAAATGTGCATTAAACCTCTAGTGCTGGTGTCCTTGCTGTATTGACATTATGCAGAAGTATGCCATTTGCATAATGACTGTAATTAAGTGGTCATTATTTGTAGGTTTCTGGTCTTTGTTGAGCACTCATGAGTTCACTTTAGAACTGTTCATTTAGACTTTTACACACACACAAAGGACAATGTGCAAGATCTGGTTTTTTCCCTTCTGCCCGTACAAAAACACGGCATTTGAAGTGTGGGACTGGAGTAGGCAATAGCCAGTCATTAATGCCATCAGCGTGGTTAATCTAGTCTGAACTCAGTCTTGGCTTTCCTGCATCTTATTCAAGTGGCTACGTGGAAATACACTAATAAAGGAATAAAACTTAAGGTATTTGTGTGCACGGTTCTAACTGCCTTGTTGAAGCCCTGGTTGATGGAGAAATTTCACACTATGGAATTTGAGACATCTGGTTTATGTGCTTTAATGCAAATAACTGTCATTGTGCATTTTGTATTTAGGAAATTTAGACATATATTTTTTGACTTTTTTGAAAAAATGCTGCTTAATTTTTAGCTTGAATAGTAGAGATGAGGCTTTTGACTTCTGACTTCATCAAACTAAGAGAACAGTGACATTTTGTTTTGCATCTAAGTTTTGTGCTGAATGTTTGGTTTTTCCCCCTCATTTTTGAGTGCTCAGATTCTTATCCTCTTTAAAAACAAAAAAAAGAGGGGGGTGGCCTAGTAAAGTATGTGTGACATTTATTATGGCTTCAAATTAAGGCTCTCAAATCTGTTTATTTTGAAGGAGTTTTAGACATTCCCATGATCAGTTGGGTTGTAATGCTGGTGTCCAGACTACTGGACTATGTAGCTACTGTTGAAGATGAAGCAGCCACGGCCAAGAAACCTCTGAATGGAAAAGAGAGAGAACGATTTTTGACAGGTATATCACACTTATTATCAAAACTTGCTTCTATGAGTATTGCTCTAGGAACTGTTCAAATAGTAAAAATGTATTTTCAATTCACTTGAAAAATGAAATTTTAAAAATGGGTTTTATGATAATTTTATTTGCACTCTTATCTGCTTCTTTGCATTCTCTTCTCATTAGAAATACAATTTCTTTCATTTTTTTAAGGAAAAAAAAAAGCAGGATAGATTTTGGGGTTGTAAAATGTCTGTATATTGTCCTGTGGCTGTGGACTGTACAACTGAGAGAGTTGAGACACTTTTTAGTGTTAGAAAGGGCAACAGTATGACTTCACACTGTTTTGGTATTTGTATCCAGTATTTTTAAATGCATTTTTTGTTTGGTTTGTTGTTGTTATTGTGCTGATTAGGTATGGTTTTCTTTGAACATCTTTTCTAAAAATAAAAACATAAAGTTTTTATGTTATGGAGCTGTTCAGATATTTTTATTTAGGACAGTCTTGCTAACCTCCATATATGTTTTAAGAATAATGAAAACAACATGGTACCACTGCATTTTAAAATCACACAGAAATATTACTGTCAGGGGTGATAGTTGCATAACGCTACGAGAGTTACATTTTGTTTGTTTCGCTAGTATTTAGTTTATTGAGATGCTAACCATTGCTGAAACACAAAGACTTTTCTCTGGAGTTAAGTGAGATTTAATAAGATGGATTAATATATCCTTTTTTTTTTTTTTCTATTTGCATTAGGAAACCAGTGGAGTTTTATAAACAATAGCCTTCACACTCAGAGTCTGAGCAGATCTACTAAAGGCAACAGTAGCCTAGATAGACTGTATTCCCGAAAGATCAGAAAACAGCTTGTGCATCATAAACAGGTGACTTCCAGCACGGTAGTGGCTATTTTCACATAAGTATATATTATTTACAGGATTTGTCATTTCTAGAATGAACAGCTTTGGCCTTGGGACTCATTCAGCCTTGCTTTTGCATTGGTCTGGTTCTGTAGCTAAAGGCTGCCTAACTTCTTTGACATTTGTCTTAAACCATGGGGCATGGGATCTACTGGAAGAACAAATGTTGGAGTGTTCTGTTGCACTCTGTGGCCCATATTAGACAATAAATATAATGTACTTTCTAAATATGAGTACACCTGAGTGCAAGTACCTAAACTGTGATTTAAAAGTATTTTAAAAGCTCAAGTTACAATTCAAACTGAAGATTGCTATCATATGAACATATACTGATCCTTTTAACATCTTATTGCTTAAGTTTTCATTTATTCCTATTAACATTTTCTTTTAGCAACTTAACTTATTAAAAGCAAAACAGAAGGCTTTGGTGGAACAGATGGAAAAAGAGAAAATACAAAGCAACAAAGGATCATCATACAAACTTTTAGTAGAACAGGCAAAACTAAAGCAGGCTACTTCAAAGGTATGATTGTAACTGACTTCTTGTCCTTTGCGTGAAAAGACCTGTTCCTGCAAAGTCATTTTTGTCCTACTTTGACCTTACTATAAAAAGTTGTTTCATCATGGCTGCTCTCAGGTATATTCTAATACTGAAAACAGCAGCCATCTGGAAATTTACTGCTCTGTGAAAAATAGTTTATCCTTCTGCAGGGGTTTTTTAGGTAGTCGTGGCCAAAATCACTAATAAACTTGTAGCTTTGGGAATGCCAGTCATGTCATTAAACTTTGGATGACATGCACCAATGAAAACGTAAAATAATACTTTATATGGCTAGCTTTTATGCTTGATGCTCTTCTGGATGCTTTTCTGGTTGAGTAATGAGAAAATAATCATGCCTATGTCTCCCCAAACTAATAAATATTACTTTTGAGAATGTTTTTTGAACTTTCTCATAAGCTTCATAGCTTCCTAAAAGTACTTGCTGCTTAAGTTATGGCATCTTGCAGTAAGCCCCAGGTACTGAGTGTGGATGTAGTAGTTAAAGAATTATGAGATGAGGTGCTGAAATTTAGGGATTTCTGGAGATGACAATATGGACTTTGCAAGGAACACAAAAAATGTATAAATCTTTCTAGCTACCAAACTGAGATATCTCTTTAAATATTTACTCACTAGTTTCAGTAGTACTCATGTCTGTTAGGATGACTGAAAGTAGGTCTATGGAAAGAGATTATAGTGTTGGCCCTTACAGGCAATCTAAAGGGAAATCTTACAACGATTTCCAGTAAAGATGGGGAAAAAAAATAAACAGTAGCATAAAAATAAGCCCTAAGTTTTCACTAACCATGCTTGTCATGAGCTGTTCTTTCCTGCACTGTCTTCTGCTTTATTCCAGCAGGTTATATCCACTGGTGGCCCCCTTGAGCCACTGGCTGAACTATGCTGTCCAGATATTTAAATTTCACTTTATAGCTGCTATGTTGCATCAAAAAACCATATGGAACTAAAGAACTTTCCCCTTACCATTTCTTAACTTCTAGTTATGGTATTACCATATACTTGATAGCTACGTTTCATGCAGGTTTTGCTCTTTCACCTACTAATCACTTTCAGTTATGACAAGCTGTGAGTAATTTAAAACATGTACTGTATTTAGGAGAAAGCTGAAACCTTTGTGTTAGTAAATAGGTCTTTCTTCGATCTACTTCAGTAGCTCCTTCTCAAGTGAGATTGTAAGAGGCGTTTGTGTCATCTAATAACTGCTAGTGCAGCTGATACCATGAGCTGAGCTGCTAAATGTATGCCCTTGGTGCATGAGAGGATTAATAAAAGCACCTTCTTTTCTCCCTTAAATTTGTAGGCCCTCTGTCAAAAGGTTGTAGTTTAGAACTCTGATCCACTATCAAACTAGTTCAATTTATGGTGGCTAATGCACATTTTGTACCATGAAAGTATTAAGAATTTTAGAAATTACTGATGATTTATCTGATATGCAGAACTGAGAAGGCAGTGTTCTTGTAAGGGTGCATTTCCATATTAGCTATTTTTATATGCAGTTTGCTTCATGGTAACCATAACTTTACGTACAGGTGTGGAAATATGAAAAAAACTTCTAAAATACATATTTGCAGTATGTTTTACGGCAAACATAAAGGCTTAATAAAGGTACTTCTGCACAACTGGATTTGATTTTGAGTTTGTCACCTGAGATACCACACTGCTAAAGCAAATTTCTGCCAGTAACACCTGAATTCCATTCCAGATTCTCGAATATTTTTAGATTTTCTTTTATTTTCTTAAGAAGATTTACACTTACTGTTATTGCTGCATCACTGCTTCACTGGGAAAAGATTTAGAGGTTAGTTTTAAAATGTAACTGTTCTTTCAAATTTAATTTCTGCAGCACTTCAAGGACTTAATACGCTTGCGTAGAACTGCAGAGTGGCCTCGTTCTTCTTTAGATACAGAAGTATCAACAACAAAGGAAACTCCAGAAATTGAACCACTTCCGTTTACACTGGCCCATGAACGCTGTATTTCTGTAGTGCAAAAGCTGGCACTCTTTCTGTTGTCCATGGACTTTACTTGTCATGCAGATTTACTTCTTTTTGTTTGTAAGGTAAACAGAACTCTGTAGTGACCACATTAAGTTAGCTTTCTATTACTGCTTTCTGCTTGCTTGATGGTAAAAATTAGCTGCAGCATTAAAATTTGAAGTAATTTCTGGTGAGGAAGTTTTTCTGATCTGTCACTTTTTGTGTAACTTAGAATATGATGGCTTCAAAATTGCCTGGAAAAATTAACTTTAAAAAAATATGTTCATGTAATTACACTTACAAAATTCTAAAATTTGAGCTGGTAAAAATACCTAATTTACTTGTAAACAAAATCTGATAATCATAGAAATTAAAGCTGTTTTATAGTTCATAGGATTAAATATGAATAGGCATATGTATTTTTTATAGGTTCTTGCTAGAATTGCAAACGCCACAAGACCAACAATTCATTTATGTGAGATTGTAAATGAGACTCAATTAGAACGATTATTGCTGCTTCTTGTTGGAACTGACTTTAACAGAGGAGACATCTCTTGGGGAGGAGCATGGGCTCAGTATTCTCTGACTTGTATGCTACAGGATATTCTAGCAGGTTTGTTTTAAGTTCATATTTTTCAGAATGTACGTTGCACTTGAATCTTTTTTCCTTTAATGTTTTAGGAGGGTTTTTTTATTGCTATATTAGATTCTGCTGACAGCAGACTATTAAAAAAAGCCACAAGCAAATCATAAAATTTAGTTTTGTGTGTAAAAACGCAGTTTAAAATTGCAATTACAGTCAATCCGGAATTAGTGACTTGTGCATTGAAAAGGTCAGATTTATATGAGCCTGATTATTTGAAAATTATTCAGAACTTCTCCCCTTGAAGAAGTAGCCCCTAGAGAATTTAGAGTTAGATGAAGAAAAACAGACAGTTGGCCTAGACGCAGGGATGTTAAGTTGTAACTGGAATAAAGCTTGAAATGAAGTTGTCTGCTTAATTTAATACATAGGAGAGTTGTTGGCACCTATAGCAGCTGAAGCTATGGAAGAAAGTGCTTTGGGAGAAGATGCTGGTGCTTCGGCTGGGGATTCTGATGACTCTCTCCAGCAGTCCACAGTTCAGTTAGTGGAGACAATAGATGAGCCCTTGACACATGACATCACAGGTAAATTTTTCCATAATCTTGATGTATATATGTATATTGAAAAGAGTAAAAAAAACTTTTACTCATCTATTGAGGTGCCAATCGATGATTTTTTGGTGGTAGGATACTTAGTTTCTTGTGATATAGGCAGATTATGAACAATTTTGTGATAACTAAAAAATGGTTATTTTTGCCATTATTTTTAAAAGGCAACTTGATTGCATTTATTAACTTTTTCCACTAAGTTGTAATATTAAAAGCCTTAAAATTACCCATTAAGCGTATGATACATCTGTGTTTTATAATTTTTACTTGGTAGTGTTAATACTCTTTTAATCAATCAAAGGTGCTCCACCACTGTCATCTTTGGAAAAAGATAAGGACATTGATCTTGAATTACTGCAAGACCTGATGGAAGTCGATATTGATCCTTTGGATATTGATTTGGAAAAAGATCCCCTTGCAGCCAAAGTCTTCAAGGTATATCATACCTGAGTTTTCAAGATAACCTTTACATGTGAAATATGAACATCCTTTCTCTCTTATACTGCTTCAATAGTGGTATTTGATGTCCTAGACCTGCTTTTAGTTTTTTATAAATGTTTAATGCAAAATGACAGGAAAGAATGTAGAGATTGTTCTGCCTCAGTTGACCACAAAATATCTTACTTTTGGATGAAGATTCCTATATAAAGAAGAGGTTCTGAATTTACTCATACTTCAGCACACGTTAAAGACAACAAAAGCATAACATAAAGGAAAAATAAGATCTAGTCTTGTCCTTTCTTATTAAGAATAGGGTACCATTTACTGCTGCAATTAGTCTTAAAAGTTTATACTATTAGTATTGTGTTTAAAAAAAAGGAAGTCAGCAGTGTCCAGTGCTCAGACTGGCTTCAGACTACAAAGAGAAGCAACTAACTTCCAAACTTATTTCACTGTGGAACAAGAAAATTACTAAATGCTTTCATACTTAAAACGAGGGCTAACCATATCAGAGGTAGTACAATGACATTTAGACATAATAGTGTATATAGTGTCAATGTGTGTTAAAAACCAAAAATATTTCAACTGTAAAGAAACACAGCTGTTCATAACAAAATGTCAAGTCTCTTTTGTTTGTTTGTAAGGATGACATTTGGAGTTTTTGCACACCTCTCAGTATTGACCTAAACCGTTAGTCTCATTTGAATTAACCTAAATTACCTGTCTCACCACTTGCTCAGAAAACACTAAATTTTTTTTCTGTATTTCCTCATATGTCCTTCTGCGAATTATCTATCCTGTAAAGATTTTTTCTTTAAATCTCACCCTACCACCAAAAATTACATTTACTGCTTAATTTTTTGTTACTGATGTTTCCTGCCTTCTTTATTCTACTGTGATTTCATGTGGCAGTACTCCTTAGTCCACTTCATCTACAGATACCTTCATAATCTTATTGCCTGATTTGTTGTCCTCTAACAAACAGCATAAAAACACTTCTTCATTCTTAATCCTTCTTCATATTTGCTTCTGTATCTGTAAAACGAGAGTTGGTATTGAATGTCACCATAAAAAAGATAGGCATACACAAATTGCCTTCATGCAGTGTTACATTGCTTTTTTTTCTTGTGATGCATGATTTCTTAGTGTGTTAAATTATGACACAAGTAGAGATTATTCAATTCTTTTTTTTGCAGAGCCAGTACAAATAGTCCCTGAGCCTCACTGAGGCTTCAAGGTACTTAACTAGTACAGTTAGTAGTGTAGTATTCTCTCTTGATAAATAACTCCTCAAAATATTTGTGTGATACTCTACTTCCAAATTTACAATATGGTACAAACGTGTGAATAAAAACCGATGATAACCTTTTTGAAATTGGCTTCTTGAGTCTGTGAGACAGCTAACTACATGCTAGATTTTGACAATCACTAAGGATTCAGTCTTATACTGCAGTAAGAATTGAAACAAAATTTTCTAAAGCTATTGAATCCAATCTTCTGGTTTTAATTTTTTGTAACTTCAGTTTTTGTTTTTAGTCATTAAAAGCTTTTTGACAGTCTAAAGAGTTGCTGTTTATTTTTTTCCTTTTTTCTTTTGTTTTGTTTGATTTTTAAGCCTATAAGCAGCACCTGGTACGATTACTGGGGTGCCGAATATGGCACCTACAATTACAATCCTTACATTGGAGGTGTTGGAATTCCAGTTGCAAAACCACCAGTAACGACAGAGAAAAATGGATCACAGACTGTCAGCATATCAGTCTCCCAAGGTAAGCAATGAAGTGAAGTTTTGTTGGGGTTTTTTTTTCTGTTATACTGTATTCGACACTTCAGCACATCACACTATTTTAACAATCTGTGTGTTACGTGGAAAGAATTACATTTCCTATATGCCACATTTTTTTTATGTGAGAGAATATGGTGTGAAACTTGTATTTAAAACAGCCCAACATAGCAGAAAATCTTATTTTCTAACATTTTTGAATGCACTATAGGCAGTTTTAAATCCTTCCTGTTTTCGCAGGAAATTTTGGAAGCTATTTTCTAGCTGGCTCTAACTCTAAGGAATGAAGTGGCACACTTGTTTGGTTTGAAGGAGCACTACTGAACTAGGGTGATAGATCTTTCCCCCAAGACACTGGGGAAAAAAACTTTGGTTCTTGTTTGAGAGCTGTTGTCTTAGGAAAAACATATGCAGATTTAGTCATGTGTGATGTCAAAGTGACTGTGAAAAGAAATAAGGGTGTGTTTCACAGAAATTTAGTATTTTATTAATTATGTATTTCAGGTCTATAAGAATCTTATGTTCAGTTCAGAGTATAAGTTTCTACAATCTGCTTTTATCGTGTATAAAAGGCAATCTTCTTGTTAGGGATACTGAGATTTTTTCAGTTTACTGTATACTGTATATCTATATTGCCTGCACAAGAAGTTAGAGTAACTAACTATATATGTCCTTGATATAATTCAGTTTTACCCTGTTTGTTGCCTTGTGTAGCTTTAGATGCACGTCTAGAAGTTGGACTTGAACAGCAGGCTGAGCTGATGCTGAAAATGATGTCCACGCTGGAGGCTGATTCCATTCTACAAGCATTAACAAATACATCTCCTACATGTAACTACATGTTGTCAAATCATTCTTTTCACATAATGATCATGATGCTTTGAAATTTTTCTAAGTGACTGCAGAAAAAATTAGTACAAAGTTGTATTTTGCTTGAATTTTCTTGTTAGGTGAAGCTTTAGAGATAGTTCTTTATTCAGATTTTTGAATTACATATGTACCTCTAAGACATTTTGTGAAACTGGTCATTCTAAAATGCTTTATACTACAGTGGAGGGAAAGTTTTCATTTTCTGATCTAGGTACAAGAAAATGTTAAGTTTCCTGTGTGAAGCTTCCTTCTTGCTGTTTGAAAGCTGCTTTGTACCAGTTTCACCTATTCTATGATGAGAATGAAAATATTTGGATGCAATTTTGAACTCAACTGTTCAGTAAACTTTGTTTTAAAAACATTCATAGAGTGGTTTACTTCTGAACCTATTTTCAGTGAGTTGTGCTGCCCATCTGGTTAAAATGTGTTACTTTGTAGCCCTCTGGGTACCTTAATATGCATGCAGTCATTGGCTGAATATCTAGGGATGGAATAGGTTTATTGACATCCTCAGTCTTTGCTTCTCTGGAAGTTCATTATTGTCTGCACTAGTTGTGCCATAATGCCTGAAAGAGATGTTCCGATTATTTGTCTTACCATTGTGTTATCAGGACACTGCTATAATATGTGTTTAGCAAGAACTGTGAAAATGTATTTGTATAAATCACTTTCCAAATGGTTTTTGTGGAGATGGAGATGTCTGATATTCAAGTATGCCTTTCACAGTATGGTAGTTAGTAGTCCAACACTACTGAACACTACATTGAAGATGTTCTTGTAAATTATAAAATGTGTCTTTTCCTTAAGTATAAAATGCAAGGAAATAATAATGAAATTACTTTTAGCAACTTTTCAAAATAATTAATGGGGGGATGGTACCTTGTTTTTTTTCTAGTAACGCAATCTCCTAGTGGAACAGATGACTCATTGCTGAGAGGATTACATGCTGCTAACCAAAATGCCCAGTTGATTGTGCAGTTGTCATCTATACCTATGCTGAGCGCGTGCTTCAACAAACTCTTTTCCATGCTACAAGTCCACCATGTTCAGGTATAGCATTTTGAACTTTGAAATGCTTTAATAATATTTCTCTCTAAATTTAAAAGTTGTTTTCCTATACTTCTTGCTACTTAAGATTCAGGTAACCTGTTATGTTATGTACTTTTTTGCTTGTGAATCTGTCATGGACAACAGTACTAATAACGTAACACAAGCTGCTGAAAGCTTTTATCAGAGGACATATCTTGTTACAGCTGAAAAAGTGGGTATACATTTTCGTATTTAAAAACAAGTTTGTATATTCACTGAATGATAATTGTTATCTTATTAATGAAAACTGTCACAAAGTGTTCAGTCTCCATTTCTGGAGGTTTTCAAAATGCAGTTGGATAAACCTCCAAGTAATCTAGCCTTTCTTTGAACAGAAGACTGGATTGGGTAACTTCCAAAGCTCCCTTCCAACCTGAATTATCTAGTGATTCTATATGTTAAATTTAAAAGTTTGCTTTTTGAAAAGTTAATGATTTAGCAATGCTTTTCTTGATTCATTTAAAGGAATGCCATGTGCGTTGTATATAAATGATTGGATGCCTGTCTGCCTCTTTATTTTAATAAAGTAACTGACTCCATCCCTCAATTGTTCTTTAAATATCTCATCCAGAATACAGTTTGTAGTGTAAACGACCTTGATGCTTCCCCAGAATATCTAATGAGTTATTTTCCTCAAGGGAATTATTCAGAGTACGCATCAGTGTCTCTGAGGTTTCCCATTAAATAAATAGGCCTTTTGAATAATTTTGGTTGACTGGGAAACATCACTTTAATAACATTTCAAAAGCTTATGTGCAAACCAGTATTACAGGTGTAAGGTTATGATAACAATATTTCTGAGCAGTGTGCAAAGCTGCTTTTGAAGAAAGTTCTTAAGAGAAACTTTAATATATTTAGAACAAATCAATCACAAAAACATTGCAGAAGCATTTGCTAGTTATGCTGAATTTGCCTTGAACATTATGTTTAGCAGAGTTTTCAAATCCTGTAAAGGAGAGAGTGGGTGTGTTATCAGTGAAACAGTAGCAGCTGAGAATATTGATAAAGTTTTTAAAATTGAAACTTTTATTGCTCTAGGGTTCTGAGTTCGGTCTCATGGTGAGGTTTGTTTCCTTTTTTTTCCAGCTTGAATCCCTATTACAGTTATGGCTCACATTAAGCCTGAATTCCAGCTCCTCTGGAAGTAAAGATAATGGCGCTGATATCTTCCTTTATAATGCTAACCGAATACCTGTCGTTTCCCTGAACCAAGGTAAAGTATATTAAATATGGGAAATAAATTTGTTTTATTGGTGTTTGTTTTTTTTTAATACCCAATATTTGCTAATAAAAAGTACTGCAGTAAGTACTTTTTACAAGATCAGTATTGGGATAATTTATGTGTTCTTGTTAAAGAACTCTTGGGCTCACTGTCTCAACTTGAAAAATATGTTGCTAATGTGTAACTGAGAGTTGATTCATTGAATTTTCATAATCTCCTTAGAAATTAAATTGTAAAATTTGTGGGGTTTAATTCATCATTATTCCCAAGAGGACTCTTCAAAATACACTTCTTAGTATAAGATGAACTGTGCAACTGTATGCACTTTTCTGACAGATTTCATCTCATTGTATACCATCCTATGATCCTTCTCTTAAGAAAGGGGTCAGTAGAATGTTAAAGCCCTATTACTTTTTAGCATCGGACTACTAAACTGATACAAAGACATGTTGAATTATTTTTTTTCTATAATATGTTATACTGCATAGTTGAGAAAATCCGAGGCATCTTTTGGTGATAATATAAAATATTTATGCCTGATATAATGAACCTGTTATGCTGACTTCCATGAGAGCATTTTGAAACCAGTTTCTTTACATTGTTTTCTTTGAGATGTCAGGATCTGGGCACTGTAGAAAGTTCTGTGGGCCAATTCCTGTGAAGTGTTGGTGAGGCTTCTTTTCCTAATTTCCTGGAACAATGGTTGTCAAAACAAAGTAAATAACAATACTAAATATAGCACCTTACAGTAAAAATAAGAAATCTATAGTAATATCCTGAAGATTAAAGCTTGGAAAAACCTGTTTTTCTTGACAGCTTCAGTAACTAGCTTCCTGTCAGTTCTGGCATGGTATCCTAATACCTTACTCCGGACGTGGTGCCTTGTGCTTCACAGCCTAACACTCATGACAAATATGCAGCTTAATGGTAAGTTTGGGTTTGGGGTTGGTTTTGGTTTTTTTATGTTGCCTGTTTTAGTGATGTAAGAACGAGTGTTGATTCCAATCCAGAACATTCCCTTTCTCATATAAGTACTTTTGTTGGTTCTCTGTAATTTCAAGCTTTTCAAGAGTGAGCTCCTTGAATTGCTTGTACCATGGGAAACAAAAACCCTACTGACAAAAGAGGATGTCATTATAAGTAGATAGGCAATGTCTTTTAAAGGTGCATTTTAGGACTAGAGTTGGACTGGGTGATCCTTATGAATCCCTTCCAACTCAGAATATTCTGTGATTCTAACGATCCCTGGAAATTGGCTTTGTAGTATGCGAAGAAGTATCAGAGAGGAAGGATTAAGGTGCTATGAGAGAGATTCATGTTCTTCTGATGTGGTAGGAATATTTTTGTAAATATGCAAGCTTCAATCACTACATATGTTAAGCTATCTGGAAATAAGCCTCCAGAAGCTGAATCTATTAAAAAAGAAATCCAGCCATTTCATTTCCCTATGCACACCAGCTTATCTCACATTCTCTATATTGCTCCATAGCACACTAGAAATCATGTCACTTTGTGGATGAGATTTTGACACAAGACTGACAGAAATTAAAGGAAGTAATTTTTAAATGAAATTAAGTTTCTATATGGCTCACTATGATAGGACAGCTGTCATGAGGAAAGCTTTGGTGACCTTGTCCTCAAGGCTAAAGAAATACCAAATAGTGAGAATGTAGACACTGGAATGTTTTAAAACCTACATGTTAGCCACGTAAGAGCTCTTTTAAATTCTGTTTTCCCTCCAAGCATATGACTAGAGACGGTACTTACAGAAGAAGGCATGAGCCACCTGAAGATCACACTTCTATGAAGCAGTTTGCTGTTCTGAGGTGGCACAGTTGTTCTCCAGAATTTTCATCAAAGATTCTTATGAATCTTTTTTCATATTTGCCATTTCAAATCATTGACTTTGGGATGCAGTTTTTTCTTAAAATTTTTACCTTCTGTCCCCTTTCTGTGATGTTATTTAGATTCAGTCTTATGGAAATCTGCTGAAATTTTTGCTATTAAGTAAAGCCGTCAAGCTCTGAGTAAATTAACGAAAGAGGCTTAAGTAATATTCACAAACTGAGATTATAATCTTATTCTTGATATCTGAGAATGGAACGTAGACGGATTTGTAGGATAACAGTGCCTGCAGTTAACAAGCACATGTATTGTCAGCACTCCAGTTTGTGACTGTAGAGTGCCATTTTCCAAAATTTATGCGGTGTGTATCACTGAGATCATACGTGAATCTCTTCCAAATTGTATGAGGCTCAGTGGTGTGCTCTGACACTAAGAGGCAGCTGTGTGTGTTTGCAGGAGTTTCTTTGGTAATTGCCTGAGATCAGTAGGTGATTATGTGAATAAAAGGCTGCTCAAGAGCAATGTGATTCACCACGGGCACACTTCAGCATGTGCACATGGTTGTGGATTTTTTTTGTATCTAGGATTGTGAGCCCAAGGTTGGAGTTGAGTTGGAAAGGGTTGGAGATGCAAGCTTGGTGGAGGGTAAAGAATAGGGTTGAAAGTGTGTCTCCTATACATGTGTGTGGATTAACACAGCTGTATATCCCTTAACTGCCCATTTTCCTATACTCACTGAGGGAACCAGCAGCTAAGTAGGTATAAGCACCCATCAGATCTCTTCTGTGCCAGGATTCCTCAGCAGCTGATAATTCGACATAATCTTCTTTCTCAATGACATTGAGTTGTCACATTTAAAGAGTGAAATAATCTGTATTAGATTCTTGACTATTGAAGGTGAGATCCATCAGAGCACTTCTTCAATCAATTATTTTGGGTTTTGTGTTCTTTTGTTCAGAACTGGGGCTTATAATAGTCTCTTGAGTCATTGCAGACAGCATCTCATAGAAGTTCTCATCAACTTAGAATATTCAAGATGAAGCACAAATTGTTTAGGTCTTGACTGTATTGACAGATTGTGGTTAGGTTTATTTATTGATTTATTTTTAAACCACTAAGATGTCAATTACAGTCCATTGGGAGTAATTTAAATTAGCCTTGCTAGATGTGTGTAGTTATAAAATGAGGCTCTTTTCCCTTTTAGTATCTAAAATACAAGCCCCTTACTTATGTCAACTGCAGCTGAATGTAATTTTAGTGATAATGATTTGTCTTAAATTTCAAATTAGTTTATAAGTGGAAGTTTAAAAAACAAACAAACAAAAATCCAACGACAGAAGGCAGTAGTAAGTATAAATTCAAGAGCTATGAGCTTAGGGGGCTCTTAGTAACCTGAGTATCAGTTTCATTTTCAACGTATATCATGATATACTCAAAAACACCCCCCAAAACCAGCCAACCAACACCATAACCACTCTCCAACAACCTATATACCTAGTTTCCTTAGAGGAAAAATCAGTGTTCTCTACGTTTTATTTAAGTAAATGCTCAGATTCAGTAGGGGGAAAATAAACTTTATCAGTTCACCCAGACTGCTGTATAAAGGCACATCCTGCAATGGAAGGCCTCTCTGTTTTTCTGACATCTTCAGTTTTCTTTAAAAAACCATGTGAAATTGTGTACTTTCTTGTTACAGGCTTGTCCCCCACCCAGACAAGCCTTAACCTGTTCATCCTTTGCATTATCAAATGTGTGCTAGAGCAGGCTTGTTGTCTGCAGTGGAACTGGAATGCCATGGGATGCTTTTTTGCTTTTATTCAACTGCAGCTATTGCCATACCATCAATCATAGCCATACAGGCCTGTTCCACTACTGATCTTGATAAATCAATGCAAAATTATTTGTATTGTGAGCATTAGTTTTCTGCATTTTATCTAAAGCAAGAAATCTGTTAATAGTTTAAAAATATCTGTTTATAGTCTAAGATTTGATAAAGGGAAAACTTACTCTGAGTTATCTTCTCCTCCCATCTTCCTGTAAGGATTTCTTCTCAGAGCAAGTGTTTTTCCAATGCTGTATTTATTTCATTGTGCTGAAAGTGTTTCAACTGAGATGGAAGCAGTCAGAGTTTAGTTCTGGTTTTGACAAAGATGTTTCCCTTCTAGTTGTGATCTTTAGTTTAACTCTCCTTAGTTTAAGGAAATTATTGTGAATCATGAAGACTCTGAAAAACAGAATGACTAGTAAGTAGGTCAGGATTTGTTTCTTTTAACAACTTCCCTAATTAAGAAACTTATCTTGGGATATGAAGGAGTGCCATCCAAGCTGTTGTTCCAGAGCATCACTTCTTCGTGATTTAAACTTTTATATATGATGACATAGTCTGAAAGAGATCACATCTTCAGCATGTAATAAACTGTAACTTCATTTAGATAGGTGTAATAATATAAGAATATATTTTTATTCAGTAAGTGGCTGTGCTTTTTTCAAGCTGTGTTTTGAATTGATTCAATATATCACTACTGAAGGAGTAAGAGTTCACATTTAATAAAGCTCATTCATTTGATCACTGAAGGGTGTATTTTAATTCAAATTCTGGTCTTCAAAGTTCTGATCTGTGAAGCTCCCTGCAGTTTTAGTCAATGATGAGAAGTCTGTGCATGTGCCAAGGACAAAAATATTTTGATTTTTTACAGGATAACTGAACACTTGGTCTCTGTCTGACAAACTAAAAAATGCACTTAAGCCTTGTTAAAATGTTGGACTAACAAAAAGAAACAAGTCAAAATATCTGTATGTATTGCTTCTACAAAATTAATTGCTATTTTCAGGAATACTGCCTTAGCAAGCTTGGAACAGTGATGGAACAGTTTTGGGGGTTTATATGTATACTTAGAAGAAAAGTTAAAATTGTAGTCCTGAGTAAGCAGCTTTGAGTTGCTGATTTAGCTGAGAATATTTCTGTATCATGAAATAAATATAAGGAATTTGCACTATAAATGTTTGATTTACACTTAGTGCTTAAGATTACAGATTTAATTTTTATGTCTTTATTTTTAAGCTGGTCCAAGCAGTGCCATTGGAGCTCAGGAAAGTACTGCCCAATTGTTGGTGTCAGATCCAAACCTCATTCATGTGTTAGTGAAATTTCTTTCTGGCACTAATCCTCATGGAACAAATCAACACAGTCCACAGGTAATGAGCAATTAAAATAAGAGAAAAACTCTTTGTAGTAGAATTTCAGCACACTGGACAGAAACATGTGTTATTTGTTATGTATTATATCCTTGTCTTGTTTCTTTTTCTGGCTAGTCTTAGTTGGTTCTGATGAGCAACCATAGGGAAGTTCATGTTGTTGATACACTCTGTGTAGTGCGAGTATATTTTTGGAACTCTCTGGAGACTTGCCACAGGGAGAGGATGCCATGTGAGATGTTAGTGAAGTATTCCATTCAGTTAGTTTCCTGAATCTTGTTGGATTGGGATAGAAATGCCAATGAAGATTTTGAGTTTAAGTATCTAAGAATTCCAGAATTTAAAATTATGCTTTTATTTGCTGCCTGATTTGTGCTTTTAGTTTCTGGATTCATCTGGTGTCCGCTGCCTCTCCTAATTTCAACAAATGTTTTTTTTTGCTTTTTGTAGTCTTTGAAATGTCTGCAAATAGTGATTAAAAAAAGGCCAGGCTAACTTAATTGTATGTAATATTTGACAGAAGTCTCAGTTTAAGAGGCAGAAAATACCTGGTATTTCCAGGTTATTTTTTTCCCAGCAAATTTTCCAGAAAATATGTAGTCTATTCCAGAACTTAAACTCAGCACAGTGCTGCTAATTTAAAGTACTTATGTAAATATGTAGCTTGTGAAAAAACATTTGGATTAGCTCAGAAATGTATTCCGTGTGAAATATAATTTGCATTACTGAAAAGAGATTCCCAAGCTGAAAAACGAGTCTTAGACAAAGAACTGAATTTCTTGCTTTTGACTCAGGGTTAGGAATTGAAAAATATGTAATATAAATTGATATGGATTAGTTCTGTAAAAGTGCTGTAAAATTTTCAAAAAGCAAGTTAAGCTACTTGCAATACTTAGAATACTTCTCTGTTTGTAGAAGATGTTTTTGTTAGATACTGCTTAATGTTCTTGAAGACATTTCAGTCTTCATATATAATACTTACTAAAATGTCTTTCCCTCTAGGTTGGACCAACAGCAACACAAGCTATGCAAGAATTTCTTACTCGATTACAAGTGCACCTTTCTTCAACTTGTCCTCATATGTTCAGTGAATTTTTATTGAAGTTAATACATATACTTTCAACAGAAAGGTAGATCTTACTGATGTTTTTTCCTTTCATGCCCTCTTTTTCTTTCAAATCTGTGTGATTGGGAATCATAACTAAGATGTATATATCCCACCTTGTCATACTATCAAGTTACGTATCAATGGAAATCTTCATTGTTGCTGCAGCACTACAAGCAGGTTCTGAGCTGCTTCTGGCATGTGGAAGAGTGCATCTGGAATCCACCCACAGCCGTCTGTGTGTGAGTGACAGTGAAGAGAAGCACTAGAATTCTGAACTGATTTTAACTAGAGCTAAGATATAGGCCTTGTTGAAGTAATCCCTAAAATAAGGACACTGTTGAGCTTACCTATTATAAAAAGTATTTATTCTAAGAGGCCTGAATTAACACAAGATTTTAGAAATTATTCAATAGATTGTGAAAATAGTATGGATGGCTTTTTGCACAGGGTAGGATGAAATATAAGATTGCTTAATTCTCTTTATGCAATATGCGTATTTATTGCTTTGTCTTTGGTGAGGTTTTTTTCTCTTCACATGACAATGGAAAACATCCTCTGCCCAACTCTCCTGGGGCCTACTGATGCCCACTAGTGTAGTCAAGTGCCTCTGGCCAGGAGAGAGATAAAAGCTTATGGCTTGTCTTTTACAACTCTGCTTCTTCAAGGCTGGTCAACGGGCAAGTGACTGTATATACAGTGTTACACCGGAAATACGGCAATTGTTTATTCTGAAGTACATTGGGAATAATTTCCTTCTAGTATAGATGTTACACTCGTCCCCAGACAAAGGCTTTGTATAATTAGGGATGAGCTTCCTCAGTTCTGGCTTCCCAGTAGGTGGCACTTTGGTGTTACCTATTGTTTAATCTTAAAGAAAATGATTTCTGCCTTCTAAGAGATTTTACCTTAGTGACTTAATTTATGGGGGTGGTGTTTACCAGGTTACATTGATGTTTATACGACTTATATAAAACATGTCATAATACAATAAAATCATTAATTCACAGTGAATCTTGGAATACATGTCTGCATGCTAGCATTTATTTGAAATAAGCTAATGAGAGCACTGAAAGGGTAGGTTTTGAAATGTGTTAGGGTTTTTTTGAGTCAAACCAAGTGGGAGACTGAAATATCATAAAATGGGAAGCAGAACACCAGAAAAGGATTTAGATTGTTATGTCTAAGAACTCAGGTAGTTACTGAAGGGTACCACATCTGATCAAGGCATACAATTAATTGTGAAGAAGAGCAGAGCAGTATTTTACTCTTTAGAATTAATAAATGCCAAATATTTTCTTCAAGGCTTTTTCTATAAACTGTTTTGGTCTGTATGTAATTTTAAAAGTTACAGGAACATTAATCAATGTGAAAAGATACAGAGAAGTATATAAAAAATCAGTAAGTAATGCTTCAAGAATTAGCATAAGTTCTATTTTAGATATATTGATTCAAAAGGTTCATTTTGTAGTCCACCACTATACGTGTAAAAGCAATTGGTTAAATAAACGTATCCCTAAGAGAGATCCTTCAAGCAATCAATCTACACATACTAACCTGTGATATTTTGAGTACCTTCTCATAGTCTTATGTATAGTTACTATTTAGATAGCAAAAAACTGACCATTCTTCATCCTACCTCCGGGGTGGGGACTGGGGACATACAAAAAACAAACCCTTGGGAAGAAAAAAAAAAATCATGATTTCCTTTAAGAAAAGAAAAATCTAATGGTATTAAAGTGTTAGGGGACTGCTTCCCATGGGTATTTTCTTGCAAACATAGACACTTTTCATCTGGAACTGAACAGGGCTGTATTCCAAGTCTATACCTACAAAACGAACTGAATTCTAAACAAAAAAAAAATTGGATCCTAGACTTTTTAGAAGGTCACTTTTTGATCCTTTGAGGTGTCAGGAAAGTGATGGCATGAGCAGGCTATGTAATGACCAATATATTAAAAAATTATAAATGGCAGTTTGTAATATCTCTTTTTTCTTTTCCTTTTCCTTTTTTTTTTTTTTGTCTTTCAGGGGTGCTTTCCAGACAGGCCAGGGACCATTGGACGCACAAGTGAAACTCTTGGAATTTACCCTGGAACAGAATTTTGAAGTTGTATCAGTTAGCACTATTTCTGCAGTAATTGAGTCCATAACCTTTCTTGTGCATCATTACATTACATGTTCAGACAAAGTAATGTCTCGCAGCGGCTCAGACAGCTCTGTGGGTGCTCGAGCATGTTTTGGAGGGCTTTTTGCCAATATTATCCGTCCAGGTGATGCCAAAGCAGTTTGTGGAGAAATGACAAGGGATCAACTTATGTTTGATTTATTAAAGCTGATAAACATTTTAGTTCAACTGCCGCTCTCCAGTAACCGAGAATACAGTGCCCGTGTTCCAGTAGCAAGCAGTACTACAGACAGCGTGTCTGATGAAGAAAAGGTTTCAGGAGGCAAAGATGGCAATGGAAGCAACCCTAATACTCAAGGATCAACTGCATATGTGGCAGACTTGGTGTTAGCCAACCAACAAATTATGAGCCAGATTTTGTCTGCGCTTGGCCAGTGTAACAGCAGTGCTATGGCAATGATTATTGGTAGGTATTTCCTGAAAAAAGCGGACATTCTTTAGGGGTGGTGAAACATTTAAAACTTCTACAAACTCATAACTTGGGTGTAGACATGAAAGAATGTGTCACAGAAATGACAGGAAAAAAGAGACAGAGAAGAAGTGAAAGGGGGAAGAGATATGTAAAAAAACTCCTATCGTGAGGTGGGAGACAGTAATTGAAACCAAACAGGAATGTGTTTGGCATTCGAATTTGCTGAATCTCAGAATGATTAATGTTAAAGGGGCCTCTGGAGATTGTCTAGTCCAACCTTCCTGCACAAAACAGAGTCAACTCAGAACCTGCCTCAGACAACAGGTTGCTCAATACCTCAGTCCAGTTGGCTTTTAATTCCTCAGGGGTAGAAGCTCCACAACTGCCCTGGCCAACCTGTTACAATGTTCAATCATTCTTGAGACAGAAAAGCCTTTTTCATATGTTTAAATGGAATTTCCTGTATTTAAGTCTGTAGCCATCACACACCTCTATGTGTGTGTTAGAATGAGTCTAAAGTTTGTACTACAGATACCTTACCTCAGTTGTTCTCTATGTATTGGATTATTTTCCTTTTTTTAATAGTTTCTGCAAAAGACAAATTACAATATTGTCCCTTTCACAGAATACGTTAGCTTTTCCTCTGTTTTACCAGAAATCACATTAATATCGCATTCTAGGAGTTCCAGTAATATATTTGTGGGTCAGATCTTCCTCCTGTGAACAAGTGAGGAAGCTGATCATACTTTGAACAGCAAAGTTTCTGTTTGTTAGACTTGTATCTGAGGTACGTTTTCTCAGAGAGACAACCTATGTGACTTGCTTCTGAGTAGTGATGATAGCAAAGAGTTTATTTGCACAAATTACACCACTGGCTGAAATACTATGAATGTTTCCATGTGTGCAAAACTGGAAAAACATTTTGCAGGAGTGCAGACAAAGACCTTGCACTCTGTTTCAGGTGTAATAATTGTAAAATTTTTCCTTTTTATAGTGATTCCCTTGTTTTGAAGAAAATTGCTCTGGCCTTTCCTGTGCTGATCGCTTTTAAGCAGATGTGAGACTGTTATTCAACGCTATTATCAGAAAACAGTGTACTCGTTGGATGTATATTAGACCAGTGGTTCATTTTGGCATAAAAGCACAAAAAATAGGAAAAATTAGTAATCTCCAGTAGTCAAATAAACAGGAGACAGGATTTGACAAGCCTGGATTGTGCTGTTGGAACCTTCCCGAAATTAATTCCAGAACATGTCCTCCATTACTCTGGGTAGTTAGTGTCATATTGCAAATACACTATGAACACTGAAAGTAGTTTGTTCTGGGAATGGGGTTTTGTTCTGACTATGTGGTTTTTTTGAGTGATATTCACATATTATTCTCCTCAAATTTGATGTCTTTCTAAACTGCTAATTTCTGTCCAGCAGTTGTTTCGCGTTTTTTAAAAGGCAATTCGGAAAGATAGTGTTGTTTAAAAATGTTTTTCATTGAATTCAGGATACTGGGCCAGCTGATTCCTTCAGTGGATTGTTCCTTCCAAGGTCTTTAAATATAAGTTATTGAAACTAATTTGTTTATGTATTTTGGGAAGATGCAACACAGCTGTTTGTGGTTGTAGTTCCTTCATCAAAAACTATTAAGCTCTCTCCAGACAATTTCTGTGAACAAAACATTTTTCCCAGACTGCAGCCAAGGTATATATGATCCAAAAATCAGTTATCAGCTTATACTAGTAAACGTATAATAACTAATGCAGCATGGAAAGGTACTCCCAGGAAAGGTAAACAAGATGTCTGCAAATGTGTGCTGATAGATAGTGGCTCTGGTGTAAAAATTTGTGCTAATAATGTTAATATACTGCAACTGGTGAGCCATTTGGTCAGGATGCCGGGTGGCCTTGAATAATTCACTTGGCACATGAATTTGAAACGTTTTTCTTTCTGGTTTTTCTTTTATGACCATCTTGTCTGTTTCATTAGGGTTTTATGCTTTGTCATTAACAAACTATGAAAATCATACACTTAACAGTATTCACCTCCTATGCTACCTTCTCCTCACCTGGAAGTCCTCATAGCAGACTCACCTTATTTGACCTCAGCTTTATAATTCATTACATTTAACTTTGCTAGACTGGGCAAAGGCTGAGTCTTAAGACTTCTTTCTCTATTTCCATGCATCCAATGCTTATCAATATTTGCTTTCTTGACAGCTTGAAGGTGGTTAAAGTACTACACCTGTGAATTCTCTTGCCAAAATGTTTATCTGAGGCGCGTTCCAAAGATCACTTGAGCACACTGGTTTTTATTATTGTTTTTAGTATAACTTGAATTTTTCTAAATGGGACAGGATTATTTCATGGTGTCCTCGCATTCCAATCTAAACCCAGTTTTAAAAGCTCTTCCAGACTGAAGTCATATGATTCATGAGACAGTAGTTTTTATGGAAGACTATTAATTTGCTTTCTGTCCTTCATCTCAGTAGTGTATAATCAATACTGGCAAATATTGATATTCAGAAAATCCTCATGCATAAATCCTGAGCTGTAACACTGAGAAGCAGAATTTCAGGAACACTAATGGCAATTTATATGATCTTGAAAACTGGTCCATTTGTACTTAGTAAAATCCATGTGAGCATTTAAATATCCTTGAGTTCTCTTATGTGCTGTAATGGTTTGATAAATATCAGTTGGTGACCTTTGAATTATTTCTGTTTTCACTAAGGTGCAAGTGGCTTGCATCTCACTAAACATGAAAACTTTCATGGTGGCTTAGATGCAATATCAGTCGGAGACGGGTTGTTCACTATCCTGACAACACTTAGCAAAAAAGCAACAACAGTTCAAGTGATGCTTCAGCCAATTCTTACCTACATGGCCTGTGGGTACATGGGAAGACAGGTAAGTTCCCTTAGGCCTGCTGTGCTTCAAGGAAATTTATAATACTAAATTCTGTGATCCATTATAAGATCAGAAACTGAGTTAGTGCTGTGTAAAAGAAATGTTAACATTTTTTACAACCTCACTTCAATTGGGTGCTGCAGTTAGGGAGCCCTCCCTCTGTTGCCTGAGAGAGAGAGAGAGACTTTCTGTAAGGATATTTTGACATTCCTGTAAATGTTCCTGGCCAAAGGCTTGAAGATGGATTGGATATTGTGTTATGTGCAGGTGGGAAAGACATTTATTGTGTTCATATTAGTGTGCACTTTAATGTTCAATATTCTTATTTCCCTTCAGCTGCTCACCCTGTGCATTTGATCTTTTCTTTACCACAGAGACTTCTACATAAGGAATTGAACCATGTGGAACATGGTATTCCTCTCTGCATTCCTATGGCAGAGAGGTCAACTGTGGTGGCATTTCCTCTCTAGGAGTTTTGCCTACTAGAAGGGGAGGCTGAGAGCTGTCATGCATATTTCTGCCATACTAATTTTGTATGAAACCACATATTTCTTATATATTTTTCTTCCAGGGCTCTCTTGCCACTTGTCAGTTGTCTGAGCCACTGCTCTGGTTCATTTTACGAGTGTTGGATACAAGTGAGGCACTGAAGGCTTTCCACGATATGGGTAAGATTGTTTTTTCTTTAGCTGCATCAAGTAAAAGAGTTATTATACATTTTTTTTGCACTTAAAGAAAGAATCCATGTATGTGTCTAGAGGGATCAGTTTACTAAATAGGCCTTTGCTTGTGTGGAATCTATTGCATGCTTCTGAGCAGTATTGGGTTTTTTTTCCTCTCTGCCCACACTATATACAGGTGGTGTTCAACTTATCTGTAACAACATGGTAACAAGCACAAGAGCTATTGTTAACACAGCAAGAAGCATGGTTTCAACTATTATGAAATTTCTTGATTCTGGTCCCACCAAAGCGACAGATAGCAGTTTGAAAGCTAGAGTTCTAGCTTCGGAGCCTGATAATGCAGAAGGAATTCACAATTTTGCACCTTTGGGTAAGTAATACTTCTTTCTCTGGATTAATATCCACTGGTCATTTGAATCTGTATCAAGTTCTTAACAAAAAGCTTTGCAATAGTGTCAGATGTTGCAATACTGTTAAATTGTCTAATCAGAGCAGTTGCTGGTATTTCAAGATAATGCTGGGGATGAGGTTAGTCTTCTCCTCCACAGGTAATAAGACCTCATGTGGGCAGGAGAAGGAAGGAAAGGGAGTGATCTGTACCTGATGAAGTCATGCATCAAGGCGAGCCCGTTTCTCCTCCCCTAGGTCAGGGGATGCCTAGTTCCAGCCCACATCTGCCATAGACACACTAAGACTCACTGATTTCACTTGAGGCACATCGGGTTTGATGAAGCTGTTAGAGAAGAATAGCAAAATTGGATGACAGAGAATGAAACTGAGCTGGGTCAAACAGTAGAAGAAGCTGGAGCATAAGGCTAATACTGCTGATGGTGTTCTCACATCTACACCTAACTGCTTTGGTGTTGCCTGAATGAGCATTTGTTAGAAGTGCAATGCTTTTTTGATATCAATACAATGGCTTTTAGTTAACTAAAAGGCCTGTGTTGTAAGATGTAGAGGTACTGCAATACCTTACAAAGGCTCCTTTTCACCACTAGTGCCTTTATGTTTTCTGTTGCTGCCCACTAGCCTAGTGTAGCCCTTGCATAGAATCATAGAATCAGCCGGGTTGGAAAGGACCTCTGAGATCATCAAGTCCAACTCTCAGCCTGGTTACTAGACCATGGCACTAAGTGCCACATCCAGTCTCATCTTAAAAACCTCCAGGGACGGAGAATCCACCGCTTCCCTGGGCAGCCCACTCCAATGCCTAATTACCCTCTCTGTAAAGAACTTCTTCCTAATATCCAACCTAAACTTCCCCTGGTACAGCTTAAGACCATGCCCTCTTGTCTTCCTGATAGTTGCCTGGGAGAACAGACCAACCAACCCCCACCTGGCTACAACCTCCTTTCAGGGAGTTGTAGAGAGTGATGAGGTCTCCCCTGAGCCTCCTCTTCTCCAGGCTAAACAACCCCAGCTCTCTCAGCCTCTCCTCATAGGACTTGGGCTCGAGTCCCTTCACCAGCCTTGTTGCTCTTCTCTGGACCTGCTCCAGCACCTCAATATCCTTCCTGAACTGAGGGGCCCAGAACTGGACACAGTACTCCAGGTGTGGCCTCACCAGCACTGAGTACAGGGGAAGAATCACTTCCCTGGTCCTGCTGGCCACACTGTTCCTGATCCAGGCCAGGATGCCATTGGCCTTCTTGGCCACCTGGGCACACTGCTGGCTCATGTTCAGCTTTTTGGGAGTCTCAAAACTCCCAGGTCCTTTTCTGCCTGACTGCTCTCCAGCCACTCTGTCCCCAGCCTGTAGTGCTGCAGGGGGTTGCTGTGACCAAAGTGCAGGACTCAGCACTTGGCCTTGTTGAACCTCATCCCATTGGAATCAGCCCAACTCTCCAGTCTGTCCAGGTCCCTCTGCAGAGCCCTCCTGCCTTCCAGCTGATCGACACTCCCCCCCAGCTTGGTGTCATCTGCAAATTTGCTAATGGTGGACTCAATCCCCTCATGTAAATCATCAGTAGATATATTAAACAGAACTGGGCCCAACACTGATCCCTGGGGGACACCACTAGTGACCGGCCACCAACTGGATGCAGCCCCGTTCACCACCACTCTCTGGGCGCGGCCCTCCAGCCAGTTCCTAACCCAGCAGAGAGTGCCCCTGTCCATGCCACCTTTTCCAGGAGTATGCTATGGGAGGTGGTGTCAAAGGCTTTGCTGAAGTCCAGGTAGACCACATCCACAGCCTGTATTCATACAGTGTGTCTCAGTGACAAGAGGGGAGAAAGAAAGGATTAATTTTAAAATTTCTGGAGAAATTGTTGAACAAGAGAGAAGTTCATACAGTCCTGTCATTCAAATTTAAGAGTGTCAAAAATAATGAAATTAAAAAAGAAAAGGAAAAGAGGTTTATTTGGCATAATAGGGGGGCATTAGAAATCTTCTACCTTGCTCTTCACAAATTTCTAAAAGGTAAATTTAGGAATCATGCAAATGTTGGTTCTTTATCACTTTAAATAGTAAAAAAGTATGTATGGTGGTAGGCTCTTGCATACCTTATCTCCCAACTTATGAAGTTCTGCAATTCTTGATGTTCTGCCATAAGTGCATCTATCTTAATATTTAACTTACAGTCAGGAGCTTGCTTTTGAAATTAACCTTCCAGTTTTCCTCAGTACATTCTGATTCTCATCATGTTGCAGAATTTGGTTATAAAATTGTTTATGTTGTAATATTTAAACCTTTAAAACCTTCATTATGTTAACTATGAATTAAATGAGTTCAAGTTCTAAGCATACTGTTCAACCTGCACCTTTCTGGTTGGTTTGTTTTTGTCACATACTCTTGAGAGTAAGTTTAAGATTTTGGTAGCAGGTGTCCCCTAGCAAATTTCAAGGACGTGCACATGCATATAGATGTATAAACTGCCTATTTAAAACAGTCTGAGTAAAATAAAAATAACTCAGCAGTTGGCATTATTACAAATATGATGTTATCAATAAACCAAAACAGATGAGACAGGAAAAAAAGTGTTTTCCACAGTTCAGGTTGTAAATTAACCTGAGTTTTATTAATAAACATTAATAATCAATATTAATGGTGCTGTTTTTGAAGGTTCAATCACCTCAAGCAGTCCCACTGCCCAGCCTGCTGAAGTGCTATTGCAGGCTACTCCTCCCCACCGACGGGCTCGGTCTGCAGCATGGTCGTACATATTTTTACCTGAGGAGGCTTGGTGTGACCTCACAATTCACCTTCCTGCAGCTGTGCTGCTCAAGGAGATCCACATCCAGCCTCACCTGGCCTCTCTGGCGAGTAAGTAGATTCACTGACATTGATGACAGTTCAAAAATGTGAAGGGTAGTATTTAGAAACAATACAAAGTGTAATCAGAGGAACTAAAGCTGAGAAGTTTTTTGAATAATGCCCATAAAATAAGTTTGCAAAGCTTGCTAGTTCTGCTTTCCTTGAGAATGGAAGGCCCTGCCCCTGCTCAGTTTCTTCTTGAGTGTAGTAGATGCCTTATGTTCCTGTTAATATGTCAAAAAAACCTTGTCATACTTCTCAAAACTCAGTGAGAACATGATATTGGTCAAGGGTCTTACGCAAAATGTATGGTAGTTGGAAATAAGTATGAGATTTTCAGTTCTTATTGTTGTAGCTCTGATAGGGAAAAGTGTGGTGTTTTTAGTGACAGGACTTTTCTTTATCTGAAGTCTTTGAAATAAACTGTATATACCATGTATCAAAAGGCATATCCATTTTAAGGTATACCATCGCTCAACTCAAATACTCCAGCTGCAGTTCTGTAGTAGCGTTTGCCTGAGATAATTTCAATAATTTTGTTCTCTTTTACATCGATACATGTTCAACACTTAAAATTTAAATGAGTACAGATTTTTAAATAGTGTTAAACCTTCTTATCTTACTCTGTAGCTTGCCCTTCATCAGTGTCTGTTGAAATAAGCGCAGATGGTGTCAATATGTTACCTTTGTCAACTCCTGTTATCACAAGCGGACTCACCTATATAAAGATCCAGCTGGTAAAAGCTGAAGTTGCCTCAGCTGTCTGCCTTCGTCTCCATCGTCCTCGGGATGCCAGTACCCTGGGGCTCTCTCAGATCAAACTGTTGGGCCTCACAGCCTTCGGAAACACCTCCTCTGCAACCGTCAATAATCCCTTCCTTCCCTCTGAGGATCAGGTCTCTAAAACAAGGTAAGGCTCTGGTATCAGTGGACAGTGTACTAGTTCATGGTTTAGGGTTTTTTTCCATGGTGTTTTCTGCTCTGTGTCAGGTGTTTCAGCAGCAAACTGTGCCTTTTTTTTTCCAATACAGAAGGCAAATATAAGCAGTACTTTTCACTTATTTAATTGCATGCTTAAATCTGCATATGTAAAAGGGAATGTTTCACCCCTGCAATGGTGAAAGAATACAAAGCACAGGAAAGCATTTAGAGTTGCATTTTGTGGTTTCAATGAGTAGGCAGTTGTCAAAAAAAATGAAGTACCGAAATATTTCTTATTCCTATTGAAGTCAATAGAGTTACATAATTTTTGGAGCAGGAATAGAAATAGAACAATGGAATGTTTTTTGGAAGTCATATCTAATATTTGTGTTTGCAAACATTTGAGAAATAGGAACTGAATGTTGTTACAATTCTGGCATATCAGCAAGATTTCTTTTCAAAAGCTTTTATTTGGTTAGGTGACATGTTGAGTTTCTTACTCATTTTTAAATAAAAATAAAAAAACCCTTAAAGATTTTAAAAAGAAGTGTCAAAGTTTTTCAACTTTGAATTTGATGTGTCGATTTTTGAGATTTTCTTGTTCTTAAATTTAGCTTATTAAATTGTAAAAACTCATTAATTTAAATATTTCATCTTTGAATCTCAGTGTTGATGAATTTGAAAAGAGAGCATTGGAAAGTTTTAAAAACCTTTCTTTTTCTGGGAAAAACTTTGAGACCATAAGTAAATTTAGAGAATATGAATACTGCTTAGTGTATATTTAATAAAAACTGTATAACTGAAATTGGTCTTTGCTCTTGAATAGCAGTAAAAAAAAAATTTATAGCAAAATTATACCACTGATATATTTTTACATCAGAAAAGGTTATAATACAGACACACAAGAATAATCAGTGTCTAAAGAAAGATTGCGAGTGTATGTTCTTCATGTTCCCAGACTTGGGATCTGGATAGACTTGAGAGATGGGCTGATTCCAATGGGATGAAGTTCAATAAAGCCAAGTGCCGGGTCCTGCACTTTGGCCACAACAACCCCCTGCAGCGCTACAGGCTGGGCACAGAGTGGCTGGAAAGCAGCCAGGCAGAAAGGGACCTGGGGGTACTAATTGACAGGAAGCTCAACATGAGCCAACAGTGTGCCCAGGTGGCCAAGAAGGCCAATGGGATCCTGTCCTGTATCAAAAATAGCGTGGCCAGCAGGACCAGGGAAGTGATCCTTCCCCTGTACTCTGCATTGGTGAGGCCACACCTTGAGTATTGTGTTCAGTTCTGGGCCCCTCAGTTCAGAAAGGATATTGAGGTGCTGGAGCGGGTCCAGAGAAGAGCAACAAGGCTGGTGAAGGGACTGGATCATAAGTCCTATGGGGAGAGGCTGAGGGAGCTGGGGTTGTTTAGCCTGGAGAAGAGGAGGCTCAGAGGTGACCTCATCACCGTCTATAACTACCTGAAGGGAAGTTCTAGCCAGGTGGTGGTTGGTCTCTTCTCTCAGGCACTCAGCAATAGGACAAGGGGGCACGGGCTTAAGCTCCGCCAGGGGAAATTTAAGTTGGATATCAGGAGAAAATTCTTTACAGAGAGAGTGATTAGGCATTGGAATGGGCTGCCCAGGGAGGTGGTGGATTCACCATCCCTGGAGATTTTTAAACGCAGATTGGACGTGGCACTGAGTGCCATGATCTAGTAAATGGACTGGATTTGGACCAAGGGTTGGACTTGATGATCTCGGAGGTCTTTTCCAACCCAATCGATTCTATGATTCTATGATTCTATGTCTTGACATGTTTTATTGTGGCTTTTATTGTGGCTTTCAGCTTAATTTTGTAATTATCTCAAGAAAGTAATGATATGATAGCTATATTCAATAAACTTGGATATAATTTTGGTTTAGACATAACAGAGAACTTGCTCTCTTCTAATTAATAAATCTAATGCATCTAGGAGTACATTATTCCTGAAATAAAATTGTAAGTTTAATTTAAGATCTATATGTAAGTTTGCCTTTTTTTGAACTATGATAAAGGTTAACTGTGAAAACAAGTTAACCTGCTAGTTTAGAATTTGTCAGTGAAATGATGCCATTTATTTTGCCGTATTGTGCCAACTTAGATTGCCGTATTGTTCATGATGCTAGTTTGAATAGTAGTGGATTTTATAAATAAAGTCTAATTAATGTGTTTCCAAATTGATTCAATTACGATAGGTTTAGTTCTCAGGATTTATTATTAAAAGGAATTCTGAATGATATTGTCAAAGAATAAGAAAGACATGAGAGAAATGTAGTGGCTAACACATTTTTAATTGCTGTGCTTTTTCTGTATGTATTTTAAGTTATGTTCCTTAAGGTTCAGTGTAAGTTATTGTAGATGTGTATGACCATAAAAGTTTTAATGTCAGGGAATTTGTTCAGGTGTGTAATTTTAATGCCAACTACTATTGCATCTCAACTTCTTTTAATGTAAAAAAAACAAAAAACAAGGAAAAAAACCCCAAACAAAACTAAAAACCAAACCAAACAAACAAAAAAACCCAACAACAATCCACAACAGCCAAAAGAACCCAAACCCAAAACCACCCCACACCCTTCCACTATTATAAACATGTCCCCTTCTATCCTCCCCCCAGTAGGTTGGCCCTATTGGAAGAAATACTTATGAGAATCGAGAAATCTTGAGAAACTTTGATACTGAAACTTGCAGGCTCTTAACTCTTCCTACCCACAAATCCTGCCTTTCTTACAGTCTTAATCCAATGATTGTAACAGCATTACTAATGTTTATTACATTGTGGTCTTACATTCAGGCATTTGCTTTGCTCAGATGGTGTTTGATCATGACACGGAAGTTTTCTACAGTACTTGTCCTGTAGTCTAATACAGGTAGTTGTGCTGTAGATGAAAAATAACATAATAAGAAAATAATACATTAGCTCATTTTTATGTTTTCCTTTTCAGTATTGGATGGTTAAGATTATTACACCACTGCCTCACTCACATAAGTGATTTGGAAGGAATGATGGCTAGTGCTGCAGCACCCACGGCCAATCTGTTGCAGACATGTGCTGCTTTACTAATGTCACCTTACTGTGGTATGCATTCTCCAAATATTGAGGCTGTACTTGTGAAAATTGGGCTTCAGTCCACCAGAATCGGCCTAAAATTGATTGACATTCTTCTAAGAAACTGCTCAGCATCAGGGAGCGATCCTGCAGGTGAGTGCAATGTATTTCTTTTCAGTTGTTACTTAAAAACATTGCTTGTATAGAAGTACAAGTACAGTATATTTGTATGTTATTTTCAGATTCGGAATCTGGGTTGCCAGAACTTGCCACTGTGTTTTGTTATGCTTCTGAGTATCACAGTCTTTGTACGTGGGTAGTTCTGCAATAGTAGAGCAGTGCATTCAGGATTGTTTTGGGTTTTTGGAATTAGATAATGTTTTGAAGACAAAGAGTAGGATGTGCAATGTATCCTAAGTGTCTCTTACTTTAGATACTATGTCTAGATGTTTCAAAATAAAAAGCATCCATAAGTAGTGCTAAGGAAAACAAACAGCAATATTTGGGCAGCAATAGTCAGTATGAATTCTGAATAACACTAAACGTTGAAAATCTTTGTTTGTGGAGGTATGTAATTAAGATAGAACTACAGTCTATATCCCACAGTGAAATTCTGCAGAAGCTGTTCTGTTAATGCACTGAGGGGGTTGTATTTATGGTTTCATACCACTTTGCTGTTTTGTGGCTTTTAAAGGAAGAAAACTAAATTCCTGTTTTTCCTTTTTGGAGGTTGCTAACAGAAAACACTCTTTTTAAAATGGCTTCCATGACTTCTCTTTCCATGAGTTAGCGTTTCAGTGTAGATTGCTATCTTTTGCTGGAATGATGTTAGATAAGAGAGTAGTTTCCGGCAGGGCAGGAGATGAACGCAGTGAGAAGATGAATAGGAAATAATCTGAGGAAATCTTCAGCTGTTAGTCCCATTGATGGAAATGGGAGTTAAATAAGCTTCCAGTTTGAAATAAGTGTTTGCTTCTGTGAAGCATGAGGTTTAATAGCTTTATTGGAGTTAGTCATGTCTTTTTGGAATATGTTGAAGAAAATCCTACTATGTAAACTTTTAAGTCCTGTATCTGATAAATGTAATGGCTTTTCCTTTCATAGTAAAGCTGAACATTGCATTGAACATACAAAATGCTCAGTTTTGAGGCAGTGGTGTGTTTTAAGAATTGCATCCTTCTGTTAATGGCGAAACTTAATTAAATGTTAATATTGCAATTCTATAATGTCATTAGTACACTTAAAAAATATGTATGTAAGTACTTCTGTTATTTCCCCTCCCCTTTTCTTTTTTTAATGCGGCAAGATCTGAATAGCCCTTTACTGTTTGGAAGATTAAATGGTCTCTCTTCTGACTCCACAATAGACATTCTTTATCAGCTTGGAACAACTCAAGACCCTGGAACAAAAGATAGGTAATGTTACTTGGGTTGTCATGTGGAAACATATACAAAAATAGTTGGCTAAATGGTGCTTGATATTAGTGCACAAAATAAAACTCTTTTGAAATCTGATTGTTACAAGATAGTGGAAGTGCAGAAATCTGGAGAAGCTTTCCTGCTTTCTCTTCTAGCTCTTTGCATGCCTTTTTTTCTGCTCTTATGAATGTGATAAAATTTTGATTTTCAACCGATTTTTCTCTCAAACACTCAGGACTCAGTTACCTGTTATATTTTCTTTTTCTGTAGAAAGTTGATATTTGGCTATCCAAGATAAGTGTTTTAAATTAATTTTAGCCCTGATCTAAGTCTTGAGAAAACAGAGCTTGAGCTCACTCTTGAACTTTACTTCCAGGGAATAGATAAATGCGTAAATTGGATTACAAAAAAAACAGCTAATTTGGTTTTGAGTGTTTCTTTGATCCTTTATAGTGTGCAACATCATCTTGCCTTACAGAATTCAAGCATTGCTGAAATGGGTCAGTGACTCTGCAAGAGTTGCAGCTATGAAAAAAGGTGGCCGGGTCAGCTACATTTGTCCAAATAGCTCAACGAGAGAGTATGGTCTTTTGATGCCATCCCCTTCCCACTTGCATTGCGTGGCAGCAATTTTGTGGCACAGTTACGAATTGCTTGTTGAATATGATTTACCAGCATTGCTCGACAGAGAGCTTTTTGAGTAAGTATAACAGTTTTGCAACACATTATTTTTATAACTGAACTGTTTTGTTCACTAAAATGATACAACTTAAAGTGCACTTACTCGTGTTTCTGTTTATGAGATCTTTTAGCAGACTAATCTCGTTGATATTGTTTGCAGTAATTTTCACAGTACTTATAAGTGATCTTCATTAGTATACTGTTATATAAGCATTATTTTATTTACTGTGGTATCCAGTATCTGTAACAGATAGCTGAGAACTAGGAAGCCAGGGGAATTTTTTTCTTGAAGTTTTTTATTTGGACTTTTGTTATGGCCAGTCTGATTTGAAAAAAAGAAAAGCACAAAATCTGTAGTGAATCTTTAACTATGAATTTGTCAGATGTTGGTGGGTTCTAAAGAGAAATTCACTCTAAACACTAAATATGTACTCTTAGTGACTCCAATTTGAAAATGTATGAGTTAATATTCACAATTTCTGTTGCTTAACCATCTCTTCTGTTTAAAGAAAACAAACAAAAAAAAGCCACATAACTTTGTTTCATGTGCTTTATAGAAATGCAGCTGTTAAATTACTGTATCTAGTCAAGCGTCTTTCATTTGTACCGTTGAATACAATTCCAGTTAATGAAAGGAACTTCGCACACATAATTTTGTTGTTGCCCTTTTTCTATTACCTTACTGTCTCCTTGAGGCACAGACAAACATTCAAACACCAGGAAGTGAATAATTTACAGTTATAGGTACAAGCACATAGAGCTTGTATGTATGTGCAACGTGATGTCTTTAGGTTCATGATTACAAGTGAGACATTTTCTGAAGACACTTCAGTGATACTGTCATATAAATAATTGTTAATTCAAAATGAACTTGTTCATTTTGAGAATCAATTTAAGGGTTTTAAATTACAAGTCAGTCCTTTTAGCAATACGCTTTAACAAAAATACATTTTCAGGATATATTTTCACATTTGAAAAGGAAAATCTTTAACAGACTTCCTACAATGGATAGCCCATTTAGATTTATAATAGATATATAAGTGGGTTTCACAACTGAGTTCCTGTCTTTTGAAGGAGAGTATGTTGTTTTCATACAGGGCAAAATGAAAGAATGCTAATAAAACCATTGTACCTAGTTTGACTACTCATGTTGTAGTATAGCCCCATTCCTCTACCTCCTGCCAGACAAAAAACTATATCTCATATCAGCCACCATCTGGAGCAAATTATAAAAAACATTTTTCAGTAAATGTAAAAACATTGGTGTCAGACTTAAGGATAAATAATTCTTCTAATAAAAATAACTTTTCGTGTGTATTCTTCATCCTCTTTGATATTGTAACTTTTGAAATATTTTAATGGATTCTAGCTATAACTCCCAAGTTTCTTCTTCATGTGATAACTTACTTTTTTCTTGGAAATATTTTCTCATCATCGCCATTTTCCATTTCAATTTTTTTGCTTTGGCCAGTGGATACTAATCCTTAGTTATTTTTAAATATGTATTTGGAAAAAGAAATCTTATTTTACATAGAGCATGAACTTATCCAGAAAATTTTGGCATTAGGATTGTGTGACTGTATAGTTGGAGAGGAGTTTAAGTGTAGCTTAATTATATGTGGACTTTGGGAAATTGTGACTGTCTTTCCAGAGTTATGGGTCATTTGGTCACTGAAATGAGTTTTGTGTTGGGGAGGGGTTTTATCAGCCATTCTCTAGACTGGTGATAAACTTTTGGTTAGACCTGTGCTCTGTTCTGCTTTCTCGGAGTGCCCTTAGTCTAAACACAGAATAACATTTCCATCCAGAAGAGGGAAAAACAATCCTTGTCTTCAAATGGGAATGTAATATATAATGATACATCCAAACTTACTTAGTAACGTAGCATTGAAATGGCACAAGTGTGTGTTCACCTTCGTATGTAAATGTTAAGCTAATGTAACTTATATATGGTGTCAAGGTACTGGGAATGCAGTTTGGAAAACTGCGGGAGTTTTTTTAAGTATTTCACCTACTCTAAACAAGTCTGTGTGAAGAAAGGATCATTTCACTGTTTTACAAGTACCACTTCTGAAATTTAGGCTTGAATAACAGGAGGTAAAATAGCTTCTGCATTCATGTGGCTTGGATTAGCATTCAAGCAGGTAGTACTTGGATGTAAGTGAGGTCAAAGGTAGGTGGGATTTTAATATCTCTGAGGAATAATTCTGTTGTTAACTTACATCCTAAATTTAAGTTAAACAAGGGGACAGCGAGGGTAGTGTTGTTCAACCAACAAGATTGCTGCTACTTTCCCTTTTTTTTGCAGCATCTTTAGGTAGAAACCCAATAAAGCAAATCCTAAAAAATTTTGGAAAGATGATAAATTACTTTCAGTTCTTGCAGAGGATTGAGACCTGTGCATGTGTGTGAGATCCTAATAGCTGCAGCACAAAGAGGTTGCAGTTGGTTAAAAAGCAGATAAGATGTTGACAACTGACAAAAGACTGAAATCTGTTTTTCGTGTACAGCATACCAGAAAAGTTGGGTTTATATCTATTTTGAATACAATACGAGGAAAGTAATTTAAGCATACAGTTAAGAAATGCCTTCTGGGTAATCAGTGTCCTGCTTTCAGGCTCAGCACAGTGTTTACAACAGCATCTACAGTAGTTAGTCATAAATATGGACAGATGGTTTATGAACTAATGGAAAAAAATGGAAATATGAGTGGCAAACTGTGTATTGACATGAGTTTCTATCTTCTACAGGTCACTGTTTAACTGGTCCATGTCTCTTCCCTGCAACATGGTTTTGAAGAAAGCTGTTGACAGTTTGCTTTGCTCAATGTGCCACATCCACCCAAATTATTTTTCCTTACTGATGGGATGGATGGGTATCACTCCTCCTCCAATGCAGTGTCAACACAGACTGTCTATGACTGATGACAGCAAAAAGCAGGACCTTAGTTCGTCTTTAACAGATGACTCTAAAAATGCACAAGCCCCTCTTGCACTAACAGAATCTCACCTGGCTACTCTTGCTGCCTCATCTCAATCTCCTGAAGCTATCAAGCAGTTATTGGACTCAGGTTTGCCTTCACTGCTCGTAAGAAGTCTTGCTAGTTTTTGCTTTAACCATACTTCTAGCTCTGACTGCACTGCACAATCAATGGATGTCACCCAGGACAGGCTCAGGAGGCATCATGTTCCACAGCACTTTAATAAAATGCCTATCACGGCAGACCTGGTTGCTCCTGTTCTCAGGTTTTTGACAGAAGTTGGCAACAGCCACATGATGAAGGATTGGTTGGGTGGCTCTGAAGTCAATCCACTGTGGACAGCACTTTTATTTCTGTTGTGCCATTCTGGTGCTACCTCTGGAGGACACAATATGACGGCGCAGCAGACCAGTGCAAGATCTAGCTTGCTTTCTTCGACTGTAACAACAGGATTGACCACTCAGCAGAGGACAGCAATTGAAAATGCAACAGTTGCTTTCTTCTTACAGTGCATCTCTTGCCATCCGAATAACCAGAGACTTATGGCACAGGTAAGAGAGAAAAATAATAATGTTTTAATTTATTAGTAGCTTCAGCTAACTTTGAAAACTTTCTATGTTTTTTATCTTTCTTTCGTATAATTTGGAGTTTTGTAAGCTGTTATTGACTGGGAAAGTTTTATATTAAAATTGTTAGCTTTTTGATCTGAGTCTGAAAAGTATAAAAGTGTTTTGGCATGGCCATGCAGTCCTGTGTTTAGATTTGTATTCCTCTTGGTTAAGAGGAATAAACTTTAGACCAAAATGCAAAAGACTGTATTTAATTGGATAGGTCTAAACTTCTGTGAAATGGACTTTGAACATCAAGCTTCATACACATATTTAATATTAGTCACCTAAGGAAATTTCTTGGCAAGTTTGCTTGTGCAACCTGTGTCCAAGGAAATACAGGCTATATATTGCAGAACATGGCTTTGCATTTGCCATTCTAGTGCAAAATCAGCTATCTTCCTCACATTCATTAGCCTTGCCAACCTAGCTGAATAAGAGTATAATGAAGAAAAGGTTTTTCAATATTAAGTATTATGATGCCCTAGGAAGAGGTAGACCTCAGTAAAAAAATTGGGTCAGTTCTCTGTTAATGGCTGGTAGTAATACTGCATTATGCAGTGGGAAATTTTTGCTTTAGAAATTCAAAAGCTGTTTTTCTAACTATTTTATTTTCAGGTTTTTATCTTTTTGAGTAGTCTATGTATTCATAATTGTTTTGCTATAGTCAGTGTTTAGAACTTTTATATGAAGAGCCTTATTTGCTGCTGGTATTTTCTTCAGTGGTGCTCATTTCTGATCTGGTTTGAATGATAATGGGAAGGTAAATCTCAGGCACTGCCTATTGTGGCCATGTAGAGCTGTATTTTAGAGACCTAAATATAGAAATATTTTAACTCTGATGTCATTTTGCATTCTCAGGTTCTCTGTGAATTGTTTCAGTCCTCTCCTCAGCGTGGGAACCTCCCAACCTCTGGAAATATTTCAGGATTTATTAGAAGGCTTTTTTTGCAGCTGATGCTGGAGGATGAGAAAGTGACTTTGTTTCTTCAGTCCCCTTGTCCAGTAAGAATTTTTGATACCGTATGGTAAACACGGAATAAATTTAGCCTTTATAAACTAAGTCTGGGTATATTCAACTTTGAAATGTCACACAGCAGCTTTTCCTGCTGCACACATGAAATTCTGGAAAGTGCTGTTGAATTGTAAGTCGGCATTTTAGAAAAAAATTCAAGGCACTGTGTTAAGATAAAGTCATCTTGTTGAAAATATACTGCTTCTGAAGGATCTGACAACTGAATTTATCTTACATAAGACTTTTTATAAGTATCCTTACACACTAGCAGCAAATATAGATAGAATATCTAGTCCTTTCAGTAGTCCTTATCAGTTTCATTAAGGATTGGTCACAGTCAAAATTGGCGGAGATCCTTCAGCATTAGCCAAAATGCCATGAATAAATTCTTGAGTGACAAATACTTGAATTAATTTATAAAGCAGATGTATGCTTTATGCTTCCACATGCTTCACTGGAACAGAACTGTAATTAATGTCTGAAGTGTTCTCCATTGAAGGCTGTGAATAAAAAAAATGGGAAAAACAGAAGTTATTAAGAGATCTGATACTCTCAGCCAGGAAAAAAAATATTTTCTGTTTTGGTTTCTGCATCTCAGAAGTAAAGTACTACATGAGATATATGACAGGGAAACTGGATCAGATAGTATATAAAATGGAAAAGGAGAGACAAATACAGTTTTACCACAAACATTTAAATGTTTGTTTTAACCTACCTGACTAGTTGTTAACAGGGCCATTGATAATGTAGTAAAGTAACATCAATTTTCTACTAATTTTTTTACATACAACAGATTTTCACAGAAAACTGTTACTAGATATGGAAAAGCAGGAAACAAATCTTGAAATTGTCATAATTCAGTTTCTTCTATTAAAAACACCGGGAAACAGTCTATTTTTACTGAGATGATTCCTCCTCTAACAGGAGAAAATCCTTAAAAATAATGTGGATGTAGAACATATACTTCTAGTATATCCAACAGCATAAATTTTCAAAGATTGGATCCCTATTTTTATCTTTAAAGTTCTTACCAAAGCAGAGAATGATATAAAATGTGAACAGGGCTCAGTCTAAAATATAATAAAATATTTGAAATGTTTTAACTAGTCTTGGCTTAGTTATATGTCATAATAGGAAAAAGTAGATATTAAGTCTACAATAAACTTCCTCCTCAAGTCAGAGCAATAGAGAAACATTATCTTCCTCTACTCCAAGTATATTGTGATTTTTCTAATTTAATTTCAGAATTAACTTTTCATTTCATAAATAATCGCAAGTCTCAGACACTCAATTTTTCTCTCATATTACAGCTACGTAAAATAATTGGGTTTTTTAAAGCAAAGATGATATCGTACTGTTTCTGATCCTAAAACTATTCTAGGCTTTCAAAGCAAATTATTTCGAGTTAAAAAAATTAAACTTGTCCTAACTTGATGCATTTTTACTGTATACCTCCAACGTGAAAGGATATGTCAGTTTTCTTTTTTAGCACACTAAGAAGTTAGCTTTATCTTGCTAAGGTGGCTTTATAAGAGGTTTTATTTCTCAGTGTTAAAGTTATGTTAAATGTTGACTGTTTTTTCCTTTCAGCTGTACAAAGGTAGAATTAATGCTACTAGTCATGTAATTCAACATCCAATGTATGGAGCTGGACACAAATTTCGTACCCTTCACTTGCCTGTCTCAACAACTCTGGCAGAGGTTCTTGATCGTGTGTCAGGCAAGTTTGCAGTAGCTCATGGCTTTGGTTTTGTTTTTTTTTAAGATACAGTTTCAGAAAAAAAAATCTCTTATTGTTTGTTTGACTATACAAATGATACTGCAAATATAAGTCTTTAAAACACTATGTCTTTCATCCAGTCACTAAAATATTCCCAGTTATGTTAGTTAAATATCCTGAAACTTAGTCATATATATCAAGGTGGAGATGAAATCATTTTGCTGTCAAAAGGACATATTTCTGTGGATATACATTTGCCTTTGCTTACAAAATGAAAATTGAAAACCATCATTTACTTTTAGATATTAATTTTTAAATTATACACAATGAGAAGATAATGTTAAGGCATGAATTTATTTGTTTGTTTTTTAAAGTTTAATACTTTCAGTTATACTGCTCTAATATACATGGACAGATGAACCCCTCTGTAGGGAACTCTGTTGACCAGGGCTCCACAGACCATAATATGGATTTTGACACCTGAGTGGTGAATATCTTAATCTTAGAATGAATCTCACCTTTAACTTTATTCAATACTTATTTAATTATTACTTTATTTAATACTTTAGAAAACAAAACTGTATGTTAAAGATTAGGGTTAATGATCTTTTTTAAAATTTTTAAATTTAGTTAAAGAGTAGAATTCATACTGAAGATGTCACGTCCATGCCAAAGCTCTGCAGGTAAAACCAGGCAAGATGCAAGTTGATTCTCCTCCAGTAATAAATAGAGCAAAAATTGTTTGGACATGTTATGTGATAAATCAGTTTTATAAATGTCTAATTAAAAAAAAAAAAAAACACACGCAAGCCCAGGAATTCCTCTTTATTCTTAAGATGTGGTTTTCAATAATGTCAAAGAAAAGTCAAAGACCATTACAGCAATTATGTTTTTGCCATTTTGGCACACTGAAGGGTGTGCACTTAGTTGCACATCCAGGTATGTGTGTTCTTACAGGTAGGTTTACTTGTATGTGTACTTTTTTGGAAAGTGTAGATCAACTTCTAATTTCTGAGGCAAATGAAGATAAGAGGAATTATTGCTTTTTTATATCTACTGAAAATCCCTACATTGACATTTTTAACAAATTTGCTAGGGCAATAAATATGTTACCTAACAAGCTGATAGTACTAAAGTACTCAACTGTTTTAATGTACTAAATGGAAAAATGGTATTTGACAGAATACTAGATAGAACAAGATGTGCTTTGGGATTTTAATCCAAAAATATTGATTCCTAGCAAAATACTTGGAGCATTATTTAGCAAGGAATTGTTCACTATTTCTGATAGAATTCTGTATTTATTTACTGTCCGAACACAGTCGTGTGTAGAATGTGACTAAGGTTTTTCTGACCACAAACTGCACAAGGAACTAATTACTGTAATGGGTGAGATGGTCACTTCATATGAGGTAGGGATCAGTTGTTGAGCAGTGACATAAACTGTACTGAATAGCTGCCTTAGTGGTGCATTGTGGTCATCTTGATAGCCAGCACTAATAAGGATTGGGGAGGGGAATGTGATGATGTGATAGACTGTAATGTCTGTAATTGAAAATGGTCAAATGCTTACTTTGTAGGGCACCGTAACTTTGGGTTTTGCTACGGAATTGTTGAGCCCCAACTTAATTCCTATTTTAAATGGGAAGAATTAGTGGAAACGTTAAGGTTCACTGATGTTTCCATCCCTCACCTAATGTGATTTCTCTGACTCAAAAACTTTGTGATTCTTGTATGCCATTCTGTGAAGTCCATGGTTAGGACAGAGTGAAGAAGACTTGAATGTATGAGGAGTAAACTGTGTGTTTGGGGTGAGAGGGAGAGAGAAGGGATGGACTGGGTGGGAAAACAAAGAAAAGACTGTCACCACTGCAATAATTGGAAGTCATGAAGATCCTGTGTCAGTCTGTCCCTTGGGTTAACTTCTTTTTTCTTAACTACACTGTTAATGTCTCAAATTAATCATGTCATACTTTCTCCACAAATAAATCACAATAAGCATATTCATTTTGTATGTTTTCTCCCAGCTTTACAAAAAAGGGGGGTGGGAAAAGAGAGTCTAAAATCATTGCTAAATCTCCTGCTTACATCCCTTCACCATAGGAAGAAAATGTGCAGTACACTGCAGATAGCATTGTCTAGGATGAGTACCAGTTGCTTTGTATTTCGTGCACTTTACTCTTAAGTTACTGGTCTTGGCTGGTCAGAAAAATTGAACAACAAATCTGGGTATCACCTGAGTAGAAAAAAATGCCATTGCTTAAGCTTCCTTAGTCATTTTATTAATGACCTTTAATGGGACAAAGCTAGAGCAACTCATTGAACTGCTAGAGCAGTTTAATAATAATAGTAGGAATAATGATGAGAATTTTTTGAAAAGCCAACACCCAGTCTCATATATATATATAGGTATATATACACACACATGTATATATAGAGAGAGCATGTGTGAATATTGGGTCCTGAGTAGCAGCAGTTTCACACTCTGTATCTTCTTTGGTCTCCAATAGTAATACAGACATAACCAATGTCTTCAGGCACAAATCATAATATATTTCCAAGCAGCCAAACCACATCCCTTTCAGCACTGGTGACATACAATTAGAGGTAGTTTGATCGTACTTTTAGGTCTTGAGTCTGGTTATACCTTAAAGCTGCTGTGGCTGTGTGGAAACAAGTTAATACTCAGAAGCAATTAGAGAATCATTTGGCCATTTTGGGTACCAGTGTTGTACTTCACAAGCTGTGAAGTGGTCCATTGTCACCAATCATCAGTGATTTAATAATTAGATTAGATTAGATGTAATAATTTGCTGATACTTGTGATCTACACTAATGATTGAATCAAAATGGTTGAACTATAGTAATCTAATGTTCACTTAAGCAAACAGTTCAGGTTTTGGATATGTAATGTAGTTTAGGCATCTTCCGATTTCAAAGGAACAGTCATACTTGCCACTACTGGAATTGGATCAGTATGTAATACAAGATACTCAGACGTAAATAAAACATTTATTTAAATAAGTGTACAGCTGTCCTTAAAAAAAAAAAAAAAAAAAACAAAAAACAACAAACAACGTTTTGGAATTTCTTTTTTTGTTCCATTTTTGTTGTTGTTTTGTCGAGATTTTTTTTTTGGTTCATTGGGGTTTGGGTTTGGAGGGGGATTTTTTGCTTAATCTCAGTTTTGGTTGATTGAAATGGTTTAATGTTTTTTTTTAACATGAATACATTTGACTCATCAAGTAACGGTTTTAAACTGTTACAGATTTAAATTGTTAGATAACAGATTTTTGGGGAAGAAGGAACCCGAATTACCACAATACCTTAATTGATAGATATTTACAAGACTGTTGTTGCCAGGGTTGGAACTCTGAGACACTAAAATAGTTGAGAATAGCCTTGTTAACAACTTAGAAACTGAAATCAAATCAACGTGATATCTCAATGCTTTTCTCTCCTCTCTTTTTTTTTGTTTGTTTTTTTATTTTTCCCCTCTGTAGATACACCCAGTATTACAGCTAAGCTAATTAATGAACAGAAGGAAGATAAAGAAAAAAAGAACTATGAAGAGAAAGAAAAAGTTAAAGCAGAAAATGGATTTCAGGACAATTACAGCGTTGTTGTTGCTTCTGGTATGTTGGAGGGTTTTTTCTACCTTTTAAATAATGGATCTTTCTCATGCTAAAAGTGTGTGTGGGGAAGAAAATCTCTACCAACAATTAATTTTACTACTAATAATGGTTACAAAAATTGTAGTACTCAATTAATGTAACTGACTGTTAGGCAACTACAATTGGTTCCTGGTAGAACAGCTGCTTCTAGCAGATTATATACTTTGACAAATTTGTATCTAAGTATGTGTGTCAGTGATATCTTCATTAATACTGTTGCTAGGATATTTTACAGGATTCTGTAAAGACACACCTGGAACTTGATGGGTATTATTACCTCTACCTTCTTGCAGTAGCTCGTGCATCATTATTTAATCACCTCTACTCCCAAAATATGCTTTGGAAATAAAAGGATCCATGTACTATGTGTAACAACTGGTGGTACTCTGCTAAAAACTGTCACATGGAGATGTAAGCATAAAACCATTCCACTTGGAAGCAGCAAATACTGGAGTTTCTTCCAAAGCATTCACCTTCTAAAAACCTAATGTGAAGAACCTTGTGAAATCCTTCATGTAAACCATTTTCTTCCAAAACTACTGTTGGAGCATATAGATTGAATATAGTAATTTTTCAGTGATATTCAAAGATTATAGTTCAGACAACAGCTGTAGAGGTTGTTAGTGTTTCAGTTTGAGATTCTGGGGAGTGTATTTGTGAGAGACAGATTAATGAACTTCAAGCTATTCTTTTCCTATCTGGCTTTCTGCCTTCATTGAGGTACCTCAAGTTCATTTACACTTCATGAAGCATGAAGGAGAGATGCTGATTTCCTTTGACTTTTGGCACCAATATTTCTTAAGCTTTTTATTTTGGCTCTTTAGATGTAGATATAACTTTTAACTCAAATGTTGAATAGGGCTGCAGTTTTGTGGATCTTGGTATGTGTTTAAAGCAACACATCTGATGTTAATTACACCACCTTTATCTGACGAGGTATTTACAGTAGGTGCCACTTAAACGTGGTAAACATGTTTTAGGAATATCTGTACTATTAATAGGTGCAAGCAAAGGGTTGAAACATGAATAAAGAATCTAGGAAGAAAGAAAAATATTATGCCAGCCTTGAAAATAGGACATAGCATAGTCAGTCATATCTCATCCCAGCTGCATTTCTAATTCTGCTGCCTGATATAACCCATTACATATTAGAAAAAAGCAGATTTAAGTTTTTTTCTTATTTTCATTCTAATTTTTTCCAGTTAAGTAAAAGAGTTTAAATGTAAACTTAGTTCATTTGCATTTGTTTTTACTACCTGTTTGTGAAATCTTTTCTTATTTTGTCATTGATTTTTCATATGTTCTGGCGATTTTTTAGTGTCCTCAGAGTCTCATGTAAACAGTATTTAACTATTTACATATTGGTAGAATTAATAGAGAGCAAAGGTGGTATTTGGAGCTTGATCTTCCTGAAGTAAGCTACTTTAGTATACTGAGATTATTGGAGAATGCATTGTGTATTTGAGCTGCTCCTAATGATCAGCTGAAACCAGAGTGTATTACAGTTTCAAGTGTGGATGTTTAGTCTTGCAGTTGCTCTTGGATAATGATGTCAGTCATTGTGTGTGTCTTTGTATCTTGGCCTGCTGACTTTTTAACTTTGTCTGTCACCTGCTTACAAGGGTACATGATTGTAGTATAATTTTGAGGTACTTTAAGTCAACTTAAGCTGTCCCAAAATAAGGCAGTCTTGCTATGTAAGATCAGTAAGCTTTTATGTAGCTATTCTGCCTTATAATTTTCATGTAGTGCTTACTTCAAATGTTTTGAGCTAGGCAACTTTAAAAGCACGTTTAAAAACACCGTCCATTTCATATGGTACCGTCAGTACTGCAGCTGAGGTCACCTTCATAGGCCAGACAAGTGGTTGTTACCTGTCTGTATATCTGTCAATTTGAAAAATTTTGCCTTTCTTGCTTTCAGTTGAAAAGACAACTTAAAAAAGTTCTATTGTAGGGCCCATTGTGAGACACACTTTAACTAGAGCAGAATCAGAATGGCTTTTGCTTTTTTTATGGATGATATCATCTAGTACAGTTACGGTGTATGTTTGGGTCTTAGGAGAATGCACAGCTTCTAACTGTAAAAATACTAGGATTATATGCAAATATATTTTATATATGAATGCTATTCTGGTATTTGATTAGCCAGTGAGGTAAAATTCTACTTTTTTTCTATCATTGAAGGTACTGACTACATTGTATCTTGGCTAACTGAAGGTATTAAACTAGAACAACTTTTGATTTTTTTATTTTCATACTAGGTTTGAAATCTCAGTCAAAAAGAGCTGTTTCATCCACCCCTCCACGTCCACCATCGAGGCGAGGAAGAGTGATGGCAGATAAAGTAGGTTCGTCTTCCTCAGGAGGAGAATCTTCCAGCAAGACCATTAGTGTTCCAGTCTTTAATCTATACCATAAACTTCTACCAGGTAACTTTAATAATGCATTTTGAACACCAAAATTATGTTTTTTTCAGTGGCTGATACGTCATCAGGAAATAGTTACAATGCTAATGGCCATCTTTATCTTTCTATTGAGAGTCTTTGAAGTGTGGAGCCCTTCTGGGCTTGTAACGGCTTTCAACTGGAAAGCATTACAGCCTCTTCAACTGCAGCATTATAGCGTCATAGTGGCTTGAAAAAAATAACAATTATGTTGATCTTCCTTGAAGTTTTAGTTCCTTCTTCCTAAACTAAATCTCAAAAAGTTTCAACTTCCACTCACAAATGAAAGCAGGGTGGGTTTGTAAGGTGACTCACTTTCCACATTTTCTTTCACCTGCAAGACAGAACTGAACTGATATTAGTGCCCTGTTATTTCATGTTCTGAATGGGCAACCAACTTGCGTTGCTCCCTGGAAGGTTGATTTGCCAGTTCAGAAATATTCTTGAATTCCATAAAATTTGTGTTTTAAAAACCAGCATGTCCCAAGCAGTTAGTCATGTTTTATGTATAGCAGATATGTTCTCACGTTTTTATGAGCTATCTGGACAAAGCTGGTGGCAAGGTTGGCAATCTCTCTTGTATAGAGAGAGATTGGTGTGACTGCTGTGACTTAGATCAAGAAAAACAGGACAGAAACATGCATGCAGCACTTCAATAAGAGCTTCTATCTGTTTTATAGAATAAAAACAAGGAACCAGCTAATGGAATTAAGTGGTTAACTTCTGATCAAAGTAATTTTCAGCCATAAAATCTTAATTTGAAACTTAGTACCAAATTACTGGCTTTGAGGCTATCCTGACAATTATTATGGGGATCATATACTTGGATTAAAATATCTAAAATTGATAGGCTAAACCTGGTGGGATGAATCCTGTGATTAGTGTACCATGATGGATGGTTACAGGCTCTTCAGAAGTGATAAGGAGGGCAGGTGACCGTGAAGCAAAGCATCACCAGCCGGTCTAGGGAGTAGGTTGTCCCACTCTGATCTGCACTGGTGCGGCCTCACCTTGAATATTGTGTGCAGTTTGGGCACTGCAATATAAGAAAGATATTAAGCTGTGTCCAAAGGAGGGCAACGAAGATGGTGAAGGGCCTTGAGGGGAAGCCATGGGAGGAGCAGCTGAGCTCACTTGATCTGTTCAGCCTGGAGGAGACTGAGGGGAGACCTCATTGCAGTCGACAACTTCCTTGTGAGGGGAAGAGGAAGGGCAGGCACTGATTTCATCTCTGTGGTGACCAGTGACAGGACCTGAGGGAATGGCCTGAAGTTGGGTCAGGGGAGGTTTAGGTTGGATATTACAAAAAGATTTTTTTCCCAGAGGGTGGTTGGGCACGGGAACAGTCTCCCCAGGGAAGTGGTCACAGCACCAAGCCTGACAGAGTTCAGGAAGTGTCTGGACAATGCTCTCAGGCACATAGTGTGATTCTTGGGGCTGTCTTGTGCAGGGGCAGGAGTTGGACTTTGATTGTTATGAGTCCTTTCCAACTCAGGACACTCTATGATACTGCAGTTTTGGAGACAAGATCAAAACCCAGTGCCTATTTTCAGTATCTAGCTGGTAAAGGTAACTGCTGATGGTAATGTAGAACATTCTGTGTTTGTGATCTGGTTGGTCACGTCTTGTGCAGCAGACAGTTGTTACAAAAAAATAAGCCATGCAAAGCAGAACGATGGCAAAAAGGGCATGAACTTGCACAATGGCAAGGCACTTTTTATTTTTAGACACTATCTTCAGCTAAAGAAACAGGCTGTTACTAAAGACTTCTTGGATGTTGTGTAACTTAATTAAGTGCAGTCAGGATGAAATGGGCATGTTCCATCTAAAATATTTCATGTATAAGTCTACTTTTTCTCAAGAAAAATTATTCTGCCTTCAGAGTAACTTGTAATTTCAGGGAAGAACATATTCATAATCAATGAAGTGGCCAAAACCTGGAGTTGAGTAATCAGTTTGGACTGTATTGCATGTGCATTTCAAATCTACATTGCAGCTGAGAGAAGTATTCCTGGCAGTGCCCTTCATTTTTCTTGCTGTGTGTCCTTATACAAGAGTAGTGAGCTATGCTTGAGACCAGTAGGACTGAAGAATTGCAGGTTTCTTTGGTTTTCAGTTTTTTCCACATTAGCCATTTTATCTTATGGTCACACACATCTCTGCCCTCACAATTCAAAGGTGATGTGTAGGTGGTGTTTAAGAGGAGGGGACAGCCAGTACCCACTTAAAATGCACATCAAATTACAGCCTTAGCCATTTGTTAAATATGCCAAGTGCTTGGTCTCTCAGTACAGAGCTGCCTTAGGTAATATTGGCATAGATCTTTCTCAGGATTGGTTCCAAACTGATGGGACCCCTTTTCACAAGAGAACAAATGGTAAAATTAAGGCCTTGGTTTGGAGCCAGATAATATTTAGTCTACTTGGCATCTATGATGCAAGTAATGAGCAGCACCTGGATATGTATGTTAAAAGAACTCAATCAGAATTTTCCTCTCTGACTTGATGCCATTGTTGTTTAGGTCAACCATTACCAGCTGAAATGACACTTGCCCAGCTTCTGACTCTGCTGTATGACCGTAAACTCCCTCAAGGATATCGATCAATAGATTTGACAGTTAAACTTGGTTCCAAAGTCATCTCAGATCCAAGCTTATCAAAAACAGATTCATTTAAACGTCTTCACACAGAAAAAGGTGAGTGTTCTTACTTTTTTGGTATATTCCTTTTTAAAATGTTTTAATTTTGGACAAAAATTGTTTTGATTTTCTTGATAAGAAACAGCAGTTTTCTGTATTTTATTGGATGAGTTTCCTGAGCCATTCTTTTCTAGACACATGCTAAACTTCATGATAAAGTACAAATTCATTGCCTGTCTGTATTATAAGATAGACCAATACAGTTGTTCTGGTTTCACTTTTATTTTCCTTGTTGTAGTGTTGTATGTGATAATGATTATATGATTTTATAGATACAGTATATTTTATTTCTTGACATGTGTAGTAGTTCTCTGTAGTAAGTGTTTGTCCTGATAATCAGAGCAGATTAAGTAAAACAAGAGTTGTTTGAAACCATACAAGTTATAGAAGCCTGTGGAGTTTTTTATTGCAACATCTTTGGGTGCCTAATGCTGCTTTGAAAATGGTGGTTTCTCTCAAGCCCGTCTAAGCAGGTCTTATAACTCCAGCTTTTAAAAACGTTATTTTTAACATTTTCTAATATGGTCTATTTCTTGATAATGTTTTTGCCAATTGCTTGCAATCTACTTACTGGGAAAGTGCTGGGGAATGGGAAGGGAGGAGCTGTATCCCAAGAATCTGTTTTGAAATATTTTTATATCGTTCCTTTAGGCAAGGACTTAGAGAAATGGGACCTTGAAATTAAGCTAATTGTGATCTGCTTATCATCAGCCTGCTGACACAGCATGAAATTCCAAAGTTAATCATTCAGCTATTTCAAGACAGAGGCTCCTTTTAATAACTGTTCACTTGGTAGTCTGTTTCTAGAAAAGATAAGAAACAAGTGCGGAAAAAAATCTAATTTTTTTGATATCTGGCCTGAAGTAAGTATTTCATGACTCCATATAGTGGCTGGATATACAGATCTCTTGCCGTATTGAGAGACCATTCTTTTTCAAATAATATTTTTGTTCTGTTTTGCGAATTATTTAAACTCTAAACCTACAATAGATATATTACTATTTGAATAAAGCTCAAAAATCATTAGAGCAGATTCAGTTTAGGAGTTGAGTTGCATGCGAAGACATGAAGGTCCTCTAAACTTCTATTAAATTATTAGGCACTTTTTTTTTAAACTTGAGACGAATACATGGATCTGCCATCAGTGGCAAGAGCTATCACTAATACTTTTATTTTCTTTTGATGTTCTTGCCCTCATTCATTTCAGGTTCTTGGCTCAGGTTTTCCTTGTGAAAGAACCAATACTTCTGAAGTTCACTTTTAAATGAGGACAAAGAAATAAACACGGTATGGATGATGATGTATTAATTTCTTTTACCTCTGTGTTTTTGTAGAGCATGCAGATTTACTGGGACCTTGCCCTGAAGATGAAGCCATCAGTCCTGGGGATGAGTGTATGGATGCAGTTCTAGATGAATCGCTTCTTGAAACCTGTCCCATTCAGTCTCCACTGCAAGTGTTTGCAGGCATGGGTGGATTGGCTCTTATTGCAGAGAGACTTCCTATGCTTTATCCTGATGTAATTCAGCAAGTGAGTGAAAAAATAAGTGTCAGAACACATGTTGAGAGTATTTTGTTTGTTTAAGGACAATATTTTCCTTATATTTCTCCATGGTTCAGTTTAACATCTCAGCTGTGTGGGGAAGCTGCTTCAAAATAAGCAAGCGTACAACTCCACAGCCCAGTCCAGCTATACAGATTACTTCCCTGTAGTTGCCGTAGGCTGCTTGTGTGGCCATGTCCTTGTGGGACAAAGTCATGAACTGGTTGCTGCTTGCCTCGGTTCTGTTAGCTCATAAAATGTCTTGGAGGGTACAGTAACATAGAGTTGCTGAAGTACTATAAAGGTATACTTGCTTATCATGTAATTGCTCATGTAAATGTACCCTGAGAGATGTTTCTATGGTTAAGTTAAATTCAGTTCTATGAATCTACTGTGTAACTTTATTTTAGATTTATTATTATAAATAATAAATAACAGTGTAATCTTAATTATATTTATAATCATAAATAATATATGCATTATTTATTTGTATACTTATATAGAGAATTTCTTTGGAGGCACTGATAGGCATTTCAAAAGTGTCAGCAGTGGCATTAGTCTGGAATTACTCTTTGACTGTTGTTCAAGGTACACAATGTTTGCTAAAAAGGGAAAAAATAACCTGTGAATTATTCAAATTCTACTTGACTATATGTTTGAAGTCTTTGGCTGATACTGTTAATAGGAAAGAATATTTATTCCCTTTGAAACTGAATTAATCATGAATTAAGGGTGCTGTTCAGTACCCTGTCTGTAAAATTATGGCAGCAATAGGAACCCTGTAGTGAAACTGGGTAATTAGTATGCATCCTTTGTAAATAGTTCTGCAGAGGTCTTAGAGGTCTAATACCAAGGCAGTTCAAAAATTAAAAGTTAAGGAAATGTGTTAACATAAACAGTTACTGTATTATGAAATCCAAGAAAGTTAATGTGTACTCTGCATTAAAGAAAACTGGTACATGGAATTCTGCAACAGATGAAAGGCAAAGTATGACCATGAGAAGTTTCATTCCTTTTTTTCCTTCTTTTTCTATAGTCCTGGGAAGTTATTGTCTTTTCACAATTTCTTAGTTTGAGATGTATGTTTGGATTCAAATACTGAGTAAGAATTCTGTGATCCATAAAAACAAATTAAGTACAATAATACCAAATACAATATTCAGAGTGAATACTGATGATTTCTCCAAACCCTTAATACTTTAATTTTACTTTTATATTTCTCTAAGTCACTGGTACTTCTGATTCACTTAATGTGTAGATGATTGGAATGAATGCAGCAAAACATGGCTTTGACTTTAAATTAGGAATTTGGTATTCTGGATAAATTCTGCAAGGGCATTTCAGATTAATCTTTTCCAGTTTAGATCAGTCTGGTGATACATACTAAAATTTTAAATATGATTGAATCAGTTTATCTGAATAGCATGAAAGCCTGAAAATTCTATAATGTTTAATTACGAGAGGGACCTCAGTGTCATACCTTCCTTAAAATTATTTGACTGTGTCTTGGGGCACTGTACAACTGTTACCCCCTTAAACTCTGATTCCCATCATAGTGCCTGATTGCATAGTCCTCAGGTCATAAAACAGACTGTTCCATTAGAGTACAATAGTAATAAAGCCTGCCAAATCAATTGAAAGGATCATGAGTTGCTGTAAGACTGCTAAGATGTACAAATTTATTCTTAGTTTTTAAAGGCCTGATAATGAATTTTGCTTCATTTTTACAGTATGTCATTAAAAATTAAACACTTGAGTTCACCATCAGTGTTTAATGTTAAAAGGACCATTTATCAGTCTGATAACAATCTGATATATAAACTAATCTTTGTATTGTTTACTTCAGTGTAATTTGTGTCTCCTATACCTCTATGTTTCAAGCATTTAACACGCTTTAACTGAGGATTTGAGGTTGGGAAAATGCATTTGCTTGCTTACTTGCTTGTGTAGGCAGGACTTTCTAGCACTGTATGGAAGGTGCAGCAAGTATGCCCTTTTCAGTCATTTAGCCTGGTCCCTTTTTGTGCAAATGGTAGTGTATTTCATGTGACATCTTTCTTGTGTCCTGTATTAAAATTGCATGTCCTTTAGATCCTAACTGCAATAAATTTTTGTCTAAGGTGTCTAACTGAATGACTGTCAAATTTCTTTGTTGTTTTTGTTGGTGAAGGTGAGCACTCCAGTGGTTACATCGGCCACGCAAGAAAAGCAGAAGGACAGTGATCAGTTTGAATGGGTTACCATTGAACAATCAGGGGAATTGGTGTATGAAGCACCGGAAACAATTGCTGCAGAGCCCCCGCCCATCAAGTCAACAGTTCAGACTATGTCTCCTATACCTGCGCATTCTTTGGCTGCCTTTGGTTTATTTCTTCGTCTCCCGGGCTATGCTGAGGTGCTGCTAAAAGAACGGAAACATGCTCAGTGTCTGTTGAGATTGGTGTTGGGAGTTACAGATGATGGTGAAGGAAGTATGTGCTGCAATTATTACCTTTTTTTGTAGACCACAGCTAGATCATTTTACTTAGAGTTATTTACACCGTATTGCCTTTAGCAGAAAGTTAGAATTGATTTGTGCAGAACTGTGTTGCTAGAATCTTTGATGGTCTGTTGTTTCTAATATAAAATTCTTGCTGGCAAAGTTTTATCACAATCATCAGTACTCAAGTGTTCTCATGTAGACGTCAGAGTAATTGTAAAATAACTGCTGATTAAACTTACAATGACACTGTCAGGATGACTGCGTTCAGACAAAACTATCTGAGTAGCCGGATATGCTCAACTAATTGACCAAGCATCCTATAATCCTGCAACCAAATGGAGAAAAGTATGGATAGGAGCATTGCTACAACAGATGTAGAATAAACTGTTTAATAATACTGTTTTGGAAAAGGAGAGAAAAATCTAAAGATCACAGTGACCACATTGCCTAAGCAGGATCTCTACCTTTATGGTGTGAGTTCAGAGGGAGAAGTAGGGTATTCTTCAGTGAATGGACAAGCCAAGAGACAATTTGTAGTTGATGTCTTTGCAACTGAACCTGCAACTCTGCATATAGTTCTAATATTTCTGTTTCTTAATGTTTTGAAAAACTGGAAGAGTGTGTATGAAATATGGTTTAGTATGTTTAAGACACTTCCTTTCATTGGTCATGGCTTTGTGATGAAATCAGGCAGTGTTAGGTTTACAGTTGAACTTGATGATGTCAAGGGTCTCTTCCAACCTACATGATTCCATGATTATGACTTTGAAAAGAAGTGCTGTTTTTTCTAGGCTGCAGTTGTCTGAACTTAGTCTCTATTTAGCAGTCTATAGAGTGGTGTGCAACATGTACCTTATGAGACCAGCTGAAAAAATAGGAGCCTCATTTATCCTTCCTTCTGTTTATCTTTTTATTTCTCTTGTACATATTTGTAATGTATTTCAGTTTAGACATTTAGATGATGATATAGCTGATAAACTCTAAGAATGAGGGAGAAAATAATATATGTAAAATTAGAAGGAAACTTCTGAATGGAGTTGGCTATTTCAAAGTATTTTTAGTAGTTGAAGCATTTCCAGTTGTCAACTGTCTCTATTTACATAGGCCCTGGGGGAGGAATGTGGAATGTATTGTTAAATACAGGAAAAAATCAAGACAGTTCCCCAAATCTGAGTATGTTCCATTAATAGGTCACACTAGTATTTGAAATGTGGCTTTTAAAAGAAGTAATTTTTACTCATAATGCAAAGGAGTTAAAAATTTTAAATAATTCTAGTACAAAATTCAAACATGCAACTCATCTACTTAAAATTACGTTAGTATTTCACCACGTATTCAGCTTGAATAGCATCACTGCTTGGTCTGTGTCAGTGAGTTAATTCCCACTTTGGGCACATAAATACAAAAAAGAATCCTACGTCATGATAAACTACAGCTCCTTGTCAGCTAAGCTGCTATCAGCTGATCACGTGCATTCTTTGATTTGCTGTATTTGGAATGTTTAAAAATATATGTATGTAAAATTATTTTGAACTGCCTTCCAAACCAGTTTTCTCCCTAGAAATGGTGAATCAGATTTTTTAAATTTGGTTCTTAACCAAATCCATGAATAAAATAAAGAAACATTCTTTCTTCCACACTCTCCTTGTTATGAAATTTTTTTGTGAAGAGAAACCTATATTAGATAGCTTGATATATGCAAATGCTTAAGTTCTTAGTAGATTTCTGTATGTTCGTAAACTATTGCAGACATTAATAGGCTGTATTGAACTACTCAATGAAAATGTGGTTTTGATGTTTTTCTTCTTCAATCTAGGTCATATCCTGCAGTCTCCTTCAGCAAACGTGCTTCCAACTCTGCCCTTCCACGTGTTGCGCAGTTTGTTCAGCACTACGCCGTTGACTACTGATGATGGAGTATTGCTTAGGCGGATGGCACTGGAGATTGGGGCTATACACCTTATCCTTGCTTGTCTGTCTGCTCTAAGCCACCATGCACCAAGGGTGCCCAACTCTAGTCCCAACCAGGCAGAGGTATGTTTATCAGCAGAGTATGTGCCACTGAGAAGTAGTAAGAGTTCTAACTATAAAAAACAAAATAATCTCATTGCTCTCATTATAGGCTAATTTTTGCAGACTTGGCATTTGACTGAAGAACAAAAATAGTTATAATGTACTCAATCAAGTAATTGTCCATGCATGTTGCAAATAAACATAGTAATCATGAAATATAACCAACAAAGAAACCTTGTCATGAGGCATTAAGATGTAATCACGTTCTTTCACAGGACATTCTTTTTTGGTGCACAAGAGGCATAATGTCCAGTGGATGGTGGTTCTTTAATCCCCATTAGATAGCATAACCTCATTGTCTACATTCATCATCTAAACTCCACTGGTTGCAAATTATTTCCTTTTAAATGCTTCACAAATGTAAATGAGTTGTGAAAATTACTGAATTAATGCAGTGATTTTTGTTACACCCTTTGCACTGATAGGGAAATGAGATCTAAGGACAAAAAATTTCCATAGTGTTCAAGATCACTAGTGAATCTCCAAAATTAAAGTTTTTCAAGGTACTTCCCATATTATACCACCCTCTATTCCGAACACTTATCCTTTGATTTTTTTTTTTTTAAGATTGTAAGTTGCCATTTCTGTATAACATACCAATTGTCTATAAAAGTGTTTAAAGACTTGCCCTCTTTAGCACTGTTTTAGCAGAGGCTTGCATGCAACAGTTCCTGGTGGCTGAATATGGCTAAGTAGCTGCAAAATATACGCTTGTCTCTATTTTAGCAGCTCTGATACTGATGAAAGGTTGAACAAGTGAGATATGAAGCTGTGCCTGAGAATAAGTCACTTTAATGGCTAATCAAATTTAAGGGGAAGTTGACAGATTCTGCTTCTAATGGGGTATCAGGCTGCTGATACGTTAATACCGTAGCATTTCTGCACATTTAGAGGGAAAGAGCAACCATTAATTCTTATCTCTGCTTTAGTTCTACCGTGAACCCTGGAATAGCTTGCCTTCTCGTAAGCCATATCTATCAAGTGATAGATGGTAACTTGAAACTAGAGATCCATCAGGGCTGCGCCGAGGCTTGTATTTCTGGGGCCGGGTTCTCCCGTAAGTGCTTTAATTCAGTGCTCACGACAGTCCTCTTGAGTGTTAAAGACACAATATATTCGTGAGTGACGTAATGAGTAATGTCTGCACGAGAATAACCACGCAGCTTTTTCATCACCAAGATGCATTACATTCCCAATGTAAAAGTTAGAAGATTATTCCAGACTACTGTCACTACAGTACTTCACAGACAATAACTTCTTTTACCGTTGCAGTCTGTTCATACATCATTTCTTTTTCTTCAAGTGTAATCTTTAGCAAAGTCACTGAAGAAGATCTGAGCAGAAAATGAAACTTTTCAGAGCCATAAATCAAATATTGCAAAATAAAGTTGGGCACTTACTCACGTGACCTGGTTTCCAGCTAATTGTCACCAAGTAGTGAAAGTATCAAGTCACTTGTTTAGGGTGTTAAATATACATATAGGAAAGCATTAGTTAAAAAAAATGCTTATCAGAGTTTTTTCTGCATCTTTTTCACTGGAGTCCTGGTAAACTATCAAAATTAGCATAAGTTATTAAATAGTTTCATAAGGGCTAAGCAATATAATATTGGATTTATGTTAGTAAAATGCACTGAGATAGACCGTTGGAAAAAGCTGTACAAGCACTGGTGGAAAAATGTTATCTCAGAATATTTTTAGGACAAGATATTTCCCACCTCTTATCTGGAGAGGAAATAGTGTGTATTTTAGTGACTCAGAGATCATGTGTCAGAGCTATACAGGTAACTTATTCCTCTTGCTGTTTTGGAGCATTTATTCAAAATCAGCAAATGCTTGAGCATCCTGATATTTCAGTTATGTGCTCTTGAGAACATTTCCACTCCCCTCTTCTTCATCTTATGTTATTAAACTTGACTAGGTGTTAAACAGTAATAATTACAGAGCTACAACGTTTAGCGGGATATTGATTAAAGGTATTTTAATACCTTTCATCATATAACCAGGAATAGTATCTTAAAAGAGAACAAAAATGGGCTTACAGTTCTAGTCAAATTGAAGAATCCTTTCCAAGAATTTAGCGCTGACCTGTAATAGAACTCCATGTATGTGGCAGTCTTTCCTATCTAAAGCTTTGAATTTCACTGGATCCTGATGATATCTTTATAAAGTTAATAAATTGGGATTACATTCTTTTGCAGAACAAAGGCTTTTTAAAAACAATGTTCCTAAGATGAAAACATGAAATAATTGTGACTTTTTTTTTTTTAACCTAGCCACAGGTGTCAAGTACACACAACAGTGCATCAACAGAAGAACAGCAGTTGTACTGGGCTAAGGGTACAGGCTTTGGAACAGGCTCCACAGCTTCAGGATGGGATGTTGAACAGGCTTTGACTAAGCAAAGGCTAGAAGAAGAGCATGTGACCTGCCTTCTACAGGTGTGTAACAATGAATTTTTGATTAACGATAAGCACTTGAGACATTAGGACTGAATAGTAAAACTGGAGTTTTGTCAGTCAAATAGCAGAGTGATTATGATATTTTGGGAAAAAAATATTTGCAATCATCTGTCTTCGTGAAAAATTATGTAGATCATATTTTGAGAGAGGCCATTTTCAAACATCACTAGGCTGCTGCATAAAAGATCTGGGTGACGGTTCTGAAAGAAAGTGAACCAAGAAGCATTCCAGTGTATTTCCCTGGAGCTGTCACTATCTCTGTCAGAATCACTGCACTCAGTCAAAAGTAACGACTGTCCACTAAAGGAGAAGGATACAGGAACAGGCATTTTGTTTTGTGTACTAAACAGTGTTACCTGTTAATTTCTTGCATGTTTTTGCTCTGCTTTAAGGAAATGCTTATAGTTGTTACTGGTGTCCATGAATGTGTTATGCCAATATAGCAAAGTCTCACTCAGAGATACAGTGAAATCTTGACTATGTCAATTACGTGACAATAAAAAATCTCCAGTAAACATCCAGATTTCAGTAAAACTCTGATGTCTTCCAAATGCCTCATGCTACGGAGAAGAAAATCCTGTTCAGTCCATTGTGAAATGCAACCAATCCCTATTATCTTGGATCAGTGTATCTGGTCATCAAAAATTTAATTCACAGAACCGTCAGCTCAAATGCATTAGCTAACCTCATTGCTGAGGTAGAGCACAAAGGAGATAAAATTCTGAAAATGCCCATACCTTGATTGATGAAGATATCATTTTGATGCAATCAGTTATTTCAGTCACTATAGATTACATGGCAAAAGTATCACATCCCTTGCAAAAGCATAACAAATAAAATCTGAAACCATTTCCTAAGCAAGAAAGGGGAAATTGCACCTGAATTACTCTCAGTGAAGCTTCTAGGCAGTATTTTGTATTATTCCAGGCAGAGGTTTAGCTGTAACTGTGTCAAGTTGTGAAGTAAAGAGGCATTTTCTTAGGGCAGTCAGCAGTAGAAAACCCTTCAACATTTTGGAATATGTCAGTCAGTTGTACAGCAGAGTTTCCTTGGTCCCTTCTATAGAAAGATTTAGAAAAATTCTGTTGTATGGAGTGCTGGTAAGATGGTGCAGCAAAATAATGGGATAATGGGGTTAGAAGACACAGTGAGAATGAAAGAAAGGCTAAAAGGGTGAATAGAGTCCCTGAGACTTCAAGTAATACAGCCTTTCAAGCCTCAAAGTTTCTTATTTTTTAGAGTACAGCTGCACAAATCAGACCCATGGAAATGTGTTAGGTTGTATGCCTACAACACATGGTAAGGGCCTGTGAGCCCAGCCAGAACTACCCCTGGGACAAGCAGGTGTGCAGTCGTGAGGTGACTTAGCACCGACACTAAGGGGAAGGTTGCTCTTTGTTTACTGAGGTAAGAGCTGTAGACATGAGTATTTGTTCCTCCAGGTACCTGTCATGCTCACCATAAGTTATTGTTTCATCTGTAAACCCTGAAGTCCCAACCCCAAAGGAAGTTACAGAAATTCTTGAAACATTTGCAATTAAAAAAAATAAATTAATAACTGTATAGAATTTCTTCTGAGATATCTTTGGGACTGCTGTAATAAATGCCAGTACTGAATTAGCAAAACAGCTAGTGAAGTGTTAGGGCTTCTTCCTTAAGGGAGGAAACTCAAAGTTCTTTTGACTGAAATAAATCAGTTTTGATTAAATATTTGGGTGTGTTTCAGGTTCTTGCCAGTTACATAAATCCTGCAGGAAGTGCATCAAATGAAGAGAGCCAAACTAGCCATGAGGGCAGAGCACAAAACAGCAGCGCTCTTCCATCCGTTCTCCTGGAGCTACTCAGTCAGTCTTGCCTCATCCCAGCAATGTCATCATACCTCCGCAACGATTCAGGTAATGTGCCTTTGGCTCCTTCAAAATTCAAGTTGGCTTACTGCTGTCAAATAAGTTTTTATATAAACAATGGGTAGTTCTTGCTGGTTTCAGTGCCCTCACCAATTTAGAATTGTACTAATGGAACGTTTACTTCAGCCTTAGAAAACAGAATCATATAATAGAATCATGCTCGTTGAAATGCTCATTTCTCTCTTTAAATTTGGAATTTAATTCTTTGATATTGAAACTAACAGGAAGATGGTATTTTCTTCTGAAAAGTTTACATGTTAGTTCTTCTACAGAAGATACATGTAGAGAGAGTACTTTATGCAAAACCATTAATCTTATTGTGAAGAAAAATGTTAATTTTTAAAGAAAATTGAGCAAGCATGTGCTTGAATTTGGTAAATGTTGCACATGCTGGGGCAGTTCTACTTTGATCAGAGCTTTTTCTTTTTTATTTAGGAAATACAAAAATAAGCCTCTTACCAAAACTGGAAGATATTTCAAATATATGGAAACAATTAAGTTGTTGGGTTTTTTAAAGGAAAAACAAATGAGTTCTATGTTGTCATCAAATTTCTACTCATAATTTCAAAACGAAGATGTTTTGGTAGTTTTGCTCTGATATGTTGTACCTTGCTGTGGAAACCATTTCAGTTGTATAAGGTGGCACGGAGCAGTACAAATTAAGGAAATGCCTCTGTGGAACTAATGGCAAAACCAGCAAACTCGATTTGTGATTTATGTTGTCTCACTAGATGACAGACTTGAGTATGAAGATGAGCCTTAGGTTGGATTTTTGTTCAGTTACTTTTGTTTAGATGGATTTAATTCTGAACTATCAGAAGGAGTTGTTCCAAATCTGAATAATTTGGGTTTGGACCTTATTTTGCCTGCCCTATTTTTGGAGTAACTGATGAATGTCTTGTCACATTACTGCAGTTCTTTTGGGTGCCAGTTGGAGGGTTTGGTGATATGAATTCATGAAACAATGTTATAGCTTCTTCTTGAATTACACAATATGTTTTATGTCAGAGGTAAAAGAGAAATCATCTCTGTCTTAAGTATTTGTAAAGCTACTTAGGACTAAAGTAAGAATGGCTCTCTTAATTTGTAGTAACTAGGGCATTACATAATCTTGTATGATGGAATGGAACTAGTTCAAAACGTCTGCTGGGGTATTATAGTAAAAATAAAAATATGAAGGTGTTTCACTTGCTAGTCCACAGTTTGACACCTCTCCCTAGTTTTGCGATGAATTTATTGGTTTTATTTTGCACATATTGCAGTGAGGAAAATGAACTAATGATATACCAGGATCATTATTGCAAATGAAAATACAATGTAAAATAATAAAGTAAATGATAAAGTAAAAGAATGAAGTAATCTTTCTAACAGATACTCACAAATTCTTCTTCGTTGAGGTAAAAAGGAAAAGTCATTGAAAGGCCTGGCAAAAATGATGTGTTATCTAAAGGATGAAGCTGTTGATCCTGAGTTATAGATGAATCACAGCTGTTGAAATTGCTTTTTGCTGTTTTCAATAGAAGAGTGTATCTCTCTGTATAAGTCACCTTTAACTGGGGAAGAACAGTCAGATACTGATACAAGAGATGAGATATGTGGCTGTTGGTGAGAAGTTCAGACTAGTTTGGCTTTCAGGTACCGTTTGTTTTCCCAAAGTACAAAGAAACAGAAAAGTTTCAGTGAGAAATATTCATTTTAGGTATGTTTTCCATTGTGGGACTACTGTTTGTGGTTGGCAGGGGATGTTGAATTGCTGTGCCTGTGAATTACCAATTAGTAAAGAGTGAACAGCACTTAATGTAGCAGCTAAACTATATTAAAACAAAGCAAAACCTCGCTTTTCAGAGAGAAAAAAATGAAAACTACTCTTCTGAATACAAATTCACAAAGGATGTGGTTATTTCTATTGAAATTTAGAACTGTAAAATCTGAGGGTTGTTATGTGAATGTTTCCTGCTGTATTTGTTCAAAAGTCTATACATAAAACTGTGATTAACAATGTTCTCCTGGATTTAAAAAATAATAATAACTTTACAGGCATATATTAGTCAAGCTCGTCTTTGACACTGCCATAGGATACCAGTATTAGAGGGAAATTGCAAAAACGATGACTTCTGGAGGGATCATCTTCTCTGAGTTAATATTTGAGCCAGATGCATTTAGTTGGAAAGGAGTCCCTGAAAACAGTTCGTCTTAGTGATAATATGCGAGGCATAATTCCAATGCAGTAATTACTGTTCAGTTCAAAAGCAGACAGATAATTTTCACATTAATGAGTGCAAGTTGCACATGATGTGGGGCTCTCAGTGTCACTAATGTTGAGTGTCAGGAGACACAGCTAACACAAGCAAGACAGAGGTTGAGAAGCTCTGAAGTTATGTTAAGCTCTGGTACAATGCTTGTAAGACTGAAAATTTCACTTAATGTCTTAATAGTTGAAACCTTTCAAATATGGAAATTACTTTTTTATTAGTAGTATTATTTTTATTTATTTTTTGAAACCTTGAAGACCAGTGCAATGTAGTAGAATAGATTTGAGTCTTTCCTGATAGACCTTTATCTAATTTCTGGCTTCTCTGTCTTGAATACCCGTCTCTTCTCTGGTAAGGCTGAATAGGAGCCTGGGGAGAGTAGGAAAGGGAACAGCATCAGTAGTGACATGCATGTACATAGTATTCTAATTTTCATACTGGTGCAACTTCTGCTGTCAAGAGGTACTTTCATGTGGAAGGAGCAGGTGACTCTATTCTTCCTGTAACATGCTAGTCTGAGAAATTAGGATACTGCATACAGAATCCTAACAGAATGTTCCCAGGTTCTGGCACCCCAGTAGCAACAACCTGTGCCCAGCACAATGGTAACAGAAATAAGCAATTTTCAGCACCTCTGTAACTTTCTCAGACTTTAATGGGTGCTGGTGGGACCAGTTAAAGGTTAGCCTTATGCTTATTCTTCTACTAGATTTTAGGGTTTGTTGTTGATGGTTGCAATAACAGTGATCTTCACATATCTGTGTATGTGCCATATACATACAATTATGTGGGAAAAAATTGTGATAGATACGTGCAATGAGGCTGCTGGCGTGCTGTTCCTTTTCTTGCACAGTAGGCTGCTAACACTGTGGTGATATAAGATAGTAAGTATTTTGGTATTGATGTGAATTTTATATTTTGATTTCATATGTTCAGTTAGCTACAGATATGGTACATCCTTCTTGCAAGACTGTTTTGACAGATTGGCCTATGTCACAGTTAGAAATCTATCTAGGTTTTTTGTTGCTTGACTATATTTTACCATCGTGCTTAATTTACCCATAACATACATGGACTAGATTGTTATCTAGATTGTTGTAGATTAAAATAATATTGATCAGATAGGGAGTGCTCACATAACATTTAATCTGTTAGAAACCTCACCTTGAACCAGATGAGTGCAAACCAGATTGCTCTGATACGTTCTGACGCTTCATCTGCATCAGAGTGAGGTGATTGTGAAGTCCTTGAAAACTGTGAACTAACCACTTTCATTAATTTCCATAATTGCTTTTTTCTTGTAGAGAGGGAAGGTTTATCTATGAAGGACTTTCCTATTATGCAAGAGAGCTCTAGTCACAAGGAGCAGTAACTGCTGTAATCTTCACTGTTTCTTGATGATTTTTTTGCGTTTATTTCATATCTTGTTATGGCATTACCATGGCTTTTATTATCTCTCATTTTGTAAATGAAAAAAGTTTATCTTTGCAACATGGTGAGGTTTTTTTACTATGCCTGTGTTTTTTATTAAGGGCTTAATTCATATTTACATGTGTAAAATTTATGTAGTTCTTAACTTCTGTATCATACCCCAAAAGCTGTCATGTAAGACCTTTTCACTGTTCTCTTGTATCTAGCACATTTCGTTTGAAAGAATTATTGCTATTGAATCTCTTTCAAATATGTGAACACTTCTCTCCTTGAGCAAAATGCACAGCAATAAAATTTGCACTGTGCAACAAGAGGTTCCTAGCAAACATTTGACCATCAGATTCTAACTGGAGTACATGGCTATCTTGAAGGTCTAGATTTTGCTGATAAAAGTAAGTTACTTGACTGATGGACTTCGGTTTATGAAGACTAATATAAGCTAGTATTTTCAAGTGGGAAAGAAGAAAGGAGCATTTATAATACTCTTTTTAGCTAACAAGGTTTATAGAGATAAGGCAGTGGAAGGGAGTCATGAAACAGAGAGAAAGAAAATCAAGTGACTTCTAGGACAAGGACTGTATATTTTTTTATGGGCTTGGACAGTAAAAAGCCCAGTGAAGCTGGGATTTTGTCAGTGATACCACAATTAGGTAGGCTCTTCTTGCTTAAAAATATAGTTGTACTGGTTTGTCCTTAAACTACTATCTAGCAAATCCTGAGATAAATGAATCGTGTTTAAAGTCAAATATTGAGAGAAGTTTGATACCACCTTTTCCTTGGAAAACAGACTTCATATCAAATTGTAGAATTCTGCTTGAATTCTCTTTGCTTGAATTCCCAGGCTTACAGAAAGCAGGCAGTATTGTGATTTTAGGTGAGGTTTTCTGCATGCTCCTTTTTTTATCCACCCTTCCTTCTTCAGTGGACAAAGAGTCTGTGTGATGTGATCAGCATAGCTTGTGATGTTAGATTAGCTCCGTCTTCCCTGAGTTTGACTGCTGAGAAGAGACGATGCATTTCTGTGGGAGAACTTTGCTGAAAGAATTTTGTTTACTGACCAGCATGTTTCACTTCATGAGAGTCCAATATTTGCTTCCAATGCACCTTTCATAGTTTACCAAGTACTGCCACACCATGGACCTGTAGATTCATTAACAAAAAGTTGTGCTGCTCTATCCTGCTGCCAAACACCTCATTGTGAACTTTATTTAGTAAGTACTATGGACAAATACATTGAATGTGAATGTACTGAATTCTTTTTTCTGCCTCTTTTGATGTACCTTTGTTAGTTGCATCCATAAAAGTCATACTGTTCAGGCCTTGGCTCCTTACCTCAGAGCTTCAACTAGACTAGTTTGCCTGCTGAAGGTAGAGTACTTCTTTTCTATTAATCATATTTATTCTCAGGGCATTATATGGTGTTATTTTACTTTTGCAAATAGTCCAGTTCCACTGAACTAAGTTGAGTACCCTAAAGCTGGTACACTGAGCTCTTAATTTGTCCATCACTGGTGATGTGCTGCTGCAGCATAAATGTTGAATCATCACACAACCATGCTTTTCCCTAGACTATTGACTTTTTACTGTGCATAAAGAGAGGAAGTTGATATTAAGATTTTTTTGTTGTTATTGAGATTTTATGCATGTATTGGATTAAATGTATGAGCACCAGAGTGGTATATCAGAGCTCATTTTACATATGAGTTAGACATAGGTCCACATGAGAATAGAGCACATGTGTTACCTGTTGAGAGAGAATACTGGACTGCTGTTTTAAAACAAAATATAACTTGTATGCTAGGGCAATCTAATGATAATGTTACCCTTTGACTTCCTTCAAAGGGTCAAGGTCTTTGCTGTAAATGAAATTGGAAGTACAGTGGCAGTTTAGATAGACAGTATATAATTACTGGAATTAAAAATTCTCCTAGTCTTCATTAATGTTAATGAACTCATTCATTGGTAAAAGAATAATGCTGAACCTTTGCCACATTTGCTTATAACTTTGGGATTGTTTTTTATCTATTTTGCTGTTGAAATGCTTACCAAGAAAAAGTTGCTGTTTTTCACTCCAATGCTGGTGTACTAGTTGATTCACAATTTTGAGAAGAGAGCTGTGCACTGAAATGGTATGAAATAAAATTGTTTATTTATTTCACAGAATCTACAAGTTTTAAATAACTTCAGGATCAAAATAAACAGCAGTAATTTCTACCTGAATTTCAGTTTTCAGGTTCTTGTAACCTTTCATTTTAAGACCCATCTCAAATATCCTTGTATTATGAGATTAATGCAATAATATCCATAAGTATGTAGATATAAGAAGTACATAGAAAAAATTAATAATGGTTATATCTCTTCTGTAGTATTAAATAAACATTAGCAACCTGCATAATTTCTCTAGAATGTAGCTTAGTTTTACAGAATGCTTTGGTGCTTCATATACTAAAAATAAGTATACATTACTAGAGACTTGCTGTAGACTATGGATAGTGAATAAATTTTCTTGTCTGCACGTGCTTCCTTCCAGTGCAGCCTCAGCTGTGTTTATCATTTCTTCTGGTTGAGCCAGGATTGACTCAGAGTTGCAAAACCAGAATATACCATCTTCTACCTCATTCATCCATAAATCAGTGTTGCAGTGTGGTTTCTGCAGCTGACTGAAATATCATTGCCAAATTCATTCTGTTCTAGATCCCTGACCTTATCTTATTCATGTGCTTGTTTCGAAGTGACTTCCAAAGGCTCAGCTGGTTTAGCAGTTATGAAATTCTATACAGTAATAAACTATCACCTATATAAGTGATGTATTTCTTTGCATGTTGTTTTATGGAGGGACTGGATGTAACTTTGCAGCCTAGGAGAAGAAATTGAGCTGATTTTTAGAAATGCAGCTGTTCCATTGTTCCACTGTGGCACATGTAATAGTAGGAAAAGTATTCATTAAAATCAATTTCTTGGTGTTTTGGTTTTGCTGTTTGTTTGTTTGTTTTTTTTTTGGTGGTGTTTATTTACTGTGTTTTTAATCCTAAGCTCTCAAAAGTAACTTTTGTCTTATAGGATGTATGTGAGATAAAATCACATATACGAAAACTTCTATGATCTTAGACTATCTGCAGCTTTGGATCTAATTCAAAGACATATGTAGGTTTAATTTAAAATGTGGAAATAATTTCATCAATTTCAAGTAGTAAATTGGACATTCCATGAAGTATGCGTAAAAGTTGCAATTTTGGGCCTCAGTCATAAACAGTGCAAAAAGGGAAAATGTCTTCAGGACCTCGTCCAGAAAGGGAGAGTACAGTCTTCTGGACAAAGGTTATTAAACCTGTTTTCCATGAGACACCTTGAATCCTTGTGTGATATGTCTTACGTGGAAATAAGCATCAGGATGAAAACATGAGAATTGTATTTGACGTCTGTTAAGCACATTCAAAAAATGGCAATATAGAAAATGTAATTTAAGTTTTTTTCATTTAGAGAATATGTATTAGTGTGTCATAGTTATTAATATTTCTTAAAAGAAGTACTAAAACTATTCTTTATTTTTTCACACCACTTTAAAGGATTTTTAATTAGAAAAGCACATTGTCTGTATAGCATGATGATTTCAAATACAGATTTAGTAAAGGCAAGAAAGTCTAACCTTTTTCAGCTTTCCACAAGACTAACAAAAATGCTGCAGAATATAGTCAATAGTTAAAATTTTATTTATAGTATTACAACTTGTGGTACAACAGTGTTCCTGTTTCCACACTTATCATACATTAATGTAAGTTATAAGCCTAAATTATGGTGGTCTAAAAATAAACCCCTTTTTGTCTGTTTTCTGGTCTCAGCTATGAAGAGACATACTGCATAAAACCACAGAAAGCATCATGGGGGCTTGCTTATATTTGTTTATATATTTAATTTATGTCTTTCTCTGTTCTGATTATTTTCAGTGTTTGCTTACATTTCTATCTTGCATGTTTGCTGGCAGTAAAAAAGTGCCATTTCTGATCCTGCTATTTGGATTTCATCTGTTGCCAACAACAAGTTGAATATTGTCTGCCTTCATTTACATAATGTAGCACTCCAACTGGGCTTACAGAGACATTTATCAGCACCCTTAGCCAGACACTTTGCTCTGGAATGTATTTGATAATCCTTTCAGACAGTGGAGGTTTTTTGCTTTAAATTTAGAAATCATTCTTGCCATCGCAGGTCTTTGCACTGTGTGATGTGCAATTGATATTCAAAAATGTCATCAAAGTGTAGTGTAGATATACACAAAAACAATAACAAATAAATTGAGCACAGTTCCAATGATTCCAAGCAGTGCTAAAATAGATTCTTCTTTTTCCTCCTTTTCCTCTTGCCTTTTTACATCTTCCAGTGTTGTGATGGCAGAGGTCCCCATTTTTCCTGCAAATGCCTTCACCAGTATTCTGGCAGCTAGCTAGAAAAAAGAAAGCAAATGGTAAATCTGGTCTGACAAACATGCGAGCTTTGATCTTTTTAAAAACAGTTCTGTAGTTCTTACACAACATTTCTTAATGCTGTGTTTATTCAGTTGCATTCATCTTTTGTTTTCTTTTTGTTTTCTTTCCATGTTAAAAATAATTGTTCTGTAGATACAGATTTGATAGGAGTGAAAAATAGCTTGGTGCTTCAAGCCAGTTATGCTTTATTATAAAAGAAATTTAAAATTTCTCTTTAGCCAAATAATTTATTTCCTTACAAAACATGAAATTGATGAAAGCAGGTATGTGAGCATTGTGGAATACTCTGAAATGCCTGGGGAGGTTATGTGCATTTTCGACCATTCTTAAATATTTAACTCCATGGTACAAAAGCAGTTGAGAATGGTAATGCCTGCTGTTTTCAAATGTGTAAAATATGCCTCCTTAAAACAGTATTACAGTTGTTTTTCACCAGTAGCCTAAGTAGGCAATTGCAGGTAAGATCTTGCCCTTTTTCATGTTTAATAGATCAGCTTTTGGACATCCATGCAACAGTAAACATTTAACAGATAATGTGTATCTCTTCAAATATAAAGGTTTTTGATATATATGCTGATTTTTGCAGTATGACAAAGAACAGTAGTACTGTTACAGTGGCAAAATTCTATGCAATATAGGAATTCAAGGTGGACATTTCCAGATGCATGTGATTTATTATCTTTTTTTTTTGTTGCAAAAGTGAGGTTGACAGGTCGTTTCTATTACTTAGCTGCTCTAGTACTCTTAATTTACAGTCAAATATCCTCTAGAAACATATTCCCTGTAAAATTATGTTCGTTGGTGACTGAGATGTTGATCTTATATGTAATCTGCCATGCCGTTTTAGCTTTATTGATCAGAAATTTGATTGGGATGTCTACTACTTCACATAACTCCAATATACTGAAGATTTACAATCATATTTTATAGTGCAACAGCATTTTTCTCTTCTGGCAAATATCTTTAATCATTAGAGATTAACGTATTTCTGCTGTGAGTCTAATTAATGCCATCAGCTCAGAGCATATCTTACAGAAAGGTAAAATATAAAAGGTATTTCTTACCCTACATTGCATCAGGAATAAAATGTCATCAGACATGCTTCTTACTCGTCGATTCAGTGGCAAGCCAGGCTTTTATCTTCATGAAGGGGCTGCTCTCCTCACTCAGACAGATCAGATAGGAGCACAAGCAGTTTCTTGATGAAGTTTATCGGTGAGGATAATAACGTTACAGAATCTTCCAAATGACTGGTGTTCTCTTTCAGTAATCCACTAAAGCAAGTGTAGTCGAAAAACAGTAAAGCTCTTTCTCATAATGATCCTCACTGTTGACTAATTCCCATTAAAATTGTGGCTTTTTTTCCTTCGATGATGCAGAGCAACAAAATGCATGCTATTCTGTTTTGTCTTAAAAAAAATTACAAACAGCTCCTGGTTTTATTCAGTTATACTTAGTTATTTATTAAGACTTCAGAAAAACCCAGCCTTTGATTTACTCTTTGTGGCAGCCGTCTGAAGAGGCTTTCTCACGTTGACATGCTGTAATTCCAAATGCAGCGAACTACGTGCAGTCACACTATGTAATTTTAGTCCAGCCTGAAAAAGGATGAAAAGAAGTCTGCTTTGCTGGCAGTAGTGTGAACGCTGTCACACACCTGCATTCAGAGCCTCTGGAAAGAATTCCAAGGTATTCTTCAGAGCATTGCATAACTCAACCAGGCAAATCTGAAGAGAGGAATGACAGTGGCTTTAGTTGCATACTGTGGTGAGCTGTGACATTGATTAAACATGCACTTGGCACTTGCTGAATAAAGAAGGAGCTACGAGCCACCCTTGCAGACAGTGAGTTGCATAACAATGTGCGATGGCTCTGCTGTTTCATTGTCAGGCCAGGCACATTTTAATCCTATACCAACAGAGAAAGTGTGTGGTGTAAAGAGGAGTAGAGTTAACTGTACTTCTGGGTTTTCTGAGGAAGTGCTGCGTGACAAATGGTGACATTAAGGCATTCAAGCTGAAACAGTGTTTCTGCCTTTTGTCTTTTTATGCTTTGTTTGACAGGCAATTGTTTCTATAGGAAATACTACTTCTAATGCTTTTTCTCTTTTATTTCACCACCCAAAGAATGCAGGTTAGTATGTAATTAATGAAAACACACACTTAAAGGAAAATATTCCTCTTCTGATTTCACAGAAACCCTCAACACAATTTTTTTCCTAGGTAAATCAGAAAGGCAATTTTTTCCTGTCCAGTTGGAAAGGGGGGAGAACTCTGCAAAGTCTTCTCCTCCCAATCTTTTCAGATAAAAACCCCCCACAATTTTAATAATCTCTGCAAGCAGCTGTGTTCCAAATCATTTTATTCAGTGGCTTTGGTCTGTGAAGCCTACCAATGCAATGTGTTTTCATTGGTATAGCATAGCTTCTTGATGCAAAGGCAACCATATTTTACATATATCAGAAAATTTATTTTGTCAAAAATACTTGCAACATCAAGCAATTCAGAATTCAAATGTACAAAAGTGTACTTTTGTATATGTATATAAAAAGTCAAAGCACAATTAATTACATTGAATTTAAACAGTAGGAATGTAACTGGAAACCTTGATAGTTTTCCAGAACAGTATATTTTAGAAATTACAAGGCATTGCTTGAGATTCGGTTTTCAATAATCTTTTAGTGAGAAAGCAGATAGTAGAATCATTATTTTAAATTCTTCCAATTTCAACTGAATTTACATTAAATTTTTTCTCATTATTTTTCTGAAGTGTCTAAGTACATTTCTTAGTAAGAAACAAAACTGCATATATTACATGTGCATTATTTTAATAATAAATACCATGTTTGAAGTACTGTATGGTACTTCTGCATTATTTGCCCTTTAGCCTGAAAGTTACGTTGCCTCAGTGAAATTGTTTGACTCTAGAAGATTTAACTAATTAATTTAAATTTCTCCAGCATAGCTTCCTTAAATATATATTCTACTATGTGTATATGGTCTTTCATTTCAAGCTCTTGCTATTTTCTTATTCTAAAAAGGCTGCTGCATCTTCACTTGTTCTTGGAATTTTTTTGTGTCTGTATATCTTGAATATATTTTTGTATTCATTTAGAGCCATTCAGAGATACAAAGATGTGAAAATCTTCATCTGTGTATTCTGACCATTCACGTTCCTGAGAGTACCTAGCAATAACTGAATTTTCAAGTTACCATATTAACCCTCACACATTAAAAGTCAAACCCTTTCTTTTGTGAAAGGGAGAAACGGTGCAACATGCATATTTTATTTAAAGATTAATGATATATTTTCAGCTCCACTGCAAAGAACTAGCTAATTGAGGTGTTTCCACAGAGAGCAGAAAAAGATTCACAGGATATTTGTTGGCCTGGTTATTGCCGTGGTTGAGGTCTCATGGTGGTCTGCCATTTTCATAGTTGTGATGCAAATGGCACTTGAGTGGCTACAGGGAACTCAGGGAAACAAATCTCTCTGGGATCCCTCTGCACACAGTCGAGGGGAGAGAAGCCTCCTGCACACCGTGATTCAAGTCCAGCATTTGCCGTGGTTTGATGGGATTTCTCCCCTCACGTCCTTCCATTGTATTGACACGTGTGTCTGTGCGGACATGCTGTAAACAGGTTTGGAAAACAGACCCAGCCAAAAATAAATCTCCTAGCACAGTACAGTAGGAGGGGTGGGGCAGTAGCTGCTTAAGCTGTTACTGGGGGTAAACAGTTGCTGTTTGAGAATTAAAAAATAAAAGTTGTCAGGCTTAACATTTGTTGGTTATAGGAAACGCAAGGAATTCATCCACGTTGGGTGGAAGCTGGCATTTACAAATAACTTCCTTGTAGCTACAGTGCATCTCTATTGTGAGGGGAAAATTTCATGCAAGATTTCTCACGAGTGAAGTGAGTAATACAGATTGATTTGAAAGGGCCTTGTTTTATCCATAATATTTGATGGCATTTGTAAAGATGGGGAGATATTTTACTTTTTTTGTAAAATAACATTAGCGTCTGGGAGGACCTTTTAGAGAAGTCAGTAATAAACCCACCTCTTTTGGACTGAACATTACATCGTTACATGTAATGTTCGATGTTTGGGGTTTGGACGGTAGTATCCAAAATCATCCTAAATTTAATTCTGTTACTTCCATTTAGGAAGAGCTTTCAAGCACTTAGTAAGACTTTGGCGACTCCTTGGTAACTGATTTATGTAGTTTTCCAAGAGCAGAACAAATTTGGTTGATTAGAGGTCACTCTGTTCAATACTGCTGATGTCACTTCTATTGCATGGGAATTAACCTTACGCAATACAAATGTGTGTCGTATTTTAAAGATATTCATACTTCAGAGGAGGTTGCCAAGCTATCTTGTAGAAACTCAGTGGTATAAATTCAACAATTTACAGTCTTGGTGCTTTGATGATCATTATCCTGCTATACGCTACTGCCACGAGTAATGCAATACACCCATAACGCGACAATTACAAAAGGGGCAAATACTCTTAACAAAAGTGTATATGTTCTTGTTCCTCATGTATTTTTATGAATTCATATTATTTTGATTCCCGTGTACTCTAAGATTATTCTATATGCTGTATTTTTTCATTAAAATAGGATGTTTTGAGTGAGATATAGCTTACCATTATAGAGAGAAAATACTCTGAACAAGATTGCAAGTTAAAGTAGAATGTAAAGGAAAATTGGGAGGTGAAAATAGAGAAAATAATAGAAAGAACTGTCTGGACTTAAAAATCTAGTTAGGTTAAAATGCTGTAATGAAAACCAAAAGATCGTGCGTACATCAGTTGTCCATGAAGACTGTTTCTCCTTGTATTTGTTCTTCATTTTCCCTAAGATGCAGGAAGGTAGTTGAAATGTAGTAGCACACGCTTCCTGTAGGTGATGCATTCTGGTTTTCTTCTCTGACAACCTCCACAAACTTCTCTTTATGAGGTCTAACAGTTTTTCAGTTAAATTGCAGAACAATAGAGCAAAGCTGTGTCTCTTGGGAGATGTAATAGTATGCACAAATTAAGATGAACTGGTTCACTTAGCATAAGTGAGAAGTGGATAGCCACACTCCTTTTTTCCTTAGTTTTTTTCTTTTTTTCTCTCTCTCCTGAGAACTTAACACAGCTAATGTTTTCTTTGTGGGAGCTCTTATCCTATTTTTTTATGATACAGATTGATGTGTGATGCCCTTGACTCAGTAGTGATGAGCATAGCCAAATTTCAAAGTATTTTTTACTCTTCTGTGGAAAAAAGGAAGAACTCAGATCCTTCATCTGTAGCAACACAAGTTATTTTTAGATTTCTTACTGTACTCATTCACAGCTCTTTCATGTGTTACAGCTCAGCATTGATTTGATGATTTTGACACTTCAACTGTGTGTCTACATCTTGTGTTTTCCTTCAGATTGAGGAATTTCATTGCCTTTTGACTATTGTCTGGGGATTTTCCTGATTTTGTAACTCTAATTAATGACCCAGAATATCCTTGGAAAAGTTCAAAATTCTCTCATAACTAGCTACAGAAGTTCCTCTAGTAAGTTCCTACCTGTCAGTCTTCGCTTACCAGGACTTTGCTTGTTCCAGTTTCTTGTATTTGCTCTAAAATAATTCTATGTTAAGTCAATTAAATGGACATGAAGTAGTACCAGTTCTTCTGCCACACTCCTTTCAACACCAGCTTCTCTTAGCACTGGTCAAGCTTGACCCGTTTTATTGTCTGTGATCATGGTCAGAATGCACACCAGTATTTTGTCAAGAAAAGTGATGTTTGATGGTTGAGTAAAAACTTAGGAAGAACAGCCAGTTGACCTTTGAAAGGTGTCATGTGGCATGCCACATATTTGTTTTGAGGGAACTATTTAAGTCAATGTCTTTATGAACTGAAGCAATTCAGAAGTAGGTGACTGATGAATGGTCCTGAGTTAGAGATGGGAATTTCAGCCCCAGCTGTGTGGGGTGACCTTCTGAATGTGATGGAAGGGAATGATGGAATAAGAGCAAGAGGCTGTTTTTTCTTTTTCAGATGCTGGGCAATCATGATTTTTTCCTTTCTTTATTGGTATCAAAAAGAATCTCTTGTATTATACCTTTATAAAGTGTTTAGTAACTTATAGAATGCTTCAGTTCTGTTTCAGTGCTGTTCTCTGCAGCTCAAGATGTTTTTTGGAAGTATTTCTACACACTGGTTTGAGTGTAGGCTTCATGCTTCTGTAGGAGTATTAGGACTTTCAAGTATTAGTTTTTTGAGCTGTCATGTTCATAGATTTTGGTCTGTCAGAAGAGTCTGTTAAGTGACTGTTGGGTCCTCACTGGACAAGCAAAGAGGAAGCAGAGTAGTGAGAACTGATCATGGTCCAGCAGGATGGCTCTCAGAGAACTACAGTACTACACCAAGTTCCACTTTCTCCAAAGACCTTAAAGCATCATACCTTTGACGGACAAGAACTCCTTTCTCCGGAGTTTTCAGATGACTGATCTTGAAAAACAAAGCAAACATAGAGGATACCACCATTCCAGCGCCTTTTACTACATTTCTTTCCTCTGTTTTGTCATCCTTAGTTTTGGAATAAGAAGATGAAAATATTACCTTGCAAACTCTCTTATTTTCTATTGCAAAAGAATATGAATACATGCTTACTATATTTTCAAAGCATTTAAAGTAGCAGACTGTTTCCTAGTAGATAGTGCTTGTGGATTAGAATTATAACAGAATTTTTTTAAATGTCAAAACTGATTATCTGTTTGAGTGGTTAATAATATAAAAGATTTAGGAAAGCACAAATTATAAATTTGTACTTTCAGCTCCACTGTGTTTCAGAAATTTGTTGTAATTTATAAGGAGTAATTATGTATTGAAACATCATGGCATTGAAATCTTTGAAAATTAAAAACGTAGCTGTTATGAGGAATGAAGCAGCTTAAATTTGGGTTGTAATTAGGTACTAGATTGCATGACAAATAAAGTACTTAGTCTTTTCCAGACTGAGGTTTGCTTCAAAGAGCTAATGGAGGTATTTCTTTCAACAAGTCAGTATTTAGCAAAGATCACTGAGAGACTGGTCCTGCTTCAGTCTTTATCTGTTTCTGTACTGCACATTGTTTTATATGGCTTTTAAACATAAATTCATAAACAGGAGGGCTCTTCGTTGATTTATACAGCTGCATTTATACAGTGTATTTTGCAGCTGCACGTTCAGAGCATACCTCAGACTAGCTTGCAACCTCTGGCCCCACTCACTTGATCACAGTGAATTAAAGTGCCTGTTAAATTTTCCAGAAGGAAGGGATTTTTGTGGTAAAGATGCTCAAGAAATTATCAAATGAGAAATAAGAGGGGTAAAGTTTAGATTTCAATGGGGCTTCTCGCATCTCACGTTGTTCTCCCTTCTGCTTCTCACCCACGTAGTCTCTTCCATATTCTGCTACCTAAATGACAGCATATTTCACTCAGGAATCAGGAGTGGAGTGAGGCTTTTGTCTGTCAGTTTTTAATGGGCTTTAAATAAAAGAAATTTTTTCAAATGAAGGTGCTTTACAGGACAATCCTGAAAACATAAGTAAACAAGATTTCTTTCTCATCTGAGACCACTGCATTTCTGGACCTTTGTGGTTACAGCATAAAATGACTGTCTTGAAAGCATGAGCGACAGACTGCTTGTGTGTCTGTATCTGCCTGCCAAGGACTTGTAATTTTTTACTATTCCCCTTTGTATCCACTTAGACATAACTCTGCTGGTGCTAACTGGAGAGATACTTTTTTTGACAGACTTTTATGCTTTGCACTCCATTGTGTAATATGTTTTATGTAAAAGGAAACTAAACTATGATGTTTGCTTTCCTGCCTCCCACAGATGAGTTATCTTTTTTAATAAGCTTTCAGGAGAAATGCAGTTAGATGGTGATCCTTGATACAAGGACGTATAGAGGCTAACAAATCATACATGAGATGCAGCTGTTTTTCATTTCATTCCTGAAATTAGTTTCTGTATGTTTTCTTGAGAAATAGAAGGTATGGATGGTTGTCTTCAAAAGTGTTTGGTTTTGGCCATGAGTGTTCCATGAAATTCTCTCTGCCAATGGATGGTCAGCATCTTGTGATAGCTGTTTAATTTTGAGAAAACAGTACAGGTCACTGACCTGTCTGTTCAAGGCACAAGGCGGTAAAGTTTCTGCTGTGTTTAATGTGGAGGGAGCTTAGGCTTTCCTGGGCCATTTATCTCATTGTGAAAGCCCACGAGCATTTCATCAAGGAGCTCATTTTTTCCCTTCATTATCTCGAAGCCAGCACTGGTAGCTGTATCCCTGCTCATAGGACAAGACTGGGAGTCTGTAAGTACTGGGCTGGTTTCCCCTTTGAGGGTAATTGGTAAAGACGTTTAGCCAGCCCTTTAAAATTGGAGATACCACCTTGCATCTTTCGAAATTTCCAGTGTAAATGTTACTGGTCCTACCATTTTTTTCTTATTTTACTTTAGTCAGACAGGACATCTCAAGTGGTTTCATTTAGACTTGGTAATTACAGTTGGGAATATGAGTACTGGGTGTCTGGAATAGATTTCTGTGCAGCGCCACATGCTACAAACATTTACAGATTTTACTGGAGGCATTAAGAATTAATTGTAAAAATGATGCCTTTTATTACCAACAGTCTTTTTTGAGAAGAGAATGTGACACCATACTAGATGTCCTGCAGTTGCATATTATATAGCAGAAATGTACCATGTGCATCTTTCCTATTTTTGTAACTCTTGTACCTTCTTGGTAAGATACAGTAACCGCGTAGGGGGCACAAATGTTTTATGATATACAAGAGACTTCTGAATTTTTTCAATTTTTTACTATTTTTTGTCTTCTTCCAAGTTAGTGGTTTTGTCAAGTAGTGACAGCCCAATCAGGTAAGCTGGTAAGAAGTTGCTGACCAAAGAAACTAATAATCCCTTCTGTTCACGTACAGAACAGTTTACCGGGGTTGGTCCTAGACATTTTTGCTTTGCCTTTACTAAGAACACGCTAGAGTGATAGAAGTTCTGTTTTGCATGGGCTTTGCCATCCTGGCCAAGCAAAATAATTAGATATTTAAGGCAGAATGAGATGCTTAAGTAGTCTCCTTTCTGACCCCTGAGGACGTGATCTTGTAGGTGTGCTCACACATAGGGAAAGCTCATCAAAAAGCACAGAAACTGCACATCCTTTTATTCCAGTAACGATGTTGGTGTCCTCTGCTGGACTGAACAGAAGACCCAAATCTTGGCCTTTTTCCATCTACTGAAGCAATGGTTTAAAAGCACCCCACAACTTCATTATCTAATTTTGAATTTCTGCATTGATTTCTGCAGCATGTGCAATAAAATGGCAGGTTTCCATCTTATTTTCGATTCCCATCTTATTCTAAAATACTAGTGACTGTTTTATGGCCTGGAAGAGGTAACACTTTGACTGAAGACTATTTCAAGGTGGCTGCTTGCCCACTCATCTGCCAAAAATAGTGAAATCACTATTCCCTCCTCCAGGGATGAAGGAAGCCAGATTAACTCCTTTAAAAATCCTGATCCATGTTCTTGGAGCAGTGATACCTTTCTTTTCATCTCTGTGGAGTGCTGCACACTTAAAACACTTAACATGAGATGGTAGGCAAGCTTCTACCTCCTGATTTGTTTTGAATTTATTTTAACTTTTTCAAGAAAGGCTTTGTCTGCAGAGTATTTAAATCTTATATTTTTCTCAACGGAAAATATTTTTCTTATTTCCTTGGCTAAGTGGAAATTAATTTGACACTTATAGCTTACCTTTAACATTAGATTTATTTCAGTACATCTACCTCAAATCCTTTTCGTCTTACTAAATGCCATAATAAAGGGCTGTATTAGTAGTGAAGGTTTTTTTTCATCCCTTGATCAGGCAAACAACTTTTTCTCATGCAGTCTCTGAATGCCTTTCTTTATATGTATCTTCACATTTTTAATATATTTCTTTTATTTATGCCTTTCTATGTATTATTCTGTCTGTATTGGATAATATGGAACATTCCTGGGACTTTACATTGGTTCTTTCTTACCCTTGTTTTCTAGATTTCGATGCAAATATGATTTACTTATAGCTTTATGCTTTAACTGTATTTCTTCATATTTTGCTGGTTTTAAAGAACTGATGTTGCATAAATCCAGCTATTTTTCAGAGGAGAGGTTCTTAAAAGTTGCAGTGAGGTTGGATCCCATGGCAGTATGTACTTACTCTTCAGTACTTACTCACATCCTTTCTACACTGATGCCTGCTAGGCCATTTTTTCAATCAAACAAAACAAAAGAATACACAGTTTTGCAGTTTTAGATTCCATTAATTATTCTTACCTGTTGACGTATTCCCCAACCCCCATATAAGATGGCTCTGGAGCCTCCAAGAAGCATCTCTTCATTACCTGGCCACTTTTTCAGGGTTTTTTTGGAGTCCTGTTTAATGGCAGAGAGTGATTTCTCTAATGGATTCCATTATCAGGAACTAGAGTGTGGCATTAAATAGTAATATGTCCAAAACTGAGGATCATATATGGTTTTAATAGTCACTTATGCTTTAAAAGATCAGTTTGGTTTTCATGTCTTTAATATTTTTTTAATTTCTTTTTCCCGTTCTTTCAAAATACAGGAAATTGTGTCTGTTTACTCAACTGCACACACTGGCCTAATGAAATAGTGCCTTACACTTTTTCTGGCAAAGGTTTTCTTCTGAATTTGTGAAAAGTGTTGTTTGACTTTACTTGTAAACAAAAATTTCCTGAAAATACTTCACCAAAATCAAATATTCTTTAAAAATAGGCAAACCAGAAATGGTTAAGAGCATTTCTACACTACAGATGACTGACCAACTACCTTGAGCAATGCATTTTGCTTCTGTAATTGAGCACAGTTTTCATTTGCTGTTGCAGTTAAACTGTTATTTTTTTTTCAAATATTCTAGAAGACACAAGCCACAATGCCAAGACAGACCAAGGTTGTTAGGCCATTACTTTGTCAGTGATAGTGGACAATAACAGATGCCCATGGGAGAATATAGGGATGGGGCTAAAATGCAGATGCTGTTTTGGTATTGCTACTATGTTGCCAGGGGTGGTGTCCCCTCGTGTATTAGCCTTTGATGGCCTGTTCTTGCATCAATTTACCCAATTACTTTTGAACCTGTAACAATATTTACTGCCCTGACACTTAGTGCTAGGCTTTTCCAAAGCTTAATAGTTATGTGTTGTGTAGTGTATGCTCTTTTACAAATGGCAGTGTTTCTTCTGATAGTGTGCCCACTCATTTGAATGTATTGATCGGTCCAATTCTGTTCACTTTTCTTACCACTCATAATTTAAAAACTATGTCTTTATGATATCCTTCATTAGTCACTGAGACTGTAATGCCTTAGTTTGTTTCATTTTAAATAGTGCTCATTCTGTACCTTGCGTCGTTTAGTCTCCTTTCTCTTATCCCTGTTCCAGTTCTGTCGTGTGTTTTTGAGAAAGGGGGAAATGCACATGGTATTGAAGTGATGATTGAACGCAGTCTCAATAAGTAATTTCTAATTTATCTTTACCTTTTGTAACATTCGATCTGATTTATTTTTTTGACTGCTAGTGGGCTCAGTGCTGATATAAGAAGAGCAAAATTTTAAGGCTGTATCTGAACAATAATAACAATAACTTAGAGCCTTACACTGTACCCATTAAATTCAGAGGCCCACCCTTCTTGCATGGTTTTGCTGCCCTGATATGGGATTTGTAACTCATGACCTGTAAGGAGGCTTAACCCCTTTCTCCTTCTTCATGATGCAAGGGACTAGTCTCTTCTGATGTCATTTTTTCTGATACTTACAATAGTACTGTGAAAATGCTGGTGTTGTTCTTATTAAAAAAAAAAAATTAAGAAAAAGTCAAGCTAATTAAATAATTGCAAGATGACAATATTTAAAAATCTTTTGTTTTATTTTTACCCAAAGGCTTATGTATACTTAAAGAGATCTGATTTTGAATTACTCTGTAGGCAATCTCTTTTTGTATCAGAACAGAGGAGAACACAGGGTGTTAATTAGGCCTATTATAAAAGAGGCTTGCCCTGGGTTGATTCTGAAACAGAAAATCAAGAGGCAGCAGAGCACGACGTATTTGGAACTGACACTATTGCCTGCAGCATGGACTGCATTCATAGATCATATGTTTGCAAAGATGCAGTAAAGGGGCGCTGAGGAACGGCTCCAGTTTTAAAATATTTAGCAAAAGGATGTATGGCCTGTTGGAAAGACAGTGTGTCTCATCCATGCTTGGCAGTGTTTGTGGCCAAAACACTGTGTCTGAAGGTTTAATTAAAAGTCCAAAATGAGTGTTTCCTTTTTGTGGTTTTTTGGGTTTTTTTTTTTGAACAGTGTTGTTTGTAGCAGCTGAGAGTCTTTAATATGATAATGAGATCCTCAAGTCCTTAATTTTATCATGTCTATAGGTTTTAAGTTTGTGAATAACATACTTAGGCATCAAAAAATATGTCCTCAGTAATTACTAAGCGTGTTTTAGAAATGGTGTAAAATTGACAGAACTTCAGGATCTACTTTAAATTTATTTGGAGGTTAAAAAGGTACTGCAGTCTTGTTCTTAATATTGGTCTTAAACTTTTTAATAAGTAGCACAGTAATGAGAATGACTTATTTTACTTTTAGTTTCTTAAGCTGATGATACCGTGTCCTTTAAACTTCATTACTATAAAAGAAAAATATATCTCCTGGAATACAAAGGTATATTCTTGGATTTTTTTTGCAGGGGAGGTTTGGATACACTATAGTAAATATCGAGCATTTGTGTGTGATATGAATAGAACAGTTTTATAATATAGTTACTCTACGTAACTGTCAGTGGTTTTCTTTCACATTGCCTTAAAACAGAGGCAGGATTAGATGGCTACTTTTGGATGAATATTTAACAAAAGACAGTCATTCATCTTTCCAGGAAGATAAAAAGTCTCATTGAAATAGATCAAAAACAAAATAAGAAATAAAATTTGAAGGCATCCCCCTTGGTCACTGGAAGCTTTACCCCATGCAAGAAGGAGGCCTTCCTTACATTTCCTGGGTATACATATGGGTTCCTCCAGAATACGTTTTTTTTTTCCCAGTTATTTCCTTTTAATTGATCATTTAATTGATGACCATCCCTCTCATATTTGCAGTGGCAAATCTCTTTGAGAAAACAAATAAAAGGGACATAATTCGGGAAGAGTTGCCATTGGTGCCTTCTGCTGTGGTTGCACAACCTTCTTTCCTTCAACAAAGGCAGAACATCAGTCGTGTATTGGTCAGAAGTAAAAAGAAATTGTACATAAGAAAAAAAGTCATTCTGTGGGCCTCTAACTGAAATTCACTAAGTCTTTAAATAATGAGTGAAGAAAATTAGAAATTATGTACAGGAGATAAATTGAGAGCATATATACAGATAGACAGCTTTTCTCGTAGCACAGAAGCAAGGAGGGTCTTCATCTGGCAGTGCCATATATTTAAAACTGATAAAGGTGTTGATTTATTTTTCCCCTCAGGTGTCTGGTTTGGGTTTTTTTACATCAAGTTTGTAGGTTCCTTTGGGGTAGGAATTCTGTGAGAATCACAGTGGGAAGGTCTTCATATTAGATGCAAGTAAAGCAGAACTTTTCATCATTTTCTTACAAATTATTCATCTGTATTTGTTTCCTTAAGTTGCTGTAAAGTGTGAAGATTTTTTTATACAATGGATATGCTATATTAATAGTTTACTTTATTTTGGAATAAATGTCCTATTCTTTGCAATACGTTTTAAATATCTTTTGCACCTTTGCAATGGAAATAAGTTTTATAATCTTATTCATAGCCAGTTAAGTTGAGCTGAGGATGTTAAATCAATTGCAAAAAAAATTTATTGCTGTTCAGTACTGTCTATTTAACGGGCCATTAGGCCTGGCTATTCTTTGTTTGATATTGTATAATATTAAAGGAAAGCAAAGTAGTATTAGACTCAGTTGGGCCATTATGTTGTTACAGATATATATGACATTTAAGATGATGCCTTGATCTTGTGAAGACCTGTCCTCATATGCCTTTTCATTATATTGAGGTTGTAATTGCATATGGGCAGTCTTAGGTTTTTGTAAGAAATAGATCTATATTAGTGATGAATAAATAGATGTGTGGAAAACAACTGAAACATTCTCAAATCAGACACAATCTTTGAATGTTAATAGATTGTTTCCCAGGAATAAGTAGGCTTAGGTTAGAAGTTTTAAAAAATGGGATCAGTGCCTTAATATCTCATGACCTTTAGGCATGTGAAAGACTGTAGTTTTCAAAAGGCAGGATGCTCAGCAGTTTGTTTAAGTCAAGACTTCTTAAAATAACTTCAGTCATACTCCTCTTCCCTCCACCCAAATCAGACTGATTGTTACTAGCATATAAGGGAGATTTAGTTTTATGAAATATCTTAATTTTTTACCTGTTTAGCCTTCAGTGTCTTTCTAAATTGCAAACAATTGCTTCTAAAAAGCAAGAGGCTTAACAGAATTGTAGTGATTCCAGTAAAATTTGACCTTTATTACCCAAAGGAATGGGAGACCTTATCCCCGTAACCATGAGATGTTTTCCAGATGTTTGCCATCTCTACCTATCTTAGTAAATGGCAGTGACCCTGCTGCTATTTCTGCTTTTCTTAAATGCAACAGAATAAATTTAGATCTAAGATACTTTTTTTTTTTAATGGGAATTAATAAATATGTAAATATGTACACTGCCTGTTGTCTCTGAACTTCCTTACTAATTAGCAGGGACAATAAGACATTGTCCTGTTTTTTGGACATGTCCACTCATAATTCTTGCAACTAATAAAGATGTTAATAAAGATGCTGCTGCTAGAGTTGCCTGTGGTAACACTGGAATTCTAGCCTTCAGGAGCACTGCTGGCATCGTCTTGCTGCCCACCCCGTGGTGATGTTGACCTGCTGTTTGTTCTCTGTCACCTCCTGGCCCTGCTCCCTCACCCTGGGCTGTCACAGCTGCCTGCGGGCCCCTGGCAAGGGGCTGTGGTGCGGGTCTGCTGCAGCTGGCTGCTCACAGTCCAGGTTCAGCAGCAGTTTTTAGCCTTGTGCTCTGCTTTATGCACTACTGGTTGAACTCGTTGACTGCTGGTATAGCCAAAAGGTGAGACCTTCATGTGTATTTAGTGAATAAGTTGAGAAGCACATGGCAGGCTCGCAGGGGAAGCAGCTTTGATCAGGTGGTGCAGAAGCCATGTTTCAGGCACTTCTTCCAAGAAAACACTGTTGTCACCAGGCAGCCCTGTCCTGACAGCCCTGTTCAAGGCAGACAAGGAAGCAGGATAAAACCTGAGTGCAAATCCCTGCTTTGAGTCTAGTAATGAAATAATTCAATCTTTTCTTTTGATATAACTACGTAGCATATTATAGTCATTTGAAGAAATGCTCAGGAAACCTAGTGAACATTCAGGGCTCTCGGGGGCAGCAGTTCTATTTGAGAGTTGACAAGGGGAGGCTTCTGAACTGGTCCCTGGTGCTGGGAGTTGGACCTTCCTCAGCACTTCACTGCCTCGCAGAATCAGGGAGCACCAACAGCACAAAAATGGACGGATGTGACAGACCCCACAGCTGGTGTGAGCCTAACAGCCAGGACCGTCCGGGTGTACTCAGTGCGGGAGCCTGAGAGCACCAAAGTGAGCTCTTTGTAAAAGGTGTTTGTCGTTATCTGGTATAACAGAGGATCCATCTGCCATTTCTACAAAGTCAAGAATTTTAATCTCCCTTTTTCATTTTCTTAGGAATGCTGTGTATTTGCAGTTTGGTATGCTTATGTACATGCCTATATAAATCAAACTGTTAGTGCCTTCTTACACAACTGAAGTATCCATATAAAAAGATTCTGACATATTAAATGTGTGCTAATGGTATTCAAATTATAACTCTGCTATAAGCAAATGTATTTGCTTCTATTTTGTGGTGTGTTGGATTTTTTTTTCCTACAAAAGAAGCTACCTTATTAATTCAAATAAAGTGTTAGGCTACACCTTCATTGCCCACTTCAGCCAGGCAAAAAAAAATTAGGTGTGTTCCCAAGGAACAGCATACTTTGAAGAATACAATGGATTACTTTTAACACTTGTTCTTCATTGAAGTTTACATTTGCTTTAAATCCATATTGCTGCCATTGTAATTGGCAGGATACCTGTATATGAGGATGATAGTCCATTGCTTCTATTTGATGGAAGTAGGCTTTTTTTAATGTGCAGATTTGTATTTTATATTTTAATTTGTGTTTGTAGTATTTTAATTCAGTTCTTTTAAAGAACTTCATTACAGGATCTAATTTTTTTTTAAAAAGCCGTATCATTTATATTTCTGAAATACTCTCCCTAAATATATACATAATAATATCTAAAGGAAAGACATCTATCATAAATACCAACTAAATATGCTGCAAACACTAAAAGCAGTAAGGGTGATGATGGAGCCTGCGTGGTACAGCCTGAGGTTCTAGTTGGAACACTGCTGGACTTGCTAAGCCTCTCTCAGTGCAGAAAAGTGCTGTTAGGACAGCTGTAGGGACAGCTGGTCACACCAGGAGGAGGTGGACAGGTTAGCAAAGAGCAAACCTGGGCCAAGGGGGTGATTTACAAGAGTGTCTTGTTGTCCTAGTGGCTTAAACACTGTGTCTTAAAAATTACACAGAGCTTAAAAAAATGCTCAAGTCTTTTTCACCTATTTTAGAAAGCAGACCTATATCTGCAGAAAACATACACTGTAGTCAGCTTGGCGTTCTCTTTCAATTGAAAGCAGAGTAGGAGCAAGGAGTAGATGAACTGCCAAAGAAAGATAATAAACAGTAATTTGCCGATTTTGAGTTCTTTACAGCAAGTGTTTCCGATATTATCTAGATATCCAGTCTTGATGAACATTTTGGGGATTCAGATTGGGTATGGAGGGGAATTCTTGCATTTTGGAAAGACAAACACACTTGCATGAGTCATAATTCTTAGTAAGTATAATAAAGGTTCTGGAGAAAAATAATATAAGACAGATAATGGTATAAAAAAATTGAGTTTAGCAGAATCTGGCATTAAGGTAAAAGAAATTAGTATTTGTTCCCTAAAAGGTTGTTTAAATTGAAACCAAGTGAATGCATTTAATTTGTTTCACATGGGAACAATTGCAAAGCAGTACAAGTGCATTGAATCTGCTAAAACCAGAAGTCTCTCCTATCTTTCTGGAAAACATTCCCATTTTAAAGTTATGTTTGTTCAGTTCCCTTCATGACAGTAATTTTGAACTTAACTATCCATTTAGCAAAGGAGAGGGCAAGCCAGCATTGAAGGATTCAAAATTATATATTCTGGCCTCATGAAAATTTCATTGTTAAAATAAATAAATAAAAGCTTTCCAGAGTGAAATGCTGTGGTTATCTAAGAGGTCATATCTCTCCCTCACTCACTGTGCTCATAATAAACAGCTATTAATTAAACTGAGGAGCCGCTTGGTCTTTAGCTCTACAGGTGGGAGGGGGTTTATGGCCAGGTTTTACGCTTGCCCTTTCTTTCCCCTCCCCACCTCTTTTTCTTTTTTCTTTTTTGTGTTTTGTAGTGGGTTGTTGTTTGGGTTTTTTTAATCCATACATCATCAGATCTATTTGTGTTTAATTTAAGGCCTTTTTGCATGTTGTGGGGCTTTTTCTGTAGGCAACCATTGTTCACTAGAGATTGAGCATAAGAAATGGAGACATATATATATGTATATAAATATATATAAGAAATGTAAGCATTAACAGATAATTGAAACTGGTTTTCTTAATGCCAATATTTAAATTCAGTGAAGTTTTCTTTAAATATATGGAATACTTTGACAGAGGATAATTTTAGAGCCATGATACCAGGCCTGGCAGATTAATACTTTGTTTCACTAAATTTTCTTCCTCTTCAACAGCACTTCACCCAGTTAAGAGTTTGTGCCATTGTAATATATTCAAGAAATAAATAGCAAGCTATTGATCAAAGAACTCCTGGTAGAGATAAATCCAGCTTTAAACCTGCATAAACCGGCTACTTGAATTTAGCTTGGCTATTTATACTGTCCCATCGTGCTGTATTTAGAGCTGAGGGTTTGGTGACAGGAGTTGAAAGTTTGTGATCTGCTTTAGCTTGGAGGATGAGATGCGCTAAATGAAACATTAAAGAGTTCTTCTGTGCTTTGTTCTGTCCTAATGCAAGTTGTCAGGGGCTTTTTGTTGTCTGCAGTTTTTTGCTGGAAAAAGCATAAATTTATTTTATCATAAACTCAGTCATTTGTGAATACTTTAAACTAGAGCAAATTTTTTCTGCAGTTAGGTTAAAAATAGCATGTCCTAGGGACAGAGGAGGCAGCTGTGTTAAAGTATCTGCCTATTGCTACATTTTCAGGATTTCCGTTAATGATACAAAGTCAGTTGAAATGACATCCGTTACATATTTGTCCAAACAAGTGGAAAAGAAAAATAAACAATGTGGTGCTAGAGAATCCATTAGAATTGTGTATCTCTGCCTGTCTTTCCTAATCAGAGGAGATGATATCTATAGTCTACCCAAAGTTACTTCTGTAATACATATACATCACATTGAAAAGCAGTAAGACAGTGAGGTTTGCTTAGTATATATTATTACACATCTGTACTGTTTTGTGGTTCATATGTATGCAGATAAAATTTGCATCTCTTTAGAGCCTTTACATGCCCCGAAGAATGCATAATGGTTTTTAAAACAATACTTTCTGCACAAAAAGGAGCAAAACTAGACTTCTACTAAGTAGATAACTTCATTTAAGGGCCATAAATATTCTTGCAATAATGTAAACAAATTTTCCCAAAGGAGAAGATAACTGTGAATAAAGTGGGTGACATGAAAGTCTTTATTAATGCTGTTAGATTCAGCAAATGTTACTCTGCTATGCCATAGGTTACAATTTTTCCTCCATAGATTTTTGCTTATGGTTACTGTCAGCATACAACTGGAGGCAGGACTGTATATTAAGCTACTAGAAATTAATATAGCATGTGGTAATCCTCTTAGCACTTTTGTCCACTTGTGTCTTCTGTTAACCTTTGTTTTACATGCATCTTATCAATATTTTTCAGGACAGGTCCATTAGAACAAATTATAAGTGGCTAATACAAAATACTGTATTTTACCATTAAATGTTATTCATATTTTAATAATTATTACTATCTAGATGTTCTATTTAAAACATCTGTACTGAGTGGATCTTCAATTTTATTAATTTCTGTAAACTGTTTGTCTCTCTTAGTTTTGGATATGGCCCGACATGTTCCCCTTTACCGAGCTCTGCTAGAATTACTCCGGGCTATTGCATCCTGCACATCGATGGTACCGTTACTTCTTCCTCTGTCAGGAGAAAGTAGTGAAGAGGAGGAAGAACAGTGTGAGTCACAAGCTTCTGTTGGGACTTTGCTGGCTAAAATGAAGACCTGTGTAGATACCTATACCAACCGACTGAGGTAATCACTTATATTAGCCCTAACCTTCATTTAAACTGTATTGTGTTGTTGTGGTTAAGGAACAGTACTCCTCAATTCAGTGTTCCCACTGAGACTCTCCAAATCACACTGCCCCTCTCTCACTCCTCCCCCTCCTCCTTCCTCTCCCTCTATGGCAGGCTGGAGAGGAGAATTGGAGGCACCAAAGCTAAAGATTATGGGTTGAAATAAGAACAATTTACTGGAAACAGCAATGAGATGATAAAATTAACAATAACAGCAACAATATTAATAACAAAACTATACAAATGAGAGAGTGATTCACATGCAGAAATGACTCGACTACAGAGCCAGACCTGACTACAGCCGCACCACCCCAAACGCTCCCGCCAGCTCACTTATGCCACCTGACCTCTCTCCCTCTGGCTCAGAACTGGCACCACCCCACTGCTCCCTCCACCATGCTTACTCAATTGGAAGTAACCCCTTCTCCCTGGAAGACTCCCTTCCCCCCACCCCTAGCAGTGACGTGAGGTGTTATAGAATAATCTGCGGGTCCTGGCCATGCTTCCTCCTGGCTACTGCAAAAATAATCCCTGTCCTAGCCAGAACCAGGACATGTGTTCTTACATGTTATGAATATGGAAGTGAAAGAAGATTCAGTTCTGTATATGTTTCTGAATGGATGCTGCAGTCCAGAGTGAAAACATACCTTCTGTTTGATCTAGATTTGTATTTATATCTATCTATCTGTCTGTATTACTGTACTATTTACAAGGAATGTTTTTGGTGTGAGACATAGAAGCTGGTAGGTTTGCATAGTCTTGTCACTTCATTGGTAACTGCAAATGCTACAATACAAATTTTCATTTCTTTATTTTAATAATTTTCTGCGTCCAGCAATTAATTGGCTTCTTGATTCCATTTGCTTGCTTCCAATTTAAAGACAGCTTGTTAAGAAATAATAACCTGTCCTCTGCAAAATTTAGTGCTATCCCTAAGCATATGCTGAAACATCATAAAAAGAAGGTAAATATAATGTCAGGAAAAGGTGTGTGTAAAATGTTCTTTCTCCCACTTTAAACTTGAAGTATTTACCAGCCATTACCTGAAAGACTTGCTGAGAAGGAATCTAATTAATGGAAACTCTTTCTAGTAACTGCTGATGAACTGGACTTTACACAGAAATTTCTCTAATCCTTGACTGAGATTGCTAGTCTTGCATATCAAGCATGTAATGTACCTGTAATGGGATTTTTTTTTTTTTTGCTGAATTAGTGTAAAAGAAACAGAACTAGGAAGGACAAAACCCAGTTCTTTATGTTGGATACCCATCTAAAAAAGTCAGTTTGTGCTTGCTGGTAATATTATGCATATCATAGTATATTGTAATCTTCTTAAAATAAAAAAGAAAATATATTTGGCTTCTATGTAATCCATTTCCAATATATATGTATGTAATTATCCACCAGAATCACTGATTTGGGGCTTTTTTTTTTTTTTTTTTGCTGATCTGGTCATCCATTAGCCTCAGATTTAATGGCCATGGATACCTATGTCTTGTCATGTCACTTCCTCAGGCTGAATTCTAAAAAGAGAGAATGGCACATGACTACTACTCATAACCTCTTTTTAATTTGGTAAAATAAACATGATATGACTAGTTAGTTCTTCAGTGCCAACTTAAGATCTGAAAACAAAGAAGAATTCTAGAATCACAATCAGTATTATTTTTAGCATCAGATGAATTTGATAAGAATTCCCTGGTTGATTCAGTTACAATGTCTGTACAATTTTTTTGTATTACTTTGATATGTCAGCAGAAAAGGAAAGCTTGTCTTTCACTGGTTGGTTTAAGCATAATGCTGTTTATCTTTTAAGCAGTTCATAGACAAAGATGAAAACACCGACAGGCTGAACAGCCTGGAATCATTGGGGTAGAAGGTTTGAGTTCTCAGCATTTTAGTTGAAGGCATGCCAGAAATATAAGCAAGTGTTGGCATGAATTTCTTAGATGGACAATCTGCTGTTCCTTTTAAGTCAAATTGCCAGAACAACAACATAATTATGGGTTCTAGTTTCAAAGGCAAAATTTCCTATCATGTGAGCAGTAGACTTGCACATCTACCAAATGTCATCTCCATGTTGGAGCAGCTGTGTCCAGAATTTAAGTGGAGCAGTTTTAGTTTTGGACTCCAGTTAACATTGAATTTCCTTTACTTTCAAAGGCCATAATATTCTGTTAGAAAATTGGGAAGTTTCTGGATAATGGAGAAGACATTTAGGTATGAGATGATTTCTCATGACTGTTTGACTGCTAGGGAGTCAAAAGCCATCACTCATTGGAGTGCAGTCAGGCTGATGTTGCCACGAGGGCTGAGTTTGAGCCAGTAGTTTGCTGTGGTGGCGGAACCCTCTGCTGCAGAGGTGCTGACGTGTAGCAAAGCAGGCTCATCGGAAACACCGTCTGCTGGGTGAGCTTTGTGGCAAATGGTTAATTTTGGCAAAATAAGCCGATTGCTTATTTGTGTGATGTGTAGTCTAGCAAGCCAGTGTCTAAAATTGCTAACTGTGCTGCATGGGGATGCTAGATACAACCAGGTAGGCCTGATGCATTTTTCCTCCTATGGCTTTTCATTGTCTTCACTGCTATCTTGCAGAATTTCGATGTGAAAAGGTGCATTTTGCCAACAAAATGTTTTCTTTATAATTGGGCCCCAAGAATCAAGGCCTAATTTCTTTTAATTGATTTTTCTTTAAAAGACAGAACAACTGTCGGTTCCTTTTGCTGTACTCTCAAGCTCATGTTTGGAGCTGATGGTTGTCTGCAGGGAGCAGTCTTGCAGCCTCTGCTGTTTTGGAATGCTTCAGCTTAGTGCCTGTAAGTAGTGCTTGAAGCCTCCAAGAGGAGTATGTGGAGCCATCTCAGAGGAGGTTACCAGTGTTTACCAGTGGTCATGTGCAAAGGGGGATGGTCCCTTGCTTGTTTTGCTTGATTTCAGGAGATTTGTTTAAGAATCTGTGAATTGCTGGAAGGCACAAATGTGGGGAGACAGTGAGGGCTGAATGATACTGCGGTTGCAAACCTATGATAGTTTTATCCCAGGAAACTGAGTGTCAATCTGAGACCGAGCACTGTCCCTGTGGTACACAGGGGCTGAATGGTTCATTTGCTTTACTCTGTGAATGCTTTGATAAGGGTATCATTCTGTATCATCACATTTACCTCTAAGTATCAGGCACGGGTGAGTAAGTATTAGTATTGACTTTGAAAATTAAAGTTGCCTTGGGAGTGTATCATTCATTATTCATTTAGCACAGCATGAAGAGAAGGCTGTCATCTTCTAGTACAAGCTAAATTAATGGCTTAAATTATTAGCATGTACATTACTGTCTCTTCTAGCAAATATGTTAGTGACTGTCATCCCTATAAATATGAGTTGACATTTTCTCTGCTTTTTCTTCAGCGATTGAAAAACTGTATGAGGAAGTTTCTGTGTCTAAATTAAATGTTTGGCTCCTCCTCCACACTGAAAATCTGAACATTTAAATAAAGGTTTGTCCTACATTAAAGCTCAGGAGTTTGATAAAACTGTTATCTATCTGCATACATAAATTTATATGCAGGCTGATAGAGTGCAAGGAAAGAGCTGAAAGATCTTACTGGGTTTATCATTTTAATTTTGGTATTTCATCTCCTCCTTGATACAGTTTTGGAAGAGCTCTATAATTCGCAACAACTCCCTCTCTTGAGCTGGGGCTCTACTTGTGCCTCTGAAGCACTTGTGTATGACACACATTTTTATGTATGACACACAGAGTAGCTTCACACCTCCATCTTCAGGTCCGCAGCTGTTTCACATGGGATTTTAATCTTATAGTGCACCTGTTCTTTATTTTCTTTTAAAATGCGTTTATTTAATAATCATTATAAACCATGTTTTAAGGATATGCTTTTAGAAAGGGGGGTTTGTGGTCTTCTCATGTAAAAGAAATATAAAATTAAGTGTAATAGCTCATGTCTGCAATGAAGTTCAGTTCTGTCTCAGGTGGCAAAGCTGTGTGAACTTTAAAAAGTTATGGTCAGTGTGAAAGTACATACTGCTGGGAATCCTTTGACAGGTTTTCCCATCTAGAGTCTAGGGAAATATTTGATTTACCATTATTTGATTGTAAATAAACTGAGAAACTATAAAGTACTGTTATATTTCTCAAACTATTTGTGTATAACACTAAAGTTGTAGAGAATAAGATAATGAGGCAGATGCCTACAGGAGAGCTTTTTTCAAGAGCATGTAGTGACAGGATGAGGGGGAATGGCTTTTAACTGAGAGAGAGTAGGTTTAGATTAAACAGTACAAAAAAAATCTTTGCTGTGAGGGTGGTGAGGCACTGGAACAGGTTGCCCAGAGAAGTTGTGGATGCCCTATTCCTGGAAGTGTTTAAGGCCAGGCTGAATGGAGCTTTGAGCAACCTGATCTAGTGGGAGGTGTCCTGTCCATGGCAGGGAGGTTGGAACTAGGTGATCTTTAAGGTCCCTTCCAACCCAGACCCTTCTATGGGCCTATGATACGATAATCTTATGGACTGTATGGGATTGATTGCACTAAATTGGTGTTCTTATAGCAAAAGGTTTGGATCAAATAAAGGTAGGAAAACAAAATGAGGGAATAAAACTGGAGGTCATCACTAATAGGAGTCTTGCAAGTTGTGGCAATATCATTTGGGTTTTTCCCCAAAAGTGGGGGGAAAAGTTATCTTCACCCTAACTAACCATTAGACTGTACAAGGAAGACTTGTGTGAGAAAACCAAATGTTGCTGCGGTATGTCTGATCTTGGGATTTTTGTGATACCAGCTACCTTATACTCCCTAAGAAACTGATTGAAATCCCTGATTAGGAAGGATCAAGGTAAAAAATGAGATCAGGATGGGGCAGGGGTGAGGTGAGAGTGTGTCTGAATTAGATTTATTTCTGCATTTTGCTTCCTAAACTGTTCTTCCACAGTCATGGCCTGACTCAGATGTTAGGCAGCTTGGTAATGTAGATCATCACATAAGCCCCAGATAACTTCAGGTGTCAGGGTAGAGCTGTTCTGCAAACACTTGATTTAAAAAGTATATTCTGAGGAGAAGGGGGAGGTTTGTCTGTTGTGCTCATGGTTACAGTGGACAGCATTGGGTGGCAAAGGAGATGTTAGGAGAATACATTCTCTTTTGATAGTTCAAAAATGCTGAAATGTAACTGTTCTATACAGCAGGGAGAATGAGAGGAAATTATAGTATTGATACTGAAAGTTTGTGTTTGATTAGATGTCTCCTTTTCCTACTGCTTCAACTGGATATATATTCTTTGTCTGCTGAGGTGGTTGCTGTCAGTAACTCACTATATATATATAAATTGTTAAGCTTTTTGTTTAGTGGGGCAAACACCTTAATTTTTTTTATTCTGAGACAAAGTAGAAGGAAAAACAAAAAACCGAGTAGTTTAAATTGTGAAACCATGTGGAAGATGAAAGACCTACAAGATAACTGTCTTGAAAACGTATTTGGAAGAATTCATTTCTCTTTCAGTACCTTCACTGAGCACATTTATATGGCTTTTCACACATCTTTCTCTTTGATAAAGCCCACTGACATTTCACTTCAGCCAGAATTTCTCCAAGGGTTTTGTAGCAAATAGCTTAAGGCTTCTACGTCAATAGCGGGCAGATCTAAATCTGTATACCTTTCTTGGGACTGGTAGCTGCTAGTATGTCAGTGGCATTAAAACAGGTTGTCACTGAGGTTTAGTGGCTTTAAATAGACGTTTCTGAATGTGCCTAGTAGGTTATTTAAAAATGTTGGCCTAGCTTTCCACAAGTAAAAATGCAACGAGGATTTTGGACAGTATGAATGGGAGAGGCAGCTGCTGCTTCTATGTCTTAAACTGTTCCTCAGATGCTGCCTGGTGCTGGTTCTGGTGCTTTCCTCCTAACTTTGAGGATCTGAAAGCTCAGCATTGCTTGAAGTCAACAATGGGCTAACATCCTCTTGGATCAAATCTGGAACAGGGAAAATGTACTGTGCTGCAGTAATGAATTTTGTTATTAATGCTCTAGGGATATTCTCATTTGATTAGGTAGAGTACAAAGACTGTATTCAGTATTACTGTAATCACCTCTACTGAATAGTTTAGAGACTCATTCATTATGCACAATTTCAGTCTAGAATAAAATACAGAAATGTTATAGTTGCTAAAATATGTTTGGTACATCAAGGCATTAAGTTGCTATTTTTTCCTGTGTTGATAGTTTTCTGGTTTGCATCTAGATATTGTAGTGGTAAAGAGAAAACCAGTGCATCTTGGCTATTGAACTTGTTTGGGTTTTAAAATGAACAAGTGCTATTGAAACAAAAAATTTATAAATTTAAAAAAAATAATTTGGGGGCTGTTAGCATTAAAATCTATTAAGTTTTGCAGGATGACAGTGTAAATTTATATTAGTTCTTAAAACATAGAAGCTTTTACATTTAGGTTACATTCATATCACATACCATTATCTTCATTTCAACAGTTGACTATATATGCTAGTAAAGACTATTTAGATTGTCACAATCTAAATATTTAAATATATCTTAAATTACTAGGCAACTAGCTTCTATCAAACAATGGTGTTAGTATATACTGTATATTAAAATTATGTCATTAGAAAAATTTCAGGTGTTTAAATTGACATTTTAATTTGCAGTACTTAGATTATAAACATCCAACATAATCTAGATGCCTTCTATATATTAAGATTTTTTAAATTGTTACATTAAACTGTTCATTGAAATAAAAGGTCTAAATCTCTGTAGCCCAGAAGAGAACTGCAGAGAGATACAAACATGTATTTGTCCTGTGATGCCTGGGTTGCCATTCATATACGTGCTCTGAATTTTCACTAGAGGTTTCCTGCAGTTTTACCATTGGTGTATTTTCAGTAATTGCTAGTGTATTGTGTAGCAAGAAAGAATACTTTATTACCTGTTTAGGACTTAGTTTTGCACAAGGTCTGCATGGATGAAACGCACATTCATGACATGACATGATCTTTGTCAGATTGATTTTGTAAGTTTTTCTAGTACTTTGTGGAAGTGTGCAAACATAAGATCAGCATGCAGTTTAACAATCGAGTACTGAAAGGTTGAAGCAGAAACTGCTATACTGGTGTTGCTGGCTTTATGTTCATATTTTTACTCATTGTATCAAATGTACATCTGTTTGTCAAAGCAGGACGGCATGTTCAGTGTTGTCGCAACTGATTGCTACATTCAGTGATTAACCTGGAGATAGAGAGAGACATTCCATTTTAGAAGGCTTGTTTTAATCTTGATTCTTTTAGCTTTGATGTTTTTCCCTGTTTACAAATATTCTGGCTGAAAAATATTCCCTTATGCTTTATCCTATTTCATTGCCCCATGCAGGTCTAAAAAAGACAAAGCTAAAGCAGGAGTAAAACCAGATACTTCTGATCAAGAACCAGAGGGATTGACCCTTTTGGTACCAGACATCCAAAAGACTGCGGAGATAGTTTATGCTGCTACCACCAGTTTGCGCCAAGCAAACCAAGGTAAAATAGAAATACTTTTATAGGTATATAAAGTATATAGTGTTTATTTGTAATGCAGTCATTAACAGATAACTTAAAAATTAGCTTAAAAGCAAGACAAAATACTTCCTTTCTGTCCCCAACCACTGACTGCGTTTTCAAAGGTGGTTGGAACCTTGTGGTAGTCTTAAATGTTTTGATCAGGAAACAGAATAATTCAAGTAAGTTAGAGTAAACCTCACGACTTCCAGCACAGGTATGTAGCACCTTTTTTATTATTGTTTTTCTTGTCAGAAAAGAACAACATATGTGACCTTTAAGAGTAAGGTATTTGCTTTTAAAACTAAATCTTATCAATTAGATTAACTGTTGACTAGATGAATGCAGAAAAAAAGTCTAAAACCTGGACTGAACCAGCAGAATTTCAAAGCACCATCTGCTTGTCCAGTAAAGAAAACTAAAGATAAGGTAGCTGAATCAGGGAAGTGGATTTTCTAAAGGCATATATAATCAGCTCCTGATTTTGGAGAGTCCAAGAATTCATGTGGAAATAGCCATCCGCACAAGCAAGCTTCTTGTTTTAAATTAAAAAAAATAAAAGAAACAATAAAAAAATATTCATAACAGCAGCAGTCATTAATTATTTCTGAGCTGAGATTATGACCTTTATTTACTTCAAGCTGTTCAGATAATGAAATATACAGTAGTGAGAAAAAGAGATTTGTATATCCTGAATGCTGCCCAGTTTTGAGACTTCTCTGCAAAAGAATGTAACCATAAAATGTCATTTCAATTTAAATAATCCCCAAACACTTGCTGTGCTTGTCTCAGAATTACATAGGTAACTACAAATAATCATCACATTTTATATAACAGAAAAGAAGATGGCTGAATACTCCAAAAAGGCTGCTGTGAAGCCCAAGCCTTTGTCTGTTTTACGGTCTCTTGAAGAAAAGTATGTGGCTGTCATGAAAAAACTCCAGTTTGGTAGGTTGAGAAGTGTGAATGTTTGTGTTTAGAAAGCAGACACTGAAGAAATATGTGTTCTGTTGGATGGAATTCCTTAGTTTTTTAAAATTAACAACTATTTTACATATGTGACCACTAATAACTTTCACATGTGGAAAATTAAATAAGTCTGTATTTTCAGGTTACCAACTCATGCACGCTTTGAACTAATAAGAAATATTTTAAGCATATGCTAGAGTAATTTGAGGGACTAGATGAATTTAATAATGGTGTTTGTGTTTTCATTACGGTAATGATTTGTGAGTCTTTCAGTTCTCAAATTACATTGAAGTGTTGTTTGATTATTTTTTTTTTAAAGCTCATATATGGTTCTATATGTATATGTTTATGTAGCTTTTATTTTTTAAATAGAATAGAATCCAAATCAAAACGTGTTTTTTAAATAGAACTGTGGTAAATTTCATTGTCCTTTCATGGAATGCAATGTGTTGCATTTGGATAATGTGATAGGAATCAGTCCTTACTTTGGCCATAGGGGGAATGTGTTACCAAAGAAAAAGGCATGAAGAACTAATAGTATCTTATCCAAAAAAAGCTATAGAATTCTTGCAAAAACGTGTTCTCTGAGTATTTTTTTAGTTGCAGTGACAGCATTTGCAGTCACCTTACTTTGCTGTTGTATTTGTAAGCAGTTTTCCTCACAAATGTTTTTGGAGTATATGCCAAGAGTAGGAGATAGAGAGGTTTGTAATGGGAGCTTTTCCCTCTGGCAGCCGAGCTGCAGATGTTGCATAGCAAGTGATTCAAGAAAACCAGCTCCACTGTAATTTTTTGTGATTCTTTGATAACATGGCAACCAGCACACAAGTAAATACCGTTGGCACTTGGCATCACACAAATTCCATTATTAGCATTATTATGTATTTGTGTCATTATATTCCTGATCTGGAGTAGCTGGTAGCTTTCCAAATTAGGAATGGTATATATGTGACAAGTTGCATGTGAAAGCTTGTAAATTTGCTGCAGAAATTATTTCAACCCAGCACTGTTAATGCTTTGTTTTCTGTGATCACTGTTAACTCACAAAATATGTAGTTTTGTACATTAGTGTAATGCAAATTAAACTTTCCTGATTTTAATAGTCAGAATCTTTATCCAAGACTACTTCATTATTAACTTCACTCCTTTCCTGATGCATTAAAATTTTCTTCTAGATACATTTGAAATGGTTTCTGAAGACGATGACGGAAAATTGGTTTTTAAAGTCAATTACCACTACATGTCTCAGGTAAAAAATGCAAGTGACGCCAACAGTGCTGCCAGAGCCCGACGTCTTGCTCAAGAAGCTGTGACTCTTTCAACCTCACTGCCTCTCTCATCCTCATCCAGCGTTTTTGTGCGTTGTGATGAGGAGCGGCTTGACATAATGAAGGTAAAGGAGCAAAGTTATTTTTATTCCTCTCTTCAGCTTGGCATATAAATTTTTAAGAAGGTGCTTTAAATCTTAGGAAAAACCAGAAGCATTTCACGTGTACTTTAACTGCTGTCCAAACGTTAACGTAAGAAGTAGTATTTGAGTCTGATTCTGATTTCTCAATAACTTGGCAGGGAGAGTCCATCTGCCTCAAGTGTGTTCTGTCAGCCAAGGAGAATTCCCAGAACAAAGTTCATTCTTCTTCAGCTATTCCAAAGGGAAAACTTTGTTTCTCCATTATGGTCGAAGTGTATCTTTGCCTGTGACCATTGAAGTGGTAGGCAGTAGATATGAAGAAGTACCACAGAGTGTCTCTGTATAGAGTGTCTGTGAACCTGAGGAAACATTCCGTTAATAGCATCCAATATGGAGAAGAGTTTTACCTCCTTCTGTCTTGCTTTCCATTTGTAATCTGGAAAAAGGAATGTTCGCAAAGGCTTCACTTACCCACAGTATCAAAATGAACAGAATGACAGCCTGTGTATGGTTATGATGTCTAATAATATTTTCTGCTAAGTACCATGTGGAAATAAAATGCTTCATGTAATTTATCAAATCTCAACTGTGTGACAAATATAAGGATGGAGGGGGTTAAGAGTTTTTGTTTGTTTTTTTTTTTAACAATGGTAGGTTCTCATTACTGGTCCTGCAGACACCCCTTACGCAAATGGTTGCTTTGAATTTGATGTGTATTTCCCACAAGACTATCCTAATTCCCCCCCACTTGTGAATCTGGAAACAACTGGAGGCCACAGCGTGAGATTTAATCCAAACCTCTACAATGATGGCAAGGTAGGTCAACTTGGTTCCTGTGTTAGAGTAACAAGCCTTAAGGGATGCCAGAGGAGGTTTAGGAGGAATTTCTCCACATTAGGAGGAATTTCACCACAGAAAGAGTGATTAGACATTAGAATGGACTGCCTAGGGAGGTGATGGAGTCACTGTCCCTGGAGATCTTTAAAAAAAGACTAGATGTGGCCCTTAGTGCTGTGGTCTGGCTGACATGGTGGTGTTTGTCCATAGATTGGACTCGATGATCTCAAAGGGTCTTTTCCAACCTAATTGATTCTGTGATAGGAAACAAATTTGACTTTTAGAATGAAGTTATACAAAAGTTTGTCAAAAATAAATTAATGTAATGTTAACATTCTGTACTGTCCAAGCAGAACAGTTTTGTCATAATATTTGTGGTATTAATAACATCACCTTTTCAGGTGTGTTTAAGCATACTGAACACATGGCATGGGAGGCCAGAAGAGAAATGGAATCCCCAAACGTCAAGTTTTTTGCAGGTGAGCAATTTCTTCATTCTCTTCAGGATGTCATCTAGGAGTAGTAAGTGGTCTGTTGGTCCTAAGGATTCTTTTTGTAGAATTTTTAAAGCAGAATTTTCTTCTTCAAACAAACATAAATAGGACAGAAGTCCAGAAAACGCCCTTGGAACACTAGAAAAGGAACACTGTAGAGTAGAGAAGTTCTTCAAAGTGCTCTTTGAAACCAGTATTTCTTATTGGTCTTGTCTTGAAGAGCAACCGTTCACGTGCGCAGATCGTTCCTGCACCGGTTCTGCTCAGATGCTTTGAAGTGCTTTATTTTTTTAAATTAAAAAAAAAGAAGAAAAAGAAAAGATAATTCCTTCTGGAATTATCACAAGTTTTTTTATGATAAAGACAAAAGAGACTCCACATTGTGAGAGATGAGAAGGTGTAGTACACTAGTGCACACTAACTGTGCTCCTCTGAAGTCTACAAGAGGAATAAAGGTGCAGGGAGTTACAGTGTAGCTATACTGCGTTCAATAACGATTAGTGTTACATTACAGCAGAATTTATTGGGACATACGGTCCTTATAAATACCATCATAAGGACATGGAGTCCTTATAATTTGCAGCTTTATTTCATAGAAATGCACTGACTCATAAGCACAGGCATTAAATAAAAGTAAAGCTTCTTTCCTATGGCAGTTTCTGAATTTATTCCTTCTTTGGAGTAATTACATAGCACAAGGTACATTTTCTGTTCCAAATCCTAGAAGCCTGTACAGTTTCTGTTTCAATATAATAGAATTACTGCCTTCAGCAGAACAGATTTCAGCTTGTTCAGGATTTGGCTGTGGAGAACTGATTGATCAGTCTCCTAAAAATTCAAGAATTATCTGTTCCAGTGTGTGGAAGTCAAGCAAGAGAGGGAGAAGGCCAGCATGGGTAAAAAAGAACTCCTGCCTAAGATCAACTGCAATAAGAAAGTACACAGAAGGCAGAAAGAGGAGATGGGCTACTTGTGAGAAATAAAAGGACATTACTCAGATATTCAGGAGAGAAATTAGGAAAACTAAAGCTCTGCTGGGCTCTAAAATGGTGAGGGATATAAAGGGGAACAAGAAGAGCTTTTTGTAAGTATACTGGCAGCAAAAGAACAAATTTTCCTTAGGCTTTCCTACTGCTTAGTGGGGCATAAAAAAGGCAGAGGTCATCTTTGCCTCACTCTTAGGGGTAAGGTTTGCTTTCACATGTCTCTGAGCCCTGACTAGGAAGGTTTTTGAGAATGAGGAGTTACAGCAGAGGAAACAATATTCAAGCTGCTTGGACCCACATGTTCTTGGAACCAAACCCGGTGCATCCAGGTTAGCTTGAGGGAGCCAGCTGATATCACTGCAGAGCCATCAGCTCTCATCTTTGACAGTCAGAACAATCAAAGGAGCTTCCTGGCAAATCTCACACTCAGCTTCAAGATCAGCAAGAGAGAGGATCTGGGGAGCTGTAAGCTGGTCAGCAAGACTTTGTGGTCCTTGGGAAGATTATGGAACAAATAATCCTGGAAGCTATTTTCAAGTACATGAAGACAAGAGAACAGGCAGTGTGGGTTTACTGGGCAGAACAGAGCTTACCCTTGCCTTCTAAAGTGAGGTGCCTGGCTTTGCACAAAGGGACAGCAGTGGATGTAGCTCACTTTGACTTCAGCAAGATACAGTCTCCCTTAGCACCTTGTAGCCAAACCGATGAGATGTGTATTATAAGAGTTTGGAAAAGTGGCTGGACCAGTGGCAGAGATCTTACTGCTGTCTTCAATACCTGAATGGGGAAGAGATAGAGAAGATGGAGCCAGGCACCTCTTCTAGATGCAAAGCACTAGGACAAGTACCAGTTGACACAAGATGGGACATGGGAAATTTTGATGAAATGTTAGGAAAAATTTTTTCACCATGGGAGTGACAAACATTGTGATAGGTATCCAAGACTTCCTTACATACTGCAAGTCTCCCAAGATAAAATTTCTTAATGAAGAGATGAACTGCAATTTTGGACTTTAACTGTAAAATCATTGTAGAAAGGTGGGAGTATTAGGAAGTCTTATTTTCACTAGAGTCCTTTTTTTTTAGATTAAAGTGTTAGATTTGATTGTTAGAAATCACATGCAGCATTTGAGTTTAAAATTTAAAAGTTTTTTTCGAGATTCATTTTGAATATAGTATGAAAACTGTTGGAAAAAGTCCCATCCCCACCATACTGGGAGAAAAACACTTTATAGCTATTACTTGGAAAACAGCTGTAGGACTAAATAAATTGCTTGGAAAGAATTAAGCACTACATGTTTTTTCTGGCTCAGAGATTGAACTATTGTCAGACCACCCAAAATACTTACGAAATTAACTTTTATAACCCAGGGAAACTGGAAGATCAGTGTAGAGTTTCTCATTCATTACAGTTATTATTCAAGGTATCAACTGCTTATTCAGGCCCAGAAAGTACAATGCTGCAGTGTCAAATTTCTCTACCATAGCTACTTAAAACAATTATATAGATCTAAAATACAAAATTTTTAAAAAGCAAAACCCAGCTACTTCCTGAAACACATAAAGGCCACAGATCACCAAAACACCTTTGGTACCCGAAGCCTCGGCCCTAGAGTACTCTGGCTTGGCTTAGCACTTTTGCATTAATGTTCTGCCTTTTTTGGTTTGCTTGCTGGAACCTGATTTGTGAGGCACATTCTGTAAGGCTTGACAGTAAATAGCCGTGGCTTCTTCTAGCTGAATGCTGGGTGGGTACAGGAGACTGTGGTGGTGCACACAGTATCATGTACTAGCACCTGCCTGAGGAACAGAAAAACTTGTTTGATTTTCCTTCTCAGCTCACTGAGGGATACTACTTCGTTTTTCCCACTGCACAGCTACGTGTCCAATCCATCAGATTGCCCTAGATTGCCCTTCTCTGCTATAATTAAAGCAGAGCCACTACCCAACTACAAACTAACAAGGTGCAGTGGCACCTAAAGAAGTGAAGGTGTATTCCCACGAGATGGTAGTGGGACTGAGGTTAACCTGGGTCATTCAGCTGATTCTTGGACTGTTGCTTTGATACAAGTTAGTGATTTAGCATTGTGTCTGTGGAGTGAGTACACACCGCAGAGAGTATGGAAAGCTGGAACACTTCTGTGCTGGCTTTGCAACAAGAGAAGCTCTGGGAGAATGCCACACATAAGCACAGAGCAGAACTACCTAGTTGTCAGGGCACTGCCCTGTGAAGGAACCCAAGTTTTGAATTGCCACTGGCATGGTATCTATCTGTTGTAAGCTGTACATTCTGCATCTACCAAGAAAAAGGAGGACTTTTGTCTTCCATATCCAAATTCACAAACTGGGCTGCTAAATTAGGGAATGTCTTCAAGCTTTAAATTGTATCCAGGCTGGGGGGAGAATCAGTTCCAGAAACAGCTGCCCTGACATGGATATCTTGCACCTAAGTATGCCCAGTGCTGGAAATGCCATTCCTAGACCTGTAACATATCATCAGCTTTTCAATTATTGAGGAAATGTAAGTGTTCAAATCTCTGTTTTTGAATTCTTTACAGTTTTGGAACTAAGTTTGTGTGCAGAATTGTAATCCCTGAAATTGTTGCTGAGCTTGGTTCTAAGTATATAAGAAAGATCTGTCCTTCATTTAATAAAAAAGTTAGTTGACAGGGATGAATGTTTTGATACTGGAAAAATTAGCAAGCCATCAAATCATTATATGCAGTACATATACATTTGGATTCCTAAGTGCCCTATGTATCTATTTAATTATTTGTTTTATATTAGGGATATCTGAGTGTATAGTTAAATGCCTTGTATTTATGTAAACATCTATTCCCACATGTGCTGCATCATAGAATCGAAGGAGGGAAAACTGTCATTTCCTAATCACTGAATAGTTGGTGCTTTGTTAATATAGTATTGACAACATTTTTTTTTCCTATTTAAAGAGGAATACTGAGATTTTGTTTTAATGGCATATGACACTGTTTTTTGTAAAATATGAAATGAAAGGGCTAAGAAAGAAAAAAGAAAGAAAAAAATGGGAGAATATATAGATCAAGATTAATTTCAGTGGTTCACCTGGCATTTCACCTCCCTCATTCCTTTTCCATCTAGTTCTGATTTAGAGGAATTAGCAAGCTCAGCCGCAGGAAAAAAAAAATCAAAATTGTTGACTGAGAACTTGACAAATACACTTTCTTTCAGAAAAGGGTACAGTCAGACATTCCTGTAAATACTGCCTTGTGTTTATATTTGTATCTTTGTGTTTGTTTGGTTTGGGGGTTTTTTTGAACTGACATTTGTCATTTAATTAGTGTTCGAGCCAAATACACAGTCACAGGACTTGGTATTTTTGTATTTTTAGCGCTGGTTTCAGTTTAAAAACTTGGACGTAGCCTGTGTTACAAATGAAAGTACTTTGCAATAGAAGTGGGTTTGTACTCACATAAGGTGACCAGAATTATGTGTATTTGTAAAAATATTTGGGTAGCACAATTTTAATATTTAGTTTCTTCTCTCGACAGGTGTTAGTGTCTGTCCAATCCCTAATACTGGTAGCAGAACCATATTTTAATGAACCAGGTTATGAACGATCAAGAGGTACTCCAAGTGGTACCCAGAGCTCCAGAGAATATGATGGAAATATACGACAGGCAACAGTCAAGTGGGCAATGCTTGAACAAATGAGAAATCCGTCACCGTGTTTTAAGGAGGTAGGTTTTGTGAAACACAGTAAATATTTCTCTTGTTTGAGCATTAAGAATAATGCAAATATTTGGAAACATCATGCATGAGATGTCAGTTTTTAGCCTGGGGCAACTGACTCAAGAGACTGAAGTGAATAAGGATGCACCTGACTTCACAGATTCTTTTCTGGGAAATGGGAATGCACACAAGTTGGGGCTGACCTGAACAGAGGCTTGGTGCAGTTTGGTAGAACATGGTTCATTCAGCTCAGCTCATTCTTAATGCCGAGTGGTACCTTCTACATTGCCTGTAAAAACTGTCGATCAGGCCGACAAATGGGCATTAGTCTGCTCATTAGTCTGCATAACTAACAGGAAGTATTTTTCCAAGAAACATGAATTTGAAGTAAGTAGTAGGAAACACTTCAGATATACCAAGACAGTAAGTAGAAGACTATGATAAAGATAATATTGTGACACATAATGAAATAACTTCTGCTAAGAGGTCCTTTTCTTCCAGCTAATGTAACGATATCACTTTGGCAAAAGGAGTTCTCGAAGTACAATGAGATTAAATTAATTGAAGATGTAAGAAAGCAGTGGGCTCCCTGACAGTAATGCTCCGTGTTTCTTCTCACATATACAGAAATGAAGGATATGCAGTATTACAGCATTTGGTAACTGAATCCCAGGTTACTGCTGCTGCAGCTTCCTTCAAGAGTCTCAGCAATATTGTGCTTACTCTGCAGCTCAGCTTTTTCACTTGCTGGTATGAAAAAGGCAGCTTTTGGAAGAATGCTGGATTCCATCTGTGGCCCCATCCAAATAAAAACACGTCTCTCAGATTATCTGAGTACTTCCCCAGGAGACTTGCTTGTTGTTAAGACCTCTAGGTTTTTTGTAGGGTTCTCTTAGGAACTTTAACAGTGATGATCAATTCAGTAACATAAATGCAAAGGCATACTGAAAACTGAAGTCTTTAAGAACTTACATCCTGAGATCTCTTGTCTTCAAAAATCTCAGCTGTCTTCTCTCTAGTGTCTTAAATGACAGGTAGGCTGAGGAGATCTACACTGCCAGTCTTTGGGAGTTCTTCCAAGCTCCATTATGGATTTAAGGAATGCATCCAGAATTGAACTCACACTTTCAATATGCAGTTTCTCTTTAGACAGATAGCTATATTCTCTAACCTCCAGAGGGAAAGATGATTTTGCCAATTAAGTTGCAATATTGCCAAGAACTCTCTGTGCTCAATAAAATTTGTTTGATTTTATTGTTTCTTTCACCATTCACAGTTTTAGAAAAATGTTTAGGACAAAGCCAACACTAAGCAAAGTTTCACAACTTTGTGTGAGGGTTGATTGGTTGGGTTTTTTAAACTCAAATGTGTACTTAAATACCAAAATTACTCTGCAATCGAATACTTGCTCCTACTGAAACTGTGGAAAGCTCAACTACTATTGCCTGGGAATTCTGTTGTCCTCAGAGGTGCTGCCTCTGCCTAGGGCATGTAACTGTGATTGCATCTCTTCCGTAGCAGCTGGTATGATCCTTTTTCTCTCTGCAGAAGCATGTTATGTTTCCATGCTCTTACTGTTGACAGCATTTGTGCATATCTGTTTTCTGTTCGGGCAGCCAGTGATTAGAGACAGGGGAAGACCTGTGCTTCTCTAGTAAAATAGGGTGGTGAAGGAAGCAATAAAAGCCTTAACACTGTGTCTGTGTAACTGCCTCTGTGCAACCTTAAACGTCCATACATTGTGCCTGTGTAGTAAGTTCATCCTTGAACTGAAGAATGTGTGTAGCAATCTGCTATCACTTTCTCTTTTTCTTGTTGTATTCCTGGTACTCATTTACCCTGCGCCCAGATAACACAAGCAACTGCTGAAATGGCAGGCTGCACACAAATCATAGGTTCACACAGACTGGAAGAGACATCCAGGCCAATGAGCTCCTCAAAACAGCATCAGCTGAATTCAGACCACGTTCTTCAGGGCTTTTTTCAGTTGGGTCTCTTGCAAACCTCCAAGGATAGAAATTCCACTATTAATCTCCAGCCTGGTTCAATGCTGAATTATCCTTATACTGATTTTCTTTTTCCTTATATTCAGTTAGACCCATAGATGTCTTGCAGATTTGGTATTGTTTAAGTATGTGGTTCTTCCATCCATGTTACATTGGGAACATTTTCTTGCAGGTCATCCACAAACACTTTTACTTGAAAAGAGTGGAGATCATGGCTCAGTGTGAGGAGTGGATAGCAGACATACAGCAGTACAGCAGTGACAAACGGGTAGGCAGGACTATGTCCCACCATGCAGCAGCTCTAAAGGTGAGATTTTTATAATTTCATGTCCTTTAATCCAAAGATGACAAAGGGCAATAAAATTGCTCACAGACTGAGTTTTATAATGGTGCTAATAGAAAACCCTGGCAACTTTAAAACCTATAAACAAACCTAAGTTTCCTAGCTGGTAAGAGATAAAATGTATGTGCACTCCACTTCCTCAGTTTTTTTTCTACAAGTTGGACTTTCCTTTAGCACCTGTCCTGCCTGTTTTTCTATGAATACTGACATAAGATACAGAGAGGTTTTGTTGTTCGTGGTAAGGGTGGGTAGACGTTAATGATAAAGTTGCATTAGAACCAATTCCTTGCCAGAAGACAAGCTTTTAGAGTAGACAAGCACAGTTACTAAGCTGTGGTCCACTACAGCCACTTTTACCTGTGTTAACTTTAATCAAATTATAACCATTATAAATGCTTTCTGCCTTCCTAGCCAAGTATTATCATTTGTGTATTTTGTGCCTGCACAGACAACACACCTATATTTGGGATTTTTTCTTCCCCTGAGATACAAACCCCAAATTTTTAAAGGCTTCTTTTTTCTATTGCTAGACTTGCATTGTTTCAACGTGACTGGTCTTCAAAGTGAAGTTACTGTTTGTTAGTTACTGTGATCAGTATACAAATCTCTGCGTATGTCTCTGTAACAGATCTCATCATGAACTCTTTATGAATTTGTTTGGGCTGTATGACCTACCTAGTCCGAGCCAGTTTCTGCTGCAATCACCAAACACAAATGTGACTCAACCACAAGACAAATAGCGTAGCTTTTATATTGATGCACTTGTTGGCTGCAATTCTGTTGACCGCCTTTAATTTGTCCCTAGCAGCACTTGCTAATTATTCTGTCAATAAAAGGAAAGTACTAATCCTTCAGTATGGGGGAGAAGTTGATCCAGTCACTAAAACAGTACATTTAAACCTTTTCTACTCACTCTTTTTGTTTGTCTTATGTTGTCTGACGTTGTGAAAAGTATTGTTTTAACTATGGCCTTCCACACTGACTTCTGTTTGTATATTCAGCGTCATACAGCTCAGTTGCGGGAAGAACTTCTAAAACTTCCCTGTCCTGAAGGATTGGATCCAGACACTGACGACTCCACAGAAAAATGCAGTGCCACAACAAGCTCAGAAGAGACCATGTTGCACGAACAGGTTAAACCCAGCAGCAGTAAAGATGTCCCCACTGATTTCAAGTTATGAGTCGCATTGACATGGACTTTGTAGACACAACGGCTTTGAAGCACAAGCCAAATATGTCAATATTTGTATGTAAGAAGTTAATTATGTAATAGGTAATGAAATTGAAACTATACTATGCCCTTAAGGATATACAGTTTAATTAAAAATGATCTTTTATTTACCTGTACAAGAGTGTAAACTTTTTTGTGCTTTTATTTTTCAATTGTGAGAACCACTGATTGGTATGTTTAAAAAGTTATGTATACAAAAAATGGATAAATCACTGATATATAAGGGAAACTACCTTAGGAAAGAATGTTTACTGAATGTTTATTATTTTTTTTTACTTGTAGAGTGAGGGCGGTTGTAACAAAGAATATATATTGGTCATTCTTACAGCTACTATTTAAAGTCAGAAAATTTTCACTGAATTTGATAGATTTTACGTTTGGCCATATATTCATGCTCATATTTGATTCTAAAGAAAACCTCCTGTATACTTCAATAAACGTTAAATGGACATGATCCCTCTTTTATGATTTACTGGTACATTTTTTAAATAAACTGCCATAAAATACATTCTAGCTGAAGACTTGCACTTGTATGACTGAATTCATTACAGTCAACATACTTAATTTTATGCATACTAAATCTAAAATGCAGATGAAATAAATGCATATGGTTTTACCTCATGCCAAAATTTGGACTTCTGAATTCATCTTTTTTTTGGCTACTTTATGCAAACTAACAGTATTCTAAATTTCTTAAGGGCTATTCTGGAACAAAAGTCTTTACTGTATTGAAGTGTCTGATTTTTACATAATCAACTGTACTCTTAATTGCTGATAGGGGCTAGCAACATGCCACGCAGGACTCCAATGTTCTGTAGTTCCTACTGTATAGACTTATTTCCAGTTTTATACTTGCAGCCACAGATCCCTAACTAAAAAGGGTAACAGATTTGCTTGACTTAATAATCAAGTCTCGCTTTTAACATAACATGCATTGCTATCACTGTTCTTAATTTTTGAGTAGTCCTTGAAGGACTAAAAAATTAGTACTGGTGTTACCTCAGACTAATGATCTGTTGTATGATAAATACTACAAATCAGGCAAAACCGAAGGGTTTTTGTTTTCTATTTGTTCTTTGTTTATAAGTATCACGCTGGAATTTTTTCACTTTTTGTTTTACAATGTATTATTTCTAATCATTAAAAATGGCACCAACTGAGGTTGTGTTCTTATGCTGATGGTTAACAGTTAGTTCTGATAGTCCTGACCAAAGTGCAATTTTTCCGTTCTGTTGATGTGTTGTGTTAATCCAAGGCCTGTCCTGATTGTACATACCTCTCAAAATACCAACTTAGCTACGTCTGTGTAACTTCAGGGGATCCTTAATCAAAAAGCAAAACAAGCAGCTCTGTGCCAGAATTGCTGGTAAATACATGAAACGAAGAGCTTATGCCACATAGTCAAAGTGTTAGAACTTCGGTGTTACAACAGCACTGCATTTTTATAGACTGGATTTTACTTACTTTCTATTACTGTACAAAGTGACTGTGATACTCCTGTAAAGGCTCCAAAAGCAAAATTATCCACTGACTTCCAATTATATTTAAGTTAGGAGTTTCCATTAAAGCTCTGCACTTATGCCTAAACTGTCTGCCTACAGGAGCGTAGTCTTTTTATAAAATCCTGGCACTCATACCAAAAGCAAATGTATCAAACCTGAAGCTCCTCTTTAAAAGTGAAGAGTTTTTTCTCTACCACTAAAATGCAACATTGAAACAAAAAGTACTGAACATGCATTGATTTGACATGAGGAGGGTGGCTAACATGATTGTGCCTCCATCTCTGGTATGTATTTATGGTTTCATAGCAATGCTAATGTGAAGTCACTGCTGCTTAATTAAGCAAATGTAAGCAGCTGCATGGGATATTAAACTCTAATTTGTATCCACATACCAATTATCCATTTTTTGCTCTAACACGAGCTAAAATGGTATTGTACCAAATTATTGCAGAGATTCAATCCTTAATAACTTGCAACTGTGTTACAGTCTACTAAGTAAATTGTGAACTTGGCAACAGATACAAAATACTTATTTTCAGGTTTTTATATACATAAGGTAGCTATTCTACCTTGCAGTAACATCACAGTAAATCCAATGAGGTGTGTAGACTCATCTCTTACCATTTTATCAAACTGAATAGAAACTTGTATAGATAGATCACAGTTTCTAACTATCCATTCAAGTCCTGTGTTTTAACTGTTAAGCTGATTTTGTAGAAAATGTTTTAAAAAAATAACAGAAATTATTTTCAGAAGGCCAAAGGGCAGTAAACTGCTAGTTAGATCGTTATGGAATTTCACTCCATGTTTTTTGGTGCTGCCTTTGGCCCAAGATTCACTGCTGACGCTACAGTTGCTGTGCAGCGTAGTGTGGGACGTTACCAGCCATTGGAATTGCTGTAGCCACTCTGCCAGAGGAAGAGCACACCACAGAGTAAGTGAGGAATGTTTCCTGATGCATCACAGACAACAATGCCAAGCTTTTCTGACTGATTCAACTACACTGTCTACGGGAGAGGAAACAGCTTGGCCCATCTATGAGACCCTGTGCTCCATGAGAGCAAACCCCTTATTACACTGATTGCTGCACATAAAAGACTGTTCTGTTCTGCAGTTGTAGGCACAGTACTCTTTGCATACGGACATGAATGATGGTACCTCTGCAAGACTGGGTGGTTTCCTCTGGAATTTCCTTTGGGTAAAAGATGTTCATAAATGTATGGATTAATGCTCCTCTGTAATTCTACCACTCCTATACAGGAAAAAACAAATATGACAATCTAGGAAAAAAAAAAAACAAAAAAGAAATTTGAAACATAAGAAAGCTGTACAAGACTTCCAAGTTTCACTCCAGTAATTACATGTTAAATGTTTAGGTACTAGCAGAATAAAGTATGTGTGACTATAGATTGACAAGATCTACAGCAGCCTGTTTGGCCTTGTTAGTTGGGCTTTTTTAACATTTTTCTTCTGTAAATCTTTTACATAAGTTCAGGGTAGATACTGTACATGTCTGCTGGCCTGGTGAGGAGACTCTTATTGCAGCAGGTAAAATCGTGCTGACACAGGTAAGGCACTGGACTACGGATAAGTTCTAGGGAGCATCAGTGTGGGTCTGCCAGTGCTGTGATTGGATGATGGTGTATTAAAGAGCAGTAGAACTTCAATTCTTTGCTTTAAAAAGTAAATAAAAAGACAGCTCCCATACAATACAGGAAACATACTATACTGCTTTTGATGGCTCTATCAAATAGGGCATTCAGTTTCTGGTAGGATCACATTGTTAAGAAAACATTACTACAGAATGATCTTTCTTTCCACACAACACTGTAATCCGTTACCTTTCTTCCCCAAAATGTTTCTAGTGGTACATAAAGAAATGTTCTGTTATACATCCTGAGGCAAACAACTTGATAACAAACAGCCATATTATTAATTTACCTTGTATACCCATAAATAACCTGAACACAAACCTAGCTAACCTACATTTAAGCCAGGACTATACTGTGTTATTCTGATACCTGTGAAAGATAATTATTTAGCCTTAGGTTTTTAGTTGGAGCTTCTCAGGCATGTCTTCTTCATTTTTTACCTCCATGCTGCCTTTGTATTAGTGTGTTTTACAAATGTTCTTTTCTTGTTTCCTTCTTTGTTTCTTCAAAAGCCAGCCACCACTATGTGGACTTGCCTCCCTGGAATGTCAACTCTCTATAGAAAACAGAAATTAAAAGCATTTTTCAATGGAAAGGAGACACAGATTTGTATTTATCTTACCATAAGGAACGATTATAGGGTGTAGAAGTTATTTCAGATTTATCCTCCCAATTTTTTTTTTACCATGTATATGCAAAGACACATATGTATTTATATGTATAAATGCCTCCACTCTGGCAGTTATTTGTCTTGAAAAAGTTTTCCAAGCTTTATTTTTCCTCTGCTTTTCCATAGATAGTGACAGGATTAGTTGGAACATAACAGCTGTTTATATCGTAACATGAGCTTTCTCAAATACATTGAACTGAGTGGGGGAAAAAATAAGCTCCACAATTACTGGAGTGAATCACAGGTAAAAATATTTCCTTCTCCAGAAATTTTTTTGTTGCTGTTGTTTTATTCTCCTAGACCATGAATGCAGAAAATACAGTATTGTATTGTATTGTATTGAATGGCTATAGCAGAGCTCTCAAATAATCTCACCACTGCCTCTGTTTATAATAACGGCTCAGAGAAAACAATTCCCAAACCACAATGCTCCATCTTGATTGAGAGAGTTCTACATATTGTGACCTGTCATCTCCGCCAGCTGCAATCTCTTCTCTGTGCATCTTGCCTCAGAGCCAAGATTTGGCTCTCAAAAAGTAATAACCTGGTCCACTTAGTTCTCCAGGTGTATTAATGCAATATATCCTTTGCGTTGAGTGCCTGTAATATCTGTATCATTTAATGATACAACATCACCCTCAAATGCTAGAGTTGGTAACGTTTCTGTAATTCATATAGCAAAATTTTGTATTTAAGGTTGTTTAGTTAAAAGCCCAGAAAGGGAAGAAGCAGATTCCTTATCAGTCAGAGACCATACAGGGCGCCTAAAAGCCCTGCTTCTGATGACAAAATAGCTGAGTTCATTTTGGGAACCAATGCAAGCAGAACCCTAGGAAAATGTGGGAATAAGAAAAAGCATGTTATTGCTGCCCTCAAAGACATTTAGGAATGGAGCAACTGTGGTGAGGCATATAACAGAAGTTGTTAAACCTCGAGAGTAATGCCCAAAATTATACTTAAACCAAATATAAATGTATATTTGCAAAAATAACAAGCAGGCTGATCTAGTGAGTTCACTAGAGCAGCTAGTCAGACATGGTTTTCCATGAGGAACATGCTTCTCAAACATACCATGTCTCACTGCATTTAAAAATCTGCAAATGCTTTCCTGTTACCACTCTTGGGCTCCATACTTTCAGCTTAACCTCTTACTGCATTTTTTTTTAATTTATTTGTCCTGAACCTTCATTTATTGTTCTCTTTCTCACCTACCAGCCCCCATCCAGACATGCACAAAGCCATCAGTAGTTCATAAACTCTGTGCATAAAGCTGTATGAGAGCAAACAGCCATATCCCAGTCCCTGATACCAAACATGTAAACATATATTAAAAAAATAACCCCCCCAAACAAGAAAATGAAAGCAAACTAAAAATCTCATAATAAAAAGAAATTCAATTTGCCTTTATTAAAGACTGCCTCTGTTACTTCAGTAAGGGTTTTCTTATTTACCAGGAGAGCAAATGGGAAAAGCAGAACGTAAGGGTTTTTTCCCCCATCTTTTCTATTTTTGTTCAGGTATTTAAACAAGCATGTGATTTAGAAACAAAATGCCAACAAAAAATGTTTTGCAATCTACTTCTAAGCAGTGGCTTGGATGTCTCCAGAAGTCCTTGAAACTCTTAAGTTTCCAGCCATGGAAAATCTTTGCCCATACCTAAATTAACAATAAGCACATCAGTGCAAAGTTCTAGGACTTCTTCAGCCAAAATTTCTTCATTTATTCCAGAGTTTTCAATAGTAAATTTATTTCTCCAACTATTTTAAGCAGCTTGTAAGAAAGTGACAATGAGTTGGATGCTGTACAACTGTACAGCAGTCTTAGCTAGATTCCAGTGCAGCACAATTCTAAGCCTAGAATATGACAGCAACTCTAAACACTGCACAAGGGACAACCAGTGTGGTTAATTCAGGATGTAACAAGGCCACCATCATTACATATGTACAACCAGCCTAGCCAAGCACCAGCATTCTCATATTAGAGAATCCAGGATGCCAGATCCCTGCACACAATGGCTGGGAACAGTCCTGTGGAATGCAATCCCTGTCTCCATCCTGGCTGTAGCTACAGTTCAGGCTCTCCTGAAAACCTTGCAAATGTTTGCTGGCAGTGTACTGTGGCAATGATTTAAGAGGAAATGGAGGCAACATGGGAGATCAAAACCTAATAGCCAACAGCAGGATTGCTGGAAAGGAAATGATGTGGTTGCCAACAGGACCCATCCTCTCAACTACCAAGTTGTCACCGTGCAAGTCTCAGCTGGATTTTGAAGCGGTTTCAACCAGAGAAACTTGGTGTTACAGATGAAATTCACAGGGGCTGGCCTCCAGCTCAGTAGTAGTCACAAGGGAAATTTTGCGACCATCTGGCTGGATGGATTTTGCCATAGCGTGTGGGATTCTGACTAAGTCCCAGAGCACTACAGAAGCCACAAACTAGGGGGAAAAAATTCAAATTCAATTCAACACATCCCCTGGTTGCCTCATGGTCACTAAAGGCAACAGAGCGTGCAGGCAGGTCACACTGAAACACCTGCTCTAATACACGTCCCCTGGGAACACGTCACACGTCCTCTAATACACGTCACCAGCGAATGGTGACCGAAGCAAAGGTACTCCAAAGAACACAATATCGTTTTGTATCTGCACTGCCTACTGATGTGTTAAACCTCCTTCCACTCTTTTGTAGCTGTTCCTCTGAGGAAATCATTCTTGTTAGGAAACAAATAGCCAGATGAACAAACGACACACAGCAAGGAACTGAACATCAATAACCTGTATCAGAGGAGAAGCCAAGCCATTTAAACAAAGAACAGGAGAACAACAGTACATGGCTCTGGATAAACAACTGTGTAATTCAGAAAAGATGGTTCTATCTTGAAGAGCTCTCAAGAGTCTGTACTGCTAGCAGAAATCAATGAAGGATAGTGCTGAAATTTCTAGATTGCATATAGAGAATACAGTAGAATGCTAAATTCAATGTATGCCTAATGGAAGACATGGATTAATCATCTGAATAAAAATAACACAGTTGAAAGTGCTTGTTGTGATACTGCTGTCTTCCTGAAATGTTAGTATGACTTGTGTAAGTGTATTTTTAATCACTACCTTAAATATCCTTTTGCTTTTACTTGCAAATGTGATTTCACGCACAGAAGCCAGCAGCAAGTGATTTTCCGTTGCCAAGTGTGCCCTCAAAGACAGTTGTCCAATCAGTGTCACTAAGGACAAGCCATGGCTGTAAATTCATCCAGTTTTCATTTTTCCCTGATAGTTCATTTTCCTCGCTTCGACACACTGACCTTTTAGGCATCAGAGTTCCACTGAGGTAGCAGAACAGTGCTCAGTGCCCAGCGTTCTTCACAGCCTGCAGTTAAGCTGGTCGGAATCTGAGATCCCACAGCAAAGCTTGTTTCATCTGCCATACAGTTGTTCTCTTTTTATTCCCAAACATTACATCCTGTGAATGATGCGAAGTCTCCATGCAGATTCAATTGCCAGCAGTGTTCACCTCAACTTTTTTTTTTTTAATCAGAGTGAATTTGTTCCATAAGCCCCCCTGTAAAAAAAAAAAATGCCACTAATTACATTTTTCTCAAATTTAAGTATTTCCATAATTGAATAGCTTTTGCCCTAATGGCCTTTGGGGTTTAGTTCAGTTATGCATATATAAAGAAAATATTTCAAAATTCTTATTCAGCATCATCTTCTCAGTTTAGGCCTTTGTGTATTACTCATTATTTATATGACATTTAAGGAAAAATACAGCTCTGTATGAAGCTAGAGGAAATGTTTCTCAAGTGTCATTTTAAGGCATGTTATCAGAAAGGATGATTTTCCCTGTGCTTTCCTGTTAAAATACTATTTCACCATTCGTATGACTGTTCTGTATACTAAGTTCTCTGCCCAAAGTCAATTGTGTTATAGAATCCTAGGAATGCTGACCAGGAGGGGCAGCTGGAGGCAATCATCCTTTAACCTGCTCTTCCCCAGACCAAACATATACCTTCCTCAGTGACTTTGGCTACTCATGGAATATGTGATCTAGGTCCTCTGCAATCATGACAGTTTAGACTCTCTGCTTCAAGCTAATTGCTTTCTCCCTCTTGTCTCTAGTTCCAGTTACATCGTGATGTTGCCATGGATACCCAGCGTTTATCGGTTACTTCAGTTACAAAACGTAATTTGTACGTTATAATTTACTCAAAACCAAAACCATTTTGCAATAGCTTGAAGAAAATAAGGAGGAAAACTGAGCAAACTGAGCATAGGTCATGTTTCACTTTTAAAAGGCTGGCCATTTCCATGTTCTTTCATACTTGCAGTAAAACCATTAATCATCATAAACTCATTTTGTCTAAAAGCAGAGGTAATACATTTTTCCATGTAAATCACTTCATTGCCATGACAGAATGATGTCAGAGAATCTAAATAGGTGATCTAATAAATTTTCCTTTTGGAACATTGTATAGCATTAAAAGAGGGGGGGCACACTCCAGGGCTTGGAGAGAGAGGGGATATGATTGATGTCAGCTGCTAGTGAATAAAATTTGGGTTTAATTTTCATGAAGTAGACCTAAATACTATATTGACACAGACACACTTTTACAGACTAAGAAAGTATACACACAGCTTAATAATGGTGCAGCAAGTACACGAGACCTTTCTAGAACAAAAATCAAGCTCCAGCTAATAGTTTGTAAAAGATTATTAACATAATAATTAACTTCGCAAATTATAATTTCATTCCTTGTTTTAAGCAGAATTTTTGAAATTCAGGGCTACATGTTCACCATTTGCACATGTAAAATATAGTTGAACACAAATTCTTTAAACTGAAATTAGCTTTGCATCTAATTTGCCTATGTGCTTAAGAATTCTCAAACAATGAAGCAGTAGTATAGGAGAGAAAGAGAATTTTATTTCTTTGCCCCAAAAGCAACCAACCTTGTCCAAAATTGCAGTCCATACCTTAAGCAAAATGCAGCTATTTTCTGAAATCCTACAGTAGCATGGTAGAACAAATACATATATGGCATCACAGAAAATGGAAGGACTGGGACCAAACTTAGAAGTCAAAGCTCCCAACTTCTTTATGTAAGATTTCTCCAGATCAGCCTTAGGAAGAAATTACCAACTTTGTTTTTCATCTATTTTCCCCAAAGGAAAAAAGAGCAAATAGGAAAAAAAAAAAAAGTTTGAATCAAACCAATCTTTCACATAGCTTTAATCCCTCCTCCTCGGTGTAGCCATGGGTATCCTCAGTTCACAGCTCTGCTGGGTAAGGCAGAGCAGTTCTCTGTCCACACAGCTGATCTGATGAGAGGTGTGTGACAGCCCACACACAACAGCTGCAATGAAGGAAGCAAGTCCCTCTTAAATCATCTATTTCCTACACAGATAAAATGGAAAGCTGGATATCCCCTCAGCATTTATCCAGCTCTTAAAAAGGGCCCCATGGGGCTGTAGCTCTATCAGCTCCTTTAAAGCCAGGTTTTTGCACGCAAGACTTTTATCTTCACTTAGAAATTAGATACCCCAAAGAAACAAATACCATCATGCAAAACACCTAATTTGGGCAAAAGAGAACTAACACTTAAAAGTATGAATTGGTTCACTATTTTTTTTCTTTTCATGTACAAATTATACTTCAACACCTGACTCCAAAGGCAAAGCAGTTTTGTTGGGGCAGTTTATTTCTGTAAAATGGTTAACACAAACATTGTAATTATCCATTTCATCCTAAAGCACAGCACACAGCCATGTGAGATGGAATGACTTGAGCTAACAGATCACTGCTGTGTGAATGAGGATGGTCTCCAGCACTTCAGAGCTGCACTCCTGCAGCTGAGCTCTGGTGCTCATCTGACCACAGCCATCACTGTGACAGTGTCATGCTCAACTTGACAAAATCTGCCTGTACAAAGATGAACCTGTCAGGAAGTGCAGCCTCCAAGGAATGGAGAGGGCAGTGTGGAAGGAGGGAAGGCAGAAGGGCAGGGTGTTGAGACCTCTCAATTCAGAGGCAGTGAGCTGTTTGGCCAGCTCAGCTGCTCATGCCAGTAAAGTCCCAGCTCTTCTGCTCTGCCAATTACTCTAGGTGTGCTCTGAAAGTTTTAGGGTAAGGCATATCATTAACATGCCCTTGCATCAAAAAAACCTTATCACACAGTACAGGAAGAAACAAACAAACAAAAAACCCCAAACAAACGTCACCAGTAAAGCCTCCTAAATGCACACAGAAAACAGTAATCTTTCTTTTTCCATGTTTCTGCATACTGTCCAGGAATCCTACTGCCTCCCATATGACACATTAAAACAAAAACCAAACACCTTAGGGACAATAAATCTTGTTTTTCCTCTTATTCTTCATAAAGGGAGATTGTATTTCCATAGTTGTACCTGAGTGCAAGCCCCCTGCTCATGCCAGAGAAGCAAAATCAAATGAAATAACTCTCCTTTGTTCTGACAGGTATGGCATAGTGTCTTTCCTGCTGTTGAGTTTTGGTAAGCTTCATTAATTTGTCAATACTGAAAGAAAAGAAAGGAAATAGATTAATGTGCAATATCAAGTGGTTTGGATTATCTATAACTGCATAATGGTTTCCTGGCATCTTGGAGGATGCCACCTTAAATGAGAACAACCCTTGGTAGCATCTGGGTGGTACAACTTCCCAAACAGAATCTTTACTGCTGACTCTCAAGAGACTCAAAACAGAATCAGATCCAAAAAAACACTGACTCCAATATTAATTCCTCTCACTAAAACATTTTAAACTCAAACACTGTGTTCTCAAGTGCTGTTTCCCTGTGTGATTCCCTTTGTCAATTCACAGATTTTTCCTATTCACTTATCTTGCTCTCACTGCAAAGACTATTATCAACTTTCCCATTGTTTTTCCCTTCTGCATTCTCCTTGCTCATGCACAGCTTGACTTCTGCCTTTTAAAAAATGGTCTCTTCTGATAATGTGAGACTCTGCACTTCGGGCTATTTAAGTAGCATTTAGAACTTCCCTTATATTTGGATGCCCAATTCTCTTAACTCATATAGTATTTTCTAGGTTAACAGTAAAAACTTCACCATTTTTTCCTAAAATGGCATCCTAAATGTGTCCCATCTGCATTATTTTTTCAAGCTATTTACCTTTCTGCCCCTTTTAGGATGAAAATATACAATGGAATTCAGTAATTGAAACAGTGATTCACCCGAAAAATATATTAATATCATGTTTAAATGATAATGACAGTAGTAACATAAATGAAAAGGGAAATGTATGCACATATTTTCCATTTTGCATTCAATGTTGGAACCTCGTATTTACTTTAAGAAAACTGAGTATTCAAACTATTGTATTCCTTGATGTTGATAAAGATAGTATGTTTTTTAAATTCATAATGAGGCCCACTATCCTCTAAAGCCATGCTAAAAGCTGACAAATTAAACCTGCCAGATATGGATATATTAAATTCCTTCTAATTCCCTCAACCTACTGTATGCAGAAACCAGTTACATTTTTTTTAAACTCTTGTGTGCATATGTATCTCACTCTAACAATTTTTCTGCCGGGTGCTTTGCAGTAAGTCAAAGAATAACATTTAACAATTTGTAAAACTGTACTATGCAGCATTTCCTCTGTTTCTGATATGCCAGTGACTGCACTGCAGAACTGCTCGAACCACTGCACTACAGGTGACAACATGCTGATCTCTTATTTAAATTCTCAAAGGGCACCATCTGCCCTGTATTTGAGCTACAAGGCTGAAATGCTCTTTATTTCAAGACAAACAAGAGGTGTCTTAGAGAAAAGCGTGTAAATTTAGTGGTGGAGGAAAGAACACAGACTAGGTTTCATTTGCTTAGAAAATGCTATTGCATCCAAAGAAACAAAGCAGACTTCAAAAGAGTATTGGTCAACCACTGAACCTTTTGTCCAGGTGCTTAACCTCTACCAGTAATGCTGCCATAGCTTAACAGAAGGTTCTGCCCGAACATGACTCTCAGCACAAAATGCTACCATTAATAATTATTTTCTTTGTCAGTAACAATAATATATCAGACCTTTTATTTGTCCTCGCTCTCCCCTTATTCATCACCTCCTGAACAAGACACTAGAGCTCTTAATACACACATATGTAAAGTGGTACAGTCTGATCACTCAGCTAGCAATATCCATTTCCATTGCCTATTTACCCTTTCCTCCACAAACACATTCATGCCATCTTTCACACTGCATTATGGACAAACTGAAACAAACCCCCTCCAGGCTTGTCTGTAATGCCACTTCTCAACACTCTTTTTCTCATCCTTTTCCAGTATCTACCATGACAGCTCCTGCAACCTACTGATTGTATATATGTGGAGGGTTTGCAGCAATTTCTGTTATTTATGTAGCACTCAGATCTTTTCACTAAAAAGATAAAATCCAACAAAATGCAGCTGTTCACACAGCTGACTTATGAAAAGATTGTTTTCTCTACCTTTTACCCCATTATCTCTCCACAGCCTCTCCAAGTACATCTTATAAAACTCTTATCTTCCTTTCTTAAACACTGAAAGAGTTCTTGTCAGGTCGTGCAATGCCCTAATAGGCCTTAACAAGCCTGACCAGCACCGTCTGGGGCCTCCACACACCCCCTTCCCGTGGGCCCAGGAGTTCTGCTTAAGCCCAGCCCAGGGCCATCAGTTGGTGCTTGAGCTGAGTTGTCAGAGTGTTGGTCTCCAGCTCTGCCACAGCCATGCATCCTGTTGAACTGAACCCCTGGGCTGGCTTGACCTTGGACCTGCCTTATCCCTGTGAGTTTGCATGATGATCTAGCCTTGGTTGAGCCTGACTGTGGTCTATAGGTGTGCCTCGCTCAGGCCCTGTGGGCAGTGGGCCCTGGCTGGTGGGGATCCTGTCCTGCCAGCTCTGTACCCCCCGCCCCAGCTCAATGGCCTTAAGGCTCAGCCAGCACTCACTGTGCCCTGCCAGTCCTGTAGCAAGGACTGCTACCCAATTCTTCTGCTGTGATCAGGACTTCTGTGCCCTATTTTAATACGGGTCCTTAAAAATAAAAAAAATCCTTTTTCCAGGCTATGAGTAAGCAAAGCAGTTTGATTGCAGTACTGAATTCAGACTACTGTTTATCTGGAAGCTGACAAACCTCTTATACTGAGTTTGTACAGTGACTGGCACAGCAGGGTCTATGAGAGGCATTACCCTAATATGATCAAACAACGACACAGCTTTGGAAAGTCAAGAAATGACCTCGTTCATCATTTACGTGGGCTTAAAAATCATTATTAAAATGTTTTCTATTCAAAAAGAAATATCTACAAATAGGAAGCTTGCAAGTACTCTGTTATGTGAGCACTCCATTTGTAAGCAAAGCTCTCGCTGGTGGCACTGAACTGCACTGTCAACATCAGGAAAAAAACTGTTACAGTCTTTTTACATGGGGTGAAGGCAGATGAATCACTTCTAAAATAAATCATTCTTGGTTTTATTTCATTATGTGGCTTCATCCAAACGCACAGCTTGAGGATTATCCTGTGCTGAACTTGCCAAATTTCTCACATTTGAATCTACCAGCTGCCACAATTATAGGTAAAACCAATGTTTCACACCTCGAGGCAGTATTTATCAGAGACATCTCTTTCACTTCTTAACTACTCATTTGAATAATAAGTAGGAGGTTCACTTAAAAAAACCCTCAAATTTAAAGGTTCCACCTGAGAAATCTGTAAAATTTTCCAAGTGCAGGTATCTGACTACAGTAACACTGGAGCATGTGCTGCAAAAAAACCCCTGTAGACTGCTGCTGCATCAGCTTTAGCACTGGCTTTGTTTAAATTTCAATTATATTTTACTTCATCTTCTAGAAAAAGTCACAAATGACAGAAGAGTGAATTCACTCATGCCTAGGGAAATTATGAAGACCGTGAAAGTACTGGAGATGACAATTTCCAAGAGTTGAGCCTTTCTTTGTGTCTTAGATTACTCTTCTATCTTGAATTGCATCTAAATACATATGTAAGCAAGGAATCTATTTTGCTTTTAGTTCTGGTGTATTAACTCATTAGAATGACAAAAAGATCAAAATAAGGACATCTGGGTTTGGAATTTTTAAAAAAAAAAGAAAAAGCAAGACAGCTAATTCACATTTTGGTCATATTCTGCAAACAATTTTTCTATGAAGCCTCTGGAACTTGGATATTTCCACAGTATATCCTTTTCAGCAGTTACTTTTGACCATGGTTGCTGCTTTTTGCTGTATGAAGGACAAGGAGGAGAAAAGCTTGACTGGCCCCAAGCTCTTGGTGGGCTCTTTCAGGACAGAAGTTCTGAATGCCACCTACAATCATTCTTGCCATGAAAGCTGAATTTCACATTCTCTTGGGTTAAAATGTGAAGCCAGCTACAAACCGATCTAGGAGTCCTGCAGGTTATACAACTGAAGAGTAGTAATATCTTATGTTTTCTAATTTGCTTTAGTGTTTTTTTTATAGAAAAGCAACACCAGAATGTTTTATACTCGACTTTCACTATGACCATAGCTCTGATCCCCAACACAAAATTTTGTAAATAAATGTTTGGAGGAAACTCCTTCAAAACTTATTTGGCTTTTATTTGTTACCACTCCTTCAAGAAAGTAAATTCTGACCTCAAACACTCATCCAGAGACTGAAGCTCTACCTTCCCCATCAGCATTTTTTTTAATTGTAACTTAGAATTGTGACCTCTTTCATAGTAAAAAACTGGAATTCCTTTCTTAAAGAAACCCAATTCCAGAAATTCACAGCTGTTTTATTGGGTCCAAACAAAGCATTACATGTGAAAGGGAAGCAGCCAGTGCTGCTGCAGCTGGGAACCACCATGAAGGTGCCCCTGTTGCACATTAAATTTTGATTTCATTGAAATATAAGAACTTAAAGGCAACATCCAGGTCTCCTTTGCAAAGGCAGGTGTGGTGAGGGTATTTCATGGGGCTATTTCATTTTTCCCCTTTTTTTTTTCAGTTTAAATGATAAACTGCAAGGTCATGGATGATGCTGCATATCTTACTCATATACATCCCTATTCAGCCCTGTTGCCAATCAAAAGTGTCTCAGTAAGAATATATATTTCATCCTGGGTGAAATTAGGAAGATGCCAAAAGAAAATAATTGTCAACTTCGCAATCCAAGGATTTTGGCAGATCTGACTGAACAGAGAAAATGTAAAGCCTTTCTCTTTCATCTCTCCCTCACACACTTCCTCTTTACCTAGTATTTTTTTAGAAATTTTTTTCAAGTCTGTGCTAGTAACCTGAAGTAAAGTGTCCTCCATGTTGAAAAGCCAATTGACAACAATTGGCACTACAATGACAAACACAGGAAAGCTTTACAAAGAAAATCACTGTCCATCAGAATTCAATCTTCAGCATGAGTTACAGTAAAAAATTCTGGTTTAGAACTGAAATCCGAAGATTTTAAGCAAAACATTTTTATTGATGAAAAGAAGACTTAAATGTAAGCTTCTCAGGATATAAAGTTATACCACTAATACAGGACAAAAGTGAATTCTGACACTGGCTTGCATTGCCACTGGCAACAGAATTTAGCCTAGATGTACATGGACACTACAACACTGGAGAAGCTGTAATAAGTGTAAGAACAAAAAAACCTGCCTTATACAAAGAGAATTTAAGAGACAGAAAGATTTACAGGGAAAAGTAAACAGTTTCCAAATTTGTGTGCTGTAAACAGTAACTTTAAGGATCATGGTGATATAACTAAATCAGAAGTTTTGCATACACAAAGGTTAGTGGCCTCCAACTGATTCATGTCTCAGCAGACTGCAAACTTCAAACAAAGCTTTTTCTGCTCTCAGAGCTTTAAAGGTTCCTCTCCCCTGCACCCCCCACAGTCCCAAGGTTGAGTTCTCTGTTACATAATAATACAAAAGTTTTCATGCAGGGAGACCAACAAAATTCTCTTCTCCTTATCTATCCAGCTTTTTCACAAACCTAGAAAAAACTTACTCTTAGAGACAAGTTATACCTCTGTTTAAGTTTGGCCGGATGATGCCAATGGATTCTGAATGTATTAAATGAGGACAGTCAGCAAGACAAGACTGCAGAGATCTGTTTTCCCTGGCAAATCAGGGTAGTAAGGACAGTAGTAAAGCGGCTGGATAGTTTCTTCCTACCCTCTTATGTAAAGTGTTCTGTTTATTTTCAATCATATGTAGGACTAAGATGTTGGCATTATCCCATTATTAGGATTTACTAATATATTTTTATGTATTGTGATCATCCAATAGACTCTGAAGTCTATTTATTTAGACAGTGAATCTGAACACTCTTAGTCCAAGATTCTGGCAAGATTTTTTCCTGGAGGTTAAATGGCATCTTTCCAAATTGCATGTTGGCAGAGATTTTGGCTGTGCTTAGACCCGTGGGATTTACCTCTTTTTGTATTTCTAAGTCATTAAGCAACAATAGCATCTTTATATTTAATGTATTGAATTTTACAACCATTGCTCTAGTAGTACAATGATAACATAGTTAATAATGTCTTTTAAATTTTGCTTCCACATGCTGTATTACCTTCCAACTTATGTGTCAACAATTTCTAGGCTTTATATAATGACAACAGGTACTCTGCACATTCCGAGTGTGAGACCTTCCTACATCCAGAGAGAGCATTTTGATACCACTTACTACCAGAAATACTATCAGAGAAATAGTAACTGCTGTAGTTAAGGTAGGAATAATGCAGTAATATCTCAGACCAACTGAAATATCTCTGTAAACAGCAAGGTGAGACAGTTTTGATTTTATACCAACTCTACAGCAAATTTAACAAATAATGCTAGGGAACACAGGTGACAAAAAATTGTATTTTCAGTTCCAGACTTCAAAAGTCAGCTACTGAAATAAGCTTCTCCTCTTCCTCTCCCAAGTGCCTCCTGTGCAAGTCTGAAGCAGTTAAAAGATTCTGCGTTTGGAATTTAAAATCTGAGATTACTTACAAATGTTTTAAAATTAACTGTTTCAGGGCACTAAATCAGACATACTATACAATAAACTAGTAAATATGAAGGTTCCCTGCAATTAGGCCTATGCACTTCAATGCAGATACATAACATACAGTTTGGAATATCTCAACACTCAGCCATTAAAGTAAACAGGGGACACATTCAAAACTCAGTTCATTTGTCAACCTGACAGCAGCTGGAAGATTTTCTGCATGCAAAATATAGGAACATCTGGCCATCAAGAATATTTAAGACCTTACCTATTGATCTCTTTCATCTGCTTAAATTAATTCAAGATGTTAAGATGTCAAAAAATGGTGATTAAAGATCCCATGCATATAAAGCTGAAATCCCAATAAGCAGTAAAGAGAAGATAATACTAATACTGCAAAACAAAACCAGCAGCAGAGTTCCCAAGTAAGAGATTGTAAACCTGGAAAGACCAGAAACTTGACTGCCAGAAATGGAGGACAGTATGGCTTATTAAATGAGAAAGGGACACACACACACGAAATACATTTTCTTACTTTGTCAAGAAGGATTTTAAGGAGAAAATGATTGTAAGGGAAGGTAAGAAACTAGCAAAGGGAAAAAGCATGTTTAAAAACACCCCCCCCACAATATTACTTACAAGTATAAACTTCCCTAACAAAGACCTATTGCCTCTGCAAAACTCAGGTTTCACATACTAAATCCCTGCAACAGATTCATTTAAGTTAGAAACTGGAGTTTCACAGCATAAACAAACATGTATTGCTATAATAACTAGGTGACTTTTATTTTTCAGAGAGTGGGACAAAAATCAAGTCCCCAACACCTACCTTCGTTCTTCCAGAAACAATTTGACTACAGCAAGGACACTATCTTTATCCTGTACCTTTCCTGCCTTTTTGGTACTAGAATAGAAATTTTATGGCTTGAAAACGAGATGTAAATAGAACTAGCTATTATTCTATGTCAGGAGCAAAGAGATGACATTAGAGGAGAATCCGTCCACACAAGACTAAATTAAGTCTTGACCTGTAGCACACTGTGATTCTATCAGAATCTGGCTCCATGCCAGTTAGTCTCAATGTCAGCTCTGTAAACTAAATTCAACTACTAGAAAGTATATTTATCTATAGAAAAGAAGGAAAGCAACACACAATTGCTGCTTGCATTTCTAAGTTTACAGAAAAGTAAAAAAGCATTATTTAAGTAGATGAAACACCTAATGCCATTAAGACTGAAAAATACATAACTTCAAAAACATCAAAAAAGAGTGGCAACTATTTCCAATCAAAGCTGTGATTCTACCTAGTCTTTCTTTCTAAGGTCATGCAGGTGTCATTCCCACAATGACACTTATTAGTCACTTTAGGGCTTTGTATGGGTGCAGAGTAGGGACTGAGATAACAAACTAAAAGAGTAGAGGAAGAAGAGGAAGAAAAGTTAATTTTTCTTGTTGGGGTTTTTTTTTGAGAAGGATATCACTAAATGCTTTGAATCATTTGCCTAAAACTATTGAACTATTATGGTATGGTTGAGCAGCACTGCAAATGGACTACATAGTTTTAAACATAGTTATTTATCAGATCACAGTAATCCATCATAGATCTCCTCTCCCTTTTCTTGACTACAATTTCAACGGGGCAGACCAGGGACACAGATAGAAGCAGAGACCCAAACCTATTCCTTGGAAGTTCTAAGAAAGAGGGTTTTATTCAGGAGGGCACCTCACTACGCCTCTTTGGCCTGATCTCTCCTCAACCTGTGTGGGCTTATCAATTTTTAGAAGCAAATCCTGTAGGACTTTTGCCAGACATTAAGTCATATGCTCTCAGCCCAAGTATGCTGACAAGAATTTGGCGATAATACTAACATTCACCTGAAAAGTCCTTGTGAAAAATGCAGTGAGCAACAATTTTGATGACTTTGTGGAAGGACAGATCACCCACTATGTCACCAAGGTTATAGAAGATGATAACCATAAGAGGGAAGAAAAAAAATCATCACAATTTCTGGAAAAAGGATGTATGGAGTTCCCTTCCCCCTGCCCCAAGCATAAATTCAGAGATCTGCCCTGAAAGCACAATGTCTCATCTACATCCAGAGAGACTAGAAGAACATATGGTTAGCGAAGCATCTACTTTGTGTGCCATTCCTGGTTCACTTGTTCGCTGATGTATGGTGGCAAAAACCACAGTATATGTACCATTTCATCCCAAGTAGGATAGTTTTGAGCTGAGAAGGAAATGAACACAAAAAATTCATAGCCCTAGTTGATCAGCTTATTTTAGAAAGGCTTTTCTTTTGGTGGCTGTGCACAACCTTGTTTTATAAGGATTAGCATCTTTATTCTAAAGGGTTTAGCTGTTATATATATAACAAAGAGACGTGTACAAACAGTACAGATCTGCGTCTGGCTCTTGGGTGTTGACATTGGAGAGAATTCAGTTATAGCAAAGTCCCTAGAGATAGCAGATAGGACTTTATATTCTTTTTCAATTTGGAGGAGTGAATACCTGCTTCTAATACAGAAATAAATGACCTGCTGCACCTGCAAAAGACAGGGTTTGTCTTCTTGAAGAAGGCAAGCTCAACTGTAGATTTTTGTTAGGACAAAAACTTCACTGGGAGGAGAAAACATAAATGTGCTACAAATACAAATGAAATTGCTACAAGGGAGAGACAGCAGTTTTTCCCAGCAGGGATGTCAGTATGCAATGAGAATGAGTCATTATGATGCAGCTTTGTGATTCAGACAATTCAAAGCCACTCTGGGACGTCAGACCACCAACATATTTTTGCCGTATCTGAATCCATTCAAAGATAAAAAGTACTCTTCAGTTCTTAATAGACTCCCACATCTCTAACAATTTTCTAATAAGATTTTTTAATTTTCTTTTTCAAATTTGTTGCTGCAAATCTGGTTTTAGATAACTTTTTCTCACCAGTAAAGTGACTGTGTTTGTTTCAGGCCGCTCTTTATCAGTAAAACTAGAGGTACTATATAGCCATATAGAGCCTTAGGCAATTCAGACAAATATCCTAAACCCAAGACTAGATAAGGACCAAAAACCAGAACTGTTTTGTTGTTAATACTTTTTTTATTCATAAAGCCGAACAAGAAGAACTCTTCCTCTGCAACATAAGTCTGAAACAACTGCTTTTCTTTCAGCTGAACAGGTTGAGGACAGTATGAATGTTTTCCCTACCCTCATGTTCAAAGTATAGTCACAATGCCCTGTAGCTTATTTTGTGGCAGAATGTAAATTAACATGTAGAGATGGACTAATCCCTTGCTATTTCCTAATACATTTTTATTAATAATCGCTAGAGTCAGCCTTTGAACAGAATGGATGTATAAATAGATCTGCAGAGTTCAGGCACACAGTAGGTATAAAACGTGCTTTCTCATTATATACATTTCTAGTCTGCTCTCTAGTCATAACCCTACTAGAATATTTCTAAACCTACAACATCAAAAAGAAGAAAGAATTTCCCACAGCAACAAAAGTAAGGCATAGATTCTGCTACTCAGAAGAACAGTTGGAAAACCTACGGGAACTTTTTTCATCCTACTAGCCCCAGGAAACCTGGAAGAGGATTGGAATATAGTAGATACCATTCACTTTACCATAGGATCTGAAAGATTGTACCTAAGTTATGAAAGTCAAAGTCTGATTTTATTGATACCAAGAGTTTTTCCTCTTGGTAAGAAAGTAGACTGTGAATAACAAAAACAGATTTCCTGGTGTTTGTGGAGCCTAATGATTAACAACTGTGCAATCTCAAGTGCATCACGAGTGCTAGGAGTACAAAGAAAATTTGTGAGATTTGAAGAATCCTTTGGACATCTTCAGGGACTGTAAAAGAATGGATTGATTTCCTCCAGCTCTCTGGAAGCCTGCTCAGAAAGAGAGTTTCTCCTTTGGGCAGCCAGGAGAAGTAAATAGCTCAGCAGAAGCAGTCAGGAAGGACAGGGAAATGAGTCATCCTGATCCACTGTAATGATCTCATCAGTCCTTCATTGTGTCAAGTTATAAATATATAGTAAATATTGACAGGCATTTTGAGGCAGGTTTTGAAAGAGAACATTTGTCTTGTTTTTGTTCTTGTCAGGACAGATAATCCTCAAAGCAGCTTGTAGTTTCAAAGATTTAGGGAGAAACTCATTATGGAAAATATGAGAAATCCTTTTAGTGCAGATTTTAGGTTGATAAAGGCCAGTGAGACCTACTGGTGTTTAAGTGTGAATACTCTCTCCTCATTTTTTCCCTCCACTATAATCTAGTTATGTATTTTACTAGAAACTTTTTCTTTGTAACTTCTAACATTTGCAGTCAGTTTTGCCTACCTCAATCTTTGAAGGACCAATGGCATCCTGTGATGTTCTGCATTGTTCAAAATAACATTTGAAACTACCATAAAACATTAACTTCTCATAAATATTTCACAAGTGATTATCTCCATTAAATTTACTAGAAAAATTGAATTTCTGTGATTTTCAGACACTTCCAGAATTTGAGGCTTCGTGCCTTAACATTCTCGTAGACTCTATTCCTCTTTTTTATTACAATTCTATTGCACTGCAAAACTATACTGTATTTTTACTTAGACAAATTCAACTGAAATGGCAAAAACAGAGATGGCAAAAAGTACTCTCTGACACATAGGGCACCACTCCCCCAAACACTAAATACCTCCTCATTCAAAACATACATTTCAGAGAAAAGAGCAGAAAATAGAGGAAGAAACATTTTTGTGCCCATGTTTAAAAAATAAAAAAAGGAGAAATTGCACCTACTTTGCTTAGAAGTCCAAGCTAAGAGACATTCTTCAAATAGAAAACATCAAACTACGTATTTGTGCTATTTGGCAAAGCTGTAAGCAACTGTAAGCTTTTAGGATAGTACACTTCTCATCAGGCAGAATGTTCCTGTCTCTCATTATAAATTACCACCGAGCATTTAAGCTAATACGACTATCAAAGCTAAATCTTTCATGCTAATTAGTTGGAAGAATCATACTGAAAGGTATGTTGCAACATCTAAGAGTTTGGTGACTATTCCGTAGATCTAAAACAATTCCAGAATCCAATTTGCATAAAATGCATTAATGCTTTATCATGTAACAATTTAACTCATGTTTTTCAGAACCTAAGACAAAAAGATGAAGAAAACTGCTTACTATATTATTATAAAAATAGTTACAAAACCATATCTGGTATTTTTCTGCTTATTCACATGGAATATTATTCATGTGGAATATTACTCACACACACGCATTCCATTTTTCATCCACAGTACTCACCAAATCTGACATTATAAACCCGGGATCACCAATGGTCCTTATTCTATTTGACCTCTTACTGAGGTCAAAAATCTTACAGACGTCAAAAGTCACAGAGATACCTCAAATTTTGGAAGCCCAACATAAAAAGCATCACTGTGATTTTCAAGCACAATTGGAACTGACTACCCAAGAGCTTCACTGTTCCCTAGTGAAAGACAATATACTAGGAATTCAGTTAGGATCTCCAAATGAGAAACTCATCAGCCCTCCACTGTTTACTGCCTGTCCATAATCAGTGTTTCTGATTAAACTACCAGTCTCATGCCAGCACAGTCTCACAGTGATGACCCGGCAGAAGCATGGTAGCCACCATGAACTGGCTGTGACACACAGGCATACCAAGAACCAGAACTGTCCATTCTTTTATTAAAATGTGAGGTAATCTCAAAAACATATTTCTGTTTACAGGTGACCATGCACACTCTATGTTCAAAAATATAATCATGTTTGTGGGTGCACTACAGAGATTAAAGTTATCATGTAGCTTTAATAAAAGATTCTATCTTTTTCAGCAAAAAAATCTGTTCAATGTAGTGTGACCAGTTTTGTTTGGCTTGATTTCTCCACATTAACAAAGAGAACCCAATTAGTGAAAGTCATTTAACTTTTTTTAATCTCATTTTAAATCCTTTTCTCCTTTTGAAGCTAGCAAAGACTGTCTAGAAAAACTTAGGCATCATAAATTAATCATTCTGTAGGAACTCATACGAGAAGGCATTAAATCCCATGCAAACTTGGGTATGATATGACATACTTATTTAATGAAGGAGTAATTTCTGGATTCTTTTGTTAAACAGTAAATTAAATTATTTTCCCATAAGCTTTGGTTTCTTCCTCTGAAAATTCACAGATGTTATGTAGTTGACGCACAGCAAATTTCTGCTCACTAACCAAGTAAAAATTAGTTTATAGAAGTTTGGATGAGGTTTGTTCTGTTGTGACAAAAAGAAGAAAGAGGAAGAAACAGAGAAACATTTATAAAATGATCAGCAAACATATATTCGTGGATATCAGGAATGACAGCAGTAAATGCATGGCTAAATTTAGAAAAAGTAACCCATTAAGAGTGGGAAGACTGCACCTCAGATCTTACAATTCTGTTTTACACACAGAATATATATTTACTGGAGACCTTCTTCATCTTTATCTAGTTATTTACTGATCTTAGATACCATACAAAAAGAGATACGGTAATATTAGTGTATAGTATTTTCTAAATCATTAATGAAGATTAATATCAGCACTTTTAGAAGAGTCACCACAATACCAGAGAAGAGCTGTCCAGGAGTATTTGCAACTGGCCACGTTCTTTGTTGTAAATTCCCAAAGAGTAGTTTGAATCACTCTTCCTTTTCTTGTTGTGCAGTGGCCTACACTAACTCTCCCCGTTATTGCTTTATAAAGATGTTAGTAAGAGATTTTCCTAACCACTATTGTTTTAGAACATTAGAAGTGTAGCTTTTCTACCTGCACTGACTGAGCAGTGATTGTGTTATTCAGGGTTTGGGAAAGCAAGAGCATAATTTGGTGAACTGGTCAGAGAGACTCAGTGGATGCAATGCTAGTTGGTGAGTGCAGTGAAGCCACTATAATACTTGTCAAGCATCACACCCATCCCTGTGACTGAGATAAACTGCTGAGAGGTCACGACAGCTGTACAATAATTGCCATTCTTTTGCCTTTGTACCTCAAGACTGTAAGCCTACATTTCATCTTAAAATGCAAATGTACCTGCAAAAGCTGTACAAATGCTGGAAGCTTCCTGAGGGATCGTGACTCTCCTTATGGTGAAGGCCAGTGCATTGACTCAGCAAAACTGAAGAATATAGTTTGAACATGTAGCTGATGACTTTTGGGGGCCATTAGGCTTCCAACGAGCTTGAAATATGTTTCTGATATTGTAACTCCAGGTGATATAACCTTAAATATGATGATTCACAAAGACTAACTGGTTACTGGGAGAGAGGTTGACTGAACTAACAGAGCCAAAGCAAGAAAAACTGATAGAATTCCCCAATACAAGCCTTATATCTCCCCTCCTCTCACCAGGTACATCAAATATGCTCTTTAGAATTGCAGAAGTTTGGTTGCACGATCTTGCAAGTTTTCATTCTGCCATATTAGAGTCAGTTCTCTTCTCAACAATTCCTCCCCTTTCCCCACTCCTCAAATAACAAATCAGTTACTGTTCAAAAATGGCTTCTTTCCTCAGCAGTACCAGAGACCTGGCACACAGAATTGAGGATGAATTTAAAAATCACGTAAACAGCAGCTTTTACAAATATCAGCTCATTGCTAAAAGTGTAATAATAAGTCTCTATGCTAATATTAACTACTTGAAGCTTACAAAATCTTTTTTTTTTTCACTTAGCATTTTTTTTTGTTAGTCCACAAGGAGATATCTGTTTCAAAAGGCATTAGAAAAAAACCCCTTGCAACAGAAGATAAATACTGCATCCACACAGCAGCACAGATATCTTGCAAGGTGACATTAAACGTGCTAGTTCAGATATCACAGTAGCACAACACTTCATATGGATAATTTTCTTACACTCTTGGAAAAAAGTTAAAGATGAAGGTTATTCTCTGAAAACTCTTGTATCAGAAAGTTTGATTATCTACTGCCTGCTTAGAAATAAGAAGAAGCACTATGCTAGAATCTTGAATCTGCACTACATAGTACTGCAAAGGCTTGCTTCCCTTTGAGCCAGCTGGCAGAAGCAACCCTTAAATTCAAACAAATCCTATTGTCTGTTCTTTGAGAAATATGTCTATATTCTTCAAATAATTTAGGGAAGCAAGCTTTAGCAGCAGATTTCAGTATATCTGTCACAAATGGCAACTGAGAAGCAACCCAAACCATCTCTTACATCAGCAGAACAATCAGTGCAGTGTCAGTGAGGAGGGCACCAATACCTGCTGGGGGTACTCCTGCCCACATACCCGCTACAGCTTCTAGATGCTTCCAGAACTGGACTGTAAGGGTAAAACCCCACACATCAGTAGAACTGGCAGAGGTGAGAAAGACAGCAGAATATTCCTTGTTTTTTAAAGGAATTTTATTTAGCAACTATTTATTCACAGAAAATTTTACTTTACCTGTTTTTCCTGAAAATAAAAAGCATAAAATCTCACAAGAGGAATTGTTATTTTAATATTATTGACAGACCGTGCAAATGTACTTTTCAATTATTCACTAAATTCTTAGTTGTGTTTTGACAAATATTCTGAATACCCTGCCAAAAAGGAGTGTTATTTTACATTTTAGTTAGACTTCACTTAAAAATTTATCCATTGAATTTTAAAAAATCTATGTACATTTGATGCAGACCTATTTGCAAAGTAAAGAAATTTGTTACTAAGTTACATTTAAACACTAAAAATTAGACTTTCTAACTATTATATTTTTCATACAAAATCAAAGTTCAATTGCTACACACAAAGTGAGTAACCAACTAAAATAACATTGATTTCAGACATTTTCAACACTGAATTTAAAAAATAAACATCATCAATTTAATAATTTTCCTAACACAGTACATGGAAACTGAATTATTTGCTATGATTTAAGAATTTCTGTAACACATTACTTCCAGGATGAATTTTATTTTGGTTTGCAATTCCTGGAACTGACAGTGAGTTGATGGCTATCTACTAACTATATAAATTTCTATTATTCTGCTTATCCAAACTCATACAAATAGAATATATTGTTTCAGGTCGGAAATAAGTTGAAAAGCAATATTTTTATTTAAATGCATTTTGGTATTATAAATCTGATTAAATTTAAATTTGAAATTACAGCCTGTATATACAGCCTAGGCACTGGAAGAGGTTGCCCAGAGAAGCTGTGAATGGCCCATCTGTGGAAGTGCTTAAGGCAAGGTTGGATGGGGCTTTGAGTAACCTGGTCTAGTGGGAGATGCCCCTGCCCATGGCAGGGGGTTGGAAGTAGATGATCTTTAAGGTTCCTTCCAACCCAAGCCATTCTGTGGCTCTATAATTCTATTAATGCCCATGTCGGAAATAACCTATTACAGTCGTCTAAATAAAAAGCTGCATCAAGTATTCCTCAAATATTAACAATTATAGAATCATTGAATCATTTCAGTTCAAAAAGACCTATAAGATCACCAAATCCAACCATTCACCCAGCACCGTCATGCCCACCACTAAACCACATCCCTCAGTGCCACATCTACACATCTTTTAAACACTTCCAGGGATGGTGATTCCACCACTTCTCTGGGAAGCCTGTTCCAGCGCTTGACAACCCTTTCCATTAAGAAAGTATGTTAGATATGGAAGCATGATGAAGAGACTTCTTATTTTTGAAGAAAAACAAAGATTGACAAATTGTTTCACGATACTACACACTGCACTTAATGGCAAAATGAATTACAACTTTTACAGTAATTTTCAAAACACTGATCTTCTCATATCAGCAATTTGCTCTCTGCTGTGATGGCCTTCTGGTTTCTGACTTGATTCCCTTCAAGTTTTATCAGCAGCTCTGAGAGAACATTTTCATTGTTCCAACTGTTTCATTCAATTTTGAATGAGTAGGACTTTGGCCTTTCTCCTCCTCTTCTGCGGTACATGCACATGATAAACATGCAGAAACACCGAGGCAGGACTGTGTTCCTATAGGTGTTAGGACAGGTGCTGAAACAAACTTGGGGACAGACCAAAGCAGTGCCCCAAGGGCTGGGAACCTCAGCCCGCACCTGCCCAGGATCCCAGAGAGGATTCACACAGAGGATGTACGAATATCTAAAGCTGGGGTGCCAAGTGGATGGAGCCAGGCTCTTCTCAGTGGTTCTGAACAACAGGACAAGGGGCAACGGGCAGAAACTGATGCCCAGGAAGTTCCACCTGAGCACGGGGAGGAACTTGTGTACTGTGCGGTGACAGAGCCCTGGAACAGGTTGCCCAGAGAGGTCGTGGAGTCTCCTACACTGGAGAACCACCTGTACGCAATCCAGTGCAATGTGCCCCAGGATGACCCTGCTTCAGCAGGGACGTTGGACCAGATGACCCACTGTGGTCCCTTCCAACCTTTCCCATTCTGGAATTCTCCCAGGCAGACTCCATATGCAATCGCACAGCTGTGTGTGCCTACTCTCGCTATCTCACAAACTATTTATTGCCCGGGGTCAGCTCCAGCCCATGCGCGCCCAGGGCATCTTCCGTCTCTCTCTCTCTCCCCTCACGCCGCCGCCGTCGGCGGCACTTGGCGGGGGCGGGGCCCGGGCCCGGCGCGGCTCCCGGCGTGCCCCGCGCGGGTGTCATGGCGGCTCCCTGCGGCCGCTTCCCGCACATGGGCTGAGGGGACGCGCCGGTAGCTCCTGTGTCTCTGTCGGCGCGGGGGTCGCGACAGCGAGCGAGGCGGTGCGGAGCGGGCAGGTCCGGGGCGGCGGGACCATGCTGGCCCTGGAGCGCGCCCTGCTGAGGGGCTTTCTCAGCGCGGCGGAGTCCCTGGAGTGGAAGCAGGGCGAAGTCGCGGCCGCAGGTGAGGGAGGTCCCGGCCCGACGGGGGAAGGTGTCCGTTCATTGTGGGTGTCCGGAGACACGAGGCTGAGCCGGGGCCGCAGCTGGCGGCTCTCTCCCCCGCGAACTTGTACCCCCCTGGCACCTTTTCCGCTCCTCGCCGGGCTCCCGGGGGCTTTTGCCGGCGCCGCAGGGCGCGGGAGGCCGTGGGCTTGTCACGCTGGATGAACGGGAGCGGCACTGCTGGCGGGAGCGAGGCCAGAGGAGCGGAGGCTCCGCGGAGTTCCTCGGCCTCTCCCTGCCGGTCCGGCTGGTGGCGGGGCTGCGGCTGCAGCAGTGCCGGTGCCCGGTCCCGGTCACTTCGTGTCGGCGCTCTGGAGGTTCCTCATCACGGGACTGCCTTAGACTACCTCGCAAGTGAGAGGCTACCTGTCTATTTAAACGTGGCAAGGAGGTGAAGCTTGCGCCTGGAGCAAAACCTGGGACTGAAAAGTCTGGCATGAGCTGCCCGTTCTGTATTTATCAGTTATTCGATCATAGTTGCTTGAGGGATCAGTGGAAAATAAGTCTCTTGAGGGGACTTGATTGGGTTGTTACTGACCCAGCTTTCCTGCAGGGGAACGCAGCAGCTTTTAAAATGTAACATTTGTCATGAAAAGGCGCTTCTGTATTTCAGGCAGGCTAAAAATATAGCTGTGTTCAAGTCATGTGCCATGTTGTTTAGAATGCTTAGAGCTTGTAGCATATTGAAAGTCTCATTTATCCTTACCTAAGCACTTACTGAATTTTGGAAAAGGACTGTGCAGAGCCAATCAACTCTGTTTCTTTATATTATGTTTTATTTGACCTTGATAATTTGTACTGTCCCAGGAACGGTAGCTGATGTGACTGACATCTGTCAGCTCTGTCTTATCCTTTCACCAAGAGCTGTGCATGCTGTTTGTGGTGGGCAGGTTTTTTGATTGCTTTTTTGTTGTTTGGTGGTTGGTTTTTATTTAGCTTTTGTTTGTTTTGGGGAACTTTAACTGCTACGCTGCTATAAGATGTGGGGAAGACTTGTTGAAGAAAGTTGTCTTGCAGTAGAGATAGAAAATGGTGGGATTTGTGATGATTCCTAGTCATCATTTACATGGGCCTTTCCTATTAATGGTCCTGAAAATAAATTTAAAAGCTGTCACCTTGAATTTGTGTAGTGTCTTACAGGAAGCTATACACAGAATCGAAAGCAAATTTTATGTGCTTACAGTTATGTTACTGGCCTCAGTATTCTTCATTAGTGTCCCACAGCCCACAGTTTATTCTACAAACTGCAGCATTTTTTGTCAGGGCAACTATAATCCAATATAAAGAAGTTGTCGTTTGGTGAAAGTAAGTGTCTCCAACACGTAGATTGAAGAAAGTTTCTTGTTATTTCTGTTCTTTGTGAGAGCATGATGTTAACAGCATTGCGGAACCACTGCTGTTCCTTTGTATGTGTCCGTCCAGGTGCAGCTCAAAGTTGTTTTTAAATAAGCTGCCACAAATGATGTAGATCATTCAGTAGATCATTGTGGCAGAGAACAAAAGTAAATTGTGGTCAACAGAGTGGTCCAGAGATATTAGAATGAATGAATCTCACCCATTCTACAGAGTCATCCATCGCTACTATTGAAGGTCGTTCTGTGCTTGGTCTTCCTGTATTTCTAAAATTTAGAATACTTGTTTTTGCTGGATGAGCTTGGGGTTGGTATTTGGATCACTTTGCACAGCTGCAGCTTGTGTGGATCTGTACCTGGGCTAGTGTTAAATTGGCTGCCTCAGCTACTAATATTAGTGCAGCAACAGTAACACCGAGGGCATGGGAGCTGCAGTCCCCAGTTGGAAGCACAGATTAATATTCAGGCACTTAGGCCGTGCAGACCTCTGTATTTCCTCAGCTGCACCATCTGCATCATCTCCATGAGTTGTAGCCACAGCTGCAGCCTAGGCAGATACTGGTTTTGCTCAAGAATAGAAGGTTTTAACATGGTTAAATTCTTCAAACAGCTGCTGTATTGATAGCTCAGTAGCACATCTGAAGAAAGAAGGGAAGATACCTTCTGTGAACAAAGTTGTAACCTGGGTCAAGAACTTGACGAGTCTGAAGCTTCTTAGAAATTAAGCATGTAGCATTTCATGACTTCTCCTTGTCCTTTGTCTTGAAAGGCTTAAGAAATATTCATGGATCTAAATCCATGTTAGTAGTTACTCCTGAGAATCTGCTCCATATGGAGGCTTCTCATTGAGATAGTATAGTTATCACAGGAAAATAATTCCTTTATGAAACTAAAATCTATTGCCCATTCTTTGTGATTATTCTAAGCATGTAAATGAAAACCTGAGTAGTTTCTGCAGTTTTACATAAGAATTTATTCACTGAACTCTGCAAATATTGAACCATTTTTATTTGTTGCATTTCCCCTCAATGGGTTCTCCAGTCTGTGAAATTATTGTCTTATCTATGGGATTTTACTGTTAAAGGGGAGTGGTATATATATTTTGATTTGAATAGGTCTTGAAAGACAAAATTGTTTCAAAGCTGGTACTGATTTCTGTGGCTTGGTTTTTTTTTTTCTCTTCCAGAAAGTGGATCACTATTGCAGTTGATGTTTGATGGGAAATATGAGGCAATATTTTCAAATTCAGCCATCTGCAGTGTTTTCAGTGTGTCTTCTGTGACGGAGGAGAACATTGACACTTTTTTGGAGAAACAGATTCTAGCATACCTGGACTGTTCTGCGGAGGCTGATAACGTGGAAAGGTGGAAATTATTATTTATTATGTGGAAGGTTAATAGAGGCCATGTTTGATTTTTACAAAGGGCATTTTAAAAAAAATTATAATTTGTGATGTAGGGCTTTCAAAATTCATGTACTGAGAGGAAAGCAGAAAACAAATTTCTTAGGTTGTTTCCCCCACTGCCTTGGGCATCTATTCATGACTATCCAGTGAAAAAAACAATGATATTGTGATATGGTTTTTTTAAAAAAATATTAACTTTATTTACAGTGATTATGTCAGAAGCTGCTGGTGTAACAAAGCCACAAATGTGACTTCTTTTGCCATATATCATCAAACCATTTGTTAACAATTTGCTCTCTGAAATGTTGCATTACATTTTTGTGACTACTTGAAGTACCACATAATGTTACTGTCCAAGCAACACCTGTATTTCTAAGTCTGATTTATAGTAAGGTTGTTCTACTCTTCTTAATGTAAAATGAGTAACGTGTGACTTGTGGATGCTGTTCTTCAATTAATTATGTTCTTCCCAAGACTTTCTCTGATAGATTATCTATTAATTGAGTTGCATATGCTAACTGTTGCTTTTAATGAGTCTGAATTTACTGTTTACAGTTTGCTGTATGAATAATGATTAGGCTGAAATCTGTCATGCTAGGGATAGTAGAAGCAGAAAACTATACGTGGGTATATGTATTTATTTTAAAAGATGAAAGTGGAAAAAAAAATTTGCCAGAAGAAGAACAAAAGATAAAAGAAGATAAAAGTTAAAAAAATAAATGTAAGAGAAAGGTACCGTGTTGCCAGTAAGTGTTGGTTGAGTACAAATATGTGTGTTTTGGTATGACAGACATAAACCCAAGAATTTTTGCTGCAGTATCAAAGAAAAACAAATAGATGACACATCTAAAATATTGAGCTGAGATTTGTAAGTGATCTTAGTGTGTCAAAAGCGCATCTTCTAGTGTGGTACATATTATGATGTGTTCCTGTTTTCTGAGTTGGAATGTTCAGAGGTTTTTCCCATGTGTTTTTTCTGTAGGCGTTTTTCTTTTCTTTTTAATTTTTTTTTTAATTACTTTGTTGCGCTGTTACTGTTAAATATTAGCTGGAGAAATTTTTCAATATTGCTAGAATCTATCATCTTGCAATAGTTTATTCTGAATAATATGACAAGGAAAGAAAAATCTGTCAGGACTTGAAACACACTGAATCCTGATCCAGATCATTGCTTGAAATGTGTTGCTGCCTTTATGAGCCATTTAGCTTCTTGAAGGTAATCATAATCTAGATCATGAAACTTTTTATGTATTCTGTCATATTGCACTCCTATTGCAGAAAGCAAAGGAATTTTTTCCTTGCATGCTCCTGCTTCAGCTCTTCGGTCTTTGAGGTTTTTCTAGTTTCTTCTGCAATTCTAGGCAGCATTAGAAGCCCCCTTGCCAGAAGATATGGAGGCAGATCTGCAATATTTAGCTTCTGTGCCTGAAATTACAGCCTGAAGTTTTATTCAGAATGAAAGCGTGTAGTTTTCAAAACGTATCAGCATCTGCCAGAAACATTTTTGTTTGTAGCAGTCAAGTGAATTTTTCAAGCTCCATTAATAATAATTTAAGAAGCTTTGGGTGCAGAAGTAAGTTGTAACTTTTCTCTTCATAGAAAAACTTCTACTGAAGGTATTTATCTGAAAGACAGATAATTTACTATTTTAGGTAGGCACTGCTTATAGCATTTAAATCTGTACTGTGTTTGTCTCCAATGACTTTATGGGTTAAAATAGCTGTTACATAGCTATTTTTCCTACCTGCAGGCCCTATGTCCTGCCTTATGGAAGGAACAAATGTGACTTTTGCACCCTGACCTTGCATAGCCTATGGTGAAACTTTTTTTGTCTGTTTTTTTCATGTGTAAAATGTCATGTTCTTTTTCCGCTGAGTGATTCAAAGGAGTGCAGCAAACCTCTTAAGTTCTAGCCCAGAAAATTCAGTAAGACATGGTTTTCTTGTGACTTTTTGTAGATGGGATAAATTAAGATATATGATTTTTTCCCCTGAATTGAAAGTTATAGTTCTGGAGTGGAGATTTAAAAACTCAATGGGAGTTGTATTCAGTCAGAAACAAAAAGTTGGAGTATGTTAATATTATTCTTTTAGCACAATATAAACACAATGCAAAGTATGGTTTTTTAATATTGTTAAAAGAACTCTTAGGGAGTTCTTTTTCTGAAGCTAAAACTGAACAGCTTGAGGGCAAAACAGCTCAACATTTGGATCTAGATTGTAATTTCTTTGAATATAGCCTGTAACTTTTTCCAGTTTCAAATCCATGGTTCTGTAAGGAAAACGATTTAGCAGCGTTTGAAAATTTGCTGCAACTCTTTTCTATTGTTTTAACTGTTTGCCTCCTTCCCCTACCCCAGACGTGTTTTCACTATGGCACTTTTAACCTTTACAGATTAAAAATGAAGCATTCCTTACAATAAATATATTGAATAGGAGATTTTTTCTTTTACTTTTTTCCTGCTATTGCTACTCACTTCAATGGTTAACAGTTATCTTCTACAGAAAATGTAGCTTCACAGCTGTATTTTAAATCAGGAAATTGTAGAGGATGGAGCAATAAGATCTGTGTTGCCCATGTAGAGGAGGAATGCCTTTTGTTTTTTTTTTCCTGACCTCCATATGAAGGAGGTACATTCATTGCCTGGCCTACAGTTTCTAAAGGCTGGAAGGAAATAGTGTGAGGACACAGTGAAGAAATAGATTGTTTTCAGAGAGCTTGTTGCAAAACAACTTGAAAGTCTCTTGTGTTTGGTTCCAAAACCTAAAGGAACACTAACACTGTTTTTTATTGCCTGTGTATCCTTATACCTTGTTCAACATATAAATGAATACCAAACTTTGCAAAAGAAATCCATACAATAAAGTTTGTTATGATTTCCCAACCTGAACGCTGAATGGTATTGCTGGTATTTTTCTTGGCACATCTGATGGTTGGGTAACTGGTGTGCTATGTCATGAAAAATAAAAATGAAGAAATTTTTGCTGATTCTGCAGCAGCTTTCTTTGATGTACATGAATTGAAAAAATAACAATTCATTGTTTAAGTTTACTTTGACTTCTCTGCTATTAATTTCTGGCTGCACTAAAAAGAAAAGTAAAGCTCTCCAAACCAAAACCTGTAACCAAATCACATCTTAAGCATAGCGGGGCTACTGAATATTTTCTTACTCTTATTTTACTTGTAGCTTCTAGCATTATGTGCAAATCCATTATTTTTTCAAATACAAATGCACTATTATTCTTTATTTTGAATTTCAGGGAGATTTGATACAGCAATATGAATGTTAGAGTGGAGTGTATATAAGCATCTGATTTTGCATCATGGACAACAATTGTACTGGATGTGATGTAAACTGTTAAAAAAAGGCAGCAACCCCCCATTCACATAGAGAAAGGAAGAACAAGATATGTAGATACAGACATATGTCTAAGGATAAGTACAAAATAAATTCAACTATGTAGATCACCATACTAAGGGAGACATGAGCAACAGACCCTCTGTTGCCTTTCAGGCAGCAAAGAAGAGCAATTTTCAGGCAGCCTTTGAGAGGTGAGCATCTGCAGGTCTGGGTTGTAAGTGTGAAGGGCAGTCAGGAAGACAGAATGATTTTTTTCCTTGGAAAAAAACTAGGGCATAGGCATGGGAGGTTAGCATTTGCAGGGATTAGGGTTTGAAATTGATTTTCCAATATAGAGTGCGTGATAAGGAGACTGGAAGTTGGTCATGAATCTGAAAATGGGGAGGAAAAAAACTTGATCATAAACTAAACTGTGGAAAAACAGTATCCCAGCCAAAGTAATGGATTTGATTATCCAGAGGTGTTCTGCATGGATAAAACTGTGCCAAGACTTGAAGCAAGTTTGCTTTCCAGATAGGTATCAGTAATGTTAAAATAATTAAATAAAATGTTATTAGTAGAAATAGTAAAAATTATAAAACAATGAAAATGAGTCTTTGAAAGACTGAAGTACGTGTGTCAAATCATAGTGCAGAAATAGCTGATTATTTTGTATGTTACCTTTCAGAAGCTTTGGAGTATAATTTATCATGGGAGGAAAAGTAGAAAACATATGCCAGTGTGGATATTTTGTGTGGAATGGTAATAATTTAGTGTACAATAATTGTTAGTGCTTTGTGTTCTTGAGTTATTTGGAAGTTTAATAGTAATCTTGGATATGTATTCCAATAGTATTTCCTAGTAGGTAGTTACTGGCTGAATAATGACAGCTAGTAAATGTTACCTTGTCTTGTTGGACAACGACTCTTTATGCCAGTTCTTGTTCTTTAACTTCTTTGAAGGGTATGTTCTTTTTTTATCATTTTATTTTCAATTAAATGTTCCCCACCCCTGCTTTCTTATTGTTCTACATCTTTTGTTACATTCTTGCCCACCAGCTGCTTGTTTGTGTGTGGCTTTTCTATTTTACTTTGGTTTTTAAGGGGTTGTATAACACTTTATCCTTTGTTTCAACTGGAGGACTCTAGAATCTTTAATTTCCTGTTTAACAGAAAAAAAAAGGACTATGTTTTTCTGATTCATTTATGCTCCTTAAAATACCGGTGTTTATATCAAACCAGCACAATTAAAGTCCTAATTTTTTGTTAGTTAGGAGGCATGTTCTATATATGATAGTGCCCATATCAGCACATGACCTTAAAAAACCTTAATGACTTAGAACCTTATTGTATCATAAAACAAACCAGAAGTTTATATAAATCTTAAAAGTCTACACCTGTTAAATCAACCATTAAATTCTGAGAGCTTGTGCCCTGCCTTCTGCAGACCATATAGATTATTTGTTACTGTATGTGCATAAAGAAATAAATAATAATGTAAGATGAGCTTAATTGTGTAACTAAAGAAAATTTTACCATACCTTGTTTCAGAAGTGAAACAAAGTCTCGTAATTTCATCTTTCAATGAATTACTAATATTTAAATTAAAAAGTATGATTGAATGAGGTAGTATTTGCTGCCCACTTGGAGCTGGTAGTTTTGAACTGTTTCAGTGTTCATTTAATTTTTTTATCAGAGGGAATGAAAATGAACAGCCGCATGAAAACAAAAATAAACTTGCTCTTTTGGATAATGTAGCATCTTTTATCTTAAAATGCTGAGATGTAGATGTATAATAAGAAAATATGACAGCCATGCAATAGGCAAATATTGGATTATCTGCATCCTTTGCTAATCTTGTGATCTCTATTTATGTACAGCCTTAAATTTTGAAACATTGTTATTAATTACAACCATTATAAACAAACATATTTCCAAGCCGTTTAGTTTCCTGTGTGCATTCTTGTATACTACATTCGTTGTTGTATTTTCCTCACAGGGGAGTGATTTTTTTTTTTTTTAAGGCTGAGGGTTTTGAATTAGTATAAGATTTAATCAGCTCTTGTAAGCTTAAGTAAAAATGTAATATGTTGCTAATTGCTGTTCTTATCTGTATTGCAGGCAGAGGCTGATGTTTCTACTTGGTGTGGGCAGTTTGCAGCTCTTCGTTCAAAGCAATTGGACTGGTCCTCCTGTTCAGTTAAATCTTCAGGATTTTTTACCACCTCCATTGTTACGGAAGTTCTGTGAGGTATATTTGGATTTTAATAAGCTATCCTTTTATTGTCACTGCTTTTCACAAATAGCCATAACACTTAAACATGTCAGGGAAGCCACATCTGCAAGACAAGGTGCTAGAATGAATTGCCTTAATAATCTATCCTACTGGCTGCTATTTTAAGCATCTTCAGTTTTATTAGTAGTGTCCTAAAAGTTGTTACTTTTTTCTCTACTGAAGTTATTTCCTGCTGTAAATGTTGATTTTGGATGGGGAAGTTAACTGTATTATAGGTGAGCGTTTACTCAAAGGGCATTTGCAGTCAGTGAACTCTTTATGTGTTTATTTTGGTATATGTTCTTAGCTGAATCAAAGAAAGATATTTATAAATAGCTTAGAAATTTCCCCTCCTTAGGGAAAGGTAGAAGCTGCATACCTTGCAAATAGCAGAGTATTTGGCAGATATTAAGAAAGCAGTAGATTTGGATGTTCAGTATCCTGTAAGGCTTTTGAATGCCAAGTGAATTGTAATAGTATTAATACAAAAATGCTAATGCAAATATAGCTTTTGGAAGCAGAAGGGTATGCAGGAGATGAAACTGAGGACTGTCATTTTTATTTATTTTAGCATCGTTTCATGTAGGTAACTAATAAGCACCCTCACTTTCTTTAGTGATGTGTCGTTTCTCATGACAGTACTACAGTCCATCTTGTGCATCTCCTCACCTGTGGGTCAGCACAGATTCTTGATTTTTCCTTTGGGATTTAGACTGTGGTAAAATACTGATTACTGCAGTGTCTCAGAGAAGAACATATCAGTAGTCTGCTAATGCTAAATCTACACAAGTTTGAATTTAGAATTTCACTATGAATAAAGTAAGGACCATGAGCAATGTAAATCCTGTGAACTGTGAAATGAGGGGATATTTGAGTATATGAGAAGTTTCACATAAAGCTGTTCTTGCCTTATTGTAGCGTGTTTTCCATAATTCATAAAGTCCTGCCTTAGGTTCATTTGCAGGGTTGTATTTCTAAATAACTAATTCAGATACAGCATTGCTCGTATTTTTTTAAAGATGTTTATCAATTTGGTTTGTCTTTTAGAGATGACATGGTGTATATATAGGCTTATTTTTTGCTTGATTTTTGATACTAGAAATTCAAATCTTATCTTCTGATGACTGAATGAGTAACAGTGGAAACCAAGTGTACTAAACCTTCTAGGGTGTCAAATGAGTTAGCAGAAATTTTGTAGTGTGCTACCTCTGAGGGGGAAAAGGAGTTCAATTTGCCTTTTATATATGGTAATAATAATAAAACCTAATTTCATGCATTCTCCTTATAATTTGTTTATAATATTTAATATTATAATATTTAAATATTCTTATAATTTGTGGTTTCTGTTTACTGAAGAACTCAATATTCTGTGTTAGTGTGTGTGCACAGGCTACAGTCTAACACAGAGGCTGCAGCCCAAGATAATGCTCATAGGATTGATGTGGCTGACAGAGCTCAAAGACCTCTAAAACTCAGTGTTCATAATTTCTGTTAACTGCTTCACAGAATCATAGAATGGTTTGGGTTGGAAGGGACCTTAAAGATCATCCAGTTCCAACCCTGCTGCCATGGGCAGGGACACCTTCCGCTAGACCAGGTTGCTCAAAGCCCCATCCAACCTGGCCTTGAACACTTCCAGGAGTGGGGCATCCACAGCTTCTCTGAGCAACCTGTTCCATGGTTTTGCTACTCTCACAGTGAAGAATTTCTTGCTAATATCTAATCTAAACCTACTCTCAGTTTGAAGTCATTCCCCCTTGTCCTGTCACTACATGCCCTTGTGTCCTAGTTAGGACAACTGAGACCAGTTCATCAGGGTATGGGTGTAACCCAAAACTGTGTATTCTATAGCCTTCCATGCCATTTCCCAGAAACTGTTATCAATGAACCCTTTACACCATCTGCCCATAGAGCCTGACTCCTCAGGCTATAAACTAGGTGTTAAGAGGCCTGTGAGATAGGAGGATGCTCCTGTCCTCACACCCTTTGTGGAACTCCCCGCCCTGAGGGAAGTGCTGAGCATTCCTGCCTGAACTGCAGGATATATAATCTTGGAGTCTTGGAACATTTTGAACCACTCTGTGGGATCCAGAGAAGGACTGCGGCTCATCGCTCTCAAACAGACGTGGACCACCACCCTATACTGGACTCCAATCACCACTTTGACCAGACTGCAACAGCTCTCCCCCCGGCATCTCACTGCAATCACCACTTTTGACTAGACTGCAACAGCTCTCCCACCAGCAGGTTCTTCCCCTCTCCCTTTACTTTGGACTCAAGCGGGGCCCAAGGAACACCACGCTGTTCATGCCCCAGGGTACTGGGTTATACATTTGGGTTTTGTGGGTTAAGACCAATTGTTTGTTTGTATGATTGTACTTACTGTATTATTTTAGTAAATAGTTATTCTGACTTATAATCTCTCCTTTGAGTTGAGTTCATTTCCCCTGCTGGTTAACTCTTAAACCAGCACACCTTGTAAAAAGACCCTCTCTGTCTTTCTTGTAGGCTCCCTTCAGGTAGTGGAAGACTGCAATTAGGGCACCCCAAAACCTTTTTCCAGGCAATTTTATTTATTATCTGTCTTAGTGGAAGAATGAGATACCAGTTCTCTGTTGAATAAGGGAGTACCTGATCTCCTGTTTAGTTTCTCTTATACTTCTGCTGTGGCTGTGAATGCAGTGTATTGAAAAACGTTTGCTTATGCAGTGGTGGTATTACAGAAACTAAATTGGCTAGAGATTATAGAGGAAAGCAGACTTGAACATACTTTTATTCCTAATCAGTACTGCATCAGACTTAGATATTGCTTCAAGGTTTAATTATTTATGCATTCAGGCAGAAGTTTACCTTTATTTATAATACTGCTATCGGTATTATCTTCTTCTGACACTTCAGTGTTTTTTTTTTTCCCAAGAGCACTAAGTACTTATGTGCTACAATATAATATCATAGAGTCTCTTCTTTATTAAATGTCTTAATTCAAAGGCTTTTGAATTATGTTTTATCTTTATGTACTTACTTTTCATTCCAAGGATTCTTAGTATATAAACACTGTAAAAATGAACATCTCAGTAAACTGACATTTTTGTGTTTCCATTAATCCAACTTTCCTCTCTTGCATACACAGATATTTAGAAAACGTGGGTTAAAAATAGAGCTGTAACTTTCTCCATCTGTTGTAAGCTTCCATATCTGTCATCAAGACTGATACAATCCATTTTTAAACAGATGTTCCGTTTTTCAGGTTTTCAAACTAAAATGATCTTTTCCCACGTCAAGGTTAAAAAATTAAGTCTTCGTGTTTCTTTTAGCTTACTTTAAGTAATGTCACTAATTTCAGCTCTACAATGCCTCATTTATTTCAGGAATATTTAAAAAACAGTTATTCTTATTTTCAGAACACTTTATTGGATTAGTCTTAGTTTCATTTCTGCTCCCAGGTAACTTTTTTTCTTATGAGTACAGTAAGACAACATGAGACTATAATTAATTTCAGTGAAGAACAAATAAAATAGCCTCTCTTAGATGAGTTGTTGGTAGGGGCCTCTTGGATGTCTTCCACGAACAATATTCATGAGTATGCGTATTTTATTTCCCTTTCCTCAAATTGATTTCAGCCTTCTCTTGAAATTACAATTACAGTCATGTGCTCTATTAGAATTCCATTTTATGTCCTGCAGAGCTGGCTTGTGATTTTTGGAGTCCATGCATAGAAGTGCATGGACTTTCATTTCAGTTCTCTGTAATAAGTGCGAGACTTTACCACACCAGTTAATAGTCTGACTGGTAGTCTGTGCTGACAGGCTTTTAATGAGTGAATTGTGTTCAAGGAAGATTTTAAAAGTACTGAATTTCAGTTAAAATGGTTTAGTATTTCTGGCCCTAACCTTGCTGGGGTTAGATTAAAACATTATTAATGAACTAAGTGCTTATAATAAGTGGCTTATAGTGAAGGGCTCCTTGTGTCTTAAAAGAACTGTCCCTGTCTCCTGCCTTAAGTTTCAGAGCTTCTGCGTATTAGCTCATACAGTTGAGTTTAGTATTTTCAGTTGATGAATTGGACAAAACTGTGTAGTGGTAGTACTAATTAAGACCACTGATGACTGTAAGACTGTTGTGAGGACAAGCTGCTTTCTTTGTTGTCTGATTTCATATTCACAAGTACAATATATCTGGTAACAGTGAGAAGCTACATCTGAAAGAAGATCTCAATGTGTTAATTGGTAATACATGTAAATAACTGGTAGGAATCCCCCAAATACATATATCAACTGCTCCTGATGGACTTTTTGTACCTTCCAGTCTGATCCCAAAGAAATACTGTGTTGTTTGAATACTGGGTATCAGTAAGATGTAGGCTTTGAAGATTTTGCAGATTTCTCCCTCTTGTGAGGAATGTAAGATTGGATGATAAAGGCTAAATATGGAGGCTAAAGTAGGCAACAGTCTTGACCTACTATGAATCCTATCCCTTGCTATGAATATAGAAAAGAAGGGAAATTCCTAATATCGTCACTTGGAAAATACTCTCTTAAACATGGAGCAAAGTCACCCTTATAGGGAATATGTATCTAGAGTGAGTTGGGCTTCATTTGTATTATTCAGTCAAGAAGTGGTTGAACAGGACCACTTGCAGGTCCGACAGAAACTAGATGACCACATCAGAGATTTCTCTGCATGCATTCATAAAGTAATTATCTAGTATATGTTTCTGTGCTCTAAGAAAATTATTCCTGAATAAAATAATTATATGTTTTGATGGCAAGTTTGATGAAGAATGGAAAAACTCAACAATCTAACCCAGATTTACTAGGTCAGGAATATCATATTAGTAAGTCTTGTGCTGTGGAGATAAGTGAAATTTTTGAGCTACACAATAGCTTCAACTCATTGAACATTTATCTGTTTAAACACAACAACACAAGCTCAAAATTTTGTTTTACTCTTAACCAATGTTTTAGAGATTTTTGTGGGCTTGGATTCTTAACTATTCAGTCCTTGGAGCTGTAGAACCTTAAATGTCTACCTCTTACTTGTAGCTGTTCTCTCATCCTAAAGACCACCTCAGGATAGTGAATTCCACATTGATAATGCTGTCTCGGAGCATAAGATAGAAGGATGAACGTTAGTTTAGACTTCTTCAGCTAAAGGTAAAGGATATCTGCTTTTCTGTAAGGGATTTGTTTCATGGAAAAGAAATGGATTTATTAAAATAGAAGATAGCAGTTCTTTGGCTCTGAAACTTGTTGGCTTATTGTCAGTGCTGTGACATGTCATCATCTTTCCCTTCTCTCTCCCTCATTACATTCTTTGTAATGTTACATTAGCAGGACTGGGTTTTGCAGTGAAAGGACTTGAATTGTGAATTTAATTTGTTGCTACAGTGCTTAGACAAGTATAGATAACTATGGCGTTGCAAGGCTGTTTTTGAAAATGGTTGTATAACAAAGTTTTTATCTTCTTTGCTTTCCCACTGAGTATTTTAAGTGTGGTCTGCTTTGATTATAGAATCAAAAAGGTGCAGATGGGAAAAAAGTTACATTAAACTGAAAATTGTTTTATGTCCTACTACGTGTGTGTGTGTGTATTTGAAAAATTAGTCTTAGAAGTGCTGAATGATGACTTTCCTCTCTCGAAATCAGAGATGTTAATAAGGCTGTTCCTTTGTAAATCACTAGAGGTGGGACAGATCTAGTATACTTCCACTTGCTAGTTTCTTTCCCTTATTCTCAAGTGGTTTGTCAGACTGTTGTAGATTTTTGTTTCCCACAGCAGGATTGAAATGACTGCAGTGATGTTCTGCAAGAGTTCCCCTTTGACTAAATAAAGTCCCAAGTCATTGTCTGCAAAGTAGAAGTATTTTCAATGTTAATACAAACTGAAAAAAACTTAGCAAATCAGGATAAACTTAAAGATTACTCTGTTATTAAAAAGTGAACTAGGGGAATCGTGTGGCTTAACAACTTTTGTCTTCAATGTAACCTGTTGATAAAGGTATTGAAAAGAGTTTCATATAACTTAGGAATCACATCATTTGTTTAGTTTAAAAGGCCGAAATGTGATTCAATTAACTTTTATCCTGGTTGAGTGGACTGATTAAGAATCTTTCTCAGGTCGGTGACTTCAATGCAAGTTGTCTTTTAACCTCTCCTGCTCTTTTCCTTCCATTCCCTTTTCCTGCACCTTTCATATCACCTGAAAACAAAACCACTACTTTTTTAGTTTGCCAGGGAAACCTGCCATATGAGAACCAGGAATAAACTGATGAACGGACATCTCCCTGAGCCTGAAGATAAACTGCTCGAATGCATTGATTGCATTAAAAGGGAGAGAAGAATAGGTGACTGTCAGATGGCAATCACCACTGAGAGACAGATTCCCTGGAGAGCTACCTCAAGCCCATTAAGTAAAAGAATTACTGTAGAGTACGTCATACAGGAACGCATCCAAAGCAGGGAAAGGTTTTTATTTGTTGGACAAAGGGAAGAATTGCTGTAATATTGCTGCTCTGATGCCACTCTAACTGGAAGCTCCGTCTGGGGAAAGAAGATGATAACACATATTGACATCACTGCAGGAATATCTAGTGTATTTGAGTGCTGTAGGATTAATTTAATTATAAAATTATTTTATTTCTGTGGTTGCAAATTGAATGGCATGGATTTACTGGAAGCTTTTCTCCTTTGATCATGGGAAGGATTATGTTACTGGAATGTGTTTGGGGGTAGTTGGCAAACGACATATGCATTTCAGGTGGGAGGAAGTCAGTGTCTTTCAGATCATGTTGATGTGGTGTACTAGGACAGCAAGAAACAACACAGAATTCACCAGGACTTGGTAAAAGATTGAGACTCCAAGAGACAATGAGGTTTTTTTAAAATGTTTTGAGCAGACTTTTTCCTTAAATATGTGAATAGTTATTTTTCCTAATTCTATATTACATTATTTGTTTATAAACTTAAGTTTCCTCAAACTTGTCCTGTTTTTTTTCCTCTTCTTCTTTCAGCCCAAAGTGCTGCATGCAACTATTCTGAAGATGCTGGTTCTAGATGGTGAATCAGTCTATACCTTGACTTCTCATCCCATTTTGCTGCTTATAGCCAGGATAATCCTTGTGAATTTAAGACACAAACTTGCATCTCTCCAGGTAAGAAATATGTGACTAATGACTATGGCTACCTGCTCCTCATTAATTAGTTCTCTCGTTCTTTTCTTCGTACCTCATTGAGTCAGTATAACTTCCATTCCTTTACCTGTAGCTCTGAGGTTTTTCGTCTAAGAAACGGTTTGGACAAAGTGATTGCGATTAATCACAAGTATCTTTTTCTTAATGATAAACTATTTAGTCACTGTCTTCCCCAAAAGAGAAGAAAGGTGCCTTCATTAGCTGGAAAAAATTAGAAAATTTAATAGAAAGCAACTTTCTAAAGACACAGACTTTGCGATCTTATTTGACAGGAGGCGAATGCCCTATAGCGCAGCCTACGTATACTCCGTCCTTTTTAACAAGCTTTGGGATACTATGAGCCATTACCTTATGAATTTTAAGTCATGAGTTCTGTATGGAAAGGAGGTCCTCTCTTTTGTTTGTCGTTGTCCTCTACCTCTTCTGCAGGCATCCATGCAAAGGCTACCTTAAACCTCTGTTGTGCATGCACATTAAAAACAAGAAGATACGATGAAGCGCCTCTGAGAGGGCTTTTGTCTCTGCCTCCTTTGTAATTCAGCAGCAGGCTGATTGGTAGCAGGACTCTATGGAACTGAGGGACTTTTAACAGCAACAACTTCTATTTATTGAATTCCATTTGAACAGAATTTGGCTAGAGATCAAAATGCCAAATGGTCCCTCTTTATGCTCGGCTGACAACATCCATTCCCAGCTGGGTCTTTGTATGAGTGATGAATTAAACTGTGTGGGAGATGTTGGCTGTACTGCATTTCTGGAAGCCAAGTTCTTCCATCGTTTTCCCTGTTATTCACAGATGAGTGCTGTTGAATTTCAGCAACTGGGTCAGCCAGGGAAACAGAAAATGTACCTGGTATAGAGAATTCCCTTGCTACCTCTGCTAAGAATGACATAATGGGGGGCCTTTATTCTATACAGTTGAGGTTCAATTACTTGTGGCTACGTCAAGTTTGGATAGTAGTTCAAAGGCAACAACTGATAAAAACTACTTTCATCAACAGGTCACTGTAGCAAGTAAAGCTTGCCATTCTTTCTCATTTCAAAGGTTGATTCAAAGGTAGCCTCTTAATACTTTTTTTTTCTTTAATATTAGTGTTAATAAATTGAAACCAGGATAAAATATATTATCCAAAACATTAATAAAGCCCTGTGTTATTTTAAAATGCTATTGTAGATGGAAGATTAAATGCTTAAAAATAATCTGAAAATTCTCAACTTGGCTACCAAAAAACATTGCTGATAGAATATTGTACAGAGGTCAGCTGGCTTATCTGAAACTTTTTAAATATATTCTCACTGATTCTAGCATTCCTGAGTGCTAAGTATAAAGCCTCAGGAAATTGTATCATTAAGCTGGATACTCAGTTTTGTGGGAAAATTAATACTTCATTATATAAAGCTAAACTCAAGTAATATGAATCTTCTAACTTAAATTGCCTTTAGGTTTCTAAACAAGTGATGAAATGTTGAGATTTGACCTTTTTCACAAAGTCTCTCCGTGTGCTTTTACTCTGTCCAGCTTGATATCAAAAGTCATCTTTCATTGCTTTCTGAAATAGATGCTATTATTCTTTTTGATTGTTCCTTTCTAGGGACATTAGAGTTAGCTACATGTAACTGGTTTAGATGTTTGTGCTTGAATACTGTACAGCCCTTTGGTTGGTCTGATATAAGCATACCTGTAGAAAAAGTTCAGAAGATGGGTGCCTCTAAAGCAATCAAACATCTGTTTCGTAGAAAATGATGGGTGTGCTAACAGCAGCAGAATAAATAGTAATCATTAAAGCCTTTGTAGAAGTGTGCTCTACCTTCACATATTATAATCGTAAATATAGTTTCGAGACTAGAATATTAAAATTAACTTTTCTATGCCTTTTCACCCGTTGCAACTAGAGAGAGGGATAAGAGGCTCTGGGGAACTTATGCTTTGTGTACATAGCTTTCTAAAATCAGGTATTTCCTGAGTTGTGATTCAGCTCTGCCTGCTAGAGAATGATTACTTAGTTCAGTAAGGTATTTGCCCTTCTAAAGTTCCACATAAAAACATTAGTACTTTTGGCTGTAATTGTAAGGTGTTCTCATGAGCAATTCTGGTCCTATTCTGACTTTCTTGGTCTCCTTTATGTCCCCACCTGAAGAAATAAAAAAATGTTAAACAGAACACAGAGGGACAACACTGGATGATCAGAAATACTGAATGGTTTACCTACAAACAGTAACTAAATAGTTTAGGATTCTTCAGGCCAGAAAGATTGCTGAAGAGTGAGATCATGGCTGTCTATTAAAATGCATCTATGTGACACAGAAGAAGATAAGTGAGAAACAGCTGGGTTTTGGGGTTTAGTTTTATTTTGGTCATCTTCTGTTGCAGGAATTAGGAGGTATGAAATCAAAGTAGCAAGTGGCTGCTCCAAAATAACTACACACAAGTATTTCTTTTATCTGCTGTTCACAGTGTTTCTTACCAGGTGGTGGTACTAAAGATTTGCAGGGTTCAAAAAGCAGTTAGAGAAATTAACAGAGGGGAAAACCCATCAAACTCTTGGAGTACTGTAGAGCTGCCTGCATAAGTTCATCTTTATGCTAGGTCAGTGCTCGCTTTTTATATAAAAAAGCTATTTTGGACAGGTTTATATTTTTTAGAAACTAGACTTGAATAGACTACAAAATCTGTATCTTAAAGTCACTTTTTTCTTTTTTTTTTTTAATGATCTATACTAGTTGTTAACTTAAAATATCTGTTTTTTTCTTTCAGACCTTATCTTGGTGGACTCTAAGATGTGTGAATATTCACCAGCAGTTGTTAGAGGAGAGATCACCTGAGCTATTTACTCTTGCCCAGACCTGTATAAAACAAGGTATATTTCTAATTAGTTCGTTTGTTGGCTTGCAGCATCACTTTTAAGATATCACAGGTGATATGGATATGGTTTTCAGAGAAAATGTTGTAAAATACACCTCAATCTGTAGGGAGTTTCTTTTGGGCAATTTTTGCTGCCTGCTGCCTCTGACAGTTTGTTTATTTTTTCTAATTGAAACCATCTGGTATTTCAAACAAGTGCCTTCATATTCCATAGAATAAATACTTAATAAACCTTCTAAACAATCTTTGATTAGACCATGAATAACCCACTTGCTTGTTCTGCATTGGCTTCTCAAGAAAACTTTGTCTTGATTGCTAGAGAAAAAGACCTTCAAATTTAGGAGAAATTATCTTTCCTATTTAAAATACATTTTTCCCAAGTGTAAGCTCAATATCATCACCTGAAGAGAAGACAAACGTAATGATTCCCTGCTGTTCTGAAGCAGCTGTTATGCAAACCCAATGGGACTCAGCGCAGTTTCCCATCCATTTGGCCATGTGCCATACACAGTATGGGGTGCCAGAAGGATGTCTTAAGTTTGGGACATCAGTGCTTCTGTGCTGCTACATCAATACTAGTCATGACATGAAGCTTTTCCCCAAGGTCCTTGAAGTCTCAAATGCCTAAACTTATCAAGCATTGTAAGTAAATTGTACTTAAATAACTAGTGGTAAGACTACTTCCCAATGTATCACTTGAGTTCATTGTAGTACTGTATATGGCTTTAGCACAAGTAATTTTGTATTTATGTCACTGGAACTTGTTAGCTATGGAAAATCAAATAGTACTGTCTGATTATAGACTATAACCTGACTTTTTCCTTTGAAATAAAATTAACATAATTCAATTTGAAAGTTGCATTTTTATGTTTCCACATGTACCTGCACGTGCACATTCACTGTCTTGTAGGTTTTTTTGCACTGACAACGGCACTCAGGACTTCATGGCTCAAACCATGCTGAAGAGTCAATGCAAATGTGTTTGCATTTGTTTAAAACCCTCAGTGCATCTTCGTGTGCTTCTAATAATACCTCATTGAAAACTCCTTTTTCTCTCATGTAAATAGGATTTTTGTCCTTTGGGAAACCATCGGTGTCATTGTATATGCATAAAGTGTGAAAAGCATGTAAAAATGGCAGATAACCCAAGTTATTTACTGATTTTTTTTTTTTATTTTTTTTTTCACTTCTTTTTGTACAAAACCCAAAGACTTGTTAGAAAGGTGGATATTTTATAGACCTGTGGGCGTTTTTATCATTCTAAAAAATATATATATTTAATGATAAATATGGACAAAAGCATTAAAATCTCAGATTGCTTTCTAATGAAGAGTACACGTTACTTAAATGTGAGGTTAACTTTCAACTAACTTCTTCAGTATTGAGGTAATGTGTTTGAAACAGGCTTTGTGGTAAAAGTGATAAAATTGCACATACTTTGTTTTAAAATAGTTGTAATCTCTTGTGGGTTTTCTAAGGATTAAGTTGTAACCTGCTGCATTCCTTACCCTGCTTTAGTTGAAAACCATTGGAGTAATATTTTTAAATTACTAATTTGTGTTCTTTAAATGGAATCTTTAAATCCAACCTTTGAGAAAGTTGTTACTAGTCAGGATTTATCCATGCAAACTCTTATTTGCTGAATTAAAAAAGCTGTGTAAAAACTATGTTCAGACTTAATGGCTTTTTATATTAATTGAAAGATTTTGAGGATGAACAAGTACTAAAAAGTCTAGGGGGTTTAAACAATACAATCTCTTCAGTCTAGAGCTGACTGCCAGTCTCTAAATTCAAAAGTCAGAAACAAATGTTTAAAAAATCCTTGATAATATTATTTTTTCATATTTTAAGACATTTTGCTAGCATTAATAAAGCTTGTTTGAAAAATTAAGCATCCGTTAAGTAACACAGCATCAATGTTAGTCTTTTTAAGTACTGTGATGCTGTTAGTTTTTATGGAATTCTTATCTAAATATTTTCACAAAATACAGAAATAAAGCACAAATCAAAAAACCCACTTCCATTTAAGAATAATTGACGTGAATTTTTTTCAACTTAATGGTCTGTGTTGTACTACATGGGAATATTCCCTTGTCACTTACTATATTTTGATAGAACTTAAATAGACTAGAAATACAAGTGCTTTTATTCTGGATGAAAAAATGTCATCTTTACTAAAGACTTCACATCAGTTTACAAAGGTATTTTCTCCCGTTCAGATGGAAAACATGAGCTTTAACACTCAGCAAATCAGTAATTATTAAAAAACAAACAGAAAAACCCTCCACACACAAACAAAAACAACCAAACAGAAAATGTGTAGAGTCCTAAGTCCCCTTTCAATGCTCAGTCTCCTGTTCAAACTTTCACATTTGAAGCCTACTGCTTAAGGAGGTGGGTATTACCTCAGTATTTTGTATTCTGAGTTCTTATGTTCTTTAGCAGGTCCAATGCAATTATAGTTGCTTATTTTCTGCAGAAGTGGTATTTACAATTCAGCTTTACTGTAAAATATAAGCAAAGACTGAACTTCTCGTTGTTCTGGTAGTAATCCTTAGATGATAAAACTTGAAAAATGCTTTAAACCATACATATCTTTTACACACTGTCAGTGAATTTTTAAATGTGTGAAGATGTAAAAAACAACAGACTTTCTCTCATGATATTTTAAATGTATTTTTAAAATATCATTCTTCTAGACTGCATCCTGATCTCTTCTTTTTCTTAACTTGCAGTGACAGAAGCAGAAGCTTTGTTCACAAGTGGTGAAAGCTGGCACTTAGCAGTTCAGTTCCATCTTGAGTGTGCCTATACATTTTTGTTTTACTATGAGTATAAAAAAGCTAAACAATGTTTCAATATGGCTAAAGACATAACAAAACTGCAGATTAACCTCACAGGTAAGTTTTGCTTGTACAGTCTGGATGGTTAGTATGAGGATGGTTGGTTGGACCAAACTAACCTATGGCTTGTTGTTGGGGTTTTTTTACATATCCAAGTAAAAAAGTAACTGCATTTTGAAAAAGCATGATGTTTATCAGGAAGGTCTTATTTGTATTCTAAGAATTAGCATTGCTTGGAAGAGAAATACGACATCTAGTTACAATATCATCCCTAAATGGGTGTCTGAGCAGTTGAGGTATCATGATCCTTCCTTCTAGTGTTTCATGTCAAATTCTAAGTCTAGTTGTCTCTGTTGGTGTCATGATGAATATTTTTTGTTTTCTTTGTTTGGAGAAGTCTTCCAGGACTGTTGTTATCGCAGGAAATAACCAAAGAAATCAGATTTCCGATGAACAGAAATCACAAGCATTCAATTACTATGGAGACTTTATAATCATGTTTTCAGAACCTGTTCTTTGGAGTTGGGCATATCAGGTTGCCGCACTTGCAACTTCACTTGAAATTACATGTATAGATACGGGATTTTTTGGTCTAGTTGGTCCTGCTAGGTAATCAAAATATATAAAATATGCACCTTTTCTGTCTGAGAACTTATAGTTGTGCGTGAGTAGAAATGCAAAAAATCTTTATATAGTTTTTTCTATAGAATTATTAGTGGAAAGCACTAAGGAACTGAAATTTGCAGCTTCCTTACCCATTACATCACTGTATGTCACAAGGCTAGTTGTTCCATCATGTCTAGGTAGGAGATGCAGCTAACCCTGCTTATACCCTGAGTCAGTTCTAATATTTTAATTAAAAAACCGAGCCAACAACAAAAAAAACCCAAACAAACCCCAAACACACAGAGAAACAAACAAAAAACCCCCAGGGAAACACAAAGCCAAACAAATTTTGTGGTTTACTTTGAAAGATCCATAATGAAAATCTTCTGGCATAATGTTTTGGCATAACTATGAATTGATTATATTCAGTGGTATCTACTTAAAACATGGAAGTAATTTACATATATCTGAAGGAATTCTATACATTTCAGTTAATTCTACCCTTTTTTCCTGTACACAAATGAACTGTGCGTGTCATGTGTTCCATGTGTGGCATGGAACCAACTGGCAATACCAACTTGGTATTAAAAAGTAGTTTTCTTTAAAATTAACCAAACATTTTCTTGTTTTTTTATTAAAAACGACAGTACCTATGATGATACTCAAGCTATAAAAATGTAATGAACTGAGAACAAGTGAGATCAAAGAGACAGGGGGCTATTCACTGCTATTCCTCAGCTTACATGTTGGATTTTTTTTTCCTTTAAAGGACATGTTTAGATTTTGGATTAATAATTTCCTTAAATCTAATTTAGAAAAAAACTCTTGAAGGAGAAAAAAAAAGATTGGATGCAGTGGAATTATTTTTTTTTTTGATTACTTTACCAAGAGGTTATGCTAGTCCTAGAGAAAGATTGTGGTGATATAGTATCTTGGAAAAATGTTGTGAAGCTCCTAAATGGTCTGTGGTTTATCTTCATAAATCTATTAGAATAGTTATGAGGGATTTCTAACCTGAAGGCAAATGAATTGAACTGAGCATGTGGGAATTGTTGGCATTCTAGACAAATTCATTTGACATGCATGTTTGGGCTAAATGGGAGGAATGTTACATCATCTGAAAAGACTTTGCTTTAATGTAAAAATCCAATCTCTAGCAAAGACATTTTTAAGGCTTTTGGAAGAAATTTCCTTTTTAGGAAAGGATTTTAAGAGGTTTATATGCATTAATGGCTGTAATCCTTACTAGTTGAATATTTTATTACAGCATGGAAACATTTTGTTCTTAAGCAGAGATTTCAGGAACAGTATTTTCCAAAGTTATTTTAGAAATATGTGAATAAATCATACTTGGTTTGTGTACTTTTTTTTTAAGCCCCAGTAATGCAAATATATGCTGTATTCATCATTTATTAAAAAGCATCCTGATATCCCTCACAATGAGTCACAACCATCAATAACTCCATAAAACCATTTCCAGTATAAGAGAATGCTGTGATCCTTCTTGCATGTAAATTTAATGAATTGAAGGGTAGTAATCTAAATAAATTTATGATAACAGATCTGGAGGATTAATAATGCTAAACTCTGAGATCTGCATATTGTCTGCTTATTGTTTTCATGACCAGTAATACATCTCTGGGAACTTTTAATATGGAACAGAAAGTAAAGTTTCTGTGTAGATTCCTTCTGTTTTGTGAGAATATATCATAGAATCATTGAATATTCACAATTGGAAGGGACCTTGAACATCATCTAGTCCCAACCCTGCTGCCATGGGCAGGGACACCTCCCACTATACCAGGTTGCTCAAGTCCTTATCCAACCTGCCCTTCAACACTGCCATATTTGGTGGTATAAATGAATCCAATTTTTTCCTCAGCTTAAACACATGGTACGAAAATAGTAAAAATAGTGCTTTGTCCCTGTAATAGCAAGGAGTTCTTAGCTTAAAAAAATGGGGTGGAAGATGTGTGCGTGTCAGAGCATAAACAAATCAAAATTTCTAGGTGGTAGCAAGCAATTTTATTGGTAACCAGAATAACTTTGCAAGTGTTTTATTTGGCTGTTTAGGCAGTAAGACATAATAGGAAATTAATTACAGCATAGTGATTTTCAAGCAATATTAAAATTGAATATTAAGTGCTACTGTGTGAAATTAGTATGAATCATTACCCAGTATTTCTCTCTGTGTGTCTCTTCTCTGCAGATTTTAAGATGATATTTTTAGAACCTTTTTCATTTCTTCATAAACTCTTAATACAGGGCTTTCCCAGTAAAAGTGGTAATTGGCAGAAAAGGAGAAATCAGTTTAATTTCTGGGTTCTTTACTAGTCTCTTTTCACTTTCAGTAAGAAAAGTGGGTGATTGCTATTTCAGTGCCTCTGCCAGGTGATTCTTACAGACGATGGCCTCATCTTCAGGACATTGTCACATGAGCAGTCAATCATCTTCACCTCATAGATTTTATATGCTGAAAGTTTTTCAAAATTATAATCAAAATAAGAATGTTACTTGATCTAAATTAGTCCTGCAAAAGCAGCAGTGGATTAACATCATTCCTCCATTTCTGTTATTTGACTTTCACAGTTTGCACTCTCTGAGCATTTTATCACAGTAATAATAAACAAGCAAACCTCCAAATTTTAGAGAGTAATTTTTAGCTCCATTTTGGCTCTGGTTAAAATTGTGTTATTTTAAGTTACTGTCCTGAACTTTTTTTTTAATTTCTCTGATTGCATTTCACAAACAAGTTGCTAACAGAGGAAGAACAGACATGTTTTCCTTTACAATTTGCTATAAATATCAAGTGCTTCCCTAAAAACTAATAAAAATTGTCATAGAGTCTAGTAAAGAACTAAAGAAATAACATACAAGAATTTACATTGTGCATTCTGAATATGGGTTAATTCATTATACAGCCTTCATTGGTTCATTGTTCCACTCACTCCCTAATGTTACTTTCATAGTATCTTCTCTGCCATATTATGGTAATGTCATGTCTGTGATCCTTCTTCAAAGACCTAAGTCTTCAAATGAAGATTTGGAATATTTCAAATGGTGGCCTGAAAGATATGATGGGATTTTCATTTGCCTAAATGTCTCCATGTAGTCATTAACTTTCAGCAATCAAATGGAAAAATTGTTTTTGGTTTACTGCATGGGAATAAGCAGGGAACTGATGAAACCTGATGACTGTGAGCTTTCAATATGCTAGGTTATGAGGAATTTAACTAAAAAGCAGCTTTGCAAGACCTATATAGCTGTGTTTGTATGTTTGTAACGTATTTCTTTGTATGTCTTAGCTAGCAGTGAGAACACATAGTTCACTGAAAGAGATCAAGCAGAGTTAAACCACTGCTAAATTTCATAGGTTAATTCTCAGTGTATTTCTCTCTTTTGTTTGGGGTTTTTTTTGTTAGCAACTTTCTCGTATGTTATCAGATTACTGGTTTTTAGTGTTCATTAATGTAAACATATTTTCTGTAGGTGCTTTGGGGAAGAGAACGCGGTTTCAAGAGAAATACGTTGCACAGCTTATTTTGGATGTCCAAAGAACAGATGAATTCATCCTTCCTCACAGTGAACTAAGTCCTGCTCCAACACCTCTAGAAAGCTTAACAATAGTATGTATCTGAGAAGAATTGCCTAAATTTCTTAAAATGTTCTGAAGCTTTTCTTGGGTATCTGCAAGGCAAAAAAGAATGTCATGTTTAGGAGAAACTTACTTGGGATTTCTGAAAGTTTGTGGAAAAGCTGTTGGGCAGTAATTTGCCTAATATTAAAGGACATGGGGTAAAACAACACATGAACATCTGCAAGACAGATGTGGCTACTCAACTAAAAGCATGTTTGAAAATATGGTCCTCTACAGTTTATGAATTAATTTTTAGTGACTAAGAATGATGGAACTGGGAAAACAGGTGAGAGGCAGATTTTCAAAGTAGCCTGCAAGGCATCACAGAAATGCACAGATCCCTATGGGCTGACAGATGTGTTCAGTTACAGTGCAGAGATAGGAAATTGGTCTAGTTATTTCTATGGCATGAATTACGTGACTTGGTCCTACTTATCTTAAGGGTATGTATGATGATTTCAATTATAAATTGCTCAAGAACCACTGAATTGTTTTAGGATGGCAGTTTTCCTTCATAAGGACATTTAAAGTTATTTCACCTCTTTAAAGAAGCCAGAGATAAATTGAGACATTATGGTCCAAAGTTTATACTTCAAATTGGAAAGACTTTATTAAGTGCCTTGATAGACTTCCGGGTCAAGCAAGGCTCTTAAGCAAAAAAATTGACAATACTTCTAAATTGAGTACATAAATATCTTAGGAGACTATCCTAGATTTTTTTTTTGTTTGTCCATTAGTATGTCCTTAGTGTTGCATTTGATTTAATGAAAAGAGATTGATTACACAAATGTAACAACTTACACTTATGACAGAACTATGTATAGCAACACATTATAGGATAGTGAGAGCTCAGGGGAGACTGCTTGGTGAATGACTGACTCAATTATTGACTTCAGGTACAACTTACCTAGAACTCAATGACAGGATGCATTGTTCTCAGAATCCCTAACTGGGGTATTTTATGACTGTTTTTTTCCAGTTGCCACTTTCTCTGAAGAATTTGCCTTTGTAGTCTGCTTCTAATAGGGACTTAATTTGGAATAAAATAATTACATCATTTCAGTAAAAGTGACAACACTGTTTTAGGCTGTAGATATAATCAGGAATGAAATATTTTGCTAATCAAGTACTATGTCCTTTTAGTGAACAGACGCAGAGCTTCTGAAGTAAGTTTAGCAGAGGGTTTGAGAAAGAAAACTGGGGTATTTGGAACCTTTATAAATTAGTTATGCTATGTTATCTACTAAAATTTTACTGAATGTAGCTTGAAAATAATGCTAGCGAAAGTAAGGATATCCACTCTTTTGGAAAAGTAAAAGCATGATGCTGGAAACGAGTTGAGAGGTTTTTGCTGCAGGGAGGGAGTTGAGTTTTGTGCAAGTCTGAGTGCTGTGGCATATAATTCTGTCATAGGTTAGTCAGACTCCCCATTAAAAAAAGTTGGGCTTTTTGTTCCCACAACCTATTTCTGGGGGAAGAAAAATTACAGCCTTTTATTTCTGCATCTTGACTGTGCCAAATTCTAGAAAATCTTGTATTGGAACTGTGTGGTGATTTGAGGAAAACCTGAGGTATTTCAAGTTCAGACATTTTATTAACTTGTGAATGTTTTGTCACAGGTATTAGACCAGTTTTGCCTAAGTAGATTCTTCAATTCATGTGTGCACTGAATTACCAATTAAAGTATCAAAGCACAACTTATTAATGTAGTTTGTCAGTGTAGTGTAATTAACTTTAACGGTGAATCCTAACATTTCTTTTGCCAAGTCTGATCTCAAATTCGTCGGCCTTGACTGTATCTTGAAGTTCTTTTAGGTAAAATTGGAGGTAATGCTGTTTTCCTTCTGCCAAAACCGGCCAAGATCATTGCTTTAAAGGTAAACCAGCAGGGGAAATGAACCCAACTCAAAAGAGAGATTATAAGTCAGAATAACAATTTAATAAAATAATAAGTACAATTATACAGACAAACAATTGGTTTTAACCCACAAAACCCAAATGTATAACCCAGCACCCTGGGGCATGAACAGAGTGGTGTTTGTTGGGCCCCCTGAGTCCAAAGGAAAAGGAGAGGGGAAAACCTGTTGGTGAGAGTGCTGTTGCAGTCTGGTCAAGAGTGGTGATTGCAGTCCGGTTGAGAAGTGGTGGTTGCAGTCTTCCTCTGGATCCCACGAGTGGTTAAAAAAAGGTTCCAAGACTCCAAGATTATATATTCTCCAGTTCAGGCAGGAATGGCCAGTACTTCCCTCAGGGCAGGGAGTTCCACAGTGGGTGTGAGGACAAGGGGCACCCTCCTGTCTCGCAGGCCTCTTAACAGCTAGTTTATAGCCTGAGGAGTCAGGCTGCTCTGGGCAGGTAGTGTAAATGGTCTATTGATAACAATTTCTGGGAAATGGCATGGAAGGCTATAGAATACACAGTTTTGGGTTACACCCATCCAGTGATGAACTGGTCCCAGCTGTTCTAACTGGGACAATCATCCTGGCATCCCTTCTTAACTTTAGGGAGGATGCTTGTGGTATACTTTTAAAAGACTGTTCACGGCAAATGCATAGAAGCCAAGTCTTCTCAGGTGCTGAGAACCTCCAGAGAATTAGCTAAAAAGCCTGTGATCATGCTGCAAAATTGTAATAGGGAAATTTTCTTCCAAATCTCTCCAGTGTTCTTATTTTACATCTGCCATTTGCAGATAAAGGAAAATACTCTACTTGTCTCAAGATAGGATTTGTCCTGGACGAGTGGAAAAATTCCTAAGAGAATTATAACTCTGGCAGTTTGGAAAAAGGCCAGCTTGAGACTGGTCACACCTAATTTTCAGCTCCTGTTTTGCAGTGCTTACTTCTGTGGTCCTAAAGTTCTTCCCCTACTCTTGTTCGTAGGAAGACCAAAAAAGTTATTTTGCTATTAAGTGGCGAGTAATTTAATTCCATTAAAATACAATCAAAATAATAATGTGTCCAATTGTTGGACTGGTAGCTGGGCTGATTTCAGGTCAAAGGCTTCGTGCTTCCCTCTGGTGCTTAGCAATTATGTTATTTCAGATGGCACTGCAAGAAAAATTATTTGCATTTGAAAATAAGTATTTGAGACTGTGAATCCAAAACTTTGCTCCCAGGTCAGTTTCTTCGAAAGGAAAGCCTCAGACTTGAGGTGATGCATAAGGACTCTTAATAAGAAGTGGCATGTTAAAATAGTTTGATTAGTTTTAAAAAATTCAGAGCTGTTTTTATGTTTTGGGGGAATTAGGAACTTTTTTAAATCTAGGAATGGAAATCATGCTTAAAACTCTGGCATACAGTTGCAGTAGAATTCAGGGAGTTGATATTCTGGTGAAGCTAAAGCAATTAGTGCTGTTTGTACTGGTTAGATTTTAAACATTATGTAGATGTGAAGGTGGAAATTTTTAACTGATTGCCGTGTAAATTAAATTGTAACTTATGTTACACCTAATGAAGTGGTATCATTATACTAGTTCTAAAACAGTTTTCGTCTGGAAGTGGTAGATAATCCTTATATATGCTAATGTAGTAAGAGAAGAAAATTATGGTAATCAATATGCAAGAGTGCTAATATCTTCTTTACCCCTTAAATAAAATAAGCTTATTTTCTTCACGTTCTCTGTCAAATCACAGTTTAGTTTCCTTTATATAGTGATAAAATACTGGTGATGAATGCAGATAACCCACTTCAAAGCATTCCTGTTTGTTCTTTGTTCTTCTGTGGACATTCATTTTGAGCTTGCCAATGGAAGATATGAATGAGAAGCAGCTACTACTAGGACACTGAAGGGAAATTAATAGGAAATTTGGAAGACTGTTAATATAAATCCATTATCTGTTTTTAATAGATTCTAAAAACTACCCAGTAGTATGATAATTGATTTCAGGACCAATTGTTTTGTTGGTGGTTTTTTTTTGTATTTTTTTTTTTTTTGTATTTTTTGTTTTTCAAGGGAAAGAGAAATAGTATTACAGCTACCTCCTCTTTGCTTGCAGCCAAAGGAGTCTTTCGTTGTTTCAAAGCAAACACAGATCCTATGAACATAGTAATTTACACTTTTCAGCCATAGATTTTATTACTTTATCCTTCAAGTTAAGTGACAGACAATGAACTTCAGGTAGCATATTTTTTTGTAAAAGTTAAATTAAATACTCTTTAAATAGAAGGTGTGTTCCAGAGGAAGTTTTATGGAAATTCATAACTACTTGTGCAGGAACAAACGTTTTCAGAATACCCCTTCTTGCCTTTGCCAGAATAAAGTATCTGGAGGTGCTGGCTTGGTGAAGATTTTTCAGACTATGTTTTTTTAGTATCAAACTCCTTTTAAAAAGAAAAAATCCTCTGTGTAAGGAATATACCTGTACTGGCAGAAGGTATGCTTTATGTAGTTGGGCTCTGCTGATACTTAAAAAGAAATTCTTAGATTCCCAGAGGTCCATGGTTGCTAGCCTGAAAGCCTGCATTAATGACCATAACAGTAATCTGTTTCAGCTTGTCTGTGTATACATGTAATAGAGGATGAAATTGTTGATAATTCTATAAGCAACAGTTTGAGAAGTAAGACTGCCTTCAGCCCTTGTTTAAATAGAAAATCAGTATTAGGTAACCTTAGAGTTGCTCTAAATGCTGTTCTTTCTGCATGAGAATCAGTATATTTGTAGCAAAAGTGTGTTGGATGATAACTTCCTTGTAGTGGCTTCATTATTTAGTTATTCTGTCATAATTATGGTAGATTACTTTCCCCTCTCTCTTTCTGTAATGGTAGTATTATCCTTTTTCAAACAAATCTATCTTTTTTCATATTTTGAAGGCATAAATTTCTCTATAACTGTTTTTATCTATTTTAAAATATTTTTTCTCTTCCAACAGAATTTTGATTTAAATGATGACACAGTGCTAAATGAGATAAAATTAGCAGATGCTGATCAGTACCAGATACCTGATTTGTGTGCAGAAGAGCTTGCTGTAATCCTTGGAATATGGTAAGTTAGTATAAACTAACTTAGTTTAGCTACTTTAAAAAAAACCAACTGCATGAATCATTGTGACAATGAAATAATGAAATGGTGAGTTGATGGGACTTTATTCCCTTCTTTATTATATAGTCTGACTAAAATACTAAAAGATTTGCACCATACATGGATAGCATTTTCAGTTATCTCAGTGTGAACATTAGTGTCCAGTTCAGAATTTCAGCAATATTTCATTAATTGCTGTATTGTTGTTTTATGCTTAAAAAGCATTATATTCTTTGTGCCTCAGATCAGTTCTGTTTCAAATGTCAGCTGTGATTAGCTAGCATATAGTGATGGCACTTTGATAGATTTTGGAAACATACTTCAGATTCTGCAACTGTCAGCTTCCTATGAGGATCAACCACCAAGAAAGACACTGCTGTGCTATTCAGTCAAATGGGAATACTTGTATAAATTGAGTGTCCATTGCTAGTTATAAACTATAGTGCAAAGTCCTCATGGTTTTGCACCTCTGTTTTTTTTTATTTTCCTGGCTTTCAGAAATTATATGCTACATGGATTCTGGAAACAGCACAGAAGAACAAAAAGCAGCTTGAGACTTGAGGATCATAACCTGGCTGCTGCTGAATATTCTCATTTTTCTAATGGAGAATATTATTTTCTATGACATAGTAGTCATGTAGTCAATGACAGTTATCCTGCAATTTTTTGTGTGTGATTTGTTTCAGAAGTTATAGTATGTAGAAGTAATGTATAGTCAATTGGTGTCTTCGATGCAACATTCATCATTAAGAATTCTCAAAGCACTTCTGTGATATATGAGTTGCAAAATGATGTTATCTGCAGTACTGCTTGGATATCTTGCCCAAGTCAGAAGGCAGCCTGGAGCTGAACAATGGGTGAATCCTACTTCTTAGGTCAGCAAAATCCTAGTGAGAAAATTCCATGGCATAAGCTGACAATGCAGCTTTTGACAGTTGTTCCTTTCTGATGTGGGAGTTTGTTTGTTCTGTAGTATATGTTATAATATTTCTCTTTCCCACTCTCCCCACTTGGCAAAATTTTCAGATACTTTTCCCCTTCTTGTCCATAAAGTGAGGTGGAAGTCAGTAATGTAGAGAAGATTGTTGCCTTTCATATGCCCACTTCTGAGACCAGGTTTTTGAAGAGCCAGATGCTTGCTTGGCTGTATATTTCCAGTCAGATGTGAAGTTGCATGTCTGTGCTTTCAGCTATGCCCTTTAATCAGGAATTCATGAGTGGAGTATGTGCTGTGGTTTCATATTTTCTTAATTCCTCAGGTCTTAAACTTGTTTCAAGGCCAAATCTAGATCCAGTTTGAGGATCAAGGAGTGAACAGTGAATTGACATATATTCTTAGCCCAGACACTTTAGTTTTTCAAACTGACTGAAGTCAAGGCAAAGCCTTCCCCTTCCTGAGGAGCATTTTTATGAACACTTTATGTTTAACACAGTATTGTCTTATATTCAGACTATCCTTCCTGCCCCCACACTTCTGAAGACAATTTTAATTTGCCTATTGTTCTTTTTTCTTTTTTTTTCCTTTTTATTTTTTTTAAAGGGTAGAATTTGAATTTTACACTGGCTAACTGCGCAGTGGGTTTCTTGACCACAGTATGTCACTTAGAAACCACCACTGTCATGCTCTGAATAGTGGCTAGAAACCATATTGACTGCCAGCTGTGTGTGTACATTATAATCCAAGTGGTATGGGAGTTTGCAGGACTCAAGGCAAGAAGAAACTGAAGCAAACCGACCAAACAAAATCCAGTGTTGCTTCTATATAGAATAGTAAATGCCATTCAATGGGTGGGGTAATGTTAAGTAACTGAAATACTTTCACTCAGAGTTGGAGACAAGATCTGATATCCAGCCATGTTGCAGAAAGGTTAGTAGGATGCCAGCTTTGAGAACTGTTCTTGTGCCTAAGTGGAGTTTAGGCTTGGATTGCTGGCTGTACCCTTGGTGTCTATGCCAGCTATTGGTATATCACTTTGCAAGGAAGCATATACATGTTAAAGCACTTAGCATTGGCTTTTTAGCAAAACATTCTTCTCAAGCCTTAGCCGTAAAAGATTCTGTGCTTCTCTTTCATGAGCGAGGACTTCAGTTCAGAAGAGTAAATGCTTCCTTTTATAATTAGTGAGTTAACTTCAGAATTCCTGTAAGTTTGCAGAGTAGTTCTGGCTATACTTTAAGGTGGTGCTAGACCTGAACTGGTGACTTCTATTGTTGACTGCCATTGTCAGCAGTGGATTTTTTTCCTAATGCAAATGCACTTTCAGACACTGATCTGGTTTGGTGGAGAAAGGCAGCCTGCAAATAAAGAAAAAAAGTAAATGTAAGCAAATTTTTTTCCTATGCATTTCACTCTGCTTGCTGATATTTGTTTTAGAGCAAATGTCACAAAAATGCCCCTTAATTCAACTAAGATTTTTATATCTAAATAATGTTAAGTCAAAATCAGCAACATGCGGAAATGTTTATGGACAGCAGAACAAACTGAAAATTGTCACAACTTCTGAAAAATACGTAATGACAATTATATAGGATACTATGGAATTCCCTGAATATAGATAATGTTTCCTGCTGCAAAATAAATTTCATTTCGAGTAGGTTGCAATGATTAAATGGCTAAACAGAGTGCTATTACAGTAGCAGTGCAAACATTTTTATCTCCTCCTCCCCAATAACATTTTAAGAGGATATAAAATATTTTTAAAGGTTGGAAATATCTCATACCAGCTGTCTTGACAAAAATTCAAGCAATTTCTCATGCAGTATGCTTAAGCCTGTTTGTAAATAACATGTATAAGTCTGAATCAATTAGATATTTCTTTAAAAACTTCTCTTTGTTACACTGATTTTAGGAAAGAACTGGTTTATCAGTAATCCATTTATATTAAAAAAACTAGCAAAGGTAACTGTACCCAACCAGTTCTTTGTGGTATCTGTAATTTGAGGCAGTTTTCCTTTAAAATGTTTGGCTATCCTATTTCTTCTCTACAAATTCCTTTTCTTCCAAATACTATTTGCAGAACTAAATGTATAAGGAAACATTTACCTCTTATGATAATGAAATTTTAGTTAAAACAAAATGTAGAGGGAGGGGAAGAAGCACCCCAGTCTGCCTTGCTAACACAAAGGCCTCCTATTTCACTCTAATCAGATTTTGTAGTTATTGTATAGGAAGAAAGTGTCTAGAGGCGTCTTCAGATGGTCTCACTGCAGTAGTAATGAAATCTAAAGGAAATATTAAAAGAAAGTCCCAGGGATGCAAAAATGTCACTTGGCTTGTTTCGCTTTTTTTATATCTTAAATTAAAATAATTAGTCATGATGGTATGAAATTTATTTTATAGTCAAGCCTTAAGACTGTGGCCAAGACTTTGTATAGAGCCTCAAGTCTAACTTTCAGAGACTGATGGAAAAATATATTAAAGTTTCAATATAAAGGGAAGAAAATCTTTCTTCATCACTTGAACCACTATTTTTTAAAAGGGGAAAGCTTTTAGAAATTAGTTACAGCTATAGAGAAGTCTAAGAGAGCAAAGAGAAATATCTCACTGCTGGTTATTTCTTCATCTTTTACTATCTCTCAGGGATCTTATCAGGTCAAAATAGTACCTTATACTGGAGGGTACCTCAGTTCAGTCAAAGGCTGTGCACCGGGCTTCAACTGGTAAGGAATTAGGAAACCTAACTTCTATTTTACAGTAGTACATTGTTTAATAATCTATTGTATAGTTTACATGATGAGCTATAGAAGTGTACTTGAAGCAACTGCATAAGCACTAAATAGCATTAGGACTAAAGGATTTTTAACAAAATTATCAAATATGAGCTTTTGAATCAATTAAGTAATTATATAAAAAAATACATAAAAGCCCAGTATACGTGTTGGCAATGGAAACCTCTTGAGTAAACTTGAGTAGGTGAAACAGGAAAACATTTAGCTACTTGAAATTTGAGAATCTAATCATAGCTGTGTGTTTGTTCTCTAGTCAGTGGAGAAATCAGCACCTGCAGAGTGTGATTCATTTAACTTCAGGCTATTATTTTACAATGGATTGAATCCCTCCCTGAATTTATCTGTATTTTTGCATGGATTCTGAAGGAAGCACAGGCAGTTAGTTAGATTGAAGACCTACATTTTACATGAGTAAAGTTAGATAAGATGGATCCCGTGGTTATTAATGCCAGAGCTGACACACGTTGTCTCATGAAAGTAAAAGGTATGACATGAAATCTTGGACAGCTTTGAAGGTGTGATGAAGGTTTTTCTGTTAAATACTTTTTGACACTCTGGTTAATCTTCACAAACATATCGTGTAAGTAAAAACTATTTTTTTTTTAAACAAACCAATTCCAGGTGCCAGACAATATAACGATCTCACAATGGTCAGTTTATGGCTGTTCAAAATAATTGCTACAAAATTTATTCTTGTGCACTAGTACATAAAACTGTATGAAGAGATTCCACTGGGAAAATGAACTTCTATTCAGAATGCTCACGTAAAAAGCATTAGTCGCTTGAAGTACCTTTGTGAGACTTTGAAAATCCTTGTAAAGTGATTAGTTTGTTGGATCTGGCTCTTTTTCATTCACAAAATTAACACAGCTGGTAAAGCTGCATAGAAATATGGCAAATACTCATAAAATGCCTATGTGGAAAGACTGACCCATCTATTCTTCACAGTGTATCTCATGCTGGTTAACTGTAGTTTTAAGCAGTTACCTGAGGAACCTGAATTTGTATTGTCTGCACTTGCAGAGGTAATGTGCCAGGAAACAATCAAGCAAAAACTCAGCAATTATCTGCACCCATCTAACTTTGTACTCTGACTTCAAGATTGACTGTGAGAAGATACCTAAAGGTGAATACTAACAGAGCAAATTTGTGTTGCTCCCTTCTCTCTAATACTTCCCCAGCCTCTGACCAGTGATTTCCTGAGCCTAATCGGACTTGTTTGCATTGCAGCCCTCAATGGATCTCTCAAATGTTTGCCATCTTTCATTAAGACCACATAAATTTCTTGTATCAGTAGCATCTTTTGGCAAAGGTGTCTGTCTAAATATTTTGTCTGCTGTTCAAAAAAACCTCCTTCAGGTAGTTTTAGTTGCCAGTAGCTTAATTTACTGATTTCACTCTCTTACTGCCTGACAATTTTGAAAACGTCTGCTATGTCCCTCTTTGATTAGACCTAGCCTAGTCAGACATTCCTTTTGTAGATGTTTGTAAGGCATAAAACATAATTATTCATCATAAACCAACACTTGTTCTAGCTGTCTTTTCCAATACAGAATTGCTGCTTTTGAAATGAAAGGTCTAGAACAGAATGTGCTATTCATGGATGGACAAAGGCTTTATGTAATATTTTATGTAAGCTTTAGGTTATTGATTTGTATATTTAATGTACTATGCCCTAGTGTGTTGTTCTCTGTTGCTTTCCTAATTAATTATTCACATTTTGATTTGTCTGTTTAACAGCTGCCTAGTACTGAGCTAATGTTTTTATGCAGCTGCAGGGCTAATGAGTTGTTCCTGAGTAGAAATGGTCTGATTGGAACCTATCATTTTTTGTGACACTGAGACTGTGTTTCCTATTGTGCATTGCTTGGCACTTTTATTTTATTACCCCTTTTTCCTGTAAGGTCTTTCTGCAGCTCCTTATTGTCTATTCACACCTCCACTTCAAGAATGTCATATCATTTGCAAGTTTTCTCACCTTGCTATACATTCTCCTGTTCCAGTTTTTTTATTAATATTAGAGCACATGGATCACAGCACAAAACCTATGCAGGATTATACCAATGACCATCTCCATACCATTTCCTATCTCTTAATCAGTTACTGACCTTTGCCAAGACATTTCCCTTTATCTCATATGAATGCTAAGTTTCTTTGAAAGTCCTTCTTGGTGAGGAACTTCTCAAAAAAAAAAAGTCTTAGAGGTCCAAGTTGATTTCATCAACCATCTTATGTGTATCCTCATGCTGGTTAAACCGTCTGAAAGCCTCCAACAGGTTTATAATGCAGGATTTGATTTTTTTTGTTTTGTTTTGGTCTGGGGTTTTTGTTTGTTTTTGTTTTGGGGTTTTGTTTGTTTGTTTGTTACAGAAACCTGGCTGACTCTCCCCACTCTCATTGTATTTGTCCATGTATCTCAAGTCCTGTTCGTTATAGTCTTTCCTTACTTACCTGCAACGGATTATATGCTTGCAAGCCAGTAGTTACACTGATCCCCTGACATCAGTTTTAAAGGCTGGCATTATTTTTGTTGGTCTCTTATCTTCCTTCAGGCACTGATTTAGTTTTAAATGAAGACTTGCTTAGTTACTGCTTTTAGCGTCCGTCCTGGTTTCAGCTGGGACAGAGTTCACTTTCTTCTTACTAGGTGGTACAGTGCTGTGTTTTGGATTTGGCACAAGAATAATGTTGATAACACAGTGATGTTTGGCTGTTGCTTAGTAATTTTTACCCTAAGTCAAGGACCTTTCAGTATCTCATGGTCTGCCAGTGAGGAGCTGCACAAAATGCTTGGAGGGGACGCAGCTGGGACAACTGACAACTGACCAAAGGGATATTCCATAGCATATGGAACTTTATACACAGTCAGTGTATAAGGCTGGGGAAAGGAGGAGAAAGGGAGGGACATTTGAAGAGGTGGTGTTTGTCTCCCCAAGTAAGTGTTACATGTGATGGAGCCCTGCTTTTCTGGAGATGGCTGAACACCTGCCTGTTGGTGGAAAGCAGGGAATTAATTCCTCTCAACCCATGAGTTTTTTTCACTTTTACTTTTCCAGTTCTCTTACACTCATTTCACTGGTGGGGGAATGAGTGAGCGAGCAGCTGTGTGTTGCTTAGTTACTGTCTGGGGCTAAACCGTGACAGTGTTTCAGCTATTTCATTCCAAAACTAATTCTTTTCTGAATACTCTGTGTTCCTGTTAACTTAACACTCAATCTCTTAGCATGTAACCTCTTTTGCAGCTTTTTAGTTAAAGTTTTTTCTTTCCTGTAATTCTCTTACTCCAAGGTTCTGTTTTATCTGCCTAAAGAACATCTGTTTCTCATTGTGTTCTTTCCTTCTTCTATTTCGATAAAGTCCTTAAGACAGGATTCAAGAGTGAACAGAAAATACCTGACAAAGCTGAATGATGTGATGATTAGTGACTTCATGTTGTTATGAAAAATCCTAAGAGATCATAGATCTTACAGCAATAGGTTCTAGATTCCACTCAAATTTCAACTCCAGAAATTCTCTGGGATGAACTGTTTAAATTGTCCTTGAAATCAGAACAAATACAGGTCGTAGAAGTACTCTGACAAGAGCTAACACAGTCGTTAGAAATGCTTAAAACCAAGCTACAATTCTAATCTAGATTCAGATTCAAAATATAGCTTTAAATTTGATTTGATTCAGTGTGGAAAAATAATTTAAAAAATTTAGTTTTTCTCTTGTTTTTCGATACTTGCATTACTGTAGTTATGTGTCTTCAAGCTTTGCAAATGGATTTGGCAGAAATGGAAATTAGAGATCTATTTTAGCACTGCTTTGATCTGGAAGAACTGCATCTATATGCTTCAAAAAGCTGTGACAAAAATCTGTCTAGAATAAGAAGAGGATTCATCCTTTCCGCTTGAATCAATGTATTTTTAAGATGCTGAAAAATAAGTTCCACTTTTGTCAAAATTTACCTGTCCCTTTGTTTACCCATGCTTTTCGAAAGCTATGGTCATGTCACTCAACGTTCTGGTTGCCTAACTGCTGTTGTGTTGTTGTAATATTTGGAGTTTTCTTGCTGCCTTTTTTTTACGCTTTTGTTTTGTTTTGTTTTCTCCCCCATGCATAGAGAAACTTATTGTTTTTTACCTGAAGTCACATTCGTATCAGTGACTAGCATTTAGTGACTTTAATTGACTACATCAAGCCAACTGTAAGTATTTCCACTAGCAGCTGACATTGGACAAGGAAAATAGTAACTGACGCAGAGAGTTTTTTATTACCTTCCTGTTTGCATGAAAAAATTTCTCAAGGAAGGGAAAAAACAATTATATATGTGACAGAATTTTTTTCCCCCTAGTCTTCACCAAAATTCAGAACCACACAAGTTAAATCAGGAAGGAGGAAAAATAGCTTTCCTTATTGTCAGTCCAACTTTACAGAATGTAACAAAACCAAAAGGAGTTGGCTTGCTTTTTGAAGCCTTTTCTCAACCAAAAGCATAATTAGTATGTCCTTGTGGCCACATTTATATAGCTTGCTCAAGCTGATGGTGGTATGAAACATGCTTCATAGCATTTATGCTGATGTGTAGAACCTCTGTCATGGGAAGTCTGTAGGAACATACTAGATAACCATTTGTCTGAATTTAGAGGTTTGTAGTGCTGAAAGAGCTCTCAAGCTTTCTTCCACTGTAGAAATTGTTGTCTTATAGCTACTCTGGTCATGTTCTTCCCTACAGTAATGTGCAATTTTTTTATTTTTTTTTTCCCCCTAAAAGAATTCTGGCTATTAAGGCCCTTTCTCTCTCATCCACCCACTCAATTTGCATTATTAGGTGTCTGTGTTGTTATAGGATAAAACAAGTTCGTTGATTAGTCAGAGGATTGTTATTATCAAAGAGATGAAAAAAAACCTTTTCATGAAACCTTGAACCATAAAGAACTGAAGTTATCTAATTTCTGTTCAAGTTTGTGCAACATACTTATGTTTATATCAGTTCATACAGACGTTTGTGCTTGCACGTCTCTTAATTGTTTTTAAAAATGTATATGTTTTATTCTTTTGCCTTATGTTGCTGTGAATAATCATCAGCTCTGAACCTGATATGCTTTTAGATTCTTTATTATACAACATAGAACAAATTCAGATGTTACCATTTAAATAAATGGAGAGAGTAGTGCTTATATGCCACTGACCTTCTGTGATAGCTTTTTCTAAAAATACCTTTAGAAAATTCAGTAAACATACTCCCAATTTTGTTTGATTCAGTGCTGTATTGTAGTCATGTGTCATTGTCATTCCCTCCCCTTCCATACTTTGGGGAAAGTTTGGTAAAAAAGCATGACGAAAAGTACTATTAAAAGAGGGCATCTCCTAAGTTACAAAAAAAGCAAAACATCCCCCCCCCCAAAAAAAAAAACAACAAAAAAAAAAAGAACAAAGAGAGGAAAAAGAATCTTACCTCCTGATAGAAGTAGGAAATTGAATCTCAGAAGGGGGTGTAATTATGCTTTTGTTCCATCTCAGCCTACCTGTATTTGACTACAATAATTTGAACAAATGCTATTTGCACTGGTACAGTAAAATTTGTTTCAAACTCATCCCTTAATTTCCTGAATGTTTTGTCTGTGCTCATTTTTAGGCTACTCTAGCTTGTTGAATATTAGTGGTTCCTAAAGAAGGGCCATTTTAGAAATGCTGAAGCAGTGCTTTTCAGGGAGAACTTTCTCTTCCTGTGGTTTTTTTCCCTCTGTTCCCCATGTCATGAAGCTGGAATTTGGAAGAGACCCATACAATCAGGATGGAGGCTTGGTACTCTGCTGTGCAGATAATAATTCTGTTTCTTTTTGTGGGCATATAAAGAGATAAGAATGCTTGTGTGGCATCAATTTTTCTTTTTCTTATCGTACATGCTTTGCTGTTTACTCTTACAATTCTTTTATAATGTCTTAATATCATGTCTTCAAAGGGAAAACCAAAATACATCAGGCACTCTGGCTTTTTTTTTTCTGCAGCTGCCAGATAAGTGATATAGGAGAGAACTTAAGAGTTTCAAAGTGCATTCTTGCTACACCTTGATAGAATTTACCAAAAGAAAATCAGTGTGTTTTACCTTTTCTATCTTGACCATTTTTGACTGTAAGCACATGAAAGCAGAGGAAGGTTCTCTACTGAAAATCATATTCTTAGTTCCATTGGGATATTCAATCAGTATGTAAATAAACTTCAAATTACTGCATTTCTCAAAATCTTCTCTATGCTGATTCCTTTCTACTCTCACAGCTTATGGATAGCCTAATTAGTATACTCAAGCATGAAGACAATCATCACCATCATCACATCATCATCATGGCTAGGCTTCGCGAACGAAGATTTGGGAAGGCTCTATCCACATTTGCTGCAGGCACGCTGGTGGCTTATGAGGCCAATACGTGACAGACAAATCCGATTGCAAAAGGCACAGCAGAAAGACTCCTTAGATGGTGTATTCTGCAATACACGGTTCTTTCTGCGTTGCCTCCTCGAGAGCCTCAAAGGAGACAGCTGCGTTATAGATGGTGTGTCTCCAGGCCTCCCGGAGGCAGTAGACCAGCAATATGGCCAAGGCTGAGATGTTGTTTCAGGGAGTCCTTGTATCTTAGCCAGTGGCAAGTTCACCGTAAAGCAAGATCTTTATCCTGTAAGCTGTGTTCTCATCAGCATGGCCTCGATACTTGTGATAGCTGCTTGCTCTAGAACAGATGTATTGGTCACATAGTCTGACCAGTGGATGTTTAGAATTGTACGGAGGCAGCGTTGATGGAAGCGTTCTAAGAGACGCAGGTGGTGGCGGTAGATGACCCATGATTCAGATCCATATAAGAGAGTAGACAGCACTATGGCTTTGTAAACACTGATCTTGGTGCTTTTCTTCAGGTGTTTATTGCGCCATACTCTTTTATGGAGTTTTCCAAAAGCACTATATGCCTTTGCTAATCTGTTGTCTATCTCTCCGTCAATCTTACCATCTGAGGAGATGAGGCTACCTAGGTAATTAAACTGTTGGACTGATTTGAGCTCTGATTGACCAATGGTGATGTGGGGATGATGGGGGACAATATGAAGTCATTAAACAACCACATCTTTTAGTTGTTTCTCAGAGCCTACAGTATGTCCTGGACACAGCATAAATGTTACATTTATTATTCTTTAGTAAGAAAAGGAAAACTAAATTAATTGGTTTTTAAGGGAAAAGCCCCTTACAATAAAGAAAAGAAAAACTATAAATCCTTTTATATTCTACATGAGGTAGTTGGAATAGGATGGCAAGAGAGATCCCTGTTGTGATAGCTGGTAACACGTACAATGTGGACAAACTTTCAAGTTCAATGTAAAAAAAAGGTTTATTTCTAGTTTTCAATAATAGTGTCTGTTCTTCATTTTTGTTAACAAAATACAAGGCTGAAAAATATAAACTGTAAGTATCATTAAATGAAAATTTAAAGAATTTTTTGAGAGTTGAAGGGGACCTCTAGAGGTCATGTGGTCCAACTTCCTTGCTTGAAGCAGTCAACTAGAGCAGGCTTTTTACAGTCATGTCTAATTGGGCCTTGAATATCTCCAACAACAGAGTCACCACAACCTCTGTGAATAATCCCTTCATGTGTTTTACTCTTTTTTTTCTTGGAATTTCCTGGATTTCAGTTTGTGGCCACTGTTTCTTGTTCCTTCATTGGGCATCACTGAGAAGAGACAGGTGATTTCCTGTTTACTCTGCCATCAGATATTTATACACACTCATATGATCTCCTGGAGCCTTCTCTTACCCAACTTAAACTATCCCAACTTTCTCACTCTCTCCCTTTGTCAGGTGCCTGCCTATATTTACCATATTTGTGGCCCATTAATGGGCTTGCTCCCATATGTCCCTGTCGTTCTTGCACTGAGGAACCTGAGCTGGAGACAGCACCCCAGGTATGGTCTCACCAGGGCACTGAGTAGAGGGGAAGGATCACCTCCCTTGACTGCTGGCAGGACTTTCCTAATGTAGCCCACGAGGCTTTGGATGACTTTGGTATGAGGGCACATTGCTGACTCGTGTTCAGCTTTGTTTTCACTGAGACCCCAGGTCCTTTTCTACCGAGCTCAGTACTGGGTGATCAACCCCCAGGCTGTATTGGTGCATGGGGCTATTCCTCCCTAAGTGCAGGACTTTGCATCCTGTCCTGTCATCAAGGTCATTAATGAAGATTTCAAACTTTATTTGATCCCTGGCATACACTGCTAGGCACTGTCCTCCAGCTGGACTTCATGCTGCTTGGCATAGTCCTTTGAAAACAGCAGTTCACGTGGTTTTCAGTATACGGTGCTGTGCGTTTACCTAGTCTATATTTTATCAGTTTATCTATGAGGATGGTATGGAAGACAGTGTGAAGCACCTTTCCAAAGTCAAGATAAAGCCCACCAACGTAGTCATCTCATTATCGAAGGCTATCTGGTTATTCAGGCATGGTTTCTTCTCCTTAAATCCATGCAGACTACTCTCTCACCTTCTTGTCCTTCATATCACACACAGATTGGTTGTGGTGAGGAGGGACTGATGAAGTTGCTCCAGCAAGGTCAGTTCTTGGCATTTCCCTTGGCAGAACTGCATGAGGTTCCTGTCAGCCTGTATCTCCAGCTTGTGGAGATCTCTTTGGATAGTAGCATAAGCTGCTGGTATATCAGCCACTCCTCTCAATATTGTGCCATCAGGAAACTTGCTGAGGGTATGCTCAGCCCCATCATCCAGATGCTTAATAAAGATGCTGAACAGTACTGAACTCTCTATTGACCCCAGTGGTACACCACTAGTTATTGGACTTCCAACTACACTTTGTACTGCTGATCACAACTCTTTGGACCTGTCTGTTCAGACAGTTTTCAGTCTTACTGAAGTTCAGATAACCAATGTCCACTGCTCTCCTCAAATCTACCAAGCTCATCATAGAGATTATCAAGTTGGTCAGGTGTGGCTTTCTCTTGGTGAATGTTACTGACTGCTGCCTCCATGTGTTAAGAAATGGCTTCAAGGGTGTACTGCTTCATGAGATGAGGCTAACCTGGATCTTTCTTTTTACTTTTGCTGAAGACAGGAGTGACATTTGCTTTCTGTTAGTCCTTGGGAACCTCTCTTGATTGCCATGACTTTTTAAAGATAATTGAGTTTTCAAAAGGCATCTATTCTTTATCTTATTCTTGTGGTTAGTAACAGGGTTTTAATCAAAGTATTGATCATTATTTCTGCCATGGTAATTGTATCGTATGTACAAAGAAGAATTAATAAAATGGCAAGAAAGGAAAGTTAAATTGGGGCAAAGTCTTATCTCCAAAGTAAGGTATGTAATATAGGGAGCATAATTTCAATCTGTAACCTGTCATCACAGTAAGTATCTTTGCAGTTTTAGCCTAGAATATGAAGCTTTCTGTGAAATTTAGTGTGATAAATTTAAGCTTATGTTTATGGCCATTATATAGGTTTGGTGATGATCCGTGGTATAACTTATGATATATTTTCACTTGATAGCTTTGGTTTTAACAGGGAGCTTGAATTATAGCTTTATTGATTTTTGTGTGATTTGCTGATATCTCTTGTAGTGTGTTTGTAAGTGTTGGTGGACTGTTGTCTAAAGAGAATGTCCACCCATGTAGAGTTGCAAGCTAAGTTTCTTTATCATCTCTGTAAGCAGATCCAACTCTGAATAAAATAGTTTTCATTCTCACCTCTGTGTATTCTTCTGGTTTTGCCCCTTTGAATACTCCAAGGTAGTGGTAATGCCGGTTAGTGAGAGATGGACCCCTGTAGTGACATTTCTTGAGCGACTAGAAAGGCGGTGTTTGTTTGAGATTACCCTTCAGCATTAGTAGTTTTTTGCTTTGTGGCATTTGCTTTCAGTTAGTTATAGGATTTTAACTGAAAACAGATCTCTATAAAAACAAACAATGGATTTCAAACTTTATAGGATTTGTGAAATCATTATTCCCATAAACTTAAACCAAGTAAGACTTTTCACTTGAGAATAGTATTGGAAAGGTACTCTAAAATATTTTGGTCCTCTAAATGATTCTTTATTTCTGTGACTATTCCTAGGTCTAGGTCATCTTCTGCACATACCATACTCCCATTTGTCATTGTTACAGTTTTCCAGAATGTCCTTTAGATTTCCGCAAGTTTGAAAAATGTGGTCTGCATAATGTTATTCTAAAGATGAAATCAGCATTGTTTTATATTTTTCTCTTTACAGTATAGACTTCCAGAAGAACAATCCAATACACAAATTAACTGAAGAAGAACTTTTGGCTTTTACTTCAGTAAGTAACTTATCTGGACTTCATAGTAAACATGTTTTCACTTAATATTTAAGTACCAGGCAGTAATCTGTCACATTAATGAGGAACCTGTTTGTAAAGCAAATCCGTGTTAATACTCAGATGTTTCCGTAACTTTTTCTTATTTGAAGAAATTAAAGTGATGCTGAAGTTCTGTCTGATTTTCAGCCATCATCATGAGGAAGAATTTGGCATTTAAAAATGTTAATTTCACCTGAAAACACATACAAAACATTTTTTAATGTGTTTGGGTTTTATTAGCTATATGAATTATAGCTAATTCAGCAAATTCTTCCTGTGACACTGTGAAAGTGCTGCTCTTTGAACAGTGTTTAAGTGGAGTTCAAAAGGATTTTGAGCTTCATTCTATCAGATTTATTCAGTCTGTATCAGATGTTCTTAGACATGTTTCTTCCCAGTTCAGTGGCTGATTTGCTGCAGAATAATTCTGTAACTTCCAAATGAAGCTTTGAAAATTCTCAGTATTTTTTAATGTAATTTTTTTTTTTACTTAAGACAAAACACAATTTGCTTCTTTCTTGATCTTTTCTGCTTTTATGTGGTTTTCAACATTATTTTAGATGGGACGGTGGAGGAGGAAAGCCTTGTGATTTTACTTACTTCCTACAATGTTAGACTTAACTTTGGGTACAATAAAGAGGGCTTGCTTTCCTACCCAAGCCTTGTAGTCTGAGACTTTATTGCTGTAGTAAAGTAATCTGAAAAATTATTGGATCTTAGCAAAAATCCCTTTGATTTCAACTGAGGTAGAATCTTATCACTGGCAGTTGTAATTATGTGAAAGGACTATGGACAGTAATACAAGGTTAACTGTGGTAATGTTTGGTTGGGGCTTTTTTTTGTAAAAGAAAGTTCAGTCTGTTAAAAAGAAAATCCTAATCTTATTAGATAAATGTAAAATAGATTGGTTTTAAAGTAATGTTTGTTTAGGTCCTTATGCTAATACAGTACATGTAAAATATGCATGAGGGAACTGAGTGAATTGTTGTAAAACAGTTTGGGTTTTGTAGGTTTTCTGTTGGCTGCTACAATGATAGTAGTGCTTTCTCATGATATAATTTCTAAAGTACTTTGTTTTGAAGTACACTTTTGTTCTGTGTTGTTTTCTGAAAAGGTACAAATAAAGAGCAGGAAAAAATTGAAATGTAGAAAAAATGAGAGTTTCCACTCTCATTTCATATTGTAGTAATTGAAATACCCAATAAGAATATTAAAGAATGATGGCCATCAAAGGAGAAGAAAAAATTACAATAACAATCAGGACGTACAAAGTCAGGAAATGTACACATAGAAAGGCCCATAGGAATTAAAAAACCCACCAAACTGGTAAACTGAGTACTGCAAGTTTTTTTAAAAAATGGCGAAACTATTACAATGCCATTTTTCCCCCAAAATACTGTTAATACGAACACACAAAGTTTCAAGACATGCATATAATTTCATTAAAACAAACCCTACCGTTTTTGTTGTTAAAATCATGTTAAAGCATTATATAAAATTATAAATAGATGGTTTTCTGTGAAAACTCAGAACCTTGCTTCTCAGATATAATTTCCAAATTCCCTGCACTGTTTTTGTATGTTTCTTGCTTCAGTCTTCACACTACCTGCTATTGTTCATGTACTTTTTGGGTGGAAAAGCAACCATCATATACCTGAATCTTGAAATAACTTCTCCATATATTCTATCATTTTAATATGAAATGGAGTGATATTGTGATAACAGAACAAGATAGATCATACTCCTGTAGTGGTGTATAATAAAACAAGCTGTTTTAACACTTGAGTTTTCAAACATTTAAATGTTCTTCAGGTTTTACAGGAGAGTAGAAAAAGTTGAGGTAGCTCATACTCTAGGAAAGACAGATAATCAGCTTTTCTGTCATCTTTTTATCTGACATTGCTTGACAGATAGTATTACCTGTTATCTGAGATGTAAATCGGTTGGGTGAATTCTTTATCATGATGAGAAAATTAAACTGCATTTTTCTGCCACCTAGTGGCTGATCCCTCAAAATCCACAGGACAGCTGATTAACTTGCTTTTTAATTTTTTATTGCAGTGACTGTGGGGAGCTTATGTTTTCATTTATTTATTTATCTTTTCATAGAGCTTCTAAGTCAGCTACAGCTTGCTTCACTCTAGTAAGATCAGAAGCCACTCTAGTAAGATCAGCAGGTTAGATCTCCAGAGAAACAGCTAAAAGATATGTGTAGGCTCCCCTATCGCTCTGTGCTCAGAGTAGCAAAACCAGAAGGGTCTATGGCAATAAATGAAGAGGAATGTAGATCTCATTAGTAATGCAAAATTCAGTGGACAGCAGTGAGATAAAGAAGTAATTGGTAGTCTAAAAATGAGATTAAATAGTAAATTTCAATATCAGAATAGTGTTCTTTTAAACTTTTGCTTAATGTTACCAAGTTAACTAGATGTAGGGACACAAATTAATCTTACCATTATTTTCTCTTTTGATCTTGACCTATGCTCCAAGGCACAAGAAGAACAAGTTTGAATTGTAACAATACCATCCCAAATCTTTCCTGGAAGCTGAAAGCAGGAACTAGACATTAGCTTATATAAGTTATTTTCATTATATGTATCTTGTGGCATTTGCATCTGAGCCTAAAATTGTGAATAGTCACTGCAGAATTTCGTGATGAAATCTCTGAGGTCTTTTGTGTCTTAGATCTGGGTCACTGAGGCATATCCATCCACTGTGCTCCCTGGAAGTAGGAATGTTCTGTGTCAATGTTAACACAGCCTTGTGTGAGTGTTAACACAGCCTTGGTTCTTACGGTGTCTGCCAACTGAGTAAAAAAAGTGGCACCGTAACTGTTACAATTTATACTAAAGGTGTTTACCATCATAGAACAATGAGCACCATATCAATGCTGCTCTAGTAATTTCTTTAGCATCATTTAAACTGCTCTGTTGCGTGTGTGAGCAGGCATCTTCTCAGCCTACATGTGGATTCCTAAATCTGCAGGCTGGTTAGATGGTTGTCATGCATTCATCTGATATCTGCTGAAATTTGTTTCCTCAGAAAAGGAAGGCAGTTCAAGATATCTTAGGAAACTTGAGAAATTATAAGGCATTTTAATTGCTCAGTGAATTATCAGGAGATCTTCTTGCTTTGGACATTGCAAAATAAATACATGTGACGTTCAATTTCTCTTGAGCAGAGAGAATTAAGATATACGTAGTATGAGAGGAAAAGGATGATCAAATTGATCTCAAGTAGATGATGTGGTCCTGCCTCATATTAGGTGTAGTTTGGAAAAAAAAAAACAGGCATTCTAAACTCCCTTTTAGATCCGTAGAAGTTGAAAATTACTAGATCTTTAACATATATATATATTTAACAACAGAGCTTACAATACTAAAAATAACACTATTAAGTCACTGCAGTCAATACAAAAGGATTGCTGCTTTTCATTTACTTAAATCACTTGGGAGATGTTGCCATTGTCCTGCAAGTACTAGGTTTTGTAACTAAGAATTACTTTCAGTCTTGCTAATTTTTGAAGCAAGCTGTCAAGGTGTATGTGGTGTGATTGACTGGGATAACACCTTTTGGTACAATAATTTGGACTTAAATCTTGAGGTGTTCTCATCAAATCTCTTAGCCTATCATCAGCATAATATTTCAACTTTTAAGATATTAATCTGTAAGTGAAATTAGATGTACTTGATTTTGTTTTTCTTCTTGTATTTTTATTGTTGATTTAATGTCTTTACATGAGAAGTAACGTAGCTGGGATTCTACATTATAGCATAAGAAGTGTAACAATAAACACAAAAATAAAACATTTGGTTTTAAAGAGGATTAAATGTTACTTTACTCACACCTAACAGTTTAGGGAAACAGTTAAAATTTTTTAAAATTTTATCTTTTATGGTAAGCACTTGGTCTCCTGAGAAAGCAAAGATCTTACTGAGAATTCAAATATCACGAAAGCTTTGGAGGCACAGGTATGCAGTTGATATTTGGGGAATGTTCTGAAATAGCTAACTGAATATTGCATTTAAAAGCCATTTTTAAGAGAGGGAAAGAGGGACAGTAAACCAGTAGTGAGATTCAGTGCTTCTCTGGTAGAACTACTGGTTTCTTCCTTATAATAAACTTTTTCCCCACAGCTTTCTGTATAGGAAGTGGGAAGCAGATAATGTAAGAAAGCAAAGAACTAGCACAGTGCTGCTTTTACATCGAGATTTTGTAGTTTAGTTTACTCCCAGGTTCCTGAGATAGTTTTGCAATGCTTAAATATGCTTCCTTATCCATCTTTAATTTCAGTGGATTTTTTTTTAATGTAAAAATACAAATGTGAAGTTCTATGTTTTATTTTGGGCAGCAGTTTTTCCCTAGAAGTTCACAAGTACATCACTGAGCTGTATAGCAGTGGCCAAAATACTTCTTTTAGAAAAAAATCCTTTTCAGAAATGAGCTAAAGTAAGGTCTTAAAATCACTTCTATTAAATACTTGCTGTATACATTATTTTGAATAGGTCATGCAGTTAAGACAGTATGCCAAAGAGGAGACTAAATGAACAACAGTGTTCCATAAATGTATGTGATATTAAAAAAATAAATAAATTACATTTAGAGCTTTATAAATGGTGTTTGTGATGTCAGCATAAGCTTTAGAGCAGAAGCCTACAAAGTATTTCTGAAATGTAAAAAAAAGTTTCAGGAACACATGAAAGCTCTGTGTAACAACTGGTAATTACTACTTTATGTTTTAATTTAATATTATGCAGTTTTTGGAGGGAAATAGGGAAAATATTAAATACTGGATGGTGTTGCATTATTATCTTACAAAAGAGAAAACATGTTTTCTTTTTAAAACAAAACACTAATAGGATTAAACTCTGCAATGCAAGTTCTTACTGCTTTATAGAAAGCTTATACTATAGCTTATATTTTACATACTATGGAGATAATCCAATGTTTCATAGTCTAATATGACACTCCAACAAGTATCCAGGATTAAGGAGCTGCAGCTGGTCCTTAAAATTACCCGTTCCATCTGTTGAAGCCTTTGCATAATCCAGGAGAAATGGACTTTGTGGTAAATGTGATGAGCACCTAGCCCAGTGTAGAAGAATATTACTTTTTCCCCTTATCAGTGTGTTATGGTCAAGGGACATTGAGTGGTAGCAACAGTATTAACCTGTGGGGAGCTGAGAAAGTAAGCAGAACCTGTGAAAGAGAAGCCTTGCTTTGTGCATTCCCATATCCTTTGGAATCCACAGAAGATAAGAAGGGAAAGATGGAAAATTTAGTTGCTTTGGTTTGTTAAACTCCTGAGACTTCTATCATTTATGGAGAGGAGAACAGTTGGTTTCTTTATTAAGTGATGAAAGTGGGAAAAGGAAGCTCTGGCAATTCTTCTGTCTGTGTACACTTTGAACAGGTGAGGATATCTTTCTTAAAGAGGAAAGAAACCAGTTGTAATAGCTGTTCTTTTGCTTGGAGTACAAAACTTAAAAGCTGTTCACCATCTTCAGACAAAAATACTGTACCATTTTGAAATGTTTCCAGTAATGGTGTGAAGGATACCAAGGTCTGATTGAGGACTTGTAGAATGTGGAAGCAGTGTGCAAAATCCAAGGAATACTGTGTATTCCAAAGATAGACCAGATGGGAATGTTTTTCCACTGTGTAGAGCTACCAGTTCCATAAGAAACTGTTTTTACTAAGGAATTTGAGAATGGTTGGACAGATTTTTTTCCAGAGGTGGGCATTTATTGAGTGTAATAGAAACTGATGTTGTATGGTACCTTTGAAAATCACAGTGAAGAATTATAGTGCACATTTTATTGAGTGTATGTGTATGAATATGCATATATGAATACTTTTTCTTCTTTTCAATGTAGAAGGAGGGCTTTGGGAGGAGGGAGTGGAAGGTGGAAATGGGAATACTTTGTTTTTCTCATCTTTTCTATGGCATTTGTGATATTAATGTGGAACTAGGGAGCAATTAAATCACGGCATATGATATTTTTAATGTTAAGCCTTCCTATCAAAATCTCTATTAAACTAACATGCCGATTTGGTTTCTGAAGAGAAGTTGTTTATATAACTTAAATAAAAGCAGTGCATTTTTCTCTGCTGAGAAAATGGCTGCAGTTTTTTTATGTTTTATAAGCAGCAAGAGTATTGAAAAGCTCATTAAGAGTGCCATGTGTCTCTACTGCTGTAACTTTAGTGGCTTTACAAAAAGTTTCTTTCACTTCTTTTTCTAAGCTGTATTGCCCGTTTTGAATAGACTCTGTTGGTTACGAGATTATAACACCGCAAAGGCTTTCTCTCAGCAAAGCCCTGCTAGTACTAGTGAGACTTTTTTTTAAAGTAAATGAATTCAAACCTATTTTATTCTTTTTTTTTCTCTTTCATTTATTTTTCTATTCTAAGCACTTTTATTCAAAAGTCTGAATCATTTTGCAGGAATGTCAGGATCTAAACACTTGCTAATTTAACGCATGTATGCCTTCTGGCCCATCTCACAGTACTGGGAAATCACATTGAGTATAGCAAAAGAGAAGCTGCTTGTTTCTGCTGCATGTTCAAAGGCTCAACCAGGTTTCTTGGAAGCTTGTTCACAAAGTGTCTGGTACATACCTTTGGGATGTTTTGTGGATAGGAAACTAGCCTAGTGTTGTCAGTCATGTTTGCTGCTGTTGTGTTGTTGCATTTAGGTGTTTTGGGTAAAGTAACTGGGTGCTGTAGTACATGTGTTGCAGGGTAGGGGGGAAGCTTGCATTCCATTCCAAAACTGGGATTAAGTAACGGTCTGTTTGAAGTTGGTTTATTTTACAAAGTATCAGATTTCAACATAATTGACACTTTTATCCCTTTCAACTTTGTTCTCCTCTGTGGTCTAAATTCTTCGCTCAGTCCCTGGGATCCACAGCTCTGCTTGCATCACGTCTTGCAAGAGATGATTCCTGATTTATTGTGTGCCTTTCTGTGCAAGAAATTTGGGATAACCTTTCCTTTCTAGAATAGCATGCTCTTTTGTGTAATCTGTACAGAATTACTTGAGCAATAAATTTTAGTGGTCTCACTGAAACTGCAGTGGTAAAAGAACATGAAAATCATGTTTAAATATTAATAGATTATTTGCTTGTCTAAGGGTTTGAGAAGTTAAGCAGGCAAATTTGATGACAGTTAGTAACATTTTTTCCCACAGCAGCCTTTCTTCTCCCCCTCCTCCTTCTTCTTTATCTATCAGCAGCTCACTTATTTTTTCTAGCAGCCTCTCTGACAGCCAGTTGACATGTCGCAGGCTTCCCTTCCCCCTCTTATGTCCTTCACCAGTTAGAACTATTATAATTTACTTAAGCAAGAAAGATTTTGTTGCAGAAAGAAAATTAAATTAAACTCCCTTTCAACAAAACACTGTCTGAGGTATCATCTGAAGCACTCTTCTATATGGTGCTTAATAATCCATTTTTGACAGTGTTCTGCTGATCAGTTCAATTCATGTGTTAGTACTAGCAGTCACTTTTTTTAGTGACATATTCTACTAATCTGCCTGTTTGGCTGGAAAGAGCACAGATGAGCTAAACAAGGAGTAAATACAAGTCTCCCTTTTTTTCAAAGTAAATACCATCTGAAAAATTGAATTCTTGTTGAATTCTTGTTTGCTACTGTCTAAGCAACTTGAGTTTAATTTTCTATGATCATAACATGTCTATATTTTTGACTGGAAGTAGAACATTTTTCATATCAGTGCACCAGACATTCTTTCTGGTCTATGTTAATGACGAAATATTGAAGAAGGAACAGATTTTTTTTTGATTTAATGCACAGTTTAGGACAGGTTTGATTAGAATGTTATAGTCCTTGATTGCAGTCATGAAGTATGTATTTTTTCTTCCCCCCAAGGTGTCTGAAATGTGTAAATCTGAGACTCAATAATTCATTTATCACCAGTAAAATGTCACTGTTTTGTTTTTTGTTTTCTTTTTAAAGAAAAACAGATGCAGTCAATTCTAGCTATTCTTCTTCTAGCTACTTTGGGAAAAAATATATGAACTCGATTAAGCAATAAATCTATCTTACCCTGCTCCTGCTTGAATTTCTTTTTCTATTCCCCAAAAATTAAGGATGAAAAACTGAAATGTCTCCAATGAGTTTTCCTTTCTTTAGTTTTTTTCTGCCTTTGATCTTTTTACTTTTGAAGTTTTAGGTAACCAGGCTACTGGAAGGGATTTCTAATTGGTACTTTCTTTGGTATATTTGTTGATGGTCAGTTTAAGATTTTCGAGTGCAAAAAATGTTTAATCAAGTTCTAAGTCTATAAACCATGGGCTTTTGAAAGGAGATGTAAAGGGGAAGGACTTGGAGTACCTATTTTTGAGAAATTTTCCTAAAAAACACTTACAGTTTAGATTCAGTGAAACATCTGTTTAGTTGCTTAGCGCTCCTCCTTTGAGCAAACCCCATTATGTTCAGCAGTGATTTTGGGTGTGGTTTTGTGCTGTGTACTGCCCTTGTATAAGGAGTTAGTTGGCTTAAGTATGTTGTGGAAAAACATGGTGCCCTCTATGTTATAGAAGGGCAAAGATTAAGCAGCTTTAATTCTGGTATTTTCACAGTGTTTCCTTTTTTGTCTTTTATCAAAAGCTGCACATTTAAATAGTAAAATGGAATTTTCAAGTGCTGTTGACTGGAAATTAAGAAGTTAAGATGAAATTAATTTGTGAAACATTTAAATGCATCTGCATGGAGGATGTATGCACATTTATTATACATGTATCTGTAGAATGCTTGAATTCAAGTACTGATGTTTTAAACAGTACGTTATGACTGAAGGGGGGGAAGCATGTGTTCTTGCCAGCAGGACCCCATTGCGCAGCTACTTGTGTTTTCTTCTTCCACAAATACATTTTTATTGGTATAATTTACATGCTGATAAAGGAAAGTGTTATTTTTAATACATAATTGTAACATGAAATATGCAAGAAAACTTCATAGGGTAGCTCACATGAAGCGTTTGTGACCCTTATGAAAAGTAATTTCCAGTTGTGCAAATACACAAATAAGAAAGGTTCATATTCTGTTCGTGAAGGTTAGTTCATTGCATCTGGAAATTGAGCCAATGCCAGTTCATTTAGTGGACTGTTCATGTAATGTGTATCATAAATGAGTCTCATGGTTACTGTGAGAAAAGTCAGACTTTTTTTTCTGTGTTTAATTTATATGCTTAGCATATATGATAATATGGTATGGCATAAATACATCTGACATGTTTGGATTGGCTGCATTAATCATAGCAAGTAGAGCTGCTAGTTATGAAGACTATTCAAAGAAATGCCAATAAAATGTTTAAAAGCATCATGCTCTACTTGTTTCAATTTGCAAAAATGTTTTAAAATATTTACACTATTTAATGTTCTTCTAACTGGGAAGCTAAGATGTGAGACCTTTTCTGAACTGAAATAAAAATCATGACACTAGGTATTAGTTGGTATATTTTGACATATTTGAGATTTTACTGCCTTGTCTGTATTATTCTTAAGCATGTCTTGCATTAATTAAATTGGAGCTCAGGCTTTTTTTCTTGAAAGACTTCATGTCTTGTGTCAGCTAGATTTTTCTGCAGTACATTTGTCAGAATATGTTGGCCAACACATTCTACAGTGAATTCTGTCTAGTCTAGACAAAAGATGAGAGAGAAAATCTTTTACAGATTTCTATAAATAGACGGGGAAAGATTTTTCTGCACTGTAAAATGAAATGTTTGATTTCAAAATTCCAACACTTGGAGAGGAAAAGCATATGCATTACATTCCCCCAAATTAGTATTGTGCCTGGTTTGGGGTTTTATCACTGGCTAAAACTGAGATGTTTTCTTTGCTTTTTAGTTTAATACATGTCAGTGAAACCCTTACAGTTTTTAGAATAAAGGAAGGAAATATGCTTAGAAAACTGTATTTTGAACAGCTTTCATGGTCTGAAGCTGTTAATAGCTTAGTAGTAAGAATCAAAAAGCAAGCAGGTCATTTAGTTGTTGGAATAAGGCCATATTTCTCATCTTACAGCTTATTGTGCAAGAACTTCAGTGTGTATCTTTTATGTGTCTGTATCTCTTCCTTATCTATAGTAGGCAAATGTTTATTTCTGTTTGTTGTATCTCTAATAGAGCTAGGAAAATGTAAGGCATGGTGTGTACGTAACTAAAAAGATTGCCTCCTTTGTCAAAATAAAATTTCTCGTAGCTTCTTCAGACTAGATATAAGGTGGACATTCTTTATGAAGACAGTGGTAAAACTCTGGAACAAGTTACGCAGAGATGTGGTAGATGCCCCATCCCTGGAAACATTCAAGGTCAAATTGAATAGGGCTCTGAGCAACCCAATCTAGTTGAAGATGTCCCTGGTCGTTGAAGAGGGATTGGACTAATGGTTTTTAAAGATTGCTTCCAACCGAAACCATTTATGATTCTTCATCCAATTTTCATAGTGATTTTAATAACCGCTGTTGTTTCTGTGCATAATACAACTGGTCAGATAGTAGACTGTTGTGTTTGGATCTTAATCCTTTACAGCTTATGCGTCTAACTTCTTTTAAGCCAAAGCACATCCCAAACATTGTCTTTGGTCTCTAATAAATGTATTCAGATTATAGCTTCTCTCTACACAACTCTGTCAGCTTTAGGCACGTTACTTACTTTTGCCCACCAAGACAGGATTTTCTTTCATGCTCCCTAGCAGTCTCTTGCCCTTTTTTTTTTTTCCCCCCAGTATTAGTCACTTGTGCCTATGTCAGCTTCCCTTTTTGTTTACTCACCCATGCCATATTCCCCTCAGCCCTCCTTTGTCAGCTCTCATCTTTTGTTTATCTGACTTTCACTCTTGCTCTCATCTTTCCTAATTCCTTTCTTTCTCATGTATCACTGACTATTTTTATTCCATTCCTTCCTCAGTGTTAGTTGCTTCTTAAGGAGTTAGTCTTCTTTCAGGACCATTGTGTCCTCAGGCTCTGAAAGGAAGGTGGCAGCTTTGTTTTGCTTCTGGAAACTAAACTTTTGCACATGAGGTTTAAAACCAACCTGCTGGTGACCTCTGGCAGTTTGATCCTGTTGCTTATGAGAGCAGTAGCTCTTTAAAAAGACAAAATACATCTACTGGTGAAGTCAGGTAGGAACTGAATGAAATCAGAAATCAAGTACTCTCTAATGGACATTGAGACTTGTTAAGATGCACTTTCTTGGGAAACTGCTGAGGCCATCCCTAGAAGTCTCACTGAAATTGTCATCTTGAGTCATCTCCTAGCCCCTTAGCCCAGCAAACAGTAATTGAGTCATGTCTCTTGCATTCAACATGTTATGCTTATTCGTGAACACCAAGTATCCAGTATGTAGACTGCTGAACCGTAGAGACTGTTGTAGGCAGAATTCCTCTGGTGGATGCTGGCATTCAAAACGGGGGAAAACCAGGTAGACACACACTCCCTGTAGAGTCCGGTCTGCCACTGTGTGGATTTTCCCTCACTGTGCCTCCCTGTTCTTCTACAGACAGCTGTTCTTATGGACTGAGGGTTGTCAAGATATTTTATAGAAATTCTATAATTTGTTCTGACATAAATAATGAATTCAATGGCAGCCTTACTATAAATCACTGGTCTAGGCATGTAATTATTCCTGATACTTTTTGGCTTTTCCTGTTACAGAAAAATGTGCTAACTGATTTTGACTAGTTAGCAGAATGGGTTCACAAATTACATATTTTCATTTTGTAATGTAGAAAATGTATGCAACTGTTATTCTTCTTGTGCCCTTAACTAATGTGAAACTTTTGAAATTATGAAAACATTTAAATTGATTCTTCTCAAGAAGATGATTTTGTGCCTTATACTGAGGGTGTGAAGGGAGCTTTTAAGGCTCCATTGTTTTGTATAATTTTTGTGGTTGTGCTCCAAATCTGTCTGGGAATGAGTACTTTTGCTACCCTACATTCTTTTCCTGGAAAAGAATACTCAGTTAAGGTATTTTAAGAGTAATTATTGTAAATGGATATTTGTCCTAAAGTTATCATTGCAGAAGTAAAGTTAAAAGTTTCTGTTACGGTACATCTGTGTGGTGTGAGATAACAATAGTATATAGAGTAGTGTTCTTCCAGAGGCTGTCGGTAGACCAAATGAACAGGAAGCATCACTGACAGTAAAAAACTGTAGTGGTGAGCTCATAGATGTGAGTAGGCTCTCAGAACAAACTAATCCTACCACCTTGGGTCAGTTGCATAAGGGTGCAGGATTTGTCAGACCTAAAGGATTTTTCCAATGGTCTGGAGTTCTGCAAGCATTGAGTTTGCCTGGAGGAGTTCAAACAAGCAAAGAAGCAGAAAAAAAGAAATGGGAACCTTAATGAGTAGTTTTGTCTGGATTTTGATGAGTAAGAAGTACTATTTAAAAAAGGAGAAAGAGTTGACCAGGCTAAAGAAAGTATTGACAAATCATGGTTCTTGTCTATAGCCATGGGCAGCAGAAATGGAAAGATTAAAAGTCATATTGTCTCCCTGAAGAACTGTATGTTCCAAAAATACTCCTTGTGAGAGGAGAGGCAACGCTGAAGGTGAGGTGGAGCAAGAAGGACAGAGGATTTAAGAACCTACTTGGTAGTTTCCAAGGGAATGTCTAGTGGGGAGTAGGACGTGTTTCTTCTCCCACATGGCCAATTCTAACAAGTTAGAAAATATCCTCCATTGGCACCAGTTTTCTAACTTTCAACCTTTCTTCAGTCATTTGCTTTGCTTGTCTTGAGGCTAAACAGATTGCAAGTCCTTAGACAGCATGTACCATTGCATATAGTCCTGAAATTATCTATTTTTAAAATATGATATCTAGCCATTCTCAAACAAAATTCACTGTTTTACTACCTGTGCAGAGAGAAAAAAAAAAAAGTATTTTTCTGGTTTTCAGGATATAACCTAAAGAGCACAGGATGTGTTCAGAACCTTGGCACAGATGGTGAAATTCCTGAGGCTGAGCAGTTAAAATGAGAAATTTGCTGTTTTGTAATAACTAGGGAAATCCTTATCATTGCTACCAAAGAGTTAAAGTCTAGTCTTTTGTATCCAAAAACATGATTTATTGCTGTTGAGATTAGACCTTAGGAAATAAATGCAGTACTGTGATGTGGTGTGGAAGTCTGTACCTATGCTGTTTCAGGAGCAAGTCCAAACCACAGACCTGAAAAAGACAATGCTACTACAGTCAAATCTGGCTAAAGTTGTTTTCAGCATAACACAGAATAAGTGATATGTTTGGCACAACAGAGCAAGTGTCAGTAATATGGCTGGACTCCATTCTAAGTGAAAAGAGGAGCCATATCTTATGTGGTTTACCCTTCACTAGTCACTGGAAGTTGATTCCTTTAAATAAAACAGTATCTTTTTTCTTCATGACGTTTCCTTTTCTTCTCTAGTTTCTTTCTTTTCGTAAAAAAAAATAAAATTGAGAACCTCCAAGGAAAGCTTACTTCTGAACTTAAATAGTCTCTTAAAATGAAAAGAAAAAAATAAACCCAAGAAGCAGCTTAAGCAACAGCATAAAAAAACTATTCTTCTTTTAACTCTTACAAGAGGATACAATATGGTTACCACTTAGTATCGTGACAGAGCGTTAAGCTCTTAAAAATTTGCTAAATATCAGCCTACCAATGCTGAAAACTTATATAATCCTGGACATCCAGGATACATCTGCAATTTGATTGTATAAGTAGAACTGAACAATTAATTTGACAGATAATGTCTTTGTATCATAATTAGAAAGTAGAAAATCCTAAGTGAAGAAAAGCTTTGAAACAGTTTCCTAGCCAATCCTGATCTGAGTTGATTTTTTCAATGTGTCTAAAATAACTTTAATTTGTGCTATTGTTTCTTCCATAGCTTTCTCTTCAAGTTATGTACCTGCATCCGTGCAAGTTAAGTAACAGACTGCATTATACAGAATCAAAGAATCATGTTCATATCTCTCTATAAGTGTCTCTCTACTTTTTGTTATATTTTTGTTCCATGCAGGCTAATGTGAGCTTGCTTTTCTGTATTTGTTATGTGTAAATCCATACAAAGCATACCTTTTGCCTTATAACGTGTCTATGGACAAAAAGAAAACTTATAACAATGCTTCATAACTGCAGATGGTGAAAAAAGGAAGTGTCCATTGTGTGTGTGTGTGTGTGTGTGTGTGTGTACACACACGTTTTATTTTAAAGCTCTCAGAATTAATATTTTATTTCAAATGCATTCAATTATCCACGATTCTCAAATTATATATGTGAAAAAATCTCATTCAAACACATGGAAGTATATAATAATGCCAAAAAAAATCAGATAGTGTCTTCTTGTTTTAGTAGTCAAAATCAACGAAAGATCCTATGTATTTACAATGATGTAATGTTACAACTTGAGTGCTGAGACTAGCAGACAAGACTAGACAAAGCAAATTTTAAAAATGCCATTCTAATTAAACTAGTCCCTTGATGCAGATCACTGATGGTGTTTTGGCCTTGCTTTTGACTTTTTAACACCAAGAGGTATTTCTAATGGCTGTGGTTAAGAGCTTTAAGCCTAGCTCTGCTAATGATCAGCTAACACCTGTTGTGGTGAAAAGCTATTTTGGTTGAACAGTCCCAGGATTAGTTTTATAGACCAAAATAAACCCTTGTCATACGGTTGAGTGAATAGTTTTAGAGTTTGGAAGAAATATGCTGAATGTGTGGTCTAAACCTACTGAAATATATATGGAATATTAATATATTAAAACGCACGCTGATGTCTCAACCAGTGCAGGAAAGTAAATCTTCTCCTCTGTTGCTTTATTATTATGAGAATTCCTTCCTGTCTCTCTGGTTTACCTAACTGGCAGTCAGACACAATTGGTTTAAGAAGAAGGTAACATTTAAATCACGAGCATTTAAATTTGAAGAAGTCTTAGAAAAAAAAACACAAGTGATCCCATGATTGACTCTATAGCATGCTATCCTGATGTAACGACTTACTGAAAACTGAGAGACCTAATAAATGAAAATACAGAACTTCTGCTCATGCACTTCATACAGACTCAAACATTGCTTAATTTTTTGTTTTGTTGTTATAGTGCAAAAGTCTTGGCTTAATATTCTAAAGCTGCCTGCAGAATTTATATTAGATACTGCTAGGCAAGAAAAATAAAAGACCTAACCAGGTAATAACATGTTTTCCTCATGCAACCCTGAAAAAGAAACACTAGCACAAGACTCGGACTAATGTCTGAAGTGTAATTCATTTCAAGTGGATAATACAAGTTGTCATGTTTGCAAAGAAAAAATGTAAATTATCCTTGTCTTGGTAGTTTTGCCCTAAGAGTGTTTGATCAATTAGGAATTTGTAACTACAAATAATTTATATATTGTTTGTTCGTTTGTTTTTAATTGTCACAGCTATATGGAAGAAGATGTGTCAGTTGCTAGCTAAAATTACTGTCTTGTTTCACAGAGGAAAAAGCAGAAATTTTGAAGATGGTTGCTTTTGCGTTGGTGTATGTGCACTTCTACTTTGCAGGATTGATTGATAATATTTTGATTTTTTCCAGTCCAAATCGCTGTTAGAGTGACTAGAAATGTAGGACAGATTTCAGGGTTTAGTGGAAGTATGAAATTAAACAGATGTGTCAAGCCATATACAGCACAGCTTTTGATAATTGTTAAAATATATCAGCAGGGCCTTTGATGTTTGTTTGATTATCTGAACAATTCTTTTGACCTTGAGGAGGAAAGATGTAGTGGAGAACAATACACACTGATGCAAGTATTCCCTCTTTTTAGACATTTTATTTTAAAATGGAAAAAAAAAAAGCTATCTGTGAAGTCTATTGGCCAGTCCATGCTAGGAACTAGAATTACTGTATAAATTAGACTTTTCTTCTTTGCCTTTCTTCTAACCACTAAATATATCCACTGTCACAATATTTATGAAAACTTTACATTCTCAAGCTGTGAATATACTATTTTCCATGTTTGTGAACCTTATCTTCTTTGTGTTGCTTTCCAAAGACATAATTATGCCAAATAGGATTAGAATTTGTCAAGTTGAAACAAGAATCATCTAGAGTAAAATCCTAATGTAATTTTTTTCTTGTTGAACCTTAGAAAATATGAAGATGTTCGTGCTAATAAAATGTGACTGGAGAATATACAGTCTTACATCTTCTAATTGCTTGTGCTTAAGGCAGTCCTAATGTTTCTAGAAATTAACTGTTTATTTATCTGAAGGTTTGCTGTAAAACAAATTTACAGATGCCCCAAATTTGTTTTTTCAGATTACTGTGTTTTATCTGACTATTGACACATGCAATCAAATATTTCTTGTCAATAATACTTAGAAAGGCAAGGAATATAGAGATGCTTGAATTGCCACACTGATTAGTGATGTAAATTCCAAAATTATTTTTGGGGAATGTTGTCTGAAGTGCCAGTGATTATTCTGTCTCTGTATATATATATTATTGCCAATGTATATTCTGTCATCTATGACAGAAGCTGAAATAAGAGGATGGTTTGAAATAATTTTCTTCAGCATCCTATTTGTTTGTTCCCAAGTTAACCAATAATTTCTTATTTGTTGAGAACTATCATGTACTCATGATGTTTTATATAAATTGGGGATTGAACTTCAGATTCCATTAACATAACTTGTCTTGGAGAAACGGTGAAGTCAGTAGGCTCGAATTTGATGTGTTGTGTTCTGTTGCCACCTTTTCCAATTTAGTGTCAAATAGGAAATCTTTTTTTTTTGTCAGATTATGTTTGAATTTGAACCTGAAGTTGTCATGCATTAAAGTAATAGTCTCAGAAAATATAAGCATTATATAAATATATTTAAGTATGGGAGTTGTTTTCATCTAAACTTCAGATTATTCAATGTCAATAAAATGATGGTTTATGAAGATGCTGGAGGAGCTCCCCTGTTAGAATGAAGAAAACATAACCTCTCCAAAATCAGTGTTAAGCCTTTGTCTGGGATGAATTAGATGGGAGTTTACAAATACAATTTTAGTTTAAGGGTTCAAGTTTAATGCAATTATATAATAATATGTATAGAAATTATATACAGTAATTATATATCATTACATATAAAAATAGAGAGGGTTTGTGTATAATACCATGAGAGAAAATAAAAAGAGGAAAAATCTTGGGAGTAACATTGAACTGAGGAGTATGATGTATCAAAGACAAAGACTTCTAATTGTTATTCAACATTCTGTAATTCTAAGTGCATTTTTAGATTTATTGGCAATTTTATCGCTGAGTATACAGAACATGTGTACTGTGATAATTGCAAAATAGAAACTTATAATTTAATTATATAAAAGGATAGCAATTCGTTTAGCTGGTTGCTAAGCAATTTTTTTGCATTAAAATGTTTATAGTCACCAGAAGAACAGCATTCTGTGCTTAAAAACAATCTTTTGACAGATATATTTAAATCAGTTTAAACATCAAATACTACTTCTTGTTCAGTTAAAAATGCCTATTTAGAAAACAGTACTGTATTTTAGTTGTGTATTTATTTTGAGGATTTGTGTGTGTGCCTAGTTATTATAGTTTCCTCTTAATTTCTGGTCACTGAAGGATTGGTAAACTGTTGAGTGTTGTGATAGGAATAAAATCACTACTAGGAGGAATTTAAGCTCTGAAACGTCATCATCATGTGTTTGCTAATTATGATGTATAATCAAATCTTCTTTTGATTCCTAATTATTTTTAAGTCTTTGGGATGGGCACGTATATCAGAATAGATATGTGTACTGGATTTGAACTAAGATGATGGCTCTGTTCCAGCAAACAGGAAATTTTTACATGTTCCTACACTAAGCAGAAAAGCCGAAAGTGGTCATATTGACTGGCTCGTTTTGTTGCCAAGCCTCGGTTCTGCTACTTAATTGTAACTAGAACTTTAGTGTTTTTCTTACCCTCTTGATATTTATGCTTTTCAGTACAACATAAAAAAATGCACTGGTATTGGAAACCACTTAATCACAAATGCACTTTATTTTACCGTATAGAGTTCTAACAGAATTACTGTTTAAAGTTACAAATCCCATTTCAACCAGAAGCTGCCAGTACTACTGGAAATCATCTGCACTTTAGCTCAATTAGTAGAAGAGTTACTGTTGTAAGGTCTTGTAGGTCTTTTCTCAAAACTTATATTATTTTTGCTTCCCTCTGGACTTTGGCTTGCCTTAATCTTTCTTAGGCAATTAAAAATATTTTCATAAAGTTCATTTAACTGCTTTGCAGGGCAAAGTTTTCCAGAACCACAAGAAGTATCTTTTGTGAAATACTATTCTATTGAAAATACATAGATTTAGTGTAAGGAAACTTTTCCATAATAATGTTGCATATTTCAGGGTTTTCCATAAGTTGAGTATTTTTAATTTTATTTCATTTTACTTTTTTGGTCACTGGTTTAATGCTAGGAGAAACTTCCAAAAAATTTCAAATTAAGTAAGGGCCATTTGAACATGACTTTTAAAGAGAAAAACTTGCTTTATTTATTCAGAAATTTAAGTGTAAGATTAGTTGGATGGGAATAATATGTGGAAAAAAAATCACATCCTCCCTAATCTCATACTAATTTTCTCCTCTTATTCTGAGGATTGAATTCCATAGAAGTTTTTATGTCAAAGGATCCTTTGCTGTATACTTAGAAACAAATCAAACACCTCTAAGTTAGATTTCAGTGGTAGAGTCTTTTACCACTTTTAACAGATACGTCTACAAAGTGAGTGCAAGAAGCAAGACTTTTCCCTGTTCATACCTCAGTCATATGCTTCCATCTAGGTGTTTTTTTATGTACTTACCTGACTACTGTGCACAATATAGAATGTTGAAAAGAAGCCATAGTATTTTCTCATTTTACAGAGAAACATAGAATGAGTTTTAAAGTTGCCACTTTGCCTTTGGTTATATTGAAGAAATAAGGTCTTCATGTTAATTATCTGAATGAATCACTGAAAATCATCATATAAAGATATATGCGATTATATGAAGCAAGACTAATGATAAATAGACATGAATTAATCCACATGAGTAATTTGAAATTCTTAATTATGTGTGGCTTTTTGGAAAAGCAAACAACAAAGCTGCTGAAGTATGTTAACTGAAATGGCTAATGAAAAGACACTAAAAAGGGATTTTTTTTTTTAAATCCCCCTCAGTGTTTTCAGTTTTTTTATTTGTAACTTCAAATATGTTAGCAAACAACCTGAGCCTAATCTAAACTAAAGGTCACATCTTTGGAGAGATGACAAAGGAACAGAGCAATCCTCAGGGTGCCTCATGCCTGTGCCTTCAATTAAGTAATTTTACCACATCCTGGCTATTTGGCCAATAAGCAGAATATTTTTGGTTCACTGATGGACTGATGTGCAAACTCTTGGGAATACCACAGCTGGTTGCAATTAAAGTTGCTCAGTTTGCAAGTCCACTTCCAAATGGTAGCTCCATCATAACAGTCATAGTTCTTTGCAAGGCTACTGGTAGTTTATCGGTGAGCAATCTACAGGAATAACAGAATGGGATTACTGCCTAGATTTATAATAAGGAAAAGTTAGAAAATATTCAAATTATTTAGAGCTGCAGTCAAGAAGGATCATCTTTACCTGTTCCAGCTTTTCTAGCATGTCTAATAAGTCCATGTAAGCTCTTCCTGTCTTTGATGTCAGGAAGAATTCCTGTAAGAACACCAACTTTTTTAAATAGCAGGTGGAGTAATGCAAAAGATTCACACTGACTAACCTATATGTTTTATAAATCATGACTGACTGATACAGTCTTATTCATCTGCCCTTCTGAAGACTTTGTTTTGGTTTGTGTTCTTGATTGGACATCTTGTATTATTGTGGAACCCTTTTCTGCGTGTCCCAAATTTCCCAGGGTTCTTTGGTTAACTTTTCTGTTTTATCTTGAATATATTACACTCTTGATTTTTTTAAGGTGCAGGCTGCTTTCTCTGTGTGTAGTTTCTTTAAAACCAAACACTGTAATTTGGTAAGTATCCATGTGTACATATGAAGTACCAATGGCACAAGTTTTCATGAGGATTCTTGCTAGCTTATTCCGATTTTTGTATAGCTATAGTAATGAAGATATTATAAAGGTGTTGTACCATAATTTGCTACTTTGTTATTAAGACTTGCAGCATTATCTTTTTTCATTTGAATGTCATATGAGGATGATATATTGAATTAAATATTCTGGGTTTTATAATAATTTGATAATCTTTTTTTATACTTTGATATGTTGGGAGAGGATGATATAGAAGATTCTTGTTTGTAGGAAAAAAATGTGGGGAGAAATTAGTTTTCCCATGTGAAAATATTCTGTTCTGTGTAGAAAATGTTGTGTAACCTTATTTCCTTTCATTTCTTCTCACCCTTTCAATTTTCCTGTGTTTCTTTATTTTATTGTTCTTTCCCTAAAGTAAGAACAAAGATGACTTATGAAGATTCTTAATTGTGGTTTTGTTTTAGAATTATTTTGCTAATTTTCTTAGCTGTCTTTGGTGCAGTGTAATGAATTTTCAAGTATGTTGACAAAACTTACATGATCTTGATTAAGTCTTTCTTTTTTCCAGATGTTTTATTTTAACCTATGGTCCTATTAATAAAGTCTAGATTTAGCTTCAGGTGAAAATATAAAGCTTTGGCACTTTCAAGAAAGTATTTACTATCTGGAACAAGTCAACGTTTTGGGTAGAAGATTAAAGCTTGCTTAATAGTTATGGATACATGTTCTGAAAGTATTCTTTACAGCCCTTAAGTGTAAACTTTTGTGCCCTTTATGAACGTATTATTTTGTATCTGTGATGCTTTAAACATTATAATTAGGCAATGAAAAGGTGAGCATTTTGAGTTCTGGCGCAGGACTGAACTCAGTACAAATATAGAATTACAAGTGCGTCTTAAATGAAAACTAGGTCTGCTTCTCATTGTCCCGTGCAGTTGCAGTGCTTTTTTGTATCAATGAAACTGTTGGAGAACTTAAATATTTCTTCTGTAGTTGTACAGCAGGTATACCTTTCATTTTGTTTCATGAATACCTTTAAAAAGCAGGATTGTTATTCAAAATAAGACTTGTCATTGCTCCTGCAAGGAGTGAAATGTAATTATTTCTACTTCTCTTCCACCCTGTCTCTTTTCACTTTTCCGTCCTCCTCATATGACTTTATGCACACTTCGTGCAGCATGATTGCTTAAATCACTGCTTAGACAGTGGTGTAGGAGGTGTACATGGAAACAGAGGAGAGGTTTTCCTGAGCTGCCTGTTCTCTTGCAGAACTGGATGGTGTGGATACAGAATTTTTGTACTATGCCCTCCTTGTGCCAGTTGCTGAGGTGAACCAGAGTGAGAGGACAAGTACTGTGCTGCTGGAGAAGGGCCATAACTGGACTGAAAATATCTTTAGGAGCATTATTAGTCAAGCCCTTTAGTTGTCATCGTTCTTTTTGGGAGATGTGTTCATTTGCAAAATAAATACTAGTATCTACTATCATGTCGGAGAGAAAGAATTCCCTTCAAGAAAAAAATAAAACAACAGAATACCAATAATGGAGAAAATGGGGAAGAGGGTAACCTTTCTTGCAAAAGAAGCTTTTAAGCTAAAGTAGGCATTGTTCAAGTGTTTGCCCTAAGGGCAAAATTCCTTAAGGTGTTTTGTTTAGCGACCATGTGGAATGGCTGCCAAAATATTAATTCAGAAATCACTGTCCTCTGGTAAGAATACCTTGCTTGTGTTTGTCTTAAGACCAAACAAAAATAGGTAGTAGACTGAACTTTGATGAAATAGGAGAGAGAGATGAGCTCTGAGAACTAGGATTTGTACCAGTTAATAGATTTACTGATCATAATTTGTAAAAGGGCACTTGAAAGTCTACAGAATATAGAACATCGCGATTGTATTCCCTTAATACTTCCAGGTCCTCAGAACGTAGAGGACAGTGTAGATGCCTTTGGGTGTTTTTTAATCTAATACTGAGTAGAAGTCAAGAAAGAGTCAGTGCAGAGATTCTTGGTCACAAAGGAGAGGATCAGGTGATGTTGAAGTGTTTGGCTGTAAGTGCATTCATACTGCCTTCATTTATGTTTTCATTTGCTGTTGTCTCTCTTCCTATTGTAGTTTTGTTGGGAGGGAATTTGGTTTAGATTATTTCTTTCTGCTTCTTTTCCTTTGAAAACACTAGGGAAAAGAAAAACAGATTACAATATGACAGAAATTTGTCAGGCATTTAACACAAACCATGAGCAAAGCATACTTTTTAATGCTTTGGGAGATCTTTGAGAGGAAAGAATAAAACCACTGGGGCTTTTTCTCCAGTCTGCAAATATCTATAGACAAATATATTTTCTCAGAGAAGATGGATCGTATTTGCAGTGTCAATAAAATTAGCAAGGAAGTTTTCCTGCTGTCTCCATTTTCAGAGTGAATATCTGACAAAAGAATGGTATACTGTGTCTAAAACCATACTGGAAAGAATCCAGGTGGTCTGTAAATTATTAAGGGATATCAAAGCTGTATTGGCTACGTCTCCTATTTGAGTTTCCTAAAAATCAGTGGTTGGAGACTGGCACTAAGTTCCTGGCATCAGTGCAGGGTGTTCCAAGTGAGAAATTAAAATGTTTTTAGGAAAGCTTTTAACCTAGATTATTCCATATTCCCTATACATCTACTAAAATCAAAAATCTTTCCTGTTATTCTTAAGTTATGGCAAATGCTAGGTTAATTAATATTCTTCAGATTCTTAGCAGTTTCAGTGTTTTTCATGTGAAAGTGCTGTTAATGCAGACATCAGGGCACCTTGCATATGAGGAGGGGCCAAGAGAGGACTAGACTTGTTCAGTCTTGAGAAGTAGGATGCCTGCTGCTGTCCAAAACTATCCCCTGTGCAGGTGTGGAGAAGGCTGGACTGGTCAGCTCAGTATCAAATTCTTTATTTTTCTTTGACTCTGAATGACTGTTTAATTTGTGCAGTTTGGTGTATGCACCACATGTACACACAGTGCTGCAGTAGCTCAGAAGGAGAAACTGGTTTTGAAGGCCACTTTTTATCTTGAAAGTAGATTAAGGCAATCTATACAGCCTTCAGTTCATCCCCGTACTGCAACCACATATTTGACTTTCAGAATAGGAAACAGCATTCATGCTTGAGAAACTGTTCAAAACTTTACTGTCTTCAGAGTCTTTTAACATTAAATAATGACAAAATGCTCTTTTTCTCTGCAGTGCTTGCTCTCTCAGCCAAAGTTCTGGGCCATTCAGACATCAGCCTTGCTCCTTCGGACCAAACTTGAGAAAGGAAGTACTCGCAGAATGGAACGGGCAATGAAGCAAACTCAGGTAAGACTTCTGAGCTGATTTATTATATATGTTTGTGTGTCTGTGTGTGTACATATATGTATATAAAATCTACCTGTAAATATATATAGATAAAATGTCTATCTATCTAAATGATATACATTATATATATTTATTTATATATATATATCTAAAATCTGGTTTTGTACCTCTCGTTTCTGAGGAGTTTGATGTAGGTGTTCATGAGTGTAAAGTTGCTATACTGCCATCGAAATTTTTGGTATTTTTTTGCTCAAGTAAATAATCTCTATAAAACATTGAAACTTGTAAATAGTCATTGGTATTGTGAGAACAAGAAAACACATTTGTGAACAAAGCAGCAATTTCAGTTTACCATTTTGATGGGATACTTGGTAATTAGTATTTTTATTTGCAAGTTTGAGGCAATGATTAAATAATCTTGTTCCAAACAAAGAGAAGATCATTCTTCAAATACAAAAAAGAAATGTTTTGTTTCTGAAATATGTCATTTAATAGAATTTATTTTAAAAATAAATTCTTCAAAGGACAGATCTGTAGGTTATATCAAGATTTTTTTTACCTTCGTATTAAGTTTTTTTAGCCATTTGTCATCTTTGTGCAGTTAATTCTTGTTGTCACTCATGAGCAGTGGGCATTTATGTCCATCAGGCAACAGTCCTGTGGACTAAACCAGCCAGGAATTATGATTATGGTGCTATGTGTTTAAATCAGGGAAAACTGATGCTTTGTTTAAAATCATTATCGATGCATGGATATTTGAAGGAGTGCAACTTGGATGTGCTGCTGCATTTTTCTTTTGCTGATGAGGACATGGAGTTGCTATATTGGAATTTCCTGTAGTCATTAGGAGACTGTCAAGGAAGCCAGGATTCTAAATCTGGGAGATGTAGCATCTGACGGCACTTGGGAAGCGATCTCAGGATCCTTGATGCCCTAAGCCATAAAACAGTTGGAGTGTCTCCAATATTTTTGTCTAGCTTGATTAAACCTGAATACTGGAAATTGTTATATTATACAGTTTGACAGTCTCATGACAGAAATCTTCATGAAGGGATTATCTTAGCAAGTACATTTGTCTGACTGCAACTGCAGTAATGCAAAGGATTTGATTAGCATGGGTTGTGGCATTCTGGAAGATGACCCCACAGTAGACACAGAATCTGTGGTTTTAAATATTATCTTTAATCTTAGTGTGTTTATGTTTTCTTTCATTAAGTTTTCTAGTCTTTTGAATATAATGACATATTTGTGTCAATTTGATCAAGCTCAGTTTCCAAAAACAGTTCAAAGTTGTTTAAGGCTTTTTATGTGCTAAATTAATCAAATAACTTGAATAACTTTCCATTTAAGGTTTTCATTCCTGAGATCAGATCAGAATTTTTTGATATCATGCTTTCTAACAGTTCTAAGAAGGAATCAGAGAACATAGAATGAATGATGTTATTTTCATACATAACACAAGTTAGGTTTGATATATCATATTCATGAAGATGCTGATATGTAATTTTCATTAAGATGCCAAAGAATGAGTGAATTCTGCAGCTATTTATCAGTAGAAAATGGATTTCAAAACCATAGAATTGTCATTCAAAATGATTTAATAGTCTTTGTTTGTTTTATAATTTCATGTTTACTAGTTCAGATTGCTGTAGAAAGATTAAATAAAGATAGATAGCCCTTAGGTTAAGGGAGGAGGTGTAAATACAGTTGTTTGCAATATCAATTTTTTTAAGGAATTATAAAAATTATTGTAAAACAGCTTGACTAAGGGTGAACTAAATCTTCTGCATTATTTTAGGGTTTGTCTGAAAAGTGCATGAGCCATTATAGGCTCATGATGCTGGGTATCTCCTATCTCTCCTTCCTTTCCCCATTTCTACCCTTACCTGCTTCTATGTGGGGTCTGAAGCTGATAAGCATCTTTTAAAATTAATGTCACTGAGCAGGAATATGCTGCTTTTCAGCCCTAAAGTAAGCCAGGCTACAGCACTGGTTTGTCAAAGAAAGCATTTTTTGACTATCTTTTTTTGTGGGATTCGTTATATTTGTTTACTTATTTTAATCACTTGAAAATAATTGCAACTGGTTTTGAAATGAGGACATATTGGTTGAGTTTAGCTGCCACACTCCAAATATTAAATATATCCCTACTTGATGCCAAAGGGTTTTTATAAAACTTTTGTAAGTAATTTTTTTCTAGTTAGAAAACTTCAAAAGGAATTGGAATGATCATTTTCAAACTCTTTCTGATTACTCTAAAAATCTGAACTACAGATAGTGTAGTCTTTGGAACAGTTTTTAAAATTATCATTCTGGGTACTCTGGAATGTACTTCAGCTAGTAGCTAACTGCAAGTGAGGAGGAGATATGTTTTTTCTTAACTTCTTCTGGATGCTACTGGTTGTCTCTGTCCAGTTTTTGCTTAAATGAGGTTTGGATCCACAAAAATAAGGTTAAAGATTTCTAAAGCCAACACTTTTTTCAACCATATTTCTAAGAAAAGGAAACAGCATTTGAAAGCTAAAGCATTTATTTTACATTCCACTAGAATATTTAATCATGACCAGTATAACATATAGAGAAGTCTGGATCAAGGTACTGCCAAATCAAATGTGTCTCTGGATACAGTATGATTTTTTCAAGGTTAGGCGATTGGGTTTTTTCCATTTGGGTGTAGGTGAAAGAGTGTGGGAAGTACTATTGTGGAAAGAAAGGAAAATGGTGGGGGGGAGAAAACAGGAAAAAATGGGGATAGTTTTTTGATAAATAGCTCTCCACATAACCAGACACTTGCTATTTCTCCATCAGTTTTGGGATCTTCACCTACCTCTTATTGTAAGAAAGTAATTCAGACACTATTAATAGTGGAAAATGGGTTGGAATAAGCTGTTAATCCACAGATTACTGCTGAAAGTGCAGTCAGAGCTCAAGTAACAGAATGAGGGAGAAAAAAAGGAATTTTGAGTGGTCTAGGAGCTATGAAAAAATGAGAAAAGTGAGGGATGATTAAACAAAAAGAAAAAAAAAAGAAAAAAAACCACAACCAAACAAACCAGTTTAAAACATAAACTATGGTGGGATTCTATCCTTTCTTGATATACGAAATGAGTTTACTCTTCCATTTCAGTGGATTTTAAAATATTAAGAAAGGAGCAAAATGACTTAAAATGCCATGCTTTGTACAAAGGGTGGTGGAGTAGAAGCAAGAGCATCATTTACTGCTGGACTGGACCAACAGTGAAAGAAGTGAGGTTGCCATGTGCCTGCAATGCCAGTAGCCTGCTCAGGCTTATCCTACAGTGACTTGCTACAGCTACTTGCTGCAGCGTGGTCTGGGTGGTTACACTGGCTACCTCTGTGCTTGCAGCTTTTATCAGCTTGTTATGTGCCCCTTTTCCAACTGTGTTTTGTGCTGCTCGTTACACCTGGTGACAGCATGCCTGCAAGCTGATCGCTTGGCTTTCCTAGCACGTCGTACAACACATGCAGTATTTCATTTGGTTCTCTCCTGCTTGCTTTTCTTGGCAGTAAAGGAATTTGCCTGTTGGGGCAGAGAAATGTGTCTTGAAAAGGGTGTTTTAATAGGACTTCAGGAGATCTGGGAGCAGACTAGCAATATTATAGGCTAATCATTATGTCTAAGATTGAAAGGTCACATGAGATCTTGTTTTATATCCTTAGTCATACACAGATGTATGTGGTTGGGAATTCTGTCAACTGCCCTGTAATTTTCACTTAAATAATACTTCAGAGTGTCATTTTCTCTAGCAACTAATGTTTTTCTGTGTGTATGAAAAAGGGAAATAATGGTTTTTTTTTTGTTTAAATTGTTTTTACTATAGAAACATGCTAGTTGATGTTCAATTCTTTCAAATCTGAACCAATTTATATACGTCTGTATGAAGAAAAGGCTGATACAGATCTGACAGAACTGGTGTCTTGAGCTCTGTGAGCTTGCATGCAGCTTTGCTGTTTTGTTATTTTCCTATTGATGATCTTTAAATGGTTATGGAAGAAAGTTATGTCATTTATCATAGAAACATATCCTTTTATTTTCAAAACTGAACTGTCACCTCCTTGCCAAATTCCTTATTTGGCAGCTGTGCTACATTGGATAAATTCAACATTTAAAGGAAGAGTTCAAAAAGGAGAGGGAAGCAGTCTTCCTCCCAAAAGCTGATCTAGAGGAGTTTGAGGCTAACAATTTTTCTCCACTTCTTTTGCTTCTTAAGTCATATATCTTTCTGATCAGACCTCTCAAGACCACAGTTGAAGCAACAGAGACACATAGCATGACCAAGGGAATGACAGCACCTGTCTTTTAGTTCAACTGTTAGATCTCTGTACTAGGAGTTCTTATTTCTGTTTTTTAATCCCCTCTTGTATTTTAGGAGTACATTAAATAAGATTTTAATAATTGCTCTTAGTTGTGGATGGAATGGGAGAGGGCAGGAAGGAGGAGAAAAATTAATTGCTAATAAATATTTTTCACATGAAGTTGAAAGTTGTAGTGGAAAATTACTGGGATATGAGATATACTGGAGAACTGAAAGAGATTTAACTCACTTCCTTCAGGAGGGTAGTAAGTGGAAGACAGCCCTCTTCTATCCTGTAGAGATCCTACATTGATATCCCAATAGTTCTCAACTATTATGAATTGTATTTATTATTAAAGCACATGTCCGAAAGGTGTTAAAAAAAAGGAAAAAAACCAGGTGTTTTATGAAACCATTCTTTAATGAATTCTACACAAAATCACAAGGTCTCCAGAACCCTAGAAATAAACCTTATTACTTAAGAAAGCAACCTCAAGAGAGAGTGACCTCTTGGTGATAGTTATTATTTCAGTCTCAAGACACGCATTTCCAGAACGTATTTCATTTTGCTTAAGGAGATGACATATTTGACAGAAGATGTTACATGATACAGCTGAGTCTGGGAATACACTGAATTCATTAGCACACTTCAAAATAATTAATGTGGTGGTGCTTGGCTCCTTCTGTTTTTCTTCCACTCTGCAATTGTGGGGTTTGGGGGGAGGGGAATCGCAGATCCAGTCTGCCAAGAGTTATTCAGGAATAATCAAAGTGGTTTTGTACCACTAGTGAAAAAGAGAATATTGAGTAGTTTAATTTTCCAAGTAATGATTTCTGCCTAGAAGTTTTCTACCGCGCTCTTGGTTTTGCCAGTTTGGATCAGCACTATTACCTAGTGTGGGGAAAAGAATGAAACCATTCTTTCTGTGCTTAAGTTTCTTCATATTTTCTCAGCTACTGCTTTTAAAGTACAAACCTTTTTGCTCATTTGACGATTATGTTCAGCACCTGAGCTGTTCCACTTCTACTGTCAATGCACTTTCGAAAAGAAGCCAAAAATATGAAGCCTCACATTTTTTTTCAAAATGTTTCCCATTGAATCTTAGCTCTGAAGGCATTTACTTTTCTCCCTTTAGACTCTCTTCACTCAGTGTTGTGACATTTTGAATGATGGTGGTAAGAGAATCCTTAAGCCATATTGAACACCACTTTTTCGTAGACAAAGTGATGACAGTAAGTTGCAAAGAAAAATATGAGTACCAGGACACAAAATTAACATCGTTCTGCCTAAGTTTTGCCTTGGGAGACAGAAGCTCAACTTCAATGAACTAAACAATTTAAATAATAAAGTTCCACAGACCAGCTGCATGACATGGAGGACACACTGTTACCACCTGTTGCTAAATTGAATAGATGAAGCTTTACAGCTCTCAATAAATTTGAATAGATGAATCTTTTATGTCATAAATATCATTACAAATCTGGAGATAGGTGTCCCGAGGTGAGATAACAAACCATGTTTTGAAATAGCCCCATACTGGTAGGCAGTCACATTGTCCAGCGCATATGCCAAGTACTACAAACTAGACTCTGCCTTATCTCAAGGCGGTTGTCTGTCCCTCCTATGTTGTAGTTCAACTTGAACTTGACAGTGATTGTTGCTCTTTTTATTTCTTTCTCCATTCTTGTCCTTACTTCCCCCTTTAGTGAAAAACAGAAAGCAAAGCTGATGCAAGAAATCTGGTTTTTAGCATTGACTGCTGTTGTGCCTTCCCCCAAAACAAACTGATTTGGGAACTATAAAAGCAGTGTAATCACAACAGCTTGGAACTTAATGCAGACTTACTATTTTGAAGTATATGCAGTTACTCTGCAGGTTTTGCACCCTGTGCAAATTGGTTTATGACTGTTGTTCAGCAGTGGCAATATCAAAGCCAGCTAACTGGCTACAAACAGGGAACCTGCATCGATACAAGATGCAGTTGTCCTCCGTGGGGGAGTCCCCACATTTATGATTGCATGAAACATATGTCTACTGTTTTGGGGCCCATGGATGCAGCTATATTGATGGAGCTGTGACAAAAATGTCATGTCATCTGAAAGGGAAGGGGGAACCTTCAATGCAGATGTCTTTGGGAGAGGGACTACAACTACTTCTCCTGTTCCTAACTTACATAAAGACACTGGTTAAAGCTAAGATCGGCCAGATATATTTGGCATTTGAGACAGTAGAGTTAGAAAGACTGATGCTGCACTGCAAATAAATAACCTGCAGGCATACTAAAAAGGGGGCATGATGCTTGTATGAAAATGGGAACATTCTTTCCCTGAAAGCCAAATAGGCTAGCCTGTATCTGAACTAATTTTTAATGTAGAGCTATTATGTTGAATTGATGGGTGATACCAGTATTCTTGCTTTTGCAACAGAAAGTGAGTGGTCATCTTTTAAATCCATCCTTCACAAGTAAGCTTGTAAATCTAGCTTCTACAGACCTTAGAGGGAGTTCTGCTTACACCTTTTGAAAAATCATGGAAGTAACAATTAACAGGTGAAAGAGCTTCTTCTTTGAAAACAAAAACATTCAAGAAGGTACACCTGATTGATAAGGATAATGCAATAACTATAAAATTATATTTCATATAGGTAACATTAAGTAAAAAATAAGTGTAAATGACATAAAATACTTTTTTGAAGATTTTGTCTTCTCTAAGTGGGGGCTTAAGTCATTAACAGGTTTTAACATTGAAACCCATATCCTAAGCACTGACACACTCAGTAACTTTGGGTTCAATATTTGTCCAGAAGGGTAAGCTCATAATTTTGAAAGTCAGTAACGCTGCTGTGCTATTAGAGACCTCATTTGTTTTACCCTACTTCTTTAGGTGGTAGTGCTTGACAAAACATTCCAAAGGGCAGTTGCATTGGGATGCTCTGAATTGCCTGGCACACTGCTTCGCTCTCAGTTTCAAACAAAAAGGGAATATTATGTAAGGCGCTCATGAATCCAGTTATCTCCTACTCATGACCTTAACCTCTTTTGTGCTAATTTTGATATCAAAATGCTTTATATTTCATTTGGGATTGTTGGACTCATTTCCTCCTGTGTGCTTTTCTTCCCCACCCAGCTGCAAAAGCCCTATTGTAAGGAAATTGAAGCTTTTTTTAGCAAAGTTACTCTGACAACCTAAGTGAATATTTGTTGCTTAGTTGTTTTCAAAGTGAAGGATACATTTTTGGTGCCTGATATAATAACCCAAAACATCCACTTTAAGAATCTAGTATGTGACTCATTTTGAAAAAAATACGGATGTGCACTGTTTCAGTACGTTAATCAACTTCTGGCCTGGCATACTTCCTTAAAACTGTCAGCATCGTCTTGCATCTTAAAAGTTCACCTTGAGTTATGCAAAAACTAAATATTATTGGTAGTCCAGTACCTTAAATTCTTTTGTATAGATGCCTGACAATTTTTTCTCTCTTTCCTCTCATCAAAGAGATTGTATAAGTGAAACCAGTCCATTAGATTCAAGAGGTAGTCTCTTCCTCAGTAGTTTTGGAATTTGAAATCATTGCAATGTGAATGACTTTGGATTATGATCTTGCTTAAAAATACAGGGGATACTTAAGGAATAAGTTTAAAGAGAAGAGTTAATTTGTTTGCCTGAGGACAAGGTAGTAATAGAGTGGAGAAGAATGAAATGCCAGAGTATCATAAAGAAAAAAGACTGGGAAATGTTGTATAAACAGTAGCTTTCCAGTTTTTCAACATATAAACATATAAACATATAAAATAGAAAAAATGAAACAGCTTTAACTTGTTTACCAGAGAATTAGACTGGAAAACCTCTTAGATAAAATGTCTACTAGAGCTAGCGGTAAAACAAGTGTAATTTTTCTAAATGCTCACTTTCTGAAATATGGTCAACAAGGAGTGATAAATGATTTTTTTTTTTTAATAGAATAGAAAGTGTAGAATGACTGTTTAAGGATTCAGTTTTAATGAATATTGAATCCTTAAAAATGTTGATATCTTTTTATGCGTTCAATATTGATTACGCAGTCACTACCTGTAGAACAGCAAAGTTTTAAAGTCCAAGTGATAACACAGTTAAGATATAAGCTCAGGTACAGAAAAATTGATACATTCAATTAATGTTTAGATATTTCATTACAAAATGTTTTAAACTGCACTTAGAATCAGTAATCTCAGTTAATATACCAGCAGGACATGTTTTGATGCTGAGGTTTAAAGAGAATTGGATGAATGATCTGGTAAAAATCACCAATGGAGTATCTGGAATGAGAGTATGTTGAAAGGGTAAAGCAGCCTTCAACAGCAGCTCTGCAGGTGCAAAGGTGTGTTTTCTTTCATAGCTCAAGACCTAGCTTATTCAGAATTGAGAAACTCCTTGGAAGCTGACAGGGCAAGAAGGCATGGTTTTTAGGACTAAAACACTGAGATCTACTAATTTTAATGTGTAATCAGAACCTATGTATTTCTAAGATATCTATAAGAAAGAAGCAAATTGTAAATGCAAAACTTATTTTGATAGTGGCCTTTTGGTTACAAGGCCTATAATCTATTTAATTTGGATCATAATGTACGTTTGCTTTATTTGCTAATCACACTTCCATTTCCATCTAGAAAAGTCTTAAAACAATGGAAAGTTAACATCTTTATTTAGGACAGGAGAAATGCCATTTGTCATTCTCTAACATTTAAATTTAAAATAGCCCAGGAATTTTATGCTAAAGATAGTTGTCTTAAACATGTTTACATTGAATCCTTATGGTTTTAAAAAGAGATATAGAAATAAGGCTATGTATAATAGAAGGACAGTCTGATTCTCATTGCTAGTGAAAATTAATCTTTTAAAGGAAGAGAACAGAAGATGCAAATTAAAAAAACCCAACCAAAAAAGTGAAACAAACAAAACCCTGCCAAAATTATTTGCTGATTGAAATAGTATATTAATTGAAATTGCATAAATTTATAATAGTTCTCTCTGGTTAATTATGCTTCACCATCAAGGACATAAACGTGTATGCATATTTTGGTTGATAAGGGTAGTAGTCTATTAAAAATACGGAAACTACTCCATAAAATGGCTTTTTGAAAGCTAAGTTAAGACAAACAGAATGAATTTCGCATTCTTTTCACATTTTAATAATTTTCCATACCAATAAAAATACATGCAGAGCAAGTATAAAATGCCCTCATCATGATAGTTTTGCAGTTATCATTCGGTAGTGGTAATCAGTTTATTACAGGAAAGAAATTAAGTCAGTTAAATGAAACAAAGCAGTTCTCTTTGTCATGTTTTCTCCAAGGAATCTTGCCCTGCAAAGCCTGCCAAATGCATGAGTTTTTCAACATGATGAGAAGGCACTAAATGCATTGACTATTGTAGTTCAAGGAGTTCCAAGGCTGTGGTGAACTGTCCTGTAAAACACAGAGGATGAATTCAGGCCTGAAAGACTAATTCATAGTCATGCATGAGTAGCACCTTCTTATTTAATGAAATGAAACTAAGATGTCCAAAAACAATTGCTAGGAAGTAGTACAGTAACAATGAGACAAAGGTTATTGATAGAAGTGTTTATGTCTGTGTGTTTTTTAATATTTTGAAAGTGATCCAGCATTGTTCTGAAAAATTCTTCCATTAGAAGGTATTTTAGGGCTGCTTTAACCATTGCAGGAAATGAGACTGGAAACTGCTTTTAGTTTTAAAAGTATTAAAAGTGAATGAATATGGAAATAGTGGTTCTCTAATATTTGCAAAAGTTGGAAAAGGTAAAAAGTCAAAGCCAACTTACTAAGCCCCAATAACTAGTGGTCCTTGCTCTTGTCTTTATATACTCAATAAAGAATGAATGGTCTGTCAGAAGGACTTTTCTTCTGATACAAAAATATTTTACTTCCTCAGGTCACCATACAAGCTGTGATTTTAAGGGAAGCCAATGCATTTATTGTCAAAGGAGATTTTCAGTTGAAAATCTGATAAAAACTGAAAAGAATTACTCTCAAGTGTTTAGGGACAAGAAAGTGTTTGTATAGCTAAATCGGAGTATAGTCTGAGAACAGTACATTGGAAGCATTTCACTTTTGTTATGTAGGTCAACAGAAAAGATAATCGAGGAGAATGCTTTAGAAAATTTGTTTCTTGGACACCGGTAAGATTTCAGCAGATCAGTTTCTGCAGCAAAACTATGCAGTATAAGCTGTGGAGATTTGTAATCTTTGACCTTGAGAATACGGATTCACACAAAGTCAGATGAAGGGATTTGTAAAAGAGTCATTAAATTGGTGACAAATGCCTGCAAGATAAATGTAGAAATAGTGAAGGAAAACAATGCTTGTGGAAAAGATAAAATAGAAAAGAATGGACTATTGTGTAATTAACAAGGGAAAATGTTATTCTTCTTTTTTTAGATTAAATGATTGTATCATTTACAAAAATATGAACTAATTCCAAAAATGAAAATGTTCATGCTTCAAAATTAGTTTGTAACTGTGATGCTGCAGTGGGGAGTGAGGACTGCTATTTCTTATAGATCAGGCCGGTCAGATGGTTAAAAAAATATATTTAATATGGTGACTGTTGTGGTTTCTAAATGTTCAGAGGTAGAAAATTTTGGGAATCCGCTATGTAAAGAATCAGTTGATTAGAAACTATTGTACTAGAGCCAAATTTTGCTATAGTGTGTGCTGGATGTAGGAGAACTGATTTTTCTGGCCCAATTCAACTAATTTAGTTCTTGTTCCAGTTATAGTTATGAATATATTTGGCTTCTGAACTTTCCAAACCAATTTAAGGGCCATTGATTCAAATTATCACTTGGATTGATGTATGTAGAGTTTTATAATGATAAGATATTGGCTCTTTTCAGTATTTCCATTTGCTTTTGCGGTTATCCAGTTTCTTCATAGTGTTACTGTCTGTCTGAATATTGTAAATGGTAGTGCTGTATTTTTTTGATAAGACTTGAGCATTCTGACAGATGTGGAGATGTTTTTGTAAGCAATATGACCTACCATGCCTGAACTAGATTTTTAAATGGCATAAATATTATTGTTTGTAGCTGTTATGCACGTTGACATGCTATACCTGCCCATTTTTCCAGATATTGATCTGTGCAAACATTGAAGTTGCCTAGAAATAGAAACATGTAGTAAATGATTCTACCACAGAACATTTCTGCTTTTTTCCATTTTCCTCTGTGTGAAATGCACGCAAGCTGAGGCCATTAATAATGTTGCGAGTTCAGACACTTAAAAGATCTAAAATGCCAAATTATAGTGCGATCTTAAACTGTTTGAGGAGCTCCCAAGCTGCATCTTGCCATTTCCTCTGGTCTGAACTCTGCCTTCTTCCCTCTGGTTCTCCATGAGGGGTGCAGGCTGAGGGCTGAATGGATGGCCAGAGCCCAGCAGACTTCTGGCTCGTGTTCTTCTCTCCCCTGGAAAAAAAGGGTAGCAGAAACTAGATGGTGGCAGCTGACAGTGGAAGAGTTAATTTGTCCTTCAGTACTCTTCCTCTGGCTCAGGTTAGAGTACTTCAAATAATTCCGGGTGACTGAAAGGAAAGTGCTGTTGCTTTGGCAGCAGCCTGCTACCTCCTCCTGAAGATCTGCAAGAAAATTGCTTCCAGTGCAAGATTGGTACTGTTAGAACTTGCATCTGATTGTCCTCAGCTAAGTAAGTGAAGACTGTTAACAGATTAAATGATGTACGTGTTGCACTGATGTCCCTTTGTTTCTACAGCCTCTGGTTTTGTTGGGCAAGGTTTTTAGTGTGCTGAGTCCAGTCCTTTTGTGAAGAAGCAGAAGATCCTTTGTTGTCCAGTCTCTGTCTCTCAACCGGTTTGGTGTGAGTGACCAGCACAGACCATAAGACTTTATCCAGCTGAATGAAAATTCTATTTTGGTCTGGTTTTTTAATTGGTTGTGTACCAAACATGCTACACCAAAGACTGCTATATGATTGTGGAAAGAACTGTGTTTTTGTGGATTCCTCCTTTTTTAAAAAGAACTGAGTCTTCAGGGTAGCTTGATATTCTTCTATTTTAATATGTCATACAATCAGGCATGGAATATTTAATGCATTTAGAGTGTTTTCATTTTCACTGGAAATTGAACTGATTTCAAACCAGTTGTTGCTGAAGATGTTTATTTTTTCTCTTTGGTGAGTAGATCAATCATTAACAGAGAATGATAAGGGGGGCCATTTGTTTTTCCCAGATGTATAGAGAGCTTTCCAGGAACACGTGAAGAACTGGATTGGATGTCTTTCAAGAAAATACATATATTGAAAACAGACTTCTTCTTTATATGTGACTGCCTTTCTTTGAGATTGCTAAAGTTTAAACACTTTGCCCGTGTGTCATATTTCTAATGGACTTACCATCATACACTGTATGGTTGCTGGGTCAGGCTCAGCTACTGGAAAAATGTGTATTTCCTGCCAAGTAATTTTTCAACAGAAACTACTGGGTATCGGGCAAGGTTTCACTGTATAGGGAAGCTATTCTTAGGAAAAAGATTTTTTTTTTTTTTGTGAGAAAACAGTGGGTGTCCCGAGATGTTATCTGAGACATTCTGATTCAATTCAGGACAAAAGTAACTGAATTTCTCTTCATACTCCTGTCCCCTTCACTGAATAATTAAAGATGTTCTTGAGATTTTTCAACTGTATGAAAATATTTGAAAAACAGGTATCAGTAAAAGAGCACTTAGCAGATGCAAAAAAAAAATTATATATATAAATTCGCTATTTCTATATTGCAAAAAGAGCAATTAAAGCAGCTGAATATCTATGGTTTCAGATTATAGGTGTCAAGATAAGAGTAGACAATATTCTTTTTTCTCTTTCCAGGAATCTAAGGAAATCTTAGTAACATGAACCAGTTATACTTGGTGTGACTGCCAGTAAAAAAATTCACTAACTTACATCAGTGCATTTTGGTTTGTGCTGTGCTTTTTTCTTTGATTAATCTATTTGTGTAACCAAATACCATCCAGTCACTACATTAGGTAGGAGCAAGCTGAAAACATTTGCATACTTGCAATTAATAACAAGGTCTTAAGAACTTTTGCTCTAAAATTCTTGTTTGCATTCTTCAGAAATGACCATCTAATTCCTAAGTTCTAAATTTTTTCCCATATATAAATGTTTTTTTGTAATATTTATTTCTAGTATGTTTATTTATGTTTTCCAATGAAGCTTGAGTGAGACTTTTTCTGCTACTTACAGACAGTGTCTCTTTTTTTTTTTTACTTTAATTGCTTGTGTATATATACACACACTATTGCACAATTTACCATAAGCAAAATGCAAATGTCTGGTATATAGTAGGAAAGATCACAGTACAACAGAACAGATGGTTCCTGGTGGAAGAACAATCAGAGCTTAGGTGACAAGCAAGTTCCTCCTTTGCTGAAAAATGGACATGACCTTTGTTTTAAAGAAGTTAACTTGGTTATGCTTTTAAAGGGAATAACAGCCTTAAATGCATCAAACTTGAAACATGTTAGAAAATTGTGTAGTTGTAATCTATCTTGGAGAAAATATTGTGTTATTCTCAGGTTGATGCCGGGTGCTAACAATGAAATCAACCCTGTATACAGAGGCCACAGAGATGGCTGTCCTGAAAAAGCCTCTACTGGCATTCTTCTCAGCCCAGAAACTTTAAAGTATTTGGTGAGGAATTGCTGATGCCAAGTTTCTTTAGCTATTGAGGGGGATAAGGAAATAGGAGATAGTAGAGGATAATCCATGTTCTGTACGCATGCTTTTAGTACTTACGCCCTTAACTGAAGAATCCATCAAAATAAGCTACTAGAAGATTACTGTGTGGTGAGTAGTGCTGAATCCAGTACAAGAACCTCTTGTTTTTTCAGCTCAGATAGATTTCTGTGTCTCATCTAGGGTGGGAGAGGAAAAAAAAGCAAAGTATTAGCTGAGGAATTAGTCTGCTGTTTAAAAAGGGATTATGCTAATTTGAGATAATAGGCATAGAAAATTTTTCGTTTCATTTCAGTTAAAAGAAATCAGTGCTTTTCCTTCTGTATATAAAGCTGCTAGAAACTGGAGCCATTTTCTTGTGTCTTTTTTTGAAAAAACTAATAACCTGGGTCACTGGACATTGTGATTTCTTTCAGTGTAGTGGTTACATACAAGCATTGAGCAAAGTAGTTAAAACACTTCTTTTAGTGCAAATAGACTTAGTTTTGAAAACTTGCATCCTGAAGTCTTCTCCTTGAATGTTTCAGTTAATTTTGTTTCAAGCACTCCTTGTTTCTGTAGTTCCAGAGTCGCATTACCTTGTGAAGCATCCAGACATCTTTGCAATTCCTGTGTTCCAGGCACTCTGTAACCCTTCATTTGCAATACAGATTAGGCAGTCAGTGCTATACGACGCTGTCAAGTTAACTTTAACAAATTTCAAGCCACTTGTTAGTTCCTAGGGAACAGTGTGATACGTGGTCCTCTAGTTGGTTTAAGTGCACACACCATTTGAGGACAATCCTAACAAGCAATAATGGAAGAAAGACTGAAAGGGTGACTTTGCAAAGGGAGCAAAAACACAAATCTTCAAGGCTACAAGATTTTAATGAACCCAAGACTTGTATTTTAATGAGGTGTAAAAAAGAGGGTAAGATTTTTGTCCTTTTAAGCACTTAACTTCTGCAGAGTTCTCACAGAACATTTTTATCCTCCTGAGAATGTGAATAATGTAAAATCCCCAGTAAGTAGAGCTCTTCATCTTGGCATCTTTGCACAATGTGAAAAATGATCTTTTTGAGTTTCCATGAATCAGAAATCATAATTTATAATAGTGATCACTGTAATAAATTTTCCTCAAGTATTTAATGTCATAATTCTCCTTTGAAAATTAGATAAATGAGTGGGAGGATTCTTCTTGATGTTGAAATACATCCTTGCTTAATAGTTTTTGTTGTGTGTTTGGATGCCTTAATTCTTGACTATTCAGAGATTTTCATCATTTAACAGAAATATATAGTCTGTGAGTTTCTAAAAGGATAGCTCATTATTTCCTTGAAGTCATTTTAGTTTCCAAGCAACAAAGTCCTGTCTGAAATGTCAAAGTGCTGTTTTGAGTAATGGTTGAACGTAATATGTCCAAATGAACTGGGTTTATATCTATTTCTCTGATGATAAATTTGACAATCAATAAAGTAATCACTATTTGCTCATAATCTCTGTCATGAGGTTTAGACTAGACCAGAAATTATTATCTCCCATTAAGCTAAGCTTCACTGCATTGTTATATGAAAGCTGGTTTTATTGTTTCATGGTTTTTGGCATTGCTTCACTCGTAGTTTAAGTATTTCGATCATTGGATTTTAGAAGTCTGTGTATGCCTCAGTTTGTCCCAGTGGTCTTGGTTGCAGGAGCTCTTGGTTTGACAAAGAGCTGTTGAAACAAGATTGTTGCTTGAAATGTAAATATGGGGAGTTATGCTTTTTTTAAAGTAAGATTAGCAAAGGAGTGTAACTGAAGATCCAATTGCATATCCACAAGGTACTAAAGTAGTTATAGTACTTTAGAAAAGCTTGGAATATCTGATCAAATTCACGGGAAAGAAAATTTGGAAAATCCTAACTATTCTGCATATTTAATTATCTGTATTTGTCACCTGTTTTCTAGTATGTATACAGTTTCTGAATTTTAGACACTGTTTATATGTTTTCTTCAGGGATAGTGCAGCTTTTCTTTGTAATTTTCTGTATTTACGTATTTCCGAGTCTACTGTTGCAGAACAAGGCTGTGACAGTTCCTGTCGTAATACATCCCAAATTAAATTGAGCTGTAATACTTTCTTGTGCAGCATTTTCCAGGCTTTATTGTTAGAAAATGTAATTTGACAGAGGACAATTTAAAAAATAATAAAGCCAATTAATGCTTTAAAGCTTCAAGAATTATTTAGGTTTTCTGTTAGACAAGTATTTTAATATCACAACCTCCAGAAGTAAATATTTTAAAGCATTTAGAATTAAGTCTTAAGCTGTGTGAAAGTTTGAATTAATTTAAGAATGTATCTCTGGCAGTTTTACAGATGTGTAAGTATTACAGGGTTCACAAGAACTTATTGTTGCATAAACTTTAAAAATGCCCACTTTTTGTTTCATTAATACTAAGCAGTAAAAACTCTATCTGTGAGAGCAGGTTCTGTGGTAGGAAATCAAATGAGCTTTTTGATTTTTCCCATTTATTTACAATTTTTAAAATAAGCTTATGAATAAAGTAAGAACTTTGTAATTCTACAACCAGAGTTACACATGTAGTTGCTGTTACTTTTACAAAGCTTTCCTCTACATTATTCTTGAGTAAATAACATAGGTGAGCTAAGTTCAGTTTGGGCTAAACACCTGCTAAATTGTTAGAAATCATAGTAATGATGAGATGAGACAATAGGATTGTTTTTTCTACAGGGTGTGCTTTTATCTCTTGGCCCCTTTGTCTCCAAACGTCTTTCTTCCAAGCAGTCAAACAATTCCAACTGTGTCATCAGGCCATCAGGCACTTCTGTGGCTGACTCATAAGCCAAGATCCAACCAGGCAGTCCTGAAGCTGGTGTCCTTACTTTGGCACTTAGAATGGTATGTAGGTTGTATAAGTACCTATAGGAACAGCTAGAATACGCGAGCAGTAGAGTTGTGACATCAACTTGTTGCTTATAAATCATACAGAGGTAATGTACAGAAATAGAAGAAGGTCAAGGAAAATGGGAACAGTTATTTAGGCAGAGTGGTTATTCAGACTGATTTGTGGGATTTTCAGAAGGAGTCTTCAGACTTGGGAGAAATTCAAGAAAAAGGACCTGAGGATCACAACAGTATCGTGAAAATGTGTCTGGAGTTTACATGTTAGAAAAGCCTGAAAGGTACTTTTCCATTCTTCCTCTTCTCTCTGCTGGGCAATTAAGGTACTAGTCGGGTAGTACATGCTGGACCATGGCGATAGTGGGAAAGTGGAACACATGACAATATAAGTTTCCTTTGGCATAGATCAAGCTAAACTCATGTCAGATATGGTAAAAACAGGTAAGAAGTGAGGCATCTTAGAGTTGATTAGAGAAAAACAAGAGCAGAACAAGATAATGCCACAGTCACCATGTTGGCTGAGATTAGGTGATAGAGAAACATTGTGGTTTATGGCTGTTGTGAGCTTTCAGGTAGAAAGGACTCTTTGGTGGACAATCTCCACTGCAGTCCCAGAACTATTAACTAGGGATTGGTTCTGGCAGGCTGACAAGATCTCTAGACTGAGAAGCAGAAGACTAGAAAAAACTTGTCTAATCATCCTGCCTATAAAATCATAAATAAAGAGGAATGTCAGTTATACTAGGTGAAATCAGAGGGTATGAGGGAATATAATATGCTAACAAGGGTAGAGATAGTGGTACTGGTAAATGCATAGCAAGTAATCAGGTACTAAAGTAGTAAAATGTTTTTAAATCGGGTGTGGTTGGTGGGAAACAGCCGGATACCTGCTTAGCAGTGGACAAGACAGGAAAACAAAATAAACAAGCTATGATGATTGACACTATCTGTGAAATAAGCAGTTGTGCAGGTGAAAGAAATGTGATGGAAGATTTGTGACTGGAAAATAAAAACTGGAAATGTTCTTGCTGGAAAACATAGATAAAGGGAAAATTGGTGCAGTGTGTTACTGATATGAAAACCTGGGAGAAAGTGAGTTGAAATAGCATGAATAAAATGCTGTCTATGAGTCAAGACTGTTTTGAGGAAGATATTTTATTGGGGCCAGCAGTATTAGCAATATTAGGTTTGGATATGAGTAGGCCTATCCTCAGTGTTTTTGAGGTGAGAGGTCCAGATGAAATTAAATAGTTGCTGCACAAGCAAAAAGGTCTTTTGCTGTTTCCAAGAAGTTTTTGATAAGTAATTAGTATCTTGCTTTTTTCAAAGGACAGGCATTTGGGGCTTTTTTGTTTGATTTGGGGGTGAATTTTTCCCTAAATAAGCTTGAATCAGGAGATCCTTCAAGTGAAATGTATGGGAAAAATATTTGCATATAGTTACAGGTTTACATAGTAAGGGGCATTTTTTAAATAAGTAAACTATTTTATCTGGAATAAACAGATTAAAAATAGAAAGAACGATGTTAAAGTCTGCCATTTATTTACCTCCGATGCAAAAGGGACATGAAGATTATATTCTAACAAACAGGACAAAATCTTGTGGGAGGGACTTCAGACCAGTTGGATGAATAACAAATTTAAAAGCTGTACTGTAAGTAGATTGAAAAATCAAATGGCATTATGTCGTAGAAAATGACAACTCTGAGAAACCTTGAGGGTATAATAGTATTTTCAGAGATTAAATACAGAGATAGGGACTGGCTAAAAAGAAAAAAAGATCTAACTCTGTCAGCCACTGAAGATAATGGAGTGGATGAAGAGACTGAAATTCAGTCAGACTCAAAAATCAAAGCTGATATTTTATCATCAGGGCCACTTAGTGATGTTACATGTACGTTGAACATAGAAGCAAAGCAAGGATGTCCAGTGGCAATGAATGTATGGGAATGACATCCACAGTGGGAAAAATCCTTTACAAACTTCATGTACTTTAATCATAAACTTCAACCAGCTGATTTTGATTAGGAAAATGATTAGACTGAGGTTGGTTAGTAAAGTAATAAAAATACTAATGTGATCATTTTAAATTAACATCCCAAACAGGCAGTACCTATTGTACTGCTTAAGCTCGTGCCAGAGTATGAGGTGGGGAGAAGGAATTATAGTTTCAAGAATGACTTTTCCTGACTTCATGTGGCAATAGTGTGATCTTTGCTAACGATATAAAATTCCATCAAAACTAACTGGTTTTGTTGTTTCCAGACTGGATTAATTGTATCTCTCTACTGTGATTTTTAACTTAAGGACCTGTTATCTGTGACAGCTCAAGCCTTGGGAAAAGGGTGTGTTACATGGTGGGAGAGAGACCTGTTAAGTTAAATGTTTTTAAATGTTGCATATGGAAGAACTGATGTATCATTTAGAGTTTTGAATTTTAGTTAGTTTCTGCTGTATTTCTTTTTAACAACTTCTAAGGCAGGAGTTTGAGTCTCGGGTTAAACTAAGGCACAAAATCTTACATCTGACTGTTGCAAGTTTTTTGTATTTACATAGGGTTTTTATTACATGGTATTTATGTTGAAGGTTATTAATGAAAAAGAATGCTCACTTGGCAGTGCTCTCTTGTTGATTGTATTGATTTATTGTTCTATGATTAGATATCGACTGTGCAATAATGTTAGGATTCTCATTTTCTTGCCACTATACAACCCAAATTTTATCTCTTCAAGCATAATTCAGAAACATAGAATTCAATTTTTTAATAACTTATTTTCTATACTTCATTATTAGGATGAACTGTCAGAGCTTTTTTTTTAACCTATTAGAGAGTGCATAAACCATGGATTTTAATGGCTTCTAAATTCATTGCCACTTACTCTTTTAAAGGAATATATAATATTCATATATTCTACCTACACTTTCAGTTTTTGTTAGAACTCTGAACAGAGTACTTGTTTTGGGAAGAGGGAGAATTCTACTTGTTAAGTCAGATTCTCCTACAGCATGTCACTTACATAAGGCTTTTCTGCTTGTGAAGTGCAAAAAAGGTATGGCCACAAATTTTCCAATAAAATACATTGCTTTTAAAAAAAATTTTCTTTGAATTTCAGTTTTTCTTTTGCAACAATAGAAATTTAAAAAGGGGGGGGCAAAAAGCTAAAACAAGAACAAAACATTTTGATTGACTTAAAACGTTTTTTGCCTTCCATCTCCTGGTCTCCTCAAAAAAATTGTTCTGCAGGATGTATTTAGGATTTTCTGGCTTTGCTGAGGCTTAGAGTGGTTATTATTTTTAAATTTTTCAACTTTATTTTACTACTTTGTCTGGTCTCATAAAATAATTCCCCAAGGAATTGGATGATTTTTCAGTTTAATTTTTGTTGCAACAGAGTGTAGAAAAATGTGCTTCTGCATAGCACTAGAACATTTCAGCAGAACTAAACCAACAAAATATCATTTTTTATGTAGTTTGTATTCAAGTCTGTAATTAAATAATATTACTTTAAAAGTTTTATTTTAATCTAACTCCTTTTGGATTGCCTGAAACTGCTTAAAGGAATGTGATTTTGTTAGTCTGTCTTTTTCCTTACTACAAATACACCTTAGCCATTTTCTTACCATAGGTTTCTGGATAATCTTGAGGAATAGATCTCTGGAGATAATTTTATTAAAAAGAATGTGAATAAGATTGAATATTTTAAATATTAGTATTTAAAATTGGGAGGTTAAGCATGGATTTAAAGCCTCAATTATTGCTGCGCGTTCTGATTTTTTTCCTCATTAGAAGACTGAAGCCAGTTAGTAAATCCCATAAACATCAATAGCAGTTACAAGATGCTTAGCAGTTTAAATCATGTAATTGATTTTATACAGCTATCATTAGCATTATTAATATAGATTGGGTAGCCAACAGTTGAATTTAGAAAGAGAGAGAGAGAGGGAAGTGATCCTGTACATTTTTTCCCTTTGCTTGGGAATCTTTACATTCACTTACAGAAGGCTGAGAAAATTCTGACAACTTGTCTAGCTCCATCTATAAGTCTTAGACTGAGTTATAAGCAAGTCTTTGGTAAGTGAATCATGTGAAAACAAGTAGCTTAATATTCTTTTATTTATACCTCTGGCCTTATATTTGCTACTTTAGTGACGACTGGCATTTGAAGAGAGTTTCTCTCTTATCTTAAAATTCCCAACCAACTTTCTGGCTATAGCCTCCTTTAATACTGTATTTCTCTTGCTATTGAATTTTGATTTAAATAACTTCTGATGCCTAAAAGAAGATTCAGGGAGAAAAAACTCCGAGGCAAATTAATTTTGAAGGTTTGATAAGGAAAGGATTTAATTTGTACCTAGGCATAAAGTTACAAGATGTGCAGGTGCCCCTCTGTTACCCATGTTACAATTTATAATACTGCTTGTCCAATCTGAGGTTCTCCCACCCTTTGGCTTTTGCCCTGGTCCACCCTCAGTCACGCCCCTTGGGAATTGGGGCTGGGGACTCTGAGACGCCTTCTTCATCAATCTTCATCTTCTTTGGGGCACAGGGGGCACACATTCACCCAGTTTTTGACTGTGTTCTTGCGGTTCAGGCCAGGATTAGATGTCCTCAAACAGGAGACCTATCTTAAAGAGAGACTAAACATTTCTACTGGAATTCAGGGGATATTGATATGGGGAATCGGGGTAAGAGGGTTGGGGAATGTGTGTAGTTACTATGCTAAGGGTAAGGGAATGAGTGCTGCTGCTTCTAAATCTACTTCTACTATATAACTACTTATAAAACTTATAAAAATTAGAAAAATCAAAAAACCAGATGGACCTTAAGGCATCACTTCATAGTGGGTTTTCAGAGAAAAACTTAGTGGTGCAGTTTGCTATGTGAAAGTTACCATTCTCTTTCAAAGGGCTTCAGAACAAAACATTTCAACAATCCAAAGCTCCACCAAAAGAAAAATAAATAGCCTGAATTGAATTGTATGCCAAGTCACAATAATTTATTCTGTATTAGAATTGTGTTTCCAAAACCATGGTCCACTATAATATGTTTGTCTTTTTAATAAGAAATGTCATGCCTAAAGTACATCAATTTTATTGTAGGAGAAAACTAGCTAAAGGATTGAAATGCATTAGGCAAAGTCACTTTAATATATGATGCAGTTTAACTCTGCAAGTATATTTGTTTGACATTGTAAATTTGATTCTTATTCCTGTTACATACACTTTGAAATTGGAATATCTTCAAAGTTTTTTTTATCTATTATTGCCTGTGATAAAGGGTTTTTACATAAATGTTTATTATATTTTCTTACGTGGGGTAATAAAAAGGCTTGTAGCATATTATGGTGTAAGTTTACTGGCATTTAGTGTTATCTTGATTATAATTTCTCCAGTATGTAAAGATTGCCTAAAATTTGTAATGCTTTGAATTTATGGGATTTTTTTAGGTTGATTAAATCCAAGTAAATACTAAATCAGGATATACTTTGCATTTACAGGCACTTGCAGACCAGTTTGAAAATGCGAGTACGTCGGCATCTGAACGCATGAAGGTTTTCTACTGTTGTCAGGTGCCTCCACGTTGGGCCATACAGGTGTGAAACAATCTCATTTCAAGCTTTTCTTAAAAGTCTATGGTGCTTATTTTTAATACTGCATCACTCCAAAGTCAAGAGAGCATGATATGACCTTGAGTTGAAATACTGTAGAAATAAAGACATAACCTAACCCACACCAACTTTTTCTGGAGAGAAATCAAGTTGTACAGTGTTTTGCTTTCAGATGTCTTGTTCTGTCATGCACAGAAGTAATTGATTGTTAGTGCAATTCTTCTTTACTTTCCTCTTCCCTCCAATAAATAATAGACTAAAACTTACAACCTTCCAACATGTCTCCTATTAAAATAATCTTGCCACTGCCTTACTATTTATTACTGGTTTACTAATGATAGTGTTACTTTTATCTTTGTTTCTTTTAAAGTTCACTTCGGGAAGTGGATCATGGTGAAAGAAACCAAATTTAGGAGTCAATAGTACACTGAAGAACAACTTGAGTTGTTCTTTTTTTTTTTTTTTTGAGACATTCCCCTTTTTACTAGTGCTGACAGGATTTTTTTTACCCATAACTACATTGTTTATCTTGACTTTCTAGAACAGAAATCTACACAATAAAGTCTTATCTGATGATTCTGTATTTAACAAACTCAAGAAAACTGTTTACATTTCATACCTTCAAAGGTATTCATGTTGTTTACTTTTAATGGTGTTTTATTCAGTTTTGATTTCTAATCTCAACACATGTTGTTTTAACCAATCGTATCTTCTCCAAGCATTCTCAAGTTATTCTACATAACCTTTCAACAGGCACTTCCAATAAAACTATCAAATGTGGTTTTCATTTCCAGTTGTCGGAGTGGCATTTTCAATGCAAACCAGTTTTCCAAGCCCAAGATAGAAATGCTAAAATAGGGATTTATAGTGAAAGATGGTTGCAGTCTTCTAGTCATAGTAATGAAGACACATTGCCTATATATATTTTACCAAATTTAACTCTGAGTAGATTTAATTAAACATTACTGAGATTTAGTTCTAGACACTAAGAAATGTTGGTTTTTCCTAAGTGATTAATGTCAAGCTAACAAGCAGGTTTTCAGAGTTTGTTACATATTTACATCAAAGAGGTATAACCAGTTGGGTTTTGTTTGTTTTTTTTTTTAATACCAGTTACTATTCCCCTATAGTAACTCCTTGGATTTGTAACAGATGCTGAACCAAGTCAATAAAGAGAGGTCCATTGCATCTGTGGAGAATTTCAGAGAATTCATTCAGGATCGCCAAAACCACTGCGAGGTTAACTGTATGGGATCTCACAGCATAGATAGCTGCCCTTATACAGGACACTCCCATTTATTTTTGCAAACCTAATTGTATATCTGTCATACATTGTAAATAAACTACCCTTTCTTCAAAAGTGAAAACTTATTTGCAATTTTAATCTCCTCTTTAAAAATAAAGACCAAAGACAACTTTTCTAAGTCATGAAATCATGCCTTATTTGTTTTTAAATTGAAAAGATAACTCATTTATTTTCATAAGTACACTGAAATAATTGCTGAATTTGAAATAACAAAGAGGCTGGCTTAACTGTGGGGAAAATTCAACTAGGGAGTTGAACCTGAAGTCAAATACAATATTGCTTTGGCTAAAAACTAACACCCTTTGGCAGTAGCTGCTTGGGACAGAGATTTCTCACAAGTACTGAACAAAATTGTTTCAGAGCCTTTCTCTCTTTTTCCACAGGTATATATTACTATGACAAAGCATTGCTAGAAGTGGCTTTAGTTCCCTACTTCAGCCTCTGTTTCCCACCCTTAGCATTCCCAGCATCCTGCAGCAGCTGTTCTCCAGCCACATGGGCCGTGTGCCTCATTTAAGGGCTGGAAATTCATCTCTGTCAATTCATTCTTGCCATGCCCATTTCCATTTTTGTGTTATATTGTTAAATTGTTCAAATCACAATTATTATTCAATTGGTGGGGGGTTTTTGAAGGTTCCAGCTGAGGTTCCAGCTGAGGTTCCAGCTTGAAGTTTAATTGTTCTTTTGGGCAGAAGAGTATAATTCCGTATTATCCGTTTGCTCCTTGCTGTTGATGTCAGAAATGCCTCTAACGACTTTTTAAAATGTAAATAGTATTTACTTACCTATTTTCAGTTACCTGGAATGTCTTATCTTTCAGCGTCAGCTTGCAAGTTTACTCTTTGACCTGGGATGCACCAGCTCTGCCTTACAAATATTTGAGGAACTGGAAATGTGGGAAGATGCAGTAATCTGCTATGAAAGAGCAGGACAACATGGAAAGGTAAGAAAAATGTTTTATACAGCTGAGATCCTGTCTTGAAATAGCATCTGAAGGAGGAAGGACTGTCTGGCTTTAGCTGTCACTAATGACACTCCTACAAGGGTATCATGAGCAAAGTGTGCTTAGGAAAAGTAGACAAATGGTATATGAACTTGTCATAACCGGTGGATGCCAAAAAAACTATTTGGAGTAATAACCACATGAAACAGAAGTTGGTAAATAAGAAATAAATTGAGAAGCAAGAAGACTGTGATAGTGATTCTTGAAAATGTTTAAGGACAATTAAATTAAGTATTACCAATAGACAGTAAGGTGTAGTGTGGGCATTTCAGGAAGGCTGTAACTGTCATTCATGATGGGATCTTGAAACTTTGGCTGAAGAGGATATTAATTTTCTTTCCTACTCGATTTCAAACTGTTAACTGTAGTTTTTAAAAACAGTTTAAATAGAATAACATCAGTGCTTGATGTATTTAATTACTTTATGTTAATATGTTCAAATTACAGAATCAAACATTTGGGAAAAGAGTTAAAAGGCTTTATTTTGATAAGTCTGTTTTGATGTTGTCCTGAACTTTTCCATCATTTCTTTAACACTGCTACCACTATGTGTGATCAGAGCCAAACAAAGACAAGGTAAAGCCAGCACCTCACTCTAAGTGTCAGTGCCATAACTGTTTAAAAATGCTGGTAGCAGGCTGTATCAGCCTTCTTATTGTTGATTATTTTTCTGATACTATTAGAACAATGGTAGGAAGATTCTGGAAAATAATACCTGGAAGCAATGCCTACTTGTATGTAACTTTAGCTGTGTTCTCTTTCTGGTACAACCTCTCACACAGAAAGGCTGTAACATGAATTTAAGCTATCAAGCAACATTTTCAGAATTCATATAGATTTCAGAAATATTCAGTTTCAGACAAAAATATGGTGGGTTTTTTTTCCGTTCTTTCTCCCTGTTTGGTATATGGTAGCATTAAATATATGAATGTATGTGTGCCTTTATGACACCATAAGCACAAAGACTATGCTTAACATAAGTTTAATGAATAGAGAGAGATAAAAAAAGCAGAGTATCTCATACTTACATGTTTTTTCTAATTGTCATGTATCAAAGCCTAGATTTTGGTCATCACTGACAGATATGTCTTGCTGGCAAATTCTGTGTCACATTATGCATGCCTTGGGGATAGTATGTTAATATCACAATCTTTTCAGTACAGTGGAGAAATAGAGGTCAATATTTTCCATTTCCTGGAAATGCATTCTGTCCCAGTTACATTCACAAACTGCCCTTAGGGAGTTATGAAAATGGCACTCAGAGAATAGGACAGGATATCTGACACAGGAAACTGCTTAGAAATGCTTTCAAAATGAGGGATTGTGCTGTGCTTTGAAAAACAGAAAATGCTATGTAAGTACTAAATAACAGAAGTGCTGGAAGAAAGGGAGCTTCAAACCAAAAAAGACAGCGAATTAGAAACATGTAGCTGTGCACCAAGGAGAGTTTTGTGAGAGACTATTTGTGCTTCTTGTTCAAAAACATTCAGAGGGTGAACTGCTTATATTTATCAAAAATGTTTTTATGTTTTTAAATGTGGTAGTTTTTCTTGTAGGAATGCATGAAAATCTACTAGAGCAGTATGTTGGTCAATGGACGTTCATATCATTAATGAGCTTAGCATATATCTACCCAAAAGAACAAACTCTATTTAATAAACTTCTGTATGTTTTTCACTCACAAATTCTTTTATGTAGGAAACCTGAATTTAAATACTGAAACATCTAATAAAACATTCAGATATCAACAATATCAATGTGTTTGATGAGTACTTACACGTCCAAGTAATATCTTCTTTCCTTCTACTTTTGAATTATCCACTGATAAAGAAACAGAGCAAATATATAAGACCATGTGAAGCTCCACATGATGCAGTTGGAAAATACATAATTCATTTGGTTATAACAGGGCCCTGTAGCAGTACAAATTTTGCAGAGTAAGATGTCGCTCATGTTTAGCAAACTTTTTTGTGGATTTGTTACTGTTACTAGATATGGCTCTATATTCACTCGTTTCATAACCTGAACAAAATTAGAAGGAACTAATATTATGAGTCAACAGAAGAGTAACAGAGTGCCAAGGGATGAGTGAAACAGGGCACAGAAAAAAAACTAAAAAAGAATTATAAAATTTGAATGTACAGTATGTTGATAGTTGCTGTGGCTTTCTCATTGTTTACTCATTGTATTCTGCTAGCAGACTTGTTGCAAAAGGAGACATCTCCATGTGTGTAGTGAGGATTGGTGTTGAAAAGTGTCCCTCTTCCTTCTTTTAGTTGTGAGGGGGACCCAGAGATTTCCAGAGTATTATTAACATTATACAACTTTATTTGGTTAAGGTGTAAGAGATCTCTTCCACCTCACTGGAAATGGATAATACACTGAAAACAGTACTATTTCCCTGCTAAAGAAAGGGTGAACCAGAAATGTGAATTTTCAGTTCTTCCGTTTGAAGTGAGGTCTTTGTCCCTGGCAAGAACTCTATTGCATGATAGCTGCTGACCTTTGATAGATGCATGAGATCTGCCTTTTTTCATCAGCTGGGTATTCCATCTTACAACACTATTTTCAGCCCTATCCCAGTTCCTTCATCTCATCAGAGTATACATCATGATGTGCAGTCTGGTTTTAGACCAACATACTCCGGCAATCCACGTTCTACAGGGTTATTTTTCTTGTTATGACATAACACACATAATCTCAAAACATTTGGGTGAGGAAACACAATATGGCAAGATCTCAGAAGCTCACCTTTAAATTCAGGAATGGCTTCCCAGATGTGAAGTTAGTACTATTAGTGCATGAGCTCTTCAAGAACTTGAATTCATTTCCACTACATATCATAACAGTCAAAGAAGGCAGGTGTGCATTCCTCTATGTGGCTACAAAGCTAAGAAAGAAGAGTAAATGTCTCGCCCAAGGTCATGCATGAAGCTACAGGGAAGATAAAATGAAAACCAAAGAACTTTCCTTTTCTGTCGCTACCTTTATCCATGCTCATCTTTCTGCTTCTTCATGCTACTGCTCTGGTAACCAACTAAACAATGCACAAGCAGAAAAAATGAAAGCTTTTTAGGAAATACTTAGAACTAGCAAAGGAATGAATTGACAAATAATAGAACTGGTAGATCTGTGAAGAATGAGACTAGGAGAGTCTTTTAGGAAACAAATAAAATAAAAGCACGTGGATGGGATGGCAAGTGGAAGTTTATGGTTGGGAAGCCAAATGCAGGATGAATCTTGAACTTGGTTTCCAGGAGTCTGTGTAGTGAGTAATAAAAAGGCACCACCTTTTATTTAAACTAGACCCCTCTTCAGTGAGTGGAGATTTTTGTGAAGCATTGGCAGTTCAATTCCCATGCCAACCATAGTAGTCCAGAAGGCAAGATAAGCGCCTAAATCTTTCTCATATTTAAATCAACGTGACTTTTGAACTAAGCATTGAATCCCATCCATTCTGGTGCAGACTGTTCTGTAAAAGCAGTATTATAAATACATCTTCATAGTTTCATTTTAGGTATGTTTTAATGGATAAGTTTTGTATCAAGTCTTATTAAATTTAGATATAACTTTTAGTTATAAAATATGCCAATTAATCATTAATACATGTTTAATGGATAAGAATAAATTGCTATATTTCTTTTTATGTATATTGTGTGAACTGTGTGGAAAGTGTTTCTTGATAATATTTGTTGTTAAGATTTGTTTTTGTAGAAGCAGGGTTCCTATCAAAGATCAAATGTGCTTTTTTGAAAATAGTTTACTACAAAGTTAGGATATAAAGGAATTTATTTTTTTTTCACAAAAACCTAAACAGAATGAACCTGTTTTTAAAGTATTATCTGTTCTTGCAGGAGACAAATGTTTTTATAGTACAGGGTTTTGTTTTGTTGTGTTTTTTTTTTTTAGTTTGTAGTTATGAACTTTGTACTAGCCTTTAAAGATTTAAGTAATAAAAATGTTTGCAACATGCCAGAGAGGTGATCAGATAGCTAATCAGACGAAGAAAAAGTCAGACTTCTGCTTATTTAATTCTCTGTTTTATCTGTGTGCTGAAATATTTATGTTGGCAATGAGTTTTTGTAAGCTTAGACCAGAACATGACATGTTTATGCTCTTAAATGTGAAATACCATTAGTGAATGATTGTGTTTCCAGTCTAGGCATTGCCACAGAATAGCAACCTGAGCTTAGGAGTGCTCTGCAGAGGAAGTGGCAAAGAAGCAGCCTGCAATGCACTTTTCACCTTGTATCTCCTGTTTACACAGCAACATTTCGTTCTTCTTTCTTTATCTGAAGGGGAAACAAATCCACCTTATCCTTTGGTGCCTAATGTGATTATTGCAATTATAAAGCACACAGCTCTCTCTGCTCTAGGAAAAAAAATAATCTGTAGGTCTGTTATTAATATGTCATAGCAACTAATGGAGGCAGGTAAGAGGGAGTACACTGCACTTTAACCAGTTCCCTGGAAGTGTTCAAGGCCAGGCTGGATGGGGCTCTGATCAGCCTGGTCTAGTGTAAGGTGTCCCTGCCCATGGCAAGGGAGTTGGAACTAGATGATCTTTGAGGTCCCTTCTGACCCAAACCATTCTATGATTCTGTAAGTACAGTCTTCTAGTTAGAGGAGATTTTTCTAGAGCTTTGACTGGGCTAATTTTAAACATTAAGTAATAGTTTTTTTGGCTTTCTTAAAAGTGCTTGCCATCAAGTTATTTTCCTAATAATCAACCACCAATTTTCTCCTTAATGGGATTCCGTTTTTGCTAGTTTTAAGATTCTTTTAAGAATCTGAACAATACATCCCTTCTTCGCATTTGTGCACTTCAAATATTTGTAGGCTTTACTGTTACTTTATTTAACAAAAGTAGCAGTAAGAATGAGAATGAGATGCTAAAATTACTATGCATTAAATATTTCAAAACAAAGTAAAAAAACGGGCATTTTTCTAAAGATGATTTTCGTACAGGTTTGATGAATTTTACCAATTGGAGTAAGAGATTTTGCTTCTCTAGAGTTCTTCTGAAGGTCAAAGAAAGCAATTCTTACAGAAACAAGAAATGCAGTAATAATTTATATGCAGAGATGATGTCAAGTTTCCTTTTAGATAAACTAGATATGATAGAAGAATGACTCGTGTTACACTGTTGAACTTTAATTCTGTGGTAGGCTGTGTTGGATCCTTCTTGGTTTAGGTGTTTCAAGTAGATCTTTTCTAATAGAAAAATTATACTGATCTTAATTATGTATGTTACATTTTTGCAGCAGGGGACTGAGGTAAGAGTTCAATCTAGACAACAGATCATCTGTCCCAGTGTATTTGTGTTTTCAAAAAGCCACAGAAAGCAGATTGTCTCTTGTTTAAAAGAGAAACAATAATTTTATTGTTAAAGCGAGATGGTGACCCTGAGATAAAGAGCTTTTGAAAGTTAGTTATAGCAGATAATCGATGTCTGGGAGACACAGCTTGTGTCTTCTTTTCCATAATGTTGTATATATATTGAATATATTTTATCTCAAACTAGATAAATCTATAACTACATGAATTTATAACTTCTGCATCTTGTGTAAAAGAGTAGCATTTCTACAACCAACAGTATGAAAGTGGATTTGTCTTTAGATGTAATAGAATGGAAATCACTATTTTCAGAAAGGTGCAATTAGAGAAAAGGGAATGAGAGTCATTGCAAGAGTACTCATTAGGGAATGAAAAAACCACAAATTATAAACTATTAGGATTGCAGATACCTTAATGGTGCTGATACTGCATTGCTATGAAGTAGGTGTAGGTTTGATGTCCAGGACTGATGTTTGCTCTTGGGACAGAATACATACCTAAGATGTAAAAAGAGGAGAAAGCTGCTGCTTTTTTTTTTTATGGTTTACTTTGCCTTGGTGTGTTAAACAAAAGCCATCATAATATGTTGATGTTGAAGTGGTTTTTTGTTGTTTTTTTTTAAAAAAATCAGTTTGGAACCAAATTCTATCTAGGCTTCATGTTTGATGCTGTGTTGGATGAAGATACTATTTCCTCACTAGCCCTACTTCTTAGTCTTCAACTGATGATTGCACGGTGCTAAAGCACTATCGACTCAGGTAGGTAAGTAACTGAAAATAAATAATCTCATTATTAATTGATTTCTCTTTGTTCTTTAACAGGCGGAAGAAATACTCAGACGGGAGTTAGAGAAAAAGGAAACACCAGGATTATATTGTTTGCTTGGTGATGTTCTTAAAGACCACCAGTATTATGACAAGGCCTGGGAGCTCTCCAGGCACCGCAGCGCCCGTGCCCAGCGTTCCAAAGGCCTCCTTCATCTCCGAAACCGGGAATTCAGGGAATGTGTGGAGTGCTTTGAACGTTCAGTACAGATTAACCCTATGCAGGTTGGGAAATGATGCTTAGTTTTAGTGTGTTCGGTTTTGAATGATGATACTTTTTACAAAGACAATTCTGTGCGCAGTTGTCAAAGTAAGAGCTTATTAGTATTCTTAGCAAATTTTTCACTTTGTACTTGAAAGCCTGACCAAAAAAGGTAACATGAAATGAAGAACATCCTTGCATTCAGGTCCTTACATGCAGCTAAATCTTTGCCTGTTCACCTCTTCTATTTCAAAAAGATGAAACCATTGAAAATTAGTAATTACCATCAAATAAATGATGAACAAGTGTCAAGCGGAATAGTTACAAGAAGAACGCTGTGCAGTCTATAATGACATTATCCTTTGCTCTGTCTATTGGCTTTGAGTTACAAACTCTGATCTCTGTATTTCACAGAAATCTTTTTAAGTCTTCTGGTCTGTCCTGTTCTGGAGTCACTGAGAAGCGTTGTGTCACACTTGTGATGACAGTAGCTTTTATTACAGGAATGCGTCAAAACTGAAACCGCAGTCAAAAGAGTTCTCTTGATGAAGCTGGTTATTTTGACAGATCTTTTGCAAGCTGTTCTGCAGACATCTTTTGTAATCTTGTTTCAGTTTCTCAGCCACTATATTCCACCCCAATAAGGTTCACCCCATGGAAGGTCTTGAGATGTTAACTAGCTTTGTGGGTTTTTATGTACAGAAATGTGCTCTTCATAGCCATTTCCAGGTCCATGTAAAAGTGGGGTATTCCTCCTTCTTGCTCTCCAAAGAACACTGCTGAAGCTGCTGTTTTGAGTTCCACATAACTTGCTAGACTTCTGCTTTAGAAAAATTTTAAAGGCCTCCAACCTTTCAAATAATTTATCATGAAACTTTTTTTTTTTATTTTGATGATGTATTTTATTCCCATGAATCAGAGTCCTACTCTTATTCAAATGAACTCCAGATAAGTTATAAACATCTCTAGAATGGAAACCAAAATGACCAAAAATGCTTCTCTTGTCTTTCGGTTCTGTTACAGACTCAGGAAATGCCAACAAAATATATATTACTCAGATAGGGACTTCACTGAAATCAAGAGGACTTCCAGATAATAATGGACTGCAGAAGATAGCCCACAGGGCTCAAAACTGAGAAATATTCTGCTGAGATGCTTGTTTATTTTGTATCCTATCCAAAGAAGCTTAAAATGAAAGCCGTCTTCATGCCTTCCCCAATAAAAAGGGAATTCTTACCATTCTTTCCACAAAAAAGACCAGCTGAAGTTCATTCTATATCCTAAATATATGATTAAAGAGTCACTGTACTTCTTATATTGTGGAAGCAATTCATACTCCCTTTCCAGATATCTAAGGGATGATAAAATACCATTTCATTACTACAGTAGATCAAAGGCAATGAATCTTGGGGTTTTGTTTGAGTGGTTTTGTTTGTTCTTTATACCCAGCCACCATGTTTTTTCATTTAACCTGCAGACTTGTTCTTTTTGAGTGTTCTCATTTTTCTAGCACAGCAGCTTTTAAAATATGTCCTCTTATTCTTAGTAATCTCATTTATTTTGTTTTTAATTGTTATCATTGTCTAGTCTTTTTAGAGCCTTTTTGAATGACTATATGTAGTTGCCACAAGCCTTGAAATGCATTGGCCTTAAATGTTTCAAGTCTTCTGCAGACCTTTACTCTTTTAGCTACCCCTTTTAGTTTTTATCATAGCTTTTCCATTTTAAGTAGCTCTTGAATTTAACATCCTCTGTATTAAAAGAGTTACCTTTGTTTTTGAAGGACTAGTGAATCTAGATACATACAAGTATCTTTTGTATAGTAACATTTTGAATCTGATCATCCTGGTAAAGATCAAGGTAAATACTGTTTTCTGACTAGCTTCATATCTAATTTCTTATAATTTCATCCATTATGGTATTTACTAAACTACGTGGAATAATTGGAGTCTCCTTTTGTTTTCTGGGATTTCTACTTTCACAGCCTTCAGATATCCCCCAGCATGTTATCTTCTCCACTTCAGTCAAGTATTCTGAGATACAGTACATTGCTTATTACTGAGGCCTGTAATTTTAATCCATACCAGTTCTGTTGTTCTTTTACACTGTTAACTTCAGAATTGATCATACAGAAAATTTTCTTGACATTTCTTTACATGTGGCATTTTTCCATTCCATTTTCTGCATGCTTTTTGTGATTGCATCATAGCATTTTATGCAGCTTCTTGACTTATTTCCCATCCCAGAGACTTTTCGTCTCCTCCTTCATCATGTCCAGTTCTCACACTTTTTTCATTCAGTCACAACCTTCATGCACAGGCAAAATATCTTGCCTCAAATTATTAAGAAAATAGAATTATTTATCATTCTTTGCAGTCACTGTATGACTTTCGCTAGGTACCTGCTCATATAGCTTTTCTCCACAGAATTAAAGAATCATTTCACTTTCTTCTCATGCTGCAACTTTTACTTGAGGAATGAGTTGACAGGCTTAAGCATTAGTAAGCCAGTTCCTGAGAAATGTAGCTGCTCACCATCAGCCTTAAAAAATTAAGATGGTGGAAGCTTTAGTCAAATCAGATTCTGGAATTACAAGCTCAGAAGTGAGACTGTGCTGCTGTTACTCATTAGAATTATAAAAAAATGCAGCGATTGTTTTTCTCTCACCCTTTACACAAGCACTGTTTAACTTGTATCCTGAGCTGTAGAGTTGTAGCTCGCCTTCAATTTCATACTTGATTGCTCCTGTCTCTACCCCCCTTTTCATGTCCAGAAAGTTACCGATCTAGAAGGAAGATAAACAGGAGTTAATGAGGTAGCAGCCTTGTGGGAGTGCTGCACTTCTGGAAATTTGATGGATGAAAGAACCTTAAAAAATGAGATTGACTAAATGTTTATTTCCTGTTAATTTTGTCCTCTGAGATTTGAAAAACATAGTTTTCTCTTCATGTGTAATTTCTTCCTTGATTGATGAGTTTACAGATCATGAAAGGTGACAGGCTGGCAATACTGAAAAATAGATTTTCATGTTTGCCCAGGCCAATGTAACTGACAATCCCATCTTCACCTGTTTATCCGTGTGCTCTAGGGATGGGCCATCCATGTACACCCTCAAAAGCAAAAGGATATCTTTATTGTCCAGCTTGTTCAGTTCTTTTCTCGATATAATTAAGACCGTCCACCAGGGTGCCGGATCTGACAGATGAATTTCATGTGTTTGTATTCTGGGATGTAAGCTTTGAAGCAGATTAACTATAAATTCTATAGCAGATATCATATTACTGATTTTAAGTTGGGTCTCAGAGACAGGAAAATTAGTCTAATCTGGAGAGAACTACAAAAATGTTTCCTACAGTTTGCAATTAATTTGTAGAGGTAAAAGCTCCTTGCATATGAACCAACATCTTTGTCCTCAACTCTGTAAAATCCCTGATTTGCAAAACTTTTTAAGGTAATGTTTTTGTGTTTAAATATTTGTTATGGTTTCCTCAGAAGAACCTGAATTATCAAAGTTGCTTGCATCAGAACTAGTCCCCCAAATGCAAGAGAATATAAACATTAGACAGACATCTTGAAAAGTAATATGTTGTGCAATATAGAGTTAATGTAACCTGTTTTTCCATCTTCCTCTTCCCCACCTCTTTCCCTCTCAAAAAAAAATTCCAAGAACAACTGTTTGTTTTTTTTTACCTTGGCATTTAGAATGAAGAAATTGCGGAGTTTAATGCAGTAGGTAGTACTATCTGGAACAATTTTGCAGCACCTTATAAAATGTTCTGGTTTGTTTTGACTGTATACATTTAAAGAGCATAATGCTGTCAGAAAATGTTCTGTCAATGCACTTAGGATTTAATGATTTTTTTGAATTACAGAACTTTTCAAAAAGGTAGTAATGTGTAATTTGCAGCTCTTTGAGAATTAACCATGTGGGAAATCAGGAACTTGCTATTAAAGACCTATGAAAATACATATTTATTTTGCTATAACTTATACTTTTATCTAATACTATTTAGAGTAGAAGGGACTATTTCAGTTGGAAGAGACCTACAATGATCGTCTAGTCCAACTGCCTAACCAATTCAGGGCTGACCAAGTTAAAGCATGTTTTTAAGGGCATTGCCCAAATGCCTCTTTAACGCTGGCAGGCTTGGGGCATCAACCACCTCTCTAATGTGCCTGTTCCAGTGTTTGACCACTCTCAGTAAACAAAATGCTTCCTAATGTCCAGTCTAAACCTCCCCTGGAGCAGCTTTGAACCATTTCCACATGTCCTACCACTGGACAGCAGACTCACCATGAGTCAGCAGTGAGCCCTGGCAGCCAAGAGGGCACCACGTTCCTGGGGCACATCAGACACAGCAGGTCCAAAGAGCTGATTATCCTGCTGTATGCAGTGTTGGTGCAGTCTCACCTTGAGCACTGTGTGCAGTTCTTAGTCCCACAGGTTAAGAAGGATGTGAAAGTCCTTAAAAGCATACAGGGGAGAGCAACAAAGCTGGTGAAAGGGCTGACTGAAAGCAATGTCCTATGAGGAGCAACTGAGGACTTGGGGCTTGTCTAGTTTGGAGGAAAGGAAGCTGAGGCGTGACCTCTTTGTTCTCTACAGCTTCCTGAGTAGGGGGAGTGGAGAAGGGATGTGCTGAGCTCTTCTCCCTGGTTGAATCTGTGTGGATGAGAGGTATTTGGTTGTAACAACTAAAGAATTTACCAGTTCAATAATCTTGTATTTAAAGTTCTGTTCTCTATGCAAGGCATTGCTTAAGTACATTTCGATGTCTAAATATTGCATTATAAACTCAAGAAGATTGATATTCTGACAAGTAGAGCCATAAGTTTGAAATGTTCATGTTTGGTCACTAGAGATGTTTTCTGTAAAATGGAATTTCCTTGACATACATTTCCTAGTGTTTACCATTTAACCTAATCATAATACTATAAAGTGAATGTGGATTTTTCATAAGTTAAAACAAAATATGCAAAGCTCTAAATAGCTATGACTTTCTTCTTAAACAAAGATGCACCATTAAAGAGCACTTCACAAATGGTTATGAGGTCTTTATGTAGTCAACCTTTGTTTATCCATATTTATTAAAAGCTTGAACCTAAAGTTTTCCTATAACTGCCTATAGGATATTATTTTTCCAGTACAATACTATTATAGCTGAAGACCAGGTAAAATTGATAAGAGTTGTGTTCATCTAGGCAAAATTTTTTATTTTATGCAGAAATATCTATGTTTTATATGTGACCATTCATTTTTTTCTCTCCAGCTAGGTGTATGGTTTTCCTTGGGCTGTGCATACATTGCTTTAGAAGGCTATGAAGGTGCTGCCAAAGCATTTCAGCGCTGCGTGACATTGGAACCAGATGTATGTACTTTTGAACAAGCGATTCAGATGGTTTATCTAAAAGCAACAAGGATGTTTTCATTATAAACAAGCAAGTCAATAACAAAAAACTTGTTTAAGCTTTAGCCCTTTGAATAAATTAAACTTATGCATGAAGGATATATTTTTGTCATGAGAGCTAAAAAGAGAGATAAAACAAAACATTAAATTAAAATACCTAGTCCTTAGGTAATCAAATTCTCCTGGAAAAAAAAGGTCAAATAAGTTGTTGTGTGACAGGTAGATTTGTAACTATATAGTTAATGAGCACAGGGGAAACAGAGCTTAGCCATTTTTTCAGGATGCAGGATGTGCAAGTATACATTGCTGTTTGACTGTGGATTGCGATAGTGGAGGTGTCAGCTGGAACATATCTCAGGAATAAACTGGCAATACTTCTGTCAAAAGGCCTGACTGCTAGCATGTTGTTTGCTTAGAGTTAATGCCACCTATGTGATAGAAACTATTATTCATTCTTTTCTCTTGAGGAATGTGAATAAGAGAGCAATGAAAGGTGACAGAGTATTCTTTTTTCTTTATTATAAAATGAAATAAGTTCTTTGGGGAAAAAAATGTATATAAAGACAACTCTCTATTTAAATGGAATTCTTATTTTATATATTGATTTTTTTTTCTTGTTCAGTATAGTAGATTTACTTTCAAGTAGATACTAAAATTGTATTCATTTATCTCTCTAGGGTCTACATTTAATTGTATTCATTTGACCAAGCCAGCTGACTTCTCAGTGGGTTAAGTGGTATTTCTTTTATGAGTAAAGGGTGCTGGGCTGGCTCTCAGTTATGGAGGTGAAATCTATCTTTATACAGTCATCTGCAGCAATGTAGTGACCGTTTTTATGAATTAAGTCTCAGAAAGGTTTCCCAGCATGATTTAAGTGCTCCTTAAACCTGAGGATAGCCTTCAGTACCAGAGTGTGTTTCAGTGCTGTGCTCAGGTTCTGTTCTTCAAATCTCTTCCAGTTGTCGCTTTGCTGAATTCAATGGTGGGGCTTCACATTTATAGCAGTGTAAGGCAACGGGCAGGAATCATCTCTGTACGTTGCTCTGCAGGTTTTATCTGTTTGCCTGAGATGCATTAGGGGACATTCAGATCATTTTTTTTCCAGTAACAGAGAGTGGTGCAGGTAAGTAGCTTCCAGCTAGTGAGAAGTGATGAGCTGCTGGCAGCAATGACCTTTCCAGCCTTCCCAGCTAGATCCAGAAGAGGATACATGTTTACAGTTTAGACTGAAGGCAATAGCTAACTTAGTGTGAGTTGTAACAGTGTATTCCAACAACAAGACAGTTAATTGGTTATTATATACCTGATTGTTGTTGATGTAGTAATATTTATTTATGTATTTCAATTTTAATAAAATAATTTGTATTTCAATGTAATATTTTAACTGCCTTGTAGAAAATATGTGTCAGTGTGTGTGATTAGCAAAATCGATATTTGTTAGTTTAATTTACATACTTTTATCAAGTAAGCACAATATAAGTGCATAAATTTTTTGGTATTTCTTTTATCATTCTAGAATGCTGAGGCCTGGAACAATTTATCAACTGCTTATATCAGATTAAAACAGAAGTAAGTACGTCAAAAGGATTAGAAGATACTGTCAAATAACTGAGATTTCCTTTTTTTTTGACATTAAGGTTTTTATTCTTATAAGGTGCTTACCTCATATTTTGTAATTCTTAGCCCTTCAGTTCCCTCTCCCTGGTTAAGTCACTGGTAACTATTTCATTTCACAGGAAATAGCTTCATAAGCTTTATACAAGTAGCAGCCTCTCTCTACTGTGTTTTCTTGTTAAAAGTTTTTATGATGTAGTAAGTACAACCAGTGCAAAACATTCATAATAAAATTGGAAACTGATTTGACTATGAAGCTAAGAAGATAGGTCCATTTCAAGCAAACTGTACATTCAGACCTATGTAATTTCATAGTATATTATTCTCAGTAGATTTAAGGGAAAACCAGACAGTTTGGTTTTTGTATTACAAAAGCAGATGGAAGTCTGCACACATGCTAGCTTGCTTGTTCTTTTCCCTCTTTGGATTTCAACTCAATGTAATAAAAGTTTACCTGAAAGAACTTAATATTTAAGAATTTTCACATTATAACTTGTCCCCAAAGAATGAAACAAAAGAATAAGATAAATTATTTTTAAAACCTCTATTCAAAATCTGACATCAATTTATATGGTTATGCAGTCTGGAGGCAAACTAAAAAAAGAGAAAGAATAGTAAATTTACAAAAAAGGGTTAATTTATAAACATACATAGTGGGAAGTAATATCACAAATGAAATCAAGAGATTGATATGCTAATGGGAGCAGGAGGGAGGAGAAAATAAAGGTTAGAATAACTACACAAGGCTAAGAAGTAATAGAAATCAAGAGCTTGTTTTAACTTTTCAGTAGTTCCTTTCGTCTTCATCAGTGCCTTGAGTATCCCCAATTCATTGTCTTGGATGACGTGATTGATTGCTCCTTTTCTATAAAGTTCAAAATGTCATACGTTCAGTGTACTGCCTTATGCCTGTTTCATAAACGTATCTTTAATCAAAGTAATTTTTCTGTCCATCTGCTAGAAGGCTGAGAAAATACTGAGTGATTAGTTTCATTTTATTGGTTGAATTTTATTCTTGTTAATCTATTCTTGTGATCTAATATGCTAAATACATACGAAACTTGTAATCTATTTGATATAGTATCAAAAGCAGTAAAGGGGGGCATGTTTCTGCGCTTTTTTCCCCCACGAAACACGTGGGATAGGACTGTACAGTAAATTTTATGTCAGTACTACATGCTGGTATCCAAGTGTGGCTTGTATTTGAAGTAGAATAGCAACTTCTTTGATTATTCATGTAGTCACTTATAGACCAAGACTTTGTATGAGCTCATTTAACTCACTCCCAAAACAGAGAATATCTATAGCAGTACATTTCAGAACAATTTATGGGGGGGACTGAGTGGTGGTGAAAGTTTAAATACTTATTTTTCAAACCTGCCAGCAAAAAAAAACTAAAATTGAGTGAGGATTTAAAAAAGGAAAACAAAGTAAAATATTTAATTGTTTTCTTTCACTCCCTCAAAAAAATCAAGCTTTACTCCAGCCACGCTGTTAAATCAGGCCCACTAATGCATTGCACATTTGGCCAAGTCTTGACAGAGTCTCATACAACAGACAAATATAAAATGTTTACGCTTTTATGAAAAGCGTATGCAAACAATTTGCTAACACCCAAAGGAAAGGGGTTTTGTTGTGTTTTGAGGTTGTTTGCTTTATAAGACTCCACAAGTTTTGTGTATTCTGAATTTCCTTCAGAAAAATTAGTTGTGATGAAAACAGACTCTGTGATTTGGTTTACCAGAAGAAATTCCTTGGGTACCAGGAGGTCCTTGAAATCTAGGTCTTGGATTTGTCAGAACAAACTGAAACTGGAACTGACCCTTTGTCCTTTGGGTGAAAGATTCCTGGTTTCCGAGACAGGATAATGCATTGATGCAGCTACTGTTTCCTGTTTGGGTATGAGTTGGTTTAACTCATACATAAAATACATTAAATACATAGGGGATTTGTTTTGAGAATCTAGATGGCTTTATTGGCATCATGAGAGTGACGATCTGTGAAATACGTCTTCCATCCCATCCCTTTGGTATCTTGATTACATTTCACATTTGCTTCTTACTGGCGTCTGCCCTTCTGAGAACTTATTAACTTTTTTAGGAAAATAGGACAGATGATGCAGGCTAATCCTGCAGATGCTGACGAGCAGTTGCAGAAACAGTTTCTCTATGGGGTACATCAGTCAGGCAGAGCATCTTCCAGCCTGTCAGAGAGCTGTGGCAGATCCCAGCTTTCATTGTAGCAAAATCCACAGAGGAAGGAGCAGGTCTCTGTTCTTTTCTAATACAATCTGTCAAAATCAGGGTCTAAAATCTCTTAGTGAAGTGAATCTGTTAGCAGTGGAGGAGAGTCAACTGTTAGTACGTTTACTCATCAGCATTATGTCTATCAATATATCAGGAAGAGAAAGAAGAAAGGAGTGAACACGGGAAGATCCTGCCTGCAGACTGTTCTGCTGTAGCTATGCCAAATTACCTGTTTTCCTTACATAATTTTGTTCTAGCAATCTACTCTCTTCATGTGTATTTAGTAACTTTTTTAATATTGAGGGCTTAGATTGGCAGTTATTGGCATTTTTCCCTGGCCTAACCATTCCAAGCTTTTAATGGCCTGATCAACTAGTTAGATATTACCTTTTCCTGGCTGAGATATTTACACTCTCTTGGACCCTCTTTTTGAAATTCAACCAACAATTTCTTTGGGCTTTCTTTAGAGACAACACTTTTAACAACTTACTCAAGCAGTAGAATAGAGGAAGTGAACTGCAAGTTTTGATAACAGGCCATCTTTATTCGATATTTATTAAAAAGAGATTTATTGTCATGTCTTCCCAATTTAGATTTTTTTTTACCAACCCAGGAGAACTCTGTTTCAAGTTTTTATTTAAAGGAATCTATTCCTTTTTGGCTTTTTTTTTACCTATCATGACTGTCCAACTGAGAGTACACTTTGGTCTCTTAGAAAGAACCATATAATTGCAATTCTCCAGCAAAGCTTTTTTTAAAGTTTCACATTTGTTGCAACTTTTGGCAATATGTTTAAAGCTTTAAACAGTAAGCACACAGACCTTACCAACATATATTTCAGATGGCACGTTGCTTACCAGAGAATGCCATTACTTCTCTATTTTAGTAAGAGAATGGTCAAGAGTTGCCTGCAGTGGATCCATATGAAAAAAGAAAGATGCTTTGTAACTTGATAGTGATTTTATAGGAATTGTGCTTTCCACCTTTATTCCATAAAACCTTCTCCTGCTCCTGTGAGATGGTTCACTGGACAGCACCTTTGGAGAAGGACCCCTAATAGTGTTTGGGCTACTCTGACACATTTGTACTGAGCAATGCAGCATCAGGGAGCAGAGAGTGTAAGTAAACCTTCCAGCTGACCTAAGGAAAAAACCAGTTAAAAATGCAGAGCTTCTGTGCAGTGGACATGCATGTTTACCATGTGCAAATGTTTAAAATAAATCACAAAAAGCTGTTAAGTAACCTTCTTCTGTGTGATGAAATAAGTCAGTACCATTCTGCATCTGCCATGAACTCAGTGATTTTCTGGTTTTCAATGTTTATTAGAACTGCAGCATGAGTAAGATTGTTTTCTGATGGTTTCAGTTAAAAATTCAGAAAGGAAAATAATGACATAGATGGCTCAATTATGATGAATTTTTGTCAAAAAATAATTATGAGAGCTAACAAAAATTACATAGTTCAGAATACAGAGTGTACTGTTTTGAGTGAACTGATAGAAAGTAATTTGCAAAAGAGATTAAGGGATTATCAATATTGTAAATGATGAACAATAGCTTTTACGTTGCACTGTTTTCTAAATGTATTTTTTTAAATAAGCAGCTTTCTATTTGATAGAATGCCAACTAATTTTAGTCTAGAAATCTTCTATAATCAAGATTTAATATAGAATCTTAATTTCTATTCTGTTTTTATTATTGATTAGGATCAAAGCATTTCGAACCCTCCAAGAAGCTCTCAAGTGCAACTTTGAGCACTGGCAAATATGGGAGAACTATCTTCTCACCAGTACAGATGTTGGAGAGTTTTCAGAGGCAATTAAAGCTTATCACCGGCTCATGGACTTAAGAGAAAAGTACAAGGATACACAGGTCAGGAAGTTTTCATATTTAGTCATCTTATATGTTCAGTACTTTTTCTTCTGAGACAGAGAGAGATTGCTGATAGCTACTGATAGTGGTATCAGTAATGACAGTATGCATACCAGTGAAGTTATGTTGGCAAGTGATTTAATTTTTGGAGATTTGTACTGTAAGAATAAATGTTTAAAATAAAAATGGACAAAACCAAAAACCTTTGCATCCTGATTGCAGATTGCAGACTTCTTCAAAGGACAAGCCCTGCAGTTTTAAGATCTATTTTTATATGAAACACTATGCATAACTCCCTCTTTCCATATTGTTCCCACATGTCTCAGTATCAGAAATAATATAAATTATTTAGTTTAAAAAAAGGTAATCTTTTTCCATGTGTTTGAAAATTCCACAAATGAGCCTCTGAAAGTAAATTGAATGCATTAAAATCATAACATTGATTCTTAATAACCAGAATAAAGAAAAATAGAAGAGGTATTTTTTGCTCATCTTTCACTGTAGTTCAGTTAAGTTCAGTTAAGTTTTGTGTTTGTAAATGTACGCTCTCGACAAAATCCAGAGAACCTACTTGAACAGCTTCAGCTGTGACGTTACCTTGCCTGAAACCAGGTTCTGATTCAAGGAGTGTTCTGTACACTCAGTGAAAACAGCAAGGTGAATCTGAAAGGCAAGCCAAAGAATCTCTTAAGCATAGTAGTGAAACACCTTCAAAATCCCTTGCAAACTTAACAGATCCGGTTTAAAAGCTTACGGGTTCTTAGGGAGATTGTGTATAGTACCAGGGTAAGAGGAACCAGCTGCTGCTGGTCATGGAACCCGGGCGTACCTTTTGGTTTTTTGTCCCATAAAAAATAACTTTCCTGGATCTTGTGAATTTGAGTCCAGTGATGAGTAGAGAGAACAGACAGACAGAATTAGTTACGATTGTGGAAACATCTCGTTTGTTCATGGGAGACAGAACACTTTTTTCAGAATAGTTTTTAATAACAAGTTGTATGTGACTGCAGTACTTACTACTATAAAGCCAATCATGCACAGGATAACATTCTATCTTAATAAAATCTTTTAGGTTTGATATAGCTAACATTAAAGGTCTTACTCTCTTTGCACTAAAAAATGTCTATGGAAAATAGTCTTTAAGTGATAAGGATTAGTGTGTTTTACAGCTACAGTATTGTAGTACTGGTAGGGCCTGTCATGGAACATCTTGTAGATGGTTGGCTTTTTTCAATGAATTTTTTTCTCAATTGTTAGTTTAAATAGCATTTCTAGGGGTGGTGTACTGTATTATTTTAAACAGATTGACAGCTGACTAGGAATAGAACCTTCTACATGTATTTGCCCATTTTAAATATTTTTAGATGATACAGACTCCTATTACTGTTATTCATCAGATTCTATGTAGTATATTTTGTTAAAATATTTGGGGATATTGCTTGCGCTAAATTTCTATTTTTGTTGTATAACTCATTTGTCATCTTGTTCTCATTTAACTTTTATCATTTTTACAGAAGCATATATATGCTCTCCTTCCTACATTTTTTTTCATCCTAATTTTAACTTTGACTTCTGATATGTGAAGTGTTTTATGGGTTTCATTGTAACTTGTAATACAGTTTCCTCAATTAGAAGGATTTTACTGTTTTGCCAAGAAAAACCTCAGAGCCTCATTAAAGAATTTCAGAAAGACTTTAATCAATTTTCTTACAAGGAAGAGAAGAGCATTTCTGTAGCAAAACAAAAAAGCATATAAAAATAAAAGCTTGTGCTGAGATTGTTTACAGAGCTCACGATTAATTGCTAAGCCTCTCCAGTTTGCCAACTGGATTGTTTTAGACATCATCAGTATAACTGCCTTGTGCAATTGTGTTTTAGCAATGTAAAATCATAAGCATGAGTACATGGAAACCTACACCTTTGTTTCCATGCAGCATAGTATGATCTTCTCTCAGGTTATATTTAGTATTTGTAGTCATCATAGATTTTTATTGACAGACTACTAAGCTAGATGGCATAGTGGTGAGAAAGAAGGTAGGAATTGAAATAAAATAAATATCCGTGAAACTGAAAGAAACAAGTTGAGTTATCCATTCTGGTTCTTTGTGAAAACAGAAAGCCAGTGACTAATTGCTTTTAGCATAATCATTGTTGCAGAATACCCCTTGTGAGACTGAATGCATCAATTACAAGTATGCAATTGAAGATATAATTCGAAATGTCCTTGATTTCTGTAGTTACATCAGACTATTTCAGAATAGTATGAAGTCATATTTTTAAAAATCGCTAATTTCTTCTAATAACAGTAAAGCATTCAGGTCTTCATGTAGAATTTCTGTTAGGCCGTTGGTGTCTTTTTTCACACTCTTCTGAGTACAGAAGACCTGGGAAAATTTGCTTCTAAGCTATTCTAGTAATTTAACAATGTCATGAGGCTTGAAGATATGTATGTACAGATTCTGCAGACAGAATTGAACGCTAAAGGGCTCTTTATAAAGAAGAAACAATGCAATAGAATATTACAACAAAGGACATAGTTTCAAAGGTCTCAATTTCCTAGCATTCCACATACATGTTAAAAGCATGCCTTTTTACCTTCCCTCCTTACTGGTTCTTAAAATTCTTCACACTTCCATATTTCTTTTAATGTTCATGAACCTCCTGAGAAATATACCTGGAAAACCTTTAATATACATGTTATGTAATAACATGCGAAGGCTCACTGAATTATCTGTAGTTTCCACTGGTAGACCAGTCACTAAAAAGTACCCAAGGAAAAAGCCTTACTTGTTGTAATCATCAATTTAGTCTCTGAATTATTAGTATGAGGTAGTAAATATACCTGAAACATTTTTGCAACTGCTCATCATACTACTTTTTGTCACATGCGTGAGGCAGTCAACCTTTTTTACTTGGAAAGTTGCAGTTTGGTGAATAACAAAGCTATTTTGTGGGTGGAAAAGCTGTGTTGATGCACTGCTTCAGAAACCAAGTCTTCATCATGTGCTGACAAAGAATACAAATGCAGAAGTATGGACAAAGCGTTCCACTTTGCAGTTCTGTGTTTTTCAGGTTCTAGCAAAGTTTTTCTCTTAAGCTCTACATTAAGTAACATCCTCGTTTCAGTGGTTTGTGTTGCCAAACCGTTTCTAACAAAAGGCCACAAGGACATGTTCCAAGGGATTTTGAAAAGCGGGGGTAGGAATTAAAAATTTCTGGAGCTCTGTTTCTTTTAAGTGGCTCACTAATGACAATTATCTTTATTTTAAAACCTTTCATTTGGAAGGGGTGCAGGGAGGGCTCACAGACTGCAGATTTGTTGTTTTGGATCTGGTGTCTGAGGGTTTTCTTCTTTCTTGAGCACTGTCAAGTTTGATTAGTATTAGGGAAGCTTCTAAAAATGGTTTGACCAAGAGAATTTTTATATGAAAGGAGTTGTTTGGAGAACAATTGTGAAATGAGATTAACTGGTGACAATCACAGCATTTATAAATTATTTGGTTTGTTTTGAAGGTTTTGTCTTGTGGTGTCTTTTGTTCAGTTTTTTAGTGAACACACATTATTTACAAAAGCAAAGGAGAAGGAGGAATGCAGATAGTGTGATGTCATACTAAACACAAACCCTGCTCAGTGGTCATATGGAACCCAGTTCATTAAAAGAGACATGAAAAAAACCCAAATGAACAAATAAACAAAAAACGCTCTACTGCTTGTTTGAGATCCTGGGTAACAGAGCATTGCTTTAGTAGTTTAGTATATATGGCAGTTCAAAATTTCTCAAAGATACAAATTTTAATACTTAGGACAACCATCTAAAATGGAAAGCTCTGCTACAGTGCTAAATACTTTTTGATGATTAGGACAATTCACTTGCAGTTTGAAATAACTTCATTTAAGAACTGGGCACAACCAAGCATTAATGATTCATTACTGTTTAATGGGCCCTTTAATCCAGGTTTTGACACTAGTTTCATTTTCACTGCTGTAGTGCTAAAGCTTACACGGAAAAAGGAGATGGATTGTTACGATGAAAGTGTAAGCAAAGCCAGAACTCTATGAGAATACGGATAATTTTTCAGTTGCTAAATCCTACTGACTAAGGAAATTTTTTTCTTCATGTGCAACCAAAATATCATTGGCTCTAAAACTTTTTATGACTACACATGATGTTTATGCGAAGTAACTTTTTTGACTTTGAGTAAATATTTTGTTAAACTGACAAGTCATACATCTATGTATGAATCCTCAGGACCAGTTCTTGTTCCTTGTCAAAAGAGAACACAGTTGAATATTTCTTCTTACACCTCTTTTTTTTTTTTATTACAATGCTGTAGTAATGGAAATATCAACACTTGTTGGTGTTTTGCTAAGACCTGATTCATTTAATAATGGGGTTTCGCCCCTCATTCCGAATCATTAATATAATATGAATTTCAGAACTTTGGGACTATTAATAGTTGATCATATTTTCTATTATCTAAAGTGACTCATAAGAGCACTAGAAAATAAAAGAAAGAACAGCCAGATTGTCATATAATTTTATAAAGGCTATAAGCTGCTGTTATGGTTTTGGCAGGGAAAAGGGAGGAAGTCTTTAGCTGATGTACAGATGCTACTATGATATTGTATCATCTGTGAAAAGATACCAGGTAGATGTATAATTATTTTCACTTTTCCTATTACATGTATTTATTAATAACAGTTTCTGCCTTTTTGATTGATTTGGGTTGTTCTGTCAAAGATTTCCTGTATCTGATAAAAACTTACTATTTTTGGGGATGCATTGTAATTCAGTCGTTCTATAGAAGAAAAATTGGTTTAGGAAATGACATACCACAAATGCTAAACTGCATATGTTTGAATTTTAAGTGTAATATACTTAGATACTGTCATAATTTTTATATTGTTTTCTGCCAGTGAATTGCATCTTGATTTGTGAGGATGAACCCCATCCTGCTTTTACTAGAGCAGTGGTATGTTTCTGTGGTTTGTGACTAATCACAGGTCATCTTTGACATTCATTTTATTACTATCTTGATATTAATATTGCTATTGATGTGATTTCATTGTAAGTATTAGTATCACATGGACAAAAATGTTGAAACATTAAAGTTGCCAAATGACAGACACACAAGTTAGGAAGTACCAGTATGAAGGTGTTTGTGTGACTTTTACTGGCCTATCTTCAATGCATGCCTCATGAGACTTTCATTTTGTTTTTATCCTTATTTCTTCCCCAGTCTCTGTGTCTCATGCATTTCACAGAACAGGTGTTACTCACTTAATAAGCCACAGCTTTTCTGGGTTTTATTTTCTTCTAATTCACCACGTCTCAATTTACATGTGCAGTTTCTCATTTTATTGAGAAGGAACTGAGGCAAAGTGAAACTGCTTTCTAATTTTCAGTGTCCAGTTTGGGACATGAAGACTCACAATTTTTCCAGGGACACCTGGTATTATGTAGCATTTCATACATGCAAAACCAAGCTCCCATTGAGTTCACCAGCAGCTACACATGCTTGTAAAAGAGTTTGATGGAACTGACTTGGCTAGTAATTTACCAGAAGTGCATTATAAACAGAGATTCCCAAGGTGATATTCAGTTACATTTCAGTTTCCATCTTACCCACTGTACATCTTTCACTTTCTGCAGGTAGTTAAATAGAGGTCCTGTAAGCAACAATGTCTTCCATTACCTGAATTAATTTGATTCAGCCTCTTTACTCATCTTTTTAGAACTGTATTATGAGATGAAATTATCTTTTGGATGCTGCCAGAATTCCTATACCATTGCTTGTCACACAAGCCTGTTCAGGTAACCCAAAATTCTGCCTTAGGTCTTTGACCTCTTTATATTCACCAACATAGAATCTTATAGATGAGATTTTTAATCAGTTGAATTACTCCGTTAATAATGTATTTCTAAGTAAATTCTCTACTTGTCATATGGTACTATATTTGTATTTTTACTGAACCATTAGGAGGGACCAAATATGCCATTATATATATTGATGTTGATTTGAGTTGAAATAAAAACTCTCTCCTACCGCTTTTTTAAGGTGCTGGCTATTCTGGTCAGAGCAGTAGTGGATGGTATGGCAGATCGTGCTGGAGATGCAGCAAGTGGATTGAAGGGAAAATTGCAAGAGCTCTTGGGCAGGGTCACTTCACGAGTAACAAATGATGGGGCCATCTGGAGACTTTATGCCCAACTTTATGGAAATGGAGAGAATGATAATGGGGAAGATATTGAAAAGGTAAATGTGTTGTGAGGTATAACTTTTTACACTTCTGATAGAAACCTTCTGTTTTCTAACAAACTGTAGTGCTTGCTATAGTAAAACATGCTCTTGTTCCAGACGTACTTTGCTTTAGTGTTTTTATAAGCTCATTTTCTGCTTTTCATGTTCCTACAGCACACATTTTTGTTACAACAGGAGCAAGATGTTTTACATCAGTTTTTGTGCATTAAAAAAAAAAATCTCTTTTTTTCCCCAGCGTTTCATTTTCAAGCATCTCATAGCATATGTCCTGGATTTGTATTCTGAAACTTCTGTTGGCAACAATCTAATGTCTGTAATCTAATGGTGGTGTGGGTTTGGGGGGTTTTTTTAATTGGAATCTTTGATTCTGGAGACAAGATATTACAACTTCTGAAAAAAAAATGGGTCTTAAAAGCATGATCCAGTGGCAGCATAAGCCATCTGTATTCTACTTTGCAATCAGTAAGGGAAAATGCATTTAAAATACTCTATACTACAGTTGGAGTTCCCAGATTAAAAAATGTTTTGGCCTTAATTAGCTTAAAATGGAATTAAATAACAGTATTCATTCTGTTGAACCATTGGTTTCTCTTTACCTGTTGCTGGTTTTGCTATATTAACTTCTATCTCTTGTCCTTATTGCTTCCTAGGGAGTCAAATTGATTGCATTTCCAAAGTAACCACTCTGCACTGCTAGGAGTGTTTATTTTGTTGCATGCTTGAATGTGCTTTGCGTTTGATATTAAATTTCCAAAATTCAAATAGCTTTGCACACTCCAAAAATACTTACGGGTTGTCAGATCTTCACTGAAGCTGAAAATACGCAAGGTTGGCTTCAGTATGTGTTCCCTAAGCAGGGTATGCCTTTGGCCTAGGCAAAAATGTCTGTCTAGAGGATTGCATGTTGCTTGATGTCAGGCATATTAGGAAGATGGTTGGGCCTACAAATTGTATGACTGTGGGCTTTAGCTTAAAATAATTTGGGCCATACTCGTTGTCTTTTTGTGCTTTGCCCTGCGAAAAGCCTTGTTTTGTCATTGCTACTGTCTATCTCCAATTCTTACCTTTTTTCCTTCCCTCTTTTTCTTTACAGCTGAAGTAAAAGGGATTTGGCCTACTTAGAATTCAGAAATACAGACACTGCAATATCCTGTAATATATCCTCAAACTCTTACTCAGACATGCAAAGGAGTAGAGGCCCTGTCTATACTATAAATGTAATAATTTCAGAATCTGGTTACATCACAGTATTTTTTACTAACCGAGTTAAAAACGTGGTTTCAATTTGTAGAGTAGACAGGACTTAAACTGTGTTTCCTAATCAGACTGGTTATGGAACATGCTTACAGCCCCTGCAAGACAGAATGATGTTTATAAATACTTAAGGTGTGCTTGCGTGTGTATCTAAATATCCTGGTATGACGGTACCATAGATACAGACCATGAGAGAGCAAAACTGCCTACAGCCACAGTATACATTAATTTACAGTGTAAAAAGTTGTTTTCAAAACGCTGAATAATCACTGATTTCTGATATCATATTATGAAGTAAAAATTATAAAACCAGTATTTGTTTGCTTCACTGCCGTAGGCACCATCATGTGTCAGTCAGATATTCAGTGCATATAGCTGTCTATAGAAAAATTCTAGATGTAGAGTTGCGGTTTTCCACCCACATTTATAATGCAAAAGTTCAATGAATTCTGAAAGGACCCTATTTACTGTATTGTGGCATCATAAGACAAAGATATGGAAGAGATCTTTAATAGTGTCGTGTACCTCCTTACAAATGTAGGGTTTGACCTTTACTCCATACTCTTCTATTCTGCACCTTATATAGTGCAGGTTTAATTATATTTAACCAATTTAGTTCCTCACATTGCATTTGAAAGAGCAATCTTGTATGCCTGGCTATTGTAAAGGGTGGCTTGGTTGTTTTTTTTTTTTAATTTTCTGCTCTGCTGCTATAGCTGATGCCACATGAATCACTAGACTACATTTACAATTCGCAGCAAGGCTCTGTAAATTGAATCAAAGTCAGACAAGGTTTACAAGTTAGGAGTGTAAAACTGCTGAAGTGTTGAGTTTGTGGGGGTTTTATTTTTTTTTCTTTACCTTAGCATATATTTACTCTCATGCTTCAGTGTATCTGAACTGCCACCTCATTCAGTACTTCTCTCTTCCCTATGCTGAATGCAGTCCAGTCCACACCTTTCCCACCAAGGAATCTTTCCAACCTTCAAGTTTCCTGCTGATACATACCAAGGCTATGAAACCCCTCTGTTCCTTGAACTTTCCCCAGCTCATAACTGTTTCCTTTCAGGATAAATCTAGGTTCCAGAAGTGCAAACAAACAGCTCATAAGACTTTGAATTCTTTCCCCTCCCTGACATCTGTCAGCAAACCCCCCTCATTTGCTGCTCTGACTCAGACATGTGCAGACTGAAATCAGACTGCTGTAAAAACTGTTGTTCCTTCTCTTGGAAGTTCTTACCTCTGCTGGCCAGAACTGCTACCAGTTATAACCTAGATTGTTATGAAAAAAAATATATAATTCACTCTAGTTTGACTTAATATCCCTTTACCACAATTTACAAAAGCATGAGTGGTTCAGTCCCCTGTGCCATAGTGATTGAAACTCCAGTGGGAGAGAGAGAGTAGAAGCTTCTGGGGTGACACCCCACAAATTCAGAAGTCTTTATTGTGCTCATGTGTATGTACCACACTGAAAATTTGTTATTCTTTTATATGATATTTAAACTCTTCAAAAAGATAACTGGAGAGTTTTCATTGAACCAAGCCATGCATGTAGCTTCTGGTATATATTTGTTTCACGTTTTTGATGCTGTAGAAAGAAAACAAAACTCTAAAACAGAAACTAATTTCTTTTGCTTAAGTTTTTCTTTTTTTTTTTTCTTTGATGGGACCCTCCTTCTGTATTGTGTACATTTATTTTTCCTGTTCACACTGAGACCAGAGCAGTTAGGCAGCTAATAGCTGCGTCTGTAAAATATATTATTTGCCAAGAATACATACACAGGAAGAAAGCTTTGATGTATTCAGTTATAATTTTTTTAGGTACAAATTTGCTATTTGAAGTGTGAATGCAAGTATTTTTCTGTTTTTCATGTGCATTTAATTATGATGAGTTGGCAAACATGGGTCACATCCATCAGTCTAGACAGATTTTTAAAAGATAAGAATTAGACACGTTACTTTATATGCCACTCATACTTGAGATGCAATATTGGTGAAGAACATCTGTGTTACAGCTGGCGCTTAACTGTTGCAGAGAAGGACAGTACTCCAACTCACAGGAAATCAAGCATAGTAAAGATACACTCATTTTCCAGGTTGACCATTAATTTCATAGATACTCAAAACTAAAGTAGTCTTCTAGTTTGTTTTCTCACATATTGATATTTTTTTTTCCTCTTCACAGTCACTGCAGTGTCTCACTAAAGCACATAAATGTGAAATTCAATCAAGTGATTGGGAGAAAGATGTTTCTTCTTTTAAGGAGGTGGTAAAAGGAGCCATAGAGATTGCACATGGTATGTTCACCTGAAAAGAAATGTCATTACTCATGAATAGTGTAACAAATATTTATTAAGCTTAGTGGCAAAATAATATTCTCCTTTACCCATTACATTTATTCCTACTATTGGGAGTCCTGTAACAGAGAGTATCATCCTGATAGTGCAGACAAAAATATACTTGGAATGAGGCAGAAATTGTGTAGGGTGAGTCAGTAAACATATGACTGGTAATCATGGAATCAATTAATTTCATGATCTAGCAACTTCATAATGCAAGGGAAACTGCATCTGCAGTTCATCTCAGTCCTCAGATATTCACATAAGTTGTTAGATTGAATGTGCCAGTCAGGAGATGGATGAGACTTCGACTTAGTAAGATTACTCACTGTTTTGTGATATTTATGTTTAAGAAGGATGCATATACCTGTTGAGTTTAGAGTTATCTTCTTAAAATTACTTGGCACTTTTTTTCTTCATGTCTCTTTTTGGGGATTTTACATTTAAAAATTGCCTATGGAGGGTATCAAGATCTTTAAATGTTTTTGTTTAAAGATTATTGCTGGAATGATAATTCTTTTTTGTTTTGGGGTCCTTCTGTATTTGGATTCTAGTGGCTATAAAATGCAGTAAGAACAAATCTAATCATCAGGAAGCTTTGCAGATACTTTCTTCAGCTCGGCTCAACTTACGTGGCTTGTCATCCAAAGCAAAGGTAGGAATGTTTGAAAGGTAGGAATTTTTGTTTGAAAGCTAGGAATCTTTGTTCTGTTGCCAGAAATCATTTCTCTGTTTTGAATCAATTACAGATCAAATAATACCTGCCTATCTCAGTGCACCATCAGGTGGATATTCATCTCTATGCTGTTAAGGATTCCAGTTTTAAGTAAACTTTTATTTCCCTTCTTCCTGCTGGGCTTTGACTGAAATAAGTTTAAGAGGCAGCATTGACATTTTGGAGTAAGTTAGAATATTGCCTAAAGTGTTGGGCAAACCGATCTGAGCATTTGAAAGAAATCAGTCATTTCAAAGACCTACTTTTTCTGTGAGTGGTCATGGGAGAGGCAGGGCAGTCTCAGAAAGAGTGGATCTAAACCTGCAGAAAGAATCAAAATGTGTCAGAACTACTGTGTGTCACTTAGAAGTGTTTTAAAAAGAGTTATTTATTAAAAGATAGAACTCATTACCCTACCAATTCAGATATTAATTACTTGGAAATTGTCATCATATTTGAATCATCTGTTTTCATTCAAAATACACTTCATGTCTTAAAGAGGGATTCTTCCTGCCTGTGGAGGGGGGTTAGCGATTGTGAATTATAGAGCATAAGTTTTATAACATGTGCTTGTGTTACAAAGTCTTGATTAATCATCAGTGTGCTAAACTTGGTTCATTCTCTTTTAAGTCCTTTAATTTTAAGGATAAAAGCCTAGGAAAGTTACATAAGCAGACACAAGCTGAATCTGTAACTCTGCTTTTAGATACTGGCATAGGTATGACTTTGGAATGTGTTGAAAAAAGCCACAACTTATGTTTTGGTGTGACTCACAAAATATATTTTGATTTTGGTTTTTTTTTAAGTGCATAGACTGAGTATTACTGTACAGAAAACAAGACTATGTGACATAAATTATAAGAATGCAAGTATAGATAGTTTATATTATGAAAGATCATGCAGTATCTGAAAGATAAGGAATGCATGAGTCTAGTAAATTGTACTCTTAATTTCTGAAGGCACTAATAAAGAGAACATCTATACTATTGGCAGATAATGCTGCCTCTAAGTTCTATGGTACTTCTCAGAAAACTGACATGTTAGAGATTAAGCTGTTTATATGACATCAGTGTTTTTGTATCCCTTTCAAGATGCCATCTTATTTTTAATTTGAAGTCATATTGAATTTTCAAAGTGTGTTGTAGTTCAAAAACTCAGTCATCTTCTGTCAGTTCCAATGAACAAACAGTTTAGCACTGTTTACGCCTGTCCAAGCTTGACTGTAGCATCTCCTTTTGCTGCCCTGTGAGTCAATATGAGCATGGGATTTTTTTTCAGTTTTTCTTTTAATAGAGAAAAGCACTTAAAAATGGGCTAAGAGCAGACTCACTAGTTAAGATTTCAGAAGAAATAAAAGAACAGTGAAAGTAACTTTTAAAAGATAAAATTCCAAAATGTTGTAGTCAGTGCATGCAATTGGAACAAATCAGTAGTTTTTTTAACAGGTGAAACAATGTTGCTGCTCAGACTTCTTGCCTTTCTTGGGCTCTCCATCTTTGACATTTGAGCTCTGGTGTTGTGCCGGACTGGCAAATGCATCCCCAGTCTGCAACTCAAAAATATGTTGTTCATGGGCTTCTTTCTATATAGAGCCTTCTGGGCAGCCACATGCTGTGGCCCTTGCCCCCATGCAGCATTTGGATCTGACAGGTGGGGTCTGTGAAAAAGAGAAAGGTTATGGAGATGTATCCTAAGTGCATGAAATGTGGGTACTGTTTTGGGGAAACATGGGGCACAAAGCCCAAAGAATGGTGGTGCATGAAACTTCCCCAGGCTGTCTGGATGAATAGATCTCTTTAACTGGAGGGGAGGGGGGGCAGAACAAGTAATTATATTATGCTGATTTATTTAGCTGTCTTAGTCAGAAAGAACCAAATTTTTCTATCATGTTCCCAGTGTGAGATTTTGGGGCTGAAAGTCAGAAGAGTTTCTGTACTTGTAGCGGGAACATGTTCCTATTGTTATGTAAGATGTTCCTTTCTTTGGTGACAACACTGTTTTGGGGCACATTGAAAACCTTGGTTCAAGCCTTTTAAGAACATTTTTGTGTGTATGCGTATCTTTATTGTCCCATTATGCTTTGATGATATAATGATGTACAGATGTACTCCAGAGCAACTTTTCTTTTCTTGGTTTGTTTTTCTCTCTAAATGTAGGCTTTTTGTTGTATGTAGTCAAATGAAGTGTGAATCACTCTCCCTTTACATAATAAAGGGGAAATGTATGTTTGGGTGTCACCCCTTCCCCATGTTTTTGTGGAGTGATACCTCAGGCAGCCTCAATATTAGTTGAGTCAAATTAGTTGAGTTCTGGTCTTGCAGTAGCAACATGTTCAGGTGCCGCATGCACAAAACTCCCGTCAGAGCTTGCATATCTCGAGGCTTTAGACCAGCCATGTAACAGTCCTCTCCCTTGCTTTTTCTGTGAATAGATGATGATTATGATTGCTCACAAGTTAGCTGCTTTTTTTTTGTCTTCAAGAACAATTTTTTTTTATTTTTCTGTAGTGTTTTGTTTTCTCTTTTATAACTTAATTACGCGCAGGTGAATGTCTCCACCCATGCATGTCTGGACATCAAATGTCAAAAAGTATTTATTTGAGAGTTTAGAGAAAATTATGCAACAAAATATGACACTGGGAAAAATGGTCATTAAAGTTCACAACTAATTTATCCGCAGATGGGCTTGTAAACTGCAGTGACAGTATGTTTTGAGTTTCATGAAAAATGTCCTTTACTTTCAACGGAATCAGGAGCCAGCATAGGTGTGAGAAATATCTCTAATTAAAATTTTGGAGACAGCCAAATAAAGTGAAACAAAGAACTTTATTAACACCGTGCTGGGTGCACCGGACTCGTGACCAAACCACTGTCTTGCTCCTCCCATGCCAAGCCTCGCTCTTTTCTTCCTTAAAAGGTGATATAGTCTTCTTCTTGCAGTCCACTGGTTGTTTTAACCAACCTACCAAGTTGTTTCCCTGCCCCTGGCCACATGATCCCTTGGTCCCAGTGAGCCCAGACTGGTCTTACTGCCTTTCATACTTTCCGACCACCTTCACACCATAACTGTAAGCAACAGTAAGTAACTGTAAGCAGCCCTGTAGCGGAACAGTGAGCAGCTCACCAGTCCTTGGCCACAAAATGGCTCCCCAACTCCCCAGATAAAATGACCTCCAGGTAACTCCACATGAGGCAACCATGGAAACCCCTGCTTGTAATAAAACCGTCCTATTCATTTCCTACAATAGGCAGTCAGGTCAGAACAGAAACCCAGTGTCCACAGGAGGATTCATCCCCTTTGGCAGAATATCAGATGTGTGACACAGCTTTCAGGTCTCTATATGAGTATGTGTGTGCACCTTCTGTTAATTATCCACAAAATAGCCTTTTATTAGAGAGAGGTACCATCGTAGTTAGCAAAAATATGAAAGGCAGTATAGTGGTGATGAGCTTCCTGTATTCTGTCTCTACACTGAAATAGAGAAACTGTATGTATTTATTTATAAAGTACTTATAAGTATTTCTTTTTGTCATGCAGCAACTTTTCATAGACGTAACAAGTAATGAGGTTCACAGTGAGATAGCTGATGAAGTGGCAGCTATGGACAACATGATTGCTGAACTTCAGGAACTGAGCAACCAACTGAGAGACCAGTGCTGACATATGGACCAGATTTCGTGACAGGAGGACAATAATGACATGTTTCTTTTGCCACTGCTTTTGCTGATGAAATGGTAGCAGTTCTCAGACAACAACACTCGCAATAAACATTTTTCTGTACAGTGCTGTTGTTGCAGTCAGCTTTCTTCAGAGTTCAGTCTGCCTAAGATTCTTTCTCTTCTGGCTATGCTGTCTGACAAAGTTGCATGTTCCTCAGCCCTAGATTTTCTGGAAGAGAGCTACTGGTATTTGTAAGGCGATTATGGAGGATTAGTTCCGCCTGCATCTCACCCAGGCACTGGGATGCCACAGGATGCCCCACCCAGGTTGCCCTGAGGGAGGAGGGCAGGTGCTGGGCTGGAGGGATGGAGAAGCATCCCTCCTCAGCAGAGGTGGGAGCTGAGCTCAGCTTACTGCCTGCTGTGGGGGCTGTGGGCAGGGCTGGGGCCTGAGGTGGCTCGGTAAGTTGTCCTGGCACTTTCCAGTTTAATTTGGTGTTAATTAATTACAGGGTGGGAGTGGGGTCCTGAGAGCAAGAACTGAATCTTTTTTGTTATTCTTGTAATACAGTCGAAGTGGCAGGCTGTTTGTTGCATTAGGATTTACAAACATATTACTTAAAGCAGTATTGGTTTATTCAAATATACATAACTTTTGTTCCATGAGCAATAGACTGGCACTTCATTTGGGCTTTTTATAGGCATGGCGATTTTCCCACTGACACAGCAATAAAACTGCAGTCTAATCTAAAATATTTAAATCTGACTAGACCTTAGTGAGTTATTTTCATCTAGATGGTTTTACATGGTTTCATTTTTAAGCATCTTTGCTACTACTCTGCTTAAAATTGCTTTTTTTTTCAGAGTTTTCCAGAAACCTGTGCAAAATAATTTCCTCACTTACATGGTTTTAGCTTGCTCTTCCCTTCACAAGAATGATGCAGTCTCCAAAAATATGGTTATCTGTATTCTGGATTTGTACAGTCTGTGGTATGGGCTGTTACTGAATGGTAAGAATATTCTCCCTGAAGAGAAAAGTCAGAAGGTACAAGGAAACCAAACAATTAATTGGATTTGAAGCACCAGTAAATGCATATTATTTTGATGCATGGAGGGGGAAACCATCTTGACAACTTTGTAAAGCTGTGTAGCTTTGTAAAGCTTCTTAGAATGGAGAATAAATTATTTGCTGACAGTATTTAAACATAAGATCCCCACAGAAATTACCATCTTAGCAACAAGTTTACCTGCTAGTGAAGGACAGCTGGCTCCAAAACACCTCTTTTTTGAAATGGCCCAGAAAGGGAGGAGGCATTAACATTTTTGCAGAGTGAACTTCTTTAGCTGTTCCCATTTTGCCAATATGTACAATGAGGGGTCTATGGCTGAAAAAAAAAAGGCAGAGAGTTTTGCAACAGACTGCCACCACTACCATCTTTTTCTAATTATTTTTTTATGTGACTTAACCTTATTCACTAAGAAAAAGAAAATATCTTTTAAAACTATATGTGTGTATGTTTTCTCAGCACAGATGTTTTCCTCGTTTGAGCCTCCCTCTCTTAGCAGATGCATGGAATGTAAACAAGTTTGTTTTTCACATAATAGAGGTAAAACCTACTGTCTACAGTCAGTGTGTTCCTGAAGGGTGGGATGACTATTGTTATGACAGCACGTCAGTTTTCCTGTCATAATTAATGTAATAGAGGGGAGATGTCTACAGAGACTTAAAAATACACAATTTAAATATGTACAGACAATATTATATGGTGTGGAAGATGGAGAGGCAGGAACCGACTCACTGTTCAAGAGACTGGCTTTTCAGAACAGATAATGATGCCAGAAACTCTCCAGCCACTTCATCCATGAGGCTGAACACCTGATGTAAATCTCTCTACCAGGTATGTACTTGCTATCTCTTTCTTTGTATTGGTGTCATTTTCATCTTCCTCAGGTACAAAGTGAGCCCATACTGCTTCTTTGGAGATCATCACAGGGGCCTTTTAAATCTTTACAGAACAAAAGCCACCTCAGTTTTGTATGGTATTAATTTTCTGTGCTCATGGCAGCAGCATTTGGTTCAGAATAGCTCTAGGAGACCATTGTCATGAAGACAATGTTTCTATAAAAGTTCTGGCTGTCAAAAAATCTGGTTAGTATTGAAAGAGGAAGGAAAATTTCCTAAAGACTGCAGACTTTTCAGATCTCCATCTTATGGGGAGCATCTGTCATCTTACTTGGATCACTCCCATGACAACTGCAGAATCATCCAGAGTTTAGCAAAACTGAACAGTCCTTTCCTGATATAGTTGTCACATCTACAAAAAACCTCTGTAATATCTATGTTATTTTCAAGTGCTCTATATACAGCACATGGTAGCGATTATTGCTTAGTGTAGCATGGACTCAATTAAGCAATATTTTGCAGGATTGGCTTACAGTTCACTTTCTTCAGTAGAACTTCAAGTACTTTCCAATGTTTTTTGTCTTTGATTTTTGAAGTATTAGTTTACCTATTTTGATATCTGTCTGCCATTGAAACTAATTTGGTGTGACATGGAGGTAAAACAGATAAGTCTAGAATTTTTCAACTTCTACCAACCCAGACAGGGAAAGCAACTGTCTCAGAGTTTTGAAGATGAGTATAAAGCCAAGAAGTATGATGTATGAAAAAGAATTTATTTCTGTGGCCAAATAGGGTTTGTTATTATGTCTTTGACCTAATATGGTTCAACCTATGATATATTTTCAGCCCCTGGTGGTTAGAACCCAGGGAAGATCTCCTGATTCACCCAGAGGGGGTTGTGTTGGGCCGGGTGTGGTGCTGAAAGGCTTTTTGGGTTGGGACATTACTCATGAGCAGAAGTGAATGTTCTTAGGGCCTGTGGGGCCACACTGACTCAGGCAGGTCATCCTGAATACATGCCAGTAAATGTTGTGTTCCATGTCACATTGTCCTTGATGTTCCTTTCACCACACTGACTGGTACGTTCAGAAAGGCAGGCAGCTCTCATCCCATCATTCATGCAGTGCTCTGTACCAAAAGTGCTTTGGAAAGAAAGAAAGCTTTGAATAATTTTACAGATCTAAAATGGTGTATGGTTTATATCAAATACAGAGGACACATTTACAAGTTCAGCTTTTGGATGTGTACATACATGGGTTGAAACTACGCCTCTTGTTTTTGAAATAAATAAGACAGAAAAAAACAGGTATTAATTTTATCCTGCTTTGGAGCAGTACTGCCTGAGAAGCTGTAAAGTCCCTTTGAAATTATTTGGCTTAGCTCTTCTGTTCAGTATTTTTGTCTTAATATCAGTGACTGCATGACTGACAGTACAGATGGACATGGTGTATTTCAGGGTTAAAGGGAAGCTAAACAAACTAATGCTATTTCCAGAGTAATGCAAGTTAAAATAATATACAAGTACCTAATTTTTCTTCATCTGCATTCATGAAGAGCTCTATATCAGAAGTGTGTACAAAATAGGGAAAAGGTAACAGCTGATAGGATACACAATTTGGGTACTCTGAACTTAAAAAGAAACTGGAATTTGATAGGAAAAAATCTTACTCTAAAGAAAAAAAATTGCCATCAACTGTATGGAGTTGTTTTCAGTGTGATTACTCAAACTAAGTACTTTGTGTTTCAAAAATTATTTCAATAAATTAATTTGATTTTTTTTTTGTTTTATTGTGCATATCTATGTGTATACATGTATAAACATGAACATATACACATATGTAGAATCTTGGGTCTGTCATAGAAACAGCTGTTAATTCTGAAGGTGTAAGAGGTACATTTACAGAAAGGTACCTCTCCATGAAACCTGTATGCGTTACAGAGACTGGAAATCAGGCTAGATGTAGGAAGGTCATTCCTGTACATTTTACATGATAGTTTTCAGATATAAGACTGGCAAATGAGGTGAATTTCACTACACGAATGGCAATAAAATATTTACTGTTATGCAAAAACCATTGTAATACTTCAGTACAGATAGTTTTTGCACCGTTCAGGAGTACTTATAAATAGACAGGTTTCAATCGACCAGTAGCTTATTCAGGCATGTGCTCAAATATAGTAGCTGTATTCATTAGACAAACATTTCTACTAATCCTTCAGCTACACTAATAAAAGAGTAATCCTTTATGGGCTGGATGTAGTAACACAGGATTCTTTTTTTAACTTAACATCCTTCAAAGATCAAGGTCTAATCATTATTAGTGAGAGCATTTGGTTTTCAGCAAATGAGTTGAAAATTGATAACCCTTAATATCATGTTGTTAGAATTTCTCACTGAAAATGGAGATAACCTTGCTCTTAGGAGCAGCTTATATATTGTGTCTAAATTAGATTTGTTTTGGCTCTTTAAATGAACAAAACCATCATAGAACAGCAGCTGTCTTGTTGGACATTTCAGGTTGGTTTGGTTTACTATTTTTGTAGCATTTGTCCTTTTACTTGCTTGTTTTGCAGGTTTGATTTTATTGTTAAGGCAAGAAAAGTGAAGTTTGGGGATTCAGGTTGTCTTCACTGAGCAAGACAAGGATGCCATGTAGGGTCAAGTCAAGTAATCACTGCATTTCTCTACTGATGAAAGACATATGACAAATTTAATCCACTAGTACTGATCTCAGCCTAAAATTAGTCTCTACAAAAGCACAGTAGTTTAGGATTAAAAAACCTGTGATAAATAACCCTTTCTGTCTAGAACTCTTTTCCAAGTTAACCTTAGTATGAATGTCCATTTTCCTGTTTCCAGTTTACTCTGACCTGAATGTTTTCTCAGAACACACCAAGAACCTTTTAATCACCAGTGAAGTCACATATCCCTTCTCAATATTTTTTTCCTATTTATTTTAAACCTCAGTGACCTGTGATTCAACTACGAGTGTTCTTGGCCAAAAATCAGTGTAATGAACCAGGCAAAGAAATACCAGCCAAGAGTCATGCAATGGAAAACTGGGATTAACAGCATGAAAGTCTTCAAAACTGGAAGTTAAGCTATTAATGACATCACTGCTGAAGTGAAGCAGCTAAATTTTTCAAGTCACATTCAGAATTTAACCCATACAATTCCGCTCTTTTCCTCTGTCATCTCTAAAAGAGCATTATATTCTTTCCATCTTAAGTGCAATCATTCCGTACCCTTCCAAGCATCTTTTCCTCCTTAGGAAAAGTTTTTAGTTTCTGCTTGATGGAATGGTGATCCTGCAATCTGGAAACTACCTTTGTGTTTCTTTCTCCAGCTTTTCTTGCACAGAGTTGACTTGCCCATCTTATGTGATCTCTCAGCTCTCTGCCAGTTTTGTGACTTTTGGTCCCTGGAAAAGCACCCTTAATTTTTATAGTTCTTTGTGTGCCTCTGCCTCACAGCAATTTCATTTTGTCCATTTCCAATAGTACTACCCCATCGTCCCCTCCCTGTAATCTCTTTTCCCTGCTTCTTTAAGATTTCTCTATGAGTTCTTGATAGGAAAGATACTAGGAAGGACCTTAAGGTTGCAATTAATGTAGAGAGTAGTTAGCAGCAGCATGAAAAATATAATCTGTAGTGAGATGAGCTACTTGAAGGAGTGGGAAAAGGGCATTTTTCCCCTCTGTCTTGGCTGAGCCTCTTGGGGATGAGGCAGAGTGTAAGGATCTTTGTGTTTAGTGGGGGTAAGGAGCACCATGAGTGTTTGCCAGAAAACTGAGACTGTGGGGGGAGAACAGCAGCCCAGAGACTGATGATGGTCCCTGTGGAACTGTTGAAACAAGGAAAAAACGATTAGCACTAGTTGTCAGGCAGGAAGGCACAAGTCTTTCCTTGAGCAAAAGTTGGAGCCATAAATAACCAGGCCCAACTACTACATTGCCAGGGAGAGATGACAGACCAACCAGAAGTAACAGATGCAGCTGGAGAGCAAAAGTAAGTCACAGTTTGGCAATAGCCCAGAATTAAAAGTACCAAAGGCACAAAGGCCAGTGTGCTGTAGGGCTTTTAACAGCCCAGATGGTCTGAGGGATTGTGTCTGTTTGGGAATGCTCCAGCCATACCTACAATTTTTTTACTTGTTTTATTTGTAGCAGTCCATCTTGCAAGGTTCAGATTTTGCTTTTGTCAATGGTATCACCTCCTATTTTTAGAGGTTTGTAATTTGACTGTAAATTCTATGCAATCCTAAAGCCAGGCATTGTGAACACGGCCTCAAACAGTCTGCATTTTCTGTTTGCAGTCGCGAGAAGTTCAAAAGCTTGACAAGCTACTGAAACCAGATAATTTTTGTAACCTTAACTTACTATCAGGCTAAGCAGAGCAGTCTTTTTGTAGCCGAAGTATGTCTTGCATTTGATCTGTACTTCACAAGGACTTTTAGTACTATAGTAATCTCTAAAAAAGCGGATAGGCGAACAAAGCAAGTTGTAAAGAATTAACGTAAAATAACTTATATAGTTTCAAATAGAACTTCAAACTGAGTCCTGTATAAATTAATGGAGGGTTGAAAAAAAAAGGAAATGGCCTAGGAAGTAATTTAAGGAGTGAGGCCCATAAAATGAAATAAAACAATTATAGGACTGAGAACATGCAGAGTTGTGACACTATTCAGAAAGAGATGGCACAGGCAGTGAGATACTCACTACTGCTCTACATGCTGTTTTACTGCAGAAAGAATTGTCAAATATAGTTTAGATTCTGATATGTTTCTAATCAGAACTATAGCAAACTTTTGGCAAACTATTAATCAGGAGGATTGGCACTGAGGTCAGTAGGATTTTTCCAAGTTTCCTGAACATCTTGGACAAAGATTCAGTCTCCTGAAGTTAAGCTTTTACTTATCCTGTTTCCTTGGTATCTTGTGTCTGTTATACTCTTATAAATGCCTCACTGTCTTGGATAACACCGAGAGTTTTCTGCTTTGAATGGCTGATACCAACTGCCTAACTTTCAGGCTACTTTTACATGTATGTGTGAAAGAACACACAAGTAAGGCACAGACACATCTCTTGTTTATAGTGGTCCTCCCTCCACCTCAAGGCAAAGCAAAGCAATCTGGAATATTCTGCTGCACAAGGTGACATGTCTGGGACTCTGGAAGTTTTTTTTTCTGGTTTATTATTCCTGCATGTGAATGCTCCCACCTGTTACTGCAGTGTTTGAGTGCCTGCTGCATACTATCACCAACTATAATCAAGTCTCTTGTGGATGTCATGGGATCTTTGGATTTCTATTCTTTCAAGCATTCTGCCCAAGGCAGAATTTTAGAGTTTCTGTTTAAGGTTTTGTTATTTCCATGAGGTTTAACTGAGTGAAAAAGATGTCAGTTTTGTGAGGATCACTCTTACCATGGTGGGGTGGTTTGTTTGTTGGTTTGGCTTCTAAAAGCCAAGTTCTGCAATTTTTTTTCTAAAAGCAGTTGAACCCTATGTTGTTTTGCTGGCAATGCCCTCAGCTGAGTGGTCAGTTTGATGCTGCCTGTAGAGGCCTGGGGAGCTGAGCCAAGGAACTTTGGAAGATGTTTATATGTTTTCCGGACATTTTCTCATCTGTTCATACTAGAAATTATTTTGCATATTGCAAATCTTTTTTTTTCATACAGGTCTAGTTCCTTATGAAAGTATTGGGAAGGCAATGGAGGTAGCTTACTGTGACAACAGTGAACACAACTAAGATATGTTGTCACATACTGCCTGCGTGTGTTTTGGATATAGTGCAGATATGTTCACCTTCCAAGAAACAAATCCAAAGGAAAACCTGATATCCTCCCTGATGCTGCTTCTTGCTGGAATGACATTTCTACAACAAGGTTCTACATCAGTGAAAACAAATGGGGTTTGTATTATGGGATGGCAAGGTAATATCTATGCACAAAAGGAGTTACATTTGAGTTGTTTTAGGCATTCGTGCTTTGATTTATTGTCACTGAAATTTAATCTAGGGTATTTTTTTTTTCTTTAGACTCTCTCTGCGAGAGTTCTAGTGAAAATATTGCATCAGCACTTCAGGAATGGAGCAGCAGTGTTATTCTGATCTGTCAAATGCAGAGGCCATGAACTTCCCCTGAGAAACTCAGTGAAACAGACTTTCTACTCACTTCAGGACTTCTAGTATAAAGAATACTTCCTAAACTGAGGCCTCACAGTTTAAAACAGTAGCTCTCATAACTTGTTCTGCATGTGAACCTGACTTGTTTGCATATTCTTGTTGCTTGCAGTAGAGAAAAGTTACCACTGTGTGTGTAGATTTATCAGGGCGAACCCCAGCACAGTAGCAAGAGCAGCATCCCTGAAAAAGTAATGTTTCTTCACTTAAACACAGTGTTATCAGACCTTAAATGTGCCCTTCTGTACGATTTAATGTTTAGCCTTTGTCAATATTTTAAAACCTGTTTGGAAAAATAACTGAAAATAAAAATTAGATATTTAGGAGGAAGGTATCTGAAATATTACTAGACATCTTAAACATAAAATCCTCACAGCAGTCGTGCTGTGACTATTTGACAGAAGCTTAAAAATAACTTTGGCTGTAATGCTTGGCAAAACTGTGCATGTGCGAGTGCATGTATGTGTGAGGTTTTGTGTCTTTTAAAGGCAAATGATGCTAATATGTCTATAAATTTTGTTTGCACTTAATACCATCAATGATCTCAGCACATCTCTGGAAATGGTGTTTAACTGTGGCAGAATGAGGGCATGAGTATAAAATCGTTTTTTAAATTTTTCTCCGAAATATTGACTGTATTGCAGCCAGGGGATGGGAGTGTTTAAGAAATGGTGGTTAGAAGATCTCAGGGCTCAACTCTGTGCCAGTGGTTAGAAAGTATGGTGTAGCAAGGCTTTGACTAAGAATCCAAGTTAAGAAAGATTTGAATTACTCTTCTGATTTTTTTATTCTCATTTAAACCCAAAATCTAGATAAGAATATGCACACGCTTTCCTTGTTTTATTTGGTTTTATTACCTCTAAAACAAAGTAGCAGCAAAACCTCCATGAGCTATTGTCAGAGGCATGCAAGGAAGAAGACTTTCCAGCCCTTGATGCTTGGCCCAAGAAGGCATCAGGCTGTAAGAGTATGTTTTTGACAGCAGGGGGACACATACAAGCATTCCTGCTTTTGTTTGCTCCTTTCTTACCTGTGGCTTTTGCCAAAAAATTCTCCTTTCTAAGGACCCATGAGAGACAAATAATAACCTCCCAATTTCCTATTTATCTTCTCCTCCCTGGACTCCAAGAGGGGCCTCATAGGAAGAAATAACAGCTTTATCTCCAGAGGGATATCTCTGGAGGGGGATCTTTGACACCCTGTTCCCTCCAGAGACATGGAGAGGCCCTCTGAGTAGTGCAAGTTCTTCAGCTGCTGGTTCTGTTGCTTATTCCTTGCCTTCAGTCACCACCTCATGCATTAATTTCCTCTGTTGCAACTCATTTACAGCTGTCTTGTCTTCAGGATGCTCTTTGAGAGGTTTTGTACCTCCCCAGAACCCTCCTTTCTCCTGCAGCACAGCTCTTCTAGAGTCAGGCTCCCTCCAGGTCCCACTGCTCCAGCATGGTCCCTTATGAGAAACCCACAGGTTACACAGGCAGGATTAGGATAGAAAGCCCCTGACAGACTTGATTACTCCCTGTTAACCCTTGAGTCAGCAAAGGTAGTGCAGATGGCTCGAGGAGAATGGGAGTGCAGAGACTTCTATCCTTTCTCTTGTCTTCTGTCAAATAAAAGGGAGATTGGAATTGGGTTTTCTCCATGAAACATAAAGTAAGGTGTCTTTGTGCCTTAAGAAAGGGACACTCAGGTAATGTGAGGAAGAAAAAAAGCCCAAAATTTTCATATGTACTTTCTTATGCACTCATAAAATCTTAGAAATGGAAAATTATGGTCATTGTTTAGTGATTGAGGTTCAGGCAGCAAGCTGAGATCTCAGTCATGGCTGAGATCCCCAGGGGATGGGCACTGCACACATCCCAGGCAGTCCCTGTTGCAAGAACTGCGATTTACAGTAATGTCTGGTGGGATGTCAGCCTGCTCCATGGCAGAGCTCACATCCATACAGATAAACAATTTTCTCTCCCAAACATTGGACTCGACTGCCTATTGAGAACAGTCCATGGCCCATCTTAATGTCCAGACTTGAACTGTGCCCACATAATGCCAGGAAGAGAGTTAGCTGGGCTCAGCCAAAACCATGCCAGAGGCTGTGCTACCAATTCAGCAGGGTGGGTGACTGTGGTGGGCCTGTACTCAGATGCTATTAGTTTGACCAGTCTAGACACAGCTGAAGAATACAGTTCCTCCTCCAGGAAAACCACAGCCCAAGGATTGCCAAATAGGCAGAGAAATAAGAACATCAGTTTCTAGCACATTTATTTTACGTACAAGTTACTGTGATCCTCTGTGAGCAGCTAGAAGAGATGTGAGGTAAGGCCTCGTAAAAGGCAAAGGGCTTTGCAGGTGACCTTAGGGCCACTGGATTTAGATCTAGTTACACATATGGAAGATGTCCCAGAAGTGACCTTGGGGAGCTGACAAAGAGAAGCTTGTTGCCTTGGCAGGACAAAAAAACCACAGATGAAAGAAGCAGTAGATAACAGCAGTCTTGACAAGAAAACATTAAAGTGGACAAGACTGAATTAAACCAGTATTGAAGGTCTTGGTCTTCAAATGACTGATAAGGGAGAATAATTAAACAGGAACGTGTAAAGAGATGGGAACCATAAAATAATCAAACTTGCAAGTGAGCAGTAACCACTAAAATTAATTACCTTCTTCTGCTCCAAGACAAGGATTTTAATCTTCTGCTTTCATTTAGTCAGCTTCTGTCTCCACCTTAATGTTATTTTTATATATTACATTTTCCTGAGAATATGGCAGATGGTGAATATAGCAGATGTAACTTCTATATGTAGTCAGAGAAGCCTCTTGCAGCTGCACAGAACAAATATTAATGTCTCAGATATAACTGTAAAAGGATTTAATTCATAGGAAGAAATGGAAATCTGAAATTCGTGCATGTCTGCAGTCCCCTATGTGCTATATTCCAGCTACAGCTGACAGCACTGGTGGGGTGGCCAGACCATAGCTGTCTTCTTTGTAAAGAACCTGTAAATTTAACAGCAGCTGGATCCATCCTGTGGCTGACTGGCAAAGGAAGGTGTAGCTGTTGTTTTCTGTAACCCCATTTTATGGATCCCTGGTCATGGAGCACGACCTTGTGCTAGGCATGCTGCCACCATTTCAGTCAATCTGTCCACATCCCTACCCAGAAAGGAAGAGATCTGAAAAATTTGACCCTCTGGAATATTTCCCTGACTCCCCCTTGATACTGGCACAACTACTGACTGAGCTATATGAAAGGTGTTGGGAAATAAATCCCAGCCCCTACTCTTAGCTGCATCTAGTGGGGCACTTTCAACACCATTTGGAAGATTTCATTTTAACTGACCTTCAGGCATGACTTATTTTTGTGCTCTGGGTATTTTTAAGACGAGCCCAGAGGAACTCCTAAATATCTCACTGGTGAGAGTGGAGGAGGACACATGGTGTTGCTGTTTCCAATACCTCTGAAGGGTCTGGAAAGTCCCTTTGTGGAGTTTTAAGCTTTAGAGAGAATTTTCTAAATGTAGAAAGCCTGAGGCCTTAAGTTGCCAAAAGACTGAGGGAAAGAGATTAGTTCATGGTGTGTAAAACCTACCCTGTCCAACATGGCACAGCTGGTGGCACCCAGCGAGAATCACTGTACTTCAGTGTGTGGTGCACACGTGTTTGCAGAGATACAAGGAGTTTGCACATGTTGTTTGTGACCACGCATTGGGGATGAGCAGCTGTATGGGAAGATAGAAAACAGTTGACTTCCCACTTTAAGTACAGTGGAAAGAAACACACTGTGGCCCAGTGGTGCAACAGCAGGTTTTTTGTTACATCAGGGTCCCTGCATCTCAGATGAGAAGTGACAGCTCCAGGCTGGAAGTGTGACCGAGCAGCCATGGCTGTGTGTGCTCTAGATCACCTGCCCTTCATCTCTACTTGGCTGGAACAGACTGGCTGGGGAAGCTGCTCTTCACCTCTTCCCAGACGGTGTCTCTGTGTGGTTGGCCATCCAGACCGCACGTTGAACAGACACAGAGGCTCACGGGTGCTGAATGTCTTCCGGCAGCCCGCTCCCAGTGGGATTAAGCTCGGAGCAATTGCATAAGGGAGGGCTACGAGACTGAATGGTTTGGATAGTCTCCAAATCTGACTAGTCTCAAGCTAGTAAGCAAAATAAATATACCCCACAAGGCACCCTCTTGGCTTGTTTCTTCCTTGGGAGTAAGGAAAGGATCTGAATCAGGGCTTTGTGCTGCTGGGGCAGGGTATTTAAATGATGTTTCTCCTCTCGGTTAGATTGCAGGGTCTTAAGCTTCCTCGGAGAAAAAGAAGCAAAATAAAAAAGAAAGACACAGGCTGCTGGGTAAAGAGGTAACTGGTAGTGGCTACAGCCTAATTACTGTGTCTGCATATCTAATTAACTTTTTTTCTGAGATGTTTTTTGATTAATCGCTGCTATTACTTGTAAACAATCGTTTTATAAGGTGTGAAATTCCTATACTACTTCGTTTATCATGATTCCTGACCTTACACCCTAGGAGAAGGGTGTAGTCAGCTTGGCATGAGCAGTCCTGTGCCAGATGCAGTATAGTTCATATTCAGAAATGTTATTTACAGAGATGGGAGGGAGGGAGGGGAACAGAGGATCAAGGTCCCAGATAGCCTGGAATGTGCAGGATCAGATATCTGCATTGGAACACTTACCCCTTATTTCGTGTTTCACAGGATGCCTGACTCTTACAGATCACTTCTCTTTTCAATGAACATGTGCCTACATATAACTGTTTCCATTCCAGTCTTAGCCCTTTTTGTATGTCACTAACAGACCTTGTCACATTTGGCAGTGTTATTTTTACATAATGACTAAATCAGTGGAGGACCATGAAATATGCAGTTTACAAATTTTGAAATCAGCTTAAAGGTATGTATCAACATGGTTTAAAAATTAGTGAAGGGACTTAGAGTAATAAATCTTGGGTGTCACAGAGTTTTGCTGGTGAGAATTCTGGTGTTAGTCATTTAGAATCACAGAATCATTTAGGTTGGAAAAGACCCTTAAGATCATCAGCTCCATCCATTAATCCAGCACTGCCAAGTCCATCACTAAATCATGTCCTTAAGTGCCCTGTCTGCACATCTATTAAATATATCCAGGGCCAGTGACTCAACCAAGATTGACTCGGGAACAGATCAGTGAAATTCACTAAAGATACTACAAGAAGAAAAAAAATATAAAATAATTACAAAATGGCTTGATGAATGATCTGTAAACACTGGAGAGACATGTATATATCATCTAAGAATCAGTAATTGTCTGGGATTCAAGAAGCCCATGATAAAATCCTCTATCTAAACATCACCACTAAATGCAAAATTGCATTTAATTAAAGTGATGTGAGTAAGCTCTGCATAGGACATGGAAACTCGCTTCTGGGGCAGAGCATTCTGTGGCAGAGAAGAGTTATAACATGCCAAGCTAGAAAAAATGAGCAGGTATTTCTTTCATTAGAGGATGCTTATTATCTTCTCAATATCAGTGTTTCTTCTAGCTCATTTGATGCTCAGTTACCTCCTGCCTTTTGTTGTTGCTCCAGTCACTTAAAACCTGGGTGGAGAGGACTGAAAATTAGATACGAAGAAGTTGTGACAGAACAGGTCCCATGGTAGGGGAATAAGCGTGAAATGGTGAGATAGGGAACTGAATCAACTTTTAAGATGCAAAGAGAAAGATTATGGGAACATTACTTAAAAAGGGATGGAGGAAACGAAGAGTATTTAAACCAGTAAAGAGAAAGACTTAAGTAAGGCTTAAGAAGGGCAAGGAAAATATTAATCTATACAAGTTTTGACCTGGCTGCTGCCAAGAAGTGTTTTCCCGTCAGCCTACTAACTTGGAACAATACAGACAAGGGACTAAACTAAGGAACTTATTTTGATCCATATTTGCATGACTACAGCCCTTCAAAGACTACACTTTCTTTGCAAAGAAAATTGAAAAAAATAAGAAAGGGATGAAGAAGTAAGAAAAAGTAAGTGCAATCGTGGGAGGTGTGAGAGAATTAGTAAATCCTTGAATCAATTGCTCTCCAGAGCCAGTGGATGGATCTCTCGTGCATATTTCAGGTATGGGACTGTGGCCACATTCACCCTCCCCATTTTCTGAGGCTTTTGAACCAGAGCCCCATGAGGTTTATGGTTGTTGTCCACTAGGTTTGAAGTGAATTTGGGTTGTTGTTTTTCTTTGAAGTCTGTAGCCTGCTTCCTGAAGCAGATCTGAAAAATGTAAACTAGTATATATCCATACTAGCAGACCACCAGGGAAGAAAGCTGCTCAGCCTTACTTTTTCAGACTGATGATGCTGGAGAGCACAAAAGATTCAATTCTTTGACCCTGGCCAAAGTCTCCAAGTTGGTTTTGTGAATGCTGCTGCAATCACAATTGCAAAAGATTTCCATGATGTTTGAGGGTATTTTGTGTGTGTACGTATGAAATCCCGAATTTGAAGGAGAGATTATTACAGTTTTGTAACTCGCTTTAGTGTTTGACAAGTACCTACTATCAAGATTGCACAGGGATTTTTGTGACAAAAATTCCTTTTCTCCCAAACAAAGTGAGAATTCCAAGAAGCAAAAAAGTATCCTTACAACACTTGATTAGAATTAAAATCACTAAATATTTTGTATGCCTCATTTCTGAATTGACCAGCTATGAGATGTCAAAATAGATTTGGGTTTTTTAATCTGTATTTTCAAAATTTGTTCTCTGATTATTAATCTTGTTTCAGATGTTTTGGCATGTAAAACCACTACTGAAAATTTAGGACACAATATTCTGCTGAAAATTCTGAATAGCTTGATTTTGGGCTTTTTTCTCTCTCTCTCTATGTTCTTCTAAAGATTTCCATGTTAAAAATCAGGCATAATGTATTGGCAAAGCAGGCAGGTAGTTAAAATTGTTCGTTCTTCGTTGTTCTCAGTAGATTTGTGTCATGGTTTCATTGTGCAAACATTTGCTCAACTCTCGTGTGCTTTGTAGGTCACTAGTTTGTCTTCCTATTTGTGGCAGTGAGACTGTGTGTTTTGGTGAGTTAGGTACATAATTTATAGCTTAATAAAGAGAAGTACTTAGTTAAAAGGGAAAAAAAAAATCCAGGCTTGTACATGCCTACAGTGTAGTGCTTTTTTTCAGAAATCCTGGAATAGCCATTTTGTTAAACAAGTAATTTTGTAGCAGCAGAGCTAATGAAGCCTGGTTTCCTATAATTTTTTGTCTCATGGGTGATTGACTTTCACTATCTAAGAGGATGTGAGCCCCAGGCGAAGCTTTTCCCATCAGTGGGGTGTTTATATAAGGACTTTCTCCCATGAGGCTTCTCTCATATCTTGAACTCACAACTGCAAGTTTTCTCAGAGCCAGGACTCTGATAGCATCTCTACCCATCTGTCTATTTTCAGGAAAAAAAGGAGGAGGAATTCAGCTTTCTTGCACAAGTCTACCAGTGTTAGAAGCTGGTTGGACATACCATTAAGAAATTGATGGAATGAATACACAGGTGAACACAAAATGAGTGATCACATAGGCTCCAATTTTGTAGGAAATTCTACTGCAAATAACTTGGGCATTTCAGGATGCAGTATTGCAATGACTATCAGAAATATTTTGTGTGCTTGAAAACCCTGGTTCAAACTTTTTCCCATAAGAGACGGCAGATTTAATTATTTATTTACAGGTTTTCAATGTTGTGTGCACAACAGCTGATGTGCAATATGCTTCCAAAATTGTGGGTTTGTCCTTTTCTTTTGGTGAGTCCTCACAACTACCGCCATCAGTTTTTTATTAACTATGCTGTTTAATCCAGATTTCATAGTTTTGCACTTTAGAACAGAAGATTTCCATTTCAGCCCTACTGTAAAAGCCTGCAGTGGTAAATGGTAAGTCAAATTTTTTAGTTTTCACAACCGCACAGTCATTTATAATTGTGTAGGTAATTATCCAAGTATGTAGGTAAAATACCAAGTATGCACTATTATTTTTTTAAGAAAGATATTCTTCAGTGCAGTCCACTAAAACAACTTTGAGCACTTCATGTATATATTTGGATAGTAAAGGCAAAGTCATAAAGAGGTAGTCCTAGAGCAGCCAGAATATAGCAACGCCTATATTAAAGTCAGTGAAGTAAAACTCTAGCATGTATCCTTTGATGCTTTGCCTCAGTGATGCAATACAAATGTACATTTTAATGGTGCTTTTATAGTATTTGAACTCTTAGCTATATTGAAATGCAATTTTTCATCACTGATGTTTTTGGAACTTATTGAGAGCGTAGTATGCATGGTTTTTATAGATCCCAGAGGGACCTCCCACTATGTTTTCTTTTGCCCACTCACAGAAAATCCTGCCTTTTTTGGGTGCTAGTGATCTCTTGCGAATTAGTCATAATCAGTGAGGTAAGAAGTGCAGTTCTTCCTTTCCTCTGTGCAGACACCTCATATTTCTTTTAGATACTCTCTGATCCCATGTTTTTTACTAGGTAAGCCATCTGATGCTTAATCATAACCTAAACAAGCTTATTTTGTTCCTGTGTATTACAGTAGGATCTTGGGCAAGACGGGCCAAATTTTGAACTACTGTCCTGGAGAAATATTTGTGCTACTCTTCTTACCTCCAATGCCTAGAATCACAGCTTTTCAGCAGACAGAGGATGATCATATCTCATAGGTTTTTTGCTTCTCTCATGGGCTTCCTCAGACAGAGAGGGAGGCAAGCAGCAGAATAACAGCTTTGCATACTCTTCTGCGAAAGGGGAGAAACAGTAAGAAACTACAGTGGGGAATGATGAGAAACTACAGAGGGAGAAACTCTGATATATTTTTAAGTGATTCTTTTTTGCTTATGGCATTCAGAATCTCAGTGGCACCCATTATATAATGTGGTCACAGCACAGGACCTAAAATGTAAACTCCAAATAAACAGTAGAGAAAGGGGAGATGTACTTACATTTGTTTTAAAGGAGAGCAGAGTAAACATTACACTGAAATCTTCCCATGGAATTTCTTAACAAAAGAGAAGAGTAAGCCTGTATAAGGCAGGTTGCCCAACAACAGCCCCTGCTTTAAAATGTCCCCATATTCCCAAAACTGTGTACTATTGTTTTGTACTGGTAAACCATCTTCTGTGTGTAGTCAATTTTTTTTTCCACTAACAACCCAAGCTGTGGGCCAAGGGAGATCAAGATGAGGTTTTCATTTCATTCAGAGCTCTGGAATCCAGCCCACTGGACGTCATATCTTTTGAAGCTCTAATAATTAACATGCCTGCATTCCTTAAACTGCAGCACTAAACAGAATGTGCTTCCTGCAGAGCTGAATAAGGGTGAGGACATTGTCTGGCCAGCAGGAAGAAAAGGATGGCAACCCTTCCTGGAAGGATTTCTGCTGTCTTTGGGCTGATTGGAGAAGGGGATTCACCTGAGCTGGGGGGGGCAGAAGGCTCTTGGTCCCTTTTCATATACAGGGGGTGCATGTATATGGCTCTCTTCAGTTCTCTTTTTTTAACTTATCTTAGAATCAGGCTGTTTCCCACCCCAGGGCTCTGCTTACTTTAGAGATGCTCCGGGTCCTTGTTAATCCAAAATTGGAAGCAGATTTAAGGGATTTCTGTTGACACACAAAAAAAGCTGTGATTTCTAACAACTGTTGTGAGGGTACAACTTCTTTTCCTAGACCCCTTTCTCCCTCATGTGAAAGGAGGCCAAGGGAGGCCGTAACACTGACTGAAAGACTGTCTTCTGAATCAGTTCCCAGATAAGCAGAAGTTACTTGGAAATAGCAAAGGGAAGTGAGTAGGTAGTGTTTCACACACAATATGGCTTGAAAGAAGTACCCACAGTCCTCCTCTGAAGTGCCAAGGAATCCATTTGGCCTTTCAGTATGGCACAGTCCTTACTGACCTTCAGTCACATGTGATGTCTCAGGATCTGTAGTGTGACCATGACACACAGTTTATCTCATTTAGGCTTTTCTTGAGCTTTTCTCAAACTTTTTTCAGAAAAGTTATGAAGTCCACTCCCTGTCCCAAGTAAGGATCAGTTAAACCAACATCACTTGTCATAGAGATTTGTCTGATCTGTTCTTAAATACCACCCATAATGAGCTCTCCAGACAAACTTGCCAGTGCTTTATTTCTTCTTTGTTAGAGGACTCATTTGCTCCAAATTTCTCATGCTGCAAATCAAGCATATTACTTCTCATCCTGTCCACACTGGACCTGGATAAAAGTTTGTTCCTTTTCTTTTTGCAGCCTTACACACTGAAGACTGTTATCAAGTATCTTCTCAATCCTTTTCTCTAAACAACTGTTTATTCAGTCTTTCCTTCTATGTCAGATTTTCTGGACCTCAGATTAGTTTCCACTGTTCCCCTCAAGGCTATCTCCACTTGGCTCCATCTGTGAAGTGCAAAGTCCAAATGGGGCAGAATACTTCAGCTGAGTTCTTTCCCATGCTGAGAAGGGGAAGTCATCTAGCCTTTCTATGTGTTTCACAGTCCTAGCAGCATTTGCTATTCCAGTACTTAGGCCAACAACTATTCCTCAGTTTGAGAGTGAAGCAGAAATCTCTAGCCCATAGTCAAAGCAAAGCAGGTACTCAAACATTACGTCTCAGTATATCCCTGACTGGTGGCTACCAGGTGGACCAGTGGCCGAATCCATAGAGAGATCTTATTTAGCTGCTCTTCTTTCTTTTCTGTCTGCACAGAAAGGGTGACGAGGTGTGACTTGCATAGGCAGGCTGCCAACAGCTGGGATCTCCTATACATTTTAGAAATAATAAACTATTGAGGATGCTGGTTCTCACCACATGCTTTCCCTGGCTGTGCTTTGCCCCTTCTAGCTGAAGTACCCTGCTCTACCATCTGAATGTTCAGGAAGGCACATAGGGTCGTGGAGGACAATCCCAGTCTCTTCCATCTCTCTTCTCATGCCCACTTTTTTTCTTTTTTGGAGGGGGGAGAAAGGGAAACAGATCCCTTGGTATGCTGGGCTTTTTCTAGTATTTTAGGGAGATAAATGCTTCTAGGTTGGTGCGTTTTATGTCACTCTCACGTAATAGGAAAGGTGCCCCATAAATTAAGGACTGGGTGACACATCTGTACTCTGACACAATGCTTGAGCCCTGCTTTTTTCCTTTTTTTTTTTTATTTTATTACAGGACAACCAAGGGATCTGCAGGACAACCAAGGGATCAGACTCAGCCAGCATGGGTTTAGGAAAGACAGGTCCTGCCTGGTCAACCTGATCTCCTTTTATGACCAGGTGACCCACCTGGTGGATGAGGGAAAGGCCGTGGATGTAGTTACCTGGAGTTCAGCAAGCCTTTGACACCATCTCCCATGGCATCTCCCAGAAAAATTGGCAGCCCACAACTTCAACAGGCATATTCTGCTGCATTAGGAAGTGGCTGGAGGGCTGGGCGCAGAGAGTGGTGGTGAACGGTGCTGCATCCAGCTGGTGGCCAGTCAATAGTGGTGTCCCCTGGGGATTAGTGTTGGGCCTAGTCCTGTTGAACATATTTATTGATGATCTGGATGAGGGGATTGAGTGTTCCATTAGCAAATTTGCAGATGACACTAAGTTAGGGGGGAGTGTTGATCTGCTGGAAGGTAGAGGGCTCTACAGAGGGACCTGGACAGGCTGGATAGATGAGCCGAGAACAATGGCATGGGATTTAACAAGACCAAGTGCTGGTTTCAACAAGACAAAATGCCAGGTCCTACACTTTGGCCACAGTAACCACATGCAGTCCTACAGGCTGGGGGAAGAGTGGCTGGAAAGCAGCCCAGAGGAAAAGGAACTGGTAGCGCTGGTTGACATCCGGCTTGATAAGAGCCAGCAGTGTGCCCAGATGGCCAAGAAGGTCAATGGCATCCTGGCCTGTATCAGGAATAGTGTGGCCAGTGGGACTAGGGAAGTGATTCTTTCCCTGTACTTGGTACTGGAAAGGCTGCACTTCAAGTCCTGTGTCCAGTCCTGTGCCCCTCAATTCAGGAAGGACATTGTGGTGCTGGAGTAGGTCCAGAGAAAGGCAATGGAGCTGGTGAAGGGTCTGCAGCTCAAGTCCTATGAGGGGGCTGGAGTTATTTAGTCTGGGGAAGAGGAAGCTCAAGGGAGACCTTATCACTCTCTAGAACTGCCTAAAAGAAGGTTGTAGAAGGTGGGAGTTGGCATCCTCTTCCAGGCAACTAGTGACAGGACAAGAGGACATAATCTTAAGCTGCTCCAGGAGAGATTCGGGTTGGACGTTAGGAAGAATTTCTCCACAGAAAGGGTGATTAGATATTGGAAAGGGCTGCCCAGAGAAGTGGTGGTCCCTGGAGGGTGTCCCTGGAGGTCCATGGTCTATTTGACATGGTGGTGTTCAGTCATAGGTTAGACCTGATGATCTCAGAGGTCTTTTTCAACCAAATTGATTCTGTGATATTTAATGAAAAGTCAATGCTTTACTTCACTGATGACCCTGGGAGAAGGGAACAGGCAGCCTTGAAAACTACTTTCAAAACACCTCATAGTTATACTGTGACCACATCTGAAGCTGTAAATGCAGGAACTCAGTCTTTTCAAGATGCTGAGAGCACTCAGCTGCCCGGAGGTCAAGAGAAGTTAGTCTCTAAGCATTCCCTAGGAGGCTCTTACCACCCAGTAGGCCAAGAACCAACCAAACTCAGTCAATGGCTGGCCTGGTTGCCCGTTTGTATTAAAACCACTTGTATGAAACTGACCCAGAGAGTACAAGAAACTATGAGCTTAGTCTGATCAGGGAGAGAGTTTAACACTTGGATGTGAGTTTGGGGAGAGTGAATACAGTCAGAAGTGATTTTTCTCTGTTATTGATGGTAGGGTTTTTTATCACCTAGCACAATCATGTATAAGAATAACATACATGCCAAATCTAACAGAGGAGGCATTCCTAGCTATGCAGAGAAAGGCAAGGGGTTTTTTTCATTCTTCTTACAGAAGGAAAAGTGTATTTTTTTCCAACCTTGCATAACTTAAGAAACAGTTGGATATGTTTACTTCCAAACTTTTCAATAAAATCTACCTTTTAGATGAGAGTAAGCATAAAAAATTTAAAGAGAATTTTCAGACAGCAGAGAGAGGAAATGCTGGGGTTCTCGACCCTGACTAGTGCTACTCTTGATAAGTCATACTTTCCAAAAATAAGATAAAGACACATAAGGAAATTATTCAATATGATTAATATTCAGCATCGCAGAAGATCTATGTTATCTTGTCAGAATTGTCCCCCTGCCCAGGGAGAGTAAAAGGAAGGTATGCTGCTTAGAGCATAGGAAAGAGAAGACTAAAGAAACAGTAGTATCACACTTTTACCCAGTATAATCCTACACTCAACTATTGCACCTTGAATGATTTGTGACATCCTGACTCTGTGTCCAATTAAAGCAAGGACAAAGCTCCTGAAGTAACAAACTAGTTGGTCATAGGACCAGACACTTTATAAAGTAGAAAGAAAAAAAAAATCTTTACCTTCAAACTATCACATCTTTATTTACATTTACAGTTTCTTAGCAATAAGCCCCAGTCCTCCTCAGAATCATACAAGCTGTGGCTTAGCTACGTATATGGTGCTTCACAATACCAGAGATAGTCTTTCCTGTGTCATCTTAACTAATTAAAAACATACGGAAACTGATAGAAGGATTAATGTTTTGACTGTCCACTCTGTAGATGCTATCAGAGAGTTTAATTCCATAGCAACTGCTTGCAAATATCCTGTGACTGATGATGCAAATATGCCATGATTTTCTCTCACCGTGGGCTTCATTTAGGTACCTAATGTCAGTCTGTGGTTACCATACACAGTCTTTGAAAAGCAGCTTTTATAACTATTCTTTGCTGTAATGAAAACTAGAATTCTTTCAGGAACTGAACAATAAAATTGTTAGGCATTTGTTTTTCTAGCTAAACTTCCAATGACAAAATATTAAAGGCATATATTGCAATTGGTTTTCATCAGAGAGATGGGAGGGATGATGTCAGGGTATAAAGAGAATGTTATTTTTTATGCATACACTTTTATATTATGTAAGTAAATATATTTTAAAAAATACATTGAATAATCTTTCAGTCAAAACAAATATTCTGTTCTATGTATTTACAGGATCTAAAGATCTGCTCTTTCTACTTTTTTATTTTAAATCTCTGTGGCTTGAACTTGATTTTCTAAGTTTCCATAAGACTGTCCAAATTGGTTTGCTATTAGAGCCATATTTTAAAGTTTATTTTCAATTTTTCTTACAGTCTATCTAGTATTTATCAGTTCCAGGAAAAATCTTGACAGAGAGACTGGGTCACTTTTCATTTCAGAGTGTTTTTTTAGTGGCTTTTTTCTCCTTATAGCTAGAATGTAATTCTATATTGTTTAGCTTGAGGATGAGAACTTCACTTACAAACAAGAAGGTAGAGACACAGAATTCCAACAGCAAACCAAAGCCATAACAATGTAATGAAATAATGCAAATATAATTGTGATTTACGGCTTGTGTGATTAGCTGTCCAGCCCTTTTTAGGAGGTAGGGCTGGAGACTAGTTGTGAGACCTGCCCACAGAACATGGCATAGAGATGATGGCTCCTGGGTTGAAGTGCCTGGCAGTAGTAGAACTCCTGGTCTTCTCCTTAATCAGTGGGGGACAGAGAATGGCAGTAGTGGTTCCCAGGAGGCAGAGGCAAACTTTTGAGTGGAATTAACAGGAGCCTGGATGGCAATGGCACATGCAGGCAGCCGCTTCATGTGCAGCAGATTGGGACTACACAAACATGTTTGTCTTAAAAAAAAAATGTGTATCAATCACTGTACAGAAAATAGTTTTGTGGGCAGTAGAGCTACTGAGATCTAGTATATAGCTTTCTGTCTTATGGGTATATCTTGTCCGATCTACAGTGCAAATGCCAACCAAACCTGTCCAGAGCTGGGATTCCCACACTGTTTTGCATTCACTAATCTCTGAAATGGTTGTCATTTTTCAATGGAGCAGTAATAGAGGCTTCTCTCATTTCAATTTAAAAATCTTGTAGAGCTGAATATATTTGACATCCCTATTCCTCTTAAAAGGTGATTGAAACTGACCCTGTACTTAGAAGTTATTAGGGGAAGACACATATAATGGTTACACTTTTTCAATGTCTTAGGAAACGAGGCCAAGAATAATAATGATATGAGCTTGTATGCAAAAACATCCTGATGTGATTCAGTATTTTATCCAACAAACTCTTCAGGTTTGGCAGGATCTCATTTGGAAAATGAATTATGCATTATAGGGGTTTGCTGGAAAGTCAATTGTCTGCAGGTTCCTTAGTAGGATAGATCTCTATCTTCTGCTCTTCCTCATATGAAAGACAGGCGATGAAAGAAGATATGCATTAACTTATTCAGATTATAGGAGGTCAAAGGGAAAATGAATTCAGATGGTTTATCTACTTTGAACATTATATAACAGAATAAGTCTAAGTTGGTCAGCCACGTCAGAGGGAGATGATCCACTATTTATAAAATTAACTTTAGGATTCTACTTTTTCAAACTTCTAGTAAATACTTATCACAGTAAGTGATGCCTGCAGAGATGTTTAGCATATGCTCCACTTGAAGTATCTGTTAATTGCTGAAATAAGGCACCTGAATATCTTTGGAAAAAGCTGATTAATTGGCATTTCAGGCAATTGGCAAAGTTAAGCAATTAAAAAATTCTTTGTACTATCTTCTAATGAATGCATAAAACCAAGGTTTCATCTGAAGCAGACAAAACTATTTACTAGTTTAGGCGGACCTTTAGGTGAAAGTTTTTTTTCTTCATTTCATGTTCCTCCCTTCCACCTCCCCCCCCTCCAAAAAAAAAAAAAAGAACAGGAAAATAAAGTGGAGTAAACACTAAAAAATGGGAGCATATTTCCAAAATTATAAAATTTTAATAGTCTGAAAACAATTTGGGGAATTCTTCCAAATATCTTGGTGGAACTCTGATCACAGGTCAAAGAACAGTTAGATTTTAAAGCCATGAGGGGCTATTAATACTCATCTCTTTCAGCTTTGCTTATAGGACAAACCATAGAATTTCACACTGAAGTTCTTGGTTTGCGCCTAGAACATTTCAGCCAGCTGTGACAAAATTCGGTATTGACACAAACTTGAAGTAAATGCTTAATTTCCTAACAGTAGAAATTTGTGTGCTTTACCATTTCAACTTCTGTAAATTCATTTTCTAGTCGTGGAATTTTGTTGTGTTGTTATGCACAGCATTTAAGCATCCGTTTTTATAATGCAAACACCAGTGCCTGCACTGAGGCGGGGATATCAGCTCAGCAAAATGAGGTTAACACTGAAATGTTTGTCACAAGCTCTGAGTACATGAACATTTTTCCAAAAGTTAAAGTATCTCTTGAAGCACGAGAATGGGAAATCTGTTGAGTTACCATCAACAGAGGTGAAAGATCAAGCAGTTTTAGTACCAATTACTAGTTTCCCCGTGTGCCTCTCCTTAATGATAGTATCCTATGAGAGACTGTGATTTAACATAGCCACCACACTGACATGTAAAAGCTACATCTAAGAGGGAGAAAACACTGGCTCAGTTGTTTGTGTGTTTCCAGAGCTGAGAGTATGTTACCTGACATAGACCAAGTATCAGTCTGGTCAGTGTTATCACCAGAAACACACTCTGTCATTTTTGCTGAGGTCACCAAGGTAACTAATGTGATTCTGTATCTTCCATGTCTGACAATATGTTTTGAAGAATATGCTTGATATCAACATAAATATGAACTGTTAGGTAAGCAACAAATTTTGATAAAAATTCTCCATCTAGAGAGAGAGAAAAGGCAGAAAATTATTCCAGAAACTGTTATAGTGAGATTCTGATTTTCACAGAATCATAGAATCACAGAATATGCTGAGTTGGAAGGGACCCAAAGGATCATCGAGTCCAACTCTTAACCCTGCACAGGACCATCCCCAAGAATAACACAAAGTGCCTGAGAGTACAATCCAAATGCTTGAACTCTGTCAGGCTTGGTGCTGTGACCACTTCCCTGGGGAGCCTGTTTCAGTGCCCAAACACCCTCTGGGTGAAGAACCTTTTACTAATACCCAACCTAAACCTCCACAACACAACTTCATTCCCTCTTAGGATGTCAGAGAAAGTCCATGACTATCAAATACTACAATTAAAAGTTTTGGGCACACAGAATCCATTAATATTTTCTTTGTGAAGCCTCCATTTCATCAGTCTCTAGTACTTTACCATTTTAATTTACATGGTGTGATTCTTGGGGCTCTCCTGTGCGGGGCCAAGTGTTGGACTCAATGATCCTTGTGGGTCCCTTCAACTTGGAATACTCTGTGATTTTGTAATTTGTACTATTTGTGTTAGAAACAGGAATGTAAGGTACTTTTCAGATCAAAAAGCAGAATCTGTACCCTGAAGGCATGGTTTCACAGACTTCCACCAAACATTCATGGAGTTGTTGCTAAGCTTCTCTGAATGTGAATGTTTACTAATAAACAGTGTTTGCTGAATACTAATGTTTTCTGTGTTCAGCCTAGTTCATTCCATGAACTGAATCACACTATACATAGTAGAAGTGGCAGTTTTCAAAAGATAGAATATTCAAATTATATGCATCCTTCACCCTCCCCTCATCTTTCCATCAAGCTCCAAGTATATGTATTCCTTGTCCTTTGTTTTAAATATTTTCATAAAAAGTAGCTAGTCTTTACAAAATAATTGCTGTTTGTTTGAAATTTTTCATAGATATAGTGCTTTACAGTATTTGCTTCTTGAAAACAATTTGGGAAAATATATTTACAGCATAATTCAAATACAAGTATTTGTAACAATAAAGATAGATGGTTGGCTTTGATGGATAAGAACCTATCTGGTGCACAATATTCCTGTGAACTTGGAGCTTCAGGCTCAGCCTCACAAAGGGTATAGGTGCTCAAGCTGAAAATATCAAAATAAAAAGCCAGAAAGCTCTCACTTTGCTGCCTCCCAGTCCTATAGTCATCAAGTCCACTCCATCTTGATATGTCTGGATTTCTATTCTCCACTCTGTTTGGAGCCTCAGGACCAGTTACTCTACTGACTATGCTTGGCGCGGTCCTGCAGCCCTCAGAAGGGACCTAGTGCAATCAGCAAGCTGAGAACCTGTTTAAAAACAAAGCCAGCTGGATCAGGCCTGCACAAACACAGGTGCAGCTCCTTCAAAATTAAAATAGTGCTCATTAGCACCTTGTACCACTTCTCACAATAAGCTGGGGGTACCCACCCTCAGCAAAAGCTCAATTAGTTAAATATATCTATCTATCTGCCTGTATATGTGTATATGCATATGTCCATTGTTTATTAAAAAGAAGCTACAAATTATATCTGGCACAGATACCATGACTAGAACTCTTTCCTCCCAAATGGATACCCTGATCACTAAGACAGAGGTAAGCTCTGGCTTGGACTTACTGTATATGACTTGGCTTTCGCCAATCTGAAGAAAAGATTGAGCTTGTGTCTGACCGACTTGGCCTGATGCTTCCAGCAGAAACACATCAGGAAGTGTATATCAGTGTAGCACTGCATGGACATCTGATGTCTTGTTGTTCCTGTTCCTCCAGGTTTATGGGTAAAAGCCTCTCTGGAAGCCAGGATGGCTGGAGGATGCCATAGGACATGTGGCTCTGAAGAGACCAAGTCAAGTCATGCTGGGCTCACTTGCTCTCCTAGCATGCTGGTCCCATAGGGAATCTCTGAATCACTGCATGGACCTTGGCAGCAGGCTCCCAAAACATGTTAGCTGGGGGTATCTTGCTGTCCAGGGCCTAAGTGTGAGGAGGTGGGCAGCAGCTTTTCCTGCTTCCCTCAAGATTGAAAGCTCCTAATTTCCAAAAAGGAAAGATCAAATTGTGCAGTTTCAATATTTGAAAGTGGGGAAGAAGGGGAGCATAAAGAAAAATGGGGAAATTATAGTTCTGCACTGTTGCATGTGTGGGTCAATCTGCTTGTTTGTTTTCAACCACTTAATTAAAAAAGGACACATTAAAATTGTTTAATGATTCCAAGACAATGTGTTCCATTTACAGTGTGAGTTTGGAGAAGTTCAGGTGAGAAGTAAAGTCTGAATCATAGCCATGTGAACTGCTGTCAGAGGGTTTGCCTCCTACAAGGTAAGTTAGCACACATAGCACAGTGTCATTAATTCTGTAGTGGAAGTGAGGCTGTTCACTTGGGGAACTCGGCTCGGTGTGCGTATCTGCCATGTCACATATCGGGTGTTTGTCTCTACAGTTGCTTTCCTCCAGTTTTGGTTTAACATGCCTATTGATAGCTATGATATCCACTGTCCTGGAACAGGGAAGCAGGTAATGTTTTTCATTTTGCTAAATCTGTCTCCTCTTGTGCATATTACTGCTTCATTTGTTGATCCGTTAGTGCAGCAGCATTCATGTCAGTATAAAATAGGAAAGCATCAAAATTTCCTAGTGCAGGCAGAGACCCACACACAATGACTAAACTGGATTTGTCCAAACTTTTGCCTTTTAATTCTTTCTCAGATGTTTTGTGGGGAAGTTGTTTGTGCTCTGACAAGCAAACTATTGTGTTTGTTTGTTTGCTTTTTAAGCTTTAGATATTTTAAAAAGTTCATTTTTATGCTCCAGTGACTACACAGATTGCTACTATCCATTACTATTTGCCTGGAGGATTAGGACTAACATTTAGAATAATGTACCCGGCATGTCTCTTTGATTATTACAGAACTACCACATGAAGTATTATTTGGTGGCAATTTTATGATGTTCCCAAGTGGAATAAAATGTCAATTTTATTGAAAAAAGAATGCACCTAAGGACAGTGCAACAGGACCCTGATACAAATGTTTCGCAATAGGACACATTCTCAAGAATTGATTTAGTGTCTCAGCTGGGACTTAACTCCCAGGGAGAATTCCAGAATTGTCACTTACTGACAGTGGTTTATTTTCAGTGGAGAATGCTGACTTCTCAGAAAAGGAGGAGGGGAGTGAAGAACCATCTCATTTGTTTTATCACTGTGTTTAGTGGGTCAGGGCAAAGTTATTTGGGGGCAATTCTTCTGCATTCCTTGTCAGATACTCATTCCTCAAGTGCTGAGCAGGGAATTTTATTGCTTTCACTTGGGCTGGTTAAAAATAATAAATTGTATCAGAGAATACGAGATTCATTTTATATGTCTCTTGTAAACTTTGTGCTCAAAGATCTGTATGAGCTGTGCAAATGCACTGCAATCCTGTTAACATCTGGCAAGCAGCAAAGGGGGGGAAAACAAATCTTTAAAGTAATATTGCAAAGCAAGTTTTGAATTAGCTGAGGTTGGTTTTTTCCCCCTTATTTTGTATAAGCCTGAAGTGATCAGCAATTTTTTAGTCAGAAAATAAACTGCTTCCACTGACAGTTCTGGTTACAGTGTAAATACAACTATTGCACTGTATTGTTTGAAATGAATCGTCACTGCTGCATTTTGGAAAACAGTTCTTGAGATTGACAGGAGTGGTGCAAACTTGCAGGACTGTGTGTGACTACATGTCTGCAGTCAGCACGTGCCAGTAGGAGACGTAAAGATGAATGACCCCTTGAACTTCAGGTGGCGTGGAATAACACTCCTTTCTTGAGAGCTATGCTAAAATTGGAAACCGTTGGAGTTCTAATTCATGAAATGAGAAAAGTAACTTCCAGCATTATTTTCCCATAGGAGGATGTTTTTTAAATGATAAAACATGTTATGACTGCTGTTCTTGTATGTAGGCGAGTCCTTGTAAATACATACCTAGGCACAGAGGCACATCATTTCTTCTAGTTTTAAGTCATGCCTAAGAAAAAGCCCAGTTTTAATTTATAAAATCAACACTCATGCAACGATGTGTATTTTGCTTTGCTCTGTTAACAACAGTTCTCAGTACTTCATTTCTTTATGAGAAATCCAACTTAGAGTTAAAACATATTTTGAAATTTTTCAATATTGGTATCATTTTGAGAGAAGATGTCCATGCCTCATGCTCACAAAATTCAGATATTATTTAAGCGTGCTTTCTCATATGATAGAAAAGACTTTTCAGGTGGATGATCTGTTGCATCTTAGGAACCCTGAAGATTATCACTACCTATTTTACTTACATGTGTATGCCTCCCTGGTACCCAGAACTATTAATTCCATCCTTCTCAGTGAATTAACGTTTAACTTTAAGCCCAGCATGAGTATGTCAAGGCTCAGGCTGGACACTGTTTTGAGTGACACACACAGCCATGCGTGAGGAAACTCACTGCAGTGGGGATGCTCTTTCTAGCAGGAGTCACTGGCTGTGACACGCAGGTATTTCTGGCAATCCTAACTTGCTGTATCAATTTGTAAACATTCTGACAATTTTTCTTTACATAGCAATACTTTCTCATGACTTTAAAAGACTCTGCTGACACCATGAAGATCAATTAATAGCATTTTCAATGTAATATAATTGCTAAAAGCTATGGGAAAAATTATTTCATGCATCTGTCCTTGAAGGGGGTTCATGAAAGGGGAAGATTTTGGGTTCTGCATCTGCATTATCTTCCCTTTTCAGCCCTATAGACAGATTCTCTTCTCTTCTTCTTGCTGCACAGGAATGGTAGAACTGGTGACTGTGTGATGGAGTGCAGAGAGGTTTAGACAGAACTGCAGAAGAAGGAGTGAGGATTGAAAAAGAGTAAACATTACTTCCACTGCCTGCAATCCTCTGTGAGACGGGAAGTGTTTTGAGATGATCCAGGCTCCATGAAGGTGTTTGGCTTCTCTATAGGCTGCTGAGAAAGAAAGGGAGAAATAGAGAAGACTTGCACACCCCTACTGAATGGAAGGTCTGACTTTGGTCTTGGGGAATGTCTCAGTTTTAAGTCTCTCTTGGGCAGCTTAAAAATGCTGGGAACTCCAGTTCAAGGGCCATTAGGGTTTATGGGTTTTGGGGTTCGGAGTAGGTAAACTCCAACTAAGGAAGCAACTTGGGTATGTAAATGGTATCCTTCTTCCTTGGAGGTGAACGTGAACCTAAACACTGATGAATCAGAAGCTAAATTATCATAAAATTGGCCAGTGATGCTCTCGCTTCACTGGAATGGAATGTGGTATGACCAGTTCAATGAATTATTGTGATATGCCAGGACCAATGGACTGGAACTGTTTAGAGTCAAGTACTTAGAGTCAACTGCAGAGCTTAAAGTATCAAAATGCAAAAAAAGTATTTGGGAGCTGCAGTTAGTGGAAAAAAACACTCTCCAGATTGTCTGTGCTAAGGCAATTTCTTCTTTCTTTTCCCTCACCATCCACAAGATAACTGATAACTGTGAGGCACTGCTCTCCTTCATTTCCTGCTGCCTCTGCAGATCCTTTTGAGCAGGTATATCTGTGTCAAGTCACAAAATATGGGAGAGATTAATCAGGACATTCTAAAAGTCTTAGCAGATGCCAAGCAGCCATATTCAGAATTGCCAACACCTTTATTTTTATCTTACTCAGTTTGTTTTCAAGCTTGAACATGTGTGTACACTAAGATTAGAACTATTTGCATGCCAGGTTTCAGAGTTCAGTTATTTTTGACTTAACTCCATAAAAATAAAAATTTAAAAAAAAAGAAAGTGGGTGATATTTGATCAGGAGAAGATGGGGAGATGATTTTATTTAAAAGAGAAATAAAAGATGCTTTGTCTTTCAAATCAGTTAATAAAACAAAGAAAAGGTGAAGCTCTGCATGGAGATCAAGCATAGAAAAATCTGATTTCCTGAGGAAGGTATTCTCTCTTCTTCCCTTCTCTGAAAGTAAAAATTAATCTAATTTCTAGATCCATGAGAGCTTGCCCTTATAGCCATTATGGGATGTCTGCTGTAGAAGGAATCTGCGGCACTTAAGGGAAGTTATGGCCCAATGCACTAATGCCCCCTACTTCTATACCTACATTTATCTATTTTATTTTTTGTTTTATATTTATTTTTCAAAAAAAGGTTGAAGTACATTTGAAACAAATATCCAACCAAATTTTCTGATGCATAATATATTTAAGGGGTAGATTCCATATGTCTTGCAGTTCACATCTGCTTGCAGATGTAGGCTGTGTGTTTGTGCATGTAAAAACAGGATTTTACATTCAACTAACAGATTGTTTAATAAGGCTACTGATGGCATAATCTAGCTTTATAAAGTCCAATGGCTATTAATTTTCTTTAGGGCTAATCCTGAGTTTATGTAATTTTTATATATGAAGGTCAGAAACAGGAAGAAACCTTCTGCGAATTCAGAGAAGCAGTACAGCCACTCTCTCTGGCTGCTACTGTGTTAGGCTGGTTGCAGTTACAGCTGTAGAAAAGAGTCTCTATTTCTATTTGGCTATTAAAAACAGTGGTGCAGATGCAACATCTGGCTCAGGAAATCCCTAAACTGCTGATTGTCGGAAACAGGGAGGATATTAAGGGAGGGTGGAGAGGGAATCACTTTGCATGTACCCTGTTCTTATATTCTTTTCCTAAGCATCTGCCTCTGTCTGCTGTGAAAGGCAGGATATTGGGCTGGATGGACCTTTCATCTGACCCGGGATGGCAGTTTCCCTGTGTTTGGCGGGTAGAGTGGTCTGTGGCTGTGAAACTCCATCATCCAGGATCTGAGGAGCCCAAACATGACTTTCCACTCCTGCTTAAAACTTTATGGCTGTGGTGCTTCATCTGCTTTCCTCAAATCCTGCTCACAGCAGAAGTGCAGCATGGGGGGAGGGGAAGAGTTGGCCCCCTCCTCAAGGGCCATGTATTTTTGTGTTTATGTATTTATTTTGGCTTGGAGGGAGATTTTTATTCTTTCCCCCTCTGAATAGGGAATTCAGAAAAGTGACATCATTTTTAATCCTTGACAGTTTATGGGCTTTGAAAGAGATTCGGGATAACACTGAGCAATTAAGATGCCATTTTAATAGTTCTTTCAAGTGAAATCAAGTGAGTAATTAAATAAAATTGAATGAGGACCATGGCAGGCCACCCACAAGCTCTCACATCCGCTACAGATAGATGAATAAGTCAGGGTGGGGGACAAATGCTGTGTGTAAGTGGTCCTATTTATGTATTATTGGATGACTCTAGGAATGAGGCTTTCAGCTGGAAGATTTGTTTCCTTTGAACAGTGTTTCCAAGCAAGAACATGCAGGATTGTAAATTGCTATTCAAGCAGCAGTAACTTTCCCATCTTTTAAAATTCTATGTGGCAATATTAATGCCATTGTTTTGTATAGATGGCCTACTGTAAAAGTCATGGAACAAAATCAGGATTTCTTATATTAAATGCTGGATTAGAATTCCTGCTGCCTTGTTATTAATATGATTATATATGGATGCTTTTCAAAGTTGCTTTAAACTGCAAGCATGGGGTATGGTATTACACATGGTTTGCATTCATTCTACGCAGATAAAAAAAGCAAAGGGCAGACAAAGGGAAAACAAGTGCTTTTGAGATTTACTCTATGATAGCTCAGTAGATATTGAAGAAAAGTGGTATATCTCAGTTGTGTATCAGTTCATTTTCCTAGGGGGAAAAACCTTTTTTTGGGCTTTTCCATTCATACATGTTAAATTCTGTGCTGGGATTTCTCACTGTAATTAAAAGCATTAACTGGAAACCATATTTCTGAAGTCTATTCTTTGCACTGAAGCTGGGATGCCTAACCGTGTCTTAGATCTCTGCAAAATGTTGATAAAATATTGATGATTGAAAAATGTCCTATTTAAAATTAAGACAGGGACACTAGTACCGTGACATATGATAACAGCTTTGAAAACTTGACTTGCGTTATTTGACAGCATTTTCTTTCACTGAAATGAACATGGGGGGAGGCAGCAGTTAAATACAACAGCCAAAATAATCTCCTTGTATTTCACATATAGATTCACAGAAAACCTCATATTATTCCTCAAGAATTTCTCTGTAAGATACCTTCTAGGCACAGCTGATGGGATGGGTACCAGGCAGCACTCCCAGCTCACCCCACATAAACTTGTTTTCCTTTCATCTCATTGTGTGTTGCAGTCAGTTGAACATCACTCCACACCTCTAGGTGCTACCCTAGTACAAATACATACTTGCTGTTTTCTTTCACTCCTAAAACATGATATTCTGATTTTACTTTAAATTTGGGACAATGCAGGCCCCCTCTGGTGGTCAAAACATCTTCTGTACATTTCTACAGTACTTCACTCTAGAGATGTTTTGCTGAGGGGCCAAAATGTCTGCTTTACATTTTAAAGTAATACAACCATAGTTAGTTCATTTTTCTAAGAAAACCACTAGAATGAGCCAAAACTGGAGGAGAAAAATGCATAGGAGAGGTGTTCCAGTGTGTGTCAGGTCCCAGGAATGTAGTTGGTGACACTGATGGGCGGACACAGAGAATAGCTGCAAAATTCATTGCACCAAATCTCCCTGCTGAGCTGGCGCGTGGGAGTAGGGATGGCGCTCGGGATGTCAGCAGACCCTGGTCTGCTGCTGGAGACAGAACACAACATCAGAGAGAAATTGGAAACAAACTCTTACTGCTAAGAAAAAATACCTGCCTAATGTCACAGGCTACTCTTTCTCTGATCACTGAAAACCACAGGGATACTGGATTACTGGATGTGGCGTGTTGAGGTACAGAAAGCAGGCATAGGTTGATTCACTGCTTTCTATGGCTCCCTTTAATTTGGTAGAATTGCACTAAAAATTGGACCTACACAGAAGATTGTTATGCAACATGTACATTTAGAGGAAGGCTCTCCTAATCATTTTTCCTTTTCCTCTAATATGTTTGCATATGAGAAAATGGCATTACCTTTAACTGTTGTATGATTTTGTCCTCTCTGGCATTTTATTTCAGTGGTGCCTGATTTCCTGGAGGTTGAGGTGGTTTCTGAAACTGCTGGGAAAACCAAACAATGTTTGAAATCACTACAGCATCTTTAAAAGCAACCCTCAGCCATGTCATCAGGAAGATAATCCCAATGGCTGACCAAATCAGTCTTAACGGTCACTAGACAGGGCTTCTCCCCTCCTCCTGAATCTGGCTGATTCTTACACATTGCACAAGCTTCCACTGGCATTTCTTAGTCTGTTCCCTAAGCCCTTGACTTGACTTTCTGTCTGCTGCCTCCCAGCAGCCACACATACCATCCACCACTCAAAGGATAAAAGAGTCCTGTCAACACAACAGCTGACCAAGAAAAAGAGTAATTCACCAATGTGTTTATTCACTGAAGAGCACTCGATCAATTCTATCAGTGGTGACAAAGAGGATTTAATAGAAACATACAACAATTCTGTTGTTGTTTTAAAACCCCACTAGCCACAATAATGGCTGCTGAAGCACTTATCATTGTCACATGATTTCTATTAACCTATTCTTAAGGAAGCCAAGAAAGAGAGATTGTGCTGTTTCATAAAAATACATTTAATGATATTTAAGACTTTATAATTGCAAGTGTTGGTTTCCCAGAATCCCCTACTTTTCTTCATCTTTTAATGGCTCTTCTGCATACCCATGGACTGATTACTCTGTGCCTTAATTCACTGTGAAGTTTTAAAACTACTAGCAGGGGTCATCCTTGCCAAGGGCTTCTGAATTTTGTATTTTTTTTCTTTACTAAGTCTGAAGGTCCTGCCCAATTTGCTGATAAGTGTGTGCTGTGGTGTCAGCTGTGTGCTACTACCAGAAAAGAGGTGAGCTACCAGAGTAGCTGGACTGCTTAGAGTTTAGGGTATGAGTTTTTTGTTCAAGTTTGTGAATTATTATGTCATAAATAGATATTTCCAAAGTAGAAAGTTAGAAATGGGTATGAGAATTTTTATTTGATCTTTTCAATGTAGAGAAAACCCATTTTTAATGAGATTTCTCTTGGTTATACAACTACAGCCATTCGCCATGTGAATAAGCAATACTTTCTCATAGGGTTGCACAGAGGAGAATGGCTTTAAGAGAGAAAATGAGTTTATGGCTGCCTTGAGCTTTCTTTTTCAAAATTTCAAATGCTGGATTACATTCAAAAAGTGTCTTCACCTTAAGAAATGGGGTCCAACCTCATTGAAACTGAAATCTCATTGAAATTCAACCTTCAGAGTCCTTCTCCTTTGCTGAATTGAAACAGTTGTTATCAAAGATTTGTTACTCAAGTATAAGACTCTGAACTCTGTCCTTAACCTTCTTTTTGGTGAGCTAAATAGTCTGAATCCATGGGCTTTCTCATATATGATGTTTATTTTCCAGGTGGCTAATTAGCAGCGCTTGAGCTACATGAAATGTAAGCAGTTAAAGGTGCAGTCTCATGCCAGGACCATGGAAGACGAGGAGTCACCAGTCCATCTTCTATAATGGCCTTGTCTCATCTTTCATGCAGTGTGTGGTGGGACTCTTGGGGGAGCAATTTTGTCTTCTGCTGATCATTCCTGGAATTCCCATTTCCTGGCTTTTAATCAAACAAAGATTTTGGCACAGGGCTTTACAGGACAAGGAAGATTGGTCATCCCTGTGTTAAACAGTGTTGTGGCTTTTCTCTAAACTTACTATAATTTATCCTTTTTGAACTGCAGACACTAAGCCAGGATAGTATTCTAGCAGAATTTGCTCAGGACTGTGTGGAGACATATGATAGCTGTCCTACTTGGTAGACCCTTGGGTATATGCTTGTGTATCCAAGAGCAGCATTGTCTCTTTTAGCAGTATGTCACATTGGGAGCTCCTGTTCAGCTGACAAAGCAGCATGACTCCAATATGTTCCCAGTGACCTAAAGCTCATGAAAGACATCCCTTTTTTTTCCTAGCTGCAGTTAATCATGAAAGGAAACAAGATTACATTGAGGTCTTTTCAACCATTTTTTTTCCTGGGGACCAGCTTCATTCCTGTGCCCCAGAAACAAAGACCTTAGGTATGAATTACTAGATGGCTGAAAAGACCCATTCTCTTTCTTTGTTCAGGCAATATATAACAGATGCCAGCTAAGCTATTGAAAGAACTTTTGGTATGGGCATATGCATTCCTTTGACTGGGTGCTTGCATGCAAGAAAGTTTATATCATTATGATAGTAAGAGCTAATATTTGAAAACTATACTTGCTGCAAACTACAAATTAAGTTGAACAGGACTACCCTGTTTATCCTGCTGCTGATACTGAGAGCTACTCCAAAATACCATTCAAAAATTGGTGAAAAAATGCTAAGAGAAATACAGTATGCAAGTGAGTTTTTGGACAGGCACAAAGGACATGTATATCCAAGCTGCTATGAGGTTCCTAATTACTGTAAGATAGTATATTGATGCAACATAATCCAGCTAAGATTCTCCATCCCTCGTCCTCATTACTTCTCCTGCCAGGGAAATCCAGCCCCACACTGCTGTGTGCTGCACGCCTAGAAACCTGAACATCAGAGGCTGATAAAGATGTCAGGTCAAGATCAAGGGACAAAAAGAATTAAGTGAGGAATTTCACAGCTGCGCACAAGAGTGCTCCAGAGTAAGAGGGAATAGAGACATATAGGATTTTTCAATAGAAGTGCCTAGTTTACTGGCAAAATCAGCTGAGGAACTAAAAGGAAGATGAGTGGGTAGACCTAAACAAAACAAGCCACATAAGGATGTTCCTCCGTAGCAGCAAGCAAACGAAGACAAAGAAGCATGCACAGGCTTCATTGCTTCATTACAAACTCCCTCACAGTGCTCTGTACTTGGCAGGCTCCTGACTCACCCTGTGTGCCAGAGAATTTTCCTGGCTAAAGCGGTCTGCTGGCAGATGGTCCCCCACTTCGGACCCAGAGATACCATCTCCCAAACAGCCTGTGTGACTAAGAGGAGGCTGACTATACCATCATTAGGGCATCCTGAAAAATACAGCTAGGGACAATTGATTACAGGAAAAGCTTTAAACATTGCCATGCTCATAGGAGCAGAGTGCTTTAGTGTGTGAGGTTACTTAGAGTCAGATTTTTCCTTAAAGATAAGGCTTACTTCAAACCATCGATCTGTAGTACCAAGGTAGGGAAAAGTAAAACAAAACCCATTCTTAAAACAACATTTGGTAAGCATACTTTCTAAGGCCTTCAGGGGCTCGTGAAGCTTCAGGCCACTGTGTATCCCAGCTGTGGTGTGCACTGGTGGGCACTCAGAGACATTACACATGACTTTTAGGCCCCGGCAGAGCCACTGCCTTGGTGGAGACAGCTTTTCCCAGCCAGAATGGCAGGACTGTTCTCGTCCTGTCTGTCTGTTCCCTTTTTCAGGGCACTGGAATATCGCATGGTACTAAGGGGATTATGTCATGTCTTCCCCATTCCTTCTGCCTGCTTCTCACCCCTAAGGTCACTTGGTTAATAATTCTATTGTATATTTTAATTAGCACAATCCTGGTTGCAGGCTACCTTCCCTTGTTCCTGGCCTCTTTAAAATGCAGCAGTTTATATAATATATTATTTTTAAAATGTTAATTATGCAAGGACCTTTTAGGATTTGTAATGTTTAGCTTGCTGTGACCTTTGCACAGGATCTGCCTGTGACATACATTCAGCATACATTGTTTTGTGGTGGCAGGCTGCCAAAACTATCCTGCCTCTTATCACCTTGTCCCCTGCTTACAGTTTGTTAGGTTGCTGGGGAACTCTGCCACAGGTGTTAATGCAGTGAAACCCTACCTGTATCTGTTCCTTAACACCTGTGGTGTGCCAAACTAAAAGGTTGCCTTTGACTGACATCTGAGTGTCAGATGTATGGTACAGCAGAGTCTAAGAATAAGGGCTAGCCCAGCACACTGGAGTAGAGGTTTCCATTTCTCAGGAGGGGTACACAAGAGAGGCTCATGTACCCAGGGGGGTTTGCCAGCCCCTCGAGGCAAGAAATGCCTCCAATGACTTTCTGCTGCTGTAAACTCCAAACTCTTACATCAGCCTTAGCCACACTACTGGGTGCAGGCAAGCCCAGTGACCAGTGACCAGGCTCACTCTGCTTTGGTTGCCACCCGTGAAAAACTAAAAAGATAATGACTATGCCTGACCTAAGGGAGATACAGGTGGGATTGTATCCATACTGCGAGTACCTATTAAGAATTATCAGTGATAAAGCAATCATGACAACGACAACTACGTAATTCACAATGCCAGCCTAAGCTTTCAGTCACAGAGGCAGATCCCAGGGGAGGGTAACCTCTGGCTATGAAAAAAGAAAAAGCAACAGTAAGCAGCTGGGAGGGTGCCCAGGAGTTTCAGTCACTGACCCAGTTCAGCAGCAGATACAGAAACACACCCAGGCAAAGCCTCATTAGCACCTTTCTTAATTTTTGCAATATCTGAATGTTGTCAGAACGTTTGCCTTGAGCACACCCACCCATCTGAGGATCAGTTCAGCTATAGAATATACAGGAAAAACTAACAATGCTTCTTTTTAAGAAAGAGATATCAGCATCTGAAATGGGTCACTGTGCTTGACTTAGCCAAACAAAATTCCTGGTGTCTGGAGTTTTGTCTATCTAGTGATAGCAGGATTAAATACAATATGCATGAATATACTGCGCAACCATGCAAAACCAAATAGTGCCACAAAGATAATTGTGGTTTAATTAATACAGTCTGCTGTTCCATGCTCCACCAAGTTTTTGATTATTTGTCCATCTTTAGATTTTCAACAAAGCATTCCTGCACTGTTGGATGCCATCAGGAAAAGAAAAAAAAAAATGTATCTTCCTTTCCATTTTGGAAGTTTGGCTTGTTTTCAAGCCATTTCATTCAATAAAATAAAATTTTTTGGTTTATTAACAACATATTTGGCATGTCAATTTTTCAGAACTTTTTAAGATTCTAAATTTCTGTGAATTTCAATGTGAAGAACATGAAATATTTTTTACACATGGCATAAAAAACTAAAGCAGTTTGAAAATATGTTTTAGTTAAGGACATAAACAAGTTTCTGAAATATCATGTTTACTTGTTAACTTTGTTGAACAATTTCACTTTCATGTCTCAAACTCCAGCTTTTGAAAACATATCTCTCTTAACTACAAAATGGTACTTTTGCCCACTCACAGCATTTGACACTGGATATTTATTTTTTTCATGGTTATTTGCTGTAAAAGACTAAAAATAAAAACATATTGTTCTGAGCATTGTGGACAACTTTTCCAGACAGGGAAAACAGAGGGTTTTATGACTTAGGAAAGCAGAGCTCCCAGAGGGCTGGTCTGCTTTTTTTGCACTCTTCCCTTTTGGATTTTCTGAAAACATTTCACTTACTTTTGATTCTGCAGTACATTTATAGCCTCTTATTTTTAGGGTTTTGTGCATACCTCCCATGTGCATGTTCCTGCCTGCTTTCCCATGCACACAGAGGTATCACAGGACACTTTTCTATGATCATTCACTGAAAAGTAACCAAAAAGATTCAAATTGGTGCAGGTGCCTGGTTTTGGTTTTCCCCTTCCCAACCACTAGGCAGAAATTTGCTCTCTGCTTTTCATGGCTTAAGCTCAGTGTCCAGTCTCCATGAGAGAGTAGCAGCACTGGGGCAGCAGCCCTGGTAAGGAGAGGAGTCCTTGGGTGTGTTTGCTCATGCAGCTGGCAGAGGGGCAGTGGAGCTGGGCTGCAGCTGCCCATCTTCCTCACCCCACACCATGTTTCTGTCTGAGTCTGTAGCCATGTGGATGAGGGGGCAGGAGCTTTAAAGAAATGGGTATCTGTCCACCAGCTCCCAGGGGTATGCCCGGGTAGAAGCCGGTGTCATCCCATCATTTCCCAAAGCAAAAGCTAAGCAGAAGCAGTGCAGCAAGGTTTGAAAGGAAACATGCCTTTGTCTGGTCCCTTGTTATCCTGAACAGCTGGGTTAGAGCTGCACACAACCCATGGCCATGAATGGCAATATTAACTTTAAAAAGAAAATCCTATTTTTGATTGGCTGAGCCAGCTGTCTGGTGGCACAGCCTTCCAGCAACTCAGAATTTCTTTGTAATTAGGGAATTGTTACTAGATAGGGAACAATATCATTATATGAAGGCTGATATTTAAACTGGGATAGCCAAATTTATGTTCTAGTTGCATCAAAATTAATAATCTAATTTTGAAAAGAGATCAGAACCTAACAGCTGCTGGTGACTTCCTATAAACTGTTAAGGAAAATTCAGATTATGATTTTTCTGAATATTTGGATGCATATGCTATAAACACTTAATAGCCTATTCTTAAAGTATACTTCTGTTCATTGTTGATTTTTTTTTGACCTAGGAGTCGAACTGGTAAACGTACAAATGCCTTAAAGCTTAAACCACATAAAAACTATTTTGTACTCAGCAGAGGGGTCCAGTGTGTACTTCTTGTTCAACACGTGAGCTGTGATGTGATTAATTGTCAAGTAACTGTATGCCAGTATTTCGTGGGGTTTTAAACTGATAAACTTCACTGTCAGACTAAACTTTCTAATATTTGGTGTTTTCTAAAATGTTATTGAAGTGTGTTTTCTCTAATGTCTCTAATTATAAGCCTTAATTCCACACTGTTTAAATATTTTGTTAAGGCTATGTTATTGAAATGGTTTTTTAAGGCTAAAGCTTAGTTATTTAACTGATAAATCTATTAGTCTTCTTAATAATTCTTATAAATCACATCTCTGTAAGGAAATTAATATTTTATATTAACACTTCCAAGGTATTAGGAAGTATACTGGATATAAAGTCCTGTATAAACATAGACATTGTTATTAATCCATAAGTCATGTGCTAATAGCCTTGCAGTTAACTCGACATACCTGTTATCCACTCAGGAAAAGCCCTGAACTTTGCTAAGGTGGAAAGAAAATTCTCCTGCAGAAAGCAGGGAGTCAGTACAAAGTGGTGATGCACAAATGGAGTCTGAAAATTAAAAGAGGGTGTCAGGCTTACAAAGAAGTGATGGGGCAATGAAATTGAGGCTATGAAAATGAGATTAATATGCCTGTGCACCATGGATGATTTGCTTGCTCCAAACAACAGGGACTGCACTCACCCTGGGATCTTGCTTTGTCTTGTTCTTGCATAATGATAGGGGCTTGTCTTCCTGTTCTGTTAAGCTTCCATTTACCTGGGCATGATACTCAGGAGAACTGGACTATAATTCAGTGAGTATTTCCAGTACAGGGCAGGAACATGGAGAGATGTTTGAGTGGAAAAAAAAGGTGCCTGCAAAGCCCAGGCACCTTTGTATTCCAGCTTCTCAAATTTAAAGGACGCTTAAATGATGCTTATGTTTTTTTGGTTGATCAAAACTTAAGTGTACGAGGTGGAGTCTCCCCCCCACCCTCTTCTTCCCTGAATGCATTTTATTTCACTGTGCTGGAACTTTCTGCTGTGTGTTCCCTTCTCCTTACACAGTCTCCCCTACACCTTCCCCTCTGACTCCATATACCAACCTTTCCAAGGCTGTGTGTCTCCCTCTTCTTTGTTTCTGTTTCTCCTAGTAACACGGGAGCAGACTGTGTTTGGTGTAGCAGATGTGCTGTGCCCTGGGGCTGTGGCAGGAGGGTGCTGCCACACTTTGGGCTGAGCCCCCACACCCACAGCACAACCAGCTGTGCCTGCAAGACATGTGGGAACCCTGTGGGGCCCTCAGCCCTGTAAATGGTTGCACACTTGAAGTCCGCTGTGGCTAATTAAACCCTTTTCCAGCACACTAGAGGAAAAAAACAATATCCGTCAGGCTCTTGCCACCCAAACTGCAGCATGCCTTAAGTCCAGCGTAGGCCTCCCTTTCCTTGACTTTTTCCCTGTGTAAAATGGGGGTACAGCTGTGCCAGTGTGTTGAAGTCTGTAAATTAAAAGTGTTGCATAGATGTGAGTATTATTAGCTGCTTAATAGAACTAGACAGTGTTAGAAATGACAGTGAGTCACAGCAGTGTCAACTTAAGCCCAGGTAAGTTGACATTTTTGCTGAGAACTACTGAAGCACAGGGAAAAAAAAAATTGCTGTAGCATTCCTGTAATTCAGTCAAAAGATTCTGTCTAGTTGGGTCAAACATAGCAGAGACCATGGATAGTTGCAAGGTTGCAAAGATCACTTTCTGGCTCACATTTTTCAATCTCTCTTTCAAAAAAATGTCATTTTGAACAGCTAAGCACCTTCTCCCTTTAGAACCTCACAGAAAGATGTGCTGACAGGCAAATCGTACTACTGGCATCATGACAGGCATCCTATCATACTACTGGCAGCTGTTTGCTCAATGCATTCGTCCCACACAGGTGCTTTCCTTGAGTCAAGATGACAAGCTCAGTTTTAAACACCAGGAAAGCAGAAGTATGACTTGCCATCAAGAAAAAGGCTTAGAATGAACATATCACCAAAATCTTTCTGTCTTACAACCACTCACTGAGAAGTGTCTGTATGCAGAGGTGGCTGGACTGTGATCCATGCACTATATGGAGGTTAAAACCTGTGAGGCTAAGCTAGGAAAACCTTTTGGGTTTTCCAATGAACTTCTCTAGGCTGAGGAGCACCAGGCTGTGTACAGTTTACAGCATATATCACAACTGCACCCAGTACAGGGAATTTTCTTCTAGTGGGGACAAATGTGGGGGGGGTTTTCTTCATTACCTTGCACTGTTATTTTTTGATACCGTCCCCCAGCCCCTTTTCCCCTGACTCTAACACCTCATAAAACATAGTGCTTGGTTGACCTGCTGGTTTGTAAAAATGAAACCACTCTATGTAACTTGGAGTTTTTCTTAGAAAGCCTTTTTTGTTTGTTTGTTTATGTTCCACCTGCTGCTTCTAAATCCACAGGCTACTATGGCATTTCCACTGAATTACAAAGTTTTTGTCCCGTGTCCCAGTAAATTGTGCCTAAGCTTTAATTTGAAGATTTTTTTTAGAGTATTATAAGTTACAGCTAATTCGGAAATAATACACTGAATACTTTTCTACAGTATCTAGAGAGGTAATATCATACCAAAAAATCTGTACTGATTTTTACCAAAGAACGTGGAAACAAAACAGTGTAGCCATTGTATTTCAAACATTAGAGCAATTGTTCAGTATGTGTGGTGCAACCCTAAATTTCCATGTCAGAACACAGTGCCAACTCTGAGTCTCTGTAAATTGTGCTACTGTGGACATGGACATGTTTAAACAAGTGTTTTCCTATCTCCAGGTTATATAGTCATATTTATGTGTATGGCTTGGAGAAGCCAGACAACACGCTAAAGTGATAAGAGGGAACCTAAACCATGTGCTCAGCTTTCACACCATTGTATTTTTAAAACAAAGCAAAACCTGTTATGGGGCTTGGATTTTTTCCCCTAAGTACATTTGCATTTGTTATATATAAATCCTAATGAAGTTTATTCTTGTATACTGTTAACATGCAGATAGAAAAAAGAGACCTAGTAAAAGAAACAGAGATAAACAGAGAGTAATTAATTGCCTGCAGTTGAAAGCATTTCGTGCTATACTTTCTGTTACTTCAGTATACTCATAAACCTGTGACTCTAAAAATCTTTACATTACAGGTTTAGGCAGCGAAAATATTAGTGTAACTGCTTTTGGACTCAACAGGCTACCTAGTGTCTTAACCTACTACTGAAGGTCAGGAGAATATCATTCATCTTCCACAATGCCTAGACATCACCAGCTACACTTCAGGAGATATCCCGGAAAATGAAACTGTGAAAACATTCCAAGCGGTTTGCTGGGATTATTGTCTATGACAAGATCCCCTTGGACAATACATAAACCTTTGTGCATGTATCACCATAATACCCAATAAAAACCAAAGGTCCCCCTTGGGACTGCTCTGCTTTCTGTGCACAGTATTACAGACAGGTTGGTAATATGTGGAATCAGCACTATCAGTGATGAAAACTAACTCATGGTTTCTCACCCACATTCTCAATTTAAGCATTCTTTGTTCTTTTTAATGTGTTATTTTCTTATTTTTGAAGAAAGGTTTCCCATGTACCATCCATAACACCCAGCCCTGGAAGATGCTAATCACTGTGCTATATGTCCCTCTTTGGATAAAACAGGTTATTCTCTGAGACTGTTTCTGGTTTATTAAATCACAAAAATAAAAACATTTTCTTCTTTATAGGTCTCGCTGGAATTACCTGTGGAAATACGGTTGTATGTAATAGTTAAGACACTGTGCAAGATTAATTGATTACAGGATCAGACAGTATGCTCAAAGAGCATTAGCTTTTCCCCAAAACAAGATCTTTTTTCAAATTAGAAGTGGATTGTAACAAGCTGCACTAGCCCTGGAAACCAGGCCGTGTCCACCACCACACCGCTGCTGATTTGAGTCTAAGCTTTGTGCAATGGGGTGCTGTGAGGAATGATCACATGCCAGCAACATAATTTCCTAACAGAGACATGATCAGATAGTATAAGAAAAGAAGAGCATCTCCCTGAGTGATAAACATTAGGAAGATTGGTGGCTGCTTTAGAAATTATCAATGTGAGAAGGTAAGTATGATGTTTCGATTAGAGAGCCAGACCTAGGAAAACAGTAAGAGGAATAGGAAAATGAAGAAAACTGCAGAAGGAAAGAAGAAAAGTGCAGTTTGTAACTGCAGAGGGCTTTTAGTATTAGAGGTTATTAGTATTAGGGCTGTTAGTATTAGAGGTTAGTATTGTTTTCGGCTATGAAGGATAATTTGGATTATGCTGATCTTATATCACTGAGACAAAGAGCTGGACAGATTCTGCAGAAGAGAGAGAAGTGTGTGACTCATGGAAAGAGTAACTAGTGAAGAACTTGCTCGACTTGAACTCTTGCTTATAGGGATTTTATTTACCCCTGGGGGAGGGTGAAGTCTTCCAGTTTGGCATAGAGCTAAACTACTTTACCAGTGAAAGAGAACTTGGAAGCCTCCTTTGCTGAGAAGATAAGGTTTTGTGATACAGGCTAATGTGTACTGAAGATTACTGCACAGCCAGTGAGGAAAAAGATGCCCTAAAGCACATTTCTTTTAACTGTGAAAACCAGCTAATGGACTATTCAACACATATATCCTACTTAACTAGATGGTCACATTAACTCTGTTTCATTTAATACATGAGACAAAACATTCAAGTTATTTACAGCAGGCACACTTAACAAAAAATTAAGAAAAACACTTTCTGCTTTGAGGATCCCTAGTAACTCTTTTAACAGTATGATACCCGTATTCTCCTTCACAAAAAGCTCCATTAGAATTCAGTCAAGACTCTTTTTTAATTTTTATTCGTAATGTGATAAGCTACCTGTTGGGTGGCAACATTACGGGCACTTTAAAAAAAAGTTTGCTGTGGAAACAATTGGAAAGAGTTACGTTTAAGAAAATTACTTGCTAAAGTGGTTTAGTTTAAATGCAAATTCAGCCTCAGCTCATCTGTACAAACAAGTTTTAAAATAAAGGAGGAAAAAAACCTACTTCCCCAATATGCTGATCAGAGCCCTTAATAGCAGTCTAAAACATGCATAACTTAAGCAAAACTCCCCAATTTCTCCAGAATAGGGCAGAACTTAATCCTCAGGCAATGCCTGCTTGAAAACTTGGAGATCACAGAAATGAGATGAGATTTGGATGCAGGTTCCAAACAAACACTTTTAATACGTGAGTTATGAATATGGATTTTTTTTTTCATCAAATCGTGAGGAAATATTTAAATGGCTGTTAACCTTTTGTTCAACATAACTAACTATTTGTAAAAAGACTTTGTTCTACCTAATTATGTTGTCAGATCACCAAGATCCTCTCTGCAATAAAAACAAATCTTAAATTCTTTCAGAAGGAAAAAGCCCACCTCATTTTAAAACTAATAAAGCATAAGAAAAGGTAGTAGGAGTGAAAGTTCAATTTATCAGCCCTATCTTTGAGCAGAGCTAAATCAATTAGTATAAATCTATTCTAGTCTTTGAAAGGTACATGATAACATAGATGACAAGAGAAGGCTGAAGAAATGTGTGACTATGGCCTGCAAAAGTCGCTTTACATAATCAAGCACTGAAGTTGAAAATGTCAGTAGTTGATGAGCTGAACTGTAAAGAATCACAAGAGATTCCTGCAGCTCCTGAAAATATTATGTAGTGTATCTCTTGCAAAACTGGCAAACACTCAAAAAAACCACTGGTGTTTTTGCCAGTCAATGTTAAGGACTTACGCATGGTCTTTGCTCAGATTTTCTTGACTGGAGAGGGTTTCTCTCAATTTAAATAGCTGGCAGTCATAATTTCTGGTTTTCACAATTGCAATTACCTTTGAATCAACTCTGGAAATCATCAGACTTACTGTCCCAGAATAGAATACTGATCCTTGTTAGCCATGGTTACAAACCCACAGAAAATGAGGGGCAAAACAGATTAATTCAGCTTAGAAGGAGTACAGGTATTACTTAGTTTTAGGTCGGAGAGGGCCATCAATGTGCTCTGAATAGGAACAGATGAGAATCTTCTGTGCAGTGGTTGGTAATGCTTTTTGTCTTCAGCTTACATCTTTTCAGTTCAAGATGGTACATACTCTGATAGGTCAAAACTCTGGTTCTTGAAAATGCTAAGCTTGTTTTGGAAAACAAGAATAGAAAAAAAAGGATAGGAATCTGCTTTTTTCTTTTTTCTGAAAATTTTAAACTTTAATATGAAGAAAGCCAGCAAATTCATCTACACAAGAATCCTAAATCTAGAGAACTGTCTGAATTTTCTGTGTGCTGCTGGCTAAAAGTCAACACAAGTAAAATGAGAAAAAGAAAAAAAGGCTACAAGAGCAGAAACTTCATGCTACAAATGCTTGCTTTCCTAGATGACCCTGGTCTGGAGAGATAATGGTTCTCCTCTTTACACCCTAACTACATGTCATCCAAATAAGAATCTCACTCACAGACTATTTAGAACTGAGGCACATCTTTAGACTTTTTCATCAGATAGGAATACAGATGTGTATAGCTGAAAGACTTTCTGCATGCTGTTCCTATCTGCTGCATCTGATATTATATTGCCCCTGCAAATCTGTGTATTCTAATAAATCAGCCTGCAGATATGTAGCAGGAGTGCTTGCTTTTGTGTGCTAAAGGCTTCTGAAGAGATCATCAGCACGCCTCTGCCGAGACACCGCCTGTGCTGGAGACTGGAGCCCTACTGGGAGAAGCGAGTGCCTGAATGAAGGAAGGAGCGAAAGGCTGCCCCTCAGGTGGGCTCCGCTTGCCAGCAACGAGGAGCTGCGGTTGCGTGACTCACCGGCTGGCCGTCACGGGAATGTCTGAGAGCAGGACGGTGTCCTGGGCATGCTGTGGACAGACCACAAGCCATGTACTGTTTAGATTCGTCTGCTACTGCTTTAGGGAAGCATGGTAAATTATGATGGCAAGTTTAAAACAATCTGACAATTATAGAAACTTTTTTTAAATACAGCTGTTAAGGGAAGATAAAAATTTATGATTTTCATATTCATACTTTTTTTTCTTAGGTTCAGTGTCCTGACCCTCACAGGCGAACACATCACTTTGATTTGGCTGGTTACAGACCATATTTTGATTATCTGCTGCAGTCAGCCCCTACCAGGCCCTCCTTGGCTAAGCCTCTTCATTATAAGGCCAGACTGAAATTCTGTTTTCTAAGTAGAGGTGAGTCTCTCTATGGTACTCTTACATTTCAACCTGCCCAGTGGCAAGATCGGTTCAGACTGTGCCTGGAGTCATCTGTTAGCCCAGGTTTTTAGCCTTTTCCTAGGTTCTGCTTCATCCTTTCTGCCACGTCCTAGCTCTTCCAGTCCTCAGTCTCCTTCCCACCTGTAGTGTACACCAGGAAGACATCTACAATGTTACACTGCAGACTTGCTTTTTTGAAAACCGTTTGTGAACCAGCCAAAATGGGCAGCAGCTGTGCTTGTTTCCACTTGAGGCTGCTTGTTAGGCATGATGCCACATCTCATCATAGATGCATCACTAAGGGTGGAGGTGACCCTCAGAGGTCTTCCTGCTCAGGTCAGGGTCTGTGTTCAAGCATCATGATGCAAAACACAGACGCGCTGCAGACTGACATTAAACACCTCTGCAGACACATTTTGCTATTGGAGAAAAAGTGATGGAAATGAAAGCCCAGTATTTTTCTCCCTACCTACTTTAAAAAAAAAAGAAAGCTTGTAATTTTCATTCCATCACCTTCCACCACAAACCTTGAAAGAGCAGCAGACAGAGAACCTATACACGTACTCTCAACCTCTAACATCGGTGTGCTGGGAGCTGCTCCAAGTGCATCATTAGAAGTACTATTCTGCCTTTTTTTTTAACTCAGACAGCCAAGATGTGCTGCTCTGTGTGTCCAGCTGGTCTTTAAACAATTGTTTACCCTGACACAAGCTCAGGTACTAGTCTCTAGCATAGCAGTCTAAGCAGGTCTGGGTTTCTGTCTCTGTGACATCGAGAGCAAGTTTAAAATGGACAGTAGATACCAAAGCCGCCCACTAAACATCCCAGGCTGTCAAAGGGGGAGACCAAGCACAGACAAGGGTGTGAAAACATTACCTTTCAAGTTACTAAGCAGCTGCTGCAGGGGTAATCATGGCTGGTGTTCCCATGAGCCATGGCTCCTCTTTCCCTAGTCTCACACAACTTCTATCTGCTTCACTTCCACTTATGCCAATTTGCTGGTCTGCCTAGATTATGTATAATTATGAAAACTTTAAGATGTTCTTCAGTGGTAATTTGAGTTAGGAGCAGCTTTATTTTACACAGACTTTTCCCCTCAGCTTTCATAAGTCTTAGCAGCATACAGCAGAACAGTGAAAAATTGGGATTCAGTGCTGAAGTTTGTTTTTGTAGCCTTTAGTATTCTTGGCATACAACATAGACACACTGTGAGAGTTTTCATATATTAGTTATAATATTTACTTTGCTTTTGTGAAGAGTATGTTAATTTAAACATGTCTTCTTCTAAGGTGAAGTGAAACAATTAAATGTATTTCTTATTTTTGTGGGCCTTTCCACCTAATTTCCTCTGCAGTTTATTTATCTTCAGTGTACATGTGATTGTACAAAGAAACAAACAATTGCAAGGAACGGTGTAGTAAAAAAGTTCAATGGATATTTTAATAGTTTTCTAGACCAGATATATTTATTTCCTTGAGGGGAAGAATAATTGCAACAGCACAATGTGGAGATTTTCTTATCTTGGAAAAACCTTGTATTTCTGAATCAGTTATTTTGCATATATGAGGATAACAGTGAAACTGCCAAATATTCTAGAAGAGATTTCTACCAGTTCAGGAAAATGGAATTCAAGACTATGCAAATCCACACAACTTCTTTTAGTACAACTGTTATGTCAGAAACTTACAAAGAAACTACTTGCCTTGAGTGTGTATTTTGCTGGACATGGTGGTGGTCAGTAGCGACAGACCAGCATCAGACTTTTTCCAAATGGATCCAACTTTCGGTGTGACTTAATGAAAAAAAAAAAAAGTCTTTATTACAATCTCTTTTGGTAGTAGTCTGAGGGGGACTGATGACCCCTACCCCCACTATCATTAGCCTGTTTTCCCATCCAGACTTGTGGCTCTGGACTATCTGCATGCTAATCTGTCTGCTTCAGAAACCCACTGCCACACAGGATGCTCCAAGATACAAATTCATATCACAGATCAAGCTCATCATAAAAGTTCTTTTGTCCCTGAAAATCTAGTCTGCTTCAGGACCGTGTGACTTCCAGTTGGAAAAGCTGGTATGATTTATCGGCTTGTGTGTGTTCAGTGCCTCATGCGGCAAAGACCTGACTGCGGTGGCAATAACAACACTTTGGGAAATGATGACTTCTTTCAGAGGAGGTGCTGGGAAAGGCACTACAAAGATGCATTCATGCATCTTGAATTCAGCAAATCCAGGGAGGGGGAGGCAGATGGTTGTTTATCCAAGGTAACGGAGTGTGAGTCTGGAATCACTTAGATGTGCCAAGTATGATCATTACAGATCTCCAAGTCACAAGGAAGGTCACCAGTAGTGAATGGGTCCAACAAAGCTAAGAAGCTGCTTCCTTCTACAGCCTCACACATCCATCCAGACCCAGTCTGACTATCTGGGTTCCTTGGATGTGAATGTAAGTGCCTACACGAATAAAGTGAGCAGTACTTGTCCTTTTGTGAAACATTATTAATGATATTTATACTGTGGTAACAGGAACAGTTGAGGCCTCAGGATATTAGTTGCAAACCATAGAGTGATTACAGTTTCTGCCTGAAGGAACAAACAACAGGCAGAGTTGGAAGATACAGTTCTATTTGAAAAATACCCTGTAGAAATGATATGAACATCTACATGGTCTTACTCTTCAAACCATGTATGTATTCAGAGTCATGTGTGCTATATACTTTAGTGACATAATAAATATCAATTACTTCTTTTTCCTACTCTGATGACAACGAGACTAAGCTGTTCTCTTTTGTTCAAAAGAAATACCCTCTAAATTAGAGTCATGTTACCTATACAGAGCTATGGTTAAAGGTATAATTTAGCCAGCAAAATACAGGACTTTTTTGCAGATAATTGAATAGTACTGGAAAGGAAAAGAGCACATACAGGTCTCCACCTGGTTCTCAGATTGCAAGAAATTAAGAGACTGTTTTTCCTCCTTTAGCTCAAAAGAAGTTTTGAGTACTATTATTGAAGCTAGTGGAGCTACAGTACTGTAAAATTTCTCTCCTAAAGCCTAAATTGAGGCTAAACACAGTGTTCAGCCTTGTCAGGTTCTAATGTTAACTGTGAACTCCCAACCGAGCTTTCCTTACAGGCTAAGGCTTGCTGCTGGTGGATCTACAAGACCACCAGGGCCACTTACTGGCCCTGTAGCTCAACACAACAGGCATTGCCGATCATTCAGCTTATTGCCTGGCTAACATGGACATGGAGTCACAGGGGGATAGTGTGGCACTATGATGCATAAGGCTGGCTCAGTGATCACTCGTGCTCAGAAGACTTCACCCTCAACATAACATACATCTTCACTGAAGCATCCAGCAAAGGTCCCTTGTTGCCCTGCAAGCCTGTGTTGCCACACATATCCTCCATGAGACATGGGGCCACAGTCCTGTCTCCTTTGTTTGATGACAAGAACGATGGAGGTCTGAATGCTGACAACTTCAACAGTTCAAAACAATTGTCCTTCCTTATTCAACTCATCGGACAGGCCTCAAAGTCATGAGATTTCAACAAAAACATACAGGGTAGTTTAGTTCTTCCTTTCATTTTGGTTTGAATAATGCTATTTTGGTTCTTGTTGTAGATACTCACACTCTCAGACTCTCTTCTCCCCTATCCATTAAGCCTTTAAACCTTGACGCAATTCTGCCATCTCCTTGGGCAGCAGTTCTGCCTCCTTCATCTGTGCTTCCAGTCTTCCATCCAGTTCTGCCCTTCTCAGCCTCAGCTACACCCTTAAAGCAGAGCATCTGGAGGTCTGCCCCTCCGGTGGGTGGCGTACAGACTAAGGACCTTTCTTTACGTTTCCTTAAGTTCACCCTTTAGTCACAAACCACAGGGGAAAAGAACAGAAACAGTGCAAACTGCTTTTCCAACTCTTCTTCAAAAGACAGGTGTGCCTGAAAGGTGATGTGAGATACTAATTCCTGTTTGTCACTGCTAACTCAAGTCAGTGCCTTTTCCACACGAAGTGGAGAGGCAGTCAGAGCAGGTTTCCCACAGGCAGTCAGACCATTTACTAAAGAATCCTCAGTAATTTTAGTAGCCACCTGGCTTAATTTTCAAAGGCCAGCATCTGGCTGTTTGGTACTGGATGCACTTTTTGTCCTTTGGAAGCAGAAACTTCTACATGTGAAGAAATTTTGAGCTGAGCTTTAGATTACAGTGGTGGTTCACTGAAGGTCTCTTTTAGCTGTTAAAACTTCTGTGGCTGATCCAACATATTACTGCAACCAGACCTGGTCCCTAGCATCCAAGACCCTCCAGACTTGTGGAGGAGGAGCAGGAAGGAGGGAGGGAGCAAAACCAGACAGCAGACAAATGGAGAAGAGTGGATTTCCTTGCTAGAGGAAAAAAAGAGAACACTGAAAATCAGATCTGCCATGTAAAGTTGTGAGGAATGCTCGACCTCAACCAATTAATTTCAGATAATACTAAATATTTTTTCAAGGATGTTTTTATACCTCAGTGATTCTATGCAAGGCATCCACCTTCAAGGATATATTTCCCTTGAGGTTCCTTACCATTTGCTGTACAGTAGCCAGTAATACAATGCATTTGCCCCCTGCTTGACATGACTTAAACCCCACATTTCTTAAAAGCAACTGGCTTCTGCTGTGGAATGATGCAGTTTTTGCCCTCTGTTCAGCAAACCAAGCCACACACGTAGTTGTGATCTCATTCTGGAAAACTTCTGAGGGACAGCGGCCTTGTGCAGAGCAACAATCCCTAGTACTACATCGGTTTCTCTCTACTTAGTCCTCACCCTCGTACTCTGGTTTCAAGGTATTTTTTTGTTCCCTAAATACTGTAAAAACATTTAGCATACTCGGGATTCACAATAATTAGCCTTCGGAAGGCTGAACAGTTCACTTGCTGAGAATGTCTTCCAAGTTAAAAAAACAACAGATGTATGTTTGCTAAGAGAGGAGGCAGTGGTCTCACAGTTAACTTCTTAGTTATCTTCAAACTGGGGCTCTGAAACTTTCAGGCTTTATCTCAGTTTTCCTCTGAAGCACTACAGATTTTCATTCTCATTTAACCCACTGTGGATTTAGAAGCCCCAAGCGCTTGTGGCATTTTCAAACACTGGGTTTCAATTCAGACCATTGGAGGCACAGGAGCAGAAGCCTTTAACATTGATATGGCTCCCTTACAATGTGACTATAGCAAGCTCCAAACTCTCATCTATTTAAAACATCTATTTATTTTTGAGCAGTTTTAAATAGATGGGAACTAAGGAAGAAGGGACCGTTGTGCTCCTAACACTGGCTGTTGCCTGGAATCTTGTCAATGTAAAACCCTCCTGCTCTCCTTGCCGGCTGTGTAGCTGTGCCAAGAGCATGTAAGAGCAAAATCTCATCAGTTTGGAGCTAGGGTCAGTGTCCTTAAAGCTTTGGAAAAGAGCAGAGGAGAACCTAGGGAGGAGGACCTGAATTCCAAGCTATAGGATTTGCAAACTGATTCACCACAAAGTTTCTTGGGAAGAACTCGGACACATCAACTTCTGAGTATTTTAAAAGATGTAACCTTCGGGTTATTTTGTGAACTTTGGTTTTTTTTGTTTACAGTGCTAAAGGGTGAGATTGGTTACGACACACTGGAGAAAAACGTGGGCAGTTTTTATTATATATTAATTACAAGTGTACAATTGTGGTTTGTATTTTGTTCTTTAGTAATACATACTGCTTTACAAACATAAAGAAAACCAAGAAAGAATCTAGTCCTTCCTAATCCTGCTAGGATTTCTGCTAAGAGCAACCTCTGGCTCTCATCAAGCTGAGACTCAGGAATGTGCTTACCTTTAGCGTGTAGGGACTTTAATCGAGTTCCTACCTATACAGTGAAGAATGTATATAACGCTTTTGGGGGTTTAAAGCCTCACCTCCATTAAAATAGAACAGAAACTGCAGAAGTACAGGTACGCTACCACAACCGCACGGGACAGCTGTGCTGTCTGTGTCACTGGCAGACGGCAAGTCGGCGCCTGTAAGTTAAAACAGGTCTTTTTGAGGCTTGCTTAGCGGCGCAGGCTCGTAGCCTAGACCTCCGCGGCCGCTTCCCCTGCGCCCCGTGGTCACCTGGCCCAGCCCCGGCCCCCTCCCCAGCCCCGGGAGCGCCGCCTGACGTCACGGCGGCCCCAGATTGGCTGCGCGGGGCCGACACTGGGGCAGGGGCACCCACCCACAGCCCCCTCCCCTCCGCACACGCTCAGTCGCCGAGGAACTCTTAAAGAGGGGGCTTTGGAGCAGCCCGCACCGGCTTAAGGGCCGATTCTCACACACGCGCGCAGACCCCTGGCAGCTCCGGCAACCGAGACATCTGCTCTCCATTGCGACCACCCCCCTCCAGCAAACACCCTTCCCCTGCTGCTCCTCCTCCCTTCCCGCTCCGGCCCGAAGCTCGGCTCGCACCCGCCGCTTCCTTTCTTCCAACGATGTTTTCCTGCTCCACGGGGCGAAGTGTTTGCTGAACTTTCCAAACAGTTTGGGGGGCGGGCGGGAGGATCCCGAGGCTTTTTTCCTTCTTCTCCGCGCCCGGAGCAGGTTGGGGGGCAGCGAGCGGAGAAGGGATCCGCGCCCCGGGCGCAGGTCGCGCACACCACGGAGAGAAAACCCTTGCACGGCGAGTCCGCGAAGCTCGCCGGCTGCAGGGGCTCTCGCTGTGGAAATGGCTCGGATCAGATGGGGCTTCCTTCTGCTCCTGGCTGCCTGTGCACTTTTGTCACCAGCGCTCGCAGCCTCCGAAAAGGGAAGGCTAAGGAGGATCACGTACGTCCTGCAGCCCGGCCGGGGGGGCTCCTCTGGCAGCCGGCAGCAGCGCCCGACCCTCCTCGGGGGGGAGCAGCAGCAGCGCACATTCAATGTGCAGCTGAACACGCGCTACGGCGGCGGCGGCGGTTCCCTGGAGCGGACCCGGCGGATGAGCAAACCGGGCGGCGCGGGGGTCCAGCTCCGCGTGGGCCCCGCCGGGCAGGTCCACCCCAACTCCGCCGCTCACGGCTCCTTCGCCAAGCCGGCCCGCTTCGGCCCGCGGCCCAAGGCGCCGCCGGGCCCCCACGGCAACAGCAGCGCCGCCCTGCCCCTCCGCCAGAAGCACCAGCTGCCGCCGCTGCCGGGGTAAGGCGCCCTCCCGCCCCGCGCGTCCCCCGCTCCGCGACCGCAGCCTTCCGACCACCTCCAGCATCTTCGCCACGGCCGCTGTCGCCCCCCCGGGTAGGGGCGGGGGCAGCCCGTGCCGGGCTCCAGGGGAGGCACCGCGGCGTTACCTGCCGGCCGCCGGTGCCCGGCTGGCTGCGAACCCGCTGCGGGCGCGGAACACACTCCCGTTCCTTTGCCGCCTTCCCGCGGCAACGGAGGTCGGGCGCGGGACCAGCTCACTCCTGTCCCAGGAGTTCGCGGCGGGTCCCTGGCCCAGGCTGAGGCGTCGAGTTTAATCGGAAGGTTTAATTCTTCCCGCCTTTTCTCACCCCAGGCCAGTGCCCGCCCCGCTGGCCGGCTCGGGATAGGGGGGGACGGGGCTGACCGGGCGTGCCCCGCCGGACACTCGTTCTTCTTTGCTGTTCCCGCAGGGTCAATGTGTGCGGGGGGCAGTGCTGCCATGGCTGGAGCAAGGCCACGGGCTCCCAGAGGTGCATCAAACGTGAGTAGCCGTGCGGTCGGGGAGGTGGGTGTGTGAGGGGACGCCCCTGCGGTCAGCAGCGTCGTGGGGACCCGAGGGGACCGTGCTGGCATCTGGCGAGGTGGTGGATGCTGGCATCGCCTGTGGGCAAAGAGGTGCTGGCTGAGCTACAAAATCCACAGTTGTAACACTTCACCCCTAAATCCCTCCTTCCTAGCTTTCAGAATTGCTAAAGGATTTAAAGAGGATGCCTGTTACAGTTATCCTCGGCGCAAACAGTGACATTTTTGGAGAGAGCTTTGTGGAGGCTATTTTTTTTTGTGAACACTTTCCCCTTCCATTAGTGCTTGTTTTTTAGGAGTTTTTTGAGTGGAGGGCTTAACAGGGTAAAGAATCTACCAGAGGAGCACAGGTGGGGAGCAAGAATTTGCCATCTACCCACACTGTCCCTTCAACCACCAGCCCATGTGATGACCCTGTGCTTGGGGCATGGAATTCGTGAAGCACTGAACAAAGCAAAAGAAGTAGATTTGGAGAAGGTCCTGATGGGGGATGTACCTCCGCTTTGATAACTAGAAGCACAAAATACTTCAGTGTTACTGATAGTCAATGCTGTTATATTCAGGATGTGCTTTCTGATATGAAAGTGGAAGAATTTCTAGCAATTTAGGCAAGATTCGGAATGACTGCAAATGGCTGAAGTGGAGTAATGTTGCCATGAGGTCAGGAAACACTGGAATAGCATACTTCTTCACGAAACTCCTTTGGGTATCAGTGAGATTGGGCAGATCTTGGCGCTTTAGTTCAGCAGGACAGACTTCTGTCCTTGAGAGAGTTGGAGTAAATGTTTCCAGGATGCAAATTTTGTTTTGGTTTTGTTTTTTTTGTGGTGGCTTTTGTCCCTGTGTGGGATTTTTCACAGTAGAGAGCAATCACTTTTGTAATCCTGAGTAAGGTCAAGTACCTTTGACCTGCATGGACCTGTTGCAAAGAAGCTAAGACTTTATTACAGTAGTTAAAGAAACTTCACGATTTCCCTGACCAATTTAGGCATGTATTTAAGATACTCTTCTAAATTAACATTTTCAGCTTAAAATACATGCTGCTGTGTTAGGTTCGTCGCCTTTTCTGTTTAATACCTTAGTAATACTTAAATGATTTCCTTCAGCTTACAGTAGTATTTTAAGGTTAATTGCAGAGCTTAATAAACACCTACCTTAGCTGAAATACTAATCAAATTGAAAAAATCTCTTAGTAATTTCAGGAGATAAAGTGAAAAACTGTATTTCAATTGCTATGCTATTGTGAAACAATTTTATTTCAACTATTTTGAACAAAACCCAAACAACATTGCCTTTTGTGGCTCTTTTTCTGCCTTCTAGTAACTTTTATTTTCAGATAACTTCATGCTTTTTAACTTTTGTTTATAAATTAGGTAGTTTTCTTTACTTTCAGTTCTTTAAGTTTTGTCTTTTTAATTTTTATGGTTGTTATTCAACTGTTCTCTCTTTTTTGTCTTCTTTTGTTTTTTATTTTTAGAGTCTTCAATAAAGACCAAGACAACCAATTGGATTTTTATGGGATAACTACATAGAATTTAATTTAAATCCATTAATTACTTGGTTCATTCATATAGTTACTGGAGGAATGAAGCAGCAGAGAAAGGGTTAAAAGAAGGGGGGAGGATTTTCTCCTTGACCTTTCTTTCTCTTTTTGTGCCTCTGATACTAGGGTCTCCTTAGCATTAAATATTTTTGCTACCTCCTCTAATGCTACTCTAATACCTCCTAGCAGTGGTATAATACTCTTGGCTTGGATCTTCTCAGTTTCACCTCTCTCTTGGCAGGCCAAGGGAAGCACTAAATGTACTGAAGTTGTCTGTTTTGTAACTTAGGCAAACCATGAGATATCAGTGACTTGATTTAGCTATGGAGGATTAGTCTCACAGTCATAAAAGCCAAATATCACCTTTTCTGGAAGCTGCTGATGTTCCTTTCAGAAGACCAGAAACCCTATAACTGAACAACAGTTAACCCCTTTCTTTTCTGTAAAAAGAAGCAATTTTTAAAATCAGATAGTGCACTCTGTTGTTTTTGAGTGGATTATTGCAGTAGTGGATTAATTGTGGCACAGATGCCAGCACACCTGAGCTGACTTGATGCAAGGCAGTTTGGATCTGTCAGGGTTTATTAGCTCAGTCTCGGTATCACTTTAATAACCTATTTGGTCTCTAGGGCCAGATTTTATTTTTTTGCATGGTGCAAAGCCTGAGCTAATAAACCCCAGACCTACACTGGCTTTTTCCAGAGCCAACTTGCATTTGTCTGCATCGTGCTTCCAGAACCAGAGTGCTGAGAGCCAGCTCTGATCAGCAAGGTTTATTAGCTCAGGTGTAATCCCAGGCTGGAACAAGCAGCATGTGTTTCTGCTCTGCTGCACCTGTGTGAATAAGCCTGCCTGTAACCCACAGAAGGAGGGGGTGAAGAGAAGAGGTATGGGTCTTGCAGCCCAGGCTGCTTCCCATTCCCTTTCTCTTGCATGGTGGTATTTGCTAGCCCTACTTTCTCCCACATGAGGCTGTGGTTGAGGCTGCTATTCCCTCGGGTGACTTGTATCCCATGTGGGTGGTGGTCTGGCTGGGAGCAGTGGCAGCCACATTGCTTTTCCCTCAATAGCAGCAACAGGGGGTAATTGAAATGTTTCTGTGCAGGTCAGAGGGCAGCATCTGTATGGAGGAGGCAAGTGGATTTTTCAAGTCCTTTTTCTAAATTTTAGTCTGAAGCTGAACTGCCTGCTGTGTTTACAGTTATTCCTGTTCTCTTGGAAGCCTGATAGTCTTTAAAATGTGAGCTTCTGTCTTCCTCTAAGCTATGAGAGTGCCTACTGTATCCAATTTAGGCATATAGGGTTTTCCCCCTTCTGTGCCTAATATTTAAATTTTACATTGTTAGGTTTTATCTTAAGAACTTCTTTTTCAAACATGGTGTGACTTCAATTATGAAGAACCACATCATTCTAATTAAAAAGATGAAATCACAGTACTGAGTGTTAAAAGTATTCAGAATTGCTTTGTGCTGGAAGAATAATGTCTAACAATCCAAAACAACCTTTTTGAAACTTTCAGAACATCCACCTTTGGATAAAGACAAAGGTGGGAAAAATTGAACCACAGCAGTAAACACCTTGGAAAGTTAGAAGTGCATGAAAGGGTTTATGACAGACTGTCTTCCAGTCATAGTTATCATAGGTTATAATCTGTGTAAGTGCAGTAATAAGATACCACCAAGGCTGGAGACACCGTGTTTTGTTAGTACTTGTTGCATAGGAGAGCATTATAGAAACATTAATTAGCTCTATAATATGGCTGTAAGGCAAGTAAAGCTTGGAGTGTGGGGCTTTTGTTATTTATTTCATTTATGGAAATTGAACCATAGGTTAAATGTGCCCTTGGACAAGTTTTAACACCTCTTGGGAAGGCCTGTGCTGGAAATTAGTTCTTGCTGCCCAACTGTGTGTTTATCCTATTGAAATCTGTTGTCTCCTACTTTATTACTTGCTACTAAATTTCTATTAGTTAAAGCTACTTCCTTCTATTTGTTCTGATTTTGTTTTCTTAATGGTTACAAGGAGCTGTTTTTTATGTTGGGAAGTTAAGAAAAAAATTACCTGTTGTATGTAGGATCTGATATCTTAAAAAGATAAATGAAAAGAACTACCTTATTGTAATAGTAGACCCCTTCTGAAATGTGTAATATGTTTTGTCTGGAGTATTAATATCAGTTGTTTAAGGGTGTCCTCAGTGTAAACTGGATGGTTAAAAAAGTGGGAAGGAGAGAGAACTGGCTGTTGTTAATGGAGTACTGAAGCATGAACTCCTTATTGCAGAGGTGTAAGAAAGGCTCCTAGGGCAAAGAGGTGAGGAACTGGATTTTGCAGGATCATGTTTAGAGGAAATTTCCAACAGGAAGATGAATTGCTGTTTGTGTAAATGTAGAACCCATGTACACAGTCATTGTCAATTAAGATAAAGAGGATCTTCTGTCTTGCGTAGCTGAGGGTGTTGCATGTGTGCATGCATGTATTCAATGCATAGGCATAAGGAGAGGATTTTGGTGTTGGAACTGGATTGAATTTATGTGAATTTTATCATGAACTTTTCTTGTCTGTTGTGTATTTGGGCACCTTGGAAAGATCATCAGAAAAGACAAACAGTCTGTTGTCTTTTTTTTGTATTAAAATATTATCTTGCTAATTCTCTTCTCCTTTAAAAGACTTCCTGACTCAACATTAAAATAAACACACTGTAGAGGTTTAATTTATTTTTCAGAATAAGAAAATATATGATAGTAGATTCTTGCTGATGTAAGAGCAGGAGATTGGAAAGTTGTGTGAATACTTGCCCAGAGGAAGGGTCCACTTTGTTCGGTTCCTTAATCTGCATGGCCTCTGCTTGTGTACTCCTGTTTAATTTGAGTCATCTGATCCCTAAACTTCCAGAGCTATACTTGATATGGATGAGTTAGCATGCTACAGCTTTGTGTCTGCTCCAGGACATGGGCACTTCCCAATGTGACCAGTAGTTCTAGATCCCCAATTGTCAAAGACCTGGGCAGATTATGCCCTCAGTTGCTTCTATTTTGTGTTCCCAAATTTCTTGGGGAAGGTGAGGAAAAGGTTGCGTGCTTAGATCTTGTTCTGATACAGGTTTATGATCCAGACCTGGAAGCTTGGAAGCATACATGGGTCCTCCAGTTTAGACATAAAACTCTGTATCAGTAAGTATTTTAATATTGGTTGCTCAGAATCTACTTTTTTTCTGTCTTCAGTTTAACTCTTTGAAATGGTAGTATCCAAGAGAGCTGTACTTCTGATCATGGGAACTGTGTACTTCAAATGTTTGCAGCTGTACTTCTTGGAGGTTTTCAGTCATAAACAGTTCCTAAGGCTTAATCAATTTTGTGGCTTTGAGTTTTACCAAGGTCTGTTTATTTACATTGTGTATACAAAGCCTAACTATAGCATACTGTCCCCAAATGTTGTTTCTTCTCATTCTAAGACCATCATCTCGGTAAAAGCAGTATCCATCTCCTTCAAATTATGTCTAAATCAAAATTAAATGCCTCAGTTTTAAAGGGGCATAACTACTTTGACCTCATGTAACTGACCTATACATTAGTCCTTTTTAATCTATTGTTTGGTGAGGTTTTTATACAATTCAAAATTGAAAAACTGAAAACCATTACTTGAGGAACTGGGTTTTGCCTCTGCTGTGCTTGTTACTGTAATATGTAAATAAAACTTTTGAATTTCATATACAGGGAATAGATGGGCTTTTGCAGTTGGAAAGCTCTTGTTAGCACTCAGTGATATTTCTACTCTGCCTTATTTTTCACTTACTGCCCTTGGGAAGAGGGAGTAGTATGACAGGGTCCAAATTCTTGTAGTCTTAGTCTACCTCAGCAAGTAGCGTGGACTAACAGGAGCTGATCTATAAACAAAAGCCTTTGGTTTTGATGAAACACAGGGCTTAGTGTTTTATTTTGGTCAAAGTGTACTCTGGTCTCATGGAATGAACACCAATATGAGCCTGAAATAGATTAGATGCTTTCTTAGTGTTCGTGTTTTGGGTTTAGCTTTTTATTATTTAAACATATTTTTTTCTTTGCATCTAAAAGCAATAGAGTGCACATAACTAAAGGTGACCCCACAACTCAATAAGTGCAATTGGTATGATGTGCTTCAAGAGGAAATCAGACCCAAATCAGCATTATGACTGACTTCAAGCATGCAGTCATCATGCAGACTTTGAGCACAGTGTCTATCTCCTGGCCATTGATTGCAGCTAACCTCCCTCCTGTGAGAGGAGACAGTAAAAGAGCTGTGAGAAGATGGGGGAGCTGTTAGCTGCTGCCTGTTGTACACATGTGACCATGCCATTCCCTTTTTTCAGTGAGGAAAATAAAGTCCACAATTAGTATAAGGGGAAACCTACTCTTCTTTGTGAGACACTTGGGAATTTACTGGAAACAAGCTTATAATCACATGTAGTCCCTGTTTCCTACAAATACTACAAGTGTGTACAGAATTAAGACAAGACAAAACAAAAAAAGAGAACCATAAAAGAAACTTCTCAAGATGTTGTGCTCCCACATTGAAGCGGATGACAGATTAATAGTGAACTTGCTCAGCTCATTGCAGCAGTTGGTGTTAACAAAAGAAACAGGGGATGTAGTAAAGTTATAAAAAGTCCTGAACACTTCCTTTCTTAATACATAATCAGGAGCCCAGAAAACTGAGGTATTTTGGTTTTTTTTCTCCCCTTCAGGTTTGTTGGCTGGTTTTTTTTTCAGTGTGTAACTTGAAAGTTACACACAGAAAGCTGCATGGGTGTCAGGGGAAGCTGTGGTTCAGCCATCAATCATGCACTCTTCTTGTTCTGCATGTCTGCAGGAATAAAATTATGTATCGACAGTGAAGTGATACTTTTGATACTTACAGTACTAGTCTTATACCTCTCTTCTGTACAACTGCTCTTCCTGAGCGTGGAGAAGGGAAGAGCTGGAAGCAGGGCAAACTCCCCTCTCCTTCCTCTCCTGCAAAGTGAGAGAGCTGGGCAAGTGGGATCAGCAAACTTCCCAACCTTCAGGAAAGCAGGGCTGCAGTGAGTGGTGGGGTTCTGCTCTCTGTGGGGTCTTGAGAAGTTGAGTGCAGCACCTCTAATGATACCCTTCTTTGCAGCATTCACCATGAAGGGCTGCTTGTTCCAACTGATCCTGCCTGAGACACATAGGATTTGTGGAGGGTGGATGAAGAGGGGCACATCTACCTAAACTGTCTCCTTCTTTGGATTCTGCAGTACTGGTTATTAGTAGGTTATCAGTGGTTCAGGTTGTCAAGTCAGTCCATATTCTGTAACCAGCATGGGCTGATGCTGGGTTGGGTTTGAGATTTTTTTGCTTTAGTGTTTTGTTGGTTTTTTGTTTGTTTTGCCTTTAAAAGCACCAGTACTTGATTTGCAAAGCCTAATTTATTCCTAGAAAATAGGTCCTCCCCATTGACTATAGAAAGAAAGCAAACCTTTAGCATTTTTGCATTTATGACTCCACAGAGAAGGGGAACAATAATTTTACATGTTAGTAAGGCAAGATGTTAATTTAAATACAGAGCTAAAAATAGGTCTACTTGGCCATGTACATTTTTTGTGAAGTGCAGATAATTTCTGCATAAACCTAGGGTTTTGGAGAGAGAGTTCCTGATAGAGGCGAATTGTTTTGTGTCCAATGGCAAGATTGGCTTTTTTCATAAATCAGATCAAGGTTTTTTATTATCCCTAGATGGCAGTTTAGGCCTGGATTTTCTGAGAAGCTCAACTAAATGGTGAACTCTTATTGAGAGTTGGTTGAATTTAGGAAAAAAATTTACTGTACTTAGCATTTTACTTACTCTATTATGATTAATAGTCTTTTCTCCAGTCTTTCTTTTTTTTTGTAACTCTTCAGTTGTCTGAATCCTGCATCCAGTTTAATATTTCCAGTTGTCTCTTCACTGAATTTCTCTTAGTTTGTTCAGTTTCCTGCATATTTACTATGAAGTATTTTGTAACAAAATGAGTAGGCACTGTAATGAGAAAGGTTAAGACAATTAAAATGATTGCAGACTGGAGTGTTAACCACTCCAGCAGCAAGAATGGAGTGTAGCATGAGAATCTGCTGATTTCCTTGGCTTAGTCCATTCTGTAGTGAATGATTTTTTTTTTGACACTGAAGTGATAGAAGGATGTGAAATGTTTATATTGTCAGAATATATATAATTATGATCTCATATAATTAAGTATTTCTAAGTGTCTCTCAGATTGTGCAGTCTTAAGTATTTATACTATATAAACTCCAGTAAACACAACATGAATGAAAATGCCAAATATCAAAGAGCATGTTATATCCTTATGACTGATAAAATAATGCATCCTTTTGCTGAAGTTGGGCTTTTGAAGTATTTGAGTATAGTTGCTATTGAATTCTGATAGATCTTGGCATTTAGAGGTTGTAATATGAAGATAAATAGAAAATAAAGTATGCTATGTTGTCATTGGGTTAGGAGAGAAACCGGGTTTTTTTGTGTGTTTGTTCTAAAAGAAGTATGTATGCCAAAAGCATTGTTTTTTGTTTCCCTTCCTTCATGGAGGTCATGTTTACATGCCAGTATGGGAATGAATTCGATGTTTTGAAGTGGACAAGCAAAGAATTCCAACACATGCTTTCATTTGAAGTCTATTTAGGGAAAGAATTCCTTAAGATCATATAGTTAGGCTAAAAACAAGTTCCTGTGTAGAAAGACACAGATGATGTCTACCTCCTCCATTAGTAGTGTAAAGGTCATACAGGTTTTCTGCAGTTAATGTAACTTCTTAGGATTATTTAAGTAATTTAAACTTTTTTTGTAGAATAGTCTTGCAACATGGTTGTATCACCCTTGGTTACAAATTCCTGTCTCCTCCATTCTCAATGAATGTTTAGAATTGTTGGATATATTTCTGGTAAAGTTTGACTTCTGAAAATTTTTTGAAGTGAGATACTTAGAGAACTAGATCCCCAGCAAAGCATTAGATGGTGAGCAGCAGACGTTCCTTCAGTTAGCTTTTGGGTTTCTAGATTCCAGTATTGCATCCTCAGTCCTGACAATGAATAAAGACTTAAAATGGTATCCAGAATAAAATCATAAAATTAAATGGTGAGCTAATCAGTAGGGTAATTTGGAGAACAGGAAATTCTTAGAAACATTGCTCTTCTCCAGGATGTCAGCACTGTATTCAGATTTTTCTGAGGGAAACTGGAATATGTCTCTTTCCTTTCAGAACCCACAGCTTGTTGCTTTCCAAAGAAAGTGCTTCACTGCTTTTCTTCTGGAATCAGTGGGGGATCATCACTCTGTCTTTCAACACAGCAGGAGTTAAAGGTGCCTTTGTGTCACAACTTTTTGTTTAGGATGTGCACTCAACCAAGCTGCGCATTGGTTTGGTTTCCTTGTGTGCTCGAGGAATAGAAATCTTGAATTAATAAAATAAGAAAGACAGTATTTATTATGCCCTTAACAGTATTCCTGCGTTTCATGTAAAGCAACTTGAAATTTCTGCTCTAAGCACAGATATATCCGTGCCAGAGTGTTGGTTTTTCTCCTTTCTGTAAACTTGATGCATGCATCATTTCTCAACAGTTTTATGCTGGAATCAGAAGCAGCCCCGTACTTATAATCTTCTTTCCAATTACTGTATTTTCTATTATTTACCCTCTACCATGTATTTTGCCTGACAGGATTTATGCACTCCTATGGGAGAAGTTGATATGTGCACTGTGATGAACTTTGTTGAAGGTCAGTGCATCCTGTTTAAACTGGTGCTTGACTGTGTGCTCAAGAGGAGGAAAAAAAGATAAATTTCAGGTGGAAACAGAAAAAACCTAGTGGATGGGTGCACTAGAAATAGCACAAGACTCACAACACTGTTGTAGTGTACTTGTTGTCACAGTATTAGAAATCTGTAGAAATTCAAAAAATATAGAAATTTATATAGACATTTAAGTACAAATCAACAGCAGTTCCTTGATAAAGGAAATACTTAAAGGTGGAGCTGAGGCTGAAAGGCTAGAAACTTGAGTGTAGGAAACTTTTGGGACATGTAAATTTGTTTATTGTGATTTTCTCACTGAAGATACATTTTTGTGAATTTCAATTCTTGACATGATCTAGAGACACAAGGAAATAATCTTTTAAGTGTGGTGTTACTTTTGAAGAAATTAATTGTGAATTGAGATAAAAAAATAAATGATTAGCATAAGAATGAGATTGTAATGATCTTAATTCAAGAATTAGCATTAATATAATATAAACATTGTTTTGTGACAAGTGAAGTCAGTTATACCTGCATTTTGATTCATTTGAAAGGACAAAAGAGAAATTATCTAAACTTCTTCCATGCATGACAATATTTTATACTTACTGATTTCATATAATAAATTATGCTTAATTTACCATGTATTAAAACAAATACATTTTGTATATGTAGAGGTTTTAAAATATTTACGTATTTTGAGACTATTATAAACCTTTTAGGTCTTGCTACTGCAAATATTTGTATACTCTTTAACCATAATAACACGAACACATGAACTGAAAAGTGTATATGTATAGATCAGTCCCAAAACAACATAAGATGTTTTGGAAGGGGTGTGTTTAAGCCTAACGGTAATGTTATTTTATACTTGCTCTTCTGAAAGCATGTCACAAGTACAACCATATGGTTGTGTCAAACCCAGTAATTGTCTGTGAGAGTGGTGAGCAGCAGTTGATTAGGGAAAGATGTATAAAGAGTATGAGCATCTTGGAATACAGCTTTCAGCTTTTGGTGATGTAGGTAGTTCCAAAGCAAATACGTTGCTGTGGCTTTGTTCTTAGTAGATAGAGATGGCATGTTCTTTAAAACACAAAAACCCACCCGAAGAATCCTTATTCCTTCACCACGCTTCTGGAAAGCGAGGGAAGATTGGTTATATTGTCTATGCCTGGACTTCCAACATGGCCAACTTCCTTGGCACGGGAAGTCTTTGATGCTGAAGCTAGGAGGTTCAAAAAGCAGGTCAGTGAGCCTCTGACGGAAAAGTCTGCTGAGAGTTATCAAACACAAAACCAGCACTCTTCTTCAAGAAGTTGCTGAGCCTCTAATTCTTGAAGGCTGTAGTGGTACAAACTTTTACTGCATCTCACCCTGTCCTTAGGCATCCACCTCGGTAATGGAAGGAGAAGACTGGACTGAGTGGATCTTTAATCTGACCCACTAAGTGTGATCTCATTATCTGCATCTTTGCCAAGCTGTGTTTTGAATTTCCAGTCATGGCCTCCTTGAATTGAATAGGACCAAGCCAATTGCCTTTAGCAGGAGTATATTGACCTGCTTTTCGGTTTTGAACTTAGTACTTCCACACTCCAGTTTTTGAAAGCTTAGCTTTTTGGAAAATATTGGTCTTTTCAGTTGTGTGCCATTATTGTTGTCTTCAAACAAAATAATTAGGTCATTCATTTGGCACACTGCAGCTGTCTTGGACATTTTTGAAGCTAAACTGCTGTATTATGTAAATTAAAATGTTCAGTTTAATTCTTTCTTAGAAAATGTGATCTTTATCCAGTTTTGTAATATTCGACTACACAACATTAATGAAGGATTTCAGTCAAAGGGTTCATTGCTGTAAAAATCTAATGGATCATTTTTTTAACTTGTTGTCATTGTTCATATGATCTGAGACAATAGTTGCTGTATCTCATGACACTTGTTTTGTTAAAGGCCAGTTAGAGTAATGCAGAGCATATGCTTTATGTATATGTAATATGTATGTAAGCTTTCAGGGTTTACATTGCTCTCAGTGGAGTAAGAATCGTCAAGTCTATTTGGGTAAAATAGATAAGGTAATTTAAAAACAGGTTCTTTTTTCAGCTTCATAATTTTAAATTCACTACAACCTGAAGTTCACTTTCATAAATAGAATCTTAAGTTTTCTTAGGCTTCTGAAGCACACCTTTGGTTCTTAACTACAGGAAAAAGAGTTGCAGTTTTTTCAATATTGTCTCTTGTGTATGTATATATTGTTATTTCCCTTTTGAGAGGAGGTATACTATGATCACTGTCCTAGAAGAGTATATGTTTTGTCATACGGACTTTTGGGGTGGTCTTGTTAGCTTACTTCTGTGTTCAGTCTTTGTTTTTTAAATATTTAACTTGTCGAGAAGCTCAGAGGTTGATATAGGTGCACATCTGTAAATCACCAGAAATATATGTTCTTGTTTTTTTGATGTTGTAAAAATGAGACCTTTGAAACTCCTAGTTGTTTTGTTGTTTTTTTTTTTTTTTTAATCATTTTTTATCTGATGTTTTTTAGAAGCACTCCCAACTGTGCCTGAACTCTTTCACTGTCATCTTTACTCATTTTCTACAGATGACCCAGATGATGAGGGTCACTGTTCTGGTCGTAAAAGTCTCTCCAAAGCCAGTGAAACTTAATTAAAATTTAAGGCTCCTGAATCTATTTTTGAAGATATGATTAATTTCAGTCATGTGCACATAAGCAAATATTTACTGTTTTTAGCATAATCTAAGTCTTAGAAACAACGCACAAGGAAGACTTGGCTGGTATATCGCAGCATATGCTTGTTGCAAATACCATCTCAAGTTTAGAGTTAAAATGGTCTCCAGTCTTCCAGAAATCAACGACAAGATACAGTCTCAAAAATAAACAAATATAAGTAAGCAAATGATTGCTTTTGTGTTGCCAGGGAGATACATAATATGCAATTAAGGTAGCCCAGCTAAGTAGTATTGAAAAAATAAGTTTCTGAACAACACATGGAGGGGAAAGTGTATGTGAGAACAACCCCATGCAAAACTCAGGTTAAAGTTGTATGGCAGTTCTGGTGCCATGTACAGTTGGTATACTGTGATAGGTCTGTATCAGAGGGTGTTGTCACTTGACAGACTAGTCTTCCAAATTAACACAGTCCCATCCTACTAAGTTTTTTCATATGTATGCTTGTGCATTTATTTTTATATATAAATGTGCACATTAAAACTTGATTGAAGTGCCAAGTACTCTAATTTACTTGGGACTGACTTTTTTTTTTTTAATAATATAACTGTGCAATTGGATGTATCTAAATATGGTGTAGAATCCCATGTTATGGTTTAAGGTATGATCTTACCTATTTTAGTAAAAACCGATCTTGCATATCATTTTGTTTGTGTTAAAAGATCTTTAACAATATTAAAAATATACTTAGTTTGCAGAAGCAAAGTAGCTCAGCAGTGATTTTTTTTTTTTTTTTAATAAATGCTTCATTGTATACCATCTTTAATGGGACAAATGAAGAAAGTATTTTGATGTTTATATTAATTAGGATTATATTTTAATGTTAAATTCCATTCTCTGGGTAAGAGAATTAATTTTGTTTTGCCATCTTTGTGTTATTTTAGCATTCTCAAAATGCAGTAGCATTGTAAATTTAAATATCCAAAATAAATCCTCAAATTAGGTATACTTTTGCAGTATTATGTATACATATGATCAGCAATTGCTTTTGCTTTTTTATTTTTCCTCTTTTTTTGTGGGATTTACTGCTTCTCCAAGGTTCTTATTCAAAGTGGAGTTGATCCTGCATTAACTAGGTTTATGACCTGGGTGTTGAGTCTAGGCTGATTATTCAGGCTCCCTCGACAGTCACTAGATAGAGCAGCACAAAGCAGTGTAATTAATCCTATCTGAAGGCGATTTGTCTTTTGAAGAATCTGACCCCTTTTCACTGGTGGTACAAAGAATGCACAGAAGCTGGCTTGGGATAATCACAAGCACCTGTCTGTTTCTTCAAAGAATGTAATCCCCAGGTGTAGCGATGTCTTTGTAGCAGCAGTTCATATGCCTCTTTCTTTATGTTGTTTTGGTGGTGGTAGTGAAGGGAATGTCATTTGGGTTTTAGTGAGGGAAAGTTTGAATCACTTCATGCTTCTCAGCATTGTTTTCGTGGTCTATAATGTAACTGTAGAGATTTAGTCTAGGTACCTGTGCAGTATCCAATTTTAAAATAGTAATGGAGTGAATCCAGGCCAGGATCAGTAGTAAAATTCTAAGCTCAGTATAACATTGTTTCACTAGATGCATTTTAGGTTGTTAAAGTATGAGGAGGAAGGATGCTGGGAAGAGAGTGTAAAAGGCCACTAACAGGAAGATTTGAAATAATGCTGTTTCTTGATTTAACTTGTGCATTTCCTATTTTTTAGATCACCAGCATTTTACTTTTCAAAGCTGTTCAAACGTTGTGCATGTCTTATGTAGGAAAACAGCAAAAGCTGTACCAGCTTGTATGCTATGTTTTGTGGAACTGAGCAATGGTGCTCTCTTGTACTCCAATTACATTAACAATTAATGCCTTTTTTTATGATGGGGAGGGTTTGCATTTTCCTTTGTGCTTTGTTTCACAGGTACTTTTTAAAATGTCTTTTCTTAGCTAACTGTGCACCACCATGCCAAAATGGAGGGATGTGCCTGCGACCTCAGCTTTGTGTGTGTAAACCAGGAACAAAAGGTAATTCCTGTGAGGATACAGTCGTGCAAGATACGTCTTCCACTGGAGGCCGGAGCCCTGTTGTTCCCCCTTGGCCCATACCCCAGCAGGCTGCCCAGCAGACCTTCTCTCAGAAGGTGCAGGTCCCACCAAAGGTTGGCCCTATGACTCAGATGGCATTCACCATCAAGCAGAAGCCTCCTGTTGGGTTAACTCAGCAAATGCAACCACAGTAAGTGTTTTCTTTGCTTTCCAAGAAGTCCAGTATGTTAGATTTGTAAAAAGTTGTTCCTTGCAAATGTTTTCAAAAAGTCGTACTTGGAAACTCTCACAGATTTGGTTTTTTTAAAGAGCTTCTTGTTTAAGTGTCAGATTTTAGTGGATTTTTAAACTTCTGTTACTTACAAGCCAGATTTCTTCACCTGAACAGAATATCTCATAATATCAGTCAACTTTTATTTTCCTTAGAATGACAATCTTGTACTAATTTCAGAGGAATTATTTTTAATTTATACTAGTGACTTTTTGAGTTTAGCCTAGAACAGAGTCTAGCATGGAATTTCGACACCTTGCATGACTGAGGAGAGTAAGATTTAGTGCTTATGTTGTGTTCTGGCTTCTTCTATTTGCAATATTTTTTCTTTTTTTTAAAATAAGTGTGTATGGCTGTACTACAGTTGATGCTTCTGCTTACTTGTGTTTGAGGTTCAGGATTGTACCTGACTGTCATAGGTATCAAGGAAACAACCATCTTGTTAGAGAATTTTTTCTCTGCCTCTTCAGTAGCTGGTGACTTAGCCAGTCTTTGATATCACTTCCATTACTCACTTTAAGTGAGTCTGAAATTTCTCTATGCTGTTGTTTTTATTGATGTGTCTGACCTTAATTTTCTTTCAAAGCTGCATTTCATACTGGGGAGAGGGAGGTGCACAGGAGGGTGGGAATCCAGTTGAATGTGAACAGGTACAGGTGTCTGCAGCAACTGCTGTCCTTCCAGTTTGAGGTGAAGTCAGTGACAAAAAGTGTTTCTGTCCTCTAATAGGCCTTGCTTTCCGAGAGCTGCCAGGAGGGTGCAGACTGTTTCACTTTTAGTCTCCAGAGCAAGATAATCAGGAATAGGAAATAAACTGTGTTTTCCTGTGTTCAGAACTGTAAAAATGAATGTGGAAGGGTGGTGTGTGATTAGAGTTCTGCACCTGAGTGGTCATATGCTTGTGACAACAAAGTACATCCTGCCACTCCTTTTCAAAGCTACATCTGAGAACAGAGATCACTGGGCACTGCCAGTGTTGTTTGATGTTGTCTTGTAACCTCTTTATCAGGTTTTTTCCTCCTAAACCCTCCCAACTCTTTTTATTGTTGTCTTGGTTCATCCAACTCTGGATCCACAAGCTAAACTAGGTTCCTACATGTGTTGTGGGAACACTTTTAGGAACACAATTTACCTGAACTTCCTTGGAGTTCTAAACCCTAAGCTAGGATGTTCTTTGAGAAAGGTAGAAGGTAGATCAGGGTGGGCTTTAGGAACAAATGCATCCATAGTCTTGAAAGACAGAGAAATTGCTACCCAATTTTAGTATTTCATAGTACTTGGAGTCCAGTTTCATGCCTGTAAGTGAAGCAAGGGTTATTGAAGTGACTAATATGAAGGGGAAATTACCGGTAAAATCATCAGGCTTTTTTCTGCTCCTTTCCATCCAGACCTGCAAGACTGCTAATCCTCATTACCTGGTGTCTCGGCTTAGCACCGCAAAGTGCAGTGCACAGCACGAGTACAAAGAAGACAGGAATTATCTGGCCTACCAGTACTGATTCCTGTAGAGTATATTGCATGTCTTTTTTTCTTCCTCCCTCTGCCCACAACCATTCTGAAGGAATTTTTCCTTCTGTTGAGATAAAGACCAGTTTTCCAAAATAGGTAGTAAAATATACCTCAAAGAAAGAAAACAGGGAAAAGAAAAAAAAAAGAATAATGTAATTTGTTCTTACCTAAAAAAAACCCTACAACCAAACAAAACTCTAAAAACCCGTCTTCTTTCAAGTGCTGCAAAACTATGCTCAAAAGGCTTGTGACAGCCTCTAAAGAAGACTTATTTTTCATTATTCCTGGAATAATGTTCAGGGATAAAGAGTTGCTCTTGTAAGAAAAGAGGTGATGCTAAACTGATATTCTTCTGTGCTACCATGATAGTTGCTGTGATGCTCAAAGTGTTTCTAGAGGGTACCTACAGCATGTCATGCTTCACCAAAATCTCAGTACCTGTTTGCATGAGACATCATACCAGATGTAGAGGAAGCAACTTCAGGCTGAAAAAACAGTCATCTGTTATCCAAAGTGCCTCTGCACGCTTCCATATGTAGTGTTAACCCAGGTGGCCTTTGTTGTTCATGTGACCCTTCTCAGCCTAAGGATTTTCTTCTAACTGTGAAGAGACCTTTTCAGGTAGCTGGATCTGTTGGTCTTTGAGATCACATAAAGATAAATCTTTTTCAACCAGCTTAAAAATAGAGTGGAAAAATGGAAACTTGAATTTCTGGAGTCATGAGAAAGCCAGCCTACAACCTCGGCAGGAGGCAGGCATAGGAGCAACAGATGGAGAGGAAATGGGCTGTTTCACAAACCAAAGCAGTCATATCAAATGCAGCAGAAGGTGGATATTTAGATACAGCTGTTGAAATGAGTGCCAGCAGTAGTTTTTATGTATGGCTATTAGGACAATTTACAGGACTGAAAGATCCTTCGGAGGTCAGGTCTCTACCATTAGCACAGAGAAAATGGGCTGGTTCCTGTTTCAATTCCTCTTTGAGTGTCTTGTGATTTTGTATGTTATGTGAGGCTGCCTAGGTATTTTTGGAATGGCCTTTTCTGTTTCCACTCCTAGAAAGTGGAGTCATCCATTGTCAGCGTGGTTGGTATGCTGGTCTGGACACTGCTGCCATGCAGAGCTGTCAAGGACTGGTGAGAGCCAGGGCAGAACCCAACCTGGAACACCTAAATCAGCTCCTAGAAGAGGCTTGCCTCTACAGTGTTTCTGTTTTGCCATCCTCTGTCAGCTTTTTTCTGTTTTGTTTATGAAATCAACTTTTCCAGCTCAGTTATCAAGATGTGTTCTTGCATGTTTTCTTAGGATCATGGTGGCAATGATATTTAGGGAAGCAGGGAATTCAGTTATTTTTTTCCAGATACTTTTTTTTTTTTTTTTTGAAGAATAAGGTGCTGAACAGAAGGAAACCTGGAGAGAGATTAATTTCCTGGAATATCCTGGATTCAGTAAGTCTGTCATGGCTCTGGTCTGAAGATGGATACTGTCACTTACAAGGTCTCATCTCATAAGAATGTTAGCAGAAGGTGTAGATGGCTGTAATTGAAAACAAGTGGTGTCTCAAAAATCTGCTTCTTATTGGAACCTGTTGGGAATTCTGATCTCAGTAACAGGCATGCTTGGTAGGCCTGAATTTCTGTGATAGCTCTCCAGTAACGCTGGGTGTTCCTTTCACATCTCATGTTCTCACTTGTTGGCAATATTATAGCTCCAACAGCTTGATTTTCTGCATTTACCATCTGTGTAAGCGGAAGATTTTTTTGTTTTTTTAAAGGGACCTTTCTAGTACAGTTTTGGAAATGGTCACCAGAAGGTGTACAGTATCAACCAACTGGAGCTCAATAATCCATGGCAGTGTCACAGCATTGTTCTTTCAGTCTCTTTTGAAGGCAGTTGTTGATGAAACGTGAAAGTCTGTTTTAATGTTGGGCAAAGCAAAGCTCATCGAAGGAGTGGTAGATACACAGACTTCAGGTGACAGATTTGGATTTACTGGTATGCCTGATGCACCCAGAAATCTTTCCGAAGAGGTCCCCTCCAAACCTCTCTATTCCTGGATCACTAGGTCTAGTTCCATGTTTTGGCATATTGCCTGCTAATGTATTAAACCTATCAACCTGCATCTTAAACCTGAATATTTTCCTTCTGTTGAAGGATATAGCATTTTTTTCCAGTATTTTCCCAATTTTAACTAGTCGATGTGAGATTAGTGTGAGTTTAGATGGAAAAAAAATGCCTGAGAGAAGAACTGGGCATGCTGTTGTGACCCTACTGAAAGGGTCAGTAGGGAACACACCATGAGGTAAAGTCAACTTTTCAGTTAACTTGTCATTAAGTTATTTTCTTTGAGTGGTACTAGAGTATGTTCATACTACTGTATATCAATACAGGAAAATAGAGACATAATTTAGGCATATACCATGTGTGTGGAAACTATTGTCTTGTTTTCAAGGCACTACTTTTCAGGAAAGAAAATGACTTCTAAAACTGTACTGGTGCTTTGAGCTTAGAGGACTGTAAGCCACCATTCCAAACTATAGAATTTTTTTTTTTTCCTAACTTAAAAATGCACATGCCTGGCCATTCACAGTGTTCACATGGGGATGTATAGGGGCTTTATTAAGGAGCTTTCAGTGTTCTTTGTTACTGTGTTGCAAAATGGTACATTCTCTTCCAAAGTAGCTTTTCCAGGCTGTCTTTTTAAAAAAATGTATAACTATTGAAACTTTTACCAAGTATCATAAGGGAATTATTTCAGGAGATGTTGAGAAACAATCAGGAGTAGTTCTTTCCAGTGGCTTGCTGGGGCTGAAGGAGCACAGCTTTTTGCGGAAAGCGTGACAGTGAGTTTTCAGTTTCAGAAAGGTGTATTTGTGTTGTTAAAGTTTATTTGACATCTTGCTGTTGTTGTGTCAAAATATCTTTCTAGGCATTGAGAACATTTGCTTTTAAAAAGGTTTTTCTATTAGCAAATGCTTCTCATACTAAAACAATATGCAACAGTTTTATACTTTACTGAGACTGTTTAGCCAAACAGATAAAAGTAACCCACTCAGGTTACAGTTTGTTTCCCTAAGCAAGCTACTGTGCAACAGTAGTGATTATAAGATGTGGCTGAAATAAAAACAACGTTGCAAGAGCCGTTTCCCCCCCAACTTTAGAGATGGTGAAATAGATCTCAATGGAAAAGTTATGTCTGCTTTAACTTTCAAAGGAAGTACCTTTAACTTTCAAAGGAAGAAAAGCAAGGTAAGAATATTTTTACTGATATCAGGTATAAAAATACGATTCAGAAAAATTATGTCTTTAGAAAACTCTAGGTGTTTTTGTTTAGTTTAGTGTTATAATGTTCATATAATCACTGAATTGACGACATTTTCCTTTGTTTCAGGTATATTGAACTTGGAGAAAAGGCTTCATGTTTGTAGATGTATCTGCCTTTGGTCTTTGTATCAGAAATCTTGCTTAATATTTGATCTTCATCCCTTTAAAATAATATTAGTCATACCTATTAGCTGATTTGTATGTCTTGTATATTAATATAACTTTTGGTATTGTCTTTATCCTTCCAATCACTATTCATTGTTAATAAACTTATTAAATAGATAACAAAGACACAAAGAACCCCTCTTTAGTGGATTTACTTAGTCTTAGCATTTTGCTAGTGTAGCAGACAACTAGCTGGCTTAAGAATCTTCATTAACATAATGTGAACTGGCCTTAGACAAAGGCAGATGTATTTTCAGGATTGGGACTGTCTAATTAATTACAAACGCCTCATTGATTTCTCCTATTATAAATAGCCTGTTCTGCTCATGATTTAGGAATGACACACATATTTCATCTCCATTAAACTGATTTTCTTCAGTGTTAGATTCTGAGTACTTCACTGAGAAGCAGGCTTTTTCATACTGAGAAGCAGTTTCCGCTTTACCTAAGCTCTGTAAAGGCCATGTATTCTTGCACTTTGATAAATTCTGCTCAGAAATCCAAAACTTTTGTTTTACAATCAGTTATTAGTCTAATCACAACCAAGAAGATTTATTGCTCATGTTGTCTTGTGTTGAAGTTTAGGTGTTACTGTTCATCAGTATCTGGTGAGGGACAGATTTCTTTTCTATGAGTGTAACCAGTAGAGAATGCAGGGCAGATGGAGAGAGCAGGATCTTCTCCTGATATTATTGTTCAAGTATTGAGTGAGACTTTGTAACCAGCCAGTAGCCTATTAGAGGGACTCTGCAGTAATCCTTGTTTATTTCTCTTTATCAAACTTTCCCTGAATTATCTCACATGGCCTTGGAGAACAGTGTTGGAGGACCCAAAGGTGTACTGTTGGCTAATTTGCAGTGTGCAGCATCGTATTGTTTCTGAAGATAAGTCTGCTGGTGTGCTTAGAAGTTACACAGGGAGTTGAATCGTAACTAGTTGACTTTAAGTTAAGCAACTTCCTACACTAAGGAAAGAACCTACTGTTATTCAGAAGTGATTTTATATGTGATATGTTAGGAAAATAAATACCTCTGGACTAATAGCTCACTGAAGTATTCTAAATATCAAAGAGAATTTCTCTGTGCTTGGAAACATAAAGAAGCATTGTTTCCGTTGCTGAGACATGTAATTTCTGGGACAAAGTATCTGCCATAAAGCAGCATTCTTTGCAGCCATGTTTTGTTACTAATGTAGTCTCTAGCTTTAAAAATATCTCCTCCAGAGCTGTACAGGAAAAGAAATCTTTTCTGATAGACCTTATGTGTTGTAATAATTTTTTTTAAGTATAAAGTACTCCCTTTAAAACTTATCGTGCAGCTAAGGACAGACTTTATGAAAGCCTCTAGCACCATTAGAGGATATTAAAAGGAGTTCTTTGTCAGCTTATATGCTGTGATAAATCATGTTTCAGGCTTGTCAGGGATTTTATAGGCAGTGTAAAGGAAAAGACTGCTTTTAGATATTCCATGTACTGGTTTTGTGTTTTCTGTTTCATTAAAAAGACAATTGAAGATGCAATTCTGTATATTCTGTGTCAGGAAAAGGCAGTCTATTAAAAGGAGATAGACAATACCAGTGCATACTATTATGTCATTGGGCAGTAGGTGGCAAGCTTTGCTTTTCCTTCTACTTAGGGTTTGTATTCATGTTGTCAAATGCCAGAATTTTTATAAGGGTGGTTTAAATTCACTGGATTATGTCATTTATTGGCAGCACATTATTTTAAACCATTTCTTTTGTTCATTGTGGATAATTCTTTCTATGGAATACTGAAGTGAAGCCTCTCTTCAAATGACACATGGACACAAATCAAGAAATGTAAACTCTGTTTTTCTCTTATGGCTTCTGTAAGCAGATTACTAGTACACATATTAAACAAATGAGGTGCGGTCCCAGTCAATCCCAAATTATTTGGTATCCTTCTGTTCAGCTTCTGTTGTGGACCACAGTATAGGTAGCGGTGAGGGGACACAAGACCCTCATTTAATACAACATTTTCTCATAATGGGACTTACACTTCTATTCCTGTTCTGTACCTGAAAAAGAAAAATAACAGAATATTTATTTGTCTGTCTTATGATGTGTTGTCCTGTCCTAGTCCATGTGTTTGCATTCTCCCCTCCATTCCCCCATGAATTGCTAGTCTGGTGTAGCTGTCCTCACAAAATCAGCCTGCACTGGTGATGCGTAGGGGCAGGCATGGGGACAGTCAAGCAGCAGAAGCAGCAAATTGTCTAGATAAAACTAATGGTGTGTAGAGAGGGCAATGCTTGTGTGTTTGTCCTTAGGATCTTTCTCTTGGGGATGACTGTTAATACCCCTTCTCTGCTCAGATTTCTTGCCTAGAGCAAATCACCTGAAAGCTGATGAATTTAGTGGTCAGCTCTATCTCTTTACAAAGGATACCAGGAGTGCAGCACCTCTCCTGTGTAGTTCGTCTTAGCTGTTGTCCATCTATTCTTCAGAACACGTTTTTACCCATTAGCCAAGTTAATTCTTGGAGTTTCCTCATAATGATTGAGTTAGAGTTCTTCTTGCTTTGCTATTAAAGTTACAAAAAGGTTTGTTCTGGATTAAAAAAATTACATCCTCAGTGCAGGATATTGTTCTGAGGAAGATCAGCTGTCCTGGATATTCTTGATCACAAACATGATCATATTCATCATGTTTGATGAATGTCATTCTAGAAATTCTAAACCAGTAATTAACATACTTTTACTATAGCAGGGCATTCTATATGGGGGGTCTCCTTCACAGCTGAATCTTTGTCCTCACACAATGCCTAATGAAGATCAGAAATGTTTTGGGACTGGTAATGAAGTTCTAAGCTGTCAGCTGAAGGCAGAGTTAATTTCATAGCTGCAGGAGCACTGGGCATACACACAGGATCTTTTGGCATCAACTGTTGGTACGTTGAGACAAGTGGTTTGAGATTCTGATGCTGCAGTTATTCTCACTTCTGTAGTCTTTGGCAGTGCTATTGATCTATGTGTGCTAGAACAAAAACTGGTTCAAAGGTAGTTATTCATCTCTTTGTGCTGCCAGACACTGAGTCAGCCCTCAAGAACACCTCCATTCATCATTCTAGGGGAATGTAGTCATTGGACTATAAGAGCTGAAGTCACTGCTTAGTTAAAATGGCTGGTCTCCCTCGGGATTGAGGTTGTTTGTGTTGGCAGAAAACATGGAGATTATTTTTTGATGACAATGTCAGTCTTGGTGTCTTTTTTGAACACTGCTGATGCACACTTCAGTGCTAATTGATAAGCTAACATAGCTTGTAGTTACCTCTGTTGGATTGAGTATTTTTGCTGTTAATTAAGTTGTAATAGACCTGGGTCTGAAGACCACGGTCTTACTTAAGTGGGGTGTGAAAGGTAGAAAAAACATGACTTTGTTGTGAGATAGGCTAATCATTTGATAGATCTTGTTAGCTCACCATGGTGCGAGAAGTGGGCAGATTGTTATGGCAAACTGCCTTGAGGGAAGCCTCAAGTGTTTTGATGGACAAAGTCAAGTCTGTTCTAATGACTTGTTTCTAAGACCTTTTGAATGTGAACACTTGTGATTTCTACTCCACCTGTTTGGGGTGAAGTCTTTGGAGATGCAAGGATCCACTTCTGTTGAGAGTAAATCAGATTACTTTCAGTGGACAGATAGCATCTGGCCATGTCAGGTACTGTACATGTGCAGTGAACTTGTGTCCACCAGAAAAGCAGAGATATCTTGGAAAGAATTTTGAAAACAGGAAGTATCATCATTGTACCAGCATACAAGGCATTTAGGAGATTGATCTCCAGTGTCCTACAATTGAATTATTGTTGTTCCTAAGATGATGTAGCCTACCTTTGCATGAACATCTCATTTTATCCACACTTGAGCTATCATCTAGTTAAGTGAAGATCTCACAAACAGGTGTTCCGGGTGTTCAGTGTTTTCATTAATATCTTTGACAGGAAAACGATTCTCAGAAAAGGAATCTTTTTGATAGAAACACTTAAATTTTAGGGAGCCAGCGGGAATCTCAAGCCAAACAGAGCTTATTCCAGACAGAAGGAGGAAGCTAATTCGTGGGATGGCAAAAGCCAGTTGGCTTATTGTTTTATGTGTCTATGTGACACCACTTGCTTGAGTAAAGCTTTGGTGCAAGAAAAGGGTGGTTGGTATTGGAGTTCTGTAAGGGAAATTGTTGCCTGGTTATGCTGTTGTAGAATTTCATCTAGTAATTGTGTCTGTAGTGTGAGAGAAAGATCAACCAAATGTTTGTAGGAGAATCATCTACCCTTTCCCCTGTCATTCAGCCACAATTCATCCGTGTTAGGAAGCCAACACAGACAACTTCATTATAGTGAGAGAGAAAACAGCTTCATTAAGATTCCAGTCAGTCTCCAAGAGCTTACTGTGTTTATTTCACCTTTCCAGACACTGTGCCTGAATTGTAGCAAACTGTTCAAAAAAACCTCATTCCACATGAAAGTAAGGAATGCTAAAGCCCATCTAATTTTGGTGTGTGTTTTGTTGTGCCTGGAGTACTACATAGTAGAGAGAGGTAGGATCTTGAATCTTGCTTAACTTCTGTAAGTTTTATATGAGAATCATCTGGTCTAATGACCTATTGGTGTTGCCTGACCTGTTGTCCTTCAGTTTGAAACAGATCCTGAGAATACCTCATATGAGAAAGGCATAGGAACCTTTCTAAGCTCCTTCATGAGCCTAGATGGGAAGAATTAATTGGAACTGCCTTCTTTGGTCTTTTCTTCTGTGTACATTCCTTTAATACATTTCTTAATTGGGTCTAAAGATTTTTGGACAGTTTTTTAGTTCATTAACATTTTTAAACTAGCTTCCATTTTATTTTCATTCTTGTTTTGGAATTATGAACTGCTGTAGAGAATCTTTGGCTTTTGTTCCCTCTTCAAGGATGTTAACTCTGTTTTGCTTACTCTTGCAGTGTCTCTTCAGTGGTAACATTTGATTTGGATGCTGTACACAGCTTAGACCAAATCAAGATTTTATTCTTCTGCATTCCTGATGAACTGATCCCTGAAGATTTTAACTACATCTGAAAATTTTGGTTTAGTGATGTGCTGTTGCTTTGGGGGTTAACTGAAATGTCATACTATGGTTGTTTTCTGACCTTGTAGTGTCAGTGATATGGTATCCGTCACCACCTTAGGCAGCTAGTAATATAGTCCTAATGCTGTGTATCCTCTGCTTTGTGTTGAAATAACAGATCACAGATACTCTGTTAGATCAGCAAGTTAACCACAAATTTGAAAGGCTAGTCTTTGAGAAGTAGCATCACTCCTTCACCCTGTCATCTGTTTCATATCCAGAATATTATATGGATTTTTCCCAGTCCTCCAATTACTTTTACTTTCCTAAGACAGGAATGATTCCTTCCCGGTGAGTCTGGTCATTCTTTCTCAGTTGTATTTCTTGAACTTACAATGTTTCATTTAGAAGCACAGATACTTTTGATTCAGTTGCCTGCTCTGTTAAAAAGCACACTGCTTAAAAACCTTTCAGTTTGTTCTGTTTCTCACTGTTACTTGTTTGTTACCAACTCTTGCTTTGCTCTTTACTTGAGTGTACTGACTTCACTAGAAGTTGTGACCGCATTGTTCAGAGCTGTATACTTTCTTTCCCAGTTTCTAATTTAAGAATTCTTCTATGATACGTGTCAGTTCCATCAAGCTTTAAATGGAGTTGTGTCTACCATAGAGGTTTCTTTGTTCTGGTTTCTGACAACCCTGCAGTCCCAAATGTTTATACCGTTTTCTGAGCCGTGCACTTAAACTGTCAACCTTTTTGGCACCTTGTTTGTGTGGACTGTTAGCAAAAAGTGTCAGAGCATGACACTTCTAGAGCAGGAGATGTGCTGTCATTTGGCACTTTTCCAGAATCACAGAATGGTTTGGTTTGGAAGGAACCTTTAAAGACCGTCTTGTTCCAACCCTCTGTCATGGACAAGGAACATTCCACTAGATGTGGTTGCTCAAAGCCCCATCCGACCTGGCCTCAAACTCTTCCAGGGGTGGGGCATCCATGACTTTTCTGGGCAACTTGTTGCAGTGCCTCATCATCCTCATCATAAAAGGTTTTTCTTTATGTCCTTTCTTCATCCTAAAACTGTTGCCTCCATAAAAAGTAAATGCCTCTGTATGATAAACAAGATTCCAAAATATTTCATAACAATATTATAAATATTAAGTTCTCAAGAATTAGTCTAAAGGTGTGGTACAGGAAACAGTAAACCAAGATCTAAATTCATAGACTGTAGGCAATACTTTTGTCTTTACATCAGCTTCCTAGTTACAAAGTTTACAATCTTAATACATTTACTCTTTTTTTTTTTTTTTTTTTTTTTTTTTAAATTTCACTGTGATTCCACACATACATTCCCACCAGGATGCTACTCAACTTTTCTGAACTATGCTCCCAGATCATCTTGGAGCAAAGTTAATACTTTGGTAATCTTCAGCAATCACCTCTGGACAGCAATATCTGAGTCTGGAATCCCTTTAGCTTTAAGTATTTTTTAAAGTACTTTTAGAATGTGACAGTTTTTGGGAGTATGAAATTAGTCTTTCCTTTGTAAGGGGTTTACACTGGGAGAGTTCTTTTCTTGTGCCATTTTGTGTTTTATAACCTGTATGTGCTTTTGGGATAGGTAGCAAACATATAAAGCCTGTTCAATTGATGAATACTCTGATCTTAAATACTACTATGATATGGATTCTGTTCTGGTTTCTGCATGGTGGATAAGGATGGTTGTAGAATTGATGCCACTGTGAAATTAATAATAACAGTGAAGCAGAAATACATATATACATTTATATACTAGAGCAAAAGCTTTGGTATCTGTCCTGCTTCCTGTACTGGAACCCTGAAGCTCTGAAGTAAAGGACAACTGCCAGTCACCACAGCCCTAGCTGTGCATCCTTACTGCTTTGAACAGCTTTTGTTGCTATTATATAATGCCTGTTTTGGTATTCCAGCCGTTGCACACATGCAGATCTTTAGCAAGAAGCCAACTCCTCCTCATTACCCCTTTTGCTATTCCAGTGGTTTTTAGCAGCTTTTCACTACAGAGTACACTTTGCATTCTGAAGTATTTTCCTTCTGTTGCACCCTGGAGGGCTGTATCTATAATTTTTTTTTTTTTTTTGACGGTCTATTGAAATATCCAGTGAACTCCTAAATTTGATTGTCTCTTGATGTGCTTCTGGAAGTGATATTAAAAATAAATGTAACCCTCAGCCATATACTTGGAACATTTCTAATGGGAATTCAGGGGATGTAGACTGAAGAACATGAGATTGTAGAAGGAAAAAGAGGTGTATAAATTCAGTTATTTATTTATTTTCCTTTGCCCCTCTTCCTTTCCTCCCATACGTTGCCAATTTCTACTATTATTTGAAGAGTAGAGGAGAACTGGCAATTCTATGTGCAGTGCTCCTTGTAAAGTAGATGATTTTGGGGTGCTTCCAGAGTAGTCAGTCTGTCAATCCTTCCTGTAACAGCTAGTCTGCCTGAAGGGATGGCATTTCACACCTTTTTCATGTTCCCATTGGAGAAGGGAGACATGCACTGTTCATAGCTTCCTAGTTCTGTAGCTGGGATGTAATTTTTTTGGCGGATGCAGGTTTTGCTTCTGGCTGGTTCAGCTGGTCAGTCTTAGAGGAAGAGGACATAGGCAGTTGTTTTCGTAGTCTTCCTGCCATTTTGCTTTCAGGCACTTAATAGATCTTTGGAAAGCTGCTTTGTGTGGATATTGCTATTTCTTCTTGAGTGCTCTGCTGTTAGTGCTCTTAACTCCACCTGCACATGGAGTCCTTTAACCAAGTGAGAGGAAAGCACCGGGCTTGCTGTTATGAATGCAGTTTTTCCTGAAATGTTTTCATGCGGTATGGCAAAGCTCCTTTTGGGGATGTCATGGGTGTTAATCCTCAGCCTACCTGATTCCCTGGTGGGATATGAAGTGAAACAGTGTAACTGTGTAAAGTCTGTAGCTTCCCTAGTGACTGCATTAACTTTATCCAAAGGTAAGATCTAGGGAAGCCTGCTAAGTACCCATGGAGACCCTGAGTTCCTTTAATTTGCACACCATCAGGATTGCTCTGTACAGGGTAGCAGCACACTGTCATGTTGTCCTGTATTGTCACGTAACATGAACTGCAGCTGCTTTTTCTATATGATGCAGAGCTTATTCATACCAGGAAAAGAAGATATAGCTTGTATCTGCTTAATTGATGTTTACTTGTTTTGTGTTGCCATTATTGAAAATGAAAAAGATACTTACAGAAATTAACTAGGAGGGGAGCTCTGGTGACAAATTTTCACTTTGGGGACCTTGATACTCTTGGAACTCCTCTTTCATTCCCAGTTCTTGTAGTGAGCATGTGTCCTGTAATTTTTGTATTGCTGGGCATTTTTTAAGTGTTTCACGTGGCAAGATTGGGATCCTGGTTGAGGTACCTAAGGCTTACACTCTACTACTGATGATGTTATGGAAAAGGTAAATGTGTTATTTGCTGTTGTTTTGTTCTTTACTTATTTGTTTTCCTTAAAAGTTTAAAGCAGTGGCTGCTTTTGATTATTATACTTTTTTATGAATGTTTTCAAGTAGCTCTTTCTGAGAACAACCAGTTTAAAGCTATTCATAGTAAACAAGGTCATTCTAAGAAACGATAAGCACTCGTGATTGTTTAAAAAGTAGCTATGGAAACTAGATGATTCTCAATTTAATATGAGCATTTGTTGCTTTCATTGGCTGTGCTCCCTTCTTGAAAATGTCATGCTTCATGGGCACTCTATAACATTTCCAATTAATTTAATTTTCTTTAAATGGGCAAAATATTCATCCTGATTAAGATATGGTAGAGTTTTAAAACATAAGACTGTGGTTTGCTTAGCTTTCTGTGTTTGTTTTTTAAGTTATGCAATCATAAATAGAATCTTTTTTCTCTTTCAAACTGGAAATATCTGGTTAAAGAAAATTTTCTTGAAACAAGACCAAAAGTACCAAGTTACAACTTTCATCTTTTAAGACAAAAGATTTGTCTCAGTGTATGTTACTAAACATGTCCTGAAGGTTATAGGAGTTGAGTACCTAGATTGAGGTGCAGAGTTCAGTGGGCATAACTTCCAGTTTGTTTGATTACACTATGTACAATGCATCTCTAACACAAATGGTTAAACATTACCATTTAACTTGATTATGGCATTTAAAAAATACTTGAGTAGTCTTTTATTTTCTCATTAAAGAGAAAGGGGAGGAGGAAGATTCTTCCAGATTAAAAGGATGAAACCAAAGAGGCGATAAAAGCTGGTGATTGCCACCCATTTCTTTCTGTTAAGTCTATGGTGGTTCTACTGTTGTAGATGGAAAATTCTGTGGGAAGGCTTGTTAAATGTTTCTCTTTCTACAAGTACAGTTCAAACCCAGGGCTTCTTTTTGATGGTGAGAGGGGTAGATAATAAGCTCTATGCATATTAGTTGTCAAGTTCCTTGATAAGTTGAACTTGGCGTGGCTCTACTAAGTTAGTGCTTCTTGATTATATTTCTGAAGTTCTAAAATTCCAGTGACTCACATTGGAAGTAGTTGCTATTCTGATTCAACATCCTGCTGGTACACAAAGTATAATGCAGTTATAGTAATTGAAAACAGTTTGATAACTTTCCTAACTGTATAGAAAACAGTATGTATGTGTTCTTAAAATCTTTATCTTCTTAATATGGTAGTGCTTGCTAGAAAAGACTTATTTGTAGACTTTTAATGCTTGGCACAATCTTCCAGAATTACTATTCATGCTGTACCCTTAAACACATGCTATGAGGAGCCATAGCTGGTTTTGACTGGAGCTATATGACTCAGGTAAACAGTTTTAGAATCAGTTAAACTACAAATTACAATGATTGTCTTCTGAAAATATATAATTTTATTTGTCAAACTTGTTACAGAGAATTGAAGAAGTAATGTGTGCCTCCCTTTTAAAATTCAAATGTCAGCTCTTGGCTTTTCTGATCCTTCCTGCTTCTCTTCCTCCCATCCCTCCTATGTTACTGGGGGACAAACCAAGTCAAAACAAAGAAATCCCCAACAGATCCTGTATAGTTTAAATCAGTTGTAATTGGTGTGCACTATATTTATTGTGATGGTTTTCTAAATAGTTTTTGAATTTAGTAAAATGAAATTATTGAAGTTTGTGTGCAGTTCTCTGTGTCTGCCTCATACAGAATGTTTTGGCATTCATAGGAACTATAGTCAAGAACTCAAGTGATCAGTAGGGAGGAAAAGTAGTTACGGCTGAAAGTGCAGCCCAAATTTTACCCTTTGGTATGTTATTTTAAAACATTGCTCTTTTTATCATTGTTTGTTAATTCACAGTTTCTAATAAAGCACTCAGAACTATGAAAGTGCAGAACCTCATACATTACAGAATAGCTCTAAGAACTACAGCAACTTATGCCATAAGCTGCAGAACAGAGAATGCAAAAAAATTTAAGGGTACTTTGAAAGTCAAAATATTCTCAACATCCAGCTGATTAATTTTAGTAGGAAATTGCTACGTGCCCTGTACTTTGAAATTGGGTATTTTTTCAGGTGCTTGTGGGATTTTATCTTCATTTCTGTCAAGGAAGGTTCTTCATTTTTTTCTTGATGCAAGTGTTAAGTGCATTAGTACTGCATCAGGAGGTAAGCAGAGCTAAAAAAAAACTTTTCTTTTAGAACAAGTATGCACAGAAGATACTATTTGGGTATAACTAGATTGCTTTAATTGTGAAAACAAGCCTCTACTATAGCTGTTTCCATCTCCATGTATGTAGAAGTCTGTGTATGAGAAAAAGCTTCTTATAAGCTAAGAAGCAGCAGGCTGTAAGGATTATAAAAGGTCAGCCAGTCAGCTCTGCTTGTTATTTAACTTTGGATGGTCCTAGGCACAGTATGGCTCTTGTGTGGGGCTTTTTACTGGTTTGGTTTTTTTGTCCCTCCCAATCTTGTGTCTCATTTCCAGACTGCAGCCCTAGTTTGTTCAGTTGTGAAGCAGAAGATTGTCATCTGCCTACTAATAGTATCAGTAGAGTCACTTATCATTATCCTGCGCAGCGGTAATTGGGCAAACCATCTCTGTGGGTAGGATGCTGATGGTATCTCCTTGTTGCTGAAAGATATCCAATTTCATCCATCTCCCCTGGAAGGAGGCTGCAGATACAGAAAGTACCTGTGGATGATTCAGCCATTTCCCACTTAAGAACAGGAGCTGATCTCAAGGATCTCAGGAGCAAGGATAGATTGCAAGACTGTTGTATCTTCTACTCAGCTGAAAGGGTAGAACTAGTGCCTTCATCACTCAAACCATTGTCTGTGGGTATGCATAGTGGAGCTAGGAGTGTTTGCTCATTTCTCATGTGAGGATGAAGGCATTTGAACAAGTCTAAAGGAGAGTTTAAAGAACTGGAGATGAGTAGTGACTGTTCCATCTTTCATTCTTTGTTCAAAAGTAGTGTGTAAGCCCAGGGATTCCAAACAGCAAAGCCTTTTCAGCATTAAATGGTGTGTAAGGGCAGGTACCTATGGTATTTATTGCTGGAGTTTCTAAAAATAGCAATGAGCAGTGAGTCCTGCCAAAGAACTCAAAGTGTTCAGAAATACTAGGCAATTACAGGAACATTTAAGTGCTGGAAACAGGAAGAATGTGCTCAGCATCATCATGACTCAAGGTAGCGAAGTGACCTGGAAATGTGTAATGTTGGTTTCATAGTAATACCCAGAGATTTCTGAAATCCTTGTTGCTTTACCGAGGTAGAGGTGCATTTGTCTCACGTAGAACCAAGGGGCTAAATACGAGCCTCAAAAAGGTCTTTTTGGCAATAATGCCAGTTACCAGAAATTCAGAGGAAGAAGTTCTTCCAGGCTGCTGAGGATATGTAATTTACAAACCAGCTGTCACTACAGAATAGGATGTTTCCAAAACAGGCTTTTATTAGTGGTCCTGAGATGGTACTATTTTACTTACGTTCCTATCATGACAAACTATCTCAGTAGATTTTGTTTACAAGTTGTCTATGTTTTAGTATATGCATAAGGTTGTTTGATCAGTTTTGTCATTCAGCATGCATTAGCCTATGCAAGTATTGTCAGCAGTAAGTTTTCTGTTTTGTTTTGGCAGTAGGTTGTCTCTGTCAATATCTGATTTGAAAATGCAAATTCTGATTTGGTTTATAATTAAGATACTTCTTTTAGTAACAGACTAATTTTTTTTTTCTGTAGAGCCCAAAATATAGTCACATTAAGGATGGTGTTTCAGTTCTGTTGAAACCATGTTTTAATTTTTGAAAATTCTATAATAGAATTAATCCCTGTAGAGGGTAGTGCCGTACTTAAATTTTTGGGTTTTATTAAGTTAATAAACCTAGATATAGCAGACGCTCTTTAAAATTATAGCGTAAACCGATGAGTTTGTAGATGTTAATTGTAATTCTGAATTGTTTCTTTGTGGAATGTACATAAGTGTTTGCTTTTTTCTTTTATTCCCTCTCCCTTGAAAATAAAGAGCATAACTGTTCTCTTTTAAATAAAAATAATTTTTAAAAAGGTATTTTCAGTTTTTAAATTTATTTTCATGTTTCTATGTTACTGTGATGCTTTAGTAGCTTTAACAAACTCCAAATTGTATGTGTATATATTGATGATATTTTTTAATTAGATGTGTTTATTTTGTAATTCATTATGCATGCAGTTCAGTAACTAAATAGTATATTATTTCCAGAAGCACCATCTGCTTTTTCTGGTTTGCTGAGCAGTCACTGGGTATTTTAAGATAATTTAAATTAGTTTAATATATTTAGGAGTTCAAGCATGTTTTTTTTTTTAAGTCATTAATGAGGAAAGAAAAAAACCTCTGGTAGACATTTCAATAATGAGCCATGCAAATCAAAAGAATATGAGAAGAAGTTTCTAATTTGAGCCCTAAGGATGTAATCTCAAACACTTTATAACCTGTCCTTTTTATGGTTTAGACTTGTTGGAATGACAGTGTTCAGTTTATGTTTAAAAAACATCCCTTATGCAACAGGGAGGAAAAAAATGAAGTATTGTGAAATGTGGTTTACTGTTGTGCCTGTGTATAACATGAAGCTGTAAGTCACAAGCTTCGGCAACTTATAATACACGCCTAATATATTGTACCAAAACTAAGGACTGGGACAGTATCAGAAGGCATGTATAGCAATTACATTTTCTCAAAATTAACTATGAAAAATATTGAATATAACAAACCTGTAGTTCTAGGGAAAGCAAAATTTTACATGTAGAAAAAGAAGCAAAGTGAATTTTTGAGGAGAAATCGGAGACATCCTTAAAAACCAGAGGAATGCCTCACAGACTTCAAATTTACCAACTGCAAATAGGAAAACAAGCTATTCCTAGACCTCTGGAATGCAGTCTGGGCTTTTGGTCACAGTATTTTTATTTTTTTTCAAGTAGGCAAAGTGGTTTGGAATAGGAGATTCAAGTTCTTCCAGACACTGTTGGTTCAGCCGTGTGTCAGAAATTCTTCATAACTACTTTCTTGCAGGCTGAATTTGAAGTGCAGTTGGACTTATTTTTATAATAAGGAATTAGATCACTTTCACATACTTTATTCCTGTGTTGATCATGGGCTGAAGTCAGGGATACAGTGTTCTTTAAGTTTGTTTGCATTTCACTGCCTTCCAGGGTGACAAATTTGGGTTTCAGCAACCAGAGTTAGGAACCACGAGCAATCTCTGCTTTGGTATTCCAAGGCAGGGTAAAGACCGCTGAATGTAGCATCTATGGGTTTAAAGTCCAAAGGTGTAAAACTGTGTTTGACAAGTAAAAAAGTCCTGGGATGAAATCATGGCCAGCAAGAAAATAAATGGGAGTTCTGCCTTTGACTTCAGCAGATTTTATGCTAGTGTCTGGGAAAACAGATTGTATTAAAACCAGTTTAACTGTTTTGGTATTCTTTTTGCATATGTACCAACCTTTCATTGTTGAGTACTTTGCAGTATCTTATTAGATGGTGATGTAGATCTTTGTTTTACAGATACAGAATTGGAGCAAAATAAATGTGTACCTATTCTATGTGAACTTCTCTGTCTCTGGAGTAAACTGTATTGCTTGGTAGAGCAGGATCAGTAGTAAAATTGAGAATTTCATACAGTTTAGCTTTCATCCTTGACCTCAGTGCACTAGAAAAACTTACCTTTTACCTAATAATTTTAGAAATAAAACCAGTGCAGCATTATGATATTAATTATAATTATAGCATTCATTGGGCTCATTAGCAGTGGAGGGGTGAGTAATTTTTGAGTTGAAATCTACACTCACCTTTAGCCCTGTAGTCATGAACCTTGCTCAGAAAAAAAGTATTATAACTTTATATTATCTAGGTTTGCTCTCTGAAAGATTATTTTAACACAGTTTTCAAGCAACCAATCTTTTTATAGTGGGATTAAATTAAACAAGTAAATGAGGAAAAGACAGCCTATTTTTAAATCTAGATTCCTCAAATACCGTTTTACAACATTTCACAGACCAACGTAAATGTTTTTGTGATCTATATATGACAAGAGTTACTGTTGGTGTACTGAACTTATTTTTTCTTTCTTTAATATCTGAAATTAAAAGGTATATATTGTACCTCTCCTGATTCAGGGACACTAAGCTAGCATAGGTACTCCTAAAATGCTGCTCTTCCTAGGCCTTAAAGTGATTAGTCATGTAGGTAAAATTTGCCTTATCTGGTCTCCATTATTAAACAATCTCATAAATAGTGTTGTGATGGAGTTTAATTATTTTTTTTGTGCTGTCTCTAATAATATAAATAAAGCATGTTGATTTTTGTTAATCTATTGTCAAGGTTCTTTTCCAAGGTTTTCTCTGCAGAGGAATTTCCCAGGTCATGAGAGTGAATAAATTCTTTATTAGTTCTGTTAGCTTTAGTCTGTTCTTTAGATCTACTGAAGTGAATTTTTTACATCAGGGATCTTGTAATGACACAAAAAGGATTAGAGCTACCTTCTATTTATCTTTATTGACACATTAGACCATGTAGGCACAAACATGCGATTTTCCTGGATGTTATTTTTCTGAAAATACATGATCATGAACACATAGTTATAATGCATCATATGTACGCATTTTTAATGAACAAAAAGTTATGTGGCTGAATTTCAACCAACAACTAAAATTCACTAACAATTTTTTGGAATTGCTGTCATCTGATCTGTCATGAGTTTACTATCTTAATTAGAAAATATTTTTTTGTGATATGTTCAAACTATTTGTACATGTATGTCGCAAGGCTTTGGGAGCTCCTGACCCCCAAAGTTAGACTCCTGCTAAGTGTAACTGCTTGCTGTTGACCCCCCCTTTCCCTGGTTCTATCCACAAATGAAAACATTCCATTTTGGTGATGACTTAAAACAAAGGATAATCTTTATTGCTCAATTTTGTGGTATGAAAAAATAGATGAGTTGTTTATCTAGTTCAGCTAAGAAAGTAATTATACATTTAACTTAGATGTTAAAAGTGTTCTTGGCCTAATACAAATATTATTTCTAGATCCAAAACTTTTCACCACTCATCTTTTCACCCTCAGGGGTACAGCACAACATGTACTTCTGTTCTTGCCTTGCATCACTTCCAGACTTCCCAGATATGTACCATTGTTTCATCACTTGAATTTAGGTGACTGCTGTGGAGAATTTGGGTAAACTTTGGGGGTTGAGCTTTTTTTTTTTTTTTTTTTTTTTTTTCCCTGACTCCCCATCTTTAGGGTTGCTAAATTTTGTGGTGTAATTTAGGAAGAGCAGTCCCTGGAGTGTTTTAGGTAGTGTATCCTGTAGTCAGTACTGTCATCTTACTGCTGATTTTGTATACCAAAAAGAGCTTCTGCTGCTAAATACACGTAATACAGATGGAGTCTGGATTTAATCTTGACATTTTCAAGGCTTGTTCATCATAAAATACTATGCATGTTACGCTTCTTGTCAAGTAAAATTAGAAAGCCTTCAGTAAATGTGATCAAGATTCTTAATGGTCAGTAACCATCCCCCCATTCAAACATGAAAACATCATTTGTTCTCATATGAGCATGTGGCACTTTTTGTGTATAACACTTTGGCAAAGTCAATATCATAATACATCTGCTAGTAGTTGCTTATGTAAGAAATCAGTATGTATTACAGAGGGATAAAATGCTCTGACTTGCACACCTGGCACTTCCTTTGGAGGAGAAAAGTAAGGTCTGATAACATTTTTTTGTTCTGTTGGGAAACTGATATCCTTAAGCACAAAGATTTCTGAGATTTTTTTTTCTGTGATCTCATAATTGAATTTGAGATGTGCTCATCACCCCTTTACATTGGTATTCTTGAAAGCGATAATGATCGATGTCTTGTCATAGTTCTGATTATGCAATAAGTGGAAAAATGTTTCTTTTTTATTGTAGAACTAGTTACAGTTAACTTTGAATTAAGGGTTATTTTGTATTTTTGTCATACATTCCCTAAGGAATTTCCTCTGGGACCAGAGCCTGGCTTTTCTCTGCCTAGGCACTTCATGGACACTCTTAGCTTTGTGAATATCAGTGCCTTTAAAAGCCTTCCTTGTTATTTTCCCTCAGCTCTTTGCACTCAGTAATGCTTTGAGCTTTATCTTTTAATCCAATTTTGTACACTGGAAACTTTCATGGGGCTGATGCTAAAGTCTCTTGGTTGGTTGGCTGCAGTCAGCATAGACATCCGTTATGTGTGTTACAAGTTCTGGTTGCTTCTGGTGCACATGGTCATATTCATTGGAACTTGATTTCATCTACAGTCCAGGTCCTTGGAGTCCTCCTCTCTTCCTGTCTAGCCATTATTAATTTTCATGGGATTGTTGTCTTTTCCTCCTTGTGCATGAGTCTAATTTATAAACAGGTTATAAGCCTATGATGTATTCCTTATGTCTGACTCCTGAGCAGTTCTGTTTATACCACCAAGATCATACTTTTAAAACGTTTTCTAGATGTAGCAAGCTGTAGCAACAAAACATCTTTTGCTAATCTGTCTGCATCTATGCAAAAACTTGATGGGGTTGCTAGTTGCATTTGTTTTTCGTAATCATGAAGTAATGTCAGACCAAGGTTTTATGTTCTTTACTGGCACTTTTATTTAGGTGTTATATTTCTAAATGACAGATTTCTGCTTAGTTCAGACAAGGATGTAAGTGTATTCTCAGAGTGAATTTATCTTGTGTAAATACATACTTGCTAGTCTGAAAGACAAAATTAGAATTGAGGGTTTGCCGAACTACTGTAACAAAATTACGTATATTTTTAAGATACTTAATTAACTGAAGTGACGTATTACCAAATCACATATGTTTGTAGATTTCAAACAGTTATATTGTAATTAATGTATGTCCAAGAAAATTAACTTAATCTGTTCTGTTCTATATATTTGCCCATTTTAAGCTTAAAACACTGTTTTATAATTTCGGATTTCTCAGTAACCTCTTGTCAGATAAGTCTTCAAAGTATTTTTCAAATTTCAAATAAATTGTATCAATCTACTGGGCTCTTCATTTCCTGTTTTGTTTAACATGCTCAAGAATTGAAGTAGATTAGTGATGCGTGGTTTTGCTTTGCAGCAGCTGTGTTTATTTGCCTTTATCATATAACATCCATTGTGGGAGTTTGTTTCTGTTTTCAGTTGTCATTTCAACATGCCTTTCTAATACCAAAGTCTATCTCGTGGGTGGATAGATTAGAAAATATCACTAGTTAACATGTCTTTTATCTGAGTAATTTTTTTTGTTACACAGTGTCAAGTGTAACATGCCATTAGTATTATGAAAACAAAAGCAATTTTTCTGTAGAAAATTTAATGTAAGACAGAGAAGGGAATAACATAAATGAATTTACTGGAGACTATGTATTGAACTGACTCATTACTCAGTTAAGTAAGTTTGCTGCTGACTAGTAAATGTCATCTTGACTCAGTGCTGCAACATAACGAATATCTGAAGGTCAATTTTTAATGCAAATACTTGTGACATAAGTCACTACTTTTTTAAAAGCTAAATTACTGAGTTTGATACTGACCAAGTATCTTATCTGATTGTAGTATTAGCAAATGCAGCATCTTGGAAAACAAAAACTACAAAGAATCCCAAAATAAACAATAAACTAATAAAAACAGGGGAACAAGAATCAGTCAGCAACGTACCTGACTTTTGTGGGTTTTTTATTGTGGACACACCTTTTTTTGTTGTGGAGGTTTTTTTTTCCATTTTGAACTTTGCTAGTAATTGAAGATGTGTGTATGGCTGAGAATCTGTATAAAATAACCCAGATATCAAATTAATTCATCTGGATTCGTGAAGAGCATCACTGGCTAAGTGTTGGTGAAAGTGTGCATGAGATAATGAATAATTTGTAGCTCCCAGTTGTTCGTTTGGTTCATGGTGAAAAGGGAACTTTGTTAATTGCTGTTACTGTGAGACTTACAGACTCATGACTGTTTTGTGTTCATCATTGTCTCATATCAGATTTTTCTAGCCTTTATGCATACTGTTTTCTTTAGTGTTTGTTTACTTTGAGGATACTTAAGACTTAATACTCTAAGAAGATTTTTTTTTTTTAATTTACATCACTCGTATCTTGATGTCACTTGGGAGCGGGGTGGAACAAACTTTCTGTATTCATTCTAAGGAAAAGATGTACTAGGCAAGCTTTCCTTTTTTCCCCACAGAGAGAATTACTATTTATAGTTTAATATTCTTCAAATTTCATCTTTGAATGCTCTATTATATGAGGAATGCTTGCTTACTGTTGCATAACTTGCAAGAACTGTAGCTTCCTTCAGGTTGTGTGACTCAGCATCTGTATTTTTGCTTTGTATATGAATATGTAACCAGAAGATATATTTCTTTACCTTAAGACCTCTTTCTGCTTTTTGACATCTAGGAAATGAAGCATTGCTGGAAGAATATTCGTGATCTGCTGTTTCGGTTTCTGTGTTATGTGAAACGTGGAATATATCAATGTTGTGCTAAGTTTTCGGTGTTTTGTCACAGAGCTTTTGTTTAACTACTAGGCCAGCTTATGCTGGCAAAAGAATTGTGACCAATGAGCAATTCAGTTGAGTCTGGAAATACAGGGCTAGCTTTATTAGTGAACACTTAGGAGTTCTATGATCCCTGAAAGTGTCTTGGACAAGGCTTTTACCACAGAAATTGTATATAAGATGGGTAAAACTGGTACTTGTGTATAAAAGTTTCTTTCACATTTCTGTGTGTACCTTTATAAACAATTTTGATTTCCCGTTTACCCTTTACCTTGTTGTATGTTAAATATCTTTATTAGGATTTGTTGTACTTGTGGTATTACCTAATTTACAAACCAAATCAACTTGATGATGATCAAAAAAGATCTTGTCTATACTGTAAATAACATTCTAATCCTTTAAAAGGGTAAAAAAAAGTAAGAATTAATAACTTAAAGGTATTGTTTTAAAACAAATTAGTCACATCCAAACATCAAATTAGTCATATCCAAACCATATCTTTGCAAAAGATATGGTTTTTTTGCAGTTTTATAATTAAGATATGAATGCAACACTGGTTGTTTTAGGGTAGGCAGATATCCATGCTTGTTTTGCAGGGTTTGCACCGTATTTCAGGGACAGGACTTTTAAGTATGCATTAAAAATACATATTTGTACATAAAATCAATTTTGTACAGAATTTTTGCAATGAACAAAAAAGAGCTGAACACTTCTTCTCTTTCATCTCTTGTGACTGGTAAGACCTTATGAAATAGGCCATACTTGATTAATGTTAGGTATGATAATGTAAAAGGCTTTGAAGAAATCCCATCTGTTCATCGTCAGCAGGGAAGTTAAACTTTTTCATGTATCTTAAAAAAATATGTATCAGAGAAGCAGTGGAAGGAGGAAACAGCTGGCAAAGGTCAGGCTGAGCCAGCAGCTGAATTTTAATAACTTACAGGGTGTGCGTGGGGGGATTTAGTTCTATTGTCATGCCTTTTGAACTGGCCTGTATATTTTCTTTACTATCTTGTAGTTTTAGAAAATGCTGATTTTCTTCTCCTTTTGACTTTTCATTGTGACTTTGAGAGGAGGTAGTGAAGAAGGTATTAATTTGGACACATGAAACAACAGTGTTAGCAATTCCTATTTTTTTTGTGTTGCTAGCTACGAGCTAAGCATGGGACCATCAGACTTACAGTAAATAAAGTAGCCTGAATGAGGCTCATCTGAGTCTACACAGTACTTCTCATGCAAAATGTTGCTGGTCTCATTTCTTCTTGCCAGAGTTACTCTGATACATCACATTCCTTGCTTGCTTTTATCAAGCAAGAGAGCTTTCTTTCACATGATAGCTGCAAATGTTTCTTCTCCCTCTGTAGTGCTCTTGTAACTTTATTAGTATTTATCACCTTGGTTGTTTGTTGAAGATGCAGCTAGACACTTGTCTGCCTAATGTACACTTCAGGAATAGAAAGTTTTCATTATGTTTATTAAGTTAATATCAGTTTTGACTGTCTAATTAAAAACTACCAGATCAGCCTGTATAATGCAAAAATCTTGTTTAGTCTTGTCCATTTCATTAAAAAGTTAAAGATTGGAACTGTTGCTTGGATCTTTCTAGCTAGTGTTACTGGAAGCTTTGGTAGTGCTTGAATATTTTGTATTTCAGGAATGCCCAGGGGTACCATTGAGTTGTGTAGTGTTCAAATGTGCAATAAGCAACATGCTAAAATTGGGAAGCCATAAAATACCTTCATGCTCGTGACGGTTGTTATTAGTAGATGAGAGCTATTTATCTTTTAATGTTAAGTAGAATCACCGTGAGTTGATGAATATGCCTTTAATTTCTTTGTTTTAAATAATTAAAGCCTGGTTTAGAGTGTCTGTGACCTACTTTGAGCATACTCTTGTGGACTGTGGTAGCAAGAGGACACTGGCTATTCTTAGAGGCCTTGAATCTTGAGCAGTGTTGAGGAAATTAGTCTATTCTTCTACTTATTTATTTGGCTATTCCAACACTAGGAATAAATGAGAACACTCCATTCAGTGCCTAGTGTTGCTACCCTAGTGTACTCTGAACACAGGATAATCTGCATGAGCCGTTTGCCTTGGGACAGCTAAATGAATCTGAGCATAGTAGCAGGCTTGGCTTCTGTTTTGTGCCAGGGCCCCTGGCCAGTGAGCCCAGTAGAATTCATATCTTAGAGGTCCTGCAGCACTGAAGGACCTGATGATATAGGAAGAAAAAAAATCTATGTCTTTTATTAGCAGCTATACCAAAGGCCTTGAAAAACTATGTGACTGATCTCATACTGCTCCCATGGTGTAATTAGAGGAGTATCCTTGATTCTAGTGGAAGATGCAGCATCTCAGGTATGCAGTATCCTTCGGATTGTGGGTTGACATCTCTAAGAACTAGATTATGTTGCGAAGAATCTGAATATCAAAAGAACAGCCAGAACAGAAGTATCTCGCTAATGTTTTGATGTTTGAGCATGTCAGCTCCTACTGGAACTGCACTTCTGGTGAGCAAGACCAGTCAAGCTGGTCTGATGCCTGGCAAAACCCTGCTGCCAATTAGCTGACATGCACAGTCACAGCAGATACCCGATACTGGGCAACGTCTAAACACTTGGAGTGTTCTCATGTGTACCTGTACTCAGGATCTTTGGTAGTTATACATCGAAATCATCAAAACTGAGCATAAATGTGCAAGAAAAAGGGTCTAGACAAGTCTTAACTTTGGTTTCATGTGACTATTGTAAGCATATACCTTGATTCAAGAATAAGTGATTTAGTCTATATTGAAATGAGGATTAACAATTCTCATCACATGAAGGTGTTTTCTTTTAAAGAACTGGAGTTTCTAGAGTAAAGATTACAGCTTTCCTGTGTTCTACTGAGTAAGCCACTCTACTGCAAAACAAACTTACTTTTTACTATTTTAACAGTAATTCATTAACATTAGTATTTAATGCAAACTAAATTATGGAAGAAAATTACAATACCTGAGAAGGAAGGAAGAGGCAACTCTTAGAAATTCTGGTGGTTAAGCTTTCAGCATCCAACATATGGCATTCATAGTTTTGGAGTGGCATGGTGTGTTGTTGCGTTTTTTAAATTATTTTTTTGAATTTTATTACAATTTCAAGTTTTATGATAGAATTTACTGTGGGTTGACAGTGTGACTGGATATGTGGCAATATAAATGGTGATAATAAAAGTAAAAGAACCTTATACTAACAATCAAGGAAGGCCTTTTTGAACATGTGGAGTTTGGGGCAACCTTGGCTACAGTGACCATGAGATTGTGGAATTCAGTATATTGCATGAATGAAGCAGGGCATCAATTAAGTTTGCAACCCTGGTCTTCAAGAAAGTTAACTTTAGCCTCTTTAGGGACCATCTTGGACGAATCTCATGGGACTGTGCCTGCAGGTAAGAAGGATCCAAGAGAGGTAGTCAGTAGTTAAGCACTACTTGCTCCAGGCTCAAAACTGGTGCATCCTGATGAGCAAGAAATTGAGCAAAGGGGGCAAGAGACCTGTGTGGATGAACAAGGAGCTCCTATCAATATTCAGGGACAAGCAGGAGATTCACAGGAAGCAGGGACAGACCACTTATAACAAATACAGAGATGTCAGAGTATGCAGAAATGCAACAAGGAAGGCCAAGACCCATCTGGAATTAAAAATCTGACCAAGGATATCAAGTACAGCAAGAAAGCTTTCTTCAAATGCATCAATAACAAAAGGAAAACTAAGGAAAATGTGGGCCTGTTACTGAATGGAGCAGGGACTCTGGTGAGAGAGAGAGGATGCAGAGAACGCAGAGTTACCGAACACCTTCTGTCCATCAGTCTTCACTAAGAAGACCAGCCCTCAGCAATCTCTGACCCAGGAGACCAGGGAAAGGGGATGGTGGAAAGAAGACTTTTGCTTGGTCAGGGAGGATTGGGTTAGAGATCACCTAGGCAAACTTAATATCTGCAAGTCTGTGAGCCGTGATGGGATGCATCTACAGGAGTGGTGAGGGAGATGGCAGACACCATAGCTAGGCCACTCATGATCAACTTTGTAAGGTCATGGCAGTCAGGAGAGGTGCCTGAGGACTAGAGGAGAACAAATGTCACCCCAGTCTTCAAAAAGGGCAAAAAAGGAGCACCCAGGGAACAACTGGCTAGTCAAACTCACCCTAATCTCTGGAAAGGTAAATAAGTGCCTCATTCTTTAAGCATATGGAAGACAAGAAGGTGATCAGGAGTAGTTGGCATGGATTCACTAAAGGTAAATCATGCTTGACCAACTCAATTGTCTTCTACAATCACAAAGCTTCCTGAATGGATGAGGGGAGAGGAGTGAATATTGTCTACCTGGACTTCAGCAAGGCTTTTGACACTGTCTCTCACAGCATCCTCATAGGCAAACTTGGGAAGTGTGGACTGGATTGAGTGGACAGTGAGGTGGATTGAGAACTGGCTGAATGGCAGATCCCAGAGGGTCATTGTCAGTGGCACAGGGTTTGGTTGTCACTAGTGGCCTGTCACTAGTGGTGTCCAACAAGGATTGATACTGGGTCCAGTATTGTTCACATCGGTGACTTGAATGAAGGGGTAGATGCCTCTTCAGCAAATTCACTGGCAACATGAAACTGGGAGGAGTGGCCAGTACCCTGGAGTGCTGTGCAGAAGGATCCTGGCAGGTTGGAGGGATGGGCAGAGAACAACTGTCTGAAGTTCAACTAAGGCAAATCAGGGTCCTGTATCTGGGGAAGAATAAAACCCCCTGCACCAGTACAGGCTGGGGGCTGACCTGCTGGAAAGCAGCTCTGTGGAGAAGGATCTGGGGGTCCTGATGGACCACAAGCTGTCTCTGAGCCAGCAGTGTGCCCTTAGGGACAAGAAGGCCAATGGTATCATGGAGTGCATTAGGAAAGGCATTGCAAGCAGATTGAGAGAGGTGATCCTGGACCTCTTTTCAGCTCTAGCGAAGCCCCATCTGGGGTACTGTATCCAGTTCTGAGCTCCTCAGTACAAAAAGACTCAAAGCTCCTGGAGCAGGTCCAGTGAAGGGAGACAAAGATTATTAGGTGACTGCTAATCAGGAATGATTGGAAGGCCCTGCTTGAGTAGTGAGGTTGGACCAATTGACCCCACCAGTGGTTCCTTCCAACCATTCTAGGACTCTCTAATGCTTTACAACATGTTATAGCCTTAACAAAAAACATTCATCCATTTAAATGGCAGCATCTTTGTCTAGTATTTTGAACTCTGTTGTCAAGGCCTGCTTATACATTCAGCATAGACATGCACATCCAAGAACAGAAATGGATGTCCTTCAACCGAGGCATCAGATGATGTCTGTTAGATAAAACAGGTTGTGTTGGAATGATTGCATTGACTCTTTAAAGAAATTAAATTCATTGGTAAGCAGTACTGAAGGCAGCAATTTCAGCTTTATCTCAGACTGAGGGCTTCCTGGTGATACTTCTTAGCAGACTGTTTTGAATTCTGAGCCTGACCTCCAAGGTCCCTTAAGCCTCTCCGATCTGTTGGTAGGAAACCTCAAGACAACATAGAAAGGACAGTACTCTTTCTTAGTCTGGGGAAAGAAGTTTTACTGAATGTAATGAGGCTGTGTAAGTACTGTATTAAAAAAAAAAACTGACTTGGAGACAGTCTGAGCAGTTGTGTTTCTGTTCTACTTAGGAGTCATAGAATGTCACTGTCAATGAATACTTTTTTTCTCAAACTGATCCAAGTTAATAAGAACATCTTTTGTAGGACAAAACCCCATTGTTTTTTCTAACCACAAATCCATTTGCTACAGCAGTTACTAAGCATCTTGAATAACATGACCAAGGAACTAGGCATTGCTTTGGAGATAAGGGCTGGCTCAGGCTCCACATGTTGGAAAACAATGCAGTAGTCATCTAACTTCTTAGCTGAAACTCAGCAGTCTCACTGCTGTGGGGAAGTGCTACTCAGCTGTCCTGTGTGATATAGGGCTCATGAGTTACTCTCAGAGGACAGTTGTTTACCCTGCAGAACTGTGGATCTGAGGGATGGTTGTTACAAATCCCATAGCTTTCCCATTTTTCCGTTTTTGGAGACCAAACTAATTACAGACCCTCAGAGAATAAAGTGAGGGAGGCTTACACCATTCCACTCTTTGTGCCTTCTTTTGAGCAAAGGACGATGTAGTCCTAATAACCACTCTTACTAGGTTAGTAATTGATACTACTCTTTGAGTAACGTGTGTCTTTACAATCTGATCTACACTAGCTATGACTTCTCAAAGGCATGCTGTTAATAGGTTTGCTACTTGAAAGTGTGCTATTACTTGCTAGGCAGTGGGATTCTGCACTGTCCAGGGCCCAAAGTAGCACATTGCATGTGCTAAGAGCTACCCAGTCTGCTGCCTTATTTATTACTGGGTAGCACTGTGGAAGAGTGAAGGCTGGTTTGTTAGTGAAGAAGTGATTCCTACTGCTAAGGGTGGCTAAATAACCATGGGGGTTTTGATAGGGAGAGAAGGGAATTGTTACTGGAAGTTGGCAAGGCCTTGTGCAGTGAGAAGCTGAGGTCATAGGAATCTAACAATATGCGTAAGGAACTGGGATTGGCAGCGAGGGAATCTGTGAGCTCAAAGGAATCATCTTGTTTAACAGGAAGGAGAAATAGTTTTGCCATTAAGGGAAGCTGTGTGGTTATGGGACATTTGTCAGAGATGTTCAATAGTGCAGGCAAAGAAAGTGGATGGGGAAAGTAATGTGACTGGGAAACAGATGTGATGACGTGGGACACAGGCTGAAGAAGGGGAAGAGGAGTGGTGCTCAGGGTTTCTGGGAACAGAGGGAGAAAGTCAGCTGGGTTTAGGTTCTACTTAATATACCTGGGTGAATTGACAGTTGTAAGAAATTGAGAAAGGTTTGAATGCACTGCTGCTCTGTGTGTTAATGAAGTTGAGCTGCAACTCATGTTTTTGAGCAGGGCTTTATCCTCTGCCTTCATTTTTGCTGAGCTGTCCATGATATTTCTCTTGCCATGTAAAAAAAGGAAGTGATATAATACCTGTTGTCTTTATTTGTTAGGTGTTTGTTGAGCTGACAAAATGATGAATGCAAAGTGTATAGAAAATCAGGTGCTTACTTGGAAGCTGGTAACTTTCACAAACTGTATTTTGAGAACTTGGAGTACAGATGAATTTGTCCTCAGTTTTTTTACCAGTAGTTTCTATGTCTAATTTATTAATTCTTACATAATTCTGTCTTTTCTATCTTTTTCCAAAACAGGATGATACCCCTTTCGTCTCAGACACTGATGATGAATCTTCATCATGGCCAAACACAGGAATATGTGATTAAACCCAAATATTATCCAGTAAAAAAAGTGATTGCAGGAGAACAGTCCACCGAGGGCTCATTACCACTGAGACTGGGCCAGGATCAACCTGCGTCATCTTTTCGATGTGAGTACAGCTACAGAAAGCATACTTCCTTCTTTCCTCCCACAAAGCCCTCAACCCAGTTTTTAAGATCTTGAAATTTTCTGCGCTAACACTTCAAGACAGAGAAAGGTTAAAATAATTATACATGAGAATTCTTAGATTAGCAAATGCTCCAACATTCTGCATTTTGTGGAGAAGCAAAACAGATTTCCTGGATTCACAGCTGGAATTTCATCATGCTATTTCTAGTTGATAGTTTTTCCTTCAGATAAAAGGTGCTTTGTGAACACTTTGCTAGAATAGGCATAACTATGAGTGTATTCACTGTCAGTATGATGGATACCCTTTTTGGAAAGCTGGAGTCCAGGATTGTGGTCTCATTGGTGACTATTTTTCTCTATATTTAATTTATTATGTGTTTATGAACTTCTGCACAGTATGGAGGCTGCATGAGAGTTTCTGCTTCATATTTATTAAAAAAGGATTGTCTAGGTGCCCAGCTTGTGGCCTTGGCTCATGCCCCATTGTGTGGGGAGCTTGAGGACAATTTTTGGCTTAGAAGATGAAGAGCTTGATGAATTATGGGTTAGGTATTACAGAGCGTCTGCTGGCTTGATTTGAAGAAAAGTTCCTGCAGTTAAATAGTGGACTGATTAACATTGAGACCTTAAGGTACTTGCAGTCTCCTGACAGATTTCCTCTGCTGTAGCACAGAGAATTATGGTCTGCTGAGGTTTTAGGGAAGAGCCTTTACTTCTAAATCTTTAAATAGAATTTCTTTTGTGTATCTTTACATTTATGTATTGCACATCTTTATGCTCTGTCCATTTATACTGAAATACAACTCCCTGCTTCCTTTTTCTCAAGTGTAAGTTCATAGATGGTAAATGAGAATATTGGCTCTAATGAGAAGAACAGTGGGCAGCTGGAGGTCTTTCAATTAACATTTTCAGAATGGTGAAGTATGCTTCTTGCAAAGCACTACCTCCCTTTTTCAGAAGCATCAGAAAGATATTTAATCACACTGTCAATGTGAACTAGTAGTCCCTTTTGCAGTTAAGACGATATTGCTTTTCTTCCAATTAGCAGCAATTTTCCTTAAAAAAATATTAGTGGCCACTGGGATTGAATTGTGTTCCTCACTTCTGACTCTTGCTACTCAGAGTTTACAAATTCCAGGTTGTATAGTACTCCAGTATTTGAAGTGACTGTTCCTGGTTGGATTCTGGCCAAAAAATTCTTCCCTTTTGCCCCCATTTTTCAGGCTGTTTGATTTAGTCTACCTTAGATACACTCAGTGTTAATTGCAAGTACCAGGCTGCCACTAAATTAATAGTTTCTGTGAGGTTTTTTTTTTCTCTGTAGTAGCATAAGGAGATAACTCCATCCAGCTGTTCGACAAAAGAGCCAGTGCTTCCACCTTTTTCTGGCTTACTTGAGCCCCACTGTTAATTACAGTATTCTGAGGGACATGACTAGGAGAAGGAAAACCAGGAGCTAAAGAAAAAGACTATTTTTTGTTAAATTCTAAGAAACCCCTCAGTGAGCAATGCTTTAGAAAAACATTCTACCCTTATTGAAAAGCTTATGACTCCTAAAACAGCCAGAGAACAGGTAGTTAAAACAGATTTTACGGCCTGATAAAATCAGCCATGACTTAAGTGTCGACTTAGAGGTAAAATGCAGGGCTAGGTGTAAGGCTATTTAGATAGTGTTGAAATTTCTGATACTGGGCTCTTCAGCAGCCTAAAAAGGTCATATTACCTGTTTTGCCTCCACTTCTACGTCTGTGAGGTGCGAGTCAGTGATGCCAACTTCTGATGAAGCAGTTTGGATATCTAATAGTCCAGAGGGCACTTTGAGCTGTGTTATTAGGGTTTAAGATTGTATATTCCTAGCCTGATCAGGAGACCTAGAACTTGGCCAGCTATATCTATTTAGGATGGCTTCTGGTTTCTGGAGTGCTGGAATGAACTCTAAGAATAGAAGATTACTTGTTTTGCTAGAAGTGAATGTCAACTTCAAATGTCAGTATTTTAATGTTAGGGATGTTTGAATTAATTCAGTGAGGTAAGCTTGGGATGTGAAATTTCATGTCAGGTGTTCTGTGATAACCACCAATATGCAGTTCCTAGTCCTGTCTTGAACAGAGATGAGCTCCGTGAATTAGTTCATACTCATGTCACAGCTGACATTGTCTAGTTAATTTACGAGTGGCTGATGATCTCATGGTGTTTTGTCACTGCTCGTAACTGTATAATCTTGTTTAATGGCAGAGCCTCTTATTTCATTGAGCAATGGAATTGGTAATGACAATGTGGAAATACATGAAAAGGAAGAGGGGGAAAATGTAATAATTGTACTAAAAAAGCGAAAGCCAAAAAGTTTGTACTGAATGCTTCACAATTTTTTTTATGCTATTATTAAATAATTTTTTTTCAGAGAAGAGAAAAAATAGTAACCAGATAATATTTGGTGGTATTGCCCAAGAGTTCATAGTTATCAACTAACATGGAGTGCAAAGCAAGTCATTGTTATTTTTTTCCTGAACATTTCTATGCATTTTACTTTAAAGTATTAAAACTGTGACAGAGATTGGCATCTGTGAAAGATGTATGCCATAGAATAAATTTTTTTTTCTGAGTGTACCTGCAATTGGTATTTGTGATTTTTTTTTTTGACTTCTTTAGATTATTTCAATCCGGTGACATGAAATAGATAGTCTTGAAACTGGAAAAAGAGTCAGTCTTGAGTTACCTTTACCAACAGGTCTGTCCTGGCAGAGGCAAATGAGATGTGGGGTACTAGCAGACTGGGAGGAAAACTGCCAAGCCTGAGTAGGTGCTTCTGAGCATCTCCTCATTCATAGAAAGTCAGTCATGTTTGAATGCTCCACAGTAGTGTTGTAAGATCAGCTTTTGGGTAAAAAATGTTGAAGATTAGTTACTTGAAACATTTTTCAATAAAAATTAACTTAAGGTTCCTCCCATAATGTTTACTCTGATGTATTTATGAGCAGTTTCCTTCTCTGATAATGTTCAGAACATGCAGTATAGTAGTTTTATTAAAGACAACAAATATTCTGTTCTTTTTTGGCTTTTAAGCTGAATTTTACTGTAAAGTTATATATCACATCTACAGAGCTTGAAAATTCAGTAAGCCATTTGGGTTACAATAATAGGATTTAAAGTTACCCTGGGATGTGAAATCAAGTTACCTACCAGTAGCCATTTCTACTATCAAGCATTTTGAACTTTTGTCCTGTGGAATACAAACCATCTCTAAAGACTAGCTAGCGTAAGGAATCATAAAGCTTACATAAAACTTTTAATTTCTTACTGCTAAATTTGAAATTCTGATTCGTTGTGCCTAATAGGTGAGGCTGTTAAAATTGTTCATAGTGATTTTTAAGAAGTCTTGTTCTGTAAAAACAAAACAAAGACCCACCTTGAAAATAATGTTAAAAATCTTAAACATTGTTTTGAGTTCACTGACTCATTCAAATTTTCAGAAGGGTCACAGTTCTATGCCATAATTAATTTTATCTCCTTATGCCTTGTATTGTAATGCAGTTTAATTTACATGGCCGTATATTATGTTTTTCAAAGGGCTCATACTACATTCAGTATAGAAGGAGAGAAAAATCATTACCCATAAGTGTGGTGGTGTATAATTTTAAAGTGCTTGTTTTTAGACCTGAAATGCTATTCTGCTTGCATACTTCTAAGTAATCTGTTAAAGATATTACACTCTAAAGCATTGATCCGATTCTATTTAATCATTACGCTGTTATATTTAAGTTACTGCAAATTAATCATCAAATATCTTTGTGTTGAATTAGCAAATACTTAAGGATAAGGCTTTGGAAGTTCAGAGCCTTCTCAAACAAATAAAAATTGCTCATATTGAATAGGCTGACAGCTGCAGAGAAACTATAAACGTGGTTTTGTGCCAGCAGGAAGACTGAATATATAGTGATAAAAATAAGCTTGTAGTGGAATTGATATGATCAGCAAATAAAAACTGATCCATCCATCCATCATGTGTATCTCAACATTTGTAATGTAAATATCAAGAATACCTTAATATGTAGGTGAGGCCAGCCAAATATAAGTCTTATAAGCCAATATATGTCTTTTATAAGCTCACCATGAACCGAGTAATTCTCAAGAGATGCATTACTTGCTTAAAACTACATACTATCACACTGGACCTATAATCTGCCTAAATATTTAGAACCTCGAAGCTAAAAATTCTGTAACAGTAACAATGGCAGCAGCACAGAAATTTCAACTGTAAAATTCTATTTGCAACCTAGTAGCCTATAAAACAGGAGGAAGATGTCTACCTCAGACATTTCCAACTACTCTCTTAATGGCACTATTAAATAGTAATCTCTAGTTAGCTGAGCATGGATCCTCTAAATATCAGTGCTTTTCTCCCTAACTTTATAAAGGCAATGCTGAAGAAAATTAGTGAAAGAATTCTGTGCTGTTTCTATTGGTCTAAAATGTATAAGTATAAGAAAATAAACAAATTCTAAACTTAACATACTCTTTCTGGAATTCCTTTTAACATAGTTTTTGTGAGAATCATTCATTACAGCAGTAAGAGGCTAGGAAGGTCTCATTTTTACTCTATCCACTTCTGGTGCTAAATGATTCTTCAGAAAATGCACTGAAATACGGGCTTCATTTTCCAGCCAGAGATGGTTGAGGGCTAGTTTTTAGTGGCATTGTGCATTTTTCCCATCAAGCCGAAAAAAGTGAAATTTCTGCTTCTGAAATCAGTTGCCTACATATGTAGGACAACTTTGTACACCAGGCTACAGTTCCCCATCAGTACAATGATGATGCCACCACTTCTCTGTCTTAGAGGCATGTCAAGAAAATATATTAATTAGTGCCTGAGGTGACCACAGAATATACTAAAAACAGAAGAAAAACTCAAGAGTAGCTATAAAATGCTTTCCCAAACTGGAATGTTATCATGTGAAGTAAATAAAGCATGTGTTTATATAACAAAGTTATACCAAGGAAGAAGGGAGGATAAGAAGGTAAATGAGACTAATCTCTCTGTTCAGGAAGACAATATGACAAGTATGTGAATTTTGCAATTGAAGTTGTGTGTTAAGTTTATAAAATTAAATACTGTGGCAGACTTTTTTCCCTTCTTTTAAGTAGGTGGAGTTTTTTTGGTCTTCACCAAAATTTCTTATAAAATGCATTAAGAAGACTTGCCTCCATTTTAGGTAGTCAGTGAAAATATGTCTTGAATTTAAGTAGTACAGGTTAGATAGGCTTGCAGCACCCTACTGTGACATAGTTGTGTGGTCCAACTAGAGGTTGGACTAGTATACCTGTATGGTTATTGGACTTCTAGGATCTGCATGTGATTCCGTGGGCAACACTTGAATTCCTGTGTAAAGATGAAGCTGAAACAGTATGAAGGTCATGTAACTCTTCTGACTGTGGATACGTTATATTACCTCATATTTTACGACATAATTTCACATGTGTTTATTTACATGAAATAAGATTAATGTGGAAGAAAATGTCCCAGCACTTACAGTTGTGATGTGCAGAATACCCTGTTAGGAGTTTGGCATAACAGTGGCTTTCCTACTACTGGAAGCATAATGAACTGATAACTTAGAGAAGCTCTTCTTTAAGCTCATTCATAATTTACACAAGCTGGTTTCAACGATGACTTTATAGGTTGACTTGCGCAAAAACAGGTGTCACTTTGAAATTCGAATTTAAGCTATTTTTGTGGAATTGCACCATTCTGACTTCATTAAGTGACACTTGCTTCATGATGATAGTGTTTCCCCAGCAGGAAGTATGGATAAACAGCTGTGAAACACATACATATTTTTCTGTTTAAAAAAGTGCACACAGAGATAGAACATTTGTTCCATAAATGCATCTGTATGATTTGACATTCTACTCGAGTTCAGAGTTGACTTTAGAGGAAAGTCTCCCTCTGGTCTTCACTGGGTCAGATATTCTTTCCACCCTCCTTTTGCTATTTGTTTGTGGAACCACTCTGCATAAACAGCAAAATAATTCTCTCACTGGCTCGTCTTAACCAGAGCACTGCATCATGATCCTTGTAACTTCTGCTTATCAATGGATTTATGGATGTTAGAGTTAAACAGTGGTAACTTTCCTAACAAAGTTTTGGAAAATTTGGAGGTGAGGGAGGGTGTTAAAGCTTTACTCTGAACAAGATATAGCCCAGCAGAATAAGGTGAGTAAAAAGTTAGAAGGCTAACAAGAAGGAATAACTGAAAAATCACAACATAGTATATTTGGAGGGAATGCAGAGTCAAATTCACTTCAGTCACTCATGGCAACTGGCATTCATGTCTTGCTACTAAAGCTGTACATAAAAAAATACAAGGAAATAGGGTTAGAAATAGTAGGTGTAGAAATGTCCAGGACTTTTGGTTTGTGTTCTCAAATGCAAAACATTTGCACATGTGTCCAAAGCCTTTCCTCCTATTCAAGAGTCAGGATGGAATTTTCAGGGACATTCTAAAAAGTTTAAGGAAAAAAGTTGATGCTGTCAGCATCGGAGTCAAACAGCACTGTGGTTTTATTGAGAACAAAACCCAAACAAGTTCAGTGAAGCACCCTTTTCCTCTCTCCCATTTAAGAGCATTACCCATCCTGCTATGGAATGGCATGGCAATTCATAACAGCTATTTAAAGTTTACTTTTGATTCCAGCAGGACTTGGAAACAATAGAGTCAACTCAAGATGTAAATTAAGTGGCTTAACTAGATTCACACTAATGCAGCTAACTCTACCAAATCAAGCAGCACGTTTACTTAGCTTTTGCTTCAAAAATAGTGTGACAGATTGTGAAAAAATAACTTTAACAAATGAATGTCATTTATTTAGCATTTATAAAAGACTATGGAGTTCTTTGAAGGCTTTGGAATCAGAATAACTCTGTATAAATACAAACTGTTTCATTCAATATACTGTAACTGTAAGCATTTTAACAATACCCTTTCTAAGCTGTCTTCATGATTGTTTGTGTATCCATGAAGGGCTCACAATTGAGGAGGCCAGTAAATCAGCATCCCCCCAAAAATACTGTATTTTTCTCTTTGGACTCTGAAAAGATTTTATGGCCCTGAGCTCACCAATTGAATGTTTGTGTGGCAGGCAAAGGCTGCTGGTGCTTTTACAGAAACTATTTTAAATGCTACATTCACCCAAAAATCAATTATTATCTCTATGCTTTAAAACATGGAGACAGAGACTGATATACAGCACCATGAGGAAAAATGTTGGAAAACCAGATTGGTGATCTGGCAAACAGAATTAAAATCAGTTCAAAGTGTGCTGTAGCTGGGGGAAAACACAGACTGAGACAAATGTATCTCAACTGCTGCAATGAAAGAGAATTGGCCCCAAACCCAAAAATTTCTCAAGAAGAGAAAAAAAGGGGAGACTTTCCAGAAAATTCTATAGGGGAAAACCTCTATGACGTGTTTGAGAAGCGTTAATTTAGGTGGATATAGAGACTGATTGAACCCACACAAACACAGAAGTCCCTTAACTGGGGTAACTCCAGAGTTGCTGTGATACAAGTCTTTGATACCAAGAACTGATTCTGATTGTTGTAAGTAGCTGAGTCTGTTTTTCTTCACAGGAAATGTAAAAGTACTCTTCTCCATCAGTGCCGTTGCCTATGCCATAGGGAATGAAAAAATATTGACAAAAAAAGTACTGCAAGAAGAAGGTCCTTTACTACCCAGTGAATCTGAGGTTTCAAAATCAGTGACATCCTTATTTCTGTTGTCATTTTTTCCCTCTTCAGAAAATTAAGGGAAAAAAAGATCTTGGTTTCATGCAGCGCTGAGAGAGAAGAATTTTAATGGTGATTCAGCATGCAGAGGTGGCTGTGTTCATTTATAACTTAATTCCATGATGTCCTGTCCTTTATCACTGTTTACAGTTTGTTGACTTCCTTAGTGCTTTTCAGTTGTTTCCTTTCAGGAAATGGAATGTTAAATGGATATACTTAGAAAGGTAATATTACTTTAATTTTTATTCACTATTCTTCCTAGAAATTATAGACATTGATTGTTGCACTTTAGACTCTTTTTGTCATTTAAGGGAGTTGCTTGTGTTGGGAGGGGGAAACTGTCTGTCTCAAGAATTTATTTTCTCAAGAAATAATGCTCTTCCAACTTAAGACTTGTAATACTATCGTGTACTATTTCTATTACTGTTGTGAAAGAAGCCTAAATAATTACCTTAGGCAAAATGCATAATTTTACATGAGTGAGATCAAGTGGGAATGATTCTCATTCCCAGTGTATAAAGGCCAAATTCAGACCTTCTTGAAAGAGTCCCTTTGATAAAGTGGACAGTGGCATTGTATTTAGCTGGTAATAATAAAGCTCCTGTATGACTGTAAGTCTGTGTGTAAAGATGTTCACCACCTTCAGTAGCTTCCAGCAAAAAGTTGCTTGTAGTGGCCTGTGAAGTCACTGCTGCTTCATTACAGCTGAGATGAGGGTTGCGTAGAATGACGTTCTGCCTTAGATGTATGTCTGTGTTTAAATGTGGCTTTTTGGCTTTTATTTCCATATCCTTCAAGTGAAAGCCTTCTGGGTCCAAATATGCTTAGGTACCTAAGAAGCTGAATAACATGAATGGAGGGTAAAAAGGCTTGTACACCTGAATGCTGTGCTGATTTCCTTACAACTGGAGTTGTATCCAGCCCCAAGCTTGAGGCATGGATGTGAACTCTCAAGCATGAGACTCTTGAAGAGCTTGAAGTTCTGTTTCATAAGTGCTTCACTCTGAAAAAGACGAGTTATTTGGGTTCTAATATTTTGCAATTCATACCTGAAGCTGCAGCTGAAGCACTTGACTGCCTGCCTATCCTTAGAGAGGCAGTCAACTGAACTCTCCTGCAGGATTAAGCTCCCTAAGCAGTGCTATAGCATAGTGGTGTCTGGAACCCAGTCACCCAGATGTTCAAAGAAATATGTCTGAGCCCTAAATGGATTTGAACTAAGCAGTCTTAGGTCCTCAGCATTTTCTGTTTAATGGGTTGTGCACATTCTGCTCGGTGTGCTGGTTAGGCTGCTTGTTCCATGCAATTAACTTTTCTTGTCCCTTGGGCAAGAGACCTAGGACTGATTAGTTGTATAACTTGAGGCTTAAAATTAGCTCCTTAGCATAATATCCATTTGTGGATACCTTTAAATCAAATAAATACAAAACAGATTAAAAGAATTGTCATCCAGTAAGTTCAGTTGAATAGAGCTGAGACCATTCCATCAGACATCAAACCACTTTGCAGTGTCTAATTTATTTGGGTTGGTACCTTTTTCTGGATCATTTTTAACTATGCGAAGGGAAATGATAGTTATGTTTCTCATTAACAGCTACTGATTAGAGTTCTTAACAATCCTTTAAACATGGAGCATGACTGTAGTTTAAGATAGGGTGTTCATTGCCTGAGAATTGCATATAAAGAATCTTTGTAGTGGTAAAAAGGGCAAGGAAGACAAAAGGTGATTCATAAAACTTGCTGATAAAGATCCCAGATTTTGAATCAATGCTTATTTATGTTATGTATTTGCACAGGACAAAAATGATGGTAATTTTTGTGAATTCTTCTGACTTGCTCTTAGAAAGGCTGTGTCAGTGAGAGAATTTATCAGCAAAGGATTTCTGCTGGCATGTAAACAGAATTATGAATGTCTTTCTAAACAATTCTGGCACTTGTGCCTGCATGTGCTCTTTTGCTACTTTTAAGTGACAGCCATCCACATAAAACACAGGAGACCTGTGTTGTAGACAGGAGAGTTTGTCAAAATTAATGAAGGAAACCTACTTGAATGAAGCAAGTGTTGATGTAATAAATTACTTCAAACAGTACACTGTTTATATTTATCTCTATCTTAAATTGAGATTAAGAGAATGGAAGAATGGGTTACTTGCCTCTCCTAGAATATCCCATAGATTTTGCTGTACTTTAGTGTGTTTTGAAGGGTGGTGGGGGTGGTGATAAGGAAGACAGCAGAATTCTCTCTGTTCTATTCTGTGACAGAGAGCAAGGAAGAGATTGTATCCCTGTGATAATCAGAAAGGAAAAGACTTTTCCGGATATCCTCTTTTCAGTTATCTTCTTCCATACCCTTGAAGCATCAAATTTTCTGGATGATTTATTTTCCTGTCTCAAGCATGCTGAAGAAGCAAGAAGGGATTAAAAAGAGGGCAAAGAAACAAGAGCGCAAAGAGAAACAGGAAGTCTGGGAGCTCAGTTCTGACTGGAGGGAGAAGACTGTGGTAGGAGCATCTAAACAAGACAGACGGAGAAAATGATGCAAAGATGTAGTGACGTGGCTAATCAGAAATGGGTATATAGAGAAGTGTAACAGTGGCAATAAGAATGGCAACAAAAAAATCTGTGCACACCCCTGTTCAGTTACTGTCATAATAAGTAGCTGAATTGTGTTTTGCTCTTTTGGAAACCCTTTTGATTTGCATGGAGACAGTGGAACTGAGTATTTGAAAAGTGACCAAATGTCAAAGGTTAAGCTGTATTAGCTGATAAAATACTTGTAAGATTATACAAATGCAACAAAAATATGAGTTACAGAAGTAACAAAAACTGGAAGGAATGCTAAATTAATTACATTTCAATAATGTGTTGCTACAGATATCTAGATATGTTAAATTAAATACAACTTGTTGTACTGTCATATTGCTCAAAATGTTTGACTGGATGAGTGTGCAGAAGTACACTTCACTTTATGCAGAACTGTGGGGTGTACTTTTGAGCATTAGAGAAGGTGTTGGATCTTGGACAAAATAAAGCTGGATCATCTTATTTTTAATTTCGTTGACATGTCTAGTTTCTCCCAATTGTTGTGAAAAGAGAACTCCGTGTGAGGTGTGCAAGGGTAAGGTAACAAAGTTTCTGGAAAGAGCAAAGATGCTTACCTTCAGGAAGAGTGGCTTATTATATATTGAAGCTAAATATCAAATTACTTAGCTGTGCCTTGCCTTTTTGAATCCATGTAGTTTTCAAACTTGTTTTTGCTTGTGACTTAGAGAAAGAATAAGGCTCACATTCTACCTGATTTTTAGATGGGTGAGGTTTGAATGCAGAAGGTTTTACTCCTATGCTCAGAGCAGAGTAAAGGCTGAGTTCAGTCCTGCTAAGGTCATGCAAGAAATGTTCCATACTTGCTTTACTGGGATGATACCTGCATCAGCAAATCAGAAGGTTATTTGGGAGATCTGTGCCCCTTTGGCCGAGCCTGTAGCTTGGTTCTGAGTATGAGGTATGATTAGTGCACTGCTGGAGAGAAAAATAAGTTATACTAATAGAAGCATTTTATGTAGAGCTGTATTACGTAATTCTGCTGCCCTCCCCAACACTGATCAGACTTCAGCTACAGTATAGTGTGGTTTTGAACAGTGTATTTAAAGGAAGATGAGGACCAAGTGAGTGGTATCAAAAGCAAAACAAAAAGGATGGAGATCTGCAATCACAGGATGGAGATGACAATCACAGAATATGCTGAGTTGGAAGGGACCATCCTTAAGAGTCGCACCATGTGCCTGTGAGTATGATCCAAATGCTTCTTGAACTTTGTCAGACTTGGTACTGTGACCACTTTCCTGGGGAGCCTGTTCCGATGCCTTCCACCCTCTGGGTGAAAAATCTCTCATATCTAACCTAAACCTCCCCTGACACAGCTTCAGGCAATTCCCTCAGGTCCTGTCACTGGTCACTACAGAGAAGAGATCAGTGCCTGCCCCTCCTCTTCCTTTCACAAGGAAGTTGTAGACTGCAATGAGGTGTGCCCTCAGTCTCCTCTTCTCCAGGCTGAACAGACTAAGTGACCTCAGCCGCTCCTCATACGGCTTCCCCTCAGGGTCCTTCACCATCTTTGTTACCCTCCTTTGGACACTGATACCTTAATATCTTTCTTATATTGTGTTGGGAAAGATATGGCCTGTTACACTGGAAAAAGTTTAATGGTTTTGGTCTGGTGAAATTAGACTGAGGGAGAAAATGAGAGATGGTAGCAGTCTTCAAGTATGTTAGAAATTGATCCACAGAGGAATATTGTCAGAGTTCGCTGTAAAAAAAAAAAAAAGCAGGTCAATAGTATGCTTGAATTGCTACAAGGGAATTGTGGGTTAGCTATAATGAATATCTTTGAAATAAGAAAGGCTGGAGCACTGGAAAAAATTCTTCAAGGAGGCTGTGGAATCTGCATAATAGAAGGAGTTTGAGTATAGTTTGGACAAACTTTTTGAATAATGTTGCTGTTTTATTGGGAAAAAGAAGAGATGAGGGATGACCTCTCAGTCTCTTTCAGTCCTTTCTGTGCCTCACAAGGCCTGTAAGTCATCTCAATGTGTAATCTGAAATTCAGGGAAGATCTGCCTCTGGTCTGTATGTCAATCTAGTGTGTCTATCTTTCTTTTTTGTTTTCTTTTTCCTGTTTGTTTGGTTTTTTTCCTTCTTCTTTAACTTCTAGCATTAGAAATCTTCAGATGATGGTATTCCTAAGATATATGATAGCTAAGTTCAACTTGTTTTCATCTTCAGGAACTAGGTTTTTATTTATTTTTTTCCTTTTCTTTCAAATTGATGACTAAGTGGTGTCAAGACAGAACTTCCTCATATATTGTCACAAGCGGAAAAAGGTAATTTGACAAAAGCTCTGAGAGCTTAACTATTTTACTTACGTGGTTGATTTTTATACAATGTCATCTTTCATTTTGGCTGAACAAGCATATGTAGTAAGGACTAAGCCAGGTGGACTGGTGAAATAACTGGGAGACACCTGTTTTAGGAAATGAGTAATTTCCTTCTGCTTCTTTCCTTTTTCTTTTTCTGTCAGCATTTAACTAAGAAAAAAGAGGGTGTTGGTCATCTGAGAATTTAAAATGTTGAATCTATTAGTGGCTTAAAAGCTAATTGGCTTTGATTTGAGAAGATTTAATTTCAAAGCTCTCCTCATGCATCATGGTAATAATTTGAAAACATGAAATAACCTGAGATAATCTACACTCTTTGGGAAGAGAATGTAATTTTAAGATAGAATCTTCAGGTCTGATGACATTGTGTAGATAAACATATGAAAATATACTGGATTCAGTGCAGAAGTAGGGTGTCGTGAAAAGAGAGTAGTGTATATCACTCCTGGAGGTACTAATGGAAAGCCTGCAATTCTAGAAGTTCTGTTTCCACAGGAGATTTGCCTCAGGATAAGGATTTGCCTTATATTTGTCATAAGTGAAGGTATTAAAATAAACCCTCAAACCACAACAGCAACCAAAACCCCAAAAAACCTCACCAAATACCCATAACCCCTCTTAAAGTAGCTTCGGAAAGTTTTGCTCAAGGATTATGGGAGATATATGTGTAAGCTACACTGTGTACTTGGCTGGTAGAAGCCACTGCTTGTGTTTTGTTTTGTTTTTGTTTTTTTTTTTTAATTTTATTGTGAATCATTTTGATTACATCACTGTGGAGCACAAAACTATCATGCACACATTAACATCAATATTTTTTGAGACGCTAAAATATTTTATTCTCTTTGCCCCATTTGACCTATGTAGTCATCTTTTTAACTGAATACCAGTTCTGCTTTCACTAGGGTTGCTAGCCCGTTGTCTTCCCACAAAACACGGGCATGCCACAAATCATCTGAGCTCCACTACAGCTATTGAGTGCTGTCAGAATATTGGATCTGTGAGGGCAGCCATAAACCCAAGAAAAAAAAGTGTTTATAGAAATTCTTCTAGAAAGAAACCAAGTCTGAGTTGCATTACACAGGGACCCAGGAGGCTGAGGAGGTTTTCTTCCCCTTATGCAACTCTGTCCAGGCACGACTGTGTGAGCCATTGTGACCACCTGGACATAAAACCTGCCACTTGCCTTGTCTTAACTTATTCACCTTTTCTGCTAATGCAGAAAAAAAAAATCAGTTTATCATAATGGACAGTGGGGGCAGAAGGGACTCTATGAAGAAATACTTTTGCTTGTATTTTCCATTTCTCCTGCAGTTGTTGCTAAATCATAAATTTATCACAGCAGGAGCTTGCTGTGTTCATGATATTATATCATAGTGACTTAAGGAGATGGAAAGAAAATCACATATATATTGGTGCCAACTTTTGACTAAAATCTCATCACTTTAGCCAGACATCTTTCTTTTTTTAATCTGGCTCAAGAATTTTACAGATTTTGGAAATTATGGGTACATTCTTCCACTGATCTCTTTTGACAAATGTACCATGGAGTTCTTAAGTTTAAGTGAGCCTGGACTATGAGGCAGGATGATGGCACTGTTGGCTGAGTATCCTCGTTGTGTGTTTGCTGCCTAGCTCAGGAATGGAGCTTTATCCAGTATTAATAATCTTGATTATCCTGTCTTTATTAAAACAGCAGTCTGAGTTTATCTCCAGTTCTACCATTTTTTTTGGTAGCTTTGCCATTTATTTGATGTTTGTATCTTCTACTTTTGTAGTCTTTCATTAGGCTCATTTATTTATCTACTCTCATTTTTGTATTTCTTCAGTCTGGTGTTATACTTAAGAGCATAGTGAGGTGTTTCATTTCCACATGTTTAAAATTGGTCTTGAAGTTATGATAAATTTCTGTCTCTCTCTCTTTATATATATATGTATATATATAAAAATTATCCCAGGTGCGTTGCTGTAGCACTATCATTTTTTTTCCAGAAATGAATTTGAGATAATCTAAGTTGCACATTTTGTCATGTCTATGTCACAGTGGCATCATCAGTAAAGGTTCAAGAGTTTAAAGAGGAAAATAATCTGTATGCTTCCCTAAAATTACACTGTCCTTTAATATGAGCTAGTCCGAAGTCAAGAGGTCAAGGCTATAGCAGTAATGGTCTTTTTCTACCACAAAATTGTGGGTTTTAACATTAATACTGCAAAATCGGCTAAGAGATATTGAAATATATAATTTCTCATTTAGAATTAAATTTTCCCCTTTGGAGAAGAGGGAGAAAAAAACCCCAAATACGGAAGGGAAGAAAGGGAGAAGGTTCAAGGAAGTCCAAGAGTCTAAACTCGCAGTTTCTGCTAAAAGCTTCCTTTCAGGAAAAGGGTTTGTGGTCTGTTTTCAGTTTGAATTTGGGTGTATTAAGCTCACTGTTAAGGTCCCTAAACTTCAGAATTTGTGAGGATAGTACTGTCTACTTAGGTGCAACTGCAGAGAAGAATGATAATAACATCACCACCTCATACACTGGGCAGTTTTCACTTCAGGGGCCATCATTGGCTTTGTATCCTTCCTAAATGTGTCCAGAAGAATTGAAGTTAAAAGATGTGGCCTGCTAGCCAAGGAGAAGAAAATAAGTGTCATTAGAGTTTTCATAAATCTAAGAAAGATCAAGAAAATCTTCCCACATCTAAAGAATATGAAGCTGTCTTATTTCTATCTCTTTGCAACTACCAAAACCAAAATATCTGAGAATTAAATGTGTTTTATAGCAAAATAAGTAGCATACCTCATGTGATGGGTGAAAAACTGGCTGACAGGTTGGGCCTAAAGGGTTATAGTAAATGGGATTATGTCAAGCTGGCAACAGGATTTCTATAGAGCTCCATTCTAGGACCAGTGCTCTCCAATGCAGTTTTGGGTGCCACAATATAAGAAGCCTATAAAAGTATGAAAGAGCATCCAAAGGAGGGCGACAAAGGTGGTGAAAGCCTTGAGGGGAAGCTGTGTGAGTAGTGGCTCAGGTCATTTAGTCTGTTCAGCCTGGAGAAGAGGAGTCTGAGGGCACACCTCATTGCAGTCTACAACTTCCTTGTGAGGGGAAGAGGAGGGGCAGATAGAGATTTCTTCTCTGTGGTAACCAGTGACAGGACCTGAGGGAATAGCTTGAAGCTGTGTCAGGGGAAGTTTAGGTTGGATATTAGAAAGAAATTTTTCACCCAGAGGGTGGATGGGCACCGAAACAGGCTCCCCAGGAAAGTGGTCACAGTACCAAGCCTGACAGAGTTCAGGAAGTGTTTGGAAAATCCTCTCAGGCACACGATGTGATTCTTGGCGTCATCCTTTGCAGGGCCAGGAGTTGGAATCTGTCTTCATTTGCGTCCCTTCCAACTCAGGATATTCTGTGAAAAACATTGCTAAATAATGATTGAATATTTGTAGGGACTAGGGCTTGCACTATGTTCTTCTTAAGACTTCTTCCCTGAAAAGCTGTGTTTAAGTGTTCTTTCGTGGTTATTCTTTAGCTATTTAGATACTGATCAGTGTTTTTGAAACTACAGTTCAATTGCTGTTATTCCCAAACTTAGATACTAATATTTCCTCATCCGAAAGGATTGAAAGGCAAACTTTACAATTTCCATTGAGTCTCATACGAAGGCATCTCTTCCATTAAAATACTTTTGCTACAGGTTTTTCTGGTAAAATCTAAACTGTGATAATTTTTGTTATTGTTGTTGTTAGGAACATTATACCCAAGATTTGCTGCAGCTCTGTGCTCAACACCATAGTACGGAGTACTGTGGAGGAGAATTAAGTCATTGTTTAGTTTCATCTATACTGACTTACTGACTATTTAAAAAACATAACTGTGGACTGGACACCAGGTGCATGAATAGTTTTTGCACTGTAGATCCAGTCACATTTGAAAGAACCGGTTGGGTTCACGAACAGTACGATTTATTGAATGCAACATGTGCAGATGGTTCTTTTGGGTTGCTAGCGATAAACGCGTTAACCTCAGAGTAGCTATATATAGCACGAACAGTACCATTGCAATCACAAGCTTAATATCCTGTGTCAGCACTCAGCATAACTGAGGATGCAAGGCTTACCAAAAGATGTCCCTTCTGAGGGAGGTGGGGACAACTAACCTGTTGATCTGTACCTGCATTTTCATGTTGAATTGTCATCCCCTAGTTAGATAGAAAATTGGGATACTTTTTATACCTTATTAACCACTATTGTGCAAAGTGCTGTGGGTGGTGGGACTATGGTCAAACTTTCCATTCTTTGTGGTTTGTACAAAACATTTCTGGGTGTCAGGTAGAAGAATGAAACCACGTGGCCTCAACGTTCCTCCCCAATGCCATGGCAACACAAACCATGTGACCTCCATCCAGTTTCAGTATTTGCTCACATATTGAGCTCTGCATTTTCTTCACTTCCAGCACTGACAAAACCAATTTTGTTTTTAGCTAAGCTGGAAAACTTGTCTAGGTCCCCCAATACTGGTTTCTACAGTGTAGGCAGGACTGACTTTTGTGACTCAACTAACCATGTTTTTTTAATTAGATCACATCCTAAAGGAAAAATATTGCTAAAACATCTGAAAATATAAAATATAAAATGGACTCTTTTCTTGGAAAATATATATATATAACTTTGCAAATAAAATACAAATATGGCGATATTGCTTGTGACGCTGTGCTTAACAAAAGCAAAGCTTAGAAGTTCTACCCTCAGCAGTTCACAAGTCACTTATATCTGTTTATTGGTAAAGACATATTAATTTTTGTAAGAAATGCTTGGCATGCAAGAAACCAAGGTATCTTCTAAATCCACTAAAATCACAATATAGACCTTTAATTGAAATATTTTATTCCTGTGTCTGTCTGGGCTCTGCTTTTTCTAACCATTGTTAAGGCAGAATAAGGTAGGAACATATGTACTACAGCTGCTGTTCAAATAGAGGAATGCCTTTACTGTAGACAAAACATTTGGCACAATTGCTTTAATTTATTTGTTTATGAAGAACCAGAAATAAGAAGTCTTTATATTCTTTTGAAGTGGGAAGATTTTCTTAATTTTCTTGAGATTTTCAAAAAATGTTTGTCCAGAGGGTATTTCATAAACTAGGTTAGGCAACTATCCAGCAACTTTTTTATTTTTATGACATGAGGAAGGAGATTCTTTCTCTGCATCATTTCTTGGCATTGTTAGGTTTCATAGCATCTTTTCGACAAAGATGCTATGATATCTTTACAAGAACTTTTTGAATTTATTAGGAAGTGTGCAGAGGAAAAACAGTTTTCTTTTTAAATAATTGCAAATGGAATCTGTGCTTTTCCCTAATTTCCTAATGAGCAGTTTTAATATCTTTTTTGTCTTCAGCTGTTAGATGTAGAATCAAATACATCTGGTTTTAAATATAATTCTGTAACAAGAAATTCTTCTAATTAGCTTAATTTAAAAGTTAGTGTTTGTGCAGTCTTTGTTACATTCAAGTTTTTAAAATGACTGTGAGGAAGTATATGAAAAAATGGCTAGATGCTCTTTTTTATGTTTGATCTCAGTATTTTAGAGCACTGATACTTCCTCACCCTTTTCTCTGAGCTATTTATTACTTAAACGAAGGCTGACAACAAAGCTCAGTCTATAGTATGAAAATCCTTGTGGAAAAATAGTGCCAAAAAACTGTGAAGAAAAAATGGGTCCAGGCAGCTGCGTCACAAGGTTTGACCACTTCGGGCTGGGGTGCCAGGAGATTTGAGACAGATGTTTTCAGACATGCCGCATGCCTAAAACATTTCCAGGGGTCGAGCTACAAATAGCGACTTAATAAGTGCAGAAACAGGAAAAGTATGTAGGAGTACACAAGAGTTTATTCACCTCTAGGTGCACAGCCAGCCTCTTTACATTACATCTGCCTGTCAGGGTTGGCTATTTAAGCTGTCATGCCCTTGGTATTGCTCTTTGTCTGCCTGTGAATAAAGTGCAGCATTGTGATTACTAATCCCACTCCAGTGACTTGACTTTAAATGTGGTTTTGGAGCGGATCCCGGAGTTCTGTTTGCTAAGCTTCCTACTCCTGTTTCAGAGACACCACTGGAGATCTATGAGAGAGAGCACTGCAGACTGCCCTCCTCCTGTAGACCTGTCGCCTTTCCTCCCCCCCCCGCGCCTTTTTTTTTTTTCCCAAAAACTTTTTGAAGGAAATCAATGGATACCAAAGTGATCTGTTTACTTTTTCTTTTTTCTTTGCCTCCGCTGACAGTGGGAAATCACACTGGTCGCATCAAGGTGGTCTTTACACCCAGCATCTGTAAAGTGACTTGCACCAAAGGCAACTGTCAGAACAACTGTGAGAAGGGAAATACAACCACCCTCATCAGTGAAAACGGCCATGCTGCTGACACTCTGACAGCCACTAACTTCCGAGTAGGTAAGTACTCTGAAACTGTATTTGTCCTTAGCTGTCCTCTCTTGACTAAAAGAGGGAGGAGATGTTTTGTTATTAATACCAGTTGTGCCTCTGTTACTCTTTGTTTGGAGGGCTGTGCTGAGTAGGGACCATTGTATGTTAGACAAGCTTTCTGGTATCCTTCAGAAATGTTCCCAAAAGTTCCTTTTGTCTCAGAAGAAAAAAAGCTCCCATATTTTTCGTCTGAATTTTCAGCTGCAGGGCTGCAACATGCTAAGCTGGAGCTTTTGGTAAAATTCATCCCTCCATGTTAGTAAATAGAGAAAATGACAGATTCCACAAAAAGTTGTTTCCTCTTTTTTACTTGTTGAATAGGTATCAAATGCACATAAAATCTAGCTAATGCAGTGAATTTGGCTTCAAAAATTTGTTCAGCAATTCCTTAAAACTACAATCCTTTTTAAACATGCATCAGCTTAAAAGTTTCCCTTTCTGCTGAAAGTAAATCAGATTTCATATTTGGCATTTTTAAAAACTGAAATAATGTGAAGTCTAATTAAAGTTACTGAAGTCAGTAATTTCTTTGTTACTGTTTATTCTTTCTGCTTGCTCAAGAAAAGTCTTAATAGTATGCCAGACTAAACCCTGTAACTGCTTGACTGTGTTGAAACAAATCCTGAAAGCTATCTAGGGTAATGATTAGCATATTTTAACTGTATGCTACATAGGAATTTGTGTGCAAGTATTAGTCTTCTAAGCTAAGGGAAATATAGATATATGGATACATACCAAAACACTGCTAAATTTGTTTTACATTATGATATCCTTAACTGTTCTTGGAAGGTATTTTGTAGTTATCCTGAAAATATGAACATTGTAATTTTAGTCTCTGTCTAGTATAAACATAATGTGCAGGCAGTGCTGAGGCTGGCCAATATTGCCCTTTTTAAAGTGCACTAAATTTCATGCTCTGAGGGTGGGTGGGGGGAAGCCGTTCCAAATTATTATTCTTTTTGTCCAGACAGATGATACAAGGAGCAGTTCCCTCTTTTAACACTCCTACTAGACTGTCAGTGTGAAACCCTTGAAGTTACCAATGCATTCCTTGATAATATGCATGTTTGTGAAAGGGTGCATGTTTTGGACTAATAGTAAAATCAATGTTTTTGATTTGCTGCAGTACAGCAAATTTTTGGGTTTGTGTATGGTTGTTTGGAGGCATTAAAAAAAGTCAGGATTTTGTAACGGAATGTAAATCAAATACTTTAAATTTGTGTTTACTGCCAATACAGAATTTTTACCTGTTTTGGCAAGAACAACAGGTAAGTAAGTTTTTTGTTTAATTTTCTGACTACTGTGAAAGGATAGGGTTATTCTTCCCCCTTTTCATGTGACCTAATTTTTCTGTTGAAATTATGAAATGCTGAGAACAGGCAGTCATGTAATTTGTCTGCTATGTAAATCTGTGCTGTAACAAGACCTTCTCTCAAATACTTGAAAACTTGGAGAGTGGAAATGGACCTGTGAAGACGTGTTCCACACCTTCCTGCCTGGCCTCAGGCCATGCAGCTCGTGATGCACTGTGTACAATGGGCTGCTAGAAATATTCAACAAAAGCAGTGTATAGTAGTATTCAGTGAAAAGATAAGGGAGTGTTATGTTTAAAAATGTATAAAAACAAGTTGCTACACACGGATAAGGATTTTTAGTCTGCCTGCAGCCATCTATCTTCCCCATTATCTTTAAAAGACAAAAAGGGTCCACCACAGTTCTAAGTGTTGCCATTTTCACAGAAGAATAAGAAAGATGTCTGAACTAAGACTTCAGGAGTCTCCAGTTAGAAATGCTATGTAATGTCATAATAGCTGGAGAAGAGAGATCCTACACCTGTAGATTGAGTTCTTTCACTGTCCACAGATTTTCAGGAGTTTTTGAATCAAGAATTAATATATATACTACTGGAATAATTTTTTATATCTGCTCTCTAACTAGTGCTTCTCATTAGCTTAGACTTGTCCTGATGGACGTGTCTCCCGATACATGAAGCAGAAGTAATTTGGGTCTTTGCAGATACTGAACTTTGGTTATATATTTAACATCTGTATTATATTTTACTTGTGCTTTTTGCTTTTAAGTCTCTGTTCTAAACTTTTTTATTTACTGTTTATTCAAAGTGCATGGAAACTCTTATTTGGATCATTTGACATTTAAAAGTGCAACCACGAAGCAGAATGTCATGTTAGAAAATGCATATTTAAAGCAATGGACAGCACTTTTTCAGTATGCTTTTTAAAAAGTATTGTTCTTCCTAAAACCAGAAAAGATAGTCACATGCCCTATTTGGAAAACTAACTGCTATTACTAATAATAGATACCTACTGTGAGTGGGGAAATTAAGAAACTGCTTTAGGTTTTTTAGTTTTAAAGGCGTTTCTGTAGCAGGAATAGCATACTAGTACACAAGATTGAATTTAGCTTCTCTGATGACAGATTAAGTTAGACATCACTTTGCTTTGTTCTTAATAATCTATTATTTCTATTAATGAACCAGAGTACATTTTTTTGATTAAAATAAACTTTGTGCTGAACTTTGTAAACACTTCCTTTTATTTTCAGAGAAAAATAAGTAAGTTGTCATACCTGTACTGAAGCTTCTCAAGCTTTTGCATGGGCTATTTCAGATTTTTAAAATGTGCTGAGTTTGTCATTTCAGCTGAAGCTTGGTACCACTGAGTCCAGGCAAGAAACAAATCCTGTTTCCTGAAAGTTTTATAAGATACGGATAAGCCATTAAGAACAAAAAAAAACACAACAAGGGGCATATTGGGGGAAATGCTGCTTTTCAGGTAGCTGAGATTTTTGGCTCTTGTCAAGGATATCTCCTAGCATCACAGTTGAAGGTGATGAAAGCTTGGTATTTAAAAGGAAGGATCTCCTTGGTTGCCAGGCTGCTTCAGTGAAACTTTGGAGTTCTTTGCCATTTCATTTTGTGAATGGGATATGTTGCACAGTTAAAATAACCAACCTCCAATATTCGATTGGCTTAGAGAAGAAAGCATTTAATCTGAGTGAAAACTTTTGCTGAATAGATGATTCTCATTATTCTATTAGATTGATGCATGTGCAGTTTGTATGGTATTTCAGTCCTGATATATCTGCAGAGGCTTGTAAAACAGGGTTGATATGTGTGCATAGGAAAGGCTGCAAATAGAATAACACATGCGATTTCTGTCTCTTTTGCTGTTGAAGTTACTCAGTGATGTGTCCTGTTTCTCCTCAAAATTTTTCCACATTCCAATTTTGAAATGAATTTTCTTTCTGTAAGGAGTGGGAGGACAGTGACTAATTTTTTACTGTAAAATGAAGGAGTAAGGGATTAGTAAATGCCCAAAGTAATGTTTTCATGCTCTTCTGTATTTTTCACTATTGTGTATGTGTATTTAATTAGAGATTTACATTTTGTTTTTTCCATAGAATCCCTGCCTCATTCATTGAACAGGAATGACAGTAAAGGAAACCATTTAATACTTAGGTTTATATTCACTGTTCATTTGCAACCCTGCATCTCTTTTAAACCGGTTCATTCAAACTGTTAAAAATGAGAAGTTAAAGTTACATATTATTCAGTGAAAGTGCATATCTTTCTGTAGGAATTTTGTGTCGGAGCACTTGACAATACGTGTGTCAAACAAGGAAAAAGACTCATAGAATTACAGAATGGTTTGAGTTGGAAGGGACCTTAGGGATATCTAATTCCAACCCCCCTGCCATGGTCAGGGACACCTTCCACTAGACCAGGTTACTCAAAGACCCATCCAGCCTGGCCCTGAACACTGCCAGCCATGGGGCATCCACAGCTCTGGGCGACCTGTTCTGCATCTCACCACCCTCACAGTAAAGACTTTCTTTCTTATATCAAATCTAAACCTACCCTCTGTCAGTTTAGAGCCGTTCCCCCTGTCCTATCACTACATGCCCTTGTAAAAAGACCCTTTTCAGCTCTCTTGTAGGCCCCTTTAAGATGCTGGAAGGCTGCTATAAGGTCTCCCCAGAGCCTTCTCCCTCTCCAAGTGAACATGGTGTCCTAAGTTAAAATGTATCTGGTCCTTCATATTTAATCATAAATGTTGAAACTCTAAACACAGAACAGAGTGATCTGCATATTCTGTTGCAATACTGCTCAAATTATGTTGCTTCCTGAATTTTGGCACTTTTCCTATTTTAACTTTCTATCAAAATTTTTTCCTGTTTTACTGTGTTGGCTCTGTATAAATGTTTTTAGATAATTGAGGCTGCTCAGAAGTTTCCAGTTACATATAGACAAAAACTTCCAAGGAGCAGAAACATTTTGCTCAAATTTTATTTGGACTTCTGTTGAAAGTAATGAAAGAAAATTTTTAAAATTTTTAAAAGAAAATATTTTAAAACAATAGGTTATTCATAGGAAATTTACTAAAATGACTCGCTATGTAACTATTATTCTAGTGGAATTTCCTCTCTAGGAGAGATTCTAGAGAACTCTGAAAATTTAAAGCAGTTGTCTCACAAAAAGTAGATGTGAGTTTCTGAATTTTATTGAGACATGTGATCACGAATTACTATCACTGCTGTAGGAGTCAACATTTCTTTTTATTCAAGCACTTTTAGGTCTTATCAAAGAGTTGTGCTGGTTAAAAATGGAAATTACCTGTAAGCAAGCCAACCTGTTGCCAAGCCATCCAACTACATTTTGCTTTAGTTTGCATATGACAGGAAATCCAAGGGCAATGAATGGTGTTTTCTTGATACAATTTGGTATGTAATAAAGTTGTTATTTCTTTGCTCCAAATTATATATACTACACATATCCTGCTACACTGAAGACGAACTCTAAGACTATGACATTTGAGGAAGATTTTTCAGTATCATTTTGATGAAAAGGCATTTTGTAAATAGTATTTGAAGGTAAATTTGATGACACGTGAAGGCATATAAAAGACCAACAGGTTGTGGAAGTATTTGTGTGGATTTTTGAGAATTTACAGTCACAGTCTGTTTTGGCAACTTGCTAGGTATACATTGTTCAGTTTTCTACCCATTATATTTTACTCTTTGTTTTGTTATGCTAGGTTTAGTGAGAGTTGCTAGAATGTTAGAAGAGATGCTTTCTTTTCCCTTTTGAAGTGGTGTTTGCTACTTGGTGAATGGTGTCGGCCTGAGTAGATAACCCATCATGTATGACCTATGTAACTTGTGCCCCAGCAAAACTATTCCTATGGCTTCATCTGAGACTTAGCAGATGTATATGTAGCTTTTCAAATGGAGGATTAAAAATAATTGGTAACAAATGTCATGCAGAGATTTTTTTGATTCATTTTGGTAACATAACTGAGAACTGATTTTTCGTTTTAATACTCTTGTTTTCATCTTGATTATGTTCCATCAGACAACCTAATTGATGAGAAGCTTATTTCTGGAATAACTACTTAGCTCAAGAACAGCATATGATAGTTCACAGTCTGTTTTTAGTAGTATATTCTCTGTGGCTAAGAGTGAAGTCTTACTTTGAAACATCCTTGAGTTTTGCACTTGAACTTGACAGTCTGAAGAAGTTACGATGTAAGAACCTTGTAATTCGTTCAGTGTTATCAGTTTTGTCCTTTTACTGTCTCTGTGGTGGCTACCTTGTAGCCTTATTTGGTAAAAGCTTTGTTTCTACTGTTCCTGCAGTAGTTATAATTTGTGCCCTGTCAGACTTTGTTGGTTTATGGGGTTTTTTTGCTGCCAGATGAAATATTGTTTCTTTTAACAGACACTGGCAGACACTTGAAAATTTCAGAATTCTTGGACAACTTGGCTAAAAGAGGAACTTTTTAAACTTCCTGAAACAGTAGTCAAGGAAGTTGGTCAGTCTGTTAGAGTATGTGTGCCTCAGAGAAAAAAACTAAGAAAGAAAAGGATCATGACATTAGAATTTATCCACTGCTTTATCTGGTAATTTGAAATTTAATCTGTATAAATGATGACCATGCTAGAAATATTTTTTCATGCAGCAACATTGTAACAGCTGTAGCAAAATGAAGACCAGGTATTTTTCCTCAGACAGGGAACTGAGAGGCTAAAATCGAAAGAAGGAGAAACAATGGTGGGACTATTATTACAAATTATCCTCTGCCTTATAGAAGATACTGGGGAAAAAAGGTATTTCCCGGTTTCAAGAGGCTATGCAAAATGATTTTGGAGAAACCACTTATGAGCATCAGTTTAAAAGACATTCCTTTTTTTCCAGTCTCCCTTTGTTCTATAAATAAATTTGAACACACAACAGAATTAATTAATAATTTACTTACAGTCCCGGTAGTTCAGTATAGGCTTTCCTAATCTGAACTACTAGTGGACTAAAATTCTACTCTGTAATGTAAATGTACCATTCTGTAGTCTGAGCAACACTCAGGGTTTTAATGCATTTTCAGTTATGCTCCATCAATACTCAAATTACAAAGAAAAATTGTATTTTAAGGATTTTGTTGCCATTGATATCCACATCTGTTAAGAAGGCATGATTTCTTTCCCCCTTGTATTTATTGGTACTTGTCATCAACAAATAGTTCTGGTTTCTACCATAGATGCTTATAGCATCTGTGAGCTCTTTCTTCATAATCTTAAAATAATTATTCTAAATTGACATCTTTACCTCTGATTCTAATGGGGGCCAGATGATAATTTAAAGAAAAGAGATTGTTCTGTCAGATGATTTTAATGAAGTTGAACTTAGACAAGCCTGTTAGCAGCTCATTTCCACTCCCTTGCTCACCTTAAGGGCTTCAGGCCATCACTGTGAAGCAAAAGTCCATCTGCTCTCAAAGTACTCCCCAAAATGTATATTACAGAGAACACAGTTTTTGGATGTGCAGTCATAGGAAAAACCACAAATGGAAATGGTACAAAATCCACACCTGCAGCCGTTCAAAAACACATGGAGTATGTTTCCCTCAAAGTTAAAGCAAAACAGAACACAAAGTTAAAATGCATAATGTTTTATTTTACTGTATATGGTTTTAATTTATAGGGATTAGTTTATGTTCATCTGATTTGAAGTACTGTAAAAAGAGAACTAAGAGTGCATTTATTTGAGTGATTACATTGTTGCATATTCAAATAAACGCACCACCTTGTACAGCTATAATTTTGTTATTACTAAACTAAATGTCTTTGCACATACCTCACTGAAGACCAAGTATATGCCCACTTTGGCTTAAAAAAGAAAGTTGACTTTGAATTATGCAAGTACAGAAGAAAGAGTCTGAAAAATTTCTCTACTGTTTAAAATATGACATTTATCATGGATAGATTTCTTAGCAAATGCGTTTGTATTTAATGTGTCCTTCATAACGCAATCAGAAGGAAGCAAGCTGCTCTACTGATCACAGTCTTTCCCCATTCAACCTCTCTCCTGTTTATTCTTGTTTGGTGTATTCTGCTCCAGAGAATTCCCCAGTCACTGTACCATGTAGCCCATATAACTTTCATCTATCCATTCCACCTTTAATTGGTTCTTAGATTTGAGCATCACTGTAAATTGAGAGGCCTATTTTTTAGTGTAAAGGCCCTGAGATTTCTGGATCTTTATTTTGGAACATGGACTCTATCTTTGTTATACATACATTTAAGTTCTTTGGGTTTTCTATGTATCCATAAAATGTCCATAAAAACTGTTAAAAAAGGGGAACTGAATTTTCAACCAGGGATTTATTAATGGGAATCAAGTTGAAGTCTATGGGAACTGTAAACTTTTTTTTTGTTTTACAAACTTCTTACAAAGTCTTTAGGGACATTCAATAAATAAAAAGAAAATTTGATATTTTCTGATTGCACAGGAAGAGGGTTGAGTTTTAAGAAACCCAGTCAGAGTATTTCTCATCTGTGTTTTATTCAGCCAAATACTTTGTCGATTTGCCATGTTGGTTGCATTTTCAGTTTAATTTAAAGATGATAAACTGAGCTATTAAATCAAATTGCTATATTTTATATTATTCAGATATTTCAAGTTTAGGAGAACTTTCAGCAGATTTTCATCTCATAATTTAGGAATGAGTTCTTTGACTTCTCCCTAAGAGAGACAGCCTCTATCCATAGGTTGTATAGGGCAGTGGTCTCCAAATTTTTTTGATTGCATGTCCCTATTGGTAAAATATTTTTGAACATACACCTCTAATATATGTATATTTCTAAATTCTATAAATCTACTACTGTATATATCATGTCTATGTGATCTCTATATCATCTACATTATAAACCATATACAAAATAGAAAGTAAAATGGATAAGATAAAGATAAGTAAACTCTGTTTTGAAAATTTATTTTATTTATTAGTGGTACAAAACATACTTTTTCCAGCATCCAGATAGATTGCCTTGCACACTGTCTGGGGTGAGCACACCCTGCTTTGGAAACTGCTGGTATAGGGAACCAGGGGAGACCAGCTTCATAGCATAAGCTGTAATATTACCTTTTACAGTTGGTGCGGTCCTTCATGTCTCTCTTACTTATCATTTGGTTATATTAAATGCAGCCTGTTATGTTAGATGCATGTCATGGTTTAACCCCAGCCAGCAGCCAAGCCCCACACAGCCAGTTGCTCACTCCCCCACAAGCAGGACTGGGGAGAGAATCATAGGGGTAAAAACTAGAAACCTTATGGGTTGAAATAAAGAGAGTTTTATAGGAAAAGCAAAAGCCACACAAACAAGCAAAGCAAAACAAGGAATTAATTCACTGCTTTCTGTGGGCAGGCAGGTGTTCAGCCATCTCCAGGAGAGCAGAGCCCCATCATGCACAAAGGTTACTTGGGAACAACCTTAATCACTCCAAACCTCTCTCCCTTTCTCCTTCTTCCCCCTACTTTATATACTGAGCATGATGTCATATGGTCTGGAATACCCCTTTGGTCATTTGGGGTCACCTGTCCTAGCTGTGCCTCCTCCTAACCTCCCATGCACCCCCAACTTCCTTGACAGCGTAGCAGTACAAAAAGCAGAAAAGGCCTTGCCTCTGTGTAAGCCCTTTAGGGGGCTTAGCCATAACAAAAACATCTCTGTATTATCGACCCTGTGTTCAGCACAAATCCAAAACTCAGCCTCATACTAGCCACTCCACCCCAGCCAAAACCAGAATGCTATATATGTAGTTGCTAGAACACCTCTTTCTATCTAATCAGAGTTACATAGAAAGCCTGTCGTGGCAAGGGGGGAAAGGGATTTTTTTTTCTGTACTTGCACACATTTCAGCAGACAGGGCTGGATACAACACTGCGGTGTGAAGCTTGTCGGTGAGGTTGTACACAACTCAGGGGAGTTGGGTGCATGGTTAAATTGCTTGGAAATGGACATGAGCAGGCAGAGCGTTGACTGTATTTTAGGTTTACTCAGCTTGTGCAACAATTTATACAACTATGTTGTGTTGTTATAAGAACCGCCATGAGTGGAGAAGTTGTGTGGTTTTTTATGGATTTCCAACTGTACGTTCTCTACTGAGTAACCTTTATCCTTCCTACTCACAAGCAGTGACCCTGTTCCTTTCCTCCTTCAGAACTCCAGGATTTGAATCTCTTGCATTTCACTGGTCTCCGATGATCTAATTTATTACTCAAACTCTGAATAATATCCTCCCCAATCCTCATATTCTGTCAACTCCCTGGAAAACTTTCCAATTGCTTGTGATGCAACCAGTGCCAGAAAATCATAGATAGCCTATGTTTTTCAAGTTTTTTAACTATTCCAGGGTGGTCTGGATTATGAGCTATTATTTGTTAATGAATATCCACTTGAAAGAGTCTATTCCTACTTTATTCTTCTTGTAAACTTTTTCACACCAAAACGAGCACTGTGGTAATGTTACAGTAATCAGAGAGCGGTCCCCTGATGTTTGGAAATTTTTGTGACGACTGTAGTTTTTGTGGCTTTTTCTATTCTAAACATAAATCTGTTGTTGGAGGATGTCTTGTGGTATGGCAGCATACAGTGGATCGGTGTTTATAGACCGTTTGGATCTAAGTTTGGGAGTTCATCTCAGTCACCAAATCAGACTGAGGTACCTCAGTCAGGAGCCTAGTAGTTGGTGATAAGACACATGAGAAATGCCACCCATGTGGCAGGTTGGCCTGTGGACGTCCTGAATGGCCTGCTGGGTAAGCTTCTCTTCCCTGAGAGAGTAGGAAACCTCAGGTAGCAACGTTCTCAACTTGTATGGCTTAAGAAGGCATTAAATGGGATGAATCTCAGCAGTTCTGGTTTAACCCCAGCTAGCAACCACTTACCACGCAGCCACTCACTCCCTCCCTCGCCAGCAGGATCAGGGAGAGAATTGGAAGGGTAAAAGATGGAAAACTTATGGGTTGAGATGAAGACAGTTTAATAGGGAAAGCAAAAGCTGTGCACACAAGTGAAGTAAACAAGAAATTAATTCACTGCTTCCCATGAGCAGACAGGTGTTCAGCTGTCTCCAGGAGATCAGGGCCCTATCACACATCATGGTTACTTGGGAAGACAAACACCATCACTCTGAAGGTCCCCCCACTTCCTCCTTCTTCCCCCCACTTTAAATACTGAGCATGATGTCACATGATACAGAATATGCTTTTGGTCAGTTTTGGGTCACCTGTCCCAGTTGTGTCTCCTCCCAGTTTTCTATGCAACCTCAGTCTTCTTGCCAGCGGGGAAGTACGAAAAGTAAAAAAGGCCTTGGCTCTGTGTAAGCACTGATCAGCAGTAACACAACCATCTCTCTATTATCAACAGTGTGTTCAGCAGAAATCCAAAACATAGTCCCATACTAGCCACTGTGAAGCCAAAAACAGCACATCAGCTTAAATATCTATTATTCAGTTGCCAGAAATGGTGAGGGTGCTGATGTCCCTAGCCAGTGTCAACTTGCTGCTTCTGTGGTCTTCAGAGCCTTTGCATGGCGCAGGCATACCCAATCACTGAAATGTTTCTCAGAACATTTTTCTATTTTGTCTGATGGTAATCAAGTAGTTAGATGTCAAGGAGCAGCTCTCTTCTCTGTCTTACACTACTGGGTGTTACTCCATGCAAGAGCCCAGTACGTTTTTGGAAACAGCCTAATAGGAGAATGGTGTCAGAGCAGAGAATCAGTGACTTCATCAGATTATAACAATGCATGAGCAATGACAGCCTAGTGTCATTATCGTCAAGTTACTAATTCATCCTGTTGCCCTTTAAGGTGGGTAATGCTGCTCAGCTAACACCTGAAGGAAAAGTAGTCTGGAAGGATCCTGTAGCAATAAAGATGCCTGCTCTTCATTGTTACCTGTCCTTCTGTTGAATTCTTGTTTTAATGAAAATGAGTATGTTACAACATTAACTGATATTTGTTAGTATTACACATGCTAAGGCACATAAAACATTATACAAAAAGAGTAAGTCTTGAAAGCCCTGGGAACATAGGAACGGTTAGTTTTCATCAGACACTGGGCACCTTGATTTCAGTGTTCCCACTTTCATAATGGCAATAAGTTATTCAGGACTGCTTAAATTAATAACTATAAAGTCCTTATACTGCAGCAAGGTATTTTGCAATCTATTTGTTTTGTATTCTGCAGGAAATTGTTTTAAAGAAGTGTGCTAATTTGCTACACTTTCAAAACCAACTTTCCCTAGTTGCTTTATTTCAGTTGCATTTGTCTTGCACAAAGAGGAAAATTAATATCAATACACCAGAAATCTGAAGAAATGTCTGAAGTAGCTTTTCTGTATGTATTAGCATAATTATCAAGGATTTGATGTTGGCCATTTATAATGCATTATTTCCTGATAAACAGTAACCGTGTGGGTTGGGATTTTTTCTTAGTATTCTGACTCTAAGCCTAACTGTAGTATTATACTCAGTATATCAGGGTGAGCTCTAATAAAATAATATAGGAGTGAGTCAGATGACTCCTTAACACTCTGTCTCCTTGCCTGTAAAAATAGTGTCTGAATCATCTCTGATACTGAGAATATTAGAAGCAGATTAAGCAAAGAGGGACTGAGCATCGTGCCTCTTAGTGAGTCAGAATCCTCCTGTCAATCATTTTGCAACTACCATAATTTTTACTATACCCTTTCTATATTGAGTAACCACAGCTTTAGGCCATTTTCCATACCAGAGCATGCATTTTATTTTTCTGATAGCATTTGAATATTCTAAGACTGTTTTTCAGCCATCCTGTGCTTTCCACACTGTAACCGGGAGGTTTTTTGGCAGCTGTTGGTCAGATGATGCTATTTCAGTCACCTATACACAGGCCTATGGTTGCATTTTATATGTCTGACGATAGCTGGCCTATCCCATGAGTTTGGAAGGATGTGACACAGGTCCTGTGAGACTCCCATCCCCTTGAAACCTACAATGAGATATGGGGCCATACAGATGTCTCTTGGTTGACTTTGTGTACCTCTTCAAGTTGCCAAGACAATTTTTCTTCCTGAGGTGTTTTAAAGTACTGAGTTTAAAACTGAGGAAGAGAGGTGAGTAGTACAGTGAAATTATCTTGTCCCACTTCATTCTGGATTTCTTGCTGATCATGATGCTCACTCAACAAATATATATTTCTGTAAATTGTATTGCAGCCTTGTCCTTTATGATGGAACTTATTCCCCAGTTGTCAGTATTGGGATCTCCCATAGTTGACACTGTATTCTCCGTTACAGAATGAATGATACCCTGCTGTTGGTATTGTTTTATATTGGAAAACTGAGACATAGTGGGACGTACATGTAGACTGAGACAGCTAAAATGGTAGCATGTATGTTGAAACTTATGTTAGAGGCAATGGAGATTTAGAAATTTGGTCAACTTGCTATACGGACACAGAGAACTAAGGCAATACGTGTTTGATTCTGTTTTTCCTTGTGTGGGATCTCACAGCTTTCCATTCTCAATGAAGACAGCATCCCTCCTCCTTTTTCCTAAGTGAACAGTTATTCTTTTCTAGTGTATACCTAATTTGTTATGCTAACTGCACCTTATTTACAGTGAATTGACACTGCCGTTAAGTGATAATAATAATTAGACAGCCTTTCAGCAGATCACATAAAGCTCAGTTACTCATGGAGATTAATGATCCTCCCAGAAGCACAGCCTGTACTTACCAGCTGAGTTAGAGAATGACTTTTAAATTGAAAGTTTGCTGTTGGGAGATATGAAATGTAAAATTCCTGAAGATGTAGGTGATCTGAGGTTGTGATACATTCTTCTACTTGATAATTTCTGTGTATTACTGCATTAAGTAGCATCACAGACATTCCTTCAATTAGGATTTAAGATATTTACATGGTTTGACTCTACCGAGTTCAGTCATGAGACTAGATTCAAGCTAACAACAATGCTTTGAATCCAGTCCTCAAAGCTACCTGCATTTTTCTCCAAGTCTTCGTGTATCATAGAATGGCTTAGGTTGGAAGGGACCTTAAAGACTGTTTAGTTCCATTCCCCTGCAGGGACACCTTCCGCTAGACCAGGTTGCTCAAAGCCCCATCCAACCTGGCCTTGAACACTTCCAGGGGTGGGGCATCCACAACTTCTCTGAGCAGCCTGTTCCAGTGTCTCACCACTCTCACAGTGAAGAATTTCTTGCTAATATCTAATCTAAACCTACTCTCAGTTTGAAGCCATTCCCTCTTGCTCTGTCACTACATGCCCTTGTAAAAAGGCTTCTCCATCTTTCTTGTAGGCTCCCTTTAGGAAGGCTGTGATTAGGTCATCCTGAAGCCTTTTCTTCTCAAGGCTCAATTCCAGTTTGATCTCTTAGGTCCTTCCTGTTTAGGGGACCCCAGAGCTGGATGCAGTACTCCAAGTGGGGTCTCACAAGAGAGAAGTAGGGGGGAACAATCACGTCCCTCGACCTGCTGCCTGTGGTTATTTTGATGCAGCCCAGGACACAATTGGCTTTCTGGACTGTGAGAGGGCATTGCCAGCTCATGTCCAGCCTCTCATCCACAAGCACCTCAGAGTCCCTCTCGATTGCCCCGACCCAGGTGCAGCACCTTACGCTTGGTCTTGTTAAACCTCGTGAGATTACCATGGGCCATGTGATTTTTTCTTCAGTAAGGATTTTTTGATGATCAAAGATTAAAAGTAGAATTGATCAGGGGGAAAAAAAAAAGTATGAAAAGATGGGAATTACTTTTGAAAGTGTTCAGTCATGGTTCAGCAAGAAAGAAGGAAGACATAATTTTGTAAAGATGAGTGGGATACAGTGAGATCACTGATGACAAGTGGAAGGTGGGAAAATAATGATAAGTATAAACTAAAAGTTATTAAATATAGAAAGTTGGTAGAGATAGCTAAAGAATTCACAGAAAAATATTTCAGGGTAAACATAAAATATTGTATGAGAAGAAATCCAGTAGTGGGTGTGGGAGATAAGACAGTTACATTTATAAAATTACTAGAATAAAAGCAGAAGGATTCAGTAGCTGTTTGCTTTGTGTGTAGAACCAATCTGTCTAACATATGTGCATTATACGGAAATGCCTGATTACTTTCTGGAATGTTAGTAACTAGAAATACTGATTAGAGATGGTTTAAAGTAGACATAGGTATCATCTAGTACATGAGAACTGTTAAATTCAAGGTAGTGTTCCTAACAAAGGGGCGGAAAGGATGAAATGTCATGCTTTGTGAAAAGGATAATATACTCTTTCCTCTCCTTTAAAAAGATAAATCCATGTTGGATCGACAAAAACTAGATTTCTAAAATATTTATCAATTTCACACACTGCAAGATGTATCTAAGTAGTCTTCTGTTTATGTTACTGAGCCTTTGAAGTAAAGGAAACTAGAATCTCAAGCTCAGCAATGTTTAGTCCATCTCAGAAAGGGCCCAGGTGTGGTATGTCCTCAGAAATTGGCAAGCAAACGCTGTGTTACACCACTGGCAAGAGATTGAGGCTAAGACTCTTTCCCCCTTAATTGTTTTGCCTGGATTCCTCACACTGAAATTGAGTATTTCATCTGTTGTGTCATAATATGAGAGATGCAACTGTAGGACATTTTACATTCTCCCTTAAGCAATACATTTTAAAAAGCATCATTTTCTCATAATGTGTGGAAGTTTAGGGTGCTCTTTACAGAAAAAAAATCCAAAAAACATTCAAAGACTCAAGTATCCTTGTTAGTAGTTTCTAGATAAAGAAGAGGATCAATATAATATAAAGGAAGATGTGTGCATGTGTCGTGTACAGACATCTTACTCTGGGATTTTTAGATGCAACCTGCTGCATTGGTCTTCTTTACAGGGTCAGGTATGATTGTGGTTGGGCTAGAGCAGAGTAAAGACAGTTGTCATAACTTGAATGTGATTCAATCTCTTGCTCAAGAGTTCATTATTGAGTTCATCCTTGGACTCCGATGTTTGCTTATGTCTTTAATGTTAACACTCTTGAAATGTCATGTGCACTCAATTGCAAACCAGCAAAATGACTCCTGAAATGCAGCTTAGCATTAATACTGTTTTGTGTGAGTATAAGATGTTAGTAATAAGTGGTTATATGTATTCCTGAGAGATGTCATTGTTCTGCATTTTTGCCCCTGGTGTTGTCATTTTTTTAAAAAATAATGCTGACAGTGCAAATGTAAGAAAATAATTTTGCATACAGAAAACTATTTATATGCAGAAAAGCTTGATAGTATTTTAGAAATGTTAAACTTCTTTCAGGACTGTTCTTTGTGGCTAACTCTCTTGGTTTTCTCTGAGCCTGCTGCTGGAGCCCTTGCTATCAGATTTATTTTTTAAAATTGTGTTTTGTTATTGCAATAGAATGTTTATGTTAAAAGTTGTCAAAATACAAACATTAGGATGAATTCAGAGGTGAATATAGAGATATAATACTACTAAGGCCACTTAAAGATTTCTTTTTCTCTTTACTTCCCTAAGCAGAAGTTTGTAATATCAAGGTTGTCTTAATGTTACTAAAATAACCAAATAATGAATTTTTTTAGTTTGCCGCATCTTTACCTGACACTTCTGAATTACAACCACGAATCTGAAGAGAAAATAATTTAGGATGAATCAATTAGAAAGTTAAAGGGCAGCAGGTAAGATGTAGGGAAGAGTCTAAACGGGAGGATAGCATCATTAGTGTAGTTCATGCCTCTGTGCCTTTTGTGAGTTATTGTTAGAGTTTCTGCAATTAGAAAGAACTAAGTTTAGAGTGATTGCACAGACCTATATGTGGCACCTCTGGTTTTCAACTTTTACCTAAAATTTGTGGTGTTTAGAAGCACTGTATTTACAAGAGTGTTGCTTCCCCTCAGTGGATGCCATCCCTGCTTTCCTGTGAAAATATATGTTGGGTAGAACTGTGTACTAGTCCCTGCACTTTTGGTGTACTAAGTAACATGATGGATGAAAGATGCCCTAACAGCTGTGGGGCATGTAGTAATGCTGGATAAGTGTAGTACTCATAGACAAAATTAATCTGCTCTTTGTGATGCATCCAATGGAAATACTGTAATATAAATGAGCAGTTCAGAGTTTTCCTTGGAGAGCCTGTTGACGTAATTGTGAATAGTGTTACACTTGAATAGCTGATAGCATGTAAGTAGAAAAGGCAAAGAGCGGTGAGGGAAAGTGGGACAGAAACTCTTGTGTTCCCTGAGGTGTAAAAGAAAAGGAATTTGGAGAGTCAGATGAGGAACCTTTCAAAACACCTTCTTAATTTTCTCAAACACTGTTACAGGAAGGGAGTTTCCATCCATCCTACGGGCTTGTTTGGGTAAGCATGGGCTATTTATTAGGAATTAGGAGGATTTAGGTGCTTGGAATTTGTTTTGTTACACATTGTTTTGATTATATGAAACCATTTGGACTTGATTAAATTAATTTATCTGGAGCTGTTCAAGGTTGTTTGAGTATCGAAAACAAATTAGATTATGTAATTACATGGACAAAGTGTATCAGTGGTTTCTTAGCTGTTTTGTTGATGATTTCATGCCCTGTTCTTGTGTTTCCAACCTGTAGCTGTGGCAGCTTTATTGGGATTCATCTTGCAAATGTTCTTTTTCTGTGCCTTGAGAAGTCTCTCAGAGACTCCCTGTGGGGGCTTCTTGATGCACCTTCTCTGCTTGGCTCATTTCAAACAGCAATACCCACCAAGCTGTGCCAGACTGAAAAGAGCTAAGGCTTTTGGGTGCCAGAGAAATCAAAGCTTGCCAATTAAATTCCCAATCATGGAAAGAATACTTAAAATGTTTGTGTTTTTATAAAGCTGTCTCCACATTTCTAAAGGATGTATGTTCATTTATGGTAAAAAATAATTAAGTTTGTTCAGTCATATGTTGGCTGTTCCTTAAGAGACCATTGAGAGACTTAGCTTACAGCAGATCCAAATGAGGAATTTGTTGCCTTTCTTAGGTCCATTAATACTTTCTTTGCTTTATCTGTAAGATACCCACACACTGAACTGAAATTTCTTCTCATCTTATGTGACCTATCTTCACATTTTTGTCAGTCTCTAAGAAGCTAGAGGGTTTTGTACCATAATGGGTATTTTTATTTCCTTTTTTTTTTCCTTTTCAGAGGAAATGGCAACAACCAAGTGAGAACCAGTGCCCTTTGTCTGAATGCTGGTTTTGAACATATGAGCAAACCAGACATCTTCTAATGGTCTCTCTCAGCACATGGGTCTGCTTTTTGTCAGGAATGTCCCCTATGCCTCTGGCAGTATTCTGCTGTTCTGTTTAAGTCCTTTAAGGTCAATGACAAGACAAAACAAAGCAAAATCTCACATCAGAGGTTTAGCTGTTCAAACATACCCTGGCTTTGTATTTTGTTCCTATCTTAAATGGTCTTTTCCCCAGGGCTCCTTGGTCTTTACTAAACTGAGGTTCCCAGACCCTTGTCAAGGAAAAGTAGAGTTTCCTTCCTTTGCTTTTTCAGAGGCTTATCCTCCTCCAACTCACTTTTCTCAAATGGTCTCTGTGTAATTCCAGCTCTAGTGAAGTTGTGTGCCTGTGATTTCCAGCACCAGTTATGTAGCCCCTTCTCCTGGCCATAAACTACCTGAGGAAGTAACACAGGAAGTGTGTGTGCTGCTTACATCTATTTAAAATTAGCAGAAATTTTATTTCAGTGTGGGTGGTGTTTGTTTGTTTGGGGGGGGGGGGTCTGTTTTGGTTAACTTTTTTTTTTTTTAAGTATATTCTCAGGATAGATTTCATGTATTCTCATTGAAAGTTCATTCCTCGTACAGGCCAGACCTTCAAGAGATGTAAATCAGTATCAGTTGACTGAGTGATTTGTACCATGTGTTAATGTGGGCAGCTTGGAACTTTTATTTCCTGTTATGTGTAAATATTGAGGCATCGAAAATTCTTTAATATTTACCCCATACTAAACCTTTTAGAGTTATTCGTTTCCACTTATTTGCACAAGTTATTTGTGTGAATATCCACACAACTGTTTGCCAGTTATGAAAAGGGAATGGACACACTCTTTTCTATTGGCGTCTTCCTTCTCAGTATTTTTAGCACAAACTTTTTGCTTTAAACAAAGCTTTTGACATGTCCATTCATTCAATACCCAGTGGACTACTGCAGGAGAGGAGTGCCTGAAGAGTGCCCTGTAATGCAGAGATACCTACACAACTTGGCCTTCTAGATACCACCTACTTTATAGGAAGAGGAGGTCAGAAGAAACTAATTTATTTTTGGTGGAAATACTGGGTATACTTTTATTATTTAAAATATATATTTTGCATGTTACCTTGTTGCCTTGAGGCTGGAGAGGGCGAGAAGAAAATCTATGGGTTAGACTTCTTGCACTCAATGAATTCCACAGGGAGACTATTTCTGTTTGCCTCTGTTTCAGTGCACTTCATTCAAACACCAAACTACTCCCCCCTTAATGCTATTTTGCACTGTTTCATTATGTGATGTTACTTTTGCAGAAAAAACACCTTAGTGTTCAACCTTGCTCAGGCACATCTTTAAAAGTACTGAAATTCTTTTTATGTCATCTCCACTACAGCACGTCCGCTTGTTTGTGGCTGCTCAGGAAGAAATGGTACCAGAGAGAGAGCGAGAGAGAGAGAGCTGTCATGCTTTGGTTACTTCGGGGGTTGACCTCCCTTCATTTTACCCTGAAGTAACAGCAGTTCTGTAAGGACATCTTTTATACACTTAGATAAAGTCCCAACATGGATTGGGACCCAAAAAATTGAGGCTTGCGCTGGCGTGGATAGCCTTCCAGCATCAACAAGGCCTGCTAGCACAGTCCTACAGCTTGAAGTACTTTCAGTCAGTTTATGTGAATTTAAAATACGAGATAAGAGAAGAAAAATATTAAATATACATTTGCAGAGCACATTGGAAAAACAGTTCTGACTGTTTACATTTGTTCCTGGCCTTATCTGGCAATCAGGCACCATCTGCGACGGGCCAGGTTGATTGTGCTGTTTCTTGAGCACACTTCCTGGGCCAAGGGAATTACGCAGCTAGGTTGGAACTCCTTGGGCTGCTGAGTGTCTTACTTTGTCTTCTTGTGACACACAACACACAGGTTCCTTTTCCAATACTGACCTTCTATGGTATTCACACTAGTAATAGTCTATGGTTGTCCAGAGGTAACAGCACTTGGAATAATGAGCACTAGGTTCTTAATTACCTTGCATTATCTACAGTTTCTCATTTTTGTGATAATTCACTATAGACCGAGCAATACCAGTCCAGTGAAATGCCATGATTACTGTAAATATTTTAATTAATTTTTTCTCAGAAGTCAGACTTTATCTTAAATCTGACAAATGGATACTCTATATTATTTCTCAAGTAATATTTGATTTCTGAAAAAATGACCTTACTTCGTCTTGAACAAAAACTTATGGTATTTTTCCTGTTGTTTTCACATCATTTAGTTTTTGAAAATGCTGACAGCTCAGCTAGATTGTGATACATTATAAAGTCCTACATCATATTTTTAGAAAGTACTGAACTATGCCTATTACTGTTTGTATCTCTGAGTTAAGAAATAGTTTTCATTTGATGTTGACATTTTTTATGTTTCATCTCATAATTTATATTGGTGTAGATGTGCAAGTGCTAGCTGGCGCAGAAGTAATTACCCTTGTCTTTATATTGGAGTCTTTATATTTTAGTACTTTGGAATTTTTTTCTGAAATCATTTGAGTAGAATCTCTTGATATTTTTATGATCTTCATGGTTGGTTGCAAATTAGCTTCTTTTATCTGAGAGAGAAATGTTAAACAAAAATTCAGATACTCAGTGAGAAATAGTTTTCTAGAGAACGACCAAGGCTTAAAGTGAAAGTGGAAAATTTGTCCCCAGTACTGTCTACGCTCTGATGAGTTTTTTCCCAGCCTTCCAGGGAAATGTAAGTGGTCCAGGATTTTCAGAAATGGGAGGCTGACAAAGTAAGAGTACCTGTACTGAAGGGTGAATAAGAGGTGTAACCAGGCACCATATTAATTTAGTGTCTTGCTTAATAGCATAATGAAATAAAATAACTGGGATAGCTAAGGGAAGAATGTGCTTTGACATGCAAAGAAGATGAGAACAAGGCAGAGTTCAGAAGGAGGGTTTGTAATGGAAGGAAGGTGAAAACCAGATAGAAGTCTCAAGGAGGGGAAGGGAAATGGTTCTACCACAAGGCAACTAAAAGATGGATAGTCATTCCTCAAATGTCAGAAGAACAAAGGCCTCCAACCCTATTCCTTTCCTCCTCAACTTTTCTGTGGTATGTGGTCAGATAATACTAAAGTTAAACTCATTAACAAAATTTTTCTTTCTGTTTTTGTTTCAGTGATTTGCCATCTTCCATGCATGAATGGAGGCCAGTGTAGTTCTAGAGATAAATGCCAGTGCCCTCCTAACTACACTGGTAAACTTTGTCAGATCCCTGTACAGACTGCCACTTCTCCAAAACACTACCATCACCCGCAACAGGTGAACAAGGCTGTAGGATCACAAGTTATCCATTCTACTCATACTTTACCACTGACGATGTCTGGACAACAAGGTGTAAAAGGTAACTTCTTCTTTGTTAAATATTTTTTCCTTTAACTAGCTTTGGGTATTCAGCCAGTAACAATAGTGATACACCTACCTGTACTGGAGATTGACACCACAACTTAAATCGTGAGCTTACCAGAATGGCTGGAACATATTTTGCTCGATGACTGAAGCACTAAGAAATAATAGTGGTATTGAAAAGAGTTTTTAAGTAAATTTACTTTGCCTTATGGTGCAATTTAATACAGATTGCAGAGTCAAGGGGATTTCTTCCAGAAGTGTAGACCTGTTCAAAAAGATAATGGTTGTGGCTGAACAGAGTCCATAAATTGCAGTATACCTAGATAGAGAGTTGCAGGTCATTCCATGATTACTAATGGAGAGAAGAGACAATGCTTTTCAACATAACAGAAATTTAAATCTAATGTAAAACTAAAAATACAATCCATGTTAATCTTATATAATTTGGCACAGTCCTATAAGTTAATTTTGTGATGAATTTTTTAGTGTAGGTAGGCCGTGATATGATTCAGTTAAATAGAACATTCTTTCCAGGTCAAAGAAAAATATAATTTAAAAAAGGGTAAGATTTTCATACTGCTAATGCTGTGAAGGCAGCAGAAGATAAGAAACAAGGAAATCGATCATGTTAATCAAATATTGCCCAAAGAAAGTTCATTCAGCTTCAGATTCTGTTTTCCTTAGTACTTTTTTGGTGAGGTGACACATTCTAATGACTTTGAAGAGAAGTGTTGAATTTGTCTCTAGTACGTCCTATGACAGTAGGTAGCATTTTATCTGGGTGGGATCCTGTCTATATGGAGAGACCCCTGCAACTCAGATTCACAACATATGAAATAATGTGACGTTTGTTTGTTTGTTTGAGTAGTCAGCTTGATTTTTTTCTGTTTGGTTTTTTTTTTTTGTCAAGGGTAATTTTACAATTAGCTCTCCAAGGTTGGTACCTCTGAATAAAAGCAAAATAAATAGGTAAAGATGTGAGGAGGCTCAGTTGCTGGCAACTAGTTCCGGAATAACTTTGCTAAAACAAGCCAAATTATTTATATGTTTGTGATAAATATAATCTAATGTAGTAATTCTGTTTTCAGAAAGTGACATAGCTGTGAAGGAAGTGTTGACAGTAACCTGGAAACGCAATATTTTACAAGTACTTTTGAGTATCTGCTGGGTCAGAAGAAGAGACTATAATTACCTAAACATTTAGCAGAGCAGCAATATATTTCTGTTCCTGTGTAATTACAGATGAAATAATTTTAGACAATATGGTGGACCATAAAAACCAAATTTTTAAGATGCAGTTGTTTTTCAGATCTAGAGTTCCTCTCTTAAAATGCACAATAGGTTTCTCATTGCTAAAGAGTCTGATCTCTTGAATCAGACCTTTAAGTCCTCATAGGAACCATTAGCAGTCACAATGCCTTTTCTTCTCTTTCTATGCACAAATGAGAATGTTGGATTGTTGAGAGAGGAATATTTCATTTCTTTAAAGGAAATAATAAAACAATCCTGAAATGGCTGGCAGAAATAAAAATCAACGCATCTAGGCAGTGATCCAAGACCTGGAGAGGATTGTGATAGTAATACTGTATGGGAGGACCCAGCCTAAATTTTCAGCATCTGAACATCTCTGGTTGGATTGATAGATTAAAGTAGAGCAGTTAGTGATTTCTTTTGAGGACTAAGATATTTTTTAGATTTAGCAGCTAGAGAAACTAGTTGAAGGGATTCCTCTTCATACATAAAAATGTATGACGTGGGAGATTGACCCAGACACAGGAAACACTAACTTTGTTATGCAGGTTACAAACTATAAAGCTTTTTACACACCTCTTCTCCCTGCCCACTCCAGTAATAATTTGAATTACATCTTTAAAGGGATTTTGTGCTCCAGTGAAAAGAGGCCTGAGAGTCATAAGCACTTCTGTGAAGGTTACATTGACTGGAGGGTCTCAGTCTACAAACCCAGACTTAAAACTACAACCATATTTAAAAATGGAAGTATCTGAAAATAATTTCCTCCGTCTTTATCTGCCAAACCCTGAATTCAAAGTTCAACAAAGGGAGTGGTGATTTTAGATGGTTCAGATGCTGGCAACTCTTGCAGGGGCAATCTCAGGACTTGGCAGGTACATAAAGGTGAAGGGTTGAAATCTGAAGCTTTTTCTGTGTTCCAGAGAAAGATGATGGATCTGAAAAAGAAAATAAAACTTACTATATATCCAAAAATAACTCAGTAGAGTTTGAATTCTGGAACTTTGAATGGGATTCTTATTACACAGTATGACCACAAATATTAATGTCAGACCAGCCAATTTGGACATCCATGTTTATGTAGCAGTCTTTACAATCTTATAATGTTGTTCTTTCCTGTGTGAAGAGTTTTCATTTTCTTGCTTTGTTAGTGAGGCTCTATGCATTCTTTCAGCCTTCCCTCTAACCCCCAAATTTGGTCTTCGTTTATATTTCAGTTGCTTTAAGGCACTCTGTAAAAATTCTGATGTACAAAAAAGAAATGTCTTAGAGGTGCCTAAGATATATTTTTCACATATTTTATTACCAATTTTTTTATATGTTTTTCCTTCAATTATTTTAGTGAAGTTCCCTCCTAACATAGTGAATATCCATGTGAAACATCCCCCAGAAGCCTCAGTTCAGATCCATCAAGTTTCAAGAATTGACAGCACATCAACAGGACAAAAAGCGAAAGTACCTCAGCCAGTACATCCACAGGTCTCTTACCAAGGTCTTCCATATCAGAAGACCCAGAAAGGACATACAACTTACACAAATCAACAACCCATTCCTCATATGTTTCCTGTTTCAGTTAAAACTCAGCTTGGGCGCTGCTTTCAGGAGACTGTTGGGACGCAGGTAAGAAATGTTTGCTAAGGCTTTTAAGACAGGTAGCTTTAAAGCAATATTATAAAAGAATGAAAAAAAATTCACCAATTGCTGGGAAAGGACGCATTTGACATTGTTTTCTGAAAGAAAATTATTGTGAGAATGTAAAATTCTTACAAAATTTTTCTGAACCTCTTTCTCCTTCAGGCTACTGTCTTTATTTTCAACAGTCTTGGATTCCTGACGTTTTGATGTCAGTTCTTCTAGCCACAACTTCTCCATTTATAAGCTATTTCTCCAAATTAAAAAAAAACCCATGACTTAAATCCAATCTCTAACTTCCCTGATTGAACAGCTAAGGTTGTTCATTTCCACAGTTTTTCCTGTCCTTTGGTTTAATGAGTCTTTTTGCATATGTATCTCAACAGCCAGTATTTTTTAAGCAGTTACCATTTTAATGGAAATTCCTATTCAGCATCTCTATGTGTTTTACAGTATTGTAGGGTAATGTTTTGAATCTGTTGAAATATGACCATTGAATGGGGTAGAAAAACCTTAGTTCAGTTAGAAATAATTTTTTACATCAGGTTTTGCATATGACTATCCAAAATTGTGTATCTTCTTTCAGCTCCTGAAAGCATTTTCACAAGATACACAGTTTTATTTTTGCATATATATTTAAATATACACTGAGATGATAAGGATACATGAAGAGACTGTTAAAAAGTTAGTAAAATCCTGTTATTTATTGCTTATCACCATGCTGAAATTTAACTTTTCAGATCCAGTGTTTTTAAGCTGAATGAGTGCCTCAGACTGAAATTTTGTGAGAGGTTTCAGAAAAATCACTTGTTTTGGGAGGCAATGTTAGAGAATGAATATGTTGTTTTTCTCAGGCTAAAAAATTACAACTTTATAATTGAAGATTTGAATTTTAAATTTATCACAAATGCCACTCTGCTTTCAGTCCTTCCAGTAATATGTACCCAAAGTTAGCCAATTTTCAAACATCTGAAATTATATCTATTTTCAGTATATTCCACAAACATTTGTAAGATGTTGGCAGCAAAATTATCCAAAGATTTCACCATGGTCTGCCTTCCCCTCAGAGGGATGGCACCCATCTTCCCTGAAATGCTGGACTACAGCAAAGTGCCCTTTACAAGTGTATCTTCTAGCTGTTTCTTTGAGCTGTCACTGAAATTTTTTAAAGGCTCTTAAGCAGCGTGCAACACCCTGGCCCCCAATTTAAAAAAAAAAAAAAAGGAAAGAAGAAACCTCACTCCCTGACTCACAAATGGGCAAGAAAGAGACTTTGGAAAGGAGTGGTAATGGGGAACAGAGAGGAGTAGAAGCAGGATGCTGTCAGACCCAGGTAATGGCAATGTAGTGTAGTCGTTAGATGGTAAGTAGTGATAGCAGTTACCTTCTGGAATCATAGAATGTTAAGGGGTTGGAAGGGACCTTAAAGATCATCTAGTCCCAACACCCCCCACTAGACCATGCTAGACCATCTCATGAGGGCAATGACAAATAATTCACTCTGAAAAATGCTGTGGAAGAAGCAAATTTAAATGTCATAATGCACCGAAAATGTTTCTAAAACACCAGAGTTAAGTTTGTGTATGGAATGTTATAGGCTAGTATTCACTGATTCTTGAACGCCTGATTTGGGATCTGCAATTAATTTACGCTGATGAGCTCTTTGTGCTTGTCTGTTTAAGGAATAGTAAAACCTTCAATTTTTTCTTTGACAGCTGTTGAAGCACATGTTCAAAAGAAAGTTCATGGATTTCACATGACAAAATGAAGCAGGGCCTGTGTCAAACAACTATTTATCTCTGTTTCCTAAGAATGAGCAATCTAACATGGCATTATGATGCACAATCATAAAAATCTGGAAATAATTATGATAATTAATACTTGTTTAGTATCTATTTGTAGTTCTATTTGTACTCATATATAGAGGAATCCAAAATTCCTTCCTTGGTCTTACACTTGGCAATAGGTGCTCTGTCTTTTATCTCCTACCTCTCATGCTTGATCATTTCCTGTGTGTTGTTTCTGAGGTATGCATAAGCGAGGCATTTTGAATGACATACCAAAACTTTGTGTCCTATGCCTGCCCCTCACATTACAATGGTTTTAAAACTAAAATTTACTCATCACTCTCTGGAAGACAGTAGCTCGCTCCTTTTAAAGGAGGAGAAAAGGGAAAATATGCTTCCATTGCCCTCACGTCTGACTTGCAATCCTACTAAATGCTTAGTCACCAATTTTGATAATTTTTTTTTTCAGTATTCCCCTGGAAAAATGTGTCTTTGCAGTGCTCTCAAGAAAGGGTAGTGCCTCCTACTTTAGAATAGTGCATGTTCTCATTTTTTACAGATTTCATCGATCCTTTCAATGTCAGTCTTGAAGAAGAGCATAGTAAGGATTTCAGATATGTCTTTTGTTATGTAATTTAATGGATCAATTTAGAATTGGAGTTCTAGGATGGCATTTTGTAGAGCATTCATTTAAGACCTTGCCATACATATAGGTCTAAGTGACTTGTCGACTATTCAAATTTGAATCTGAAATGTTGTTTTTCCTGCACTCAGGCAGTGCATATTATTTATTTGTATGTTAAATATACCTTGAACTGGGAAAAACACTTAATTTTTTTTACTTTTAAATAGATCTATTCTAAAAGAATTAGTTTTTTTGTTTCCTTCATATTTGCTTTGCTATATTTGAGGGTTCTCTTTATCTGTTCAGATGAAATACTAAATTGAGGTTTCCCTGTTAGGAACAATGTGTTGCAAGTCCTTTCTGGAGTCGATGCTGGATAATTTTGATATCCATACTTTGTTCAACAATCATCAGTTTTTATACATTTTTTTGCAGGGTGGATTGTGTACTTGGCTTCAGAAATGTTTTATTAAATATCCTGGGATCAGAGATGAATTTACTGTGTATAGAGCAGATTGATGGAAGGATATGTGTGTGGCCTCTTGTAAGCAAATCAACCAAGTTAGTAGGGACTCTGGTCCAGGCTAAAAGCACAAGATTAAAAAAGTATCAGAATCTCTTTCGTGGTTTTGTGTCAATGTGTAACTTCTGTCATTCTACGTTTCTCTCCATCTCTCGTTCTCTCCTTCTTCCTCAAATTTCAGCTGCTCTTCAATTACAGGTCCTTTGATTATAGTGCTCTGAGGTTTTTCTCACAACCTTCTGTGGAATATTTTTCATCTCCCAGCACATTCTTTCTCACCCCACCTTAGTTAAATTCCCTTAATGTATCTCATTCAAAAACAGTAGGATAGTTGCTATACTCAAATTCCAACACAGTGTGTTTTCTGCAGTGAATTTCCAACTAAATGCATACTGTTGAAGTGAGCAACTGGAGCCACGTTGAAATGAAGCTCAGAGGACATTATGGTACAGATAGTTAAAGAATCTGGTCATGTTATCAGGCCTCCGATGACTTTTAATTACTGACATAGAAATTCTTCTAGACCTTCTATTTGCTTAGCTGTCTGTAGTATCATAAGTGACTGTAACCAAAGGCAGCAATGGTGAGAAGAGGCTAGTAAAAGATGTGTGAAAAGATGTCAGTCTACAAGCTTAGAGGACAGAGAGGGGCTAGAGGAATGAAATTTCCTAGTTTGATTAGAATAGATAAATAAAGACACGTGTTTTCATAAATACATATACATGTGTATGTATGTGTTGCTTAACTGTGACTGTTTTCTGAAGTGTTCTCAGCACTGGTAAATAAAGTGGAAAGAGAACTATAAAAGTAGTATTAATATTTGAATTTTTAAAAAATAATGTAAGAAAAAATAATGTTTTGGATGGTTCTCTTTTGTACTTAAGTCAGTTCACTTTTCTTGGCTGCCTCTCTTTTCTCTAGTGAAGTGCTTAGCAATTATTTCTCCTCTAGAATATGTTAATGGTGATTGCTCCAGGGTAGCTTACCATGTCACATGATATCTTACTATGATATCTCACATACAAAAGTATGGCTTTCCTAGTACCAGAAATATTTTTGCAAGGTATATCATAAACTAACAGTTAAGCTGCAGGGCAGAAACTTTCTGTTGTCATAAAGATATAGGAAACAAACCTTTACCTAAACTTGCACCTTGTTATATAGAAAATAATGCAGAGAACATAGAGACTTGAAGTTGGGAAATGAACACAGTGGAAGCAGTAGGACTGAAATCCCACTTAAGGTGGAAAACAATAAATTTCTGGAGAGCACTATATGTTATGGTGCCTTCAAAAGCTGGAGACTGGACTTGGAGACTTGTCCTGAAAGATGTTTTACAGCCATGTTGTCCTTTATTTCTGAAATCCAAGGCGTTGGTCATCTTAGACCACTGATTCTCTAGGTCGCATTTAAAAAGCAAGTAAATAAGGGAGATTATGTTTATCTTCTTTTTTTCTGCAGATTCTTATTTTAATTCTAACAAAAATGCCTTACGACACAGAATATCTTATTTCCTAAAAAACTTATACAGTGTCAGTGGTGCATCTAGTAAAGATTGTATTGATATTCTTGAGTCCTGTTGATTTTGCATATGGTGACTTTGCATTTAAATCAAGAAAAGAATGCAGATGCCTGCTATCTCTTAAACTTCATATAGAGATGGTTAAGCACTGCTTTTCTCACCCCTTAAGACCACTTTGAAGTGTTAACTAAGTATATTCATGTGTTTTCCTATGGTTAGGAATCAAATCACAATATGACACCTATAGCAGACAATAGAAGCACATCTTGATAGATTAATTGTCTTAATTAAGCTAAATAACATTAATGGTGAACATTAGGAAAGACTTTACTGAAAATTACAAAGGCTGTCCATTTTTCAGTGCACATATGTGTTCAAATGTGTTTCAAATGCTGCTTAGCATGCCTGATCAACAGATGTTAGTTAATCAGCATCTCAAGTGGGATAAATTTCTATGGAAATGGTTTATTTAATACTGTGTTTCAGTAATGTCTTTTACAGGAAACATTTGGTTTTGTTTGAGCAACACACTTCTGTCTACTGTCAGACTTGGTAGAATACAAAATAAGCCAAGTGACTGGTGGCAGCTGGAAAAGGTCAGAAATTACCAACTTGTATGATGGTAAAGATTCTGACTGCAAATCATTAAGCGTTTACGTAACCTTATTCAGCCAAGGGCATATGCTGATCGGGTACTTAAATTTGAGAATATACATAAAGTGTTTAGGAACTGGACTTAGATAATTGATGAGTTTTTCAAATGGGAAATATTAAACAAAGGCAGCAAAGTTTTTGAGTTAGAAATCAAAAATGTGTTGATAGCTCTTAATGCCTAACCTAACATATTGATACTGCTGTATGCAACATGATCATAGTGTATTTACTGCAGAGGTGATTACGGTAGTAATATGCCATTTGAAATTATTCATTCAACTGTATAAGTATTCCTCTTGAACTTGAGATTTAACAAAACATTTCCGATGGAGGTAAATTTCAGGTATTTTCATTTTGTGACAGCTGTACGAAATGAACTTTCCTATTTATATTCTTTAGGCAGGAAAAATTATACGGTTTTGTACTTCATACTGGTACTTGTTCTCTTAGAGCACTTTTAAAACCTTTTTTCTTTAGAATAGTCTCAAAAATACCATCTCATAAAATAAAATAACTGTCTGGAATTCCTTGAAGCTCATGGTTTGGCTTCTGAAGTTCTTAAACAAATAGACTGTCAGAAATTGATGTGGATTCATTTCCAGGATTAATGCTTCCTTTGCAATAGTTTCTTTGCAAGATCAATACTCTGAAATATCAGAAGATTAAAGATGTATCAGATACCAAAAACTCCAAACACTGTTTTAATTACTCAAATAGAAGGAAGCTGGATAATTTTTAGTTGCCTATGAAGAATGTTCTGTTTAAGCCAAAACAAATTCTTTACCAGTTCTTCTAGAAAGTCTGGAAATATTTAAGTTTCTCTCCTCTGCTTATGAGACAATGCCTGTTAGTGAGCCAGTGGTACATGGGATAATACTCTTCATTTGTAACAACCTGTCATTCAGATGGTCAGTAAGCTAATTAAGTTTGTTCGTTAATGGTTTCAGTAATGCAGTTTACTAAGTTTGAGGTTTCTTACTCTGTTTGTCGTGCCTATAGGGAAAAAAAAAAAAAGAAGCAAGAATCCGAGGTCTGTGCCTGTTGAATAGTTTACAGAAAGTTAAACAGTGTATCCATTCACTTCTCCTATTGTGGTATGTGAAATACAGTCTTTTGAGCTGAATCCCGGAGTCATTAGCTATTAACTCAGGCAAAGCACCTATCAATTTCAATCATAGTTAATCGTATGACACCCCTTTATTTATGCCTGTATAGTGGTTTTAACTAACAGCTTGTGACAGGGATTTGTGGATGGGTCACGCAGGTATCTGAGTCCCAGGAAATGTTGTGGTCCCCTGGCCAAAATCCTCTGTGGTTGCCCTGAGACTAATTGCCAGACTGGGCTCCCTACTGCACTTTACAGAATAAATTTCCTCTACTGCCTTAGCAGAGGGATTTCGAGGATATAATCCTTCCTTTTCCCTTGGCATTGGAAAACACATGAAACCCTGGTGGCAGTACACAACTGTTAGCGCTCCAAGACTGTGGAGATGGGGCAGAGGCTGTAATCTGGACAGAGTAATAAAGAGGTGATGTGGCTTGGGGTGGCCTTCGTGCACCAGCACAGGGTCAGCCAGAATTTCAGTCTTCCAGTGGGAATATTCAGTACTTCCTTCAGTTATATAAAATATTGGCACAGAAGCCCAGGCACGCATGGGGAAAAATATGTGGATTCGAAACAATACTTTCAGTGTCTGTGAGCTCTTTACCCAGGAAGAACTTTGTTTTATAGCAGTACCATGTGTGCATCATACTGCTGCTACTGCTGAGCCTCTTTCAGCACAGTCGGACTCTTTTATATGAAACCTTCATGACTTCTTTGCCTTCTGATCGAGTAAGCTTGTGACAGAGATACCATTCATGAAAATCTGTTCTCTTTTCCAGGACCCCTCAGGAATACAGACTAGATTAGTTTAAAGTATATGTAAGATGACTGACAGAAAGTTGTAAACCTAAACTTAGGGAATGGCATTTTCTTCATGGACAGTCAAGCTGAATGCCTGTTTAGCTTTCCTGCTTATTTTAGGCTTTTGTGTGTGTGTGTTGGAGTTGTGTTGAATGGTCAGATAAACTAAAAAATAGTTGTGAATTCCCCAAAGTGATGTTTCCAGTCACTTGTGACTCAGAGACTGGAAAAGACTGGCTGAAAAACCAATGAGTTCTTCTTGGTAATAGAAAGTGGGTAAGACTTTTTAAGTGGATAGAAATTACTTATAAAAGTTTTTGAGACTTGTAGAAACAGAGCTTCAGTTCATAGATGCTTAAGCGTTCTGAAAGGGGGAGAGTACCTTAAGAAAATGCAGCGGGCTAGGAAACTGTGCAGTGACTTGAGTGTTGAGAGTATCTGAAGCACTATTAGATGTATCAGAAAAATCAGGGTTTACTAGGCGTAGAAGAACTCTTTGTTTCTGCTTGGATTAGGACTCTGCAGAGCAGTCATGTTTTCTGATACATAGCTCCAAAATTACACAGATCTTACAGCACTGGGAGTCCCATGTGGCAGTTGCTTTTTCTCACTGGCCAGTTTCTACAATGATCTGGATGTTAACCAAATTATCATTGATTCTTCAAGCTTTAATTCACCATAGAGGCAGTGGGAGCAGCAGCTTTAATCATTGCCAGTTTTTACTGACAGGACTACAAACTACAATTGCCAGATGACTCAGACTTTGGCATCCTTATTTTTGCTCATGGTTTTTATATGGAAATTTGAAAAAGTTATGACCACAGAGATCATGATTTTTGGTAGAGTGCAAATGCTGTAGCACCACACCTAAACTATAAGTAGGCTTCAGTTCATCTTCCTCCTCCTCCACTACTTTATTTTTCTCCCATCCTTCTTTAATTTTTATGTTTTTAATTTATTACTATTAAATGACACCTTTTCTATTCTGGGGGGGAGGGGGGGAAAGGGCCAGTTCATGATGCAATGTTGGCTCTCAGGTTAGTGGAATCTTGCCTTGACACATGTGAACTGCTGGAATGTGTCCTTGAGGCTTTTGACCTTGAAGAGAAGCACTGGGTTTTAGGTAATGTGCCTCACTTCCCAAAGGCTCCATTTCTGAGATCCTAAGGGGAGGTGCAGCACCAACCTTGATTCCTTCTACTTTTTTTCAGAAAGAGGAGAGTTGTAAAAGCAAGATACACTGGGGGAAGAAGAGTTGAGTGCAACATGCTTTAGCTGACTCTTGATAACAGCCACAGTGTATGACTTCAATAAGTGCCTTTGAAAAAGCAGTCTCAGTTCTAGGAAAAGGGCTGAACATCAGTAATTATAAAGTAAAACTGAATAGCTGTGGTTATAATGTAAAATGGTCCTTCTTGGAGCATGCTCACCTGGGACACAGGTTGAGAAAACCAGCATTGTTTAAGGATGTAATATGAATTCTCTAAGTTTTAGTGTAGCCACTTGGAGGATGCATTATGAGTATTCCCCCCACTGAAAGATTTTTAAACTTCTGGGAACTGCAGCACAATCTGTATATCATCTAGCTAGGGGCACTTGGAAGAGCTAGTTCCAGTTTTCAAAACAACCGAGCTGCTACAGCAGAGGGAGTTGTGCAGAATTCCCCATTTGTGCATCTTGATAGTCTTTGTGAAGTACCAGGCTGAGAGTTGCTTCTGGAAACAACTCAGCAGACTCTGACTGATCAGGAATGGTCAGTCTAGTGCAAGACAGCTGAAAGATGTGTTCATATAATGTAAGCCTGGGCCAGTATCTGGAAGGTGAGACTTGCTTAGATACTTTGCTACTTTAACACAGCCAAAAACCATCCAGGCAAGGACTGTTTCTCACCCCCTGCAACATCGGAAAATTTGTCACCAGACCCTCTGCAGACAGCAATTGAAAATAGACTCCTAAAGTTGCACAATAACTGAGCAGTCTTTCTGAATCTTTTTGACCACTCTTGTTTTTGCTGTTCATGTGTCACCCTAAAACGAGACTCAAAGCACAAGTGGTGGTACCCTGTATATGGGTGGTGTACAGAGGCACACCATAACTGTGCTAAGTTGCCGTAGTGCCAAAAACTTTGACATGTGTGGCTGTCATTAAGATGGAGGATGCTTCCAGCTTCTTGCACATCCCTTGACAGATGTCTAAGTTTCACGTGCAGTACGTGCTGAGCTGCTGCAGGCTGCACATTGCAGTTTGATGTTTAAATAGTGTACTGCGGCTGCTTTGTTGCAGAGATATTTCAGGAGGTGCCTGGGGGTAGTATCTGTGAGAAAGGGATAGAGAAGATGGCTGGGATGATGCCTTGCTAGCCCTCCCCATGTAGAGGGGACCCTCTGATGAGTCAGAACCCTGATGTGGGGTAGCTTGCTGTCCTGTTACTAGTCACACTATGAAGCTACAGAGAGTAACTCTGCTTCAGAAACATCATTGGCTCATGTGTGCCCATATGATCAAGAGCACATTAGAAAAATTTTAGAAAAGTTGGAGGAAGCTGTCAGTGCCTGTGCATTCAGCATAATCTGAACTGCAGAGTGACTAGGTTACTAGCTGAAGTGAAAGCAACTGCAAGGCCACAGCCTGTGGCATAGGATGAGCCAGCTATCTTGAGCCGAAAGCTAAGTGGCCGTGAGCATTTGGGTCAGAGGTTTATATGCTGTCAGAAAGCAGAGTTAGATTAGGGAAAGTCTATTCACTCTGTACTGAGGATTCACACTTTGGCACATTTGAATTGTTTGCTGCAGTGGTTATTTATAACAGCATTTGCTTTGAAAGTATTACTAAGGGCAGCTGTTGTGAACTTCTCCTGTGCATTGTGTGTTACATTTTATACCTGAGTGGCAAGTTTAGATGTTTTGGTTTTTTTAACATCTGCATCTGAAATACATTTAAGCTTTCTTTACCGTGAGAAATGGAAGAAAATTGCAAAAGTCAAGAACATAATTAGTACCTTGTAAGCTTCTGAAAATTAGTATTCTTTTTAATAAAAAGTAGAATAAGGAAATTATTGATGGGGGAATGACAATTGACCTCAGAAATTATTGCATGATTAATTTGAATATTTGCATGGGGAGGGAGAGAGTTCTTTGGAGTAACACAGACATCACTAATTTCTACTTTAGTCATCTTACATGTGTTATCTTCAGTGTCTGAGCAGCAGAATCTGTCGTTAAATTTGGCAGTTTTCAGTAACTGATCGTAAACATTAAACAGAAGTTGATGGGAAATTGAGGCTATTTAGTAGGAAATAACACAAAAACGATAGTCATACTTTTTGTCTTTCTCTAAGAGAGTAATTAGGTGTTTGAGACAATTTATATAGCTTCTGAAAAAGTGAACAGGGATGTTTTGATGAGGAAGAAGGTAGGGAATAGGTGCCAGTGGTAAGTTACTACCTTAGAAATATACTCACTCATTCTTGTGGCATATTGTTTCCTTCTGTTTCTTTCTCTTTCTTTTCAAGTTGACACAGGGGAAGATAATAATGTCCCCTAATTGAGTCATGCCTGTGTAGAGAGCCTTTGCAATGCATAGGCACCATTTAAGCTCAGCTAAGAGGTCCAGTGAATCTTCAGTGTCTCAGCGAGAGGTTGACACAAGATAACTGAAAAAACATTGTACTAGAAGTTAGCATTTTATAGTATCACTAACCAGAGTATTCTTTACCTGACTATTCCAGTGTGGCAAAGCACTTCCTGGCCTTTCCAAGCAAGAAGACTGCTGTGGAACCGTGGGTACTTCCTGGGGTTTTAACAAGTGCCAGAAATGTCCCAAGAAGCCATGTAAGTGCTATTTTGTTGTTATTCTCTGGATCAGCTTATGCCTTTTTTCCCCCTCAAGTACTATTTTCTTTTTTTTTTTTTTTTTTTTTTTTAAGAAAAAAAAACAACAAAAGGAACCTAGTAGAAAGAATGTGCTATGATTTGATTAGGAACAGGTTGTAGAAACTGGAATTCCCCTGCATGCCAGCAGGGTTACATTATGCAGGCACTCAGTGCAGCCAGCAAAGTTGACATTGTTGGGTTTTTTCTCCCCTTCTTCCTCCTTTCAGTCAGTGGTGGACTGTTGTGTTTTCTCAGTGCAGGAAGAATAATCACATTGAATCATCTTGCCTTTTCCAGCTGGACTTATTTTTTTTTTTTTTAAGTTTGCACAGAAATTTTAAATTATAGAGGCGCCAGTTACTGCTTGGAGAGAATGCAGTGACGTCTTGGGACTGCAGATGAACTTTCAAGTTAGGAGCCAGGATCTTCCAGGCTCTAAATTGTCAGTTACTTTTTTTCCTCTGCTTTTGAAATATCTTCCCCAACAATTAGACAATGACAAAGACTTCTTTCACCATTTTACTACGATTTGATATCATATTATAAGGAAAAAGAAATTTCAAATTTTTTGCATGATAGGTGAAGATAGCCTCTTGAACTTTCTGTGAATTATGTTATTGTTGCACAGGAATAACAATACTCCTGTGTCATGTCGTATTTTCATCATTAAATGAAAGATGTGTAAAGGTAATGTAATCTCGGTTTTGCAGATGGAGTGGACCTGCATTTAGTGGGCCAGAAATAGGGCAGGAGATTGCAATCATTCTTATCTAGGTCATCTAGGACCCTGTTATTTGTACAGATAGCAATGTTGGAAACATGTTCAGTGTTAGATCTTTTTGGAAGCATGTTTTTGTTGGCAAGTCTTAATGTAGATATAAATACAATTCCAGCAGAAAACCTACTTTTACTTCTATTTCTCTGACTCCTCCTTCCATAGGAGACTGACATAATTTATGCTGACTCAGTCTGATCTGCTAGTTTATGAAGCATTTAATTTTCATGCATTAGAGTATGTTTATTTTCTGATGTGCTTCGGGGAGAGAGCCTCCTAGTTAATAAGACTCAGGTACCTGAATTTTTATTCCTGTATTATGTAAATACAGTTTCTAACAGGGCCATGCATGCCAACTGTATGACGTTTAACAAAGAAAAGTGCCAGATTCTGCACCTGGGATGGGACAGCCCTGAATGTACAGACAGACTAGGGAATGAGATGCTGGAAAGCAATGCCATGGAAAGGGACCTGGGGATCCTGGTTGACGGCAAGTTGAATATGAGTCAGCAGTGCCCTGGCAGCCAGGAGGGCCAGCCATGTCCGAGGGGGCATCAGGCAAAGCATCACCAGCCAGTCGAGGGAGGGGATTGTCTCGCTCTGCTCTGCACTGGGGCAACCTCACCTTGAATATTGTGTGCAGTTTTGGGCACCACAATACAAGAAGGATATAAAATATTAGAGAGCATCCAAAGAAGGGCTATGAAGACATTGAAGGGCCTTGAGGGAACACCGTAAGAGGAGCAGCTGAGGGGTCAGTTGGCTCGTTCAGCCTGGAGAAGAGGAGAATGAGCAGAAACCTCATCGCAGTCTACAACTCCTTCACAAGAGGAAATGGAGGGGCAGGCACTGATTTCTCCTCTCTGGTGACCAGTGATAGAACCTGAGGGAATGGCATGAAGTTGTGTCAGGGGAGGTTTAGGTTGGATATTAGGAAAAGGTTTTTCAGCCGGAGGGTGGTTGGGCTCTGGAACAGGCTCCTCAGGGAAGCGGTCACGGCATCAAGCCTGACAGAGTTCAGGAAGCGTTTGGGCAATGTTCTCAGGCACATGGTGTGATTCTTGGGGCTGTCCTGTTCACGGCTAGGAGTTGGACGTGATGATCCCAGGACTTCCCCCACATGAAGCTGTGCTGGCTGTGACCGATGACTGCGTTGTCCTCCGGGTGTTTTTCAGTATTTCCCAGAATAATATTTTTCATGATTTTACTGGGCACTGAAGTGAGACTGACAGGTCTGTAGTTTCTGGGATGATTCAACCAAAAACTGTTTGGAACTATTAATACAAATTTTTTGGTTTCTGGTTTGAAGTGAAGTCTACTTGTTAGTTCTTCATTGTTCAGGTAAAACACTGGTTGTCTCAGCCTGGAATCCACAGTCGATGTGTTGGTCAGGCAGATCTTTAATACCAACATGTCTGGCATGGTGTTAAGAGCAAGCAATCAAGGAAACACTGGGGCAAACCAGGTCTGAAATCCTGATCCACAGATCCTTCCTAGATGGGTACAGAAAAGTGCCTGAACTCAACCTAAAAACCTCTCCTGAAAGGAAGTCCAGCACCCTTTTTTCGAAGCACTGAGTAAGAATACTTTTTTTTAAAATGCTAATGAGATGAGCAATGTCTTTTTGTTATAAAAGCTTAATGGCTAGCATACTTGCTCAAGATGGGACACTTCAGAGTTCTTTTATCTGCCAGAATAATTTCTAATCTACATTTTATACCTATGAGGAGATGCCCTAACCCATAAAATGCAGGAACAATTCTTGGAACAGGACTAGTAACTCAGTCTTTTTCCCAGAGTCCTTAATTACTTACGGTATGAGTCATGCTCACTCCTGCTTTCTGGCTCAATTTGGAATTGTTTTTTTGAATGTAACTGTATGATCTCAAGAGGAGACAGAGAATGTTGTCACTTGGAATAATCCTCTACTTCTGATTAAAGCATTCCTGGAAAGTAAGCGTTTGTTTCTCCTAGACATAATCGGATACATTTCTCATCTTTGTAGGTGGGAGTTCTCACTGTACATTATTGTTTTAAGAAGGGAGAAGGAGAAGGCTGCACTGTCTGTTTTCTCCAGATTAAAATGCAGTGTCATTATATCACTGCATTATATCAAGAACATAATTTGGTAGGTGTATGCTTCAGGAATATTCATTAAAGCTTTGGTAGCGGTATAGGTGTTTTTTCTAGGCCAGCTTTGATTTAGGAATGATTCTACATGTGATGCTATTCAATCATGCCATGTCTTATGGCAAACCTGCATGGGTGCAAATGGTGAATTTTCAGATTTCTAAGAACTTTAGGTGATAAATTTGGAGTTTTGAAGGTGTTTGAGTGATCTTACAGCATTTTAGAATTTTATAGATGATCAGTTTGAACTTAGGCACACAACTTGAACCTCTAAATCTGTTTTGAATCTGGGCCTAAGTGTCCTTAGGGCATAGGTGTCAAACTAAACCTCATGCCAGTATCAAAGTGTTATGCTTCTGTAGAGTAAACAATTTTCAAAGATAAATGTAACTTTATTGTAAGACTTAATGGAAGTATGGAGTGGATTCTGAAGGATTTATGTTCATCAAGTATTTTTATTTTTACAACAATGAGAATGATTCAGTGGTAGAAAGAGTATGCATATATATTTACATGTATAAATTTATATGATGTTGGATGGAAAAACTTGGGAGTCAAGTAAATCATTAGTAAGTTGTTGTTAAGTGATATCTATGGCAGTGTCTCAACAGGCAAAATTAGTCCCACATTAGTCCCATATAATTTTGACCTGTTCTGATACTTCAGTAAATTGGTATTACCCTTTTTATTGTAAATTTTTTGGAAGCAAACAGACTTCCTTTTGCTTTTATGGTTTTAAGCTTCATAAACAGTTTAAGGTTGACCTGTTTTTGTAATAATAGTAGTCAGGTTGCAATCTTTTGTGTAACACACTTTAGCAAAATATTTAAGCATATGCTTCAGTCTCACTAGCAGGCACTTTTCTTCTCACTTCAGTCAGCTACTTAAGGACATGTGTGAGCTTATGTGTGTCTTGTTCCCATGGTCTTAAGTAGGGCTCTGTCACTTTGTAGAGATGTACTTGAATATTTTGGGTCACAGCCACTGCTCAGTCAGGGCTTCTGTCCTATTGCAAAATTAAGCGCCTTGGCCTGAGACAGCTCCCATGTCTGTAAGGTTATGGGTTATTCAGTTTTACTGAAAACCAAGAGAAGAAATTTTGGAACAGATCTCCATTTTTGAGGGCTTCTACAGAAGACGTTTAAGATAAAGTGCACTTCTGTGTTACATGGGAAATGTTATGATTGGTCAGGCTTCTTAACAGTTAATAATTACAAACAGGTTGTCTAAGTGTATAAAGGGTAAGTAATGTAGGACTCCATCCAGCTCCCACATGGATCACTAGGCATCACTGAACAAGCTCCTTACTCTACTGTGACCCAGTTAACGTTTCTGCTCTTTGTAGAAGGAAGAAAACAGCTGCTAATAAGCTGCCATTTCCTGTTCAGTGTGGGAGTAGGAGGATGAGGAGGGAGGGAGAGGTTAAAAAACTCTGACCTCACTCCACCACTGCACTTTCTAGAGCAGCTGAGTCATCCTGGAAGGGAAAATGTGTTGCAGCACTGGAAAAGGCCTGGCATACCTTATGGGCTTGTCTCCATCTACAACTGCAAGAGTTCTGCTCTTCCTCTGTTTTTGTTCATCAAGGCTGCACTGCAGGGTATCTCACTTGGTTTTAGTGAGAATTGAATCGGGTCTGTAATGGCAAACACAGATCAGTTAGGATGTAATGAGTGCAATTACGAGTCTGACTCTGCCAACATGACTATTAGGAGTTTCATTGATTTTTTTGGGGAGACTAGACCATTGTGCTTTTGTAAATCTCACCTTAAATTTCAACTGGTTTTAATGTTAAAATTGTGAAAAGATTGTAGCTGCCACTTTAAAAGAAAAAATTTCCAGATTTTGGGTTAAGTTAAAATGGTTGTAGTCAATGTAAAGATGGAAAATATGTGTTCAAAACTCTAATAATATTGTTGCTCTGGTTTAGCCCGTACTATTTTTGTGTTTAACCATTTTGTAATTTTTGCAATATCTAAGGAGAATCTTAATGTTCTAATTAAGTAATTATTTTAAATAAGTCACAGCAATTTGAAATAAAACTATCTCATTCCAAAAGCTGCTACTCAGGATCATGACTTAAATTTTTCCAAATAATAGGAAAACCCTTAGAAGTAATTAAAATAATTATTAGGTTTTTCTTCCCTTTTTTCCCCCCCACTGTTACAGTTAACCAGTTACCAGTTGTAAAATAAGCTGCAGGGATAAATGTGCAATTCAGGCACTATGTAGTGTGAAGCCAATCAACAACATTGTTACTCAGTTGTTCTGTCTTATTTGACAATTTATATACAGTGAAGATGAAAAGTACTGCATCTGGTTTTTTGTTGGGGTTGTTTTTTGTTTGGTTGGTTTGGTTTAAGTTCTTTTTTTTTATCTACTGAACATTTAGAACACTTTCAAAGGAAACCGAAAGATGTGACAAAATGTAAGGGATCTCTGTTGTAGCAAATTATGAAAAACTCTCTTGACTCTTAACAAAGGCACATATGTGATCATAGTGCCAAAAGTTTAGTCCTATATGTTTAACAACTTACTGGACTTCGTCAAGAAGTTAGATTTTAGTGCATAACCATACAAAGAAGTTACTGCTCTTATTTATGATGTTTAAGAATCAATACATAGTTTTCTGTAGTCTCAAAAGCAACCTTAAGGGAAGAAAAAACCAATAAAGAGAAATAAAAAACTGATTAACTGAACACTTTCTATTTTGCCAAAATTGAATTCAGTCTTTACTTTGCAATGTTATGTCTGTGACAGTTTGCACTGATCAGCCAGTAAGTGAAGTTCAGTCTTCTAAAATTCAACAGCTTTGTAGTCACAGATGTGCCCTTTTTTTCTTTCCCCTCGCCCCTTATTTTAAAAGTTTATTTGTATCTATTTGCTCTGGATTTCAAGTATTTTTTTAATTCAATATGGCAGGAGAACTGGTACCCAACAATTTTGCTTAACATTTGAAGATACTTTTGCTTTCTAAAGCTACTTTCAGTTATAAAACCATCATTGAGTTTCCATGATGAATCTTCAACTTTATCTTTTCCCAGCATGATATTTGTAGCTTGTTTGCAAAAGTAGTTATTTGAATATTTGAGGACAAATAGGATGAATGATAATGTTCTGATTTCAAAGGTTTCTGTTTTTGTAAAAAATACAAATTTGACTGTATAACTGAAATCTCAAGTGGTAAACATATGGAAAGAGATGGAATTAAGGTTACCTGTACAACCTTTAATTTTAATTTTTTTATCTTTTATGCTTAACCAAGCATCATCAAAAAAACTTGGATTTTTTTTTTATAGTTATATGATAATTTGGCTGTCAGGCTCTGGAAATAAGCATATAAATTAGCATTTTTTAACTGATATAATTTTTTTCTTCAGCTTACCATGGATACAGTCCTATGATGGAATGCCCACAAGGCTACAAGAGGATCAATGCTACATTTTGTCAAGGTATGATAGTGTCCACAATTGATTGTGTTTGTGTATTTGTTTTCTGTGACAGATTCTTTGATATTTATGACTTACATGAATAAATCCAGTTTATTGATTTGTATATGAGAAAAAATGTTGAGGCTACTTTTAGCTCTTTCCAAATATTGGCAACTGTATAGCGTGTTTTTTTGCCTCCAGGGCAAAAATCTTTTCAAACTTTTACTTATAGTTTAATTTTCTTTGATGATGTATAAAGATGATTTCATAAGGATCCATTTACTTTGCTCTTCAGTATAAAGACATTGTTCTGTCAGGTTTTTTGCTGAGCAGTGAATCTGTACACTTAGTTAAATCAGAGGAAACTAGCAATATAGAATAATTTTTATAGTCATGGAAGTTTAGAGTAATCAGAGAAAAATCCTTTTGGACTTAGAGGTTAGACACAACAGTACTGAGAAAAGCCAGACAGTGTCCCTGGCAAGATGAAGATTATAAGCATGTGTACCTGGCTGCTGTGTAAAGCAGTGACCCCCATACTTCCAGGTTGTGCATAGTGCAGGTGAGGATGTGTGGAGTTTGACAGTGTATAAATTGTGCTACTCCAAGATTAGACTGTATTATCTCTTAGCTGTAAACATTCATGGCTAGGTTTTGTGAATGCAGATTTGGGAAGGGCTCTACCCACGTTTGCTACAAGCGCGCCGGTGGCTGAAAAGGCCAATGCGAGATAGACAAGATCGGTTGCAAAAGGCACAGCAGAAAGACTCCTTGGATGGTATTGGCAAGACATGATTCTTTCTGCGTTGTCTTTTCTCTTTGATGGTTATCCTGTGCGTGTTCTCAAAGGAAGCAGCAGCATTATATATAGTGTGTCCAGACCTCCCGACTGGAGGCCAGAGTAGACCAGTGATGGAGATCAATGTGGCCAAGGCTGAGATGTTGCTTCAGGGAGTCCTTGTATCTCCTCTTCAGGGCTCCTCTCTTGTGGCAGCCGGTGGCAAGTTCACCATAGAGCAAGATCTTAGGGAGGCAGTAGTCCTTCATCCTTGAGACGTGCCCTGCCCAATGCAGCTGTGTTCTCAGCAGCATGGCCTCAATACTTGTAACTGCTGCCTGTTCTAGAACAGATGTATTAGTCACATAGTCTGACCAGTGGATGTTTAGGATTGTATGGAGACAGCGTTGATGGAAGCGTTCTAGGAGACGCAGGTGGTGGTGGTAAATGACCCATGATTCAGACCCATATAAGAGAGTAGACAGCACTATGGCTCTGTAAACACTGATCTTTGTACTTTTCTGCAGGTGTTTATTTTGCCAGACTCTTTTATGGAGTCTTCCAAAAGCTCTATATGCCTTTGCTAACCTGTTGTCTATCTCTCCGCCTTGGCTGTAAACACAGAAGTTATCAAAACATATAGGGTTGTGGGATCTGCATGATCATGAAGCTACAAAGAAAGGCTTGGGACATTTACATTCTCCTGGCCTATGGCATCTCTATCTGATGAAGCTGAAGAGATACCCATAGGCATATGGTTGTTCTTTCTGTGTATCTTTGAGCACTGGACAGAGGTGCCAGATGAGGATGTAGGAAAAACCTTAATTGCTTGTCTGACTTGTTTGGCACAGCACAAGCAAACAAGAAGGAGGTCTGAGAAGATGTGAGCAGTCTTGCAATGGTACTCTGGAGAGAGATTTGGGAAATAAGGGAAAAATGAGTTCAAGTGAGACTGATATTGCTGTGGTCAGGTTTGTTAATCATTGTTGATACAGCAAGGGTAAAAGAGGTCCCAACAAAGAGTAGTGGTGGTGGAGAGCAGGATAAAATTAAAGAGTAATTGATGTTAAAGGATATTTGTAGGCATTTTGGACATAAAGGTAATCTTATTTAACTGAAAACTTTCACTTAACATTCTGATGAGGGAATGTACAATAGCCAGTTGCATAAAGAAATCATTTACCAACCAAAATAATAAAGTTCCTAGAGCATTAAACACAAACGTCATGCTGTTTCACTGCTGAGGGAGATCTGAGCTGCTATCTGCAAGTACAGCCACCTGAGCCGATCTGCTGCTCTGGCCTCTACCTAGTGGTTTACCAGCTTGCGGGGTAGGAGCATTTGGAAGACTGCAAGAGAAAATTGAGGTGGTGAAAATAGTAAAAACTAAATGGAGGAGAGCTGCCAATTGCATCTCAGGAGCTTGCTCCCTGCTCTGCAGTGAAAAACCATAGAGTCCTCCTAATAAATAAAAGGAGTGGGGAGATGTTGATCGTAACTTACTAATGAGAACTGAAAAGTGAAAAGGTGAAGGAGGTGAGGGTGAGTCATAAATGGGCCACCTTTTCATACCTCAAATTAAACACACAGGTGGTGTGTATATTTCAGCAAGATGTTTCCAGCTATTTTGAAGGAGATTGTCTCATTCTGCATATTATTTGTGAGGTTTTTCGGAGTCTGCAAAAGAGAGGTATTCTAACTTTGAGCACAGAAAGTGTCTAGAAGGTGCCGTGATGCCATCATGGCATCTCTCTGAGCATGATCCAGGAGAGAAGGGAGCTTTTGGTACCTTCAGTAGTTGATCACAAACCCCACACAATGGTTTCCTAGACAGCAGCAACCCAGCAGGCATTTGAAGGCGTGTAGGGCATTCAGTTTGTTTCACGAGATTGTAGGTGTTGGCAAATCTTATTCCATGGAAACTAAGATTCTTAGTCAGGGTCTACAGATGGTTAAAAATTGTCTGGTACTTGTGGAAGGTTGCCTGTAGTAGGCCAGGAAATTGTTTCATTAAGCAGTGGCAGGCTGATAAGGGAGGGAGAACATATGTCTCTGGGTAGGAGCATTTGAGGGAACTAAGTACTGCCATGGTAGTGTACAGAAACAGATCCATACCTGGTAGGCTAGTTATTGTTTTTTGCACTGGATTTTGATAGATTTTCCCCTGACACATTTTTGTACCACATAACTAACACTGCAAGAAATATGAGGCTTTAAAATAGTTTGTTTTATACTGCTGTCATTATCCCAGAAGAGAGCAAGCTGTAAACTCTAAATATAACTTGTAGTTGATACATGGGAATTTATAATCTAGAGTTTAAGCATCAAATGGGAGTAGGATTATCTCACCAGGAAGTAGGCTGTTGATGAATTGAGGATGGACACAATCTCTTAACTTTCTGGAGAGGGCAGAGGTGGTGGCTGTTGCAGGTTTCCCCAATTGCCTTATCAAGGCTTGGATGGCTCCTCTGTGATTTGCTCACCAACACGCTCCAAAAAGGAGGTACAAAAAAGGAAGGAACTGGGAGAAGAAATAACCGTGAAACAAAGCATGATGGAATTTAGTACTGTTGAAGTAAGTAACAAGATTACCATTTTCTTTCAGCAGTCATGATTTTGACCTCTGTTTGAATTTTCTTCAGGAAAGCTAGCTTCATTCGTGAAAGCTGCTGTCAGGGTGCATTTCAGTCCTGAAGTGGTTAATAGCATGTGCTTTTCAGTGGGACAGCCGAAAGTGTCCTCTTAGTTTATCTGAAGCAGAAACGCTTTTCTAGGAGCAAAGAGGACAGGACTAATGCAAAAAGAGCTGTCCATATCACTAACACAGAGCAGAGCTACAGCAGTAGATGTTGAGAGAAAACTGTTTAAGCTGCTGTCGTGGGAGTATTCATATTCTTTCAATGATCCTTACAATTATATTGAAAGGGAGTGGAACAGCATGTCTATATGGAAGTGTACATTTTAATTAGATTATTCTTTACTGAAAGGGTATGCATGCTGTGTCCATGCTCAGAAAGGGCCAGGGTTGCCAGACAAAATAGTAATGGGGATATATTTCTGAATCCGTGCCTCCAACTTAAGGAGATTGTTGTTTTCACCTAAATATTGTCCAGCTTTCGCTGCCTTTGAAAATCAGGCCTAAAAGTCTAATTAACTTTTTGTTCTACACTGGTTTTGCAGTCAAAAGCCTACAAAGGCTTCATAAACTAAGAAGTATTAGTGTGATTAATAACCAGATCCTGATTTCTTTCCTTTCAAGTGAGTGAACTAATATAATGAAACATTCTTCTCTCTAATGTGTAAGTAGGACAACAAAGACCCATCTGTGGGTATGTTAATTCGAACAATTTAGTGTAATTGCTATTAAGAAAGCTCTTTTCCCCCTCAGTAATTATCTTTTCAATTGGGTGATTTATTACATGTACACACATGGATGCCCTAAGGCTGTCATTAGAGCCAAAATACAGCTTATCAGAGTTGCAACTTCTTTGTCAGAATCCACATGCAGTGTTAATTTCTGGTTCCCTGCTTTGAATTGTACTACTGTTTCCTTACTCTCTAATGGTTTTCTTGGAAAACTGAAGTAGAATGAAAAAAACAGCTGGTGAAAAGGTTGGATTCATTTTTCAGGAAACTAGCATATTGCCAGTAGAGCACTTTAGAAATCTTATCTTAAAGAACTGGAAAAATACCTGGACACTTGTTGTTTTACACTGAAGTAAAAAGTGCATGGAAGTTCATGGAAAGTCCCTATATTCTTAAAATAAAATGTATATGAGCTTGTAGAAACTAGTACTTGTATGTTGATGGATCAAATTCTATAGTCATGTGCTCTGGGGACTTAAAGCTCTTTTCCCTTGGCTTCATCATGATTTAAGATAAATTTTGAGGGTATATTCTGCTCTCCTACATTTGTCCCTAAAATACAGTAATAAATTTGTTTTCTCTGCACGTTGTATATTTATTTTACTACTTTAAAGTAATAAAAGAGCTTAGCTTTGTAAGAAATGGTTTTTATGTTACTTAGCTACTAAGTCAACAACCGTCTTTCAAAGAAGTTCTTTTATGATGATTGTACTGAGAAATAAATATATCTCCAGAAACTGGGCTGGGTTGCTGTTTGGACATTGATTATGTGTTTGAGAAGTGTGGATCTGCAAACTTGTGTTCCAGTAAATTCCACGCAAAAGCACAAAATGAGTTGGACTGATTTCTCCTGCTGCTGTTATGTTAGCTCACAGAAATCAATGGGTCATTTCTTAGAATAAGCAGCTGTTTTTTCTGTAATTTTAGAAAATATTGCAATAGATTAATTAACAATGAAACCTTGTTTTTTGTTTATTTTGCCCCTTGTTCTCACTAATCATGTTATTATTGAAACAATCAACTATAATGGAGGCAGAAAAATCTGGATATTATATGTTTCTTAGAACAGAGGATATTAATAGTGGTTAACAATGTACCTATAGTGGAACCAGTTGGAACAGTGTTTTCTGTGGTGTTAGTAGGTAATTGATTGTAATTGATTTTCATAAAGAGAATAAAAGCTGATGTCTGTATATTGAGTCAATTTGGAGATCATTCAGTCAGATGGCACTCCCAGTGAAGCCTAGCATATAAGTACCAGAATGAGCAAAATTTTCATGAATAATGTAAATATATTCCAGTCTAAATTTGCATCCTAATTTATTGTGCATATTAAAGCACTTACTGCATGAAAACATCTATCCAGGTAGATATTTACTAAATAACATTTAATGACTGACCACTAGGTCAATTTTAATTAAGAAGTTGCCCAGTACTGTGGCAAATTAGTATATAATTGATCTAGAAGACTTGCTTTGCTTAAATGCAGCGAAGTGTCTTAAGTGTGTGTGGGTCTTATCGAAAAGCAACTTGCTCACTTTACATCATAAGGAGACTACTATTTTCTGTTCAGTTTTATTGCTTAGTAATTTAACCAAAGTCGATTGGTTTTTGATAAATGTAGAGACTGAATTTCAGAGCTAAATGCAGAAGTCCCCTTCAGAAATGAACCTTTCCACAGTGCTCAGGGCTGGAATCACTGTCTCAAACTGTTGAGATTGCTTGTGTCCTTTGGCACCAGACACTTGAGACAGAGGGGGTGAGACGGGCTGCAGTACTTTGTAGCCACAAGTTTATTCTGAATATTTCAGTGAAGCTACCAAGGCTGTGGTGGTTTGACTAGAAGTTCCTGCTTCTACAACTTCCCCTTCTTGGTCCAAAATTCGTAAGAGCCTTCTGGATATCATGACTGTCCTAGCTGGAAGCTGTTGCATATTTACTTTTTATACCTTGTCATATGTTTTCTTAAAAATTGTGAAATTAAACATTGTTTTCTTCTTTTAGTGCATGTAATATGACTTTGAAAATCTGAAATGTTCGTTGTCTTTTGAGTTGAATTTATTCATGTAATCAAAAATCACCTCAAATTTGTAACACAGAAAACTCAATGATACAAGTGAGATCTATTCTTTCAAAAGACATATTTTTTTTAATTAATACTAAATCACTTCTTAGCATTCTTCAGCCTTATTTATGAAAATTTCAAATGCATTTTATTTACTTCAACATAAAATAGTTATAAACTCAAACCCTGGTCCAATTTTGATAGTGGAATTTACCATTTCAAAGTTACCAGTGCTCCAGAAAACAAAATTCACCACATTATTTACGTGAACGGTGGCAATAGTTTCTGTCAAAAAACAAATTACAGACTGTTTTTGTTTGCATTTGCACTGTTCAAAATTCTTGCTGTGCCCCCTGACTTTTCTGAATTTGTAGACTGTTTTTCTTGAGTAAAAATGTTTTCTTTAAAATGAATAGATAGGTTTAAATAATGTAAAGTCAGAAGATTTCAACTTTGACCAAAACACATTAATAAACTTGTATGTTCAGTTCTAGAATTTTAATACTTAATGCTCCAAGCTGTGATGATTTTGATGAGCATAAATTCAATGTGCTATGCCTGGAAATGAAAGAATGAATTTAATTTTATAGAAATGTTTCAAATTCTTGTATGTCTGTGACCAAATATGGGCATCGCTCACTCTTCAAAAAGGGACTTACTCCATGTGTCCAAATGACCTACAAGGCTGAAGGCAGAGAAGACAGTTTTGCACCACCTTAGTGTTTCTGCATTAGTCCAACTGGGCCTGGGTGGTCTGAAGAGCTGTTATAATAGTTAACACAGCCAAAGCATAGTGAACTTCTCTTCCTAAATAGTCTTACAGCTGGAAGCTGCCAAAAAGAAACACTACAGAGCTGATATGCCAACCATCAGCTTTCGTAGGGTGCTCTGTAGCAAAAAATTCTTTGCTGATCAACAAGTGCTTCTGCAACACTTTGCTTGGCTGTAGTTGGCATCAAGCTCTTCACATTGTCTTGACCTGTCCATGTGTAGAAGAGTGGTAGGCTGTGAAGCTTACTTGTTTAAATGAACATCTTATATTGCTCTCATCTTCCTCCTTCACCTCCCTTTGGTTTTGGAGGGGGGTTTGTTGGTTTTGGGTTTTTTTTTTAAAGTCCAGGGATATTACTGTGTTCAAAGTCACGCTCTCCACATGAGCAGACAAGCATTCAGTTAGGAAATAGTTGTTTTAGCTTGCTTTTTTCCCCAGGAAATTCAGTGGCAGTGAGTCATTAACACATTTCATTTTCTGAGAGCAGGCTGACCTGACACCCAGAAGACCGATAAAAATGTGTGGGAAGGTATCAAACACTAACTGTTCTTGTTAAGAGAGACTGTTTTAAGTTCTTCTTAGTGGGAAAGATTGTGGGATAGATTAGCAGCAGTTTGGTTACAGCATCTGGGTTATTTGAAACTGGGAGCACTGTGGTGGCTCTGGAGGGGAGTGTGGTGGCTAACCTCACCATATATCAAGCTGTGTGCTTAGAAAAGAATATAGGAGGAGCTGAGACACAGCAGACTCATCTGTACAGTGCTGCAGCATCACTGTCAAGACCTTGGTTATGGCAAAGCTTCTGTGAATTTGGATGAACTCGTGAGAGCAGAGTCAACCAACAGGGCTGCTGGGATGGCATGTGGCTTCCCCTGCCATTACCACAGACTGAAAATATGAGTCCAACTTTCGTGGAGATGGACTACCAAACCGAGGAGCACAGTATGCCATGGAACAGTTCCATGTGTTTGGCATGTATAATATGGAAGAGTAACAGCAAAGGATCAGGCTGGCAGTCAGTGCAGAATGACAATGCTGCTTTCATGCCAGCGGGTTTATACTCATTTATTACCATTGAGAAAGGTCAAGTCATTCCCATTATCAAACATCAACTATTACAAAATCAATGCTTTATTTATTAGTTCTTTATAAATAATGGTGCCTAGCATGAGAATTTATTGCGTAGCCATGCAAGGTGCTGTGTGGAATATCTCCTTGCTTAAACTCTTTTTTTCTGTCTCACTAACGCAGAGGCTTTTTATTGAGGAAACTTCATTATTCTGCTTTTCTCAAAAACTGAAAGTCAATATTGAATTGGTCTTTGGAAAGCTTTATTTATGTGTGTATGGTTTTATAGTACTGCTACATAGCCCCATAGTATTTCCTCTGTGTATATGAAGGTGTTTAATCAAATCACTTCTCAAGAGTGTCATCAGTTCATACTTCGGCACAACAAAAGATTATTTAGATGTTTTTCTCTAGTTAGTACAATGGAATAAATGAATTCTCATTCCTATACTTATATTTATGTCCATATACAAGAAATAGAGGGCTGAAAAGAAAAAAAAATCTGTTAATCTTGAATCAGATTTCTTTTCCAGCTGCCTGAACGAGTTGATTCCAGTGCAATTTGCATAGCTGGGCAGGCTGGCAAGCGGTAGCAAACATTTTGGATAGGTGGCCTTTTACCACAGTCTGAAATGAAGTGAAGTAGGTAGTAAATCTGGAAGGGATTTTTTTTCCACCCAAGTTGTTAAATAACCACTATTCTTACATATACATTTGTTTCTTTTGAAAATGTGGAGGGTTGGGATTTTTTTATGGCTTGTTTCTGAGGAATCCCTAGATAGGCTTGCGTAATTCAGCACAGAGCATCAGCTCAGTAATTCTATGAGCTCATTGAGAAGATATGACTTGGAAAAGAGGCGTTACAATACACTATAATTAAGTTATGCTGAGGCATCAGAACATGCACAATGAAGTTAACTTTAAAAAGTGCACAAATTTAGAAAGAGGAATATCTGTACTGGGGACTCTGAAAGGAATGTTCACTGGTATTTAGCTATTTACACATAAGCTGGAACTTAAATGTAGTGGCGCCCACATTAAATAGCAATAACAGAGCACATGTGGATTGGATGTTGTATTTTTAAATACTAGATGTACAAACTCAGTTTGTCTGCAAAGAGATTGAATGCAGAGGCAATAATGACAGCATCTGTGAATATTTCCTGCAAAATAATTGAATTATTTGGAAAGAAAGATGCCTGTGTATTCATGAATTATAGGAAGATCACATTTACCCGCAAATCAACCACTTAAATAAATAATGCCACGAAACCTTCACTATTAGTAGGCAAAACTCTAGAAGAAGATTCTTCCAGTCTCACCAAGTGTGTCTCCTATGTTCCCGTGCCAGTTTTCCTCAGCAGTGACATGAAATACAGTTCAGATCTGTAAAAACATGCATAATTTCTGTTTAGATTATATTCAAATTAAATTTACCCAAAAGTTCACAATTACAGTTTAAGCTACGTTAAAAAAAATCATTATAAAATCCAAATACCACAGTTTATCTAGTAGGTATTCAAGGTTATTCAGCTAGTTGAAGTCTTTAAGCTGTAACTAGAATTTTGTACCTCCTAATGTTTCACTGTAAATATATTTATATATATATATGGATTTCAGTTCAGTAGCTAAGTTATTCAAAGTTGAACAACTGCTTGAGAATTACAACAACAGACATAGTTCTACAAACATAAAATATATCTGTGTCTTTGCAGGATTTTGCTTTCCGTTTTTAGCATGCCTATATACTTTTAGTATTCAAATATTAAAGTTTATCCATATATATTCCTTAAAATTAAGGTGGATTCAAACAGAGTGAAATTATCATCTAATAAGTGCATCATCAATAATTTTACACATTAAAAATATAAATGCACTTATGCTATTCTATATAATTACTTACCTTGCTTAAATACACGTAGAATGGTAGAATTATTCTCCTAGATAGAATGGGAAAGTGCCAGATTTTTCATGATCACATATATTCAAAGAGCAATGTATTTTAATGGTTAACAAATGAGATTTAGTCTTTCCTTGAAAATTAGAGCTATAAAATCCAAGTCAAATTTACATTATTTAAAATAAGTTGTCTTCTATGCTGATTTAAAACTTAAATCCTGTTTTCACTCTACAAAGAATTTCTGCTAATTCTATATGGATATATATTCCAGAAAAAGTGACCAAAAAAGTGATATGTTACATATGTCACCTGGAAGATATCTTCCATTTTTTCCCATTAGTATAGGTTAATTTTCCTATAAATAAAAAGGTACACTTTGAATTTGGAAAGGGAAAAAAATGTCTGGTTATTACAGTGTAGGAAGCAAAGCAATTATTTCCATTATATGTACCAATTTCTCCCACGTTTTTTCTCTTCCTCCAAAACCTTTATGTACTTTTTGCCCGTGTGTATATAATTTTGTATTTGTGTAATTTTGTTGAGGATTTTTATTTTTAAATGAACCCAGATATCAAGATTTCCTGTATTCAAAGTAAAGGATACAAGGATACAGTCTCTTCCTCTAACTTATTTCCAACAACAGAGACAGTGCTCATCAAAGCAAGTAGAATTGTTTCATGGTTTAGCATTTGAGGACCAAATCATCTATGGGTGAAAAATTCAGTAGGGGGTTCTTGAGTGTTCCAGTATTTGCTTTGTATTAGCTTCTAGGTATTTCACAGTCTTCTCTTTCATCAGGTCTTTGTTGTGCCTGATTTTTGAAAGTAGAGGGTTAGTAATACTTCCTTTCCTCCTGACAACTTTACAGCAGCATCAGTATGTTTCTATTTAGGGATATTTCAATAATATCTGTAGTTCACTAACTATTAAGATTTAAGTTAATTCCTTGTTATACTCACAAATTATAATGGTATTGGAAAAATTATGATCTTCCTTTTGGGATCAACTGGAACTTTGTAGATGCCTTCAATCATATTCTGAGATTTCAAGACAAAAGGAAGAGCCTAGTCTGACTAAGAAACGGAAGAAACTTCAAGAAAAAATTTCAAGTGCATCAGAAAAAGTCTAGCTTAATAAATATTCTGTATTGGTGTAGTCCTTAAATAAGATACTCCTGTGCTTATATGGGATATAATCCTGCTCAAAGGTTGGATGAAACAAAAGGTAGGCTGCTGTAGGAGAATATTTCAGATGGTTTTTGTGCTCTTTTCTTATACCATTCTCCTTTTTTAATAATCCACTCCCTCTGAGGTTAGAAAGTCATGTAGTCTGGGAATTTCACTTGAAAATTCCTTTGAGGCAAAGCTGATCCTTTGTAATTCATGTGGTTTCCATCACATTTCGTCCGAAGTTGTAGTATATAAATTATCACTCTGTCACACATAGCTAAGTGCATAGAAGAGAAGTTTATCCAGGTGGTGTCAAGATACTGTATTAGGTATAGCATTGGAAGAGCTGAGGGATAAGTTGAACACTAAGTATTTGGAAAAAAATGCAGCTGGTATAGTAACTGCTAGCATCTGCTGTACTGTGCACTCCTGTGTAGTGGGACAAGTAGCCAAACTTGTGGAGAAAAATTAAGAAAAAACGTTCTTTCTATAGGTTTCCAAAAGCAAACTCCAGCACATCTGTCATATTTTGTATATTCCACTTCTTACCCTTATTGATTGTGTTGAATTAGGCAGCAGTATACAACAAGGTGAAAGAAAATGGTGATGGTTTTATAAGAGCCAAGAGGAAAGATAATAAATATTGTATATTTTAGATAAAATGATCACCAATACCTGATTTTCAAGGAGCTAGCAGGAATATCTGACTTCCACTTGAGGTTTGCCCAGCAAGGTAGGCATTTTTTCCTAGCCTTAAGGATAGGGAGGGAAGTCTTATGTAAAAATAATACACATAAACATTTTTAAGTAGGTCTATTTCAATGTACTCTCTCAATTTTTCTGCAAGAGGAGACATGGAAATTTATGATAGAGGTAACTATGGATTAGATGGGCTTTTATTTTTATTATTATTTTAAGGTTTTGTTTATCAGTCCGAGCTATGTTGTTACTCTCCCCTGAAATAAAATCCTGGCTGACTTAGTTAGAGATGATATCCAGATGATTGTCAGGCAGGTCCTGTTCTAAGTGAGTTACAGATGCAACCTCAAGTATGATACAGGCTTGAGGTCCAATGCTTGTGTCATGGGAGAATGATTCAGTGAGACCCTGAAAGGGACATTTGTGTGGGTGGCCTCATAACAGCAAACTTTATCAAAGTAGTTGTCAGTTGTTGCAAAGTTGTGTTCCCACAGATACATGTTTTTTCATGTCACATGTGTTCTGTGCTTCCTGAAGCATATTCTTGTTATCGAGACAGTAAGCTCTTTAGACTAGAGACGATATTTTTGCATTGTGCTTCTTCCAGCACAATGAACCTTTGAGCAATGTTGAATACAAATACTAATAAAAACTGCAGTAAATGTATTAAGCAATGTTCCACCCTGCATAAAATATATACTACATCGCTTTAAATTTGTCTCTGTGAACATTCTTGTGAGCTGTGTTTGGCTGCACAAGCAATCATCTAGTCAGGAAAAGAGGGATTGATAAGCCAGCCAAAGTGTATTTGTTTTTTTTTAATTCAAAGTATTCAAGAATGATGTATAAATGTAATTTTGTTTCTGTTATGTTCTCAGCAGTGTTTTAAAAGGTTATAAATCAAATGTCAGTATGGGAAAAAGTGTTGATTAGAGTGTTAACTTGTAACAGTCCTCCTACACTTATTTTTTTAAAAAAGGTAACTAAAGAGAAGTATTAATACATGTTTCAGCATCTGATTATTTTCAATTTTCCCACAGATATCAATGAGTGTCAGCTACAGGGAGTATGCCCTAATGGTGAGTGCTTGAATACCATGGGCAGTTATAGATGTACCTGCAAAATGGGATTTGTGCCAGATCCTACCCTCTCAAGATGCATACGTAAGTAATGGTGCTAAGCTAACAGATACTTAGTTGCATTTTAGATGAAGATTTATTTGACCAGGCCTAACTATTCTAATCTGTCACCTTTTATTTGCTGTCCCCACCTCATCTTCTCAGTTTATTCACTTTACGTTGTCAGTCTCAGTGCTCATGCCTCTTTTCTGTCTCTTGTCCTGGAAACGTTGGTTTCCACTAGTGGCTGCACAAGACCTTTGCTATGTTTCCCTGGCTTGTCACAAAAAACCTTCAAGGCCACATCCAGCCTCCTCATACATTCAGTCTTTCTCAGTAGTTTGGAGTTCTTCTTCCCACATATTTTTTTCTCCCATCTCTGCTACTTCCCCAGCCAAAATCATCTTTGTGTCCTGCTCTCCCCTCTTCCACCTCTGCAGCTTTGATCTGAGTAGTTTCCATTACTAAACATTTAGCCCAGGTTGATATTTGGCACATTTTCCTTCTCATTGAAAAGGATTAAAAATTAAGAAAGAATTAGGAAAAAGAAAAAGTTATGAACAGTATGAATGCTAATATTTGCCTATACTAGTCAGCTTTTACTTTGAGATCAACTACCTCTGTGAGAAGAAAAGATGGTGTAGTGAAAAACTAAATTTTTCACTTTACATTTTCTGCAAAGAATATGTACAAGTGAAAAATAGCTAATCTCCTAAGCTCCTTCTCTGAGTTGTCTTCGTATTTATAAAATATGGTCTTGAGATACAGGTGAATTCTTTCTTTTTTTTTTCCCCAGCATATTTATCCAATGCTACTAGTTAATGACACTCAATTACTGAGAACGTTTCTTAGCAGTTTGGAGAACTTCATATCACTTTTCAGTTGAACACCAGAAAAAAAGGAGTTGGTTGTTAGTTTTTGCTTTTGCTTTTATGTGTCATGTTGAAAATCAGGTAGTCTTTGTATTTTTAAGTGAACAAATTATCCAAAACTGTTAACCATACGTTAATTTGGATGCATAAATTAGAAAGCTGGATGGATCTTAGCTTTCTCATACTAGTCATAGCTTTTGGCCTTTGGCTCTTCCACATTAAGTGTAACAAAATGTAAATATGTAATTGTCTCTTTTATAAAAAAAGTGTCATGTGTGATACTTAATGCTTTTGCAGTCTCACTGACATAACCTACTTCTGGATGAATGTTCTAGTGGGTATGTAGCTTGACACAACTGTGTAATGCCAATGATTGAGCTACAGCAACTGGACTTGGGGACAAGTGAGATAGCCGATTCTAACTCTATTGTGACAGCATGGCAACTTGGGAATTATTTTTTTTTCTTTAAAATACTTGAATTCAGGAGTGTTTGATGCAAAATAAGATTTTTTTTTTTTATTGTGTTGTGATTCTTGTTTGAGATAGGTGTTTGAAGTAAAACTTCTGCAGACAGTAATATTAATCCATTTAACTGGTGTTGGAAATCTCATGGTGTTTCTCTATTTTTCTTTTTGCCTGAATAGTAGCATCCTCTCTTTCACTTTCATTGCAGCTGATAATCCTGTAGTTGCTGAAGAGAAAGGACCCTGCTACCGGTTTGTCAGTGCAGGAAAGCAATGCATGCATCCTCTTTCTGTTCAGCTCAGCAAGCAGCTTTGCTGTTGCAGCGTTGGCAAAGCCTGGGGCCCACACTGTGAGAAGTGTCCACTTCCAGGAACAGGTAAGAACATCCTATTAAAAATACAAACTCTTCCCCCCACCCTACGTTTGTTATGCATGCTTTAAAAAACCCTCCACACTCCGTATTATAGATATAGGGAAATTAACCCAAAATCTAGTTAATACTCCTCAGTTATTAAAGGCTCTGGTGAAAGGATGGCAGCTTTTGAGAGTTAGGTTACAGAACAACGTGGGTTGTAGTTTATATTACAGTTAGTAGGATATACATGGTAGTATCTCTTCTTTCTCCCCTTCCTCCATGTCTTTACCATCCATTTTGAGAATTGTGCTAAGGATGGTGTTGCCTTCTTAACAATAAAAACTTGTAGTTAGACATTTCATATCAACTTTCACTTAAACAATTCCTTACTTGTTACATAAAGCTCATTTGTATTATCAGTTCCCTTGGAGTTCTGCTGTTTTTAAAGTATATAAGGATTCTGAAAATACCAGCTTCTTTGGTCACGACCCTCATTTAGGCTGCTTACAGATTAAGATACCACATATTGTAGATACTGATTGCTGCTTTTAAGTACTTTCTATTCCCCAGTTTTGCTTAAAACTTAAATGTCCATAGATTCTTTGGTATATATTAATTTAATTTTATCTTTTTGTCCAAATGTATGATCAAATTAATCTTCTTTAAAAACATAATTGCTTGTTGCAATGTACATAATGTCCAGCATCTTCAGTATTTTTAGCATAGGTATTAGTAATGGCAGTCCACTGTGCTTACTTGAATTTTCTGCTGCAGATGTCACTGCCATGATACAGGTCATGTACTTCTTTGAAGTATTTTAGAATGATTTATATTGTCAAAAACAGCTAGCTGCTTTGGGAAATCCACAGCTAGCATTAGAGACGTGATGAGAGCAGCAGATTCCCTACTTTTTTTAAGGTGGACTTACAGAAATGAAAGTGACCAACATTTTAGAGCATTTCAATTGATTTTTAAAGCCATTGTTTCCTGCATGACCGTTGGGTCACTAGATCACTGAGCAGGATTTTAAAACTCCAGTCACTTACGGATAAATAATATTTCTATGGATTTTAATGGAGAAAAAAATATATTCTCATGAGATGACTCACAATTTAAATGCAGGTGCTTTACATATATGACAATATTGCATGAGGCTTCCTGCCCAATTATGTATGTTATGGAGCAGAGAATATATCCTTTTGTTGACTGCTCTCTAGTCACAAGAAATAGATTGAATATCATATGGAATTGGTTATGTCAGTGATTTTTTTTTTTCCTTAATGAAAAGACTTCGGAGAAAAAAATCTGTGAGTAGAAAATTCTGATGAGCTTTTCCCATTTAATGATTACTTTCATGATTTAAAAACATGTTCCTTTCTGTAACAGGTTAAATTCATAATGTTTCAGAGTTTTCTATGAAAAATGTGTGAAAGTGGGATACTCCAGAATGGGGTAATGTATTTACTGCAGCATCCCATGTTAATTTAAAAGTCATGATCTCACTCCCTGATAGCTTCTAAAATATTCGTATAGAGTAAATCATCTTCTAAAGAAACAAACACTGAGACCAGATGTGTATGGCCAGGTTTAGAGAGCGCTTGTCAGAGCTGTGGTAGAATAAGGTTCACTTTTCTATTTTGCATTTGAAAGAATATGACCTGAGGCAAGTTCACCTAAAACCTGGGTATGCATCTGAAGGGACAGACATCAAATTTCCTCTGTCTTCCTCTTTTGACCAGAATTCCCACCCTCATTTGGGCATTTTTGTGGAAGGTTTTGATATTAGCATATCCCAACAAAAAGTATTTCATCATTCTGGATCCACTGAATTTAATCAGTTCGTTGAACCTTCATGTTTTCTATTACTAAGACACTATGAGAACCCATTATACAATTACTGCATACTGCAATTTCATGTATAATTTAATGAATTCATCTGTGGAGTACCTATAGGTAGTACTTTGTGGTTTTATTTTAAATGCTAATTCATTTTAAAATCCTGATATGTTCAAAGCAGAATTTGTGAACTTAGCAATGCCCCACTCCACACATCTCTTACGAAGCTGTAAGAAATCACATTGGGCACATGGAAGACTAAATGTTCAGTATTTCATCCCATAAAATGTGGCTTAACCTAGAGTAATAAGGACAATGAAGCACTGCCCTCTCAAGACTCCTTAAGATCTCCCTGTCCTTGAGAGGAGCAAAGTTATTTTCTTTGGTGGGGAGGAAGACTGACCTGTATTTCTTTTTCATTTTGATCTTCCAGTAGGATTGCAAACCCTGATATTTATGTAGAGCAGCTGCAGAGATCAGAGCAGATGCTGCTGCCTGACTTTCATTACTTTTCTCTGTAGCAGCTTCATAAATGAGATTATTTCCCTTCTCTTTCACCGGTGATTTGGCTTTTTTGTGATCACCAACTTGTTTTTATCCAGCCTTTTTCAATTCAGTGGAATTTGGATCAGGGCTGGTATGAGACCTCTCATGTAGTCAGATGGGATCCTGTGAATCAATGTTTTTACTGGTTGATAGTCTTCTGCTCCTCTAGTACAAGGGTGATGAGCTTTTTTCCTTTGGTTTCTGCAAAAAACAGAATGATAGCAATAATGATCTTCATTCCTTATGCAATAAAGATGATAATGACAATTTGCATATTTAAATTAATACTCAGAAAGAATATATTGTTTGAAGGGGATTAATACCAAAAAAATATGATATAATGATAGATTAAGCATAACTGAAGAAAGATGGTAAACTGGAGTGGAAACCTCCCAGAAAAAACAACAAGAACATTCTTTTGGGAGAATGCTCGGTCATATTAGCATGCAATGCATAGCTTGTCTATAAGTAGTTTTTTGTAAAAATGTATATACAATATGAGTTGAAATTTATTAGTGGTAGTCATTATATTTTCCACTATGTCAACATATTGCACTTTTAGACTCCTAAAAGGAATATTTTCCCATCCCAAATCTAGCTGCTTTTAAGGAAATCTGCCCTGGTGGAATGGGTTATACGGTTTCTGGCCCTCACAGAAACAAGCTATATCATCACCCAGCAGTTAGAGTACAGCCACCTGTCATTGGCAAGACCCCGATTACTCAACCTGTTGCTAAAGGTACTTCTCCTCCACCTCTCCCAGCAAAGGAAGAGCCAGTGGAGGCACTGACCTTCTCACAGAAAAGTGAGACTGAGATGGCTGTGCAAGAAGGTGAGAGTGGGAAAATTTAGTCTTTCTATGTTTCTGTGCATGTGTCTTCAATGGTATGTTTCTTTGAGTAGTAGCTGCATACAGTGCAGGACAGAGAGGCATCACTTCCCACAGCAGAGCGTTCCATGTCGTGGAGTGTATTGCATTACATGATTTACTTCTGAAATTTTAGGTCCTACAAGATGCTGAGAACACCATGAAGAGAGAGACTGCTTTAATCTCATTAATTTCTATGATAAGAAACAGTACATATATGTTGTAAGACTTTTAAAAAATATTTATAAATAAAATTATATATTGATAAATTAAAAAGGCAAATTGCAAGGGAAAATAAGAACTTATATGAAATTCCTACTGCTCCTTCCCAGAAAAAAAAAGTCACTTTAGTGAAGGAAAAAAAATCCAAACCATTCTTGCTTGCTTAAAGAAAAGGCAAAATTTAAAACTTGATTTTTTTTTTTACAATAAATTCTTGCAAATTTGTTAATGATAAATTATATCTCATTATTATATTAATTTACCTTGAAAATATTTCCAGATGTTGATATTCCTTTGAAGGAATTGAAAAAGTTGAATCAGTGAGTTAATAACCTGTGAGTTTGTCAGATTGTTTTCTAAGGAAACAGGTAAACAATTGAGAAACCTACAAGGCAGCTGAATACTGAATAAATAAGTATTGGACAGTGTGTAGAATCTTATTCTGGTTCAGGTTAATTTGTACACTTGCTTCAGGAACATTACTTCAAGTTTGCACTGTGTTGGAATGAAGTTAGAGCCTGAAATTTTTTTGCGATGGCAACAACCACCTTCAAATGTGATAAAATACATAAGTAAATGTTTTTGTGAAAACTGATTAATTTTCCTTTTTCTTTCTGGTTTTAGTGGCAACTGCAGCTCCTGATCAGGTAAAACATGATGTGATTTATCTAGGAATTAAAATGCAGACCATGTGTACCAGATATGATACGGATAACTCTGAAAGGATTTAGGATTTGTGATGAACAAACAACTCACTGTGGACTTACTGTGCAAACCCTGAGGCAAAAAGAGCTCATGTTATTATTATATACAGCAACAGGCAGGTAGTGAGGTACAGGAAAGAGATTACTTTAACCTATCTTAAAGGCATTTGGTGGAGGGTCTAGTATATATTGTTCTGTCCCATTCTGGAGACTACATTTTAAAGAGGATAATGAAAAATGCAGACAATATGAAGAAAAGACACAGATACTAACAATTAGAGAAAATTATTCAGAGAGAAATAGTATGAAGCTTTGAGAAGCGTTTGTGAGAACTGCTTATGAGACTTGTATTAGTGCCTAAGCTGGTTTTTTTAGGGTTCCTGTGTATTCAGTGGAGAAGAGCGAGTGTATATGTGTTGAGTCCTCCATTCTGGAGGTTTCAGGTTCTCTATGCTGAAGATAATGGGATTTGTTGTGAATAACTGCGGCTGTACTTCATTTATTTTCCTAAAGATTTACAGGCATCTAACATTTCTATGAAAATAAAGTGATTGGTGCAACAGATAAGAGAGAACCTTTCACAGTGGTCAGAGACTTAGATGTGATTGTATACTTTTCTGTGGTGCTGAACTGCAATTAAATGCTACTCTAAGTGAATAAAGACCAGAGAATGGGCGAATTATGGAGGGACAAAACCAAAGAAACTCCATGAAATGGCTGCTTCAAATAAAATCAGTGTTAAATTGTATGCTATTGTATAAACAGAGTATTCGAAGTTCTTTCAGGTTTAAATTGGTGGTGATTAATGATCTGCTATCAAAAGCCACTCATGAGAATGTTAGCAGTTTCTCAAGCCAGGAGTTTGTGGATTGTTATGATAGATGAATTAAGGGAATGTTTTCAGAATGTTATTTTTTTAATCTTTCTTCCAGGAATTAGCTTCCCTTGATCAAGAAAAGCAGCCTTATCTAGAGCCTGGGCAACCTCAGCTTTCTCCTGGAATTTCAACAATTAACCTGCATCCACAGTTTCCAGGTAACTTATTTTGACTTTTCTTTCAGTATGAGAGAGTGCTTACAGTTCTTCAAAGAATGGTGAAGTAGCAATTGTATAGAGGTTAATGAAAAATTGATTGAAGCTTCAGAAGCAATTTCTCCATTATAAAAAAAATAAATCATGGAAGAAGAAGTGGGAGGAATGGAATAGAGGTTGGCATTGGCTAGGTGACTTGTTAGGTGGCAAAGACATATTTTAAGCAAAAGTGATATCTTGGATTATGTACATGAGAATTTTAGTGTCAGCAGAGGTGAAACCTTATACCCCTTTCAAGGGGAAGCTGTAGTTAGGTGCCTCCTCATAGATTTATGCTTAACTTTTGCTGCAAAAGTTTTATGACTATGTCTGCTTTCTTTAGCACCTCAGGGTTTTTTTTCACAAGCAGTAGAATGATGAGAAACCAAATTATACCGTTTTTTTTCTACTCCAGATCAAAGCAGAATAAACAAATTAAAATCTCCCTAATGTCTGGCTCATTCAGTATCATGTGTGAATTCTTTAAGGGGTGGGGGTTTTCAAATGCTTTAAGGTGGTTTTCTTGGATGTGATTGATTTCCATTCCATGTCACACAGTAGTGATTGAGAAAACATCCCCTCCTTTGCCCGTTGAAGTTGCTCCGGAAGTCTCTACTTCGAGTGCAAGTCAAGTTATCGCACCTACTCAAGTTACAGGTATTGTACTTCCTTTTTAGAACTAAAATAAATTAAGAAATGAATGAGCTCCTGACACTTCTGTTCTGTGGTATTGCTGAATTACTGTAGTGAAGAGAATGTGACTGTAGAACACAAAGGGAATACTCTTGAGAGAAAGTACAGAACAGCACAGCGATGAGGGTACTGTCAATAGAGCCAGGACTGGGCCCTCCCAGGATGTACCTGCCATTTTTGTGCCCACACAGAAGGTAAAATTAATAATTCCACCTCAGATTACATGATCTGCAAGGGAAGTCCAGAAGTAAATACATACTTCTTGGATACAAGTCAGGTCATTAGATATTCTGCACATATGTTCATGAAGTATACATGATCATGTTCATTAAAGGATGTAGACCTCATGGGATGTAGATCAGCATGTTCTAGAGACAGCAGATGAGGGGTTACTGTAAGATGTATTTTTAAATGTTCTTTTAATGTTTGTGCTTCTCCTTTTTCTGATGTGTTAGTTGCCTTGTGTGCATCTATATGTCAAGAAGTGAAAATAACAGAAATGCAAGTCATAGCTGAAATTTGTCTAAATGATGGCTATGTCCAAAAGACATGAATATTGTGCACTTACTGAACTATGTGGAGAGTTTAACGTGAGACTTCTTTTTGTTTGCTTAGAAATCAACGAATGTACAGTTAATCCTGATATCTGTGGAGCAGGACACTGTGTTAATTTGCCTGTGGGATACACTTGCATCTGCTACGAGGGGTACAAACTTAATGATCAGCAGACAAAGTGCTCTGGTATGAAATGATGCTTTCAAAAATCTGAAATAACCATGCTGTGAAATGCTTGAGATGTAGAATCTGGTCAGGGCAAATATGTACAGAGCAGTCAGGAGTTCCTTCCTCTGCTGAATGCTTCCAAAGTTCGAACTAGTTTTTTATGTCAAATAAAATTTGCCAGGTACTCTCTAATATAGCCTTCCAGCTGCTCAGAAATGAACATGAATTTAATTAAATTGAATGAAAGCCTTTCCCATTGTGACATGAGAGAAAAACTGATTAGGCAAACCATCTCCTCTCAGCTTTTTATCAGGTATCTGAAATGTCAGACTGCTAGGAAGAAATACACTTCTCTTTGGAGAAAAAATTAATTGGTGCCTATTTCTCAGAATGATCTACCCAGCTATCAGCTCTGCTCTGCAGCTGGATTAAATCCAGGCATTTTGTTAGGTCATTCCTTTCAGCTTGTTGCTGAAAAGAGAAAGTGTATCATAAACATTGAAGAAGCACAATAGGAGATCTGCAGAGTGGAGTCTTCATCCCCTTCTAAGCTAGTAAATTCTGGAACAGAGGCTCTACATGAACCATTTCAGATTTGGAAGCAGCTGTATCGGTATCTTTTCTTTATTCAGAGTATACTGGTTCCTCTGTAACTTGGATCAGAAAAAGTATATTATATCATGTTGCCAGATGATATACTATCAACTTTTCATGCCACCAAAGCTCAGTAATTTCATGCTGTAACACATGCCATCAGGTGCAAATACAGTATTAAAAGGTAATTTACACAACACAGCCAAATAACAACTTACAATCCCTTTATTTCATCCAAATTGTTTTAATGTTCCATGCTTGTGGCTTGGAACATTAAACTGGAACTGTGTTGCACACAGTGTAGTGATTTGAACAGTAATCATGTCACGTTCTTCAGGCCAATGCAATATTCTTATAGTCAAGCCAATAAGAGCATTCTTCTCCAACCGAAACTATTTAATGCATCTTTTTTGCATCTCTGAGGGAAAGCATAGACTTTTTCAAGTAGTTAAGATAATTACAAGGTCGGTCTTTTCAAATGCATGGCATAGAATGCAGAAAAAGAATCACAACTAAGTATGTTATTCTACAGTCTTATGTTTTCATTTCTTTTGTAGATATTAATGAGTGCAATCAGGCACCCCATCTCTGTTCCCTTGGACGCTGTGAAAATACAGAAGGAAGTTTCCTATGTATTTGCCAAGCTGGATTTATGGCCAGTGAAGATGGAACCGACTGTGTTGGTAATTACTGGTCTTCTTTATAGAAAATAAAAATACAAAAATTAATCAAGAAGCTTATTTAAACCCCACTAAAGTCCCCTTTTCAGTTTTTTTTTACCTCAGTGCCACTGGTACTGGACTGATGCCTGCGAGTGTTTTTAACTGTCTGTCACCAAGAGAGGTAGCTCCAATCACTTAAGTAGCTCCCATTACTTTTCAAAATGTTTAGTTGTTGAAAAACAAGAATTTATTTAGTATCATCCTGATTTAGGAAAATTACCATTTAGTAAAATATTTTCTGTTGTGGAAAATCTCCTTCAATAACTAGCAGCTGCAACAAACCATATTTTTAAATATAGCTGCAAACATCCATGGACTTCACAAAGCAACACAAACAGCCTGAATTGGCTGTGGTCATCCTCAGGTTAGCGCTGTCTTGGGCACAATATACACACAGCAACACACATTGTGTTTGCAACCACAGGGCTGCTCGTAGTCCTCATTCCTATAGCCTGGTTGTTTCTAGAACTCATTCTCTTTGCGTTTCCAAGCTGTGAGGTACAGACTAAACTGCTCTGTAAGAACAACTGTGGGGTTGTGGCTTGCAAAGAGCTTCAAAAAGCCAAACTTACTTAAATGTTTAATTAAAGCAGAGTTTAGAAGAGACACAAGCATTCAGTAATTTCCTGGTGAAGCAGTTTCTGTTCTCTCTGTCATCTGCAGATTTTGATGAATGTTCAAGACCTCATACTTGTGGAGAAGGCTTTTGTATAAACACTCTTGGCTCATATAGATGTGAATATTGTGATAGTGGATACCAAATGAACAGGAGAGGGGAATGTGAAGGTAGGTTTGAACTCTTCACCAGGAGTGATGTTGAAGTAAAATTACCATTTATTGAGAGCACAAAAACAATGCCAAATGCTACTACTGTTTGGAATGATTAACATTCCCTGCTGTTCAATGGAGGCTTAACACAGAGGGACAATTCTCAGGGGGTACAATCTTAAACAAGAAACCTTTGTGGGTACTCTTCAATCTTTGTTGTTATTTGATGTCTGGAACTGCAATTCAGTTCCTGTTATTTAGATTTAAGATGATACAAAGGAGTTCCCTCCCTATAGACAGAACCATCTTGGGGCAGCTATGTTAATGGCTCTCACCATAGAATTACTTAACTTTATTGTTAGTCCTTCCCTGCATACTTTACCAAGTTTCTGTTAAAAAAAAAGTTACAACTTTTCCTATATTATAACAGGTAACGAATGATAAGTTGAATTTTTAATATCGGTATCTAGTATCTATTTCATGTTGCAAGAGATCCTAGAACATCTGACTTAAAGCTTCACATTATTTTTTAGTGTGATATTTTTGCCTTTTTTCCTGGTTTTTTTTCATTTTCAACTTGAATTGTGAACTTAATGCCACAACCGGTCATTTCATTTTAAACATAGTTTTGTTCATGCTTTAGTCTCAGTTACATAGGACAGAATAAAATTGCTAACGTGTCAGGTTGCCTAGCAAATAAGCAACTTAGAGCTACCATGAATATATTTGCTGCTCTGAGCATTGCTGAAAGATTCCTCTTTCTATTTTTTATTTAAATATTTCTCATGCTCCACTCTTACAACTAGTCTTTGCAAGTCTTCTCTGTGAGTAGGGAATCTGTGATTAAAATAGGCTAGAAATCAGAATATTACAGTACATCAAATTCGTTATTAGCTTGTATTTTAAGTAGTGTGGTGGTAGTCCTCTATAATTTAACTTAACAATATGTAATTTCTGAAACCAAATTCTCTGTTGAAAGTTGTTTAAGGTTCCTTAAGGGAAAAACCCTCCTACACTAGATCCATCAAACCAAGGAAATGACACATTTGGGGAACCGTTACACCATATCATTACACCTTCACAGTATAGTACTCTACTGACAGACTTCAGATTCCACAAATAACTCCTTTCCACCTTCTCCACACTTCAAAAACAAAGGCAAGAATCCTCCAAACTGCAGACAACACACACAGTTCACTTACACTTCCTTACCCCATCTTCATTCTGCCCTCAAGTTGTACTCACACAGTCCAGACAGTTCTGAGAACAGGTTACAGCAGAAGTGGATGTTTTTGTTAATTAATTAAAAAAAAAATCTCACAGCACTTTCACTGAGAAACTTTTGCAGGTCTGCAGTGTAGTGGCTGAAGAGGCCTGTTGCTGTTTTTATGAGAAAGTGTTCTCACCTGGACAATCATGATTCTATGAAAAATTGTGATTTGCGCACATCCAATGAGTTGTTCAGAGCTGGGTTGTTAAATTCTCTGGGGTCTATAGCCTTGTCTAGTTAAATTACAAGTATTGGAGGCTACTTGACTTCTGTGAGCTAGTTCTCAAAACTAGGAGTGAATTACCCTCTATGGTACGTGCTGGAGTAGCAGTCCTTAATTGCAGAAGACAAACCTGTTAGGCCTGGAGAAGGAAAGAAATGGGACCTTAGGAAGCTGGGTTTAGAGGTGACTTTAACAATTTAATTAGTTCTGTGCACTGCATGAAGCAAGTGTTTGGTGGGAAAGGTTGTAATTATTGTGTAATTAAAGATCATATTATAAAATGATACTCATGCATGGGAGCAGACTGCAATGAGACTGCCCACACAGTGTTAATTCCACCATCTTCTGATTGTTGGTCACTTGACAGCAAGTTGTTTTCAAATGTCATTTTTTGTATGCAGTCTCCTTTAGATTGCGTATGTATTATTGTATGTATTATGGGTTTCTTTGGTGCAGGATAAGAAATTCTTGCTCAGAGCCTAGATAATGAGTTCCATGACTTTTTTCAGGACCTGTCTCTTGTTGTGGGTAAACTAGGACCTTGCCTGATACAAGTCTGTTACCCTAAACACAACCAGCTGCAGTGGTGTGGCTTGTGCCTTCTGTCAGACACAATTAACTTCTTCCTCCCTGTAAACATGTTTAATTATCATTCACACAGTTAAATTCTTAGTCCACATAATACTTACATGCTGCATAACTATGGAGCAATGGAGAATACAAAATTCCACTTGGCTTTTAGAAGCCAAAGTTACAATTTTTATTGTTGTTGCAATGAACTTTCGAAGTCTGACTATAGGAAGAACCTCAGGGCACTTTAATAAAGGAGTGACATAAGTAAAGTTATTCTTACCTAAGCCAGAAATCTGATGTGCTGTATGTTCTGGAAGGCCTACCAAAGATTTGTAGTATAAGAGAAAATTCAGTTTCAGTTGCGTGTACTATGACCTAATATATTTCTCAGAGACGCCCCTTCACTGGTACAAATCTGTGTGAACTTGTACTTTCCTGTGTCTCTAATAGATGAAGTAAGCAACTCTTTACAATGCATTGATATAACAGGAGCAGAGTCAGAATAACCAATAACAGAATAACAGTAGTTCAGCGTTCTGTTACAGCTTTGACCAGTATTTCCTTTTATCTTCTCTTTTGAAGACATTGATGAATGCCTGACTCCAACTACTTGTCCAGATACACAGTGCCTTAACGCTCCTGGCTCTTACCAGTGCATTCCTTGCAGAGTGGGATTCAGGGGCTGGAATGGACAGTGCCATGGTATGTTTAGTACTCTTTGTCTCTCCAGTCATCTGTCATCTGTTCTGAGGTGCTGTATTTCATATTCTGTCAGTGCTACAACCTGATGACAGCATTGTGCCCTGGGTCCCCATTTCATTCAATAATAATTGAAAATAGGAGATTTTTGAAATTACTTTATCTTCTCAGACACAGTATGTATGAGGAAATTGTGTTTTACTGTAGATAAATGAACACTGAATCTAGAATACAAACAATATAATGGTAACTACAAAACAAAATTCTTGAAATAGCAAATATGGAACCAAAAGGGGATTACTATCAGTGAAATACTAGTAGGCTGTTGTTTGGTATTAGCAAACGGAAAAGCATGCAAATGCTAACACATCAGTGTGACTAGCAGATTTTTCAACAGGATATGGGACTTTGCTCACCAAGCATATTAATGAAACTTCTTAGTTATCTGTATGTCCAGCAAAATATTAGCATATCTTAAAGCACCTTGTCTCACTTCAGGTTAGGATTTTAGGACAGATTTCTCACATTTTACTTTTGTAGATTTGTTTTTAAATGTTAGATTTTTAATTTTTTTCAAATCAATTTTGGCTATTTGAGATAAAGGTAAGAAAGAGGAAATTAATCCATTGGACAAAAAGAAATAATCTTTTGGATTTTGAATGCCACTTTTTGGGGTACTACCAGAAACTTAAATTTAACATCAGTTGTGAAGGATCTGCTGTCTGTTGTGAGTACTCCTGACCACTTCGTGTAGTACATGCACTATAATTTGTGATAGTTGGAATAAGCATGGTACCTAAACAGGTGTACAATATCATACATATAGGGAGTGTTTGCATTATTGTTGTACGTCAGCTTGTCAGTGTAATTCCATAGCTTATTTCCTAATGGCTCCCAGTTGCTGTGATTTGGTTCAGTTCACAAAGCAGTCTAAGAGCATTGGTTGAAAGAGCTCTGGAGGATGGGCACCTGCTGTGTTTCACCTGCATATGTGCTAGAGTCAGGTTGCAGTGAAGCATCTGAAAAATGCATGGTGTGGCTGTCAGATCCTCACCACTAGTTTTTGCTGTACAGAATACATCTTTTTCAACCACTGTGTTTTCTAAAGAAGGCATACTGTCTGAACAGATCTGCCATGTCATAGCCACATATTTGGTCTTGTAATGTGATTTGATGTGGAGGAATGTATTTCTCAGGTAATTGCATCAATTTCAATGGAGTTGTAGCAAGATATGAAATGTTTACAACAAATTAATGGGCTTCACTTAGCACAGATTACTCCACACTCATCTTTGTTTTGTTCCTTCCCACCTGCCTGGATCCCTGCTGCCCTTGCGAAGAGTGTGGCACATGTACTCTGTTAGAACAGTTCCCTCTTAATTAACTCCTTTTTTGCAAAAATGTTTGCTTAATTCTGCATTCTTTCTCAATATCAAACTTGATTTCTGTACCTATTTATAAAAATAGCCTGGTTGAAAATGCCATGGCCTAACTTTCACTTGCTTCATTCTTGCTAACCAGGTTAGTAGGAGCAAAATGAGAGAAGTCATTGCTTTGCTCAGATTTACAAACAGAACTAAGTCATGTCTTGGTTCCAAGTTACTGAAACTTTTTTACTTGTATTACTGCATGTAGTTTCCCTTTTTTCATTTGTTTTATGAAATGTTCTAAGCCTAGACATTCTCACTCACTTCATTAATGATGTGATTAGTTGATTTTTTGTTTATCCTAGACTTACATCATATTGGAAATGAGCCATACACATTTCAGAAAATGTAATGCAGACAGTTTGTCTTAAGTCTGTAGCTCTGCAATATTGTACAGCTTAAATACACTAGAAAGGAAAATATTTCCCATTATCTGTGAAGGATATGTAAGTCCATTTTTCCATAAATTCATTTGTTTCTCTTGTTAATTTAGGTCAGTCTCAACTCTGCTGGTTTTCCCCAATGCTGTATTTTTTTTACCTCACTTCATTCCTCTGCTTGCACTTTATACCATAGAAAATCTACTGTAACAATTCTACAGTTCTTTGATGCCATTTACATTGTAATTTTCCAGGGTTTAAAGCCAGGAACATAGCCACTTTTACTTCATTAAGGCAAACCAATCAGTTTACTTCAAACTTGGGTAGAATACATTCAGTTGGAGTTTAGATGGGAATACCCAATGCATATTGGAATTAAAAAAGTGACACCTGCAGACCTTGCTTCCTCATTGTCTTGAAATTGCCACTGTCCCAGATCTTACAATGCATTTGTGTTGTACATGGGACTATTTGAAATAATTGTTTTTTAAGCTTACTTTCAATCACTGATTTATTTTTCTCTCTCTACATTTGCACATTCAAATAAATTCATGTATCATAATGTATCTAGAGCACACTTCTGTGTGATGATGAACAAATTAAAAAAATAGATTGACAAAGCTCTCTAGATCACCTTATGTTTGTCATTGTGGTGGATTTTAGAGCTCTATGGTTAACTATCAATATTCAGCTTGTACAGCTTTAAGGACTCCATTAGAAAATATCAACAGTAACACACAGGTCAGTGGGGCTAATCCATGTACCTTTAACCATACTGTAAGGAACTTCAATAGAATCAGTTACAGGTCTGGATTTCATCTCAGAAGATTTAGATTCTGTTCCTGTTTTTCTGCTGGCATTATGGGGAAGCCTCTTGATCTTCGAGTCCCATCCAAAAATCAGAGATAGCATTACAGGTTTCTTTTTCAAGCAGATTGGAGATAAATAGATGAAAATGAATGTGTAAGAAGCAGGTTTGTTGTTCAGCTGGAAGTTTGTGTGCTTGACTGCTGAATTAGGCTCTGTGCCTTTTAACAGATTCTTCAATTAGAGCATTGATCATATATGTTAAGAGCAAAGGTTGTGTTTTGTAGAGCAGGCACATTTTGCAACAGTAGGGATCTGAGAAATTAGCCTTGAAGAAAGGTAACACCTACTGAACTGCCACAGCAGAGCACCTGTGAATCTGTGCTGTCCTTTCTGGGAGGATGCCACTTCATCTTCTTGGCAACAGGACATCTTATTTACAGAGTTAGAGACTTAAGTGAGGAAACAAGAACTGTAGGTCATTTGAAATATGGATGATAATGGTGATTTTGTTTGTGTCTGGGGAAAGATGGGCTTTGTCAAAGTCAGATGGTACAGGAGCTTGTAACGAGCCTTGAGTGATAAATACATATGAAGAAAATAGTTACTGCACATATTCACAATAGCTAATAAGAGCTATGATGATGATTTAAAGATGTCTAATCTTTTTCCAGCTTTCCCTGTGATACAGCTGCCTAAATATCTCAAGTGCCTCAAACAATCTGCTGGCTTTTATGTTGATGAGGTTTGTGTGCTTTCTGGTGGTAAAAGACAGGATAATTGGGAGTAATATGATTTCTGGCACATAAAAGCACACAAAATGTAGTTCTTTTTCTGCATCAGTGAAGCTAAAAAAATACAGCTTTTTCCATACAAACAGGGACACATGCTTTCTGTTGACTACATCCCCAAAATAAATAAATGAAATTTGAAAATTAAACTTTTATTTTTTTAAGTGAAAACCACTGCTAGAAAAAGACAGTAATTGTTATTTTAGAATACAGAATTAATTCTAGCTGCATTTATAACAAAAAATTTCATTTATTTCTATACCTGATTTCTATTCTGTTGATTTATACAAATTGCATTCAGAAGGAATTCTTGAAAATTATTCTTAAGTAGTAACATAGCAATTTTCATGTTGGCTAAGGAAAGTGGCCCATCTAGTTAATACCCTTCTTTCAGAGAATTATGAAAGTAGGTGTCTATGGGATAGCTTATAGAAAAAAAGTTTCTTTCAAGTCCTTCTAAATAAAGGATGGCTTGTGACTGGGAATATTTTTTTATAATCCTGTGGGGTTTTGTTGCATATGTAGATTAGCCTTACAAAGGGACCTGAATAAAGTGCAGAAATCCCATTGAAATTCCTCAGGAATTATGGCCGTGCTTATGGCAGAATTTGAATAAATTCCCAAGCTCAACTGAAAGGCAATTGTACCCAAGTTAATTTTATAGTTGTGCTTTCTTTCTTTTCACAGATATAAATGAATGTCAGTACGGCAATCTCTGTACAAATGGACATTGTGAAAATCTCGAGGGATCTTTCAGATGTATTTGTGGTCAGGGTTTCAAACTCTCTGCATCAAAGGATCAGTGTGAAGGTAGGAAATAATATGATCAAAATTCATAAGATTGCGCTTACCTTTTAGATAATGTTTTTCATCTTTTTTTTTTTTTTTTTTTTTTTTTTTTTTTTGCATCTTCCTTTTAATGGAGAAACACCAAATGTTAAAAACTCCAAAATATAAGAATATGTATTTCTATTTTATGGCTTCCATGATCACATTGTAGATTTTGACGTGTTATAAAGCCTATCAAGAACATGTAGTAATACTTATGTTGCTAAATTGAAATTTCTGCAAAATCCTTGGCATATCTGGCATTTTGGAGGTTTTGGGGACAGTGGCTTTTGCTGCCTTAATTGCTTTTCTTTCTGTTTATCTTTTTTTCTTCAATGAGGGTGAGTGGAATCAAAAAACCTAGGGTGCTTCCTTTTGAAACTCAGCAGTGTTAGTTAACACTGAGCTGCTGCTTGCATTGGTGTCACTACAGTTCCGGTGGTACATTGTGAGAGAGAGAATTTGGTGTCATATTTCTAAGAACAGTACCTGTACCTCCAAAGTGTCAGTTTCCACATTTCTTCCATGTCTAAAATTCCCATTGGGACTGCCCCAGTGGAACAAAATTAGGTCTGATGTTGGAGTGAAGTAGTCTGAGGGAGAGCCTAGTGTGTGTACAGGAGGTATGAATATTCCTCTCCTTAAGGAGAGGGGACTTGAAACTTCTCCCTAATGGTGAAGATCTGGGACAGTGTCTCCAGGCTGTGGAAGCACACAGAAACCTCTATGTTTCTTGTCAGATGCTGGGTTTTCTTCTTTTCCCTTTCCGTCACCCTGTCTCTGTACAGCACCAACACTTGCAGACTTCTGAGCGCTAAAAATATTACAATAAAACTAAATGATCATTCATGTAAATTTGTCGGGAAGTTTGAAACAAAACATCAGTGTAAGTTATGTGTCTTGAGTGAGTTAAATGTGCTGTTCTGGACGCACAGCAGACTGGTCTTGGGGAAAATATGTAGACAAAATTTGACTGCTTCCTCTGAACCTTTCATGGAAAAGAGCCCTTGCCAAACTGAGCTGGCATGTGCAGACTGTTCTCTTAAAGTGCACCCTTCCGAAGTAAGGACCCGTACACATGCCCAGATGCTTCATGCAGCCCCACAGCTTTCAATGATCCTTAAATTCTAAACTTCTGTGGTTGTAAAGGACCATTACTTAAGAGGTCAGACTACATAGCCATAACAGAGACCTGAAAAACCTCATTGAGTGATTTTCAGAAAGACACTCAGCCATGCCTAAATGCTAGAAGTGACTAAGAACATACCATATCAATTTAATTATGGGTTCTTAATGAAGATTTTATAAATAACGGAGGGAAAACAAGCTTCCTAGCTCAAACAAGACATGTGCTGTGTTCTGAATTCAAAGTGCCACTCCCTGCCAATACTTTGAGTTTTCCATAGGAAAATTTAACTTTGGTATTCAATTCCATCTGTTAACTCAGGCTGACCCCAGTTTATGAGAACTGAAGCACAGAGGGATTAGCAGTGTTGTGGAAGCAAAGAGACATTTCCCTCCACTTAGATGACTAATACTGTTACAAGGCAAGTATTTTAAGGAGCCTTAATGTACAACTTAACAGGGGAACAGCCTGTCAGTATGCATCTGAAAACCACACCCTGTTAAAAGGTGATGATCCTGCTGGAAAGTATTTTGTGGGTTTTGCTGACTCACTGAAGTGACTGACTTGTTACCTTTGCCGGATACAATAGAAACAAAAACAGCTCTCAGGCGGCCTGTGTGTGTATTTGTGAGTCTGTGTGTACCCATTTGTGCAGAGGGATAAGTCGACACTACAGGAGAGAATGCTGAACACAGTCATCTCAAGGAAAACATGCAGTCTGCAATTTCATATAATTTTATGCATCATATTGACTGTCTGTATTTGTTAATAAATAATAACAAGAAAAGCAGTACTGGGTATTGACACTCTGCTTTGCTGTTTTGTTCAGAATTGATCTTTGCACCATTCGATTAGTAATGGGTATTTTCATGTGTGTTACATTTTCACTGTCTCTTCTGCTGCAGATATTAATGAATGCCAGCACCGATCGCTCTGTACAAATGGACACTGCAGGAACACAGAAGGATCTTTCAGATGCATTTGTAGCCAAGGCTACTCATTATCATCTGCTGGAGATCAGTGTGAGGGTAAGCTTAGGGACTTAAGCTACCGATTCTTTTTTTTCAGTAAGGTCTTGAGTATTTCACCTATAGGCATGAACTCTTTTGAGAACAGAACAGAAATATGTGTTGCTTCTCTTTCTTTCTCTATAATGTCAACCTTCAGTAATCCCCACCTACACAGCCACATAATTAATGGATTCTTAGAAATAGTCCCTGTCATCTTTCCATATACAAGAAATCAGTACATGTGTTTCCAACAGTAAGATTGGAAGAGCAGTTGACATTATTACTGAAAACAATTAAGCCTTTCCAAACCTTCTTGTTTATATTCTGACACAGAGGTTCCATATTATAAAAATTTCTGCCAGCAGATGCTATTCTCATGGGGGCCTGCTAAGTTAAAACTTCTTCTCTAGCTGGTTTTGGGAACCTGAAGCCAGCTCAACAATCACATGTGCACTGGCAGGAGAAAGTATATAGTGTAAGACGAGCTCCAGTGGATCTGCTGGAGGTCACAGCTTTCACCATGACTGAGCACATAAAAACAAAAATAAGAGGTAAAAGATGTACAGTAAATGTAGGGAGAAATGTTGTGTTATAGCAAACAAAAACTTTCTATTGTGTCTCAAGTAGAACAATTTATTTGTCCAGAAATTGGCAAACTGACTTTTTCTAGTGCATCGTTTCAAAGCAACTCCCTCTTCTCTGTCATTGGCTATAACACCTGATATGGTACATCTGCTGTACTACTCATGGTCACCTTGAGCATGTAAAATTACTTACTGGTGATCTGCAGAAAAGATTGTACCTCAGTTGCTTTCTTATCTCACGCTAGCAGCAGAAAACTTAACCTCAGTTAAGATCTCACTGTACATGTGGTATTAGCACATAAAATCTTTTCGGCCTCTAGTGTGCTTTCTGTAACTGCTGATACCACGGAAGACACAGCTTCTTACTGCTCTTCTACCAAATAGTGTTCTGCTACTGGGTTATCCTGCATACAGCACTTGGAAGGCTCACCTTCTCCCTCACAGCAGAAAGTCATGAATCCTCCTCTTCAAGTGATCCAGGCAAAAGAGCAGTTCCCTCTGAGCCAGCTAAATGCTGTTTTCTCATGACAAACCTATAAAGGACTTTATCGTCAGTGATTATACTGGATTGTGAAAATGAGTGACAGCACCTCTTGAAGTTCTCACCAACAAGGAATGAGGATAATCTCATAAAATCTCCATAGCACACTGCTACTCTTTGGTACTGACCTATTTGAAGAATACATTCGTGGAAGAATTTAACACAAGCTTTTCAGAATTCCTGGCGAGTACCAGCATCACTTGCATCAGCTTCAAAAAATGTGGGCTGATGATGCAGGGCTTGTGAAACTTGTGTCAAAGAATTTTGCTCTCATCTGGCTTCAAGATCTTCATGAATTGCAGCAGATGCAGAGATACTGTGTCAAGAATTGAAGAAAAATGTGGTGAAAGGGATCATGGCTCTTCCTGCCTCCCAAAGGCAAAACAGACAATAGGAATCATTCCTGACAACTGGTCATCTAGCCTGCTCTTCAGCAGATGAGATTCCAAACTTCTCTTCAGACTGCTTTGGTGCATTTCATACATCCCAAGAAGTCATGGTAACTGTTGCAGCTCTCCATCACCTGGCCTGTCAGGACCATGGTCCATGCTTTATTTTCAACTTTTTCTTGATCTTGTTCAAAGGCAGTTTTCAAGACAAAATAATTTCGGACTCTTTCAAAGCAAAAGAAGAGGGATTAGATCAAACAAGGAAAAACGTTAAAACTGCTCCCTCACCCCAGAATCTTTGCCTCATTTGCAAGTCTGCAACCAAATCTAGAGCTTCTCTACCCAGTGACAGAGGGATTAATTTCTGTAGAGACAGTTTGTTCACTGAAACTTTTCGTAAATATTACAACTCCCCCACAAAATCTATTAATCTCTTGAAGTGGAAGGAATTCTGTGCTTTTATTATATCCCTTCAAAATTTTCTGAAGTATAGGATATTGCAGACTGCTTTTTGCACCTTGGAAACTAAGTTTAAACAGACTGTGCTTGTTCTTATGTCAGTAGGAATGGTTGGTGCTACTGTTCTAGCTGCTATACATTCAACTCTCTTGGTTTTCCTCACCTTGTACTGGAATTATTTTTGAAGGCTCCTCGAAGTATTCAGTGCACATTTGGGGAACTGAGTTGGCTACAGTTTTAAATCTTGTATTATTTTCGTATCAGTGAAGGTCCTCAGCTTCAAAACCATGTTCCCATCTTCATGAAAATGATTTTTCTTGTGACTGTTACTTCAGCCAGATGTGTGTGTGAACTACAGGGCGGAGTTTCCATGAAGACAAAATCACCTTGACAAGACATCCGGTGTTTCTCTGCATAATGGCCTCTGATCTTTGTACTAGCCTATTTACCTGAATGTTTTCTAACACTTCACAGAGAAAGTGAGAAAGAGATGACAAAAACTGTGAGTATAGCCCAGCACAGTTGTCTGGAAAGAACGAAATGGTTCAAAGTCTGTCCAGTTTCTCAAAGTGTCAGGTATGGGCATTTGTCACATCAGAGGATACCCAAAAATGTATGATGCTGCAAAGCCAAAGTGATTAGCAAAACACTTGCAAGAAATGTGTTTGTTTAATTAGGATTTCTTCTAGTTCAGAAGTTTTCTTAAAGATGTAGCTGCTCAAGAAGGAGTTTGCAGGTTTGATCATTATAACTTGTGCAGACTTCTAGCGGTATTGCAGAATTTGGCAGAATTATGCTGTGCTCATTTTCAGCTGTGATTTTTGCAACTCTCTGGCTCAAGTTTTTGTCTGGAAGTCTTTGCGCAATATTTTTCATGTTTAAGAATAGAGGTTATTTGCAAATGACTTATATACATTGGTTTATACAAGTATACATGCAGTATATGCGCTCTATGTGCATCCTTGTGCTGAACTCTTCAGAAAATAAGAAAGCTGGACTGAGGCCTTCAATAGTTCAGTTCTGTTTGAGAGCAATAATCCATATGTCCATTCCTAATGTAAATGCCTGTATACCCTGTTATCCAAGGCTGAGGAACTTTTTCCTTCTGCAGTACCTCCAGAGACTTGGTATTACCTGCTTGGAAACCTTCCACTTGAAGATAGAAAAAGAGCTTACTTCCTAGTAGTCAGAGGTCTGCAAGATACACACCCACATGCACATTTATCTTCTTTCTGCCTTAGTCTCTCATTCAGCATCTTGTTCTTGAGATTAAGTGACATTGAGACTTATCTGCTCAATCTTGCTCTGAATAAGAGGGAACACAAAGTGTGAGTGCACTTGTGAGTCCTTGTTTCAACTTACAGGAAGTAGGAATGTGCACCAGCGGGATGTAAATACAGACTGTAAATCTCAAAGAATTCGGATTACTGCAAGAAAGTCTGTCTGAAGCATAAGAGGCTCCATTGTTCTTCTAAGAGCTTTCAGAGATTCTTGTGGCCAAAACACAGACGCATGTGTAAAGGGTGGTGAAAAGCACTCAAGCGTGAGTTACTTTCTGACTTTTCTGGAGATTCTCTTGCAGCAGCTATAAGATCTATGAAGAGTTGCATCAGAGAAAGGGAGGTTTGCATCCTATATGGAAAATAATGCATTTTGACTGAATTTGGCAGAAGGCACCTTCTTGTTGTGAGACTTGGCATTAACTTAGCACAAGGGAGTCATTAGTTTTTTCTCATGATCCTAGTCAAAATCAGTTGCTTTTTAAATAAACCACAATTTATTTCTCTGTTGAAAATCATTATAAAACATGTGGTTATCTAAAGGTCACAACTTTGTCAACATTAAGTACAATTTTATCTTCAATAACATTCATTTATGTAAGAAAGCTATCCCTATTTCTTATTTTTATCAAATAGATTAAATCCCAAGGAGAGGTATATAGGGTGGGCTTTCCAGAGATAAATGTAGAAATGAGGTCATGTCCTCTTTTTAATTACAATTGTTATTCATTCCTGCAGCACAGGAAAAAGTTACAATTCTAATCAGCTAAAATCCATGCTTAAGAAATCAGAATAACCAAAGGCACTGGGAAAAGTCTTTGATTACTGTTTTTCAAAGGAAACACTACATTATCAAAGCAATAGACTCAGTAAATTATTAGGTAGGGGACTGTTGAGACAGAGGGAAGTTGCTTATAAGACGCTTTTTTGTGTTTGACCCTCTCACTTTCTGTTTGCTTTTAAAACTTAGAGGTACAGTCATCAAATATCTTGTGATCTTTAGCTGTAGTGAAACCAAAACTGTGTAATATCACTGGAATGTAGGCACTTGCTGAGTTAATCCTATACCCATAGTAGCCATACTCTGTTTCCTCCACTGGGCTGCCTTTAAGCCCTTTGAAAGACAACGGGAAGAAAAGACTTTAGGTGGAGACAATACCAGTGTCCTGTTCTTGAAATATTTGATCACCTTATGTCTAGTGTGTATCCTGAAACGTTCCCTGCTGTGTGTCAACCAGCACACTTAGCCCATGGATATCAAGATACTAGGGCAGAGTCTACAGGCTTGAGGCTTGATGCTGGGAGTGTGGTGTATAGGCAGCTGGGAACTAGACCCTGCATGCCCAGACTCTGCCGCTGGATTTATGACTTGGGTGCAGCACTGTGCAAAAGCAGCTATTCAGCTTCATGACTAAGCTGTTAAGCCTGTGAAATGGCTGTGTTGCATCGCATGAACTGCATGAAGTACCCATTAGCACAGCAGTATGCACATGTCCTGCAGGCCTCCTGCCCACGTGGCTGTTTTGTGAGTAGTCTTCGCAGGCATGTCCTGTCTGGTGTGACACACCAGCTGTGCTTGGGCTCGCCCATACTCAGGGGGATGTCTGAGTAAGTCACTTCCAACCCAGGGATCTCAGTGTAGTGGTTTAAACGTGTCTAAAGACGCATATTGCAAATTTGCATTAATAGGTATTTTTTGTGTCTGTCTTCTAAATGTACAGCTGCTTGGATTTCTTTTTAACTGCGTTACTGTTATGATACACTTTTGTGAGAGGTGCACATGGCACATGTGAGTCGTATTTGCTAGGAATAAATCACATACAAACTCAAATTTCAAAACACTCTAGAAATAAGAGAAGTTTGATGATATGATGAAAGGAAAACTAAAAGGACATCCTAAACTGTAGTAAACTTGATTTCCACACATGCACACAGTTGCTTCAAGTTGCTATGTTAGTATCAAGGTATCACTATTAAAAGTTTCATCAGTTTTTACATCATCTAATTCAACAGTTGAACTTTCATTTCAGATGTTGATGAATGCCTTCAAGACAGCAATATTTGCCTTAGAGGAAAATGCATAAATACTGATGGGTCTTATAAATGCACTTGTCCAGATGGTTTCCAGCAGATAGCAAACAGGGGATGTCAAGGTATGAAATACTGTAAAAAATACCTGGATCATTATTATAAATGTACAAGTTTGTAAGTGTAACTCATGATATTCACTGATCATGCCGAGGAAGAAAAACTCATCATTTGTAGTACTTTCCTACTCATTTTGTATTACTCTCTGTAAATGTATGCTGAAAAATTATTTCAAGTGACTGAAGTCTCAGCCTTTATAACTTGAAAGAGATTCTATATTAGAACTAACAGAGACAGAGTGCTGCTCTTTTCCCAGGTCCTGGAAACTTTTATTGTAACAGAACCTTCTGTGTGCTGTGAATTAGTGATGCAACAGCAAGAGCAGTATAGTTAGTGTCAAGTCACATTAGATAAACCTCTCTGACTTCTAAAACACTTGCAGTACTTTGTGGAGGATGGGTGGGGAGGAAGAGAATGTGTTATCTGAGACTGAGTCAGCGTTGCCAAACCCAGAAAAATACTTCCCAAGTTTTAGTTCTGAATGATCCCAGCTTTGTGTTGGCACAACACCCAGGCATGCCTCACGACTCCATTTTGCCATCCGTTTTTATGAGACAGGAACCGTGGTATCAGAGCTGGAAAATGAGAGCGTGTTCGTGCTCTAAATGACTGTAGGACCAGGACACTGGACTTTGCTTTGGCTGCTCTCTTATGCACAGTTTAGACTTGAGCTAAGAGACTGTATTCCAGCTGATCTATGTTGAAGATCTTTTGCAACCAAAGTAAATTCCCTGTAAAAGTTCCGAGTATTATATGTGACTGCTTTCTAATTCCAGAAATGTTGCATTCAGCCTACAGAAGTGCTGTATTAGACCTTGCTTTAGCAGATGAAAGAGAATTGATCACAACCTAAAATCATTACCAGCTTTGTTATCCCTCTATTCTCTTCACTCTGACATCTAAAGTAGTAGGATATAGGCTTCATATTTTAAATGGATAAATATAATAAAACTGAAAGCACGTATGAGCCAACTAAGAGACAGACAGTACAGACAGAGAGCTATTGAATTAAACTGGCAAATTTATCACAGAATGCAGTGTCTGCAAGTTGAATCTGGACTAGACTAGAAATTAGGAACATGCGTTTTGGTAAGGAGCAAAGTTGAAAAGAGTCCAAAACATGAGAAACTGCAGTTTGCTTTTTCAGACATATTATACTCTATTTGCCTAACATTGCTAATTTTGTTTTCCTGTCTTTTAATACATCATTCTACCTTGTGTAATCAGCTGGTTCTGTTTCCAATATTTTTCTAGCAGTTTTAAGAAACTGACAGCTAAATTTTGAGGACAGTGTAGGTCCCAAGAATACTGCCATACTGTCTTTGTCGTTGCCGATCTCCCACCCTTCCCAACTTCCAGAGAGCTTCAGCAAGTAGTTGTTGGTTTGCATTTGCTATGAATTCAAGAGACCTTTATACATGTGGGTGTTGTGTTAAGCACAGTGCAATGACTTTTCCTTGGGCACCTCATGCAGATACAGCTTCCCCAAGCTGCCTCTTCCCTTTCTGCACATGGCCATGATTTTAGGACACTAAAGTCTAGAAGGTTTACACACAGGCTAGAATCAGTTTGTATCTAAAGAAAATTCCATAGTGGATGTCATGGTCTTGAGATGATGGTATTGAAATCGTAGTTTCTCTAGTATATCAAAATTACTGTCTACTTTGATGCATTTTGGATGGCTGTAACAACAGACAGAATCTAAGCAACAAAAGATACAGTTAAGAATGAGGCGTTCTAGTATTGTGATGATGGATGAATAAGCCACATGTATAAGTTTAGTTTGTAAATTTGTGTTTGAGCTCAGCATGGTACTGAACTTAATAGGTTTTTGTAAAGCAAAATACAAAAATGCAATTACAATGTGAATGGTAATTGATATGAAAGTGATAGTTCCTTAATGAAAGAATGCAGTTCTTAAGTTCTGAGGGCAGAATTGGTTGCTAAGGTGAGACATCAATCAAAAAGAAATACTTGTTTTTCAAATTCACAAGTTTGAAAGGTGGTGTTTGAAAAATGCTTTCTAAGTTTAAAAAAGAACCCAACAAAACAGACAATGATGACAAACTCTCATATAGCAACCTTTTTGGATCGTTCCCATTCTCCATCAGCAAAAAAGAGCATTTGGCTTTAAATTATAGAAAATCAGCCTACTGGGAAAGATGCAACTCCAAACCTGCTAGTAATATGTAGAGCCAGATGCTGAAGTTGACCAGTGTGCAGCAATCAAAAAGCAGTCAGACAGAGCTGTCTGAGAATTCCTCTAACACAGAAGAAGTGTTGGCTAGGATGGAGCTTATGCTGATATCCCACAGATCGCTCTCTTCTCTCTGCTCATCCTCATCACAGGGAGTTATGTAGAAAGAAAATGCTGCAGCAGAACATAATGATGCCTATACAGAGTTTAGGAATGATCCCAGGACATTTGATTGCTCTGGAAAATGAACCCTGTTCGCATAGCTATTTACATAGCTACTGGAAATAAAAGCTACTTTTAAGATAAGTTGAACTTAGGCTTAATATTAAGGATACGATGATCAGCAAAGCTATTAATGTCTCTGTGCTTTCAGATATCAATGAATGTGAGAGATCTGACCTCTGTTCACCTCACGGGGAGTGTCTAAACACGGATGGTTCCTACCGGTGCATATGTGAGCGGGGCTTTTCTGTGTCTGCAGATGGCCGAACATGTGAAGGTGAGACAAGTTATAATAATCCATTCCCATTGATTTGCTGTTTTTAGTTGGGTGAGAAGAGTAGTCTTCTACTATTAACTCCAAAATCTGCCACTTAAGGGTCCTTCATTCTTTTTCTTGTAAATACTTGGTGTGCTATGTTGCTGTTGGAATCATAAGAAGTATAACAGGAAATTTAGAAAATGGGCAGCATAATGGAGTTAATATTTGTTACAATCTGTGCTTTACATTTCTTGATTTTTAATAATTTTGCTATCTTAACATTGGATTACATTTTTTTGAGCAAATTGGTAAAAAAGGAGTATTAACCTAACGATGACAAGGAAGGGAATTATATTTTTATGCTGAGATAAATGAAACCAGTGGATATCTGTAATAATATTCAGAGATAGGAAATTGTTTCTATCTTACAGCAGGGGTGGAAGGAATAAATATATGTAAAATGCATGTAAAGTGTGTTTGGAACTCAGGCTTCTGATTAAGTTTCAGTGTGTAAGGTCTTCCTACCATGGATATTTAGAATAATTTAATTTGAAGCATAAGTACATTTTCAGCAAGCCTGAGCTGCCTGAATGTTCTCATTGCTGTGTCGGAGACAACAGAATCTTGCTTGTCCAGACTTTCTGTTTTTTAAATATGCAGATTATGCATCCATACAAGAGAAGTAACTCCAATGAGAAATTGTAGTGAAATGCTACCTATGATAGAACTTCAGGCCTTTTGGAATGGCAGAAATGGGGTAAATAGCAATAATTAGATCTTTACTAAAGTGCTAAGTCAGCTTATTGTTTGTAAGTGTATGCAGGTATGCTTATACAAGTATCTTTCATATAAGGTTGTGAAAGCTACTCCAGTAACAGCACTGGTGAAAAACATCAACCAGGAGCCTGGAACTTAGTGTGACTAGGGTTTTTATGTGGTTATAGCATGACAATATATCCTGTTGCTAATGGAGTGCACGCAGTTGCTAGTGATGCTGTTCTCCTGCACAGAATTTAAAGTAGGAGAATTGTGCTCAGCGATACCAAGGAGCTATGAGGCTTTTTGTGGTCAGTGATGCTGACAGAAAACAAATAATCCCCTAACTGGATGACAGATGTCTGTTCTTAAGGATGAGAGAACTGTTCAGGACAAGAAGCCTTGTTGGAAAAGTTCAGAAAGGAAAAAAATTTTGTGATAGTATTTTGGCGAGATGCATGCAAAGAAGCACTGAGAACCTATGGGTAGTGGATCTCAAGCATCCAATAATTAAGCAATTGTTCTTTCTCCCAAATTATAGGCCAGTAAATCCATATGTGATTAGGTTTCATGGGTTAGCTCTTCTCATAGTTCACTTAGGGATAGTGAAAATGTTTGTTCTTCAGTGGACAAGGTGTATTGAAACTTGTTGCATTTACTCCCTCTACTTATACCAGAGGAAAACTGGCATTACAGCATTATTATTTGAGCTGGCACATAACCTGCCATATAGTTTGTAATGTGATCTCTAATGAAATGAAATACACTGCTGGCAAGAACACTGTTATGCTGCTGCAAGGGAGTAAGTGCTGTATATTTAGATATAGCATGACATCAAGCACAATATTTGTGTTTTAATTATTATTGATAACTAAAAAAAATCCTGCAGTATTTTTACTGCTTTTTTCTCTCCAAACTTTTGCTTTGTTTTGTAATCATGGCATAAGTTGAAAGAAACATTCTCTTACTGCCAAGACAAAAGCCTGGTTAAGTAGGCTAGAGAGAGCAAACCTGAGTTATTCCAGTGATTGATGGATAAGGAAGTATTTTGTGATTTCAAGTAATGGGGATAATTCCAAAACATGTTCATGGACTCTTTTGGCAGCAGGTATACATTTCACCCAGTGTTTAGGAAGGATATGGTTGGATATCTTCGATTTTGCTGCAAGAAAAGTGGTAGCAGGTGTTTTGCCTCACTGTTGAGCACAGCTGAAAAAAAAAAAAAGTGGTCAGAGAAGAATGCAGTCTGCTCTAGTAGGAACTAAGCACTTTATTTCAAATCAAAGTTAGAAGACCACTTATTAACAGAATTTTAAAAAAACCTGAACAGAACGGAATAGGAACACAAATTAAAAAAAAATCCCGAAGTCATTAGCATCTAATTTTTGGAGGTGTACCAGAAACAACAATCCCTCTGGACCTCTAACAGTTAATAAAGTAGCACAGTTTCCAGGGAAGGGTTGCTATCACATATGATGAAGTAGGACGAAGTTAATCTCTATTAGAACAAAAAGGCCAAACTTTTACTAAATAGAGAAAGATGAAATCACAAGATCTTATTTCCAGGGTTGTGAGTAGTTTTGGAACTCTTTAATGAAGAATAAAACAAGTACAAAACCAGCTGAGTGTGCTTCACAAGTAATTGGTACGGTATATGGAATACAGATCAGACGTTATATTCAGCACTTGGAAAAGTATTTTAATAACTTGGCGAAGCAAGGGTACTTCTAGTCTCTGAAGCAGCAGCACTCGTTTTCCACCACAATTAGTTTCTCCATTCTGTCATTTTAATAAAAACAACTCTAGAGTTTTGAAAAAAATCATTTGAAGGGAGCACTTGAAGGCATCAGTGTTAGTATTTGTAGTGGTGTCAGCTTCATGGGAAAAGGCAAGATAAAACAAAGGAATGTGTGACATTCCAGGTACTGAGAAGGGATGTGGCTTTCAGCCGCAGAAGATACTGTTCTTTACACTAGGTGCCTCTGTGAATTTACTTGTAGTTAAGTGAGTGAGAATAACTGTTTATACCATCAGAGAAAGAACCTGAGGAAATTTTCCTGGATTTACACACCTCTCTGTACCTGGAGAGCAAATTTTCCATATCTCCTGTCTTTTTTTTGTATGAGTTTTTGACTTGTTTTTTTAAAAAAGTTAGAAACAGCAACAACATAAAACATTTAAGAACCTCATGTGGTTCAGTTCTGGTATGGAGTTTTTATGGCCATTGGTCAAAGTAAACTGAACAGCTGTGGAGACTGTGTCCTCTTCCAAGGTGTAGACAAATTTTTGTTGTAGCAGTGACATTTCGCTGCTGCCTGGCCCCAGACTCAGAAATTTGACTGCACCAGGCTTTCTGAACTGGAGGCTCTCGGAGTGCTCCCTAGTTCCTTGTCAAGCTCTCTGGGGTTCGTGTAAAGATGGTGTTTTACCCAGCTGGCTGCTAGTCAACCGTGTTGGCAAAACCTCAAGTTAGAGGTTCCCTGATGCTTAAGTCAGTACCCTGCCTCAAGCGCCTCTTCTGTCTCCATGTCCAATGCCATATGTCTCTCAGTGGCTCCCTCACTTTTCTCTCTTCCTACTACAAGGAACTTCACTGCCTGCTTCAACAGGCGATCTGGAAGTCTTAGAATCAGAGCTCTGCTTCCCTAATCACTGTACAGAGCTGTTCTAGGAAGCAGTTCCTCTTCCAGACACTTTGCCGTGTAAGTAGATTTCAGTGAGATTTAAGTATCATGCCTGAGGTTGAGGATGCCCTCATTTTGTTTGGGTTGGCAGAAAATAGGAACACAGTGTTGAGCTGAATAGTGTGCTTGAGTGCAGACATTTTTTGCCTTTTCTTACATCTTAATGACATTAGATCAAAGGAGTTTTGATTAAAGCACATAGCACTGACTCATGGATTCTAAACCAGGTTGTAATTACAGAGAACTGCTTTAGTCGCTGTATAGACATAGGATATATTAGTTTCATGTTTCCGCTTAATTTGTCTCCATGTAGCAAGAGAATCACCACTTACAAGCCTCACTCTTTATGGGGTGATTAAAGAAACAAATGTCCTTTCCGGCTGTAAAAAGGAGTCCTTTGAGTGAACTGTCTAGACAAGGAAAAATATTTGGTGCTTGGACCTTCTCTGTAATATCCCATACATTGAAAGATGTTTAGACTGTACTTTTTAAAAACAAAACCGTCTTCTGTGGCTGTATTATATACTGAATTAGGACACTTGCTGCAATCAGAAGTTTTGTTTCTGCAACTTTTTAGTCGATGACCTTGGGTTTACCTATGAAGAACCACCTGCATGAATCATTGTCCTGTTTCCTTTAACATTTAGCTTTTAAGTAAGTGAAATTCCGTAATTTAGGTCATTCTGAAATCTTCAGTTGCAGTTTCTTCTGCTTAGGTTTCTAGCAGAGTAATTGTTCTGTGGCTCAGGAACTTTTTTTATTCAACTCATGTAGGCCACTGAAAATGCAAACACTGTTATTGTCTGTTGTCTTAAATTCCTGGCTGTCAATCTACCATTTTGAATTCCTTTTCTTAACTATTATTAACATAGTTTTCTGAATAAGGATATTCGGATTTTTTTGCTAGATATGTGAAACTGATTGTCGTGTGGGACTAAATATTAAAATCAGATATGTTATGCAGGTCTAGTGCATAGCAGCAAGAAGGAGGGACCAGAAAAACACAGCCATAAAGAATTTTTATTTTCTTTCTCCCGGTATCTCCACATGCATCTTTTTATAGTTTTGTCATTATGGTGACTTGAAAAGCAAAAAGTATTAAAGGTAGTACTTGAACCTCCCACCTTTGACAGTGTCTTTAATACAGATACGTTGCGTACTCTAGTTGTTGAATTATTTCTACTAGGGAGAGTTTGTGGTAGATTTCAATAAGTTCAATATGCAGAAACCACCCAAAATTTCATATTCAATTCCTTGAGAATAAGCATACTGGCTATTGTATTCATTGCCAAATACAAATTACCCTTTCTGACATAAATTCTTTCAATATTTTTCCTTTGTTTAATAAATCAAGATATAAAGACCATTAAAATCTTTATTGACAAAACTTACAAACCAAATAATTTTTTTCTGCCACTTCCATCTGCAAGTCCTTTTTTTATAATCATTAATTATACTCATAAATTTCTTCTAGATTATGGTGTATGTAGTCAATACATTTTTTGTATGAAATTTGTATTTTAGCTGAAGGTTGTTAACCAGTGAATCAGTTCAGTAGATGTAAGTTTCCAAACACTTAAGCATCCTAAAGTGAAATTAGATGCCTTTCTGAGAAAAATGCTAAAATTGCACAATTTACTCCATTGATACTAAAATTGCCAGAGTTTTTTAACCTATTTAAGAGGTTGTGGATAGTCTCTTCTGCCTTTAAAAGTCTATATGCAATTCTAAACCTGTTCACACCCTGCCACAGCACATAGGAAAAGGTAGTTTTCAAGACCCCAAAATGCCTCTCCCTGTGGCATGTGGAAGTATGTGTGGATGAATTTGAGCACTTGGGGAGCAAGAGGGCAATACAACAGGTAACAGGTATAGATGGTAATGACATGCTGTTAAATTTTGATAGCTTGGGGACCTGTGACCACTTGGTTCCAAGACCAAGGGTTCCATTTCAGCTTAGCATAAGACACAATTTAAAAGGAAAAATGTCCTTGTTGGGTGAGCACTGTCAGGGGAAGAATGAGGTTGTAGGGGTATGTAACGCGAAAGCTAGAAATTCTTGTTTTCACTTGGGAAGCCTGCAAAGTGCCTTCTCAAGAGGGTTAGATGTTTTTTTCCCCTTCTGCAATCCAGAGGGTGTTGCAGAGAGAGCTGTGTTATCTCTGTCTCTCCTATGCTGGAGAGAAATAGCCCTAAAAGACACAGACAGAGGCCTTGGGAAGGCAGGGGAGAAACAGAGATTATAAAGAGGCCCTTAGAGGGCGGGATCTTGCCTTTTTTCTCCCTGGGGCCCGGTGTGTGAACTGCACTGTTAGGTATTTTGTAAGTTTCTCATGTTCTGGCCTTCTACATAAATTTGAATTCTTTCCACTGCCTTGGTGTTTCTGGGGATATCTGCATTTCTTACTTTACAGAGGTGCATCTTTGCTGACTTCTCTAGGTCTTTCTTTGACACAGCTGTGAAGAGCTGGAGGAGTAGACAGGACTATGTTTGAGCCCTACTCTCTCCTAAGAGATAGACACTCAGCAGCAGTGCTGCTCACCTGTTCAAAGAAACCCTATCTCTGTGGCAATGCAGGATTCAGTCCCACCAGCTCTTTAGTTCAGGGAGTGCCTAAGACCTTCACTGGAGGTAGGATGATGGCAAGTGCCATCACATGAAGGGCTACTGTAATGTACAGAATTAACCGTAGTAATAAGTACTCAGATAAATCAAGAGCAAATCCCTTTATTCCCCATTTAAAATGTAATTACCCCTTGAGGCACTGTGCAGAAGGCAAGGGGACAGCAACCTTACTTAATGTCATAATGATTTTTAGGAAAGAAATACAGCAATATTTTCTCTACTTCAGACTGCAGTGGAATTTAGAAGGACGAAGGTACTACTCGTAGTATCCTGGCAGGTTCCCTGTTTCAGCTCATGTTCTTCCTCCTGAAAAGCACACCATGACATCTTTAATGACCACAGATGGTCAGGGCTTTGGGTTTAGGTCTTTCTTTAAGTGGAGATAAAAGTAATACATTCCTAGCACTTGTCATACACTTGCAAAAATAAACCATGATCTACCACAAGCAGCTTTGCTTCTTTATAGTTTGAAGGGCAACTGAGTCAAAGAACAGACTTACTCATGCAAGTGACTCACTTCCAAGGCCAGCAAACCACAAACAGGAACTACAAATGAAAGGGACAGTACAGAAAGCATGCAGGCACTGGAATTACTTTGCCTACCTGAGTAAGATTATTTGTGTGTGTAAATTTACGGGATTAAAGACAGAAGGCTCAGTCCACAGATATTTACCGCTTAGAACATGAAATTCTCTTCTGTGCTGAGAACCAGAATGAGATCTATGCAGCACTTCTGCACAGGGGATGCAGCCCTACCCTTGAAATCTTTTTGTAGGCACAGTGAGTTTGGTTTCACAGGTGCTGTTGACTGCATAATACTACACTGGTAGAATCTGTAAGTCAATCAGAGAGATTATTTAAACTGTGGCTTATTATGTGGTGGTATGTATCATGCCATGGTTGGCAGGTTTGGTGAAACAGATGGGTGGAGGCAGTTGACCAAAACCATTGTCTGACATATTTCCTGCAAAGTGAATACTGAAACAGTTTCTTAAATTGTACGTGTGCAAATTTTTGTGTCTTGTCCTTTGAGTGTTCCTTCCCAATGTGTAGAGGAGCATTGCTGCATCTCTTTGCAAAAATGGCCTGTCTGTTAATTTTCTGCACACTTCATGAATGTCTGCCTTTGGCTGTCACGCAGCCTGTCTGATGTTAAAATTCTTCCTTGCAGATGTGGACGAATGTGCAAATGGCACAGTATGTGGCAGTCACGGGTTCTGTGAAAATATGGATGGCTCCTACCGCTGCCTCTGTTACCAAGGGTATCAGGACACACAGGATGGGCAAGGGTGTACTGGTGAGTTCTTAGGTGCGAGTAGTCATTGCTGCAAAGTTCAAGTGGTCAAAAAGCAGCATTCAAACAAAACGCATTTCATAAGTACACTTTTATTTTCTGTCATTTTTTGTTGAAGTTATACCACTTACAAGTAAAATGAGGTTGAGCTGTGCTTTACTCATTGAACTTTGTGCCAGATGGAAACTTAACTGTGTATCTATTCAATGAGAACCTGCTATTAGGACAAATGGAAGCCAACAGCAAGTAAGCTGACCCACTCATTTTATCTCTTTTTAAAAACCCAAGAAACCTCACTGTTTCTGCATGTTAGGACCATTCACAAATATAAATCATAATAGGTTGAATTTAATACTTCAGCCTATTCAAGTGCGCCATCTGTTTAGTCTCTTAGCTGAATAACCAGGACCCTGCACTACCCTTGCAGGAAATAGCGTCTGGCATTTCCTGCCAGAAATGCCAGGCTGAATTAGATGGCACCTCCCTAGTTGCACATATTTGAACAGATCTTAACACTGGCTTCTAGCTCTAGGAAAGACACCTATCACCATGAAATTATGTGAGATTTTTGTAGGTATGTAAATACTGCACATTTCTTTTGTGAGTAGTAGGTTTCCAGATCTGTTGTTAATAGTGATGCTTGAACTTGAGAACCATCTGAGGCAGCACAAGTTTCTAATATAAAATTAATACCAGATCAAGGAAAGGTATTCATTAAGTGATTTCTTCAAGCCAGAATCAGGATGAAACACATTTACCAGGAACAGAGACTTAAATGGAATGCCAAACAGAGAGAAGGAGTTAGAAGTTTTACAGAGTGTTTGTATGCATTTTCTAATATATTAAATAGTTTCGTTACAAAATTCTTTATGCCATTTGGCACTTAGCTTGCAACATACCAATATATATTTTGACATGCAGTAACTTTTCATGGAAGAAAACAAATGAAGCAAAGAAAGAAAAAAAAGGGAAAGGAAAAGCTGGTATGGAGCTAAATTTAATTTTGAGTTCCTAGTGACGTAAAACCATAAAGTAATATATTTGTTTATTTTTTTCTTGTATACACTATGTAATATAAAATACTCTTTTGAATTTTGAAGCCAGTTTTCTACAAAAACAGTTTTAGGAAAAAGTAAGTCTTTAGTTCCTGACTAGGCAATGGTCCCCAAAGAAGACTTGTTCCTTATGAGGTGAACCCAGTAAAAAGATAAAGAAGAATCTAAGTATATTTTTAGTGTTGAGCAAACTCTAAGTTAAAATGCATATTTATATAAGAATATGCAAAAATAACATTTATTCATATGAGTAGATTTTGATGGGTGAGAGGTAAAATTGATGAAGCATTGCCTCACAAGTTATATGTTAGACCACACTCAGTTATAGAGATTTCTGAATTGTGATACAGAAATTATCATTTACAGATTCTGTCATTAGTAGACAAAGTAGATTTTCAAATGTCCACTTTAGCAAAAGAGAGTAAAGTTAGGTGATCTTGACAGTATTTGGTAATCCTTGCTTAAATACAGACAACTCTCCTATCAATCAAGCAAGCATTTCAGAGTAGGCTAGTTAGCAAGTGTATGGAATCCAAGTTAGGAATATGTGGAGTGAGGAGTTTTGCAGTGTTTGGCAGGAGTCCCTGGATGACCTGTGCAACCTCCTTCTGGGTTCCAGAGCAGCCTGTGAGGCAATGCATATGAGAGGCATATGGTGGCAATGGGACTGGGGAATTCACTGTTCACAAGGAAAATGGGATTTTGAGGAGGAAAATTAATTGTCTTTTTATAGTGCAGTCTGAATCACACCAAAACCTCTTAATTCTGCTCCTTCAGTTTAGTGAAAATTTGATAATAAGGTCAAGAAAACAAATGAAATTAGTCTGAATATTAAATCCCAAGAAGAGGATTCACTGGAAAGCAAGTATTAAAAATGAGAAAGAAACACCAAAAAAAAAGTGGTTTCTGGTCTACAAACAGCACCTAATCAGCACTAATACCCTATAAACTGTCGCTTTTAGGGACCTTTATTTCAAAGGACTGACTACTTGTTTATGAATCTACTTTGGTATTAGTGAGTTTTTAATCCTTCCCTGGAGATCACATCAGTAATCTGGCAGACAACATTGGCACAGATACAGCAGATAAAAGAACAAACTGTCAGTAATGGGTCTCAATTTATGTTTTGGATTTTTTCCCCAGATGTGAATGAATGTGAAATGTTGAGTGGAGTATGTGGCGAAGCCCTCTGTGAAAACGTTGATGGTTCTTTCCTGTGTCTGTGCTCTGATGAAAACCAGGAGTATGATCCAATGACCGGACAGTGTCGCTTCCGTACCTCACCAGGTAAAATTCGAGTGGATTTTTGCATGCTTGCAGTTGTTTCCACTGCATATGTAACCATGGGAAGGGCAAAGTTGGTTTAAGTACTGGTGTTGCTTTAACAATAACAGAAAAATTTAAAACTTTTTCTTCTTGAAAGTGCGTGCATGAGAAGAGGTTTTTCTAGGACGGAATATGTTATCAGTGAATCATTAGCAGTGAAAACATAGCAGAAACACCTTCTAAATGTTATACATCAACAGACTTGGCAATAATGATGAACTGTTACAGCAGTTAAGAGTAAACAGTCTCTTGTTTGCTGTACTGTAATAATGAAATGTGATATGGAATCAAGTCTGTGTCCTGAGTGATTTTAATTTTTGTTCAAATTTTTACAAACATCCACTAGTATGCTTGGACAATGTTTAAGGAAGCATATTATTAAAATCAGAATTTGTATATAGTGATATGTTGTTAGCATTATCTAGTGTTAACATAAGTCCTAAGAAAACATAGTGGGGAAAGCAAAAACCCAAACTGCTAAATTGTTGACCGTCTCCTGCTGTTGTCAGTCACTCAAAGAGTGACTGTTTGAGGGTCCTTGCCTACTTTACTCCTTTTTTCCCCACTAGTCCATTGTACTTGATTTGTGAGGGTTTTTTATCAAGTGTTTTTTGTGTTAAAAATACTACTGGAAAGCTGCCTCTGCAGTTCTACACTGATCCATTTTGGAGAAAGGAACAAGCCCTCAATAAGGATCAGCAGAATACAAGAAATGAAAAGATTTACTTGCATGGCTTTTTTTCTCCTCCAGAATGCAAATCTTGGTATTTTTTCTTATTTTGTTCTTACACTACAGGCTGATCTAGCTTCTGGAAAGCTTTGGTTCTAGTGCCAGGATGCAGACTCTACAGCTTCTAAAGTTGTGGCTATTTTCTCCTGTCACTCATGGTCCTTCAGACTTGTAAACAAGGTTGAAATATCTGTGACCTAATTGTAACAAGTATTTAGATCACTGAATGTAGCACTCAGCAGCACTCAAGAAGTTGCCTGTGAAATATCATTAGCGGCTGATTGACAAAGGTTTTTGTCCTGTGAGGAGGTAGTACTCAGGAGAGTTCAGCTACTTGATGAAACAAAACCAAAGCTAAAAAATCAGTAGAGGACCTGAGCCATCAAGTCCAAGGAACATTTGAGCACGTACCCTAACATAACTGTGGGGAATAAGCGAATGAAAAACACGGTGCGACTGATTGTACTGTCAACAGATGGGTACTCTACTGTCAGTACTAACTCCATTTTGTTGTCAGCAGTGAACATAGCTTTGCTATGATCAGTTTGGAAAGAAACTATTCCTCCTTCCCTTCCAGCCTTCATCAGGCTTTAGCAGAACCCATGCTTTATTTTTGTCTCTTCTCTGATAAGATCATCAAGGGGGAAGGTCTCATATGGGAGATCAGAAGGACCTAGTGAGAAGTACTTTACATTATATGCTCTTGAACTAGAATAAGGCAAAGTGGCTGTACCAGGAACAGGGATCTTACTATTCTCTTTTCTTCCGAAGTAAAAGGAGAAAAGACTGCTGTTAGTTCTTCTTAAACTATTCTTGCTGCAAAGAGCGTTAGAATAGCCACACATCCTCTGCCTTTGATAAGCCACATGCTCAAGTTGGGCGTGGGTTTTTGGGAGCTCCTGTGGTGCATGTGGACATCATCTGTCAGTGTTAGCTTGCACATACCTATTTTCAGAAAGGAAGAATTTCATCTGCATTATCCTGTTGCAGATATCTATAGTTCAGCGTGGTTTACTCAGCTCTTGTTTATTTCTCATTCTGTATTTTTGTGCATAAAGAAGAGTTTGTCTATCTCTTACGAAGTGCAAATAGGTGAAGTTTGTTCAAATGTTGCTTTAATCTGTGACCTTTTTTCCATGTGGTTAAAGGTTGTTAGATTTGTGGAGTGCTGTGTTAACATTTTTCTTATCATTAGAAACTTCCTTTTATTTAGATTTTATTTGCTCTAAATTTGTCTATTGTTAGCTCTGTCTTGAAACAATCCTAACAGTGTATGTATCAGGAATTCAAGCCCATATTGTCACGTTCCAGTCAAAAAAACCATCAAAACAAAGTAATTGTGCAAGGTTTAATTGTCTTATTCCCCTCCTCTCCGCTCCACCATTCACAAAATGTAGGAAATGCTTCAGAAAGAAGAAAACATACAGGAGGAAAAGACCTTTATTCTATATGAGATGAAAATTTGCTGTTATATGCATCTTTGTATCTAAGAGAGAAAAAAATGCGTGGATTAGGTTAAAGTCTTCTCATTTATTCTTTTAACAAGCTGTATAAAGCCATTTGTGATTAATTTCTATCAAGTACCAAACTCAATGTAGTTCAAGTAATAATACATATTATTGTGGGTTTAATTGTTGCATGTTGCAGAATGCATTTAAACTACTAATATAGACTGATACATTACTAATATGTCTCATTGCATTGAATGGATAATGGAACCAATAATGGATAGTGTATATTTGAGGATTAGAATAGGTATGCTTTGGGGTGGCATGCCAAAACTTGAGGAGTGAGATCCCTCAATCTTCTTCATGAGGTGTCAGCTACGATGAACCACACTTGAAATGTTTCTATACCAATGCTTGCAGCATGACAAATGAGCTCAAAGCCTTGGCCCAGTCCCCTCTAGAGATATGACATCATTGACATAAGCAAGACCTGGTTGGATGAGTCCTGTGACTGGAGTGCCATGTTGGATGGTTACAGGCTTTTCAGGCAAGGTGGAAGATGGTGTGTGTAATGAAGGGGCTGGAATGCATGGAGCTTACAGCTGGCAATCACACAGTTTAGAGTTTATGGGTAAGGATTAAAGGACAAACAAATAACGTGGATGTCATCGTGGGAGCCTACAATAGACCACCTAGCCAGGACAATGGCACTGGTGAATTGTTCTTTGAGGAACTAATGGACACCTCCAAATCAAATGCCCTTGTCCCTGTGGGGGACTTCAATTTGCTGGATGTTAACTGTGAACACCGCACAGCTTGTACAACCCAGGCCTGAAGATTCCTAAAACACCTGGATATGCATATGCACTGTACACACACACACATATTAAGTGTTGCAGCTTGTCGCATGTGGAGTCAATTGAGAAATTTAGACAAGTTCACCCTGATGATAGGCCCATACAAATCTATTTTTACTGGATTTTTGAAAATCAGATTCTGAAAGTCAGAATCAAAGAATATGATGAGTTGGAAGGGATCCATAAGGATCATTGAGTCCAACCCTTAGCCCTGCACAGGACCATCCCCAAATTCTTTTTGAACTCTCTCAGGCTTGGTGCCATGACCATTTCTCTGGGAACCTCTTCCAGTACTCAGACACTCCAGGGGTGAAGAACCTTTCTCTAATATCCAGCCTAAACCTCCCCTGGCACAACTTCAGGCCATTCCCTCAGGTCCTGTCGTTGGTCACCACAGATCAGTGTCCACCCCTCTTCTTCCCCTCAGAGGAAGTTGTAGACTGCAATGAGGTCTCCCCTCAGTCTCCTCCAGGCTGAACAGACCAAGTGACCTCAGCCAGTGTTACTCAAGCTGTTTGCTCAGAGCCACCTGAGTCTTTGCTGAGTTTTTAGAAGTCATGAACTTGCAATGACTATTTTTCACTCTAGCAATCACCTTTCTGATTCTACCTGTTAATGAGAGGTGTTGGTACACAGCTTGCAGTATTTAAGATCCATCAGTTCTACACATTTTGGTTTTTTTTCAGATCAAAGTGTTAACAGGACAATATTAGACAAATACTTAAGTGTATGCTGAAATCTAAGCATGTGCTAGTATCCAGACTGTCTACTGAATCCTATATTACTAATGTATGTTTTTGCATAAAACATATGCTGAAGCATATTATTGGATCAAGGCTAATCTAAGGTATATAAATCTATTTCTAATAAATACTTCAGAAACCAACCATGCAGCAACTATACAGAATTTCTCATATAGGCTGTTGTATCAAGAATATGATAAAATTATGTTTCTGTACCAGCATGCCTTAGGTAGACAGATATTTTACATTTTCTAACAAAAAAACCGAAGCAACAATGCAAAAAATATGTATCCATTTCCTACCTTATTTTTTCAACATACCTAGTGAAATCACTTTCAAAACCAACCTTTTTACTAAATGGTTAATAATCTATGAAAGAGAAATTATAAGCCTGTAGACACAGACTCGTCTTGGTTTAAAAAAAAAAAAGATTTGTGTCTCATTTGCCTCATTTGCTTTCCAAACATTCATGACGCCTGCTTGACTAACTCTCAGCCACAGCTGTGTAAACAACACCCATTTAAGCTGATGAACAGATAGTGGGAGGAGAAACCAACACATCATATGTAAAATGGGAATAAAAAAGGACATGAGACTACCTCCCCTTCCTCCCAGGGCAGCTTCTGGTGTTCTTTCTCTGGTAAACAGGATGAAAACTGCCATGCTTTCTCTCCTGTTGAAAATTTGGCTTTGATTCAGTTAGACAGATGGCAAATGGCCAAGGAAAATGTATGATTTGGTGTCTGAAGTACTGCTCTCTCACTTTGGAATGGCAGATTTTAGCTGCATTTCTGTGACATGATAGTCTTAACATAGTTCCTATTGGATAGCAACTGATACCGCAAAACCACCTCAATTGATGCAATTCAGCACATTATGGAAAATTGTAATTATCTGATGAGGGTTGACCACAGGCTAAACTGACAAAGCTGAAATAAGCACCCAGCTGGGTGTTTCTTTTAATGTACAACTTAGTTGTATTGGCAAAACTGCAAAGGAAAGTTTGCCTTGTAGGTGGCAACACTATACTAAATTTGAATAAAGGTGTCTGCCAACCCCTCAACATCCCAAAACTGAAGTCACTTTTCTGAGGAAACTAGAAATAGTTCCAATTGTCAGTTTGGAATTAGAAGCCCAAAGAATTATTACACACATTCATACCATTGGAGTGCAATCCATACTGGCATTTTTAAACCTGCTTTCCTCAAAATGGATCTAATATTTGCATGCTCAGTAAAGTTGCTTTGCTCTATCTGCTTGGGGGAATGTGGGTGTGCAGTGATAATAGGTAGCAAGAGCTGTAGTTCATTTAATTCCTTCAGCATTTGTTGGACAATCACTATCTTCAAGCTCTCACCTCACAACCATTATTTTTTAAGTGGTATTTTTGAGTCATAGAACTGTTTAGGTTGGAAGTGACCCTGAGATCATCAAGCCCAACCATTAACCAGCACTGTCATGTTCATCACTAAACCATGTCCCCAAGTGGCACACATTTTTTGAACACTTTCAGGGAGGGTGACTTGAACACTTTTCCTGGGCAGCCTGTTCCTATGCTTGACCACCCTTCTGTGAAGAAATTTTTCCTAATATCCAACCTAAATTTCCTCTGGAACAACTTGAGGTTGTTTCCTCTCATCCTTTCACTTGAGACATGGCAGAAGAGGCCAACTCCCACATCACTGCAATGTTCCAGGTAGTTGTAGAGAGCGATAACGTCTCCCCTGAGCCTGCTTTTCCCCAGGCTAAACAGCCCCAGTTTCCTCTCAGCTGCTTCTCTTAAGACTTGTGCTCCAGACCCTTCACCAGCTCTGTTGCCCTTCTCTGGACATGCTCTGGCACCTCAATATCCTTCTTGTAGTGAGAGGCCCAGTACTAAGCACAGGATTTGAAGTACAGCCTCACAAGTGTCAAGTACTGGGAGACGGTCACTGCCCTGGCCCTGCTGGCCACACTATTTCTGATACAGGCCAGGATGTCATTGGCCTTCTTGGTCACCTGGACACACTGCTGACTCACGTTCCACCAGCTGCCGACCAGCACCCCCAGGACTTTTTCCACCAGGTAGCTTTCCAGACACTTCCCCCAGCCTGTAGTGCTGTATGGGGTTGTTGTTGCCCAAGTGCAGGACCCTGTTGAACCCCATACAGTATGCCTTGGCCCATCGATCCAGCCTGTCCAGATCCCTCTGCAGTGTTTTCCTATACTCCAACAGATCAACATTCCTGCTCAACTTGATGACCTCCCTAAACTGACTAAGGGTGCTCTCAATCCTCTAATCTGGATCATTGATAAAGATATTAGACAGGACTGACTCCAGTACAGAGCCCTGGGGAACACCACTTGTGACTGGCCACCAGCTGGTCTTAAATCGATTCACCACCACTGTCTGGGCCCAGTCATGCAGGCATTTTTTCACCTGGATCTTCCTTCCTTATATATATTTATGCTTTCTTATAGGTGGATGTCGTATTTGCTAACCTCCAGTGAACTGGGACCTCCCTGGTTAGGCAGTATTGCTGTTGAATGATGGAAAGTGCCTTGGTGAGAATGTCTGCCAAATCCTTCAGTACCTCAGGTGGATCCCATCTAGTCCCATAGACTTGTGTCTACATGGCATAGCAGGTCACCAACTGTTTCCTCTTGGATTGCAGGGGCTTAATTCTGCTCCCCATTGCTGTCTTCCAGTTTAGGGGGCTGGATACCCTGGGGATAACTGGTCTCACTATTAAGGACTGAGGCAAAAAAGGCATTAAGTATCTCAGTCTTTTCCTTATTCTTTGTCACTGTGTTTCCCCCCCACATCCAAAAAAAGGATGGAGATTCTCCTTAGTCCTCCTTTTGTTGTTGATGTATTTGTAAAAACACGTTTTGTTGTCTTTTATGGAAGTAACCAGATTAAGTTCTGATTCTGATTCAGCTTTGGTCTTCTAATTTTCTCTCTGCATAACTTCCTTACATCCTTGTAGTCCTCCAGAGTTACTTTTCCCTGGTTTCAAGGGTAATTCACCTTTTTTCTGAGTTCTAGCCAAAGTTCTCTGTTCAGGCAAGCTGGTTCCCTGCTATCTTGTCTTTCACTACATAGATGCGGCCTATGGCACCTTTAAGATTTTTTTCTCGAAGTACATCCAACCTGCCTGGATTCCTTTACCCTTCAGGACTGCCACCCAAGGAAGTCTCCTAAAGAGGTGCAAGTCTACCCTCTGGAAGTCCAAGGTGGCAGTTCTGCTGGCACCCCTCCTTACTTTTCCAAGAATCAAAATCACTATCGTTTTCTGATTGCTTTGGCCAAGACAGACTCTGACCATCACATCACCCACCAGTCCTTCTCTGCTCACAAACAGCAAGTCCAGCGGGGCACCTCCCCTGGTTGGCTCTCTCACCAGCTGTGTCAGGAAGTTATCTTCCACACACTCTGTGAGCCTCCTAGACTGTTTCCTCTCTGCTGTCTTATATTTCTAGCAGACATCTGGTAAGTTGAAGTCGGCCACAACAACAAGGGCCAGAGATCGAAAGACTTCTCCCAACTGCTTATAGAAGATTTTTTTTCTCCCTCTCCATCCTGATTGGGTGGTCTATAACAGACTCCCACCAGAATATCTGCCTTATTGGCCTTCCCTGTGATTCTTACCCATAAATGCTCAACTCTGTAGTCATCATCATTAAGTTCCAGACAATTGAGACACTCCCTAACATAAAGGGCTACCCCGCCACCTCTCCTTCCTTGCCTGTCTCTTCTGAGGAGTTTATAACCATTCATTGCAACACTCCGGTTGTGTGAGTCATCCCACTATGACTTGATGACAACAACTATGCTATAGTTTTCCTGCAGCACCATGAAACTAACATTTGCTGCAGTAGCATCTGGAAATGTGCCGTCACTCAGGTATAAAATAAGATTCTGATTCCTGCCTGGATACCTGCATTGCCTGAGAAATGTCATATGCTTGGCTTATTGTGCAAGAGCCTGAGTGGAAATGAATGAAATCTCAAGGAATGGAAAATCAGCCAGCATGCAATAATTTTTAGTAGGTTTTTTGTGAGTTAGACATTTGTTAAGTGCTAAGCATAAAGAACTATTTCCCTAGATAAAAAGGAAATGGACTAGTCATCTCAAGATTTATCTATCTTAGGTTCCTAAACAAAGTTTTGGGTTTGATTAATAAATGTGAGTATATATAATTTTAGAACTTGATGACTTTATTGATGGCCTGAGAAAAGTTTTTCATATCAATCAAGTGTGAATAACAATTTTATGTGGTAGTTCCCACTTCTGAGCTCTTGATGAGAATTTCTATGAAGTGCAAAGTTAGGTAGACAGAGTTCTGCAAACACAGAAGCTTTAACTAGGTATTTTTTTTCAAACTCGCTTCTTGGTGTACTTTAGGAGTGCCTATTATAGGGTCTTTTATTGCATCTATGGGACAGACTATTTTGCCTCCAGTCCATATAAATATTGTGAGAGGACCCACTCAGCTGCTTAAGGTAATAAATCTGTCTTCTTGGCTGGATGCCTATTTAAAAGTAAAACACAGAGTCAGTTAACTTGACATCTGCATTATATTCCTCTGCTTACCATGGAGTCAGTAAGTTACTTTTGCAAAAATCATAAAGGGCCTTATATTCAAATGTGGAACATGCTTTTTTCCCAGTGAAATTAAAAGGGGATGTAAATACTCATTGTTTTGAAAATTGTGTCTTTTTCAGTTCGTACCTTAGCTCCTTTATCTGAAAAATTAGGTTGTAATGTTTGCTTACCTCTGTGAAGAGCTTCCAGATCCATATGTAAAAAGCACCATGTCAGTAGTTGAGCATGGTTGTTAGGTAGTGGAACATGAGAGCAGGTACTTCATGCATTGCTTGAAAATTATAGAAGTGCAAAGATGTAGGGATCCTTTTGTGGCCAAGTTGGAGTACAGGTCTGAAAAAGCTAAAAGAAGGTTATCAGCTTCCATCATTCTTTCTAAGAACTGAAAAGTTAAACCAAAATTTGTACTTAACCGTTTTCTTTCCTGTTCTTCTCATTCTCTTGTAAGACTTATTTATATCATATGTTATCTTGTGTGATTTATGTTTTCTTTCCTCCTTTAGAAATGCCAATAGAGACCGATCAACATGAAGATGGAAAGAAGGAGTGCTACTACAATCTGAATGATGCTAATTTCTGTGACAATGTGCTTACATCCAATGTAACCAAACAAGAATGCTGCTGTACCTTGGGTGCTGGCTGGGGTGATAACTGTGAAATCTTCCCATGTCCTGTCATTGGAACTGGTAAGATGGGGCCTCCTGTCCCTTTGCAAGCTTTTGAAGCATTATGTTTATGTTAACAGTAGTGTGCTTTGCCTTCAGAGAAGGCTTGTCCATTAAATCCTGTGGTCTGTAGTATTTAGTCATGATTTATCCATGGAAACCTTCCACAGAGGAAAGGTTAGTAGGAATAATTCTTACCTGGTGTAAATCTATTGGCTTCTCTGCAGTTGCTCTAGGGATAAGAAGAGCCTGTTACTGAACAGCATTAACTCCAACTGATTTTAAGGAAAGCTGAGTTCTCACAGAAACTTTTTCTAGATGCTGTGGTAACATGTTAGATTTTTTCTGTAAGATGGAAAACAAAGGTAAACATTACAGTGTTTTTAGGTCTGCAGCTATTCTTTGTACAGTTTTTTCTACAGCACTGTGAATTACTCATCTACAACATTAGTTTTACATTTTGCTACTTACTGAACAATTCAGGTGATCGTGTTGTCGGCAGACCATTTTTTAACCTCTAAATATTAAATTTGACAAAAATAACCTTATGATATTTGCCACAAATATGGAAAAACAGTACTTGAAATGTAAAAAGTGCTGGCTGAAATTCAGAATCCAGCTGGAAAAAAATCACATAAGAGAGAACATGTGTAAAATTTTTGAGATTAAATACTAAAGATTACAAATGCATCGCCATGTATAATTCCTTTTTCAACTATACCTTAGAATCAGTGAAACTGAAATGAAATGCATAACAAAAAAGGGGCCTCTCTGCTTGGATAGGTTTATTTGATTCTGTATAGTCTCCAAGACACTTGAAATAATTTCCCTCTGTAATCCACACCATGTTCTCCTGTTGCAGTCAATTAGTGTTTTTCCTATATAAGGGCTGAAGAATGTGAACAGAGGTTTGTATCTCAGTCGGGGTATGTCTAGATTACAGCTTGCAGTATAGCTCAGAGAGGCCCTTGCTAGCTTTAATTAAGATAATTTGGCTACTGGTATTGTTATAACTGCAGGGCACCATGAAATCAAGTAAGGCCTACATTCTCCTGCCTAGGAGCAAGAGAAATGAGTTTGTGTGGAGCTCTATGATGCTGTGGGTACCCTAGCTAGGTTTCTCAAGGCTAGCTCGGCAAACGGAGAGCAGAGGAAAGTCAGGCTGTATCATTTAACATGCCCTTTTTAGCTAAAAGTGTGCACGATTGCCTGATACGTGCAAATAAGACAGGTTTCTCAAAATACCCTGAAACGCATAAGTAGCACATACATGTGTGAGTACCTTTTTCTTAATGACATAATTTTTTGTTTTCTCTCTCTCCCAGCTGAATTTACTGATTTGTGTCCTGAAGGAAAAGGTTTCATTCCCTCTGGAGAATCATCTTACGGGCTTCTTGCTCAGAATTACAAAGGTCAGTACTGATTCGTATTAAGTTTAATTATTTCAGTTCTGGTAGTTGATTGACTAGCAATGTGATCCAGCAGTGTAAACATACTAATTCAACTTTTATTAGGTGATAAAAACAGTTTGTGATATGAAGCATTACTGAAAATCATCATTTGACAGATTGTTAAGAATGTCAGTTACACAGTCTCTGTAATATTCTGGTTTAATTTATACTAAGTGCTATAAACTGTGAGAATAGGTGCTGAGACCACAAACCACAAATACTCATTTACATATGAAATACAAAGCGAACTTAAATTTGTAGATAGGTGTATGAGGAGTTGGGAGAGAGAAGAAGAGTTCTGTTAAACATTAGACCTACAAGGGAGAGTGAATATAAAAACTGACAAGAAGTTCAGCAACAATGTTTTCAATACAGAACTTCATAAAAAAATTATTGAACAAAAGGTGGTAGAGAAATAAGAGGGATAGAAATTGGTGGACGTGAGTGGGAGGGAACTGGCATCACCAAGAAGGAAAAGTGAGATCAGTGGAATCCCTTTTCAGGTTTGAGAAGTAGCCATCAATATTAATAATTTGAGAGATCAGTTTTCCTTGGCATAAGCACACTAAATTTGTGTTAGCTAAAATGAAGTCAACGTATTATCTTTTACATAGCAGCTACAGAATCTGTAGAAAAGCACACATATTATATATTTTGTTACTATTAGAATGACTGTTTTACAAATCAAGAAATAAATATAGCAAGTACTGTGTGTTCGTGTCACATAAAAATGCAGTAAAAAATACTATTTTTTAAAGACCTTAATAGAGGCAGAATCACAGAATCATAGAATGTCCAGGGTTGGAAGGGACACAGAAGACCATCTAGTCCCAAACTCCGCTGCCATGGGCAGGGACACCTCTCACTAGAGTGGGTTACTCAAGGCCATATCCAACATGACCTTGAACACTGCCAGGGTTAGGGCATCCCCAATATCACATGGTTGATAGATAAGCATTTGTCAGACTTGCTTCTAGCTAAATAACTAATCTGTCAGACTTAATTCTGAGAGATGAAAAAAATGGTGGAAAGATTTTTGTGGGGTTTTTCCCTAAAGGTTATTATATGTACTTTTTAAACTACCCTTGCTCACTGAGTAGGACACTACTAAGTCGATTTTCTTGTTGAGTTAGACCATAACTGAGTTCAGTTCTCTGTCTTAGTAGTAATTTTTTGTGTTATCCTCAGCAGGTGCTTCTTTGCACCTGTAAATTGCATGTGACATGGAAAAAATAACAAAGTTTATAAGGCACTAATACCCAGATTTGTTCAAATTAATGTGGACTTTTAAATGGGGTAACTCCTGTAAGACTCCACTCTCTGGAGGTTGCATTGTCCAGCAACTTGGAGTAAAGAACAAAGTGCCATTGGATGAACACAGATCTAAGACTGAAGGTAGCAGGGACCAACCTTCGAGAGACTTACAGTTTTTGTCTAGACAAGTTAGAACATTGTCACAGAGCTCATCTCAAAGGATCTGATAGTCTCTGAGAGTATTTTTGTGTAGGGGTTGTTTAAAGGTGGTGTTTATCTTTGCAGATCTAAGATTTCTGTATATATTCACAAGGGGGGTTTGGGACATGCTGTGTGTGCAGTATGTCCAAATGTCTCAGACAAAATATGCATTGGTTTTGTGCTACCCCAGGGTTGATAATATCTCTAGCTGCTATAAGTATTGAAATGTGGAAATAGTTCATCTAGAAATATCTTCCACAAATCCTTGCTGTAATCAGACTTTTTCTGTTTTCAGTAAATTTGTTTTGTAAAAACCTTAGGAATGACACAAAGGACAAATACTAAACGAATAAATAACTTTTAGTAATGTGATCTTTCTCTGTTACACTAACTCATATGTTCCTGTTGCTTTTGTCCACAAGCTTCTGCTTGTAGGAACAACTCCTGTTTTCTTAAATGGAATTATCTGTTTGAAGTGAATATACTCAGCCAGCCTCTCTTGACTCTGCGTCCAGGCTTTCGCATTTTTCTCCAGATACAAAATCCATGTTCCACAAGAAAAAGACAGATTACGTTTCTTATTAATGTTTGCATTGTTCTTGCTGCTAAACAGTCAAAATATTTAATGTTTGTTGCCACTTAGTGACTGGAAGAGTGGGTGTAAAAATAAATAGTTTTATGGACCTTTCAATTCTTCTGGAAAAAGTAAGCATTTGAATAATTCACATTAAAACTGCTGTACAGCTGGAAATGACAGCTCTGGGCTAAAGTCTGTGTTGCCCTAGAATAAATGGGGAGTAAATCTATAGAAGACATTGGGTTAAGAAAATTGGTATTGAGAGAAGAATTATGTACTTTACGCTGTGCTTTTCATTGCCATTTTTAATACCAGCTTTTAACTAGCTTTAACAGACTATTCTAAGTAGGTCTAGCAAATGAAAAGTAGGTTGGAAAAAAGGAAGGGAATAGAATTGCAACAGTAACAAATACATAAATACAAGACTGGGAAAAAATGTGTACAACTGTGAAAAGCTATATATGAGCTGGCATATATTTTCCTTGCAACCTTCCCGAAAACATTTAGCCTCATTTGATTCTCTTTGTCAGCTGTCAGTAGTTCTATAGTATTTGCAGCCTTATATTTAGCAACAGACACGATTGGTCCTACATGATGGGAATTCTGCACAGAAACTGTATTTTGAAAAATGAAGCCACAAGCAGAACAGATGTGAAGATTGGCTGCCATGCACAGCAGAGTCACCAAACTGTATGGAAAGAGGAGAACAGTCACCAAGTCTATCCATAAGCATAACTGCTTAGTTTTGGAATCAGATGATGCTTAAATTAGATCCGTGGTGGGAATCCCTTTGGTAAAGCAAATTATACAGGAAAATACAGGCCACATTCTTCATCTCTTTTGTTTGGAGCTAAGAGCAGTGGGATAGCAAAGGAGAGAAAGAGGAACTGCAGATTCCTGCGGTCTCTGTGCCGCAGGACTCAATTCTGACATGGGAAAGGGAAAGTAATGATCCACCAGTTTTTCCTTTTCCATTCTAGCTACAAGTGCACCACAGGCTTTTCCACACCAGTTGCTTGGGTTTTTTCCTGTGGATATCTGTGCTCCTGGGACTCTCTGTTTAAAGTGAAGTCTGCTTGAATAGAGAAGCATATGGGATTTATTCCATCTTGCTCCTCTACATGGTATCATAGTAACGATGGTAACAAAGCCTTTAATATTTTCTCCCCAGATGCTGATGAATGCCAACTCTTTGGACAAGAAATCTGTAAAAATGGCTTCTGTTTGAATACGCAGCCAGGTTATGAGTGCTACTGCAAACAAGGCACATACTATGACCCTGTTAAGCTCCAATGCTTTGGTAAGTTTATTTAAAGTGGTCTTGTCACTATAATGGTATGCAGATGGGCAAAACAAGCAGACTTGTACGGCGGGATTCCCATCACAACCATGGTATTCCCAGCAAGGGGAGGAACACCAGGCCTTTGAACTCCTGTAGCAGCTTTTTAAGATGCACTGGGTCATTTCCCTTCCCTTCTGCTCAGCTGGTCAGAAATTCTGGATGACATGGCTATGGCATGTAGAGCAGGGTTTGCTTTATTTGCTTCCTTTTTCAGCAAATTATTCCCAGGAGTTTGCATCTCCAGAACAGTTCCTTGTGCTCCTTTGAGTGCATAGTCAAACGCTGGTGCCAGCCTTTATGGAGGCAGCACAATGTAATCAGAGGGTGCTCCCTCCTTACATGCACACTGCTGCTTCACTCTGCTAAGGTACAATTTAGCCTTCTGTTCTTTGTATGTGGGGTGAGCAGTTGAAAGCCTGTATGTTGAAGCTTACCTTTCATTTGGTAAGTGTCCCAGGTTTACTATATTAAATCAAATTAACACTTTTTTTTTTTCTTTCACGGACAGATATTTTCCATATAGGAGTTAATATGCAATGCGAAATTCTAGTTAAGGTCATTAATAAGCCCAACCTTAGTCTGCACAACCTTGTACTCCTTTTGTTCTGTTACTCAACTGAAAATTACTCAAAACTATGACCCTGGATTTTGCTTTGCAAGCAGAAAACCATGTATAATGTGCAGAATAGCATAATGAAAGGAAGTAATTTTTGCAACTGCAATAAGAGAGCCTTTCACCTTGGAATTCTATGATTGTTCTTTACAGAGGGTGGGGGTTTTGCTGGTTAAATGTAATTTATCTGAAGTGGTCTGCTCTTCCCTTCGAGCTAAATTTTGGCTTTTCCTCTCCAAGACAAACTAAGGAATATAACTACTGTGGCTAGGTAAGGTAATCCCTTTTCCTGACAAGCTCATGAAAAATCTCTGAGAGTATGCCCACCTCTAATACCTGCTGATACTGTTCTAAAGGGATAGGAATGTGGGAAGCATTTGCAGCTATGCTGGATGCAGGGTATGCCTGGCACTCCAGTCCCCCCAGCAAGCCTCCTCATCCTCCATAACACTCCTCCCTAGCACTTGAGGATTAGAGGTCGGGATCCTGCTGATCTGTCTGTCCTTCTCCATGGGCATAGGCAGGATTTTATTGTCAGCAATTGGTATTTGTGGTAATTAACAGAAGGCAGGCACGGAAATCTGTTCCTAATTAGGTAAACATTAACATAGAGTAACACAATGCAACTACTTTGTGCTGGCTCTTCTTGATACATTTCCTTCCATTTTAAAGACACGGATGAATGTCAGGACCCAAACAGCTGTATTGATGGCCAGTGCATTAACACAGAAGGATCTTACAACTGTTTCTGTACACACCCAATGATTTTGGACGCAACAGAAAAGCGATGCATCAGACCAGCAGATTCAAGTGGTATGATCCATTATACATATTACTGAAGTGAGTACACCTCTACGAGGTGGTGCTGACATGGCTACAGACCCTAAGTCTAAACTTAGACTGGGTTATCCTTGGATGAGCCTGCTCTTCTAGAGGATTTTTGAAGGCAGTGCTTGGACCATCATCTGTTGATCCAGAAGGCATCATGATGTAAGACTCCACAGTGCTCCACTTTGCCAGTGCAGACAGGACATTGCTGGAAGCATTATGAGATTAGACTCAGGCTGAGGATTCTTCAGCCCGACCTCACCCCAGTTCACCAGCTCTGCGCCTGCCTTGTCCAGCCTTGTAGGTAATGAAGCAGAGCCTGCTTGCTATCTCAGTAAGGCTGGGGTTTGGCTGCGGGCTAGGTCTGGAGATTCAGTTCTACCAAAGTAGGGAATAAAAACAGGAATGACAGGATATAGGAGGAAATAGCTGAAATTATATGTGTGCTTTCAATTGATTAACATTGAAGGTACATTGAGCTCAAGCGGCGGGCTGCAGCATCACCGTTACAGTAACATTTTTGCATGTTCTTTTAATTTCAGTAGACACTGATTTCAGAAAAAATGTTAGATCTTATGAAATTCTTAAAAACATTTCAGAAATCCAGAGCATTATGCAGTCTGCACAGCTTTGTCTATGCCACACACATCTTTGAAAGAAATGTTACAATGGGTTTGATTAATACTGGCACTGTATAGCCATAAATCCAGACCTCGGATCCCTGCAACTTGCAGTGCATTTTCCTGAGATGCTTCTGTGAAAAGAAATGGGAATACAGACTGTTTTAGTCATTCCAAATTATAAGGCTGATACTTTTAAGGAGTAGTGTGGTCATCCTGTTGCCTGGAACTGTGAAAGAACCACAGCATTTCTATTGTTCAATCTTCAGTTAAACAAACCAAGAGCAGGATTCTCCTTTGGGTTCATTTAGGGTGTGAAGAGAATGCAAGGGCCCAAAGGGTCTTCCGTCATGCGACATTCAGGCTGACACAGCAATGATCATCTCACCCAGCACAAAGCACTCAAGCCTTGTATTGCTACTGGCAATGTCCTCCCTCACGCAGAGGAGGAGGGGACAGGCTCGTTCCTTTCCTGCCAGCAGAATTTGGATTTGGTTGCAGAGATGCACTGCTGCTCTTCACTGCGTGTTCTGGCAAGTTCTTAGTAGAATAGGTATCTAAATGGTGATCACCTTTGTGCTTTCAGAACTCAGTTTTACTCTTGAGAGAGGTTTCAGTTCTGTACTCACCCATGCATAATGTAAAACCACAGTAAATAGATATGCACAGACAAGACAGAACCTTGGTTTCTGACAACATTTATTTTTCACTCTGTGTTGGAACAAAATCAAAACCTTGCAGATGTCTTTACAAAACAATTGTGCTGAAGTTTTTATGTTCCAAGTGGAAGATTAAGTTTACAGTTCCTCTCACTCCGATCAGCAGTGACCAAAGCTTGCTAGGACCAGGAATGATTCCTACTGAGATCTATGTCAAAACTAGTATGCCTCTGAAATATTCCAGCTTTGACAAAAATACATGTTTTTGTTAATGTTCATAAGAATGTGACAGCAGTTCACAGCAGTATTCTGTCTCTAACAATAGCTGTAAGTGGATGATTAGGGACCAGAAGAGCAGATAAACAATACTCCTCCTCACCCTCCCCAGCACACTCTCAGCCTCCAGCTATTTTCAGCTCAGGGGATTTCCTGAGCCTGATGTAGTTTGTCTGTTTAGTTAATGGGACTCTCTCTTCCAAGTATTTGTCCAGTCTCCCGTTGAGGCCATTTTTGTTCAGCTCTGCCCTACTTGTAAAAGTCCTTTCAGATGCCATTGACGGCAATAGAAGAAAAGCAAAATAACAACTTTTAAAGATTCGTTCTGTGGATGGAGTTGCCCAAGCATTCATCTCTGTCTCAATGCTGGTTTTTGTCAAGCTCTGTTAACTTCCATGAGAGCCGAGCTGAATCAGTGTTAAGCATTCAGCAATGACTATGATTTAGGAAGTTTTATTTCTTGGGCGTCCAACCCAATGTGCTTTTAAATTGGCCTAATGTGCCAACTCAGAACTTTTTAAGATTTTTGCAAAACTGAACACTCAAGGGATGAGCCACTTCAGGCACTTAAAAATGGTCATGACTTCTAAGCTTAAATTTCAGCAAAGTCTGTAAAGTTAGGTTATTTTTCTAATCTAAATTTAGAAAATTTTTCAGTATGCCAGTGTCTTTTTTAAATAACAGTGCTGCGATGATGATCTAATCCTGTCTTCTCCATCAGAACAAACTGAAGAAGCTGAGGTCTACCAGGACCTTTGCTGGCAGCACCTAAGTGACGATTTTGTTTGTAGTCGACCTCTGGTTGGAAAGCAGACTACGTATACTGAGTGCTGTTGCCTGTACGGTGAGGCCTGGGGCATGCAGTGTGCACTGTGTCCTATGAAGGAGTCAGGTAAGGAAACACACATTCCAATTCTTGGTATGAAATCTGAAATACTTAATCAGTTTAATCCCTTGCATTTGTACCCGTGCTAATAACATAAGAAAGAACAAAAAAACCCCCTAACCCCTCAAGAACTAATGGAAATTTTTTTCTCATTAATTAACAGAAAATCATTACAGTCTACATTTTGAAAATGTATTTGCTTTTATTTTTTGACATTTACAGGACTTGTTTCCTTCCAGTGGAACTATCAGTGATAGGCAGTTTAGAACTTTGGTAGAAATGGGAGGACATTTTAAGGGTAACAGAGTTCCTTAACATGGCTGACAAAAACCATCTGTGAAAATACGGATGCAGTTCATGTGCACACACAGACACACACACACCACACTGCTCAACAGCTTACATAACTGTTTTGCTTTTTTGTTGCTGCTTTATACATTCAGATGCGTTTTTCAATGTGATATTCTGCCAGTCTGCCCACAGTTAGATGTGTTTGCTTGATAAGGATTTGGTAAGCTGTGGTTTAGAATCACTAAGCCCTTCAAAAATAAGTTGTTATTATATGGCCATATGTTCACATAATGTGAAATGTATAGATGAGCAATTTAAGGTAGTTAAAGGAAATGGGTTACCAATAAGGACCGAATAATTTCCAGGGAATGTAACTTAATGTTAAAGAAAGGTGACAGTCGTATTTTTAAAAGACTATATTTTGTTTACGCGTGTAGAAATCAGATATTGTTCCATGATATTTCAGGTAGAAGTTGCCGCCTGTGGTGACTACAGAAGCAAAAAGGATATAGAGAGAAATGTCACTGGCACACAGATTTATGTCTGGGGACTGGAGAAGGGACCAGTGGAAACAGCATAGGTACATGTCATGCTGTGCCTAAGATGCATCAGCCCTGGTATATACAGTCTGATACGATACTAACTTCTTCCCCTGCATATAAACTATTCCAAGGTCTAGTCTGGATGTAGCTTTCTTACCATAAATATGTCTTTTCGGTAATACGGCTTTCCATGTAGGAATACCGTGCTGCGCTGGTAAAACATTTTATTGTGAACATACCTGGATTTTCACTTGGGCCTACGTTACTCTAATGATAATGTCATGGCTAAAGCAGGACATGTTTTACTTGTAGCAAAAACCCTGGAGTTAAAACTATATAGGGAAGCTCAGTGAAGCATTAATGTGGTTGTTTCTTTCTGTTTGGTTTTTATGCTTTTATAATTTACTTACAAGGTCCCTGAACCCGTTCTTAGATATCTTTACTTGTTTGAGTTTGCTTTGGAAGCACAGCAACTGAAAAAAAGCTCCTGATTTTGATGATGTTGGCTCGAGTAACTGCTGGCTGATGCTTACCCCAGAAAGAGACTGAAGAAGAAAAACAGGGCATGACAGGAGCTTAATTTATAACATATGGAAATCTCTGAAATATCTTTGTCAGAACAAATCTTACAGGAGGACATTGAATTACTACACCTGCTAGAATAACAATTGCAATGAAATTAAATGTAATATTGACAAAAAAACCCAGGGCAATAGCTAGTAGAAGAATTGTTGCTATGACCTGGAGCTCCTAAGGTAGAAAGATCGAGCAGATTAAAGCAGTTTTTCTTTGTACAAAGTTCATTACATGGTGACAGTGACCCATCTGTGCCATGTAATCCTGAGAGAAGGAAAAAACTTCCTGGTAGAGAGTTCAGGTAGGTACGAGACTTGCTTCTGGAAATTTCTAGCTAGTTATATTTAAAGCAGGATAAATCTGAAAAGGAAGAGAAAAAGACTACCAAGATGGCCAGGGAAAGACAACTGTCTTACAAGGGAAGATGAAAAATTCCAAACATAGATGCTGAACAAACAGTAAGACTCTACATTACAGCACAATCATGGAGGATTCCTGCAAACTTTTTAATTAAACAATAGTGCTGATATGAGTTAAAAATTGGAACTATTTCAGTCTGAAAATATGAAGTGTATTTTGATCATTAGGACCACAGGATTCTGGAGCAGCAATCCCATGTCAACAGTGGGGTACAGATCCCCACTAGCTCTATGAAGAACCTTGAGAAATTAATTAAAAAAATGACATGGAAGTTCCCAATGGACAACATCCTAAACATCAGTTCGGTGATCCTCAGTCAAAGCTGAAGAGCATTATGTTGGATCATAAAATCTTTCTCTCTCCAGACGCAGGATAACTTTTATGTGACGTTTAATTTGCATTGAGAAGTATCTGCTTTAATTAAAACTATTAGTCATACTTTGATCCCAAATACTTAAAATCATCCTTATAGATTGGAACATAGATAGTTAAAAATAAAAGGATATTGAATCTTTATTATGTCAGAACAAGCATACAAGCTTACATTTCTTAGTGGAGATGGTATGTGCTCATTTGTCCTCACACACATGTGCACGCACCCACACAGAAACCTGGAAGCCTTTCTCTGTTTTCAGGAACATTTACCAAGAAAAATTTAAAGTTGACTGAACTGAATAAATGATTCATTTGACATGTCTTCAGTCTGTAGCACTTAAAGTGATATCATTGGCTCAAGAGAGTGCTTTCACACCTCCAGGCCAGCAGGTCACAGGTTCAAGTCCTGGCTGGGGAACCTGGAATTTCTCCATTTTTAAATACTTAGGTATTGTGTTGGCCAGATTTACTACTGAAGGTGTTTGCTTATTTCTCCAATTAGGAGCCTTCTGAAGATTTGCAACACATGTTAAAGAAGACCTGGTGATGTGAAAAGCATTATCACCAGAAGATTTTCACCTTGAAATGGGTTGGATCATAGAACGGATCATTCACTGATCTGTCGTTTCCTTTTACCTTGTTTATTATACTCTTCTTGTATTTGAGGATCTAGTTGCCACCCTTAGAAAGAAGGAAATACAGACCTACCAGCATAAGTGGTACATTTGCAAGTCCCTTCTAAAGAGATTCATGCTTTAATAAAAATAACCTCCAACTTTTGTAACACAGCTCGTCTTTAAAGCCTTTCCATTTTTCATGACAAGATTTAAATGTCCTATTTAAGTAGCATCCAGCATAAAACCAGTGGGAAGGTAGAGAACTTCTATAGGATGAATTACATACAGAATTACATTCTATATTAAGGAAAAAGAAATACAGTCTGAAATCATCATGAAAACAGAACTTACGTTTGCTATGATCTCTAAAAACTAATGGGTGCTTAATCAAACAGACCCCACTGAAAATAACACCAGACATTCAGAGCCTGAGACAAAAATATTTATTACCTGAGCACTTGTTGAAATATTGTAACTGAACAGCAACATCTAAAAAGAGTAAGATTGATAAGTATTCGGATGACAACACTGAGGAACAAACTCAAAATACTAGTTCAAAGTCCTGATCAAAATACCGCAAACATGAACTATAGTGGTGTGATTGAGTACATCTTACTGGTGCATACAATTTCTTGAGGCAGGCCTTCTCATCATTAAACAAAGGATACAAAGACAGATTATTTTCAATCACATTGGTTCTAACATTCTGATCTTATGATATCATCATATTGCAGATAAAGACTTTCACAAATTGCATCCAATCCCAAAATATTAACTACTGAGATATATTCTCTCTGAGCTCATTGTGGCTTTAGTAGGTACTTGCCTAAAGAATGTTTAGTAATTATTCTCAAGAAACCTCTGTGTTACTTGAGATTTGTCATTTGCAATCTGTAATAATTGACCAATTGTGGAAAATCAGAAAATTGGATTCTTTTTGGTTTAGATAACAAAAGCAAAATATCTTTTCTTCATTGCACCCACCCCCAAAAAATACCTGTTGGATGGCCTGCCTTCAGAATTTCTGCTTTCTTGATCAATTTACTGTTAGTGTCTAACGTCCCAACTCTTTCTATCCAGAGTCTATAGTCTAGTAACTGGCAGCAGGACAGGCACTGATAGGTTTAGCAGCTGGGTCAAAGCCTCCATGCTAGAAAACAGAGCAAGTGGCCTAGATTGAAAAAACCTGGAATCTTAAATAAAGCCATGTACACTTGAAGTTAACCTGAACATGTAGGACCTGAACTATAAACCTTCTGAGACTCCAGAAGCTCCTGTGAGACCCTTATGGAACTGTAGTGGATGTTAGACAAGGTGTATTGTTATAGCTTACAGGACATTTGAAAAGGAGGAGATAGAACTACCAGCTAGAAAATGTTCAGTAAGGTGGTGTGCTGGGGTCAGCATTTAATTTGCAGAGACTGCATATTTTTGTATTTGTAAAATTATCTCTTTGGAGTTCTTGCAGTACAGTACCCCCTTTGTTTCAGTAACACCTTAAGATGCTGGTAAGCTGGAATTAAGAGCCCCTGAACTTAGGATATGTCAGTCAGTTAAGGAGGGAGGGTGCTTTCTCCTGTGGCTGCCTGGAGAAGTTTTAATATAAAAAAATGAGGTAAGGTAGGACTGGGACTCTGCAGCTTTGACATATGTTTAGTAACTATTGAGAGTGGGGGTACATTACTACATATATAACTTCTACCTTTTTGGTGGTGTGAGTACTAAGATAACATCATGAACACATTCTTAGGCAACTGGAAAGGGCACCAGCATTGTTTATCAGCCTTCTTATTTGTATATCATTATACATACCTTTTTTTATTGTAAGTTTTAAATTCTAGTACTTTGTGGGTTTTTATGGAATCACTGTATGTTTAAAAGATCTGCAGAAAGGACAGTGGATGTTACTGATGTTCTGTGGGACAAGTAGCATAAAAAACTGCTGGAGACTTATGTTGTCCTTGAAATTTCTCTTTATCTCCACCTCAGCATTTGCAAAGCCCACACTAAGAGAACACTGAAGGTAGTGGGTAACATAAATCTCCTGGGATTTATGTTACTGTATAATGTAGGATTTCTCTTGGCCAATATCACATGGTGTTTTTTATACAGAAACCCACATCAGTGCTGGTCCTGCCAGTTTCTCCTTCCATCAGAAAAGAGAAATCAGCCCCTTGCACAATATATTCCTCTGATCTGTTCTAGACGTGTACTTTACAGTGAGATGGTATCCTAGAAGTGGTTATGTGTTTCCATGGACAAAGAATGGACACTGGATAACTAATTCAGATGCAGACCTTTGGAGATGCCTACATGTAGTTGAATTCTACCCATTTCTGGCAGAACAGATTATTTGGATTGAATTTTTGTTGCAAGGGACTCTGTGTATCCTTTGTAAACATCATGAATTAGTCCTGGGCTGAGATTCCATATTATGAGAACATAGTGTTCCCTTCAAATTCTGGCTAATGTCACTCATGAAGATCTGGAAGTACAGGGAAAACCAATGTGTGTAAAGGATGAGTTTCCATCTGTCCTCTTTTGAGGTGGTAAAGATCAGCAGGGAGGCACTGGATTCATTTCTGGAGACCACTGTTCATCTTTCCATTTAGGATGGCATTGTGCCTCCTTCCTTTCTGGTAAGGACTCTGGTCAAATCGATTATATCCTCTGGACTTAAAATATTACAGTAACTGGGCGTTGACAACTAATCTGTTGTGCAGACTGATTTAATTTCTATTGATGAAGGTTTTCAGTGGTTTTTCTGAACTTTAGGAGAGACATGCAGAATAGCTTTGGAAGGGTTTTCCTCCTGAAACCTCACGTTCCGAGTGTACATGGAAGCCATCAAGCAGTCAGAAAGCCATGTGCAAAGTTGCAGCAAAAATAACCTGACTCTTATTACAACTTTTAACTATCTACCTCTAGCAGTAGGAGAGAGATCATTTTAGGAAATTTGAGCAGCATTGGTTGAGGAGCAAAAGGTGAGGAACAAAACCAAAAGATTTTTGAGATAAACAAATTGGTAATTACTTTAGTTTTACCAAGAGCTTTGCATCCTCTGTAAACTCTTTCTCAGCAATTTCATTTAGAGTATATCCATGTGAAGACATTCATATCCTTCCTAACTCATGAAAAAAATCCCTTAAAACTGATAGCATTCCCTTTTCTTCAGCTGTAGAACACACGTGAATGCTTTCCACCACAACCTCAGCATTTGTTCATGGACGATATCAATGAAATTACCTAAATTATCTAATAGCACAGTCTAAATGTAGAGCAGAAATACCTTCAGCTTGTGTTCACAAATGATGAATTTTCCTGAGACAGCTTAAAGTTAACCAATTCAGACTGATGTCCAGAACCTCTGGTTGGAAAGGGACATATATTACATGTAATAAAGACTTTTGTGGTTTTGTTCATCTCTCTGGTGATTTCTTCAATGGCAAAACTGTTGCATTGTTCAATAATTCGATGGAACTGCCTTGGTGTCAATAGTTTTGGCTCCTTGTGTGTGATGGTGACAATTCTGAGGAGCTGGAACAGAAATAAAGCTTGCTTTATGGGCAGGAGCTGAATTGACTGTGATGCCGTTGTTTTGTGGTTGTGTCAGGAAAGCTTTTTAATATAATATTTTGCTTTAAATAAATGAAATATGGAATAATTTTTCTGATGGGAGAATTAAGGATTTTTAGGCCTTTGGGTACAAGTTAGGCCCACACAGGCTTGTGCAGTTACAACAGCTGTATATGCAAATCAGATGCACATTTGCACAGCTGCATTTGTGCTAAAGAGCACCTAAAAACCAGTCAGTCCATCCAATTTATGTTGCGTTGTCTCTGTCAGCCGAGCTTTCATCACCAATTACAGCTAACATCTGTGCCAGTACGCATGTGTGTCTAGCTGTAATCCCCTAACACTTGTTTAATATGCAATACATCTGACTTTAAAAATGTCTTTTACATTTTTGGAAGCATACATCAGCTTCCTTTTAAAATAGCTACCCTAAGTTATACAACAAGATGTCTCTAGGCTTCATTTGCAAGTTATGAGAAAAACTTAGAAACACATGGACCAGTGTAGACTAAACTATATACTAAAAACAAAGTCTTTTTTTTCCTCTTGAACTGCAGTCGTGTTGTCCCTGATCACAACCAGAAGATGAGCAAGTAGAAAAACCCATATAGAAAAAGGCTTTTTCATTGATTATGGATTATATAATTTTTTTTAACTTTACATGAAAGATTCTTTTGAAAGTGAGCATTAATTTTTGTGACAATTAAAATGGTTTTGTCATTCAGGAGTAGTTTCACATTCTCTCTTGCTCTTTGCCCCCTTACCACCTTCTTGATCTCAGTCTCCTACTGTCATCTCCTAGAGCAATGTCATGCTGTTCTCCCATTTGTATACTTGCTGCAACTTTCTGTGTGTCAGTCATGCTTTTACGCACAAATCTTACAGCACTCTGTTCATTTAGTTCCCTCCCCTGGAAAACTGTGATGAGCACACATCACTGTGATCCAAAATACATTATTTTTCATTTGAACTGTAGGAACATAGCACAGCAAGGGGAAAAGTTTAAAACAACAGAAACTGTCGTCGCCGTAACTTGTTCTATCCTCTACAGGGGCGCTCTGATGGGTTCATTTCTCTCAGGCATTCAAGTCTCTTTATTTCAAAACCTTTCCAGAATGTGACCCCCCCAGATACTTTTCAGTCTTTATACGCTCCTCTTCGCCCACCCTTTTCTTCCCTGAGGGGAAAAAAAAAAAGAAAGAAAAAGGAAAACACAAGCTGAGGAAGGTAGCATAGGTAACTTGCCATTGTTATTGGTCCTGAATCGCACCTGTTTATTTCTTAAGTGAGTTGCTAAGAGCAACTGAGCACCTAGTGACCGAACCAACCTATTACTAAAGACAAGAGATTCAGTCTACACTACTTGTACAGCTAAATAGAACATAGAGTATTAAGAGAGTATTATAGGTGTCTATCTCACTGTGTCTGTCTCGCATTGGCCTTTTTAGCCACCAGCGCGCTTGTAGCAAATGTGGGTAGAGTCCTTCCCAAATCTTCGTTTGCGAAGCCTAGCCATGATGATGATGATGATAAGTAATTATAGGTAAAGAGACCTGAAAATGCAGATATTCAGAATTTGATTTTCGGGGACCATTGCGGCAGGGAACAAGTTTCCTTTGTCAACATTTCTTTATTCTTGTTTAGACAATAAACAACTTTGCATTGGCAAACATGCAGTATAAAATAGTCTTGCACAATCTTCAAACTACCCAACTCTCATGTACATTGAGAGCTCCAGCTCTACAGATTTTCAAATGTTCCAACTGCTTCCTTCACAACTAAAACATGGTTTCTACTACCAGTATCACTAAGGGCAAAATTAGCACTGAGTAATCTGGGAAGCCGGTGAAGCAGTGATCCCTAAGACCTGCTTGTCTTGTCCCCTTGCCTTTCACTGACTGTTTTTATGTGGTGGTTTCTTCCACACAGGCCAGATGAATTAGTATTTTGTGGTAGAGCACAGATTTCCTTTGCCAAGAACATTTGTGGGCATCTGTGAGAAAGTGCTTTTACTATTCTGCACAGCTTTTCTCTATGTATATATGAATGGAGGAGTCACTCTGAGATGGTAACCTGGCTGTCTCCATGCATGGATGTTATCTGGAGTTAGATGTGGGGAAGGAAGAATGGGGTGTTTCTGGTCCTATGACAGCTCTTAAAACTATGCTTATTAGCATACTATCTCAGTGGGAAGTTGTGCAGTCGGGGATGTAAATAACATTTGCTGTATGCTGTTTATTTTCTCATGCTGACTTTGTTTCATGTGCCCTGGGGTACCACTCTTGGGCAGTGTACTTTGTCAGCTGGAAGAGGAGAGGGTTTTTTGAATATTATTACTGTGTATAAATATGTTCTGGAGGACACACGTCAAAGGAAACCACTTTGCTCTTGAAGCAGGTGGTGAGATTTACAGTGATTTGTAAGTTCTCTGGGGAGTTCATTCTGCAGACTTAGACTGGCACCCTTCACAACTCTAGATGTTCATAAACAAGCTTTACCTGTACTATACTGTCTTGTGCTCTCAAAGGGCCACATTGTTGACCACAGAATACAAACAGAATTTTTGAACATTTTTTTTTTCAGTACAAAATAAAATAGTTACAAGTGGAGGAGATACTACCTGTGAAAATAAAGTTACAGTGCTGGGCAGCAAGTGGGGCTGTGCTCTGCAATGTCTAGAGCAGGCTGGATTTATCCAGCTATTTGCTGTGTGGGACAGTTCTACACAGCATGAGGTTTCTGGCCCTGTAACCATTTGCAATTCTTGGATTTTGTATCTGCTTAGGGCTTTTTTTCCTCTCTCTTTTGGTGGTTTTTCTTTCACATCCTTTCTCTGCCTGATTCTCAGAACACCAGGCAATCTTCACAGAACCAGATGCCAAATAGTCTGTAGGAACATTAAAGAAGCACCTGGATTCTATATTTTAACAACATTTCTATTTTCAAATAAATTGTTTAGTATGTGTTTTAGTAAAGGGTAATAAAAAAACCAGAGTTGACACAATTTTAATTTGATTTATAAAAAAATTAAACTCTGCATCAGCATTTCAGACATGGACTCTGGCACCTGAAATGAAGAGTTTCTTTGGTCTGCTTCAACTTGTGTAGTCTAGCTACTAGAGAAAGGCACAAAGTTGGAGCATAACTATTTCTCCTGTGCCTTTCCACCATGCCCTTTGAGGTTCACAGCCAAGGAGACTTTGAACAGCACTCATACTTAAACCTGTGTGTTGAAGATACAGTGTGTAGATAAGTGTGGGCTATTTTAAAAGTATTTTTCACTCTGATTTCTGCAGGTTGGCTGACAGTGCCAGAAATATGACTGTACTTGCTCCAATTTATTTCCTTTGGGGTTGCTTCTGAAAGCAACCATGATGGTCTGGGATAGCCTTTGTTCCACAGAATGAGGACTATAAACATTGATAGTCTTGGAGAGGAATGCACTAGCAGTGGGTTACACAGCATCCCTCTCCTCTTCTTCCCATGCAGACCAGAAGAACCTGACCTATAACTTTTTGTACAGTTATTGACTCAAAGCTATCCCTGGTGTTATCCCTATTATGACTTAATAGTATATTTTTGGCTCATTAACATTTTAATGACATTCTTCTTGAAGAGAGAATGCTTTCTGGAAATTGCAGATTTATGGTGTTTCTAGGAAGATAAGTTTATTTCCAGCAAATATGAACCACAGCTCACTGGGACTAATGTAATGCAGCCTGTGTTACAAGTGTGTTTACTTTTATATCCTATTTTCTTTCCCCCCTCAGAGGATTACGCCCAGCTGTGCAACATTCCTGTTCCAGGATCAAGACGGCCATATGGACAGGATGCTTTAGTTGACTTCGAGGAGCACTACACTCCAGAAACTAATCCATACTTTGTTGAAGACCGTAAGCAAGTTTCTCTGTTATGTAAAACAGTTGAAATGAGGGTTGCAACCTGAATTGTTTCTCTGTAGCCAGCTCAATTCTTCTCTTTGCTTCTGAGTAATGTGGCTTTTTTATGTTTTAGTTATTCCTATGACGCTAGCTTTCAGTCAGGTGTTCCAGTTCAAGAGCCAGGTTTGTATGAGAGTCCAGTTGGGCTCAGAGTACAATTAATTTTTAATATAGTGAAATAGTTTGTGCCAAGTCTACTAAACTTGTGTTTACCAACAGATTTACAAATCAAGGTCCAAAGAATTGCCAGTTTTCCTTCTCACAAATTAATTTTCCTTTGGAGCACGGGACAGATTTCTCCAGAGTGCATTTAATTTAATAGAAAAAATTTCCATACTTTCCCAGCAGAATTTATATGGGTGAAATGAGAACATGCAAGTCTTTCTTGCTCAGTGGAGAAAAAGTGCAGCACAGTATGATCAGAGAGTATGCATACATATAGCCTTCAGGCTAGAGTGTATGGCCTGCCAAGCAGGGTGTGAGGGATTGTACACGGCATCTTGGCTGTACTTGAGGAATATAGGGATTCTTTAGGGATCTGTCCCAGCTCATTGTTAAGACTTGATGGAAAGTAATGTTTACAGATTTCAGCATCTTTCTCAAAATCAGCCACAGGTCCAGTATATTTAATCACAATTTTAGAGAAGAAAAGTGGAGGTATCAGAAGGAGCTGGTAACTTCCCATGATTTATATATTTATGGTCTACAGGTTGCTGCTGTGCTCTTTCACAGTCAGTGTTATCGAATGTTGATGTTTAATTGAAACTTAATTACTTAGTGTTGATGTTTAATTGAAATGTAACATAGTTGAAAACTACCAATGGAAACTACCATCCACACAAAAAAAAAAGGTCAGAAGGATGACTGGGAAACCAATGTTCATATACTGTTAATCAGATAAAATACTGACTGGGAAAGAAGCATTTCACAAGCTATAAGCAGAGGTAAATAATTATGATAAAATGTGGATGGTTTTGAATGTGCAGCTGAGACCACTGTCTTCATAGAATTGCTTCAATTGGAAGGAACCTTAAAGATCATCCAGTTCCAGCCTCTTAGGGGCGGAGACTTAAATGCTTATGTCTCTTGCTCCTGTCCTATCACTGAATCAGATGGGGAATCCTGCTTAAGGCATCAGAGACTTCAAGGTCACAATCCTACTGCAGGTTGTATGAGGAATCAATACCTACTGTCCCATGGCAGGGCCATGTACTTCAGTGTAGTATTTGTCATTGTGCAGTCATTTTCTACAGAACCAAATACATACATTAGGATTACAATACAGGTCCCATCCAGCTGTTTTGAAGTAACTTGTGAAGTAGAACTTGCTGTGAGTGATAAATATTTCAGTTTTAGCTAGTTAAAATTATGACATAGTGTGTTTATGAGGGAGAGAGAGAGGATGAGAAAAAATATGTGTATAGGTGTGTACACATGTTTATGCATATGTATATATATCTATGTATAAAATATCTGTCTAATAAATGATGCCTTTTCTTTATTTAAAAATATCTACATATTTGGGGGGACACCTTTCCTTTTCTTGACACTATTTTCTTAATTAGCAAAGGTCTTCACTTTAAAGGTCTCTTGTAGAGCCCTCTGCAAGCTCTATCAGAGAACATTTAAATGAAACTTGGTTAAATTTCTTACTACATTGTTACCTACATCATGACAGCGCTCAATACCCTCAATACCATTGCACCCAGAAGTGATTTACTAGGTTCATGGAAAAGACTGCAATGTTTCCCACTTAATGTACCCTTGTATACATCCTATTTATTATATGTGTTCTTGAGATGTGACATATGTCAGCAAGTACATGTCACATTATGTATTCGGTGTCTTCAGAATCTATTCAGTGTATGACTGACCAGCATGGTCCTAACTAAGAATCCCAACATGCTAGAAAATCCAGGATGGGAACAATGTATGTAGTCAAAGAGAGGGGGAGTGGAAATGGCAGTATGGAAGTTAAATGGAGGATAATATGGAAAGGGCAGAGAAGAAAGGCGAAAGCAGGTCAATAGAAAAGAAAGCCTCAAGGACTGAGACAGGATGGAGTAAATACAAAAAGGCAGAAGAACAAGCACAAGGAAAGGGAGAAATGCACAGTCCTAGGTATGTTAGCAAATATACATATCACATTGTTGTAATATAAATCAGTAAACAGGTTTTCAATAAATCAGTGGCTTGATTTTGGTGTCACTGTATATTACGGGGCAGATGGGGAGATATATCCCACTCTATTCCACTCCAGCTCCCATTTCTCTTCTGTATATTGATTATGCTGTTAAACCTATGACTCCAACATTCTCAACTTTTTCCACAAAAATCTTTCTGATGTGATGGGCTGCCATCTGCAGTCCTGTTACATCACTGCTCCATGAGCAGAAAGCTAGCAAAAAAAACTCGTGCAGGACTTAGAGGAGCAACTCAGTCCTAGAGAGAATCTCTGAACATGTAAAAAAAAAAATTTGTAAGTATAAATCCTTCCTCATACATAAAAGCATATCTGTCACAAAAGCCTTAACGCAGGGAGCACAAAAGGCATTGTATAAACCACTGAGTACAAAGACAACTCTTTGTATAAGAGGTAAAAAAAAAAAGCTCAACCCTTTAAGCTGTGACTACTCACCATCTAGAATTATGACGAGGAGCAATTGGTACATTATAGGTATTTGTACTGGCACCAGTTACTGAAGTACAAGCCAAAACCACAACAGGAAAGCAGTCTCTGATTTCTTCTTACTTTCCTCAAGGCAGCTGAGATTGATTTTTTTATATATGTTTTCTTCTAGATAAATTAGAATGCATCTCTTTCCCTTCTACACATCTCTTTGCCTTCTTTTTTTTTTCTAGAATATGGTTTCAAGAATCTTTTACCCTAAACTGCACTACTTGTTTCCATAAAGGTTGATACACATAACAATTTAAATAAAATGTCTTGTTTACAAAACACTGACATATCCTTTAAAAAATATGCTATCAAATTATGCAGTTTCCTTTACTACAAAAAAAAAATTACAGACTTTTAACACAAAAACTTAAGAGTTAACAAAGTTATTCAGTTTCTATCTTGAAACGTATCACAGTACTTTTCTGGTACATTTAAAACTCCAGATGGTGCAACTCTGCTAAAGCTGACCTATTTTCTGCAAAGTCAAGTCACATTCCAGTAAACTTCTGAGAGAATTTCAGACTCTTCCTATATATTTGGGTATACTGATTCAATAGCTTTGTAACTTTCTTGCTCTTCTCCACCCAGGTTTCCTGAACAGCTTTGAGGAGTTACAAGCAGAAGAATGTGGTATTCTGAATGGATGTGAAAATGGCCGATGTGTAAGAGTCCAGGAAGGCTACACCTGTGACTGCTTTGACGGTTATCACCTGGACATGGCCAAGATGACTTGTGTTGGTGAGGACAGCATATTATTTCTCCTGTTAGTCTGTCCAGTTTACTCGGTCACTTGACCTAAAGAGGACCTGGAACAAAAGAGTTAGAGTCAATCACCTGAATTGTATTACAGATGCCAGTTTTTTTATTTGCTGCAAAAGCCAGTAATTATTGTTACGAAAATAACTATGTTGGTGTTCCTCAGCTCATCTTGGTCAATGCAGCTGTGTTCAGTTAAGTGTGTAGAAATGAACAGACAGATATTTGTGGAATGAAGCTTAGAGTTCTATGAAGAATTTAACTTTAATATATAGACCAAATATTTTTAAAAAGCTTTAGCGAGCTAAGAGGATGGAACTGGGAGTAATTTTAGGAATGGATTTTTAGAGGAGTTGAATTGCCTAAATATGCAGATTCACCAACCACCTGGTGAAGTTTGGCCCCTGGTTCTCACTGATTTCAACAGTCAACAGACTCAACTATTCCTCTCACACTAGTAAATCTGTACATTTACTAACCAAGACATCTAAATCTTCACTTCAAACAACAAAACATGGGAATGGCAAGTGTCAATGAGAAGATGGAGCAAAACAACCTGCCCTCAGTGTAGAAGTCTAGTCGAAATGATGCGTGACTGTTTCAGTTTAAGGTCTCCACTAACCTTGCTTAGCATTATGCTCCGTAACCCACAGCTAAGGTCTCACAGCTCTATGAAGAGAAGCTGCCTACGTGCCTTGTAATCTTCAGGACTTTATGGCAAGCTGGCCTCCTTAGCAAGAAAATGTGGCTCCTGTATGTCAGGCCAATGCTGCACGATGTTGAGTGCAGGTAGTTTGCTCTTCGCAACTGTTTAGCTGACAACACCAACAGTTCCTCAAGTATTCAGTTGTGTAAATACAGATGTTATACTGAGAACTTTGAGCTTCTTTCTTATAAGCCACTTTTCATCAGATAAACACCTGTAAGTGATTATTAAATTTTGTTTAGTGGCTTAGGCTGAATTTGAACTTGGTAATCTAACAGTTTAAGGCCCTTTAAAACCCTACTGATTTCCTATGTTAACTTCCACCTCTTTCCAATTAACCTATTAGAGCTTTTGACCCAGCCTAGTTCCACCCAATCAGAGTTGAAAATAAAATTCTCAGGATATTCATGCAGATTGTTCTACTCTTGACAATGCTGGAAATTAAATGAGTTTTATCTACACACATACTGAAGTACATGTCTTTTGATGGCTGCTTGTTGCAGATGTGAACGAGTGCAGCGAGCTGAACAACAGGATGTCTCTCTGCAAGAATGCCAAGTGCATTAACACAGAAGGTTCGTACAAATGTTTGTGTCTCCCTGGGTACGTGCCTTCAGACAAGCCAAACTACTGCACACCACTGAACTCAGAACCAGAGAGTGAACTGGAGTAAAGGAAAATCTTGATATCCTAAGCCCATATACTCTGCACTGTATAAAGAAAAGGAAGAAAAGTATTTAACTTGAGAAGGCACCAGAGTAGCAAACGAAAGGGGAGAAAAGCATTAAATGTGTCGAAGGTGAGACATGATGGGCTGATTGTTTATCAGCTTCACTGAAGTGACAAACCAAATGGACACATTACTCTGTATGAAAGAAACAATAAAGTATATAGTGTGTTCGTAAAAAAAAAGTCTTTGAAAATATTCAAAAACAGTGCTGTTATTTTAAACAGAAGAGCTTTGGTTTTTATGGTTTTTTGTTTTGTTTTGATTTTTTTTTATTATTGCTTGATTAATTTGGCATTTAAATAGTGATGGAAATATTTTATATTACTATGTCATTTTTTTGATTGTTCAGTTCCTTGCCTACTGTTCCTTTTCAGACCTTTTTCTGATAAGTACAAATTCTATGATACAGATATTCTTAGGCCATTTTGTAAGAACTGTTACACAGGGTGATGCTCCTCCTTCTCTGGAACATTGGTCAGTGACTCTTTTTTAATTTGCTAGTTGTCTGCCCTGTGGAGCAGGCACCACTTTATTTTTTTTCAAATGTTTATATACCTTGGCGAAATGTCTTTATATTCATTTTGTATCCTGTATGGTTGTTACTGCACTTAAAGTCTTTAGAATCTTTCTTGCCAAGTTCAAAGCTGCTAGTGGACAACATTGGATTCCTTTTGTACATTAAAACAAAAGATTTTAGCTCACGTCTGTATTGTAATGTGTAAATTGAACACAAGAGAGATCTTGTATGATTACCCTAACATATTAAAGCTGTATATTAAAACTCAATAAAATCACCTTTTTTTTAGAAAAAAAAGAGAAGCTATTTACTAATTGTGGCTTTTTTTCCTTCTTTTTTTTTGGTGTTTATGTTGCAAGAGTCAACCCTCAGGTGTTTACAGTGCTAGATTTAATTTACATTACAATAGTCATAGGGAGTTGTCTGGCTGGTTTTTCCTTCTCATGCTGTTTTAATAAGACCAGAATCTGAATTAGTTAATGCCTGAAGTTAGGCATTCAGGGGGAAGATTTCAAACACAGACCTACAGAAACTGTTTGACTTGGAAGCTGATTCCCATGGAATTTGTCTTCTTTCCTGGTTTAGGCATGTTTCCCACTAAATCTGCAAATACAGATTTTCTACGGTATGATGGCCTGGCTCTTATTTTTCAGTGGAAGGAGAGAAAAAGATTAGGAGGCTGACAGATGTTTTATTTTGACCTTCTCCGGCATGAAAGAGTTTCTTTTGGTAATCCTGAAACAGGTCCTTTTGATATTTTTCAAATGAAATATTCTTGCTGTGTCTTTTAGACCTGCCTGACATTTTTAAGGAGAAGGATAACATGAGGTTTTAAAAAGTGAGTTAAACTCGGTCCAATTGTCAGAAAATTACATTATTATTTCTTGTAAAAAGAAATACTTGTTTTGATTCTGAATAAAATTCTTTTCCAATATTCAGGTCAACCACTGAACCAAAAATGTTTTAAGTTGTATCCCTTTTGGTACTCTGCACTACAGTAGATCTTATTAAAGTCCATGTGACTGTGAATTTGCAGAAGCATCTGTCTTTCCCAGACCCTCCTCTCTGTCTGCTGGAATTTGACTCCCACCTTCTTCTGCTTCAGAAACTGGCTGAAAGACAGCATAGGCCCCAAAGGTGCCACTGCAACTGGCACTGCAGCCTCAGATTGTCAACATCCCAGTTCTCCATCAATCTATCCCCAGCTAGGGAGCTAAAATGACAGTATGAGTCTCTGCTTTTTCCTGGGAGTTCACCAGTGTGACAGCTGAGGAAGTAACACTCAAACTTCAGTAGCCTTAGAAGTCTTTCCCTGGGGGACAAACACTGTACTGAACATGTAATTCTGAGCCACAAGATTGGCTTCTTGCTGATTTATTACATTAAAAAAAAAAAAGCAAATTAAGAATAGCCTGGGACTTCACCATTCTTATAAAATATACACAGTCCGACCCCTTACTTTGTGTTATTTCAGACAAAAAACCAAACCAAACCAAAAGCAAAAAAAACGAACAAAAAGGAAAACAACAACAAAAACACCAAACAAAAAAAACCAAACCCAAAGACTAAAGTTGTTCCATAACCAGCAAAACTAAAATGAAGCCTGAATTCTTATAACTTCTCTTTGTAACTCTCTCCTCAGCAGAACTAACTCCAGCTCCAGGTCCTTGCATCTCTGCCACTCTCAACAAGCACAGGTAGCACCTGTCTGCAGGTGTGGATGCCAGGACAGGGTGACAGGTGCAGAGGATTTGACACAACTGCTGCCAAAACAAATGTTGTTGATGCTCTCAGCAGGGAGGATTGGTTGGGTTATTTGTCTCTAGCTGTTCATCAAACTTCACAGACCTCAGATTGTACTGGCTTTTTTGTCTAGATTGCCTTACACACATGGTTGAAGTTGGTCATGACATTAAAAGCTATCAGTAGGTTCGGAGAGACGGCACACGCTGGCTCTGGTTCCATGGAAAACAAACCAGCCAGCAAACTTAAGCTGCCTATTGGCCTATCAGTTTTTGTTACCAGCAGTTCACAAAAGAGATTTTGGTGTGTTCAGCCGTCTTCCATCTCCCTTGCCTAATTCAAGAGGGCAGCAGTTCACCCGAGCCCTGAATGAAGCTTGAAACATTCTTTTGGTTCAACGGCCATGTCCTCAGCACAGTCACGCTCTTCTATCAATCACAGACACTATATAAGCAAACAGCAGACTTTGTGTTTGCTTGTGCCTTTCCCTTTTACCTCTTTGTACCTCTAACATGCCTTAAAACACACACAGGGAGCCAAAAGCAGACCAAACGGCCTACATCCCAGTGCTTAGTATTCCACGTTTCCTGGCTCCAGGCCTTCAGAAATGCTTTAATAAAGGAACCACAACTGAAGGAATTAAGTGAAATTCAGACCATCTGACCTCAGCCTCTGGAGCCCACCTACTTTGCCTCAGTGTAGCAAGGCTGGTTCTGTCATTTCACCTGAAAAGCTGCACAGCTTAGGAATACAATTTTGATTCAAAGTTAAACCAACGTTTTCTTAACATGATTAAGACAAGAGACTGGACACCATGGATGTAGCCATTTACTTGTTATAAGAGCTGTGGTTTAGGTGAGAGCCCTCAAAATACAGAAACCACCACGTACAATTCCATGATTCAAGTTTCTGAATGCAGTAGAATCTGGAATTGATTACAATTTATACCAAATGGCACCAATACTTTATACATCCATATGGATTTTTTTAAAAAAAGTCCTTTTTCAGCCAGACATTTCCTTGCTACAAAAAATAAAATTGCTGACGTGGTAGAACTGAATTCTGCTAGTTCCCTTATAATGCCACTGTGTTAATGAGAATGAAGTTACTATGGAACTAGAGTTACACACATTTCAGCTAGAAAGATATTTTATATGAACAGATACTTTCATGTTGGGATGCTATTCAGTGGAAGAAATTACCCAATGTTAAAACTATTCACTAAAGTGAGCACTAACATTCCTTGGGAAAAAAACAGTCACAGCTGGACAGATCATTTTGATCCAAGAGACAGAACTCTGAGTCATGACAAATATTCAGCTAGTCAGTGGCAACTGACACACTCAAATAAATTCCTGACTAAGAGAAGTCCTAAAATGCTAAAGGCACCAAAGTGGTTGTCATGACCCATTAGCTCACAGTGATCCTTACCCTCATATGGATTGAATCTGAGTTTGGCAGCAGAGGGGCTCCTGGCTTTGGCACTCTTTCCTAATTTCTCAAAAGAAAAGGTGACAGACCCTATTAGAGCATGTCATGGGCCTGATCTGGGCAGCAATTAAACCACAGTGCATTCCTTCAAAGTGCACAGCAAACTTACAAACCCCGCTGCTGCCTCTAGAAGACACTACAGTATTGTTCTTTTAACAATGCCACCCACGTCGAAGGGCAGTTTGTACTTGCTGGGGACTCTGTTAGCACCAAGCAGGCGGAGGAAGCTATTAAGGAGCCATTCAAGCAAAGAAGAGGTGAACCGCTGTGTGTCACAGAGGCTACTGTTCCCTTCTGAGGTCATTATTTGGTAGTTGTGTAGCTTTTTCTATCAGAAGGTCTGAAATTTATCAAGGGAAGTGATGTGTCCAAAAGAGGAGCAAAATAACTAAGAGTGAGTGAATGAGGAAAATCAGCCACTTATGGAAAGCTTCTCAGTGAGTGACAATGTCACCTTGTGAGAGTAACACTATCACAGGACTAGGCTACAGTCACTACATTCAACTGCAGGAATAACCTCACACAACAGAACTAGAAAATTTGGACCCACCTGGGACACCAACTCTACAGCTGGTACTGGCTGTGTTTGCACACCAAGCTGTGCAAGATCTTGAACCCAAACACAACCCCTCACCAACCTTTATCATTTTAGTGCCCATGTAAAAATTAGAGAACATGTAGTGAAACAGGATTATCCTATGACAATGTGCATTAATAAGTGATCTTGCTATCTATTGGGGAAAGAATAACATAAACCAAAGAAATGCAAGATGTCAGCCATGTCAGGTTTTCTTCAAGACCACTGAATCACCAGATATGTATTTTGACACATAGACTCCTAATGGAAGTCTTCGGGCTGCATGTTTTGTCCCAGCTGTGTCTATGGCCTGTGATTGCTCTTCTCCCTCTCACGCTCTAAGCCTGAGAAGATACCACTGTGCCTCTGCAGCTGAGCAACCTCACTGAACTCCGAAATTTGCCATGCCTAAAGCAGGAAATTGCATAAGGAGCCTCCAGAGGTCCCTTCCAAGATACATTTTTCCATGAGACCAGGCTGTGACCTGACACAACAGCCTCTGCTATCTATCCTTATGTGAGATAGGGAACTGGACAGAGGGAACATGACCTCCTCCCCTTCTTTTCCCACACCTGAGCATCTGTCAGGTGCAGTCTAGACAAAACAGAGCACCAATCTGCTCAGACCACCTCAGGAGAATCCCATCCAGCAGGCCCATTATGCACAATGTGCACTGCTGCTTGTAACTGACCGATATGTTCTTAAAGAGTTAAGTGGCAACATCAGGTAAAAGGAAGTTTTGAAGTAAAGTTTTTGTCCTGACAAAGGACACAGAGGAGAGAAGAAATTAGGATATTTCATGCTACACTGACTTTCCCTTCTCCTCAAGTCATGCTTTGCCACACACTGCTTTCCATTAGCTCCGAACCAAGGAGGATGGAGAGGATACTGCTAGCCAGAATGGAAAATTTCTACGTGACAATTTCAGCATCACCTCCAATCCCTATCTGCTTACGCTGCCAGGATCCATCTGAGCTGCATTTTTCCAAAGCACTCCATATTGATTTAGTTCCCCTCCCACTGAAACCTGTGGCACCTACATGGATTCCAGTGGGAGCAGAGAAAAGGCTGTGCCAAGCTCTCTTAAAAAAAATCCCACAATGTGTGTTTAATGAGGAATGTCTCTGGCAGAAAAGTTTTGAATGCAGCTAAGCAGATTTTTTATTTCTTTCACATTAACAGTTCAATTTCTGTCACTTCCCATCCAGGCGGTAGCTGCCTGGAAGGGTGGGTAAGGCCTGTTCCAAAATCTTGAGCAGGATATTGTCTGTTTTCACCTAAAACTGAATGAAACTTTACTGTCATTGAAGTTGCCCTGTAATTTTGTGAGTGGGCACCATTCTCAAGATTCACAACTCCTCTTCTTGCTGCAGGCAGCCATCCAACTCAGCTCCAGCTGCAAGGGCATTCCTGGCTTTCTGTTCCATTTGATACTTCTTTCCAGGACCAGTCTTCACTGGAGTGCTGCCTCTGCTTTTTTACCTCCAGCACATCCTGTCATTTGCTCATAATCCAAAGCCTCAGCATCCCATGTACCCAATCCTTCCTGTTCATTGACACTGGACTCCATAAAGTAGTTTTCAGTCTCTAAATAAAGATTTGGCATGTGGTGAAATTGATAGGTGCTATCCGGTACTTAGAAAAATCTTCTGCCAAGGTAAACCAATCATTTGCCTCGCAGCAATCTCTCCTCACAGAAATAGAAGGCACCATCAAGTCAACTAAACTACCCAGAGAGATGTGACGTTCATTGTCCCTCTTTTACCATAAGCAAGAAATTTCAAACATGCCTTCAGCAATGAATGTGTTCTTTGGCCTGCAGCGTTACCAAACTGAGCTGAACAGCAAACATGAAATAAGGAAGTTTCAAAAATAAAGCAGGAAAGGGAAACCCTTTTCTTTGCACAACAGTGAGTTGAATGAACATGGAACTCGCATTCACATTTGCTCATAATTAGACATAATTTTAAAAAAGAGCTCAATAAAAAGAAAATTATTATTTTAAAATTCCCTTAAGCTGCAAAGAAAAAAGGGGACTCTATTAACTGTATTACTGATTGCAACGTTAGTTCATTTTAGCACATTGAATATAAACCAAAGCAGGTGATAGGAAGCTTTTGAAGGTTTCATTATTGAGTGAAACAACACATAGTGCATTTAAACATATATATTAATTTCACATCTGGTAATAGTTCTGGTATTGGGTTACTCCACCAGAAGGCAGCAATAACTATTTTTAGCCCATTTGGTCCTTACTTCATCCAGTAAAACTAGGTTTATATTTGAGTGTTTGCTGAAAACATTACATCTACCACATATTAGACCTAACAAAACACATGCAAATGCATACCACAAGGAAGATAGTCCATGAAAATCTAACACTATAGGTACTTTCCCTGTCTAAACATATAACTCAAAGCAGTTCCTAGAGACTCAGGAGCATGCAAGACTCCAGGGCAAGGACCTCAAGCAGGAGCTTCTTGCACATGGCCTATCAGCTTCCAGGGCAGACCAAGGGAAAGGTCCCCCCCAGCTCTCTCTCACTGCAATTCCCTTATACTTTTAATGTCTCTGGTTTAGTTCCATGCAATTTCCACTGTCAGCTCTTCATCCTTCTGACAAATGCCACTGACAGTGTCTGTTAATATGAGCATTTTCCCACCTAATTTTGGTGCAACTCCACTGACTTTAGTGACTCACGCAGGAGTAACTGTGCTCCCAATAAAGAACTACAGCAATTTTCTAACACTTCAAATTTTCAACAAATAAACCAATTCAAAACTGTGATGAATGAAGTGTCTAAAACCTTCTGAAAGAGATACAGCAACACTGAAGAAATTTACAATTATAAATTTTTTTCTGTTTTTCAAATCAAGTAGTATCTCGCTGAACCCTTACAACTCCCCTGTTGGCAACAAGAAGCATGAATTGAAACATAATTAAAGAACAAATTGTAAGAGTCAAATCAAGCTTTTTAAACTCCGGTTTAAAAGGTTTAAGTTGTCTTCATATGAATCATTTTATCGTGGAATTATAAATGGGATAGAGTATCAGCAGCTTTCAGAATTTATTCATTTTATTATATATTATATATTAATAAGTATTAATAAAAGTTAATAGAATTCTGCCATTGCACAACCAGCATATTTGAATCCTACACCAGCTGTTCGATAACTGGGCAGAAATTTAAGCAAATGTCATAACGGCTTGGAGATACAGTAGGAGAGATTAAGCCCTTGCGATTTGTTTGGGCAGAACACTGCAGGAAAAAGAAGTGCTGAAAAAGGAGTGCTCCAGGGAAGGCTGCTGTTCGCGGATTTGAACGGCAAAGATACTTTTTGTCCTCCTGACTTGTCGCTAGAGGTCAGCACAGCACCTGAAGTGCCACACTGTTCTCCTTTAAGGAACGGTAAGAAAATCCACAACTCTTAGAGGGAAGCAGTGGTCTTAAGAAACAGCTCCAAGAAGATAAAATCTATGTTTCTGCAATGGGAGAAATGTGAAGCCTCAGAAAAACACAGCAGGAACCAAAAAACCTGAGCCCAAAATGAGAAAAAAAGCATGTTAGAAGTTCAAACAATCTCTCAGAGCAATGGCTGAGCATTGCTCATTATTGACAGCTATTATTAAGAGAGCCATTAGCCTAAGGTAGAAGTTGTCACCTAGCAAGTCCAGCTGACTAACACTGTGACGACTCTTCCTGAGGCATGAAAAATAAACTGTTTAATCGCCCTGCACAACAAAATTCCTGCCCTAGGCTGTGAACAGCTGGTCTAGCTCATGTAAAGCTAGCTCATACATGCAGGTCAAGGAGATAGGGAAAATATTAACTGCTCTGGAACAATTCCTAGGAATGGTGGTGGGGTGGGAACACACCAACAAACTCTCGTCTTCCCAGCATAACACAAGAGATATCCACTGTTTGATCCTTGCCCCTTTGATGTCACTGAAGAAACCTCATGATTAGGGAGTTTCACTGTGCATGCTGCTAGTCCTGTCCCCTGGGGCCCCTCAAGGGCCTGATTGCGGTCAGCCAGGAGGTGACATGCTATCATGGCACCTGACAGGAATCGCGATGGAGCAGCTCTTCCTATTCCTTTTAGAAGGAATCTAAAGACAGGTGCAAGCAAGAGAAATTTGGCACCGAAGAAATGTCGCATTGGCAGGGCAAATGAGTCACCTCTCCTCCTAGCACATGTGCCAGAAAGGGGTCTGTGTTCCAGTAGGATTTATGGTGCTCAACCCACCACTCTAGCAGAGGAGTACATGTTTATCAGCATGATTTGGACTCCAACAAAGAACTGTGCAGCTATATCCCAAAAATCTATTCAGACCAGATTGCCCTGCCTCAAATGGCAGCAAAGGGGCTTGGGCTGCAATGCCTTCCATAAAATGCTACAACAACATTTAGCACAACTTAACCTAACCTGTTTCCCCTGTTCTGGCAAATCAGTAAATAAACAACTTGAAAACCAGAAATATTTAGTTATCAAATTGGAAAGCCCCTTGGAATAGTGGCAAGGGAAACTATAGGAGAATAAAATTCACACCGATACATGGACAATGTATTCACACCGATACATGGACCTTGGTCAATGAAGTATAACAAGGTGAAACTAGTGTAAATGAGAACATAATTCCATTACCCAAACAAAAAGCAGAAAGATTTTAGCAATTTTTAAATATTTTCTTTCCTAATCTACACCTGACTATAAAGGGATGAGTAAAATGGTGTGCACCCAGATTCTAGAAACCATAAAAAAGTTAACAGATTCATGTAGGGAAGTGTTTTTGCTAGGGGTGCATTACCTGTAAAACATATTATTGCTCTTTTATTAATATATTTTACACCAAAGAGGAAAAAAATCGTCACTGCTATATGTTTTCTCACTTTTGAAGTTTGGAAACTCCAATTCTAAAAGTCACATTAAAATAAATGCAAGAGTAGAAAAGACCAAACCTCTAAGGGCTGAAGTGCAGGACTATAATGCCTGAGGTCATCTCTCCATTACTAATACCTTTGAGTCATAGTACATGGGAGTCAAAAATGGGCACCTTGTTGTGCCAAGTGTTGTAAAAAAGGCTTTCTCTCAACAGAGGTATAAAATGAGAAAATAAGACGGATACAGATTGAAAAAAAGTATACAAATAATGAGGTAATGCTAGTGAGCAGCTGCCCCCCCCCCGTACAAACAAAGGATGCAGTCAGGAATAGGGACTTCTGACATGACATCCTGAGCAGTCAGGAGAGCAGAGAAGCCACCCACAAAGATGGGCATCACCAGAAGAAGAATCTGTTGGGGATAATTTCTGATAGTTCAAGAACCTGTTCAAATTTTAAGTAGCCCCTTTTACCTACCTGGAACAAAACATCACCTGCTGCTCTGCAGCAACAGTGTTGACATTTTTGGAGCATAAGGGGACAAAGGAAAGTTTTGCAGGACAGTGTGGTAATGTTGTAGCTGTTTATAGCAGCTTCTCACAAGTGGGAGAGAAAATACACAGGTGCTTACAGGAAAATTTTATAAGTGGAAATATAAGATGAAATTATGTGCTGTCTGGAAGCAGACCAAATTATATATACTGTAAGCAGGACAGAAGCAGCATAAAAAGAACTTTGAACATAAAGATGTGACTGAAAATGGAACAGGAGAAACACCAAACACAATTGGAAAAAAAAAAAAAGATTAAAATCAGAAACAACAAACAGCATAAGCTTTCCAAATAAAAGTATTACTTCCTGTGAGACCTTTGGCAAGTTATTCTGTTTCCTCATAAATACTGTGGAGATAATGTTTCCTGCTGTCACCAGCTCCCTAAAAGCTTTAAACTCCTGGTTGTTTGTAGAGAAATCAATCCCAGGGAAGAGACGGGGATATACAGAAGGTTTGGGCCTTAAGAACTTTAGCATTTTGTAAATGAAGCTTTAACTTTAATCTTCACCATTATGCTGCCATCAGGTTTAACGCATGTTCTTTGTTTAAGGTACAGAATAAAAAAATATGCATTCTGTTTTGGTAAACAAGAAGGTGAAAAACAAATTAGACTTCTATTTGAGGTCTCCATTACCACACAACCAATCAAAAGCACACACAGACAGGTTATGGAATGAGAGATTACAGAGATTACCGACCACAGCTGTGCTAAACTCATGAGCCCACAAACACACGGGGTTGATAATCAGTCTTCTAAGTGTATGTTGAGTCACAGCTTGAGTCTGACCTGTGGTTTTCCCTGACTACTTTTTTAAGATCACAATGAACTGTTCTTCAGCTTTGCCCCATAGCTGTGAGCAGCAGATCTGTTGGGATACATCTACATTATGCAGTGAACATAAGCTACAATTAGAAAGGCCCTTTAACTCGCATCTCCCCAGCTGCTATAAACTGGCATAGATACATTAAAACCAATTGGCCAGATTCCCCAGACAAATCAGTGTCACTCCACTGAAGTTGATGAAGCAACACCAACTTGTAGAAGTTAGGGATCTGGTCCACAGCCTGCACTGCAGTCCAGAAGAGCCATCTGTGTTTAACAGCATCAGAAATCAAAAGGAAAATCTTTATAATTTACTCAATATTACTGAGACAAATGATTTCCATGATGTTAAGTCATGGAACAAGACTAAACAAGAGCTATAATAGATATAAAATAGCTTTTTGTTTCTTCCTCAGTATAGTTTTACCAGGAAAAGTTATGTAATTTCTTGCAAAGTATTCCATGAGGCTATGAAACATGAAGGCAAGAAGGAGACAACTGAGGAGGGAAGAGGAACAGGAATAACACTATAAGGAATGCAAGCTATTTAATGAATTATAGGCATGACAAAATAAAGTTTGCTGCCCTGCTCACACCGACTTTATATCAAACCTATTCCCACTGATGTCAATGAAGAGTGGCATAACACAATACTGCTCAGTAGCACAAAGGAGGGGCAGCATAAAGGCTCAGTTAGTTCAGCTTTTTATTTTGGAAGCAGTTATGAAAAGCTTCCATATTCAAGCTTCATGGGAATTTGGATACCATTTTTACCATCCTAGTTGTGAAAAGACATACAGAGCTAGAACTAACTCAGTAATTAGCACTGAGGGGAAGGCATATCAAAGCATCTAGATTCATGTTTTGTGGCTCACTGGTAGAAATCAATGTTATTTGTGCAAAACCCCTCTGAGGTGTCCAGGAAAAAGCAGTGCTTTTCTCATGCTGCCATGCAACAGCTCAATCTTAAGTTTTCTAAGGTGAAGAATTCATTATTCCCTTTACTTTGAACAAGCTGTCTTTACACACCAAACTCACTGAAAAGAAAGAGTTTGTTTATGCTCATAACACATGCACACACGTGTATTTTCAGGGCACAGAATGTAAATGAACTGTGAAGACAAGATGCTCTGAATTCCAGGCAACCAAACACATCCCCACGAGTTCTGGGCAACACAATGTCACTCTGTATTTGCTCTCACAGCCATTGTTTGTCCTAGAGGCTAATACTTAAGAAGGATGAGTAAAAATGGGGCTCTCAGAGAAAACACGTCTTCTGCTTTGGCAAGGAAAAAATTAACTGCACCTGACAAGCATCTGCCCTCAGCAACTGTTTCTCACCCTGCTCCTAGCTCTCTTGTGGCTCCACTAGCTACCTGATCAGTCCCCAGAGGAAACTCTGAAGTGAAAACACTGAAGATCTCTTTCAAGAGAGACTCTCCTCGAGATGCAAAGGTAAAGTGGGAGTGAAAAAGTTTGCACACTGGGTGACAGTTTCTTCCAGTGTGCAAAGTGGGACAGAGAATAGAAATTCTGCTTTAACCTGTATTCTATTTTTAATGTTTAGAGGTGTTTTGAATGACATTGAGAAAAGATGCGTGTGATTGAAAGAAAGACTACCACCAAAATCAGAGTAAGCAGGTTCATGCCATTGGGTCCTACTGGCTCTGGGCTGACACAAGGAAAGTAGCTATTCAAGACTAAGCCTCTCCAGGGCGCTGGCAGTGCTTGGTGCTAACAGCACACAGAGAATGTGTGATGCAAATTTAAGTCTGTAACCACTAGTAACTCATTGAGAGGATTTAAGATTTCAACTAAACTACATTTGAATAAAGGTATGCACAAATGAACTACTGGTAAGCAGCTTTGCATTTCAGTGCTGTTATTCTGCAGAGATCAACTTTACAGAAACACGCTCAGGCCTATTCCACAGGTGTTCTTTAGTAATTCAATCAACTTTCACTCACTGCCAGTCCTTTGGCCTTGGTCTAAGATCTGAAAGAGCCAGAAAAACTGCAGCTTGCCTTCAATCATCTTTTAAGCAAAATCTAGTTCCATGTTTCAGCTGAATTTGGTATTTGATTCACTGTTCACTACAAAGAATTATACTCCTCTTTATCAGATTTGTAGTACATGATCTGCAAAAATCAGTATCTTCCTAAGATTTTAAACTTTAATTATTAACACAGGAAAAAATATCTTAAATATCATAACTTCCCTCTATAAACAGAATTATTGATTTTGCTTGAAGCATTGCATTTTCGTTTAACTTTATTAAAAAAAAACACCTTCAAGGAAAATCTTGCTTTATTATTATTATTATTAGTTTTCAAAAAATCAACAACAATGTTTATTCACACACCAGTTGCATGTCTCTTCTTTTTTTTCATAAGCAATCACATTCCTGTCGTGACAGACAGGATCTTTGTAAAGTTCTCAACAAGGCAGGGACTTTCCTGAAGATGCTCTTGACTTTTATATAATGTGCTCTGATATCACATAGTCTACCAAACTTTAAAGTAGATTTTCTAATTCATACATAAACACTATACTAGCTAATAATCAGAATAATTTCCTAGATAATATGACTGAAATAAAAGGTTTAATGTTCTCCAGATTTCTTAAATGCCACAGGTCCTTAACTCTCACCCCTTTCAGCATGATCCCTTATGTGTATAATTCACATAAAAATCTCAAACAGAAGAAAAATTGTTTGTCCACAGAACAACATCTATCTTTTAAGTCTCTACCTTCCCCCTAAAATAATCACCAATCCCAAACCATACATTAGAGTCTTCAGTAAGCACACTGCTATTCTATCATGAAACTACCATTATAAAGACCAGCAGAAAGGTTTTTTACAACAATTTACTTAATCTGTATAAAGTGAAGGAAAGACATGTACCTTAGACAGTGGAAAATGTAGGGAGAGGGCAAAGAGATAAAAAGAGAAGAAAGTACCATACTATATTCTCTTTTTGACTGAAAATGGTTAATTTCTTTTTTCAAGCTTGACAGAACCTTGGAAGCTTGATATGTGTTTTTAAAACTGAAAATAATTAAATCAGAAAGTTCTGATTAAAAAAAATCAAAATAATTAATTTTTTCTCAAATTAATTCATAAAACATATTTGAGGATTTTGGTGTAGTTGCTATTCAAGAGCTATAGCTGCACAGCCATCCTCATGGAATACGTGCATGACAATCCTGTTTTCCTGAATGTAAACACAGTTTGCTTAAACACTTCCAGTCTGCAGGGTAAGTTTCACTAAGGAAGAAAGTACTCAGATGAAATGATGACTCATAGACTTTAAATATCATACTTAAGCATGAAAGATTTGCACCTCCTATAAGACATATTTTGTCTTCTTAAAACATGCTAGCCACCTCTGTCCTCTTTTCTAAGCCAAAGAATATCTTTGGTCCAACTCACCAGTTTCAAATATTTAATCAAAATTGAATACTTAAAGGAAGTAATAATTACTCAAGAGACTAAAGCCTATTGCTACCCTGTCTCCTCATTTTTTTGTAGAGTATGAAAGATGACATCCTAGCATGTTTTTGAAAAAGTGTTTTCCTCATGAGAACTGTGTCTGTAGAGCAATCTTTCTAAATTCTTTTACTTATATTAGTGGGGAAGGGCAAAAAACCCTAAGATCTTTCCTTTGTTTAAATGCATTTCCTGCCTTCCTTACTGCTATAGACTGTGTTGTGGCAGTCCTATTTATAGTCCAAAGAAAGGAAAAAGCACCACTGGAGGCAGGAAAACTAAGTTGGGAAAGAATAGAAGGAAGTGTGGTTGCCATTTAGCCAAACAATCTAGAACTAATTGAGCTCAAAAGAGCCCCAGCTTCAGTGAAGCTGCTGGGAGTGAACAGAGCACAGTCCTGCTTCTCTCTTCAGGGCCCTGCCAGGGCTACTGAGCATGAGAGTCAGGTACAGGACACTGTTGGGCAGCAAATAACCTCAGCATCTCAACACTGTGAGAAGAACCCTTTCAAAAAAGGAGTGTGCTGAAAGTTGGATACCTATCAAATTAAGGTAAGTGTCTCCTTCTGGTGTTTCTGCTTGCTACATGCTCCAGGTCTTTTCAACCTGGTAAATGAAAAAAGAATGGGCTTTGGAGAAGGAATGGCATCTGACTTTTAGATAAAATTTGGTAGGATGTCTGATTTTTAGATAAAGAAATCTGAATTCAGTTACAGATTCCTCAAAATTTTCTTAAGCAAAAGAAGCTTTTGTCATATATCCATAACATAACTTTGCTGTTTTCCTCACTTATGTCATATTCATCTTATAATCTGTGATTAAGTACTAGAGAAATGTTGATGGTAAATATATGCCCTGAAGGAAAATATGAAGTCAACACTGCAATAGGTTAAAGATTTAGAAACAGAGAGAGTGAGGGAGAAGGACATGTAATATGTATTTACGTATATAATCTATAATGGAATAATTTAATTTTATGAGGTACATTTGAAGGTAGGAACTTAGCCAGAACTAAAGCACATGAAAGTTTCTATAGTGTTGGAATTTATTATGGCAGGTAATTTGTGTGTGTGTGCATGCATGTACATAAAAATAAAATACTATACATAGATACCCATATATATTATGGGGTTTTGCATTGCAATATGACATCTTGCCATTCTGAGGTCTAATTTAAACTGACAATAGAATGTGAGTGGAAATTTTTAATCTGCTTATTTTCAGATAATATACAGAGTTAAACTATCATGACTGCATGTGTAGAAAGCTCCATTTTAAGACAGATCAGTGTATAGAGATGATATTAATTCACTGAGTTATCATCAATAAGACAGACTTTTAAGAGGGAAAAATTGTGTTTGATTTCTTCAATTTCCAACATGTCCTTTGCACTTCTAACAAAGGAAATGCTGTTGTGATTTGAAGGCAAGAGAGTAGAATCTGTAGTATACTAGATTCAGGATTTCATCATGCAAATTCTATCTTTGAATGATCTATGAGAAAAACCTTTGTATTAGTCTCATTTGTGCTAACACATTACTTCTAAGTATACGCCATTCAGCTTATTCATTTCTTATTCAGATGTTGTTTAGTATTAGTGGTTTATGGTAAAAAGTTCCTGGTGAGTAAAAAGGAAGTGTGATGTGTTGTTATTCTACTGTATCCCCATAGGATGCTATTATGTTTAGAGTCTGCTATTGTGACGACAGCAAGGCAGGATGTCACCCATGTAGGTGAAAAGCTGCGATAGGACAATTGTAAACAGCAGCAGTCAGCTGAAAACCTGATCTAGGGAGGTGCCAAGCAGCAATTCCAATGAAGCAGATGTTAGTCCATGCCCATGAAAAGGATCAGGCCTTTCTTTGTCTGATTTCAAAATACTCAATTATTTACAGTAATTCTCAATTCTAGGAGATTATAAGCCTGTTCTTGTGAAGAATTAAACACCCATAATGGTAGTAAAACTAGAAGCTTGTACAGGTATTTGCAAGAGAAAGCTCTTCAGACTTCCATTTCAGTAACTAGCATGCGTGCTCTCATGCAGGTAATATTCCTTGCCTTCAATTTCAGTAACTGATTCCCCTGCACAAAGACTGAGCACAAACAAGCAAACAAAAAGTCTTTTAATTTAAAAATTTAAATTAAACTGGGTAACCACCATTTTACTAGATGAACTTTTGTAAAACTCATAGTCTAGAGGGAAGGAATGGAGGCAAATCTGCAGATCAATACTCACCCAAGCAAAGAAGCATTTCAATTTCGTGTGTTAAATAAATACAATCATTCCATGAGGTGTCAGTTGCACAGCAACTGCAGTACAGCTCAACAGTACACACTGTAACATTCAGATTTATTCAGGTCAGCAGCACTCACCACATTATTTTAAAGGCTGGTATCACTGCATGAATGTAGCAAAACAGAGATCATTCCTTAGCTATAAGGAGAAGATCATTTACAAATCAGCCAGTTACAATGTAATTATACAGGAAGAGGTGATTAAAAAATGTACTAATGCACTTTAATGTTTCCTATGGAAAAGATATTATAGGTAGCACTCAATAAATGCCTAATTAATACTATTAATAAACATACACATAAAATGACTTGTTTCTAAACTGCAAGAGTTCACGTGTTCATGAGTTCAAAGTTTGCAAACTGAGAGATTTGTCCTGTTCATTTCAGAAGGCCTTAGAATGAAATTTGCACCCCTACACCTTATAAAATCTTACCACCTGCTAGGACCTAAGTACTCTGCAGGAGATTCTTTCTGTATAAATGCTTTTGAGTGTTCACAGGTACTAACAGGGTTGCAATTATTAAAGCTCCATGCTAAAAATTAAATACGAGAATTTGATATACCAGAAGGAAGTTGTAGTTCACAGGCTTCCTAACCTGACATTATTTTGCCAAGTGATATAAAGAAGTCTAGGGTTGTCAAATAAATACCTCAGTCAGCTGTCACTACTATGTGAACAGCATGGGTTTCTTGTTCCAGGAAAGCTGACTGACTTAAAGAAAAATCACATGACTTAAAAAATAATGCACTTTGGGTGACAAGCCATGCCATGCTTTCATGAAAAGCTGGCTCAGGTTTAGTAAGATTTATTATTCCTCATGCAATTGCTCTGGTGTAAGTATCTTAATTTCTCCCTAAGCCCCTATTCCACTTTACCAGATGCTCTTACAAGGAAGCCTTGTCCTCCAAGTCACAGTCAGGCCCGCTAACATTACTGGAAAAAAAGAGCAGAGATTTAGAAGTGTGTCTGTTTGGGGCAGTCAATGCAAGTACAGTATTCAGTTGTCTCACTCAAAAAGCTGAATTAGGGGAGAGGGAACATAAAAGGAAACCCAGTTAAAACACATTAAGAAATCAACATTCAATATTGGACAGCATCAAAATAGTCCTACAAAGAGAAGGAGTTGCTCAACACAACAGAAATGTTAGTGCTAAAACATCATTTCTTTGATAATATCTAAAACACCCAAGTCATAACTATGTGCTGAATAACATCCTGACTCATGCAAGTGTTTATGCAGGTGCTTAAATTTAAGCATATGAGTAGACCCATTGATTTCAAGCAAAATTATTTCAACAGGCTGATAAAATTTAAAGCCTGGCAGAGTGATTAGATCGTCTAGTCTGACTTCAAACACAGCATGTTAATTCTACTATTCCTCTTATCCAAAACTCAAAAGCTTGTCTGCTTACAACAGAACAATATGGATGCATTACGTTCAAAATCAAAGTTTAAGGGGAAGATCATGATGCTCTGCACGCATGAGTAGTGACCCACAACAAGTGAGAATTGTTCAAGTTGGCACAAATTCCTTACCTCAAATGGGAATTAGATGTTACAGGCTTTGAACCAACTTACTGCACAAGGGTGAAGGTCGATGTGTGTGTGGAAGATGGACTGTTTCTCCCAGAAGTCTATGTGCTATCAGAAAAAACCATTAACTTTATTTTGGTTTCTTTCTTACTCTTCTAGTGGACTAGAAGAGTACTGTTGTGTAACCAAGGATGAATAAAAAAGCTGCTTTAAAATCAATCTTTATGGCAAAGTGCAGTTATATTTTTTGCCTTTGGTTCTCTCATTTCTCAAAGACCATGTGCAAACTGTGGTACAAAATAAGGAGCTGTTGTTCAGAAGCAGATGAAACACAGATATGTTAACCAAACGGAGACATACAGCAAAAATTAATTTGTCAAATCTCTTATCATCCGTTGATGGGAGTTCAAACAGTTTAAAAAGACTTACTATTTGAACAACAGACAAGAGAAAAAGTGAGAGACTTCACCTGGGGCCTCCTTTACAAGGATCAGTTATAATGAGTTTGTATTGCATGAACGCATAGCAGCAGAACAGTGTTATTGAAGAATACTTACAACATACAGTCATACTGAAAAACAAAGCAGGAGGATAAGAGTGTCTTGGAGTGCAAGCCCACCTTGTCAGTAACCATGTAGGTATCTTCATGTCTTGGGTTAGCACAGAAAGTCATGTTGGCTGTGAGAAGTATTTTTTACTTTATCTTCTTTCTATTTACAGAGTTTCAGGGTTGGTAGTCTCCTTGTTACTTAGTATAATATTTCCTGGGAAGCAGAGGGGTACCTCAGGGGAAGGAGAAGCCTGTCCCAGTTTACCATAGGAGGGGAAAATGGCAACCACTGACTCTCACGTAGAGGTAGATTCAGTTCTCAGCTCTTCTGTAAACTTACTGCAGCAATTTGTTCTCATTTCTACACTGGATATCATCTCTGAAAGGATCCTTCCCAACCACCCATCTAGTAATGGTTGCAGACCCATTTATCACAATGGCTCCCAAAGAGACTGTGTGAACTCAAGCACCTGCACAATGCAAAACACAACCCTGCTGTAACAGTTCTGTAGTGCAGGACCACACATCTCCCAGGGAACGAAAATGCAAAGTGGCCAGTCTGTTGCCAATATTGCAACGAAGTTACGCCATGTGGTCAAGACAGCACAAACGTGGTAAACAGCCGGAGCAGCTATAGTATGATACGAAGTGTTGTGGGCAGTCTGCTTGAGCAGCGTGGTTCAACCATATGCCCAATAACTCAGCTGGGGAGACTGGGGGGAGGAGTTTAAAGTCAAGCTAACAGGTGTGGCATTGTCTCACTAACTGATTGATGACAGTTTACGCTATGAAGCTGTAGCTCACTTGAGTTAGAGAGCACAAAAATTAATGTGTACAGCATCTCTGTTTAGACAGCTCAGTATTCTTAGAATCTTTTATATTCTAACACACTTTATTTTTCCAGCATGGTACTTTATTGTTGTTTTGGATTATTACCGTAGCAGGATTATCTTGGGAGGCTGGAGACAAAGATAAATCTTCAAAGATCAGCCTGCTCATTACTAAAGGGAAAACTGAAGTAGCATTCAACCTCAACTGAACTACAAAATATTCTTTGCAATTTCAGAAATGGGAAGAGGAAAGTGAGCGGATCAATGCTGAATTCTTCTAAGCTGCTTGACATTCCTCCCAGTCATGGCTACTCTCTTCTTTCTCTCTCAAAACAAGGAACCTTCATACTGCCTTCATATGATGCTGTGGGTTTATACCACCACACAGCCTTTATTTCCAGCACATCATTCTATTATAGTTCTATTCATTCACATCTATACTATTAGAGTAAGAAGGTAATTGTCTTAAGCAATAATTGAAACCATAAATAAGATAAAAAAGCAGGATAATGTCCTCATACCATTAAGAGACATGAAACTGGAACTAACAACAGAGAAAGGCCCTGATTCAAACAAGAGTAATAAATCCAGCAGTTATATATAGAGACCTTGGCCCCAAGGGGCTCTGTCATACAAAAATATTAAGTGTTCTGACTATAATAAGCAAATCTCCTCACAACTAATGAGCATAGAAGCAACAGCTTCTCATTCATCTTTGGGCTGGGTACTTCATAGAGTACCGAAAGCACAGATAGATCCAAATTCACTCATCCCACAGTAAGCTTGGAAGCATGAATCCTGGGACCTTTGCATGCAATGCATCAGATTTCAGACAGGCTGCTTGATAACACAGCCAGACTGATAAACATTCTGTGTATTGGATTTAGTGGAGATCCTGCCTGACAGTTCTATGAGGTTAGGTGTTTGTGATCTGTGCCTCATTCTAGAGAGCAAATACAAGCCTAAAGTGCTCCCTACAAGGGAGTAGTGCATTAATTTTTAATATTTTGATGGAAACTGTTAAAAAAAAATTCATTTTTTTCTAGGGAGAGGAAGGAAACAGGGCTTGGTTTTTTGCTCTTTTCTTCGTCTTTTACTTGATTCCATTGTTTTCACTCCTGTAATTTCAATGCAAATGGACTATGTTAAGCTGCAACGTGGAATGTACTGCTTCAGGCTGATACCAGATACTCAGTATCAGCTAGTGCTGCCTCACTGAGAAAAAACTCTCAGAACCAAGAACCACTATGACGTCAGTGGTGGCAACATGTTCATGAAAATTAACAAAATGGAAAAAACATTTTTCACTATTTATGTATAATGCAAATTTGGCAGAATAGCATTCTCTCTGATGTAAGTTTTGAGTGAAAATCATAATCAGAGATGATTTCTATAAGACAAACTGAAAGCAGTCGAACTTACAAGAGAGAGGAGTAAAATACAGAAATCTAGGTACTTTCTGTAAAACAGAAATCAATCCATTATAAAACGTATGTTCACTGACTTGAAAACTTTCTATGCAACTATCATTTCACTTAATGTCTGAGAGAAGGTGTAATGAAGAGCTCTGAAAAAAACGCTGGTGTCATACCCTTGGTCACTTGTACACATTTGCACCAACTGTGGAAAAACACATACTTCCTGGAGGTTTTTAAATGGTAAAGGAATTACTGATTAGTTCAAACTTACCAGATGCAGAAAAGAGAACAAAAACTGAGAGCCGCTGTACATTTATCATTGCAGCAATGCCCTCTCTTTGATCAGCGCATCACTCGCAATGAGGATGGCTGGAGAAAGCTAGGAAACAAATCTCTTCTAAATGCTCAGTCTGTTTAGAAATCTTCAACTTCAGACCAATCAAGACAGTATTGGAAAAAACAGCCTTTATGACAGATTTGGTTTTGTGCTTACTGGTGATACTGCATCTAGGTCTAGATTTACAGGAACACACTCTTCAAGCTCTGTTTCTGAAATAAGCATATCCACCCTGTGGAATATAGCTACTCAATCTAGTTGATCATAGACAGAGAATGGCTTTTGTTGCTTTGGTTTTCTGGGTTTTTTTTAAACAATCATGAGTATATTGTTACTGCCACAGAAGAGGTCCTTAGCACCTGCTTTGACTGCATGACACAATTTAACCCTATGTCTTAGTAAAGGAGATGCCACTACTCTTTAGCATTCGCAGTGCGGAATAACTTGTATTTGTCAGTCCACCTCTGTACTTCAAGGTGAAACAAAACCAAGTAAAGGGAGCTGGAAATAAAAATCAGTGTAGTTTTACAATAACAGTAACAATTTTAATAATTAAAATTTCTTACAAATGCTGATACAAGGAAGAAACTATAAATTTCCAGATTCTCTATTAATACATAGGCTCCACCTATGGCGCATAACTGATGATATAAAGGCAGGACTGATTTCAAGGGTCATACCTAGGGATGCCCTAATTTGATAACTTATCTTAGCTCTTGCTTTCTTAACTATAACACTTAAGGGTGTACCCTTAACTATGAAAGGGGAGGTACATTGTGCATTTGCAGTACTCCTGTGCCCCCTAGAGCATTGTATTGTAGAACTTGGGATTGACCTACATTGCAAAGGATGTAACATAGCCTATGGATGTTTAAAACTGAATTAATGCAATGTAAGGTTGAAAGCCTTACATGCAGTATTTTCGGGAAAATTTCCTATTTTGTATGCCCCTATATGTCCTTTAGCTGTCAGCTTTGTGTACGAGCTGTTAGACTATTTATAGCAGTCCTTATAATTGCACTTAGGTATTTATAAAACATCCTGTCTTGTGAGGGCTTCCATGATCTGCTTTCATTCACTTGTGCTGATAATGAAGGCTATATAATATCTGGGGCTGTGTGGTAGACCAGCAAACCAGGCAGTTTGTCTGTTAGTTAAGGGTTCCATATATTCTAAAAGGCTGAAGTCAAACTGCAATGCAGCCATTTAGGAAACAAATGGCTACAGCCTTCCAGTAAGTATAACCTGATATTTTTGTCCCCTAAGAGTCTTATCTCCTGTTACATAAACTCCAGAAGAGTATGTTAACAGAAAAAAGACATTTTCAGGGAACCCACAAAGCAACCATCCGTAATTGCCATATGCCGAAAATAACTCCATAGTCCAAAAATCTGCACAGTATCAAAGCATTGATGTTGAGATGAGCATCAAAGCATTGATGTTGAGATGAGCATTGATGTTGAGATGAGATTGAGTGATCAATTTATAAATGAATACACCTACAGTTAATTAAATGACAGATAAGCATGATATAGTATGTCTAGAAAAAAAAAAAAAGAGAAACAACAGTTAAAAAGAAGCCGTGAAATACAGCCTCTCCTATAATAACAAGAGGGTCTGGATCCATTTATCCAACATCGATAAAAGCAAAAAACTTCTTGATCTCAACCTAAACCAAAATGGACAACTGTTCCATTCTTTAATCCTTGAAACTTTTCTAAAAGCTACCCATACTATTTGACATTAAAAATTTAATCTTACATTCACATATCCCTACCACAATTCGTTGCTAACTGTACTAATTTTTGTTGTTCCTTTTCAGTATTTCTCCCAGCATGTCTGAGAAAAATATAGATTCATTTCTTAGTTTTCATTTGAGGCATTAATGGCCACATAGAAAAAAATGTACTCTTTTCAATCCAGTCTTCAGTTTTTTTCTCAACAGAAAAAGAAGGCAATATACTATTGTGCACCAAACAGCAAAGCTTTTGTCATACAGAAGATGCCATCTGATAGGTGTAAGACCACAACATTTAATTCATTACATCTACGTTAAATAGCTTATCTTCTTTTGTATGTTGGTATTTCTTCAAATAGGGAAATGACAACAACAAAAAAACAAAACCAAAACAAAACAAAAGAAAAAAACCCGCACCACAAAACTTTTGAGACCTTCATTTTCAGGACTTGTATCCAAATTATTTCTCTGTTCTGTTTCATGATGGCTTAAAACTGTCTGTCCAGCATGAGGATAGATAAACTTTTTCCCACATAAACCACAATCGGTTTATGGCATTTTTTTACTGAGCCATGAAAAAAATTATTTGTCTACTCATTTCAGAAAGTACAAAGGCTCCTTTTCTCTTTAGGGAGTGTATCCCAAGTTGTTTGCGGAATACTGTCATTCAGTCATTATCAGTAAATTATGTTCCCATATGGAGCATAACTACCAAATAAAAACAAGATAGCTATTCAGTGCAGACTGATGACATTGTACTGTGTGTTATATCAAATGGCCCAGGTACTACCGGTATTTAATCAATTTTATTAAAGGGTCCTGATAAATACAAAATAGTGCAGTTGATATTGCGTTATCAGAGAAATGGATGAATTAATAGAAATTGTATTTGTGGACTGGTAGATTGATATGGAACACATTTCAATCATGTTTTCTTCAGTATCAGAAGGGAGTCATTTTCTAACAAAGTTTGTAAAGAAATTTAGAAATAATTTTAAAGCTGCATATAAAGTTCTGTTACCCTTGATCTCAATTACTATTAGGGGAAATGAAATGGCTTTTATCAAAGGCAACTCATTTGATCAATTGGCAATGCCCTAAAGCACAGTAAGTGCCTTCTCCTTTCTCTGAGCAAGGCTGGGTGTTTATACCCAGTTCTGTGAGCAGCCATCTGTGCCCAGGGGCTGCTTGAGCTTCCAACTCAGTTCTGCCAGGGCAGCTCTCAGTCCCTCTTTGGAATTACCTTCCCTCTAGTGACCTAAACTTAAATGAACTCATTCCTCATGGGTTTATTTCTCATTTTCAAATTCATAGTTTTTACAACCTCCGCTTTTAAAGCCCCCTCGGCAGGCCCCTGGGTCACAGCACCCCACAGCCTGTGACATCCTCTTTGGCGCTTCCCAGGACAGCCATGAGGAGCAGCTTGTTGATATCTTGCCCAGCAGGTTGTGCTGGGCATGACAAAACGGACCTGCACACCTGCAGCAAACATCTGCTGTTTCCCAGGCATTCCTCCTCCCTCTGTACTGACCCACTTACCCACACAGAATGGAGGCTGTGCTGAGCTCAAGCCCCTCAAGCAGGAGCCCCCATCTCAGGGCCCCAGTGCCAGGGTTCTGAGGCGGCTGCAATGGGGACCTGGGGACTGCTGGGGCTACTGTGGGTCTGGCCATGGCACTCGGGGCCCCTTCACCTCTCAGGATGCCAACGAGACCCTCCAGCGAGCTGGGTACATCCATGCCTGGCTGGGTTGTGAGAGCCCATTTAACATGAGAAGTTTGTCCTATGAAAACTTGTTTCCCCCGAGTATTGAGAAACAGGAGAAGCCTGCAAAAGCAGCCATGGGTAATTAGCACGAGGGCTTCTTCCCTGCTCCAGGCTACGCTGGCAGCACTGGTGGCTGCATGGTTTTGTAAGCATGTGCCAGTTTATATAATATGAAGAGCTGGTTTAAGGTCAAAGGAAGCAACCTGAGTTACCCTTTGTTGCTGCAGCCCTCATCTTCAGGGATTTCATCAGATTCTGACAAATGTGCTGCCTAGACATGATATTATATTTTAACAATTTTAGCAACAGACACCTGGCTCTGAGCAATTCCTTAAATTTGTTCAAATCTCAGTTGCAGCACTAACTATGGGTCACTTTGTATTTCAGAAAAATACCCTATAATCCCCTTTGTAATCCGAACTGCGCAGTCTTGCAAGATCTGGATTACTTACCAAACAATAAAATACCATTACTACATCCTATACTGAGGTGTGACAATTGCCTGTGTCCTGTCAGTCTTCCCAATTTAAAGTACTGCTAGACTTCCAGCATGGTATATTCTATACATGGGATGGGAATTTAAGAAATTCAGAAAACTGTGTTTTACACCTTACCCTCAAAATCCCATAGACTGCATGCCTTTGTTCTTAAATATCTAAATATCTTTAAATATGTGACCAAGCTAAAGGGAATTAGGCATTGAGCCTCAGCTGAATTTCAGTAATGTATAACCCTGGAAAATTCCATCAAAATCTCTTCCTTTCTTGACTTCAGCGTTTCTCCTTCATTTGCCCTACATCTGGGAACATGGGGATAAGAATGCTTTTGTTTCCCATTTTGCTCTCTCTGTTTAGACTAATAGTCCCACCTCAAAGGGTCTATCACATTCTGACTATACAATGTTTGCCCCATGCTGCAAAAATGCTAGATAAGAAAATTAGAATGATCTCCAATAGTAATAAGGTATTCGTTGCTCTACTGTCCAAACACTAAAGGTAGTAATGTTGCCCCTTAAGGAAGTACAACTAATCCCCCAAAGTGGGATTGTTCACATATTTTTCATGATCTGTGGAATAGTCTGGTCTTAAAGACACTTCGAATGCCACAGTATTTTAAATTGTCTTGCTCCCGAGGTTTTAGGATTTTTAGGTTTAAACTCCTATATTTAAACACAGCAAAATGTGAAGTCAGAAACAAACCTGAAGTAATCAATAGGGATGTGTTTAACTTTCCATTTGTGCTGCCCCTACTGTCATTTAAGGCTTATCTGCATTTGGTGTTAGTCAGCTAAAAAAAAAAAAAACAAAAAACCCCCCAAACCAAAAAAACACTAACAAAAACCCAGAAGTTTTGGAGCACATAGTACCATGTTCCAGTCAAATGCTTTAGCAAAGGCTGCTGTTATGAAAAGGATTTTCTAATAGGGGGAATAATGATCTTCAGATTCTAACCTCCTGGCACGGCAGTGAGATTTATCAGGAGAGGCATGTGACTAGTTAAGACACACAGCCCCAGCTTGAAGGAAACAGCTGCTCATTTCATGCTTTAGCACTTGGCAGCTGGACAAGGAAGGGTGATGTTTGCGTTGAATACCTCTGCAAAACCAGGCACAGTAAGTGATTTTCCCTGTTTTTGATTTTTTTTCCTAAACTGCCACTGCTTTCCTATTTTCATCCTAGACCTTTTGTAAAAACACTTAAGGTTGAGGCATATTTTTGAAACTTCATCGATGAGCAGTCATTCATGATCAGAATGCCTATATTTTTCTGATCTGTGATTAACAACAGCATTGTTTTTGCTCTTGCAGGAACCAGGCAGGTACAGTGTTTTGTCCTTATACTAGCCAGGTAGGGAAAATGGTGCTTATTTACTCAGATGACGGAGTGAGGAGGCTGTTTATGATGACTGTATTTTCCTTTCTTGGTAGGTAGTGATACAACGAGTATAAAGCAATTTCAGTGTTTGGCTTAAAAGAATGTATGTAAGGAATTGACAGAGGTACTTCCTCAAAATAGTGTGATCAATCTGAAAAAAGTTGGTTGTGACTGGTTACTTTTTGAGGTTTAATGCAGAGATTTTTTTTGGAAAGAAAAACGTAGAAGTGGAGAAATACAGGAAGACAGTGAAGATGCACTTATTAAGATATTATTGAGTCACTCTGGATGGTAATGCATAATTAGATTGTGAAGATTGAAAAAAATCCTCCCTAAAAACAGGGATGGAGTCTCCTACATATCTCCAAGTTCTTAATTAAATTTATTTTTGGACACTTGCATTTTCTGTGGTTTTGTTTCATGAATGATTGATTTCCCTGTCTGATAATTTTTGACTGTTACAGTCTGAAGTTTTCTTTTAAAATTGGAGTATGGGATACATCAAAAGGAACTTTTGATCAATTATTTACATAGAGATGAATTAGGGTTTTTTGGATGAAGACTTATGAAGAATGCAAACAAATGAAGGAGTTATGGGTCTTGATATGTGATGAGACTGAGGGATGCCAGGTGCTTTGGGGAAGGTTAAAGCAGGACAGAGGTAGAGAGCAGCGGGGTCCTGTTGAGGAAAGTCCAAGCATAAACACTGACAGGTTGCATGCGGTCCCTCCTTTAAAGGTGGGGAGAATAAACTTTATTCAAAGACTTCTCACATAAGAAAGGGAAACTTTATTTCTCTCTGAAAACTTCAATTTTTCTTTTAAACTGTAGTTTATGGCTTTGACAGTTAATTAGAAATTTTATAGGAAAATGTTAACAGTTTCAATTATCACAAAATTAGAAGTCTACCTGGCTTCCTGTCTGATTGTGTCTCCAAGGGTAGACTACCTTCGAACCAAGAACTAAAGTACTATCAGTTATGGTTACACTGCAGCCCTCCCACACAGATACCATGCAACATCACGAATGGAACAGGCCACTGGGTCCTGAGGTGCTTGGCTTTGTGCTCAGGAGCTCCTAGTCCCCTGAGAACCTCGGCTGCAGTGGGGCCCCTCCAGCCTGTCAGCATCTCCATTCCTTGTGGGGCAGAGAGAATAACCGGTCCACCGTTGCTTTTTATTCTGATCCCAGAGTAAGTTTGGGTTTTTTTTCAGAATAGTAGGCATTCGGCATTTTGAATAATATGCCACAGTGTGCTTGTTTCCAGACATTGTACTTTGTATTTGTAATGAGTGTTCTCAGTTAAACAAACAGTCCAGTCAGATGAAAAGAACTGTTGAAGGAACGTGCTTTGAAACTAAGATAAACCACAAATCCACCAGAAAAGAGATGTGAGCTCAATCTATTCCTGCTGTAACTTCTTCTTCCCTGTCTCTGGCATAACTGCTGTGCCAGTGTTGGTGCAAAAGGTTGATGTAAAGCCATATGGTTCTGCATCACCTGGATTATGAGCTAGCTCATATGTACCTCTTGTGCAGCTGATTTTGTTCTCAGGCAGCTGTGGGAATCAAGTGTGGTATATAAGGGGCAAAGTGGTGATTACATAGTAAACATTAGATAACTGCAGTGCTGAGCTTGTCTTCAGGTAATAATGTCTGAAAACACATTGTTGCAGTGGTAACTGAACTGTCTCAAAGAAATGTGGTAGGAAAGCTTAGTTTTGAGCCTCTATACTGTTGATTATTAAGGTTGCTTACAGTCAAGGAGAAAAACTCATCACTTGGATCTGCAAAGTGTAAGATAAAGAACTCTGCTTTATTTATGGCTTCCAGCTGTCATTACTGTACCTAATTTTGAATGAAATTCAAGGCTCATGACTAGACTTTTAAATCCTCTGTCCATAAAATAAAGAAAACTTGATCAACATTATAAGATTTTCAAGGGTGCAATTGTTTCAATCCTTATCACCAACCCATTTTGGTAGGAATACTCTGTTAACACACAGTATACTTTGAGAAATTAGTGCGTTACAGTCTTCAGGCTCTCCTCACTTTTTGGATTTTCTCATTAATTCCAACTGCAACATCTATTACTGCAGTACCAGTCATGGAACACTACTGGGGCACACGCTGATTTTGCATTTGATCAGAAGACACAGCCTCTGTACCAACACTCTTTTATACTATTTTACAATATCCTTATCTCATAAAAACACATGCTCAGCTTTTTGAATATACACCCCCCTTATGTTCATGTAAGTTGAGGCAGGTCTGCATAGGCATGAAGTACAATAATTAAATTTTAACATGCTTTATTCAGGGAAATGCTCTGCCCTTGGCTTTCCCATTGATGAGTCTCTAGAAAGCCCAGTATGTAACAGAAAGTGTTCATCCTGGAATTTTTTTTATTACATGGTAGAGGGGGTTGAGTAACAGTGTGAGCACTGCTGTCCCTCTGCAGAAGCTCAATATATATCCATATCACTGACAGCATTGTAAGGTTCCTGTTAAATCTTTTTCCTTTACTCTGAGGAAAGGATCAGGGCAGCCTTGCAGTTCTCTGAATGGGTATATTTCTGCTCTATATCAAAACATCTAGCTGAAAAGTAGCTGCAGTTTTGCTAGCCCATCTCTCTGGTTGAAAATGCCATTATACAGAGGAGCCACTCCCAGGATGTTCCTGAATAAAGAGAGGAAACTACTTTTAAAATACTGTAAGGGTACTTTTGTGGTTTTCTTTTTTTCCTAGCTGTCCAGGCCTGGCTACAGTACATTTGTACAGGTACTCTAAACAAGTTGCACTGAATGTTTTCTGTTAACACATTTATGGTATATTCACTTTTCACTGCTCAATTTGACAAAAGTGTTTTCATGTTGACCGATTGTTATAAGTCAGGAATAGCAATGTTTTATACCTGAGTGTTTGAATAAAAAGTCTGAAATAAATTCTCAGGTCTTCTGGGTTTTACTCTTCATTGATTTTGTCTGTGTTTTTTTTATCCAATGTGAATAGCCAGTGCAGTAGTACTTTTTCATTATGTTTGCTTATAAGTATAACATACCTAAAAACCATCTGACCACAAGATTAGAGATATTGCAACAAGGGATAACTTTTCTCTTGTAATGAAGGTAAACAAATATCAGCTACAAGACTGGCAATATCAACAATACAGATTTTGTGAGGCTGGTTCAAATACAAAGACTAATCCTGCAAACACATAGCTATTCACTGAGCTGAATTCATGAGAGGTCCCATCAGAAAGTTCAGCTAACCTCTGAGTGTGTACGAGGTCAGGATCAAAGTGTAGGAGTGTGGAAATACCCACAGGAACGATGTTTACAGCAAGCAGAAAACACAATTACCCCTGAGAACTGCTCTGGTTGTTTTGGTGGCCATCTGCTATCTCACTTCTCTGAATAACTTCTCCCCTTGACCACATTCAAATAGGTGAAGTGGTTTGACTCTCTCTACAGAGTACTCCCCCACCTGTGATTTATGCATATGTTCTTTACTAATGATTTGGAGTTTCTCAGGCTAGGGGAGAAGGCTTCAGCACCTCAAGAACCTGCCAGGCATAATCATATATGGAAAATTAGTGAAACCTGTGCTATTCTTGTTCAGATACTCTATATATTTAGTTCCCACAAACAGAAAATAACTGTATCATCTTAAATTAACACAAATTTAATATTAGTGATTCAGCAGTACGTCTGCTTTGGACTATGACAAAAGTCATACCAAGCTTAATATACAGTAACTTATATATATATAGACATATATATATAAAGTGTTATATATACCGACATATTTCCATATACAACTCCTTCCACTGCTGTTAAAACTGCCTCTCTTTTCACCCCCTTCTATGGAAACCTATTGCAATCAAAGCAGCAGTGGGCTTGTGTGGGAGAGACCAGAGTGCAGCAAGTGTGTGCAGGAGCAGGATATCTGAGATGAACAAGGATTTTCCATCATTTTTGAAGCGTATTTTTCTCCCCGTGCCTGAAACAGGTTGATGGTTTTCTATGTAGAAATCAGTCTTAGAGGCTAGAATTTGAGTAAGTCATACACAATATCATCAAATAGATTGAAGATGACTTATATAGGGTGTATCTGCGTGCTTGCTAAACGTGTTGATAAAGCTGCCTTTGACACATGACCATGCATGTATTCTTTGTTGTGATGCTATATTCTTGTTCATATTCTTTAAAAAGATGTAACATTTCTCCAGCTTAAACTCTGGTCTCACTAAATTGAATTTCCTTAATCTGAAATAGCATTATTACAGGTAGACTTCCATTCGTAACCTGTATTTCACTTAGGCTCACTCAATCTTGGTGCTGGTTATTGTAGCATGAGTTGGTAAGTTCTGTTTGTTCTGCGGTGACCCAGTATTTGAACCCAGAGCTGGTTCGGAAATTTCTGGTGTTGCTAGTGGGAAGTAAAAAAATCAGTTTATGCAAATACACTATTGATTACCAGTGGAGAAAATTACATCAGCAAATCCTTGCTGAATTAGGGCTGGAGTCAACTTACTGTCTGGATATATAGTGATTCTTGTCATCCAAATCAGAATAGCCATTACATTCCAGCCTTATCACACTGTTCATAAAATAGCTTCCTTAAAAGACTAAAAATAATCTCCTCTGCCAAAGACGTCTTGCCTACTTTAGCTTGCTTACTCATGTTCTGCTTTACCAAATTCATGAACACATACTTCCTGGAACAGCTGCCACCCTTCCTAAAACTCTTGGTTTCCAGGCCCTTCCCTTATGACTGTCCATGTATTTTTATCTTAAGTAGGCACTGTGGCAGGAACTAGAATTCACTTCTTTTCCCCCCCTCTTCTTGAGTGAGTGCTCGTCCCCTTAAATTATAGTCATGCTTTTGCTTGCTTTCTCCATGCAGATCAAAGAAACTTCACTATTTCGTGTAACATTGGTGTTCTGAGGATGGTAATTCTGTTCTGTAGTTTCAATCAAGATAATGGAAGATTTGAAATCCTTCCATTAATTGGAGGAGTTGATTTTGTATCTCTCATAGCTTTAAGGAGTGTTCAGAGGTCTTGGGAAAAGAGCTTGGGCATCACAGCTGCACCTATCTAGTACAGGCTTGACATGCTGGATGTGACTAAAGGATGCTTAACACAGAGAGAGGAGTTTCGTGTGTACAGATCACAAAAGAATTTAGGACTGACCTAAACAGGGAGCTTCTTGATGTTGTTGACTTGGACTCTAACATTGAAAATGCAGGAAGAGATTACAAGCTCTAGGCAGTCACCTTCTAAGGTGAAAAGGTGAGAAGTGAAAGGTCAGGCTGAGAATCATACCGATGGAGTCAGGCCCTAGAACTAAAAGGGAGCCAGGATTGCAAAACTAAAATAAGAGAGGTGGTTTTCAGATTAATGTATCTTAAGGAAAAGCTCTTTCGCAATTTACTTCCTGTCTGTGTTTCAAAACTTGCTCTTTTTTGAATTCTTGCACTGATTTAACTGTATTGAATAAGAAATTGGGGTAAACTTTGACCTAGGCATGGTTATCTGGTACATTAGTGCTTATAGAAATATAATTGGCTCCTGTAAGTAAGCTTGAAAAGGATGGAGCTGCTTTGAAAACTTGACTGTAGTAAGTCTTTTAATGCTAAATACTGGGGCAGGGAAAACAAGTTCCTAAGCTTCTATGTCAGCTTTTAAATCAAGATCTTCCCAACGCCTTCCATCCTTTAATTACCTCTTCTTACTTGACCACATTTTTCACTTCATGCTAGCTTTACTACATAGCCACATTGTTAATTTTTTAACAATTATTGAAGTTGAGTAGATCCTTCAAGAAATTCTGATGAGCTCCTTAAATTTGATAAATATATGCTAAGGAGTAAATAGTTATGAGTTTCCTCTATAAATACAAAACAAACAGGTTTGCGTGAATTTAATAAGTGTCTTTCAAGTTGCTTGGGGTGGCCTGAACTGGCATTATACTACCCATCGACTGAAAGGGTTTTATCTACACAGCCAGAAGTACACTTGGTGGAATATGTGACTCTCAGCTGTTGCAGCCACAGCAGCTGCTCTTGTTGCTTTTCAAATAATGCTGAATCTTTGGCATACGTGAGCTTTAGAGAATTAGTGTTGTATCTTAAGACATGAGCATTGCAAACTTAACCTATGGGTTTTGGTAAGGTTTGTTTTTCTGAAGTCCTATTGTAGCAGTGTGTTCTGTGGTTGTGGAAGTGGAATATTTGTGTAGCTGCAAGCTGTGTTAAATATTCTTTCATACAATAAATATGTAACTACCAAAATAATATTAGCAAAATAAAGATCAAAGTTACTTGTTTGATGTATTACTTATTAAAGCAGGAACTGTAAGATGCTTTTCCTCTTTTTTTCTTTGAAAATTTTTTTTACACTGCTCCTTCCCCTTTTTCAAGTTGTCATGCTGTTCTGTATATTTTTATATATAGCACCTTCTTATGTTACTCTCCTTTTAAAGAAGGCATTTAACTTGTTGGCTGCAAACTGTCTTATTGTTAGGAAGGTATGTGGTTATTAATAAAAGCCAGTCTGTTCCAAAAGCTTGGATATAGGAATACAGGAATTGTAGTGACACTGTTCTCATATCCTGTACTCTGTAGACTTTTTGTACCATAAACAGTTTTAGAGGTTTGCTGTGTCTTCTTATGGTTGTACTAACCAGTGTGTGTTTCTTAGTAGATTGCTTAGTAAGCAAAGAAGGTTTAGTCAGCTCACTGGTGGTTGCTTTGTTACCTCTGAAAAAAAGTACAAAATCCAGTCAAACACATTAAAACCAACAAATAAACTCTTACCTGTCCTTCTCTGTTGGAGGCTTAGCATTTCAAAAAGCTCTGAACTGGCCTAAGAAACACTGTATCACTGTGTTTAAACTACTCTCTTTGCATCATTAAGAAATCTGACACTGCCATTGTTTCACCCATCTTCCCAAGGGAAACTCATAAAAAATAACTACAGGTAAGAAACTGCTTATGTATTTTGATGTCCAGCATCTGCTGGCAGAATTTTATAAAGAAAGATACTGGCTCTCTCCTGATCTCCAGGCTGTGTTTTCAGTCCACCAGCCTTTTGGCCCACAAGCTTGCCTGTGAGTCGTGAGTCGTCGGTGACTTCTGCAGCTGCAAAACCATAGCATCACACAAGCCAGGCATCCCTGATTCATGTGAGTGTGCAGAAGACAGCAATTAGCATGAGCTCCTAGGATCACACAGCAAGTCTGTCTACTGTCATGCATGTCTGACAATGTTTTCTAGTGTATTATTTCAATTTGCAATCTCTCTTCAAATGAATGGGCAGCTGCCACTAGGGATTGAGAAGGGTTACTGGCCATTAGCAACTGGTCCAGCCTCCCTCCTTGGCTGGGACCTATTAACAGGTCTGCAGGGAAATAGCAGTTACATGTGAAATATTTTCTACGTTCATCAAAGGGGAAACAAAGACTTATCTGATTAGAAATGCACCATAACAGCCAAATGGGAAAAAGGAGCCAACGCTCTGTCCTGCCCCTCTGTCCTTTTAACTCTGTCTTGCTCCATCTCAGACATCCAGCTTCCCATTACTTAAGTCTCTGAAAACCTCTTCCTGCCTTTATTGTTTTGCCAGTTGCTGCCTTCAATTTACTGCACTGATAAGTACTTCCCAGGCTGTAAATGTGTGGTCGAGATATTTCTGAAGCCAACCTATGTTTTGATTGTAGTCACAGGAGGAAAAGTCAGCTGAAAACCTGCTTTCACTACACAGAGAGGCCTCTCCTCACATGGGATAGGTATAGGCTGTGAATTCACGGGGAGAGATGTGACGTAATATATGGGCTGACAGTGCCAAAGAAGAAAAAATAAACAGGCACTGAACTCCCCTTTTCAAAATGTAATAGCCTTCCTTTTGGTAGATGTAAAGTAACTGCAGCTGTTCTTCAGTTTGGGGAAAGTCAGAAATCAGAGTGAGAAATCAGATATGGTCATCAATGCTGGAAATAGCAGGTAAGTAGGAGGTATTGAATTCTCCCTACTGGTTTCTGTGACTGCAGATAATGATTTTGTCTTACCTTGATACAACATAGCTGCAGAGATGGCCAGTGAAAGAGTGTATTTTAACATATTGCTTTTTCAGACACTTAGCTATAATCTGTACTGTTTGGGTGACCAGCACAAACTCATAGAGCTTAATGGGGTTGAGAAGCTCCATGGGTGCCTGTGTTCCTGTGGCATAATTACAAAAGGTGGCACAGATGTTTGCAGTGTGGCTGCCTGCCGGTGGGGAATAACTGGAAATTACAGAATGAGTGAAAAAGCTGCTTCTGAGGGAAAAATCAATTTGGAAGCTATGGGTTTGTCAGACTGATAACTTGATATCCAACTTTACTGAATTTGGATATCTGGGTTACATGCTCTTATGTTTCTTCTTTGTCTTAAAATTGATCGAAAAGTGGTGTGAAACTGAAAACAGTGCTGACTCTTAAAATTGTCATAACTCTTGGAATATTCAACAGTTTCAAAGAAGTCAGTAACCAGGGACTATGCTAGTACAGAAAAATTTCGGCTTAGTTACAAATAAGGACAAAATGAACTTTGTGTGGGAAAAGGTAGATCTCCAAAATGAACATATCAGAAGCTCTAGGTGAATAGGGCCTGGGATTTTTTAGTAATCTAATTAATAAGTAAATGTGATTTTCCTAGCTCGTCTTTAAGGGAATATAGCTGACTAACGTAAATAATAATAAAATATTAAAATATTTAATAACAGATATTAATAGCATAAAATAACATAACAGGTAATAAATATATGGGGAGGTTGTCTTTCATAAGTAAAGGGTTTATTATTTCCCCATATGTTTTTTAAAATAACTAAAACCCCCATTTTTTCTTGGGATGGTTCAGCCTCACTAAAGGCATGTGACAGTGTAACCAGTCAAGAATACATGCTGATAAACTGGTTTTTTCCACTGACTTGACCAGATTAACAAAGCAAACTTACTCTTACAAGATGCTATATACAAGTCTATGAATAGAATAAATATGAATTATGTTTTGCCAAGAGTTTCTCTGAAGGCTTACAGGTCTTATGTTGAGTTAGACCATGTGAACTCTAACTGCTGTTGCTGTCCTCTCCCAATGGGTTACACTTTGGTGCTGGAGGTCTCTAATATGTCTGAAGGGCAAAGATTCTTAGAAGAGCTGCATCCACCGGTGTCATGCACGTTAATCAAATGTTGTATATTTGTAATTTTATTTTTGCTTTACTGGGAATAGCAAAACAACTTTTGTGACAAATCTACTGAGAATTATTGCTGTCAGTTTTCCTTCTTTTGAAAACAAACTAAAGTCTTCCTTAGCTCTCCCTTTTAACCTGATACATTCTGGGCAATTGTACTACCTTGACCCATAGAAAGTGGAAGTAAAATATCAACAGCATAGTACATGGAATAACTCAAGGATGTGTGTTCAGATTTTACTGCCATTATTAACTGGAGTTACAGAGGCAAATGCCAACAAAGTAAATACAGGAAAAAAATACAGAAGTGGATGGCACAAAGCTAAAATATGGTAGATAATCAGTTGCAAAAAATGTTAGAATTGCAATTGAGAATGAAACCTTTGTTGTTTTTACAAATCCAGTTGTCAAGCTATCCATTATTTTAGGGGGGGTTATAAGTGAGGAAACCTGGGGGATTTTTTTTCCTGTTATCTCTGAAATCATCCTGGTTATGTTTCACAGAAAGAATGCTAAACAAAATGCTATCTAAACAGCCCAAGCCTTAATCAAGTGACTTGATGATTACTGAAAGTATTTGGTCATGTGACTGTCCATTGGCATTCCTCATGATTTCTGTAAGCTTCTCTTTATGTTAGGTCAGCATGTATTGTACCCCACATGCTAATCAATGAACTTATACAAGACATTATATGGCTCTGAGCTAACAGCTTGGTGGTCCATATGAGTGGGTCTATATAATCACTTGGTTTCTTGCTCACAGCCCTATTCATTTAACATCTATTCCCACAGAACAATAGATGTTTAGGGCCTGACGTAGTTTAAAATACCCTTCCATGTTAATTGGATGAGCCATGATGACCTGAAAGTAAATATTTAGCTCAGTGGAGCTGTCCTTCAAAATTAAGCATAGTAAAATACATTTTGAAAATGTGTAACTTGAATACTTTTGTACTAAGGCACAAATACTCACCCCTTAGAGGTTATATTGGATGTAAATAGCAAGGTTTTGGCAGCAGGGGGGCTGCAGGCATGGCCTCTGAAGGAGGAGGCCAGGTGCTGCCCTGTGTCGGACACGGCCACTTCCAGCTGTCTTTGCAAGAGACCCAGCGTGGCTGAGCCCATCGGCTGAGTCGGTGGCACCTCTGTAAAAACATATTGAAGAAAAGGCAGAAAATTCTGAGGGGAGGGAACACAGAGAGAGCAAGGGAATGGAGAGGAAGAGGAAAGAACACAGGGAATAACAAGGTCAGAGGACAGGGAGGTGCTCTGTGGCAGAGCAGGTACTTCCCTGAAGAGAGCGTGGCCACTCGTGAGTTCATGCCAGAGCAGGTACAGCTCTGAAGGGACTGTGGCCCATAAAGGACCCATGCTGGAGCATAGGACAAGAGTGAGAAGGAAGGAGCAGCAGAGAGAAACTGCTGACTATTGACCCTGACCTCCTGCACTGTTTATTGTCTCGCTGAAGGGACTCAGTGTAACCTGCAGCAGGTGTCTGGAGTGAAGTTTAGCCTGTACTGTTTCCCAGTACAAAAATCAGTAATTAAATATTTATGTTAATAGTCAAGGAATTAAGTTTTACAGTGATTACACTGGCTTTTGGTTGGCAAATGAAATGGAACAAGTAAAACTTTACCTGTGGAGTCTATAGAGCTATAGAGTCACTGATTTCCCCTGTGCAGTGTCTGTTGTTAGTAAGATGACTGGCTTTAGTCATCCACCAGCAATGTATGCTTAACCATCCCCCTGTCCTGTCCTTTTTGCAGACGTCCCACTCTGTTTAGGGTCTTCTGAAGTTCTCCTTTGATCCCGAAAAAGAGTGAATCTAAGCAATAGGGTGCATACACTTGCTGTGGTTTATTGTATAACTACTATCTGAAAGTGTGTAGAGAAGGTGAATGAATATTGGGAAGTCACATCAGATGAGCCCAATACTCTCATGAGTAATTTTTATTCCTCCCCTGCCCCCTCACCTCCCTTACTTCATGGAGAAGTGCCACAATCTCTCCCTTGTTCTGTGTCCTTGCTCCACATGACAAACATCATTGGAAGCCAGATGTGCTATCCTGCAGCCAGCTGCATGTGATGTTGAGGTCACGGACTGGGACAGAAGTGGTGGCATTAGGCTGCCTTATAGCCCAGTATCACTGCCCTTTCCTACCTAGCACAGCTTCATCATGTGTCAGACACTGGAGAAACCTGATCATATATGTCACTTGCTCAGAGTTTTCCAGAAGCAGATTGTTTGTACGTTAATAAATAAACTGGTACTGACCAGCTACAGGAAATACGTGATTCCTGGGAGAGAATAAACTTCAGGAACCATGCAGTAGGCAATTTAAGACCTGTGTTGACTTGGGCCCAAACGCATGTCTTGATTGCACTTGTGTAGGCAGAGATGCACCACTTACGTGTTCCAGCTGGGATTCTTATTATGGTAATTACTAACTAATATGCGTGGAGAGTAATCATAAGAAAGGGTCTTACTGCAAGAGCCTCCACTATATCTACAAGGTAGCAGGTGAACTCTGTCCTGAAAAGCTTGCCCTGGACATAAGTTTATGACAGAAAAAGTTATAGCAAGGGAAATTACCCTTAAATCTTCTCATGAGACTCTTGATTTCTTCTCAGCTTCTTTTTCTGCATACTGCTACTGATTTGATTTCCCTGTTCAGCTGCTCACATTTAGCACTCCTCCAGCAGCCAAGTGGAAGTTGTTTAATGTAAGCATTCAGTGGAGTGTTGTGTAGGCTCCAAGGAGGGGGAGATGAGGGGAGGTCTGACTTAAAGCCCCAAGAATGTCCTAATCTTGTAAAGAATATGAGTCTCGTGTGTGCAAGCCTCTGGAAAGTTTGTGGATGAACTGAGACTCATAGAGGTGCCTCTGTGTCAAAGTTGGACTGTTTGCGTGTGGCTCTATTTATTGTCCCTAAGTAGAAGGAAAATAGCTCACTTTTAATTAATGGGGAAAATGCTACATGTACATTTACTTTGGCCTTGCTAAAAAGCTGTTTAAATTTCATTTTACTAAATAAATATTACTCTGTATGTCAAATTTAAGCCTATTTAAAACCAAATTATTGGGTTAGCTTGAATCTGTAACCAATATAACTTGCTTGAAATCCATGTAAGAGCACCCACACAGGGATTTGTACTGGCTCGACATTTTAATATTAGTTAAACTGCTGTAGCTTGTAGGTGTGGACGTCCCCTTAGTAGTCTCCAGCAGTAATAGTGATGTCTTTTGATTTTACTAAGGACAGAAGACAACATTTAAAACTTGGCTTCATGCTGACACCCTGTTCATACCATTTGGTGCTTTTGCACAAGACCACAAGTTTGCTGGCAGGGTATCCTGCTTCTTCTAAAAACTAATGTATTACACTTGACCACATCTGTCACAGGAGCTCACAGCCTACACGTTTGTTTTAAGTTATCTGTCAAGACAGTCCACAATAGCACCATCTCAAGACTTTCAAAATGCTGAACAAAAAATGCAATAACACTGCACAAGAGTACTAAGGAAAACCATCTGCTCAAAGTAATTGTATGCATGTGGCAGTTAGGGTGATGGCAGGACTTGGAAGGGACTCTCTGTTTTGTAGTTTAGTCCATAACAAACTTCTAACTTCTGAGCACATCACTACAGATGTTTCTGGTTTCCCCCTTAGTAGGAATGTGCATCCCATAATAGAAATATTTCATGAAATAAAGCATGACATGCCTAATACCCTCACTTAGTTCACAGGGTTGTATCTACTACCTAAATAAAGGGGGTCTCTTAGACAAAGCTGTTAACTTCAAGGGAGTGTTAAGGCCTATATCGATCATATTTCTGCTGTTGTATCCTTCACCCATTCCTGACTACTGCTCTGAAACCCCTTTCTGGCACTGGGAGGGTTACTTGCAGTAGAGACTGTAATTTTAAGTGGCCTGATAAAGAAATGAGAATGGGTGACTGTGGAGGATTCTGTGCCTCCTCTGTCCTTAACAGCCTCTGTTAACATCAGTAAACCTAGCTGGATTTGTAATTCCATTATAAGGGAAATTTATTTTTCATTATAGTATGCAATCATTCCCTGACATATTGAGTGAGTTCTGATTTTCTTTTCTAGCTTTAACGAATCCTCCTGAAACAGCCAGATGGCAATGAGATGTTTTAGAGTTACACTGGGAAGCAGCTGGGGGCAGAGATTCTCTAGGTTATTCCAACTACCCCTTTGGAAATCAATATTTATTTAATTTATGTGGATGACATTTATAGTTGTATTCTACTCATCCATCTCTGCAAGTGTGGTTGGATACTATTGTGGCACGATACAGACAAGTTGTTTATTGTCCTAGTAGAACAGCGGTGCTTAATCGTACAAATGATGTAATGGTTGTGGTTGTTGGAGTCTGCAGTCAAGAGATGTGATAGCAGGTTTTGGCTCAGACCCAGTCAGCCAGTTCTTCATCCAGTGCAAATATTTTATTCTTCTTTTAGAAGTATTATTAGAATAATACTCTGACCTTTAGGGGTCAGATAGGCTGTTTAGAGCATAGTACTGTAATGTCAGGACCTAGGTATGTGCTACTTAAGTGGTTGTCGCATAATTAAAAAAAAACCAATGCAAACCTGCAATTTTACATTGAGAATTACTTGTTGATTACTACTACTGTTGTCAAGAGAAGACAGAGGTGATACTCTTCTATGCTTTATTATGGAGGATGGTAATACTTACAAAACTGAAAAGTCAGATCAAATCTTTTCCATTCCTACATTTCATGCTCAGCAATTTTCAAGGGATAGACAGAAAATGCAATAGCTTTTCTCCATTTTATTTTTTAAAGAGCTGATTAAAAACTATTTTATTTTCTTCTTCTTGAAAAAAACACTAAGTCAGATGAAGCTAGATAGCTGGCTCTGTGAAAATCACGCCAGTAATTTAAGCACTCGGAGGAGGATTTTGGGATGGACAAAAAGGAAAAACATGCCCAAGGTGGGATTCTAGCAAAACTTAGCTGCCAAAGTGCAAAGCTGTGATCTTGAAAAACCCTGCTCAGCTGCTGGCTAACTCTCAAAGTAAGTAAACCAAGCAAATACCCTACTTACTTTTTTTTCCACTTTAAATAAACAGTCTTGGAAAGAGACTGAACCTAGGGTAACCTGGCTCGTGTGGCCTGACCAGTAAATTAGAGAGCCGTATATCTCTGGTTCACTTCAGAAAACTTTAGGGTTTGCATGATAGCCCAGCTCTTGCAGGAAGGGCTGAGGCTGCCCAGCCTACCCCTAGAGCTAGCTGTTACAATGCCTTCTGCTACAATGCAGAGAACGGGTCCAAAGCCAAGGACCAGAGCCCAGGTGTGTACCCACCTCCCCCTTTTTCTTAGATGAGTGCTCTGACTGCTTACTGATGTGTGAAAGGATTAATTTCCCCTCAATTCGTGGCAGGTAGGAGCTCTGTGTGATTTCTGGAAAAACAGCGTTCTATCAAGAAGTGGTTCTGCACCACCAAGTTCAGAGGAAAGTGCTTTCTTCTGGCTAGGAGGAAGGGGCAGGATTTAATGCTTGTACCTCTCTGCTCTAGTTTTCTGTCGGCTGACTTGGCCTGCAGCACTGTGTGTGCACTGGCGTATAGAAACTCACTGTTCGGTGAGCTGTGTTTATGTCCTCTGGGGTCCTTCTCTCAGCTTCAAGGAAAAGAGCGTCATGCCTATATCCATTGTTGGATGGGATCAGAAAGAACCTGGATGTAGGAACACATTGAAAAATAATAGCATGGAATCATAGAATTGTTTAGATTGGAACAGACAATTTTTAGATCATCAAATCCAGCTATCAACCCAGCACTGCCAAGTTCACCACTAAATCATGTCCCCAAGTGCCACATCCACATGCTTTTTAAATACCTCCAGGGATGGTGACTCAACCACTTCCCTGAGCAACCTGTTTCAAAGGAAACCCTTTCCATGCAGAAGTTTTTCCTAATATCCAATCTAAATTCCTCTCCTGGTGGAACTTGAGACCATTTCCTCTCATTCTGTTGCTTGTTACCTGGGAGAAGAGACTGACCTCCACCTCACTACAACATCCTTTCAGATAGTTGTAGAGAGTGATAAGCTTTCCCCTCAGCCTCCCTTTTTCCAGGCTAAACAACCCCAGCTCCCTCAGCTTGTCCTCATAAGGCTTGCATCCTTGGCTGAATGGTATATTTTGAAGGTCTTCCATGCAAAACACTGCTGCATGCTTAGAGCAGCCTCAACACCACAGGACTCTGAAGCTGGGTCTATAGATAAATATTCAGTGCAGGACACTTTTTCAGGTGCTGGGATGCAGTGTACTGTACTGCTAGAGCATCCCTGACATGTCAGTGGTCTCCTAAGTGGATCAGACGAGCAGCTTCCGTATGCCAACTCTGCCTGGGAGGTTGAGAGACTTCACTGATGTAGCTGCAGGCTAACCTCTGCTGTTTGGCCTCAGCACCTGGCAGCCAGTGTGGGCATGGTCAGCTCAGTAGCGCAGACCTATCCTGAACGGGCAGCAACTTCTCCTCCTTCCAGGAGGTGGAAGTTGTGTCAGAATACGTTGGCCCTTCCTTTTGCTGAAGAAGGAGCATACCTGCCCGCACCATGGGTGTGAGCTGGTGGCTGAGGTGGCAACAGCAGGGCCAGCAAAGCTGCCATAGCCTGGTGTCACTTGGGTGGCTGGACCACAGTGGTGTTTCCAGGGCTGCAAGCTGACAGAGACCTAGCTCAGAGAGCACTGTGCTCGTTGTAACACTGGCCTTTGGGAGGGGTCAAGGTGGGTTAGTAAAAAGGATGAAGGATGCCGGTCCTACCAAGACTGAGTTTGCAGTACAAGGTCTGTGATATGGTGGGTTTGAAAAGTTTGGTATTTGTGGATGAATTAAAGCAGGTATATAGTTCATTAGTGCTTTGTATGACCAACATTAAAAAGTTAATGTTACAGGCAATGACTTCTGAAACTGAATTTCCCAAACTCCTGTATTATTTCACTTCAAGGACTCTTTTAGTTCTACTCTTGGCTCTTTTTCCTAGAGAAGTTGTTGGATGTACTTTTTATTGTCACATTTCAAAAACTTGTTATGGTCAGGCACTAGGGGGGCTTAGTCACAGATGGACAATAAAATACTGATTTCTTCTCTTTTTTAAATAAAACCTGTAAAATTATTACTGAAAACTTGTAACAAAGTATTCTGTGCATCTTCAGGTAAATGGATGTTTGATATTTAAATGCATAGAAGATGTACAGTTAAATTTAGAAGTTTCTGTATGTGTTCAGCTTACAGTGACTGTTCAGCTACTGCGGGAAGATTTATTTTTAAAAGCTTCAGGGGCTGATCTTCAGGTCCTTTAAAAAATTGCCTCCTAGTTCAATGTTTGCTATGAACTTCATTAAACACTTATGCAGTCTGTGCCAATTAAGACCATTAGCATTACCATGAACCAGTAACCTTAGGGGAAAAAATAGTTATGCTTAAAAACATAAAAGCAGGGTTATTACAAAAAGTGACTTATCAAGTGTAAATAAGAATGACCTGAACAAAATGTGCGTCATTGCATGTGCATGCCCTCATTTACCATCTGGTTTCTGTTTTGTGACCCTAGCTATGGATTTATTTTGTGCTAGTGGACAAACAATTGGACAACACTTAGAAACACAAGTTTGAATGTAGGAAAAACTTACAGCAATCTTTCACATGCTCTGTATCGTGGGGAAAAAGCAGTTTGCAGAAAAGATGAGTTGAACTGTAAATATTGCATCCTGATAAGTCTTCCATATAGTAGACTATAGTAGACTATATAGTAGACTATAGTAGAACATATAGTCATATAATTATGATTTTTTTGCTTTCCTCAGATTTTTGTTGAAGTCCAACTAAGAATGCAACCAGCAAAATAAAGTGAAAAATCTAGACATCTGAAGAAGCATCCTTCTACTTGGTGAAAATGTCTCTTATTTTTTGACAACTATTAAAGGACAATGGGGTCAAACACACTTGGGAAGTCTGCAACATTAGATGAGCTTTTGAACACTTGTATTGAAATGTTTGGTATGCTTTCTCAATATTTTGTTTTCTTGTTCTTGAAATTAATCTTATAAATATTGCTGTTCTCTAATTTAGCCAGTCTTTCTCTTGGCAAACAACATTTCTATTCTGCAAAATTTTCCACGTTTCAATTTGTCCCAGAATCACACAAGCCAGAAATTTAATCGCATGCATACTGTATTAAATTTTCTTAATGAGATAATGCACAATGGTGGGTATGGTGGTTTTTAAAATGCTGGCCTTCACCAAGAGAAATGTTTCATTGAATTATTCAAGGAGTTGTTTCTGGCATTGATCTTTCTTTCTGGCATTGTCTTGAGTAGTTACACAGCTGTGTTTCTGACCAGTCATTTTTTCAAAGGTTTTCTAAATTATCATGCAATAATTGGCAAGAGTATGACTTAAGGCTCATGTAATCTTTTTACTCTTATTAAAATGCGATGTACGAGGTCTGAGGGAAAGTGATGAAAAAGACCTTGATCCATAACACTATTAATCATGATATATATCACATTGCAGTCAGATGAGTTCATGGATGGGCTTAAATGCTTTGAAGTAGAACTTTGATTCACAAAGCTACATTTAGGTTGTCTTGAGATACAGGACAGGTCTTGATTGGAATGAGGTATTAATTTTTTTCCTGTGTGGAGAGAAACAAGTATCTAAAGGTGAGCGAGATTAAATAATTGAGGGATGGATAGATCTTGCTACTGACTGCGGTGAATCCGCAAATATCCATTGCTGTAGACCACCATCAAACTTGTTGTTCTAGAACTTAATGATAGTATTGGCAGAGCCCATACACTTGTTGGCTGTTGGAAATAGTGGCTCTTCTTGTAGACACACACTCTTGACAAGTGTAGTCCATGTGTTGTTCCTGTTTCATACATCATATCATCTACAGTCTTCTAATGACAGACAGAGAATAATCTAACATTGCAGTTGTTGGGGAAGACTAATGGTAGTCCAGTCTGCCAGGGAATAACCCTTTGTGTAGTTTCAGTGTCTACATTGCAAAGGCACAAGGCTCTCTGTAAGATAGCTGGAGATGGGACCCTCGGCACAGATATGAGGTGCTTTGCCATTGCATCCCTTGATGCAGATTCCTCTTTTAACAATTTAGTTGTTTAACTTAAAGCTATAAAGCTGCAATAAAATAAATATTGGAAGTGGTTATAAATAAATCATCTCCCCTCCCTTTTGGTGGGCTAATTTTGGATCTGTTCTGTGGGTTACTGGCAGTGTCTTCGTATAACATTTAGCATAGTGCTGTCCATGCCCTATGTTTTTAGCTATGGCCAGTTATCTACACTGGTTTGGGGTTTTTTCTCCATTTAAATAACCATCACTGCATTCTAGCAATAGTTACTGCTAAAGGAGCATTTTCGTGCTTTGCTTTTTTTTCCTACCTCTTTGGTAGACAACGAGCCAACATTTTAACTTTTTATCCCTTCTACTGACTCTACTTGAAGAATAAAAGCTCCCTTCTGTTATAATGTGGTTAACTCATTGTTTGTCTTTTGCAGATGACAAAGGAAACCAGTGCTCCAGCCATTTGCCAAGAACCTTTCTTTTAATGCATCGTTGGTATCTGCCTTCGACAGAGCTGGCTGGCAAACTCCTGTCCACATATCCTTTCACAAAGTGTTGCAAATCCACATTACAGCATCAAAAGCAGATTGTTTCTGTGACTGCATGTAAAATATGTCAATTAATTAGTGACAAACAAGGTTTAGAGGTTAATTTTTTTTCAGCCTAAAAGGTGGAAGTTTATGAGCTTCTTTATGCCACCGCTCGTAGAGTTTTTCCATATGTACAAGAATATTGACTCATTAACCTTGAATAACTGCAAATATGTGGCCGAGATAACTTTTCAAATGTATCACAGCAGGCTGGAAGTACTATGAACTATGATTGGTATCTAAGCACTTACATGTGATTTATACCTCTTAAATCATAAGTATTATCATATTTGGTTACCCAGAGCTGGCAAGAAACTTTTCAACAGAATATTCAGAATAGTAAAACAGAGGCATTTTTGCTAGGGGAAAAAAGGTTGGCAGCCAGAAAACAGTCTTTGTCCCCTAAGATGCTGTGAAAGTGAATGAAATATCAGAGCATACTATGTTTTTTTCTAGAAGAAAAGATACTGATTTTAATTCAACTGCTTTAGTGTCAGTCTCCAGTGAATAAAAACATTACTGAATCAAGGCACACAAAGCTTTCTTTAATTAGCATACATATAGAGATGCCAATGGGGAGAACTGCAACGAATTCAGATTGAAAATCTGCTACTTCATGAGGTAAATGCACTTCTGGTCCTCCAGCATTTTGGTTTTATGCTTCTGCTAATACTAACAACGTTATTTATCTTGTTTGCGGGGTTTTTACTTGATCCCTAGTCTGCAGTGAAGAGTGAATTTCTATGTCTTGAAAATAACTAAGTTGAGCCATCCAACTTTTAAAGACACGTAACATCACTGAGCTAAAAAGCTGACTAAAAACTTGTGCTGTGATCTATCTGGCGCATGGGTGTGATATCTCTTAGAGGGAGAGAGGTTCAATGCCACACAGAGGAGAGACACCTTTTGCCTCCAGATGTAATCTAGTGTGGGAAAGGAAGACTGTTTCTGGACTTCAGTTCATACAACCCCTACATAATTTATGATGACAGGAGTGTGTTAGTAATGCCAAAGTTGTTACAGGTCGGTTGTATTCTGAACTTTTCACTGACTGCTCTGACCTTGTTTCTATGGGAAAGCCTTCATGTGTTAGGCTGTTCTTGTGTAGGAACACTTCCCTGTAAAAGAGAAAGCATGAATTTTGAAGTTAACATGATATAACCTGCTTCCTTCAAACAACTGTGTTACAGTTTCATCACTGAGAGGAAAGGAGTCATGAAGAGCAGAACTGATAAAGCCTTTTCCATGCCCTCTTAAAGCAGAGGAGGCTTATATGGTTTACATGTAAGCTTACATGGATTACATCTGGTTTACACAGTTATTGTGGTAGAATTGCCACTCAAATTTACGTTTTCATTTTCATTGAAAAATCTCTTCTGAGCAAACAAAGTGTCTCACTTGAACAACGGCTAAATGCAAGTGTCATTCGGGTGTTCTGACGGCATGAGTTAAGACATTTTTGTGTGTGTCACCTTAGACATCATTTTAATTTTGCATTTCAATAGAATGCTGCTTTGTTGTGCAGTGGTGAGTTAAGCAAAGAAAATTATAAGATAAGGTGGCTTTTGCCACTTCAGTGTCACAGATAATTACAGAAGCAATAGGATAAGGTAGTCTGCACTCTGCCCAAAGACAAGTGGGTCTGAAATGTGTCCTATGAAATAAAATGTATGTATATGTATGCAGCCACTGAACGTTATGCCTAAGTCCCTGGGCATCTCTTAACTGCTGTCTATGGATTTCAGATACTGGATTTTGGAATTTCCTGCAGAGTTTAACTTGGATCTTGGGCTGATTCGTTTGACTGAAGAGTTTCGAGAAGTAGCCAGCCAGCTCGGATATGACGATCACATCCATCTTATTGATATCTCCAGCATGTAAGGATGTCATAAGCTACAACATCTTTGTGTCTGTAACAGCAAAATTCTAGTTCTGTACAAAATATAAAAACATTAAGGGCCATCTTGATCCTGAAAGGTCAAAAAGCAGTTGCAAAATATATTGTCTTTAAATCTGAAGCTGCTAAAAATTTGAAATTCTAGTTGCAGTTTCACTGTAAAGAGAAGACTCATTTGTGTGTAAGTTTTTCATATAAACAGGAAATAAATTATTTTCCTGACAAAGCTAGTGCCAATTAAGTGATTAAAGTTACTTTTTTTTCTATACATTTTCATACAGAATAACAACTAATGCAGTGACTGATATGCTGTGTAAATCTTAGATTTTTTCAGGGAAGTTTTTTTGTTCTTTCATCAGTAATCCATTATTTTTTGTAGTGGCTTTCTGTGTACTTCTTTTCTATGATTTAACTGGATAATCTTTAGCATTCGCATTTGTAGTTGTATTGCATCCAAATGATTACACTACTATTTCCTTGACATGCTGAAACAAAAGTTACCTTTTAAAAATCACCAGGTAGGCTTTTGTATCTCACCTGATATTTTAGATTTTCTTTTAGAATATATGTGCATGGTGATTTTTCTTTATTGAAAAATGTCCTAGTAACCTGGAAGGACAGCACTACTAATGTCAATGAAGGTTGCAAGACTTCCTTCAAGAACAGTACCAATGAAATCACATGAATATTGCCTCTTGAATCTTCGTTTTAAAATATTGACCTACTTAACATTAAAAATTAACCATTTTTAAGGATAACATCCTTCTGCTCTTTGAAGTGCTTTTACTGTATATGGGTAGGAATTATTCCATTGCTTGCAAGCAAATGATTTGCCTTTTTCCACCCACTTCTTATTGTTTTGTTAGTTGTTTGGCTGTTTCTGTTGTTCCATTATTTCAGGGACCTGTGATCTTACAGAGTGAAAATTAATCCTTGATGTTATGCAATTATATTTTTATTCTGTATCAGAATTTGGTGTGAACTGTTCTGGTATTTCCAAAGCATCTTTAATTACGGCTTCCTATACCATGGGGAAAAATTAGTTGTCCTTTTGTTGTGTTGGAAACCTGCTATTATTTATCATTTGCAGTAGTGCATCCAAAACTCTTTATTTTCTGTTATGCTCCTGAACAGATCTTACTCAGAGTGTTTGTTATGTGCTGGATGTCACAGATCAGAAAACTCATGGTCTGTTTATTGGTAATTTTACACAAATATGTTCCACCTGTGGGCTACACTCACATATACCCAGACAAGATTGAGACTTATACCTATTCTGTTGCAGTCCTTCCTATGACTGGATGAGAAGAGTTACACAGAGGAAGAGGATTTCCAAGAAAGGAAAAGCCTGCCTGCTGTTTGACCATTTGGAGCCCATTGAGCTAGCTGAACATCTCACTTTTCTGGAGCATAAATCTTTTAGGAGAATTTCTGTAAGAAGCCTACAACTTTGTCACTTGCAATTAAGAGCCTGTCTTTAAGAAGTGTTCACGTGGTTTAACATTTATGATTTTTCTTTTCCTCAACATTCCAATGTAGTAAATCTTTATAACCCCTCATATGATGTACATAGCCGTGGCTGCACTAGCACTTTCTAGACTTTTTTCATAACTGATGCTTTTAGTGACAAAAGCTAATTTTGTGGAGATATTCTGGGCAAAAATTACTGATAAAAGCTACAGTAGCCATGTCACAGCAATTGATTAATAGTATTGTCAAAAATATTCACATGTTTTCTTTTTCCCTTTGAAGGAAATAACTAATTACTGTTCAGAAAACAATAGAGTCTTTGCAAAGAATATTTTAAGAGACTGAGATATACGTTGTCCTTCTGTAGTCTCTGTTCACTCCCAACCACTTATTCAGAAACTGTCCTTTCATCTGCCAACTTCAGGTCAGGAGGGATCTCAGGAGGCCTCTAGGCCAACCCCCTGTCCAAAGCAGGGGCAGCTCTGAGATAGACCGCGTTCCTCAGAGACTTAGGCAGTTGGGTCTTGAAACCCTTGAAACTCTGCAAGAGCAGAGGCTGCACAACTTCTCTTTCCTACTTCTACCATATAGGCACTGAGAGAAATTCAGGTACAGTAGCTTCTTTTCACATAGGATTGTACAAGGACAAGAGGCAAAAATGGATGAAAATAAAAGTAGAAGCTATAACAAAACAAATGTGTAAGCCAAATGCCGAAAAAATTTGCTGATTTCTGCTGGTAGATATCCATATGAAAGGGTCACATGACGCCGTTGTATGTGATGGCAAATGCAAGCAGTAAGTCCTCAAGATGACAAATGAGATTTTTTTGAATGTGTTTAGGAACATGAAAGAAATTGAACTCCAAAAATAAGAAAAATATATGAGGTTTTTTGTTTGTTTCAAGAGAGGAAGGAAAAAGAGATCAATGAGGACCTGAGACCAGCCTAAATAGAATAACTTTTGATGTAGTTTAATAATGTTCAAAGGTTAATTACTCTAGACTTTAAATCATGGGAAAACACCCTACCATTATCTGTATAATGCTAACCTCAAAGAAGGAGGGAAGGACAAGAAAAAAGGCATGGATTTCTAATTAGATTTAGGAAATGTTTTAATTCCTTTGGAATTCTAGAAAGAAAACTCAAAATTGGAATTAATTTTCTTTTTTTCTTTGCTGTTTCTAGTTTGTCTTTTAATTCTTTAGCTTGAATTTTGCTGTCTCAGAAGTTTCTCTGCAACCAATGAGAGTTAATTATTCTTGTACTACTTGTTCTCTCAAAGATATGTAATTGTAGAATGTGATTAGTCTGAATTCTGTCTTTGTGTTTATCTATTTAAAAAATAAATGGAGAAGGAAGGGCAGTGTTAACTATAACTGTAAACATTTAAAATTATCTGAATACTAAAATACTGGTTTTCTGCAGCTCTGAGGCAAGCATCTGCCCTTGTATGTCCTCTAGCAGGCTGGTTTTGATCAGCTAAGACCAAGAATCCCATCTTGCCTGGTACTGCTAGCAACCTCCTACTCAAGCTAAAGTTATGTCATAAGCTACTGCAAATCTCTCTTTAAGGGACAGCTGAAAAATGTTTTCCAGACATTTAGGGAAATTTAATTCTTGGGAGCCTATAGAGTATCATGCCTTAAGGATGTCAGAATAAAATGTTGTGTTGAGTAAAATATGGGAAAGAGGAAAGTAGCTCATTATGCATACACAGGTTTCTATATTTCCTGACACGCAAACAAGTTGTGAGTTAACATTTAAGTAAGAAATTAAACAAAAAAAACAACAAACAGCTTTTAAGAAAGAGCTGTTGTGCAGTGGGGTCTGATGACCCTGAGTCATGGTCACTTTCTAAATAAGAGGAGCTTTAAAAAGAAAAAAATGATCAAAGTTTCAAATTGATTCTTCTGTTGTCTGCCATTTTACTGAAAATGCCTTTTCTCTATTAGTTCACAGACTACCAAAGCTATGTGATCCATGGTTGCTTGGAGAACAATCCTACTTTGGAGAGATCTATTGCTTTATTTAATGGTATCTCCAAATGGGTCCAGCTCATGGTTCTCAGCAAACCAACACCCCAGCAAAGAGGAGAAGTAATCACAAAGTTCATCAATGTTGCACAGGTAAGTCTTGTGTATGAGTCTTTTCCTTCCAGTATAAAGCAGCAATATAAATAAAGATTGCAGTAAACAAATTAGCTGATGCTCTTTGTGCTGTTTCCTCAGTGAATAGCTTGGTCAACATCACTGCAGGTTATTTGTTCAGGTGTGGCATGTCTGCATTTTTTAACTAGTAGACATAACTATACAACAATTTTTCTTTTTTGTATGCTAGCTGGCAACTGTCACTATTGTGTGTTTCTTGTTGAGCTGAGCTAAGTAAAAACCAAAATGCAGAACCGTTCTGTTGCATCCCCTGATTTCTGCTTTGGCCATGATAGGTTGTCTCCTTTAGCATGTTGTGTGACGCTAAACAGCTGATACATGTAATTCCTTAACTTTTAAATACACATGATCAATCTCTCCTGCAGAAGCTCCTTCACCTGCAGAACTTCAACACACTGATGGCTGTTGTGGGAGGTCTAAGCCACAGCTCTATTTCTCGCCTGAAAGAAACTCATTCTCATTTGTCTTCAGAAGTCACAAAGGTATGGTGGACTCCAGAATACAGACATATTGAGCCTAATATCACCTCTTTGAGGTCTGATGGGTTCTGCACTGCAGGTGTCTCACCAGCACAATACTTGGATCATGGCAGGGCATCCTAAAAGGTACTTTGGTTGCATTCCTCTCAGTGGAGCAGGATAAGCTTTAACTGCCTGTGCCAGAGAGGGAAATCACACTGTCGACACCCTGACATGAGATGTACTCATTTAAAACAGATTAAGGGAATGTTATGAATGCTTTCACAGAGACTTGCTTCTCTGGCTATTTGTAGGACTGGAACGAAATGACAGAGCTGGTCTCTTCCAATGGAAACTACTGCAACTACCGCAAGGCTTTTGCTGACTGTGTTGGCTTCAAAATTCCTATTTTAGGAGTCCATTTGAAAGACTTGATTGCTGTCCATGTCATTTTCCCTGATTGGATAGATGAGAACAAAGTTAACATAGTGAAAATGCAGCAGCTTTCCATCACCTTGAGTGAACTGGTTTCCCTGCAAACTGCTTCTCATCATTTAGAGCCTAATATGGATTTAATTAACCTGCTAACCGTAAGTACTGAACATGTTTCAATTCACTGCTGTTATTCAGATGTTGAGTGTCAGTAGGAATATTCATATCTATAAAGGTAAGTGCATATCATTATCCCAGTTTTGAAAAAGAAAACAGAGAGAATTCAAAACAGAAACAAGTTCACATGAGAAGTTAACGAAGTCAAAGAGAGTTACTGTAGTATGTGATGGCTGGAAGCACCAATAGTGTTGTTATAAATTAATTATTTTAAGAATGACAGAAAGAGGGTTGTATTTATGTTAGGAGAAGCAAAAACTAAGTTCTGACTACTTAGAATTGAGTCTTATGTCTCCTGTGAAAGAGTGGATGACGTGTTGACATGGACACACAAGTGAAATTTCAACTTGAGTATCATTCTGTTCTTGCTCCCCTGTGCTTTCCATGTGACACAGTACCTTTCCTATCCAGTAAATAATATGTTCTTGAATGTTTCTAAGCAGCCACTGAAACTGCTCCTCCTTTACCCTCCCTTTTCTCCTTGTTAATGAGGACATTTGAGGAGGTTTGAAACTTGCACGCACAAGTTAAAAATAAGAATTTGAATGTCCCATTTCAAACCAAAGGAAAGTGAGATCTCAAAAAGGCTGTGTAAAACTTTTTTTTTTAACTAAAACAAAAAATGCCATTTTGAGAAATATTACACTTTATTCCAAATCGTATTGAAGTGTGGAGCCTGAACCCTCAGGCCAAATCCTGTTCCTATTGAAATGTAGTTATTTTAGCACTGGTCTCAACTGCAGCAGTGTTTGATTCAGCACCACAATTTGTTCAGGTCATGGGAAAAACCTAGTATCTTGGAATTAAAAATAAAACCTGTGAAGCTTGAAGAATAAATCGTTCTGTTTTTTATAAAATAGTTGATCTTGCAAGCAAATAAAAGTCACCTGCTCACCTGAGAGTAGTCTGAAAAATGTCATGTTAGATAAAGGACTTTCTTAATATGTAATCAGTTCATGCTGTTTCTGTTCTTGTTATTTAATTTTGTCTTTCAGATCTCTAATCCATACAAGAAAATTTATTTGCTTTCTTTAAATCACTGTAATTCTTCTAAAAATAAACTTAGAACTAAACAATGTCTGTGTGTAAATAGGGCAAATTTGAGAATTTTTCCACTGTTTGTTTTGTCGTATGGCATGAACTTCTTGAGACCATGTTTTTCTCTTTTAGATGACAGAGAAAAATCTAGATCAAAAACCAGGGAAATAATTTTATTATCTCTGAATAGCTGTTACCAAACCAGTCAATGTCTCAGTGTTGTCCCCCTCTTCCTGGGGAGGTGGGAACCAAATTCCAATTTTTCCTCAGTCATGTCACAGACTGGAGGTGACTCTCATTACCTAACTCACTATAGGTAAATACCTTTACTGGAAGTCACACTGGGAGGAGCCTTGGATTTTTTCCTTCCATGCCTTACTTCAAAATACTCTAAAATATGCATATCTAGAAAGTAAGCAGTGGTTATAATTCGTGATGGATTTATGCTGGAACTGATCAGGTACACAACTTTACTCTATGGAGGCTGACAAATATGAATCTGAGCTACCAAGCTGGTGTGGATATACCCATGGATTCATTGTAATGAGGATTGGGAAAATTTGGAGGAATAGGAAAACCTTTCTCCAGTTGCACCTTTTGTGGAACAAGTCCTAATCCTGGTTAGCTGGGCAGAGAAGAGAAACACCGTATGTTGACCACTGCAGTGCTCTCTTAATTTAAATTTTAGACTATAAAGGCAGACATTTATTGTCTTTTTTTTGTTTCTTTACTGATTGAGAGTTGATTTCTTGTGACACTCTTCCCCTTCCTGGTCATTTCTTACAAACTTGGCTGTGAGGTGGGGGGAAGTGGAACCTCAGGCTTTGGGGAAATGAGTAATAAAACAGTAAGTCCAGAAGGGCAGAAATTAGACAATGTGAAGTGAGAGATGGAAGCTGAACTGCTGCTGCCACTTTCATTAGCTGTTCTCTCTTTTTGGTGACAGGCTGCTTTCCAAAAGGAGCAGAAACCTTGAAGGTTCATATCCATCATTGCATCAACCTGAGTTCATATAGTATATCTAGTTTTCCTTTCTGAAAAAGAAATATTTTTCTTGAGTTTTTTTGTTTTCATTAAGATGACAGGGATCTTATTTGTATTTTTGTATTTAATTCAGTGTATTTCATTTACCATGAGAAGTAGTTGTGTACATGATGGGTAGTTCATCACTTAAGATGCTCTGATATATTAATTCATAATATAAATCTGCTGGTTTTGTTATATTTGAGCTATTCTGATTGTAATAAATGAAGTTACATAATGCAATGTTGATTCAAGACTTGATCATGGGCTAGAATTAACTTGTTCTACTTTTTACCTGTTAGCATGATTCCATGGTTGTACGTTTATGTAATGATGGTGACAGCCATAGATATCTAGGTAAACAGCTGTGGGTGTTCTAAAACCTTTCCAGGGTAATTATCTCTTCATATTAGTCACTGGAAGTGTGGTTGTGTATCAAGTACACTTGATAGTGTGGGAGTTTTGATTTAAGATGGTGACTTCTGGGAAGGAAAAAAACCACATTTTTACAAAAAGTTACAGAGTTTTGGTACGTATCATAATATGAATATTCTTGTTTTTCTTTCAGTATGTAGGTTTTGTCCTCATCTATGCATATGAATACAATACCTTTCTTTTTTTTTTTTACAGTGGTCTCTCAAACAACATACGTCCAGTAATAATGGACTTACATAGTAGATTAAATGTTTCTGTCTATCTTTTTGTTAAACAGAAAGTTTTAAATTAGAGGCTGGAGTCAGAGAAAGAGGAGAAGAAAAGGATTGCAACCTAAAGCTGACAAAAACTGACAACTAAAAATAGTTGACCTTGCTATGTGTAAACGGTCTTTTAGCAGATTTAGCCTCCCTTGCTACCAAAGTAATCTTGAGTTTTCAGAACCTGAAGAATTAACTATTCTTTTTATTCCTAGGTCTTCCCTCTCTAATTTAAACTGTAAAATTTTTTCACATTTTGCCTTATTTAGAGAAACTCCCTTTCAAATCTGGCAAAGGCATCTATATGCATAGAGTGCTTTTCATTTGCATGTGAATTGGCTGACCCAACTATTTGTTCACTTCTGCTGTTTTTCGATTAAGCAGCTTCTATCTGGGCAAGCTTTTAGTAGGTGTCTTGTCCTGATAAGCAATGTGTAAATCTCTTGCCTGGCCTCCCTCCCTTGCAATGTTGCCTTTTACACCACACTTAGCCAGTGCTAACAGCCTGGCCTGTGCTTGCTTGACAAGTAAATCACTGGGTGCTGGTTTGCTAGTCCAACAACTTGCACAAAAAGATAAAATAGGCGTGTGGGGAAATGCCCTGTTTCTTCTCTTCCTCAGTGATGGAGCCTCATTTGCTCTGGGGGAGCTGACACCTTTCAAGTGGTTTGGAAATGGTGATGTTTGGGGAACGTCTGTTAAGAGCTATGAAGGGAGAGCTTGGCTTAAAAGCTGGAGTGAAAGCCTGATGGTAAACTTCAGGCCACCTGGTCAAGGGGCTTACAGCCATTTTTCAGACGCTATTGTGTGTATAGACCAAAAGGATGAATGGGGAACAATAGGTCTCTGGCTTCAGTGGTAGCTGCTGAATGATCAGCGATTTGGAAAGTTGATCTTCTCTAGTCTTAAACGTCTGCACACAAACTTAGAAGTCTGCTTCCCCCCACCCCCAACCCTCTCCACCCCACCCCATCTTGCTGTTGGCACAAAAAAATCAGCTTCTATCTCAAAGAATTTTAGCTTTGAACAAGTGGCTGAAAGAAGCCAACATTTTGCGTGGAAGTTAACATGCCACAAATAAGGGAAAAGTTTGCTGTATGGACAGCAGTGACATATATGCCAAGTTTACCAGCATAGGAGACTGCAAAAGCCGAGGAAAAAGCAAGTCCTCCCTTGTCTTGTGTAAATAAGTCTGTGTTACATGGGCAAGCAAAGTAAATGTGTCACGACTCAGCTGCCAGTGAGCCAGAGTATGTTACATGAAGATGGACTCACTTCTTAATACTTGCTTGCTCTTTGTCTGTGAGGTTATTCCTCCTTTCTTGCCCTATTGGCCACACTCGCTCCATCTCCACCGACTTTGTACTTGATTCCGTACCACTCTCTGGAATTAAAAACATGGAGCTAAGAATTAGTAAAAGAGGACCTAGCCATGAGCTTGGCAGTGCAGCAGAGAGGAATAACAGCTCTAATGACATTTTTGTCATTAGAAAACTTATTTTTCGTAAGGATGCTTAAGGGATTTCCTTACCTGCTCTGCAGTATTTCTATATTGTTTTTATTTCACAATGTGAATAAAAGCCCGTGAGTAAATGTTTCATCACTTTCTGTGGATTGGAAGTGGATCTCAGTCTCTCAACTAGACCACAATGTATTTATGCTAACTGTGGTAGAACTTATTTGGTGCCATCATTTTCCCCCCACTATTTTTAGGTCTCAACAGCTATTTATCTAACCCGTTCTGAGAGTATATGCAAATGACTGGAAAGTCCCAGTCATTTGTACAGTCTAGTGAAGAGAATGAGAAATACCTAAACAATCAAACTGAAAGTCACCGTCCCTAACTTGTGTTCAGTAAGTTCCACTTAGAAAAAAAAATCATACATTTCTGATCACTCCCCTACCCTTCTCAATCCCCTCAAAATTGCTTGGAAAAAAATAGGACAGCAATGAAAGTCAAATTAGAATGAAAACTGCCACTCGCTGAAAAGGTTGTCCTAGGAAAACTCTTATTACAGTTTATGCATCAGAGCAAAACGGTAAACAAAATATAAAATATGTGCTCATGTAACTGCATAGTCATCATGCTTGTAATTTTTTTGCTAACGTATGAAAGTTCTGAGCTAGACAACACCTTGTCCACTGTGTGTTTACACATCGTGCCTAATGAAGCTGTAACCAGTGCTTATAAGGTTGCATAATTCAGGGAAGGGGAGATACAAGCTTGTCAGTAATACTGATGCATTTCCACTCCCAAATCCATGGCCTGTTCACCTGCCCTGCTGAGAAAACTGTGCTCTTTCATAGGAACAGGACAATGCCTTTTGAACTAGCAATTCTGCTCTCAGTCCCAGCCTGACCTGATAATATCACGTGCTCCGATTGAGTTCTACTTATTTTATACCACCAAGGACCCTAAGAATACAGTCACTGAATAGCTAAGTACATGAACAATAATTGTTACAGCAGCTACCAGTTCTATGTTATCTTTAGGACAGGCCCTTTCATAACCCTGTGGCAGCAGCATGCTGGATGGGAAAAGGAACCTGCAGGATTGCACAGACTTTTGCTGTGCCCGTAACCAAATTACAAAGCGCGAAAATCAGCATAGTGTTACAGCTAGACAGAATTATTAATTCAATCTCTAGGCATCTGTAAAGCCATTTGTTCACTCTGGGAACCTGCCTGGGGAAGGGGCACAGCTTCTGTCTTACTCATGGCGTAAAATTCTGTCTAAAAACACTTGGTTCCTAGAGTTCCTAGGGTTGGTTCTGCAGTACAGTGTTACTGGTCCTGCTTTTTACTTACTTCGTACTTCCGGTTCTTTAAAAATAACCTTCTATCACAGTTGTTTTGTCAGCTGCAATTCCATCAGCCTGCTCAGGAACATGCTTTTAACAGAATCTTTGCTTAACTGGGAGTTTGTAAGGTGGATGATAACTTCAAATCACGTCAATTACTCCAAAGCCAATTCATGTAGGCACGTGATCACAGGAAACATGTAATGTTTGTTTCCTCTCATTACAAAACACTAGCTGCAGTACTTTTCTCCTTCATCACTCCAAAAGAGGAGGAATTTACTGCAGACCTGCACCAGCACAAGACCCATCTGCCAAAGCAAAACCAGAGAGATTCACCCTACTTAAAGCATAGTTATGCCCCTTCTTTTTTTTCAATAAGTCTTCTGGGTAAAGAATGAGAACACGGAAGAAAAATCTTTCATTTATCTAAAAATACAACCTGAAAGGCAATTTGCCTTACTTGCTGAGAGGAGATCAGGAGCAGGCCAGGCTGAGCTATATGGGATTGGTCCTGCTGGAGCACCTTACTGCATCAACAGCGGTAGCAAACCCAGCTTGCCTCTCACAGGCCTGTGTCAGCACCCTCCCTGTGTTCCAGAAAGGGCTTTTTGCACAGACTGGTCTCTGCAGAAGAGCTGCAGTGCTATAACCCTTCTTCAGGAATAACATTTGACTGGAATACGATATGAAATCCTTCCAGCTTAGCCCCTCTACAACTATTTTCCTGAAGTTTTTGCATTCAACAGGTTATTTCTCTGAGATACCTCATGACCACGGAGCTGCTAGAAGAAAGTGGTTTGCGTAAGGGTGGTCTTTGGGGCCAATGTCCCTCTTTGCATAAGGTCAGCATGCAGCCCCCCTCAAAGTGTGAGGATGAGGGTTGTAACAGGCCTTGAGCACAGTACAGACATGAGCAGCAATATGTGTGTTATGTTAGCTCCGAAAAAATCTGCTTTTCCAGCAGCTGCGTGCAGTTTTGGCATGCATACTGAGCTCTGAGTAGGAAAACTTTTTGTTTAGCTTCAGTGGAAGGTATATCTCTATTTACAAGCCTGTCATATTCAACCCAGACTTATAAATAATACTGGTTTTCCCTCTTTCTTACACATAGCTGTCTCTGGACCTCTATCACACTGAGGATGATATCTACAAGCTCTCACTGGTGCTGGAACCAAGGAACTCCAAATCTGTAGGTCATCTTTTACTGAGTTTTGACATACTGCTTATTTTGTCTGCATGCAGTTGATTATTTTTTTAATGATGGTTAATGTGTTATTCATATTCACATAAACTGGGGGTTTTTTTAGTGTATTCTATACAAGTGTTTTCTATACAAGCTTTATGGTTGTATAGAAAATACAGTTATTATTTATAGATTTTAGTGTACATTGGGAGAAGTAAGTAGCGGAACATGCCAGACTTCACTATTAATTACTTTTCAACAAAACCTCTGCAAGTCCTTGAAAACAGAGTTCTGCTTTAGGTATAGATATCTTTTGTAACATCAGTTATTTATTGTGTGACTCTTAGTTCATTTTCTGGATGACTATGCACTTGTATAAAATGACACTGAATTAAAAGATTTGTTTAAGGTAAGGCAAATAATTAGCTGTAATATTTTAAAACTGTTTGTTTAAGTATAATCGCCTGTATCTTGGACTCTCAAGTAGTGTTCAAACACATCAGAATAGACATTACTCTTTTTTTTTTGTTATATGCAACTAAAAATAATACTGCGTTGGTGCCATTTTCTTTATTCTTCTCAAGTCTGAGAATACAGATAAATCTCATAATTACCAGTTGAATTTCACTTAAACTGTTATTCGTTCTTCCATTGCCAAAGTTTTGGAATTTCTCTTCCCTCTGAGCATTTCATCAAGGCATTAACATTTTTATTACCCATCATATCCAGCATATATTGCTCTCAGGCTGAGCCCTCTCAAGTCTGTTACCAGTAGAAACTGAGGGTGGCTAGAAGTGCTTCACAGGGTGTGAGAGCAGAGTCCAGTAGGCTGAAGTCATGCATTGCAGTGCTTTGTAAGGTTTTGAAGTATTCTTAAAAGCAAACAAGGAAGTAGAACCCTTTAATTTCCAAGTACAAGGTTTCTCTGGGTTTTAAGATAGTTTATCATTCTTGGAGACCAGTTTGAGGACTATGTGTCCTCAAATGATGATGAGCAACAGTTAATGAATATTTCCATAGCCAACACTTGGAATTTCGTTACTGAGTCTCCGGTCATTTTGGATATGATTTGACCACAACAGTTCCCATTTATTGCAATCATTTTGGATCCCTCATGCTCTCATTACTGCTAGTAAAGTTGAAGTGTTACAGCCATATGCTGCAGAAGGACTAATGCGCCACTACCGTAAATGAAGAAAATTATCACGTTGCTGCTTTGATCTCCAGCCTTAGCTTTAAGCAGGACAAAAGCAATATAAACAGTACTGTGAGCTTTAACAGTACCAAGCAATTGTGGTATACTTCTGCATAGGGATCAATGAATAACCAGTGACATTGAGCTGTTGCAGCACCCTGATGGGTAAAAAGCTGCAGCTGAACCGACAGAAGCGGGACTATTTGAAGCATACTTCTCTTTGATGGAGTGCCAAAGCACACAAGCTATATTAGAGGGGAAAGAATCTGCAGAACTTTTGTATGTGGAAAAATTTGTCAAAGGCAACGTGGCAGCACAGATATACCACTCCAACTGCTCCTTGATTTATTGTTATATGGTACCACTCCCACACAGGTGCACAACAGAGGAAGTGCCTCATGCTGCTGCAGTCATTTTCAAGGCAAAAGTGGAGCTGATCCCTTAGCATATAATTCTGCTGTCAACAGGGACTTGAACAAGACCTTCTTTCTGCTAAAACCGTGAGGAGAATCTTCAGTCAGCAGAGCAGCCTAAAATAACACTGAAGAATGACCGCCAGCTGTAGTATAGCATCTCCCTGTTACAGTGTCCTGCTTTTCCCTCCACATTAGTGATCTTCTTGTTGGGAGTTCCTACTAGTACATCTGTGGTCTATAAGACAACTCTGCCCGGTGCAATTAGGCCACTGGAGACACACTTAGACAATTTTTTTGCTTATCAATAGAATTTATGTCAATGCCAAAATACACAGATGAAAATACTTTCTCAATCTACAATCCCATTATCCCTGTGCTGGTGAAATAGGTGGGAGATACAGTGAATCACAAGCAGCATGACCAGATTCAGTGTTTCTGAACATTCAATAAAATCAGCTTAGTAGTATCTGGACAGCTGGTTAGCACCTTTCCTCATAGCATGCATTTCAAATACATAAATAAAATCATGATTGCTCATATAAGTCTATGAGTGAAATAGAAGGAACCAACATTTCTCTTTGGGTAGTAGGCAGTAACATACAGTTTTCATTGCAAATTGTCAAAAAAAAAACATAAAAATTGAATGAGGCTTCAAATGAAATATCCCAAAAGAAAGAGCAAGGCTCCAGTGGGTTCAGTCACTTTCTGCCACTGTGCACTGAGACCAGCAGGTGATAAAAGCTCTCTGTGAGGACTTGGTAGTCTAGCACCATGCTGACACTTTTGATACAGATGCTTTGAGTGTCATCTCTAAAAGGCTGCTGCATTTATGCATATTTTTAAAGCGAAAGCATCTACCAGCATGTTGGTCCATCACTGTGTGGTGACATTAATTTTAGAATTAAAATATTCTGCCAATGCTGTATTCTGCCAATACAGGTTCACTGTATTTCTTATTGCAATTAAATTCTTTTGATATAGCTATTCTTTATTCCCAAACTTACTTGTGCACATTTGTATGGGTCAAAATCCATTGAGGCGCTGATAAAAGCTGTTCTAACAATTCAAAAAGGAAAAGCCAAATTAATAAAGCAACCCACTAACAAATCCTTCTTTTCTTTTCCACCCAAATACAGCTGTGACCATTTTCCATCTTGATGTCAAAGCCTACAATACCATTGTTATACACAATGGTAACTGTAACATCTTTACGTGTCTTGTCTCCCTCTCAACTCACACCAATTTAAAGGGTGATAGATGAGACCCAGGTTCTTTGCTCATCAGCTAACACCGGGGCCTTCTGAGACTGTGGGCTCTCCCCCTTCTGATCCAAACCATGCTGAATTTTTTCTGCTTGACACTGCTTCACTTGCTAGATGTCCAGTGGCAGATGCAGAAAAAGGCCAGTACGCCTTACAGCTTTTTTCATGCTAAATGGTTATTTTTGAATCCTTACCTGAAACTGTGTTCAGGTTTGTCATACATTTTCCTCTTGAAGAAGCTGAGCTGCATGCCAGAGCTACTCCCAAAGCACTGTAGTGGTGTGGAGGGAGTTGAGCTGTGAGTTCTGTGCATCAAGTGAGCTGTCAGCTACTGTTTTGTCAAGACCAAGCTGGTTTGAAAATAAAATAGTCTGGCTGGTGTTATCTGCAGAGCAAGTCAAAGGTTAACCCCTTTCTACTCCGACTGTCTAAATGAATCAAGCTGTGCATCCTGGCACATCTCAGCTACAAACCAGTGGGATTGCTGAGCACAGTGCTGCCTCTGTTTCTGCATCCTGCTCTCTTCTTGGTGCATCACAGAGCAAGAGCATTAACTTATTCAGTCTATGGCAGTTCCTCATATGGTTCTTGGGCACAGTCCCTCTGGCAGGGAGTTGAGGGCAGGCTGTGTTGGGGTGGAGAGTCCCTCAGGGCTTTACTGGGAAGGAGAAAAAGCAGGTTTCTGGGCTTGTATGTTTCTGATGCTATGTCCAGAGACCCTCCTTCCTTCTGTCTTACTCTGAGTCTTGTTGCTGTTGAACTGTCTGGAGACGCCTGTGAGGAAAGTCTAGGTTTGCTTCTTAGCTCACTGGTTGCTACTGCTGCTTGTGGTGTAGCTGCGAGGTGCCACAGCAAGCCCAGCTGAAGCTGTTAGTGGAGGCAAGCAACCCTCTAAAACCTTGACTGATGTTTTGCTAAGCACATTTTTACAGCACAGGGACTCCAGCAATTTGTGGTTGTAGCTCTGACGTTTAGATGTGCTTTTAATGGGAAATTGAACTTCTTAATTCATATTTGAAAATCCTTGCATTCTGATTCATCTCTCAGCAGCCTACCTCCCCGACGACCCCTAACAAGCCAGTAGTGCCACTGGAGTGGGCATCTGGAGTGGTACCAAAACCTGACCCTACAGTCATTAATAAACACATACGAAAACTGGTGGATGTAAGTATTTGGCATAATATACTGGTCAAAGAGGACAATGGCTTTGATGTTTTCAGCATTATAATTAATTTCAAGGTTATCAAGAAGTTGTTATGGTTGGGGTGAATTTCAGACACGTGACAACAAATTTGAGCCATTATTAATACATTCAGAAATATTTATTTTATTCCTGTAATCAGCAATGGGATTAGTAAACAGGTTTCTGGATGCAAAGGAGCAGACTTTGAGAAGCATTCAAAATGTTGCTGCTGTTCAGTAGGTTTGTATAGCAAATATAAATTTGAAGGACAAAGTTGAGTTTTTTCCAGCTTTAGCCATCCACTTCATGTCTCATAGCAGACTACTGGAAACAAAACTATTCAGAAACAAGTCTCACACATTAATAGGTCCAGAGAAATTTTCCAGAAACCCTAGTTCTGATTTTTGACATGCTGTTATTTGACTGTCCAGAGCATATTACATATGATAAAGATAGCATTGTTTTGGTGTCACTTTAAAAATGTGGACATGAGTTCTTGCAGAATTCTATCTGGGATCTTCCAGCTTCAGTTTGGAAGGTGATGTGTTGTGTTAGCTAATGCAAACAAAACCAAACACTACCAGAATCCTTTGGAGAGAATGAGTGCTGCTGTGTTGGTGTGTAAGGGACTTTTAGTGATGTGAGCAGCATGTAGACGTACCAGGAATGTGTTGTAGATAATGAAGCAAGATTTCCTTCTGCTTTTTACAAATTAATAACTAAGTCTGAGAGGAAGTATTAAATTCTGACCTCGTCTGTGTTACAGATCATTAATTGGGGTTATGTTGTTAACATAACTTAAACAAAGTCCTAGTTCTCTCACTCAGACTTCAAATATGTCTTGTAGTTTTCTTTCTGTACATGATCTTTTTTTAAAAAAGTTTAATTTTTCTTTTAATGTGGGATGCCAGAAATGCACATGCTGTTCCTGTATTGCTTTTTTCAGTGCCATATGTGTTGATAAAAATCAGTCCACATTCAAACCTCTCTTTGATAGCTTGTTTAAATGGGAAGTCTGTCACAACCCCTTAACCTTTCCAGAATGGCTGGGTGGGGGGTTGTGCTTGTTCCTATGGGTGGGGGAAATGTGGTACCCCATTTCACAGTTTTGGCCTGGTTCAGGATGTACAATCTTGAGTTTGACAGGCTTAAAACATGGTCTGGGACTTTTGTGGGTACTGCTTACTAAAGGGCTCACACCACTCTGTACAGCTGTTTTCATTTTACCAATTTTTGCTGTTTACTAGCTGCTTTGAGTTGTGCTTTAAGGCATTGTTTTTATTACAAAAAGTGTTGAATGCTGCTCGGGTAGCTTTGGCTCCTTCTTAATGATGCATTTTTGAGGTCTGCCAGTCATCGGTTACAGGTCTTTTGAAAGATACTTAGAAATTGGTTTAATTGGGTTCTTGTTAAAATAAGGATAATGCAAACACCTTTCAGAGGTCTCAGTAAATTAATTTAGTGTTTTGTCAACCAAATTTTAATCTAATGAGAGAGTTTGTACTTCACGATATGTCTTTCAGATAGTCATGTTGACTTTGACACTCATGTTTTTCTCATTAGCATAACACTGCTGTATCTTTAACATCCCTTGCACATCTCTGCAAACAGTAAGACAGAATGTAGTAATTCTTCAGCAGCTAAAGAAGGTTTCCATCACTTTATGTGACCTTTAAAATTTGATCCTGTATCTGTTTTTACTTAGTGATGAACTGGAATGGTTTGATGGAAGGGAATGGTTGTTAGATCCAAAGTGCTTGTGATCTGGAGGTCAAAGTATTAGTAAACAAATCAGACTGAAAGAGGAATGTGACACAGTAGAGGTGACCAACTAGTAGTGAAGTCAAAACCATCTGCAATACTCACGGGAAAGCTGCTGTTGTGTTGGTGTTGTTTTCTTTCTTTCTTTTTTTTTTTTTTTTTTGTGATTAAAAAGTATACTTTAGTGACATTTCCAATAAAGAAGAAAAATAAAGCAAGAACAATTATGTGTGAAGAGCTGTGGAGGACCATCACTAGATAAATACTGAGGTCAAGTTTTCTTTAAAAATTAGCCACTTTTTCCCCAAGAGTCCAATAAATATGGGTGCATCAGAACCACGTAATTACATGGTTGAAGAAGCTGTTATAGATTCAGGATAGGCTAGATATTAGTACAACAATCTTTTTTTCTTTTCCCAGTCTGTCTTTAGGAACTATGATCACGACCACGATGGTTATATTTCTCAGGAGGACTTTGAAAGTATAGCTGCCAACTTTCCCTTTTTGGACTCTTTCTGTGTGCTGGACAAAGACCAGTAAGTTTGGAGATTTATTTATGGTGGTTTGGTTTTTTTCCTCAATTTAAAAACTCATGGAAACCAAATATTTAAGAAACAATGCCTCTCAAGTTTCTTGTGTCTGACAAGACCACTGAAGGCTGAATTTTCTTATCATTTAAATTCTTATGCTGTAATCAGTTCTTTAAGTCCATCCAGGCTGGAGTCCCGCTGTACCTGGTACTTTAAAAGTAATTTATGTAATAGCTTAATGAAGAATTCCTGCTGGGACTGGGTCAAAACCCTAGAGTACTGCCAAATTACAGTGAAAATTCTGTATCCAGACCAGGTATCAGACTGATGAAACAAATAAGTTGTGTACAGGAACATGAGTGTATGTAGCAGAGAGAGGGTAATAAATATTCTAGGAGTTACATATATTTTCTAGGCAGTTGGGCTTGATAATTCTTGTTGTCCAGAATGTCTGGCTGTGAAGGCTCCTGGTCAGAGGCATAACCTCTTGGTCTGTGTGAGCAGTAAGTCAAAATCCTTCATTTAATGGCCTGGTCTGTGCTCTGATACCATGAACAGGTGAGAAAACAAGGTCTGAGTTGTAAGTTCAGTTTGTTGTTTAAAGAAAGATAAGAACCACAAAGGCTCTAATGATTTTTTCCTGCCAGGACTGTTGCAGCTCTTTCAAAGAATGTGCTTTGTGTGCTGCATGCTTTCTGCAATGAGAAAACTCTAAATGTCCAGTGCATTGAGCAGTGACAGATCTAATCTACTTTTTATTTCCCTAACAGAGATGGTCTTATAAGCAAAGAAGAAATGATGGCTTACTTTCTGAGAGCTAAATCACAGTTCCAGTGTAAAATGGGACCAGGGTTTATTCATAACTTTCAGGAAATGACCTATCTTAAACCAACTTTCTGTGAGCACTGTGCAGGATTTGTAAGTATGTTTTTAATAATAGCATATATTAAAACCAATTTTTACCCTTTCATGTAGATGGGGTGAAACTGGCTCCGCACATTGCTGAAGTCCCTTGGCCAAATAATATCTCACGGCATTTAGAAGCACAAAACAAGTACTCATGTTTTAGCTGTGCTATCCAGTTTTGATTTAGTTGTTTCTGAATACTGGCATTTGTAAGAATTTCTGTTGTGGGGGTGGGGGAAATAAAATTACATTAGTTAAAGGATATTAGAGACTATATGAATGGCTTTACTTGGTTTATCTTAAGTTCTTTAATTTGGCTTGATTTCCTTTGTAAACAAGCTCAAGGGAAAATGGATGTCTGGAACAGAGGATGTAGATGAGGCAAAAGCCACTCTTTCTCAGGAAATTGCACATGGCAACATAGCTATGTTCATAATTCTCTGAATGGCTGTAACAGCCCTAAATTTTTCTCTATTGAATTAACAGATCTAATTGGTAAAGAAATCAAAAAAGTGCTTCCAACAGTTGTATACAATAAGAATTTTTAAAATTTATTTTTTGGGGGTCTTTATAATTTGCTTTTCCTCTCAGCCATAACTTACCAGATGCCACTTCTTAGAATGTTCTGTACATAGCTGGGAAATGATTGGTTTTGTGGACATTTGTGTTGCTTGTAAACCTCCTCTGAGTTTTCCGCTTCAAACCAAGTATAGTAAAGAAAAAGGAACCTCTATGATAAAAAAGTTACTTTAATGGACACATTCACCTGAAATCAAATGTCCACATTTTTCTCAGCTAAAGCAATAATGGCAGAGGGCCCTGTCCTCTGCTTACGTGTGGCTCACATAACAGGGTGTGAACTCAGACCGTGTCCCTGCTCTCCAGAATGGATCTGTCTCTGCTATCAGTGGCAAAATCTCCAGCTTTATTCCACAAACTTTTCCACTAGGCAATATTTCTTCATGGTTGAAAGTAACAGCAATAGCATTGATAAGTGCAGAAATGTGTCTCCTTTCAGACTGGTGTTCCTGCTCTTGTCCATGCTCCCATCTTCCACTCACTTCTTTTGCAATGTGTTAGTCTTGTCCAGATTCTTGTGGTCTCTGTCACAACTGGTGCCACTGATCAAGGCCATGGGCAAGAGGGAATTCCACATATTTCTGCTATAGCTGCCAAAGCTTTGGAGGTGACATGGCCAGTGCTGATTCAGGAGTGTGGTGGTGGGCTCTGGAGCTGACAGCTCCAGCAGACCAAAGGGGCAGGGCCGGTCACTGGCCAGAGCCTATAGTGTCAGGCTGCCTGCAGCCTTGGGAACACGTCATGTGTTCATGTTTGGAAGGCTTCCATAACAAAGCAAGGCCCGAGGACTGTCCTGTAACATCCTTTCCACCAGATATTTTTCTCCTGCATCAGTTTGCTAATTGGCCATTGTTGGATTTTTCACGTCTCCCTGATTACACCCAGTGCAAGAGTACAAATGAGTAAGGGGTTGTACAGGAAATGGAAATAAGGTCATTTTTCCTGTCAACTCACTGAAGTCATTGGCATTGTTCTGTGGATGAGTTGGACTGACAGGACAGGAACCGACTAAAAATCTGCTGCGTATTTGTTGTGCATTTCAGTGCTGCTCATCTGCAGGTGGAAACCTAATTTCAAGCTGATGCACTGATTCACAGTCAAAATAATCTGCGCTGACTGTGCTGCAGGATGAATTGACATGACAGCACAATGCACACAGTTATTAAAACGATGTGAACTTTAAAGGTCAAGTTAAACCTAATGCCATTAAGCAGCACAAAATTGATATGCCCATGGCCAGTCTCAGTTCCGTCCCACAGCTTGAGTTGCACCACATGGCAGGGTAGGTGACCGGCCATCCCCCTAAGCTTTATGATCTGAATTTGCACATATCCTCTTACCTTGGAGCTGGCTCAAGCCAGGTTTGCAGCAGAGCTGCGTTAGACAGATTCAAAACTTTAGGTCACAATTCATGACATGACACTTCAGCTAAGCTTTCACTGTGGTGTGTAACCACAAGAGTGATGCCAAATTTGAGTAGGAGGAAGGTAGAGAGCTAAGAAGGCAAGGAAAAATCTCTTTGGTGGGAACAGATTAGAACTTAAATTAAATAAATAACAATCCACATCTTTTACAGTGATCCTGTAAAAGAGACCTGGGAAAATAGGTCATTGCTGCTCTTTCAAGAAGGACTGGGGTATTCCACTGTCACTGCCTGACCACAGCAACTGCATTCACTGTGTATTAGCAGGAGAAAAACGAGCAGCAGGCTTTCTGTGGACCCTTTCCACTGTTGTCCTTTCTGTTCTTTTGTTCACCATTCTTCCACCTTGTCTAATCTATTTTTGCTTTCCTCAGGACCACATTTTTCCTTGCAAATTCTTTTGGGCAGTGTATGGGATGTTTTTTTCCCCCAGAATCTGTCCATTCTGTTTATTTTACTCTTTCCTTTGTATTCTGAATGTTCTCCAGCTCTTCTTTTTGAACCTTTCTTTAATGACTATATTCAGGCCCTGCTCTCTGTGCATGGATTCTTATAAATCTGTTGAGGAGCCACATTCAGTTTCAGCTGCCAGGATGTGCTCACCCTCCTTACTAATGTTTTGAATGAATTCAGGAAAAATAAACACCACGGTCCCCAGGTTTTTTTCCTTTAATGCTAGAGTTAGAAAAATTGCCCTTTCCTCTCTCTGCCTCTCAGAGTGGAAATGTTTATTTTTATAATGCCATGGCTATAGATACAGCATTTCTGAGTGTATAGAAAACAATTTGCTAGGGAATTTTCATACTTCCAAGCAATCCTGCTCATATTGCAGTGAAAGCTTCCCAAAAGTGGGACCACACACACTGCCCTCAGAAGTTCAGCATTTGGTTGTTATGTATGTCAATACAGCTTCTGAGGGGAGGCAAAGGATGGAATTTCTGCCTGTTTTATTCTTCAGCTGACGGGGTTTTTTTTAATGGGAAAAGTCAGGTGAGCAAATCAGATTGTTATGGCTAGGTGTGCTGGGAACCAGTATGGGAACTAAGAACCTAATTTTTATCCCCAGTGGCATTTTTGTCTGCTGTGTTTGAATGTCGTAGGTCATTTATGTATCTAGAGAATGGATGTACTCTGGCAATTCTCCTGCATATAACATTAAGTGAGCCTAGAAACAGAATGTGCTCTACTGGTTTCACTAAGCTTGATATGATGGTAATTTTTCATCCATTCCAGGAAGCAAATGTCATCTGTGTCTCTCCTCCCCTGGTAGTCCCATTACTACTAGTAAGTAGCAGAAATAAGGGAGAAGCCACACAAGTCTTATCACAATTAGAGGGGGAGGTCTGCCTAACAGGAAGGGTGTTAAGAGCAGTTGTATCCTGTTTGTGCTTTTGTAGCCATTGGTACTTCCTCATTGTGACCTTGTTTTCCTTCCAGCTTTCTTTTCTGATTCCTTGACGTTCTTTTGTCTTCCTTTGCAGCTCTGGGGTATAATCAAACAAGGCTACAAATGCAAAGGTAAATAAATATTATATGGATTTTTTTCAGGCTATAGGTGGTGGGTTTTAGCACAAGTCATTCAACCATACCTTTAACTAAAATGACATATGGTCAACCAAATCTTGCATCTGCTCTTGGTATTGTCCATGAACAGTCGCTGCTGGTACACTATGAAGTGTATGTTCTTACTGCATTAGAGAAAATAGCAATGAGTAGGAACATACAAGTTCTGTGAGCTAAAGATCCAAAGCAGCCACTGACTCCATGAGGTGTCACTTTCTACCAATAAGGACCCTGAAAATTGGAAAACTTGGAAAACACTTGGAAAAAGAGTGTTCTCTTCTAACACCGAGACATCCTGAAATATATCCCCTGAGATTCAGGTCAGGGAAAAGCCTGCTGGCAACACTGTTTCTCATGTACATTCACGTGCCTGTAATGAAGCCTAACTGGCCTTGCGATAGTGACTGAGCTAGAAACAGAGAAATATTTAATTCCTAGACTGCCCAGCAGATCTCAACACAGAATTTTCTCCAGACACGCAACTTAAAAAAAATTCCTAGAGCTCTTACGTCCCTCTCCCTTACCTTCATGTTGTGTTTCTTATGCAATACTCACACCATATTGAGCAGGTCAGACCAAAAAGGATATTTTAGTGGTCCTCATTGGCTTTAAAATCCTGGAACTATTTATTTCTCATACAGCCCAGCTCTGGCTGAAGGGCACTGTTGTAGCTGCATCTCAATTACTCACAGGGGAACATTCACATTGGGGCTTCATAGTTATATTTGTATGTACTCTTCTCCCCTAGTCCTACTTCAAGAAGGATTAAGAATCTGCAGTATTGGTTTTTAAGATACACCGTGTTCCTGTCTCTCTTTCCACCCATGAAACTCTCTTTCAGAGACACGGGTAGGAGAAATGTCAGTGGCTAAATCAACATAAGTAATTCAGCTATTCCTGATCGCTGTCATCTGCATAGCTTCAAAAGGGCTGGTTGCACTCCGTAGTTTTACTAGTAGGATGAGGGAAGGAAGATAAGGTTTTGTCACAGCAACCTGTAAACTCAGCTTGAGATCTGAAAGCTGAGCTCGTCCTGCATCACTGCCCGTAACAGCGGCCCAGTGGAGAGTGAGCAAAAGTGGTTCTGTACAGTCAAAATTATAGGCAATGGAGCATGAAAGTAAGAGAGCTGAGCTGCTCGCTCAGATCTTAAAGTAGTCAAGCATAAAGGGTGCCTGTCCTTTGTTGCAGCAGCTGCCAGCTGTTCCATATGCAGCACTGGAGTGTGGCAACCATTAGGGACACTTTTGGCCTTTGAGTAGAGAGGTTTTGCCTTCTGTTTGAACCTGTGATACTGTGCTCTGACACAGCAGGGAGAGGGAGTTCATCTGTTCATGTCTGCTGCTTACCCCAGCACTGTGGGTAATGAGATAAAGCTTGAGTGTGTGGTCTGCAAGTGACAAAAGAGGTCCTCCACATCAAGAAAGATTTTTGTTGTATCTGGGCGGGAGGGCAGAGGGAGTGTTGCCTTTAGGACAGAGAAAATCACAGTTAGACAGGCACTGCTGTATTAGTCATATGAACAAGGTGATGGCAGAAACCAGAACTCTCACCCATCATGCTAGAGCTGCTGCCTTGAGCAAAATGGGTCTTATAGCAGAGTTATAAGCACAGTACTTTGGCAATGGCTCACCAAGAACAAAACTGGCCTACGGAAGAGCAACAGAGAAACAAGGAAGATGGAAATTTTCAAACACCAGAAAGGGACAAAAAGGAGAGAGAGCCTGTGTTTTGGGCACATCCTCCACCCTTTGGCCATTTCTCGCAGATGAAATCCATACTGCCGTCACCTTTCAGACAATTGTACCTAGTGACGAGTGTATCTCTAGTGATGCAAATCCCAGCAGAGGCTAGGTGTGCAGGCACTCAGCCATTTTAATCCAGGTGGATGATACATATCCAGAGAGCGTATTCTGTGCTAACGTTGCTTACTGAGCTACTTAGACTAGTTTTAACCTACAGTGGTCTACACTGACCTCCAGGTGTCCTTCTAGAGGCTCGAGATATGGACACTCGAGTGTCTTCTGATCAGACATGTTTATTATAATGGGCCTGCTGGATCAAATAAAAAACAACCAAACAAATAAAACCCTCCCTTTTTTGGAGATTCATGCAGTAGAGCAAAAGTTTTATGCATGGCATACACATGATCATACCAGTGATTCCACATCTCTTTCTTGAGACTAATTTCTGATTAAAATATCATCCCCCCTCTTCCCTTCCGCTGCCATTTTTCTATTAATGGCTGTCATGAAAATGATCCATTTTTTTTGTAATGCCCTTCACACCAAAGGATCCATTTCTGTAGCTCCCTTCACACCTTCTGTCAAACTATTTGTTCCTTCAAAGTATCTTCTGGTATCTGTCTGCTAATAGCCCTAGGGGATTACCAGATAGTTATGGCTTTCCATTTGGTGACTTGACAATTCCTTTGTTTACAGATTGTGGTGCCAACTGTCATAAGCAATGCAGAGACCTGCTTGTGCTGGCATGCAGGAAATTTTCCAGAGGAACCTCAGTAGGCAGTAACCACGGCTCTCTGCCTAGCAGTCCATCTCTGCCTCCAGGTGAGGGCAATTTTGCTAGTATTTTAAATCATTTCTGGAATCCCCTCTAATGGCCAGTGTCCCTGCTGCCATTTTTAATTTTTCCTTTGTATCAACACCCAGAGTAGCACATGTACTTTCCACTGCACTATGGCTTGTGTGTAGTGCTTAGATTACAGCAACCCTATCCTCCATAATGGCACCCCTGTCCCAGCTGAAAAGAAATGAAATTGCATTTCTCATTATTTGTCACTTAGGATCAAGGAGACATAGGGCACAATTCTAGTGTTGCCTTACCCCTGAGCATACAGATGGTGAGAGAAAAAAATATGTTCACACAAGGCCAGAAACAGTTTCCAAGCAGCATATGTATATTGCTAATTACACCGCTGCTTCCTATAGTTACCTCCCTGCCCCAGGCTTGAGCTATCCTTTTGTAAAGATCTTGAAGCAGAATATTTCAAATACAGGATTCCACCCTCTCTTTCAGTCCAAGATGAAGTATTTGAATTTCCCAGTGTTGCTGCAGAACACCAGGACCTTGATGGCAGAGCTATAACTCTAGTCACTGGCTCTTCACGAAAAATCTCAGTGCGGCTGCAGAGGGTGACCACCAGCCAAGCAACACAGACAGAACCACTCTGGCATGAACCAGGCTGGAACGACTCAGGTTCCCATACTTTCCCCAAAATGAAGTCCAAATTCCATGGAAAAGCTGGGAAGAACAAAGGCTTTGCAAAGTGGGAGAACGAAAAGCCCAGCACACAGGCTGATGTAGAGCTAGAAGCCGAGGCCCCACAACATATACAGGATCACAATGGAATAGAAACCCTGCCAGAAACACAAGAATCTGAGGTGAGTTCCAGAAGAAGCCAAGACAGTTTAAAATCTGCTATAGTCTGAAGTCTCATAAGGTTATTTTATAAATTTCAGGATGCTTTTTCATTCAAATTTGTCATTGCTTCTCGCATAAGTTACTGTCAGAAGAATACTGAATCATCCACAGCTACCTATTTTCTTCAGTGCAGTGCACATTTACTGTAACACTGTAAGTGGGAGTTTGGTTTTTGGTGTCAGTATGTGCTTTTTAGGAGCTGGGTACTTTTCATTTTGAAAATCATTAAAATAGCCTGGTAGATATGTGGCCAAATTCTGTACTGTTGTACCCTTGCAATGCACAGTTCTGGGGTTCATGTTAGATTCACAACAATTACCATTCTGATAAATATAGGAGTCTAGGATAGGGTAGCATATTAGTCTGATTTCTGTTGTTGTCACCCATAAAGTTTATAATTCCAAAGCCTCAGGTTTTTATTGACCTCTTCTGCCAGCATGTAAATGCCTATTTCCTTTTGCTTACAGGATAGCTGATTGCTCACCCTGAAGAAAACTGAAGATGACAACTGTAATACAGCAAGCATTGGTGGACTGTCATAGACCACATGTGGCCATAAGAAGTGTTCTTATACCTCGTACTTTTAAATCCAACCATTGCCTGTTTTCTTAGCTGAAAGGTGTTATAGAGCACTATTTATTTTCTCATGAGTAAACCATTTGGATGAACATTGCACAGACACAGCAGAATGGACCTCTGCACTCAGTGTTTTCTTTTGTATGACTTCTGTGGAAACTTCCTCTACACGCCAGTGAGGATATATTTGGCCCCCTTTAAGTGTACTGCATCATTTCGGTATGTCTGCCAGCAACAACAATGGTGAGGACAGAAGCCAAGCATCTAAGTTTGTTCAATAACACTCCTTTCCAGAGGCTTGCAACGATAATTTAAGGAAAGAAGTAGGTGTGTATGTTGATTAAATCTCAAATGAAAACCTTTCACAAAGTCCTCTATACTGAAATTCTTTGTGCACCTGGGGTTTTGAAATTTGACCCTGTTTATGTTGTTACAGTGAATGCATTTGTGTTCAGCATAGTGACACCAGTTACCAGACTAGGGATCCTTCAAATAGGCAGCATGTGGCTGAAAGGGAAGGAATTCCAAGACACTATGTGTTTGTCTGGTTACATCGCAATAGAGAGGGGTCATCTTGCCAGCACTGGTTATAGTAACATGAGCATGCAATAAACACTTTAGTTTTAAGTGTGTGTGTGTATATATGTGTATGTGATAGTTTTCTCTGGTTAGCAGCCTGTACATGTTAAGACTAAATGTACTGAAGAGCAACCTCCAAATTAGCAGTTCGCTAATGTAGGATCTAGCATCTGAATCTATAATGGTCCAGGAAGCAGGTTTGAAGTTGCCTTTTGCAGAAGCATTAAGTTATTGAAGGAGCACAGCCTTCATCTGGAAAAAGAGAGAAAACCAAAATAAAACAGCCCAAAATCAACCCTGAAAGATACATTCCATATTGGCACACGTGTGTTAGTCTTCTTACCCTATCTTCCCACAAAAATAGGGCGGGGAGGCAGAGAGCACACGCTCTGACTAAAGCCACTCAGTTATAAAATGTCCTACAAAATTTAAGTTATTATATCCTCATGAAGTTATAAGCTTTCAAAACAAGAGAGTAATTTCATAGACTTCCCTAACCAAATCTGACAGCTGCACTCCTCTGTGGTAATTTGACTAAACTGCGCTGGGACTACATGATGCCTGCTCAGGTTTGCATCTTGAATCCTGCAGGTTTCATTTGTTTTCCAACACAACCAGTAACAATGGTGGGGAGGAAAAAAGATGTAAAAAAATAACACGCTTTGATTGTTTTAAACTCAAGAGAAATAAGCACTGCAGGAGCACTGATTTCCAAAGTAGGATGAAGGCCAGAAGCATGCTTCACTCTTACTGCTCTGGGTAAAGAACAAGCATCAGCAAAAATATGGTCTTTATTTCCTGTCATGGGTCAGGTGACAGGTCACAACCGGCTGACCGCACAGCTACCGTTACAGCGCACGGCTTGCACACAATGAAAATTATGTGGTAGAGAATTTGAATAGAGAAATTTGGTTATGATCCAGGCTGTTGATGGATCTGCTGAGATAAGCCTCTTAATGCTTTATAAATGAAATGTTCATGTGCAACTTCATTCTTAACATCATGTAGTTTTGACCAGTGTTTAGTCTGTAGACCTTAGCCTGTATCTTGCAGGCTTTTAAAAGTTAGTTGTAGCTCTTGACTTATTGATTTAACCAATAAATCTCTGGCAAGCCTGGTCGCTTCAGTCAGTTAGGCACTTTCCTCAGCAGCAGGTGTAGATCAAGTATAGACTGCGGGCTCATACAGTTAATCCTTCTAAAGCAAAATATGGCAGCTTCCAAGGAGAATCACAGAATCATTTAGTTTGGAAAAGACCTCTAAGATCATCGAATCCAATCTTTGACCAATCACCACCCTACAAACTAGACCATAGCACTAAGTGCCACATCCAGTCCTTTCTTCAACACTTCCAGAGATGGTGACTCCATCAATTCCAATGCTTAACAACCCTGTTCATGAAGAAATTCTTCCTGAATTGAAAGCACCTGCTCCTGCTGGAAACCCTTTGCTTCCAGCATTTAAAGAAGGGGAACACAGAGTGTGTTGCTGACAGTAAGTGTTCATGGCCATTGGAAAACAAGAAAGACACGAGGCAGAAATACAGCTTTTTGTTCACGCATACCACCCGCGCTGCCCAAAAAGGAATAGATTCATCATAGACAATGTAATAACTTATTAAAAAAGCATTCACAGGCTGTTTGCAGCAGAATGCTGATCCCCCAGTTCCACAGCAAGCACCTGAGTAGGGAGAGCTGACAGGGTATGAGCAAATATTTTAAGAAGTTGATATTAGATGTGCTTTTTACCTGTGAGGAGGTCTGAATACATGAAATTAAAAAATCTTTTTCTCTTCTTATTTCAAGTTGGCATCTTTTCCTGAACATGGTAAAGACTTTTCTTCACAAAAACAAGTTTAGGTCCCCAGTTTAGGCAAAGGAACAAAGACTTTCTTGTTCAGTGCCTTTGATTTAACAAAATGCAGAAAGCATCAGCCATCAGAGTTCCTGCCTCTGTTGGTCCTGGTGAAATCCTGTGTGCTAGAAGTAGAGCAATTCCACGAGTTTGTCCAGTAGAAAGTGCATCATAATGACTAGAGTGCTGGATTAATGAAGTAGCTAAAGTCAAATACAATCCCAAATTACGCCAGATATTTCCACCCCATCCATTCTCTCTCGTCTCAGGATCTTTTAAGAAACATGAGGGGCAACAGAGGGGTTGTTTAAAAATAAAACAAACAAACACCAAACAACACCACACAGTGGAAAGAAGGAAGACTATGTCAAACTTTATTTACAGGTTAATCCGCAAATGCCAAAGAATACAAACAATACGAGTAGGTGAAAAATGCAAGTGCTTGGCTAGACCCTGTAAGAGATTATTTGGCTTTTTGGCCCAAACACACTAGGACTTTCTGTGCTTGTGTAAAACCTCTGCAAAAGCTCACGTTGCATACAAGGGAGTTTCAGCTTTGCTTCCAACTTTAAGAGCAGCTCTGAGTGCTTCTCAAAGAGTCACAGGGACACCTGGCTCTCTCTGAGTGAAATGCAAAGTCAGGTTTGAACTGTAGCTCTCTCCTCTGTTCTGGATCCCCACAGAGTCTCACTCTTCTCTGCCCCCAGCAGCCCCCACCCCTCTCTCAGTCTTATCCAGCTTTTAGGCTTTAAAAGAATGAACCCAGCTTTACAAAGAAACATCTTCCTAGACAGAAGCCATCTCCTCAGAGGCACCTTTCTCAGGCAGCTGAAGTCTTGGGCAGGAGGGGAAGAATAAGTTTGTTGACCAGAACTAGTCTGAAACATGGATTTTCCCCATCTGGGAAAAGTGAGCCATTTTCCTTTCAGTACAGAAGATAAGCTGAGCTGCAGTGCAAGTTTAGTTGCCTAAAATTTTCTGAAATTAAACAGCCTGTCACCTCTGTGGACTGTTGTTCAGGGACTCCTCTGTGGAAGCCAAAGTGAAAGCATGCCCTAGGCAGCCCCAAGGTCTTCCTCATGGGAAGCCTGGAAACCTTTGGCTGACATAGTCTGAGCAGCCATAGGAGGGTCCTTGCAGCCTTGGACACTAGTTCCAGAAGCTTTAGGTATCTGTATTGGAAATAGCTGCATGTGAAGGATCCTGGACACAGGTGGGGGAAAAAAAACCAACAAAAAATCCCAACAAAACAAACAAAAAAACTGAACAGACGGCGGGTAAATGCAGGGAAAAGCACACTGAGACCTCTCCCTGTCTATGTGACATTAAGAATTTAAGGGGAACTGATGGAGACCAAGCAGAGGGGGAAGGAAGGAAGGGAAGAAGAAAGGAGATTCGAATGCAAATTTGGAGAAGACAAACAACGGTTTGTTGTTTCATGATCATTATAGCCAAAAAAAAAAAAAATCTAATCAAAGTTTGCTTCATTCAGCATCAGCCTCCTAGCTGATGGGCCTCCATACAGCACCAAAAATAGCTCCAAGTACTTCTCCAGAGAGTCTTGACAAAAGAGCTGGCCCACCCAAGGTCACTGCAGAAATGGATGTGACTTTGGAAAAAGTTTTTGAGTTATCAGCACTGATCTGAACTGGATTTTCAAAATAAGCATTGAAGCCAACAGGCTAAATTCATTGGAAAATTTGTGTGCTGAACTTTAAAGTGCTGTTTACAGCTGCTGACAATCTGGTCCTAGGAGACAGAAAAGCCATCAGCAAAAGGCTACCGCTGGAGCAGTATGAAATTTAGCCAAAAAGTCTGCTTTTTCCATGAGTTGAGCTAATGCCAGAAAGTTTAAAGAGTCCTTATCACCTTCATCTCTGCTTCACGTGTGAAAAAGTTATGACCTTCCACCTGCCCACAGCACAGGCAGACTCCCTCTTTCTTTGGTTTTACAATAGTGTTTTCCTACTTTTTGTACTTGTTTTTCTCTCCTCTGTTGTGGGAAAGACCCACGTGGACAAGAGGGGAAATTACTGGACAATAAAGGGGAAACAGTGACACTGACAGCACTCAGAGCTGTAAAAAGCACAAAGTAAACACAAAGGAAAAATATTTTTTCCCTTCTAGCCTTGTTTGTTAAGCCATTAGAGGTGTGACATTTTCGGCCAAAGAGGGGAGAAGGCAATATTTACAGTTGGTAATAGCACTTGTTTTTTCAGTTTGTGTCCCTTTGAAAAGGCATAACCTGAACCAAGCAAGCACATGAGTATTTTTGAGCCTACAGAGGGGAAACACCTCGGTGTACTACTCTCCAGTCACAACACTGGTCTGACTCTAACCTAAGGGCATGCTAGGAGGCTGATAAAGCAAACTTGGAGTTTAGCATGAGCCAGCTTGTTTGGGACTGCTAAATCAAGCCTAATACCTTAAAAATATATAGATACTTCTGTAGCATTCCTGTTGTCCAGGGAAATCAGAAGGTCAGAGAGGAAGCAGAATCACAAGTTTGACAGTCTTTAGCAGCAACACCTGGACTCTCTATTGCAGTCCTAAATACGGCAGAACTAAGAATAAATCATACGCAATGAGCAGATATTTCAGAGTGCTTGTTTGCTGCTCTTTGTTAACCTAATGGGGAGTTGAATTAACTTCCAGTAACCTAAGAACTGACATGAGCCTTTTGGACACCCCAAAGAGTCATCAGGTCTCAGTGAGAATCCTCTTACTCCCCACTCCACTCTTCCCACTTCAGCAGTTTAATTTTCATTTCCTAGGTGCATAACCTCTTACAGGGATTACTCTTGTGCCACAGGACTTCTCAAGCTCCAACCACTTCTCATAATTATCTACTGACATGAATCTCGTTTCCCTTCTTTCCAGTCCTATCTTAGATACTTGACTGATAAGCATTTAAGTTCTAATTAAGCCAGAGGTTGGTTAAGGCACTTGCCAGTTTCATCAATTCAGATGCAAACAGTTTAATGGAGACAGAAGGTCAAGAGTGTTAAGGCAGGTTACCCACATGCTCTGGCTGAGAAATCGAAGCAGTATCTTGAGGAGCCTCTCTGGAGCCATCAGCCATCACGGCACATCATCATGGAGCTGCACACTTCAGGGCTTTGGCTAGGAAAGTAGAGGAATCTCATCAAGCTACATATTACAAGCCAACTAAAGATAAAACTACTTAGGGAACAGCTACAGGCCAAAAGGCTTTCTGGGGTGAGTGATATATGGTGCAAGCTCAACTTGATCCACTTTCCCTTGTTGAGGTACTGCTGTGCACATAGTAAGGAATAAATTCTTATCCGTTCCTTAGACCTGCAAGGAAAACCCAACTGTGACCACAGTGAATATGGATCATGGTATTCTATGTCCCATACTATTACACCTGATGTGGGAAGCAAGTGTATCCTCTGCTCCTAATAGTTACGTCACTACACAGTGACAACTTTTGAGAGAGGGTGATACTAATAGAGGCAATGGAAGGGCAATGCAAGTGAAGCCTTTAGGAAACAAAAACTGCTAAAGAAAAACGGCAGATGGAAGAAACAGAACAAGATGCCTACAGCTTGTGGAAAAAGAGTGGCAAGAACAGAACACTAAAAGGACGAACACTGTTTCCCCTGTATAAATGCTTGTTTACTTAATTGCCTTCTTTATCTGCTGGAGTTCTGCTTTTGATCGTGATGCACAATGAAATCAAGCTTGTATATCCAATCCACCACAGCCTAATAATCTCTACAACCCATCTCTCCTCTCCCAGCTTCTATTTAAGAGATTTCTTCTAGTGCAGCAGGAATCATGTTTGGAAAACAGTAAATATCAGAGTATCATACAGGCAATAACAAAGCAGTGACTGTTTTCTTTCATTAATCAAAGCTGCTCTCTCCACATATACAAAGCTTGTTTTCTCTGGGGAACAAAGAAGTCACAGCACACTAGGAGGAAACAATAGAGTAAGGAAAAACAACAACAGCTGGCAGAAGCAAAGTGTTTTCTTTCCTGTTGGAAAAGTAAAGCCTCATGTTTTGCCGCCTTCTGATTTTTATCAGTTTTTTAACTTTCCCCCTCAAATAGCATAAAGCGGGATTCGGCTTACCCTAAGTCCTGGAAGAGGGAGGAGAAGCAACATATTTTGATGAGAAAAAAAGCTATCTAGAATGAGGAAGGGGAAGCTCTATGTTCCCACCCCAGTATCATGTCACAATGTGCAAACGTGAGACTGTTCACCGCAGCAACAGCCATAGCCTTGCAGAGGAACTGGCAGCCCTGCCACAGAAAGAAATCTCTGAAGGTGTTGATGCCACTCTACTAGGGGCTCTCTGAAGAGCCTCCAGGGTTCCCTCTTGCTAGGAACAAGCTTACAGCACTCTAATGCATTGATAGAAAACACCAGCCTATTTGCAGTGAGAAGCGTGAAGAAAAGCAGAAGCTCTAACCTTGAAGATATTACATTTCCAGCAGAAGACTCTTTAACTCTGTTAGTCTTTCTGCATTTACCAGTCCAAGACTGATCCAGCTGCAGGAATCTTAATTGTTAAAAAAGTCCACTAATTATTTTTGCATGAATTCAGCTAGTCACCAGCTAATGCTCACAAGGTATTACTCTTCCACAAGGAAGATACCTTCTTGGAGCGTGGTGCTGTAAGAAACCATGAATACCTTTGTGAAGCAGCAACGTTCACTTTTAGATGCCCATAATTTGAACGGTATTACACAGAGATAAATCTAGATCAGTGATCCTCAATGACCTAGATTCAATATAGAAAGCTTTTCCCTTGTCAGGTTTGTTAAATTTGTTTGAAACACTAAAGGAGAAGAGCCATTAAGTCAGATTCCCAAGTGCCATTCACAGGGACCTTTGCCTCCAACCCGTGAATCACTAGCAGCATCTAGTGGCCTCAATAAATTAAACAGGAGATTTTTCAGGTTGACTGTGGAATGAAATACAAGCAAATCAGTTCTAAGCAATGTTTATCAGCTTATTTACACAATTATCTTAAGTTACAGCAACACCAGCTTTACACAGATTCCCTCAAATACTTGTGCAATTACTGTAAGCCAAGGAACTCCTCCTGTCTTCATCAATCTGGATTTAGCCCCAAGGACATGTCAGGTAGACTCTGCCATCAGCACAGCCTCTGTTACAGTGATCTGAGCACAGTAGCAGGAACCTACCTTTCCACAAGGCTGGTGAGCATCAGGAGAGTTCCCAGAAGCAGCATACCACATTCACATGGCATGCAGGAGCATAACCTGGGAGAGAGATGCTCACATAGTCTAAGAATAACTTTACACATCAAGAGACAGTACTACATGCTGCTACTCCAGTTCAGAGGGAGGAACAAAAAAAAAGTCAGAGCAATTGAAAATCAGTTCCTCCCATATGCTCTTGTTCTGACAGCTTCTCAAAGGACAGAATGTATAGTACAGCTGGGACAACTACAAAATCTAAAATAGACTAAAATGTAAAAAGATGAAGCAGACAAATCCCCATGAATTTCCAGCAACTGTAGTAACTGCTTCTTACTACATCAAGGAAGAGAAACTAAAGCAAAGTGAACATACAGATACTTTTATTGCTCACCTTTTATACAACAGCACACCTTCAGCCATTTTCTTTCACAGCTTGACAATGTTTATGTACACAAAAAACCCAGCAAGAAGCATTATGTGGCTTTCAGTAAAGAAAAAAAAACCAAAACGTCAGAACACCAAACTCAGCCAGGTTTTGTTTTCTGCAGCAATAATAAAAGGGCTTCCTCCAGGCAGGAACTAATCTTCCCAGGCCGTAGTGCATTTCTTTGAAAAGACAACCCCCAAAACAAATTGCCCTAGATTTGCTGAGCCAGTGGTATTAACTTGCAAATAAAATAAACTTCAGTTTGTAACTTCTAGCTGATTTCAAGTAAAAATTAGGTTTGGAGGAGAAGCAACTTGTTTTGGATGGATGCAGGTCAGTTTGAATTGCTACACCTAACTACAGGCCTACACACACTATTGGTTCACAATTTAGCTTAGTTTGAAATGATCTTTGCAGATTTTGGCGGCAGTCAGTCTTCAAAATTGAGCGGGTGGGAAAACTTTGTTTAGCAGGAAATAAGGCTACTGAACGTGGCACCCACAGTAGAGCTCATATAATAGACCAAAAACCTGTTCGTCAGAGGGAGTTCACGGTGTGCGCACACACGTCCGTGTAACGTCACCGTGACTAGAACAAGAGGTCAGCAAGTCAAAAGGCAATACTCCAAACCGATATTAGAACATGTAACTGAAAAATTATTTGGGGGAAAAAAAGGCAGAAATTCTACTGGGTATTATAATAGACAAATTTGGCAGGTCTTGGTATTTCTCTAAATCAAAATGGAAGGTAAACACAGCAGGCAGACTCAGAACAAAAGTGTTTTGAGCAGAGGGAACCAGTCCAACTTCCAAAAAGCATGGCTATTAGTCGATGTTTAGGGTGCAGTGAGCAGTGAGAATGCCTTTAATTCAGACAGATTGGAGGTGGGTGGGGAGAAGTCTACACAAAGTTGTACTTTGCTCAATGGAAAACATCCCAGAGAGATTCTACCTGCTGTGTACAAACCTGTACAAACTAATTCAAGCAGCAATTAAGTAAGGCCTCTGAAACCAGGTTTCTGTTATGTGAGCTCTCCTGAAGTGTTTTTAGCAGCCTCAGCTGGTGAAGTGTCTTCCTTGTCCAAAGCCAGACTGGTTATACTGATAACCTCCATGCTGGAAGTGCTGCTCAAACTGCCCTCCTTGATTAAAGTTCTGTCCACCTCTGCCCCCCCAGCCGCCTCCTTGACCTCCACGGCCACGACTGCCACGGCCGCCCCTTCCTCCTCCACGCCCACCCCCTCGGTCACTGTGGGACCCACCATCTTGGTATCTGTTGTCTTGTTGGTAGCCGCCACCACCACCCCCTTGGTAGCCACTTCCAGAATAAGACGACGACTGGTAGCCACCATAGCCTCCTCCTTGGTAGCCACCACCACCACCATGGTAGCCACCTGTTTGAAAACCTGCATCTCTGTAGTTGCTCTCCCTGTAGCCACCATCCTGGTAGCCACCACTTCCGCCATCTGTCCAGCCTCCTTGAAGCTTGTTTCCTCTTCCACCTCCTCTGCCGCCATGATCATAACCACCACGTCCTCCTCGTCCCCCTCGATCGTGGCTTCCTTGTTCATGACCTCCTCGCCCTCCATATGAGTCATAGCCTCCTCTTCCTCCTCGGTCATGACCCCCATGGTCATAACCTCCTCGCCCTCCATAGGAAGACTCGTAGCCACCTCTTCCTCCTCTGCCACCGCCTTGCTGGGGACCACCTTCCGGTCTTTTCTGCCATGGTGGCATCTCAGGAGGTGGTGGTTCAATTTCATTGGGCCTTCCTCCTCTGTCAGGCACTCTGCCCATTAGCACCTGCAAAGGGAAGGGAGAACTGTGATAGGAGTTTTAATACCTCACAGAAGAGTCCATTTACTGAAAGACACCACAAACAGCAGCCACTCCACAATTTTTATACCCAGAGGCAAACTTTTCTCTGTTTGAACGTGACAGAACTCTGTCTCCAGTAAATAAAAATTAAACAGGGATTATCTAGTACTTGAAGCACTGCTAACAAGACAAGTCAGGAGACCTGTGTTTTTTGTTCACAGGGCAGGCACACCAGCATGGGCAGCACCAATACAGCCGCTCACCTAACTGTTTACTAGTGCAGACTGCTAATCTCAAACAAGCATAGGGCAACACAGGCTCTCAGTTAGTGTTCTGACTTGCTGTAGAAGCCATTGGCTTGATAAACAGGGGGTAAAGAATTCAATTTTTCAGTAAGAACATGCAAAAACTTACACAACAGACAGGTGTCACACAGCACTAATCAGAGTTGAGCAAGGCTCTACAGGTCTCCAGCTGTCCAAGTATGGTGTGATTTAAGAATTTAGCAAGACTTGGACCAGGACATTTGCACTGCTTCAAATTTCAAAACAACATAACAAAAGAACTTCAATGGAAGTATGCTACTTTGTTATTTCATGTTACTGTCTTGGAAAACATTTAATATTGGTAATGGAGATAAACTAACAGAATATGGATCACCAGCAGGGTAGTTCCTAGTAAAACATACATACAATCTTATGATACAGTCACACCTGTCTTACCACTTAATTTCTTACACTCCACACTCCAACAACACTAAAAAGATGTGAATATTTTTGGGGGTGGATGGGCTGTCGTCAAATCAGCACACCACTATTCTCTCCTAAATTACAGTTTTACCTGAAACACAGCTGGTATTCAGAAGGTAGAAAAGCATGCATCTATACTCACAGTTTTTAAAGCACCAAGTACACTGCTGTACATAGCTACTGAGCTTCATGTTCTGCACGTATGCTTTTGTGAGCCTATTACTATAAAATCATAACTTTTGAAACAAAGCAAGTTGTTTAGTCTAAATCATGTTCCTACTATGTCATTATTAGAACTACATCCTTGATTATCATCTATTTGTGTACACATGACAATCTAACTTGTGGGATCCTTGCTTTGTGATCTTAATATACTCTATTTACATAGACCAGAAACATAGTTATTATGTAGGTCTTATTTGAGACACACTGACAGAATTAGGTAGTAACAGTGTAATGACTTCAGTAATTCTGATCAGACAGAGCAGGCCTGCTCCCACTGAAAGTAATAAAAGATATTTCAGCGATTTTTTACTGCCCCAAAGAAGGGGCACTGTAAACCTAAACAGCTAAAATTCCAGTATTCATAATGCACTGATGCATAGTCTGGAATATCTTATCCTTTATTTCCAAATTCCACTTAGTATTCTAAAAAAAAGCAGGATGTATTACTACATTAAAGTTACTTAAATATTCCTAACAGAACAAACCATTTGTCACCAAAGGTACCTTATTAATGGCACATGCAGTCTTCTCTCGGATGGACCCACTGCTTGTTCTCATAATCTTTGACAGATCTTGCCGAGCTGCCAAGAGATTTGCTATGGATATAGTGCACTTAGTAGATAAGAGGGCACGTTTTGGCTGGTAGACTTTAGCCAGTTTTTCTGTTTGACTCTGTTGAAGAGAAAAAAACCAAAGCCCAGTCAGCTAAAGCAATGGGACACCTCACCAAAAGAATCAAATCAGCACTGAAAAACTAGCCACTACTGCAAATAGAACAAAGAATTAATAAAAAGGCAGTGAAAACCACTTTGTAACTAAGAATTACTGCAACAAAGCTAGCATTTGTCAAATTAATTTCTTAAGTGAATAGGAAACACTATTCTGACTGAACTGCCAATGAGCTGACAATTTTAACAATATATACAAGCAGACTGCATTACTTTCAGGCAGTCAAATACAGACTAGAAGTGTGTCATATAATTATATGAACTACTGCTAATGTCTAGAAGATATTGAAACACATCTGTGTTTAGCCTCCAGACCTCCTACTGTGCCTGCACCCTGACCCGCACCCATTCCAGTTAGATCATAGCATCACTCCATCTCCAACTCTGTACCAGCAGAAAAAGGTTAACTCTTTCCACTCTTCATTCCAGTCAGCTTCTTCTCAAAGACAAGGCATCAACACATACTGGCAGAACTAAAGCTTTCAAGTGCTTGTTCTAATTCAGTCCTTTGTCTTGAAAACTTAGTGCCCAAACAAGAAATGAGATCCTACAGTCAACTTTCCCTTGTATGCAGTCTCTCTTTCTCTACTGTTAACCATTTTAACCATTTTGGCCTTTTTGAACATCTCAAAAGTTTTCCAGCTGACAGACACAATAGAAATCTGTGCTATCAGCCATGAGCTAATACACCAGTTACCTCTCTCTTCAGTTATCAACAGAGTGTAATGTGGGATGCAGTTAGGATAAACCAGGTTGTAATCCGAACATTTTTTTGTCTGGATCCCAGATGACAGAAGTGAGGACAGGCAAACCAGGTTTTCCAGCATATCTCAACAGGGCAAAAAACTCAGGAGCACATTTTAAAATTCTAAAATCCTATTTTCCGTCTAAAGACGGAAAACTGTCGCAGAAACATGACGCTGGCTAAAGATAGGAAAAGCAAAAGTATTCACCAGAGTACTAGTATGTTTTTCCCTAGCAAGTTTGACTGAGCTCTGAGCACAGTGTTTTGGTGCTATGATATTGTTTTAGGTGAAACTTGAAATTTTCACTTAAAAAAACCCTAATAATAGACTACAAAGTGGGTTTTTTCTCTGCTGTTTCTACTATCTGGAGAAGTGGCTATTTAGTCATACTACTGTATTCTGATACTTTTCAAATAAAAAAAGAATATGGTACTTCATGCTAGAAGTTACTGTTAAAATAAATTGTATTGCATGTCTGGAATACTAGAGCCACATTCTTCAATTTTGTATTGTTATTTTGTTATTTTTATCTGAAAAAAAAAAGATTTGCATTTCAATAGATATAAATGTGTATACACAATTTGTGGGTTTTGTGAAAAGACTTGTAGCTAGTCAAGTTCAAAAGCATCTAAAAATTCTCCTAGTTAAAAACCCAAACATGCATGGATATGAATACCAAAGCTATAACACAATTAGAAGTCCCTGTTTTTTAAACATAATCCATGCTTCTACTCATTTTTATTCACTATTAAAATACTCAAACAATCAGCTAGTTCTTCAATCATCTACTAAAAAATCTGACATACAAGGTTTAATAGATATTACACCAGTAGAAGTCCTACTCATGTGACAAAACAGAAAAGGGGACAGGCCATAGTTTATTACTAAAGTACAGTTGCTTTTTGATTAAAAAATTTATCAAGAAAAAACAACTGATGACTCTATGTGTCACAGTTTGCACTAATAACTCAATCTCAAACACTGTCAGCAGCATAATTAAAAGCATGCTAGCATATCTGTTTTAGTCCTAGAAAATAAATTATATGTACTATTTTTTAAATCTTGTCATTCTTTTTCACTATGAAACATGGGAACTAAGGAAACCATGTAATTACTTTTATAGGCAGAATATGTATTACATACTCAAGAGAGAACAGATCTCATGTCACAGCCACTTGCACAGTTCAAAGACAAAAGAAGCACATAAAATATTACCCTGTCTATGAGGTAAGAACAAGTAGTGCCTTAGCAGTTTTTTTCATGTGCATCTGTGGAGTTGTGCTTGCAGACACACTTTGAGATAAGGAAATCTGATCACTGTGGACAGCACAAAGTAAGATAAGGGATGGTCAACAGGAAGATGCTTTTCTACCATCACACAGAGACAGCATTTAATGGTTCACATTACGGTACTCTGAAAGTACATGGCTGGATCACTAATCTTCTCTATTCTTTTCCAGTGGCTTTGGTGTATAGTTACACACCATCTTCTCATTATACATACTGTTTTAAAATCCAACAAATCAGTTTTAAGTAAAATTTTTTTAGGCATCTTACACTGTCATAAACTTCTTCAGAAATTCTAAACAAAAAATGGACAACACCTGCAATTATTCTTTTACTCATAAAGGATGAAACGATGCAGTTTTCCAGAGATACTTATTATAAAGTGTTACCATCAACCAGGACTTCCCAGCAAGTTGTTTGTACCTTAGCTCTATCTGACCAGCCAAACGACTGCACAGTAACATCCAAACGTTTGACCAACAGTTTTCTTCGGACTTCGTATTCGTTGACTATGGCTTGATTAATTGCTTCAATTTTTTCCTGAAACAAAAATTTGCAAACATAACCTGTAGATTACAGATAAATGTTTCTACTTACTAAATTACTAATTACTAAATTATGTGGATGAAAGAGAATAAGACAGAGACAGTATGCAGAGTTTAAGACTGCAATTATCTGCCTTGTCAAATGGACTCACAGCCAAGCTATGCTCGCTGATGCAATTTTCCTGAAGGCTTCAAAGGCTCTGTTATGTTCAGCCTTCTACCATTTCTAACACCACAGATGTCTTTTTCAGAAGGGCCATAGAAACTGCATACTCTGCTGAGGCATTTCTCAACACCAATCAGGACAGAGAAACAAAAGTGAGAAAATACTACGGGCATGAAGTTGAAGCAAGACCGTATATAAATCCTAGGGACCAGAGAGTCCTTGCCTCCTTAAAAAGTAGGAAGGACAAAGATAGAGGAAAAACAGTAAGTGAAGTACTGTAAGAGGATCTTGATTAAAGCACAATCTGCATACAGGCAAGCCAACAAAGTGCCCTACAGGGAAAAGCCATTACAAGAAACACACCTGGTAGCACACAGTGTCTAGTCAGAGCAACAAGTGAGATATGCACCATTAGGGAAATAATTTATGTACTGACTGAAGCCTGGCTGGACCAGGGTGCTGGGGTCCACTTTCAGTCTCAAAACAACTGCTGGAGGAAAGAGAGTGTTGGGAGTAGATGAGCTACAGCCTTAAGCAAGAGACACAAGAGAGACTTGCACTCTTGCAGTAGTAGCCACAGCTTTGTGCCAGTGCAGCAGCAATGCTTAACCCAGGCACCATCCTCCAAGAACAGCAGGTGACAAATTCCAGCTGGAAGTGACCTCACCTCTGCAGCCTGGATGTACAGCCCCTCTTAGCTCCCACCTGTATACTCACTGCCTCTTGGAGAGGCTATCAAGGAAGCAGACTACTCCAAATGAGAGAAAGAGAAGGAAATTATGGACAGACCCACAAGTTGGCTACAAAGAAGCCAAAAGAGGGGATGTGACACTATCTCAGCAAGGCTAGGTCACACAGACAGTGCTGGTAAAGGGCAGGAGAGGAAGGTTTAAGCTACTGCATAAGCATGCTGGTCACCATCTGTAAATTGCCTTTATTTTGGAGAAGTTTACCCTGCGTCTGGACATACAGATTCATGAGAAAGATTTTATCAACTGCTGAACATTCATTGTACCAATATGTATGTTATACTGCAAGAAACCGTCTCCTTATCTTCAGAAAGAGAAAAATCATACTGCAACACACAGAATCAAGACCAATACTTCGTTTACCTAAAAAAGGGCAACAGGCTCCAATACCTGCAACTACTCACCCAGTGAGCTGGTCCCAGTTGTTTCTTCAATAAAGGTTTTCCAACGTGATTAGGTGGAACCTTTGCTAGAGTTTCCTTCAGCTGTTAGGAGACATATAAGGATATAAGCATTGGCTAAAAAAATTAGCTTTTCAAGATTCAAATTAAAGGAGAGGACTGTTGGACAGTCAAAGGCATGACAAGTCGTTTTCTCTGGAACAGAGAACCAAGTACACTTCTTTTAGAAAGCAACTATTTTTATATTTCTGGTAGTCTCAGCTATAATTACTTAAAAATTAGGAGAAGGGACTATAGAGTAGATCTACAGACAAAACAGAAAGTTACCATGAAGGTACAGGTCTTTTTGAAGACAGAGTGATTATTCTACTCGTCATCTCTTTAATTCAGAAAATCCTCCACACTTCTATCAAAAAGACTGTATTAAGATTATGTGAAATATAAGATGACTAAAGAAGGACCTCACTTTACAGTCAAAAGGAGAAAATCTTTAATACAAAAACTTAACTTGCATTTTAAAAGTTTGGGCACAACTTAGATAATCTATCACGTCTCAAAATTTCTGAGGACTTCAGGGGTAAGAAATGAAATAGCAGTGACAAAAACTTGGACCAAAGTATTGGAAGAAAAACCAAACAAAACAACTTCACTTCTGTTCTGCTGCAAACCACATTTTTCAACTTCCTTGCTGTTCATTCCAGCAGTTGATTTAAGACTTTCAGTGACCTACTTTTCCAATGCTGCTGAGCCAAATTTATTTAACTTGAAGATTTTAAACCTAAGTTCTTCAAATAGCAGAGGTAGCAGGTCATTCAAGTATCAGCAATTTCTTTTTTTAATGTGGTGGATCATTAACAAAGAGAGTCAATTATACAAAGATCCTACTCCAAACTGTACAAAACTTTAGGAGAATCTCTTTTTATAAACATCATCTTACAGTCAAGAGCAAAATATTCACTCTATGTTTTCACATTTTGCTTAGTGATGTATTTTCAGTTACAAAGTGAAATTTAAGTTTTTCAGCTATTAGTCAGATTTACTTTCTCCTCAAATCCTACCAACATTTGAAGTATGTGGACTGTAAACACTGCACCTTATATACAATTTCTAAAAACTCTGTAGGTCAGAGATTCCTGGTGTATTTTATGAAGCTCTTAAGGACTGTTAGGGTTTTTTTGATACATCATTGAGATAACATTAATTTAACCTTACAAGACAATGTAAAAGAAAAGTGTAATAGTAAAACGTAACAGAATTCCCAGATTAAGAGGATTTTGATCTATTTGGTATCTTGTATTTCTATAGTTTCTTTAAACAGCAAAGCTTGCTAGCATTGTTCATTGTTATGAATATTTTCTACCTTTTACAGAAAATGGAAGTACAGATTTCTTATGTGTCTATTTAGTACCCATGACAGTGCCAAAACCAGAAAACAAGCTGCTTCCATTCTACAGCCTGGACTTCTGATGGAAAACCATCCTCCTCCTCCTGTCAAACCAAACTGGTTTCTTGCAAAGAAACAGAACACTATTTCAGTTGTTTGGATTTGTTTAAGGACAATGAAACAGGTCAATCAAACTCTGAAAGTATTTTGGGGAGCTTTACAATCATGTCTGTTCTTTAAACAGGTTCTCTTCTGCTGTTCTGCTCTACCCTACTCTGCAAGTCCCTAAACGTGACTTAAAAGCTTTCTGTCCCCCACCCTTGGTCTGTGCACTGGACAGTCTGTACCATTTCATTTCTCTGCTTTACAAAGTTATTCAATCAAAAGTAAATTTCTTTTTAAAAAAAATTACAGCAGCCTGGGGAACACACACATGGTAAAGAACAAAAATAAATGGAATCACAGGAACTGATGAAGCCTTAAGGAAAAGGTGAAAATTTTAGTTACACTACCTTTTAACATAAACATTTTTAAAACATTAGTTTCCTGTAAAAATTAGTCTAGGTGTATTTCTTGGAAGATACTTCTCTTTAACATTCCTCCCGAGGCCTAAGCTCAGCATTTTTCACGTCTTCTGCAAAGAGTGATGACATTAAAACCTAGACCAGTCACCTTGGAAGGCAGTGATAGCAATAGTCCCCGACCTTGAGCCTTGGCATGAAAAAAGCCTTTAAATTAATTTTCAAAATCCTGACTCTTGGCATACTCAGTATAACACAATAACTCTCCTTCACAATTCCAACATTGGAGTTTCACAAGAGACAAATCTCGCCCAGGCAGCAGAACTATTTTATGTCAAAACAGTAACATCATAAATACTCCAATTTTCCTTTATTTGGATCTTACTTTTTTTTCAATTCCACTGAAGAACTGGAACATCGTTATGTTGGCGGGAGGCTTGGACATGCCTAAAGCAATACATATGCCTTTTAGCTCCTGAAAGACTTCACTGCCACCTCCTTCCTGGGCTTTTTTAGGAGGGGCATTCACACACAGCATTCTGGCAGCTTCCAGTTCTGAGATGAGGTATGCTGGGGTAAGAAAAATCAGATCTGAGCATCGGATATAGCAGAGTTAAATTATTTTAGAACCAGTGAAAACTCAAGTGCTTACAACCAAAAAAATGTGTAAATGGACTGTTTTAGATAGAGTGTGGGCTAGAACTTTTGTATCCACAGAACACTCATATTTCTAATAATCACTGAGTTCAATGCTAGAAACACAACAAACAGGGGACAGATTCAGTACAAACCATCAAAGCCCGGAAAAAATCCCTATGATTCCAGTGGGTATTAATCCCAGAGTTCAAGAGAACACAGCTCTTTTCCCTCAGGCTTAGCCCAGCAAAGATAGGAAACAGAGAACATGGAATCAAGTCAGAAGAGTGACTGGGATATGCACTTTAGGAGAGGCAAGCAAGCACTCCTTGAGGCTCTAGGAAAGAAAGCAAGCAAACAAGTAGAGAGAAGCGAAATGCTGAAGGAATCTCCTCGACTTCCCCAGGCAAAATGCAGAGCGGAAAAATAATCCCACTTAAAGGTACTATTGAGAGTTCAGGTTTACAATAACTTCAGAAAGGAAGGCTTTAACTGATGAAAATAGAAACTAGAATGCCTGCAGTTCTCTTCAATATCAGAACTGAAAGAGCCTATCACCACATTAGACCTCCTTTATCAAAAAAGAAAAAAGAAAAATCAAAATCATAGTTTCTGAACATGATATAAACCCAAAATTTCAGCATCAGATATCAGTTACAGTGATATAAACAGCTTTTTTTGCAGTTGTCACAATTTTAAAGTTTGAATTTTAAAAAATGCACAGGTTTAACCAATACTTTTACCATGAATCACACTGACTGACCTTAGCAATAACATAAATAAATGTTTCTAAAAATAAGAATTGAAAAACAGATACTGCAGAGAGACTTGTGAGCAGGGAAGTAAACCCATGGTTATGCAAGAGCAGTTTACTACTTATAAAACTGGGACAGATAAAAAGATTAAGAAAAGAATACAGTGTTTTAGTGATCTCTAGAATTTCTTCAAAATTTCTAGAATGTCTTCCACTAGACACAGAACACCTTATAAATTAGAAAATACTTAGAATATGTAAAGCAGTTAAAAATCCTTTTTAAGTTCTTTCAACAGTACTTCATACAGGTTTTTCTTATATTGAACTTTCAATTATTTACACTCTTTTCAGGTCTCCTGAAAAAAAAACTAAGAGCAGCATTTTGTTTGAAGAATTCAGAGATCACATCTAAGCTACTTTCAACCTCCTCTAACAGTGACTGAAATTTTTAAGTCCATCGCTGTAAGACAAATGTTCTTCAGACAGTGAGTCTTTTTAGCAGATCTTTTCTGAACCAACTTGAAACTTGTACTTCTTATTTTTGCAGATACCAGTACTTAATATTGTATTCTAGCCATGCTTACACACCAAGGCAATCAATCCTAACTACTTACATTTACTTGGTGCTTTTCCCTCCCAGCAATTCTGCTACATCTTCCAATTGGCATAAACTGTGCTGCATTTTGTTAAAATGCAAAATACCCTGGCATTTCATTACAGAGAGTTATTCTGTTTCTCCAGAAAAACACTGTTTTATGGCTCACATACAACAGGATAACTAATAAGTTTGCTTAATGCAGTTGAAGAAAGCTATGCAACTATCATGGTACACAAAAAAGGAGTCTGGCACTATTGGAATTTCACATTTGACAGTAAACACAGCATTCCTGCCAGATGGGATAGCAGAGTTCAGCTCCTGAACATGGCCTTATATTACCAAAACGTACATCACAGAGGACCTCTGGGATAAACTGTGTGTCACAGACAAGCCAGACCTACTGAATGGCTTGGCTTACAGAAAATAAGCTGAAGGGCCGATTGTTTGAGCTACAAAACATCTTAAATGCAACAACTATCTCACTTCATCTGACGTTTTTGAACATACTATAAAAAAAAAAAAATCAGATTAAGTCTACTCATCTTTCTCCTACTGTTGAAATACAGGAATCTAAACTCTGTAATTTCTTACATCTCAGCTGAAGGCAGAACTACATTTGTTTTGAAAGGTTATAGAATCAGCAGCAACTGAGGAAGCAAATAAAACATTATGTTAAAGATTAGATTAAAATCAGTACTACAGTTTCTAACTCTGACGTTTTTAATTTTTTTTATTTTAATGTGAATCAGTATTATTCAAGTAATTGAATCATTTCTTTTCCTCTAACATTTCCTAGGCAGAAATAAAACCAATTTAGCCATTGAGGTCCACTGGGTGGAAAACAGAAGAAATCACCACCACTCATGTTAATTTCCTTTCAATCAGCAGAAAGCAACACTCCAGTGATTTACAAAAGAAGAGGATAAAAAGAACTGGAAATTGGGATAAAACATTTTCTCTTTTTCACAACAATTACAATCATTGTCAGTGTAGGAAAATGCAAGTCTTGTTGCACCTTGCAAGTCATCACACTGAGGGCTCCAAAATGATGATGCATCTGATGATAGTGGTCATTTTTACAACCATTCTAAATAAAATTCAGTGGTTAAATTCTGGCAGTAGTCTTCAAATTATTCCATCTTTGGTGTACCTTTTGAGAAATAATAGGTCAGGCTTTTTCCTAGCAAATGTGAAAAGGTTAATACTCAGAATATTTTCCATCATATACTGGCTTTATACTGACTGATAAAACCAGAAGTGTGATATTCTGATGCTGCAAATTACAGAAAAAAATAATGCATGTTTTTAGGTAACTACGTTGTGGCACACTGTGGTAAACAAAACAGTATCTCATTAAGTGTTAGAAACAATACTGTGAATCTTGCACAAAACCAGATCTGCTTGCAAGCACCCTTCTAACTTACTAAGCAGCAAGAGACAGTTCTTTTGATTATGAAGGCGTTTTGTCACATCTCCTGATGTTAATGATGCATATGGACAGTTCATTTCAGCCAGCAACCCACTCATTTCAAGCTGAAATTCTTCTGCTTCATTTGGACCTTAGAAAGAAAAGGACAATAATTTGTTTACAGTTAACATATATGGGGTTATGATTAGAATTAATTAGCTACTTAAAAAAATACATGCTTTGCTCCAGTCACTATTTAATATTAAAACCTGGTTTTAATGGAAGCCGAATGCATTCCTTAGGTTCCTCAAAGACACAGTACAACCTATTTGGAACTATAACATTCTTCATTATTGTAAAATTACATTTCACTGATGTAGCTTTCCCCCTACAACAGACAGGTACTAACAACTTCTACAATGAAATGTGACACTAAAAAATTCAAATCTTACAGGCATACTTTAAATATCAACTAACTCTTCCCACTACAAATATATTAGAGAGTTCTGACAAAGTCATAAATAATAACTATGGTTTATAAGTTCTCCTTAAGAGTTTTTACTGCTTCTCCCTGTAAGATCATGTTTGTCAACATCTTTTATTTCATACCAATACCTTTAAAAACAATTAAGTCACATAAACCAAACCTTTGACTGATATTTCTGTCAAAAATTACTGAAACTAATTTGAATTTGTTAAGAAAAAATTAGTGATTAATGAGAGGTAACATTTTTTATCTTTTGAAACGAGACTTCAGCCCCAAATGTCTGTTATTTACAAACTCAAGGCACACAAAATGAAGGCAGGACTTGATAGTGCTCAGCCAACACTTTTCTATCGCTGTGTTTAGAGAATTCGGAATAGGTGTTAGAATACTTCTGGACTGTATTTTTACACAAAACATACAGGAGAAATCCTATACTACTAGAATAGGTGAGATGCTGTATTGTTACAGGGAAAGGGAGTGAAATACATTCAAAGAAGAAAGGACGAACATGTCAAAAACAGAAAGAAAGAGGAAAAGAACAGATGTTGAGGTGAAAGGCAGCAACCTTTGGCCACTGAATAAACAGAAAGCTAAGCTCATAAAAGCATTATGAGTTAATATATTAGATATTCAGAAATGCACGTTATCATACGAATTTAACAATTTAATCTATAGAATGTCATGACTAGTTGACCCAAAATAACATTTTTTTGAAAACTAAGGTTTGCGTCCTCCACCAAAACAATAAACAAACATTTTCAGGCTCCTTCTCAGAGTTTTTCATGAAAAGGGAAAAATCATAGTATGCACAGCATTAAGGTAACCAAAAATGAAAATATGGTTACTGTAGTCATGAGAATGTTGCCTTGAACAGTAGGTATTTCTTACATAAAAATTACAAACAGAAGCATTGAAATAAAAGTGTTCTCATAATCTAATAAAACGTCTACAAGTATTAATGTTTCCCTAAATACACCTAAGAGCTTTAAAAAAACTCTATGGTCGAACAATTAAAAGAAAAAGCTAATTTCAGAAGAAAGACTGTTTGGTCCCCACTGTTATTTCAGTATCTACTGGCTGCTCATTAGGGAAGTCTGAGGTGAAAAATATCCAAAATCTGGCAGCATGCAGACAATACTCCTTGGTACAACAGATACTGTGAGCCCAAATCTTTACAGCACACAAGAACACACATTCAGTGCATGTTTGTGCTACTTACTGTTTGTTGCCTGCACATTTTCCTCTAGTTTGCAGAAGAGCCGTAACTCAGATACCAACCAAGCACAGAGTTTGGTGAACTCAGGGGAACTGGCTCCCTGAGAGACTGCCTGAGTCAGCGCTCCGTCGTCTAACAGTGGACCTTTGTAACTGAAAAGTAAAACAAAAGCAATGCTTATTAATGTTTGCTGTGACCTATGTCCTTTGATAGATTTATTTCATGCTGTATACATATTGAGAGCCACACCCTCAACACATCTGCAGTGCTGAACACCTGAAGGGGCGATGTTCCTGCACTGAACTGCAACAAAAAGCACACTGAAAACACCTGAGTAAACTCAGTATTTCCGTGTGCATCGGCCTACTGCCAAAAAGACTGTGTCACAAAAAACCATCATCAAAGGTTTCATCCTCGAGAATGTTATACTTCTCTGCCTCCATCTCTTTAAAAAGATGTTACTTACAATACACCTATCCAAGGCAAAAGCAGTTTCATAGAATCATTCTCGAACTCTACATACTGCTTTACAGTATGTGGAATAATTACTGCTGAACAAGTGCATCCTTTCTGTCATTTCCTATCACGTACTAAAGGGTTGCCATGCAAAACAAAGCCTTTGATACAAATGTTACAAAAGTGATCTGTATAACAATATCCTCCTTTGAAAAATCACCTCCCTGAAGGGGCACAAGAAAAAGAAAAAGAATTAGTTCTTTGCATAAACAAAGTAAGCCAAAAATCAGACCTAATGTAAGAATGTTTACAGATCATGTCTTAGAAGACATAGCTTTCAGGACATCTGTTTGCCGATAATCTCTCAGGGGAAGGAGGAAGAATAGGAAGAAGACTGCCTTATTAATCAGGTAGAAGCACAAAGTCAGAATTTACCAGAGTATTTTTTTTAAAAATGCACAATATTATTTTGATATACTGCACTCAAACCAGAAAGACATCCAAGAGTGCACATAACCAACCAAAATCCCTCTTTGCAACTCCTGGGTAAAGTCACACCACTACATCAAAACAGTCCAGTGAGTCCAGGTGACCCTTAGCAAACGGAGGAGTAAAACAAAAATCTCTGAGAGCACAAACTGAAATGTTATTCTTCTCACTCTGCTCTTGTCCTTAACGTCACATACAAAGGACGTGGCCTTCCCTGCAATGGTCTGTTACTTCATCCAACTCAAATGATGAAGCCACACTCAAAAATAACTTTTACCTCACAGAGCAGCTTGACTTGAGAGTTAATCTACTAGCAGCTGGTGGGAAACTGTAATCTGATGTATTACAACCCTACTCCATGACCACAGTAGGCTGGACGCTCCCAAGAAGCTGATTAGAGCAAGTTTAAGACCCATCCCACAGACGTTTCAGACCTCCACATGTACAGGAACATCTGGGGCTCAAAACAGAAGCATCCAGTTATAGATCAAAGTAGAAGGGAAGCGATGACAACCCTTTTGCTTTGGCAAAAGGATCAGGATTTAAGTCACTAGTCATGTCAGAGGCCCCTTTTCTAAAGTTTCTCTTTGACAGATAAGACATCTTGACTGTGTTATCTCTGATAATTATGACTTCATCTACACATCTATCTGGCCAATAATCCAACTTGCAGATTCCCGACTGCAAGCAGCTTTTTCCTTCCTTTCTCGCCAATTGCACATGTTCTGGAGCTACATTCCTCTTTTGGTAACATTGTGCTATCTGGTCTGTTTGCTTTTCCAACAGTTCAACAAACTGATTTACAAGGCAAGAGGCCACTATCTGAACACCTTGAGCACAATTACAAAAAGAAACAGTTCTGACATGAAGTGCTATAAAAAAAAAAAAAATCCAGTAATATATTAGAAATGTCTTCAGGATCTGATTAGAAAAAATAAACTGAACCATGAAGAATTGTGAAGGTACTGCCAAAGCATAAAACCTCAAACAGAGGTCTTTCCAGACACCAGGAAATAGAAGCCCTTCAGATAGGTGCAGCAGTTTTCCCCGTTGTTACCATTACAGTTGAAGTCTCATGTCTTTTGTCCTCCAATTTTCTTTTCAATCTTTGTTGCCAATCTTGGTTGATCTGACTTATCTGTTCACCTGCTTTCACCGTTTACTTTATTTGTTTATGCTGAAAACTGACAGCATTTTCTGTCTATAATTGCAAAGAAGGGGAGCACAAATCACAAGTCCTTCAAGCCAGTGATATCCTTCTTAACACACAAAACAAAAAAGGAGCCAATCACAGTGCGTTCATCATGTCACAGAGACCTTTTCACATTTCAGGCACAGAAATACCTGCCAAAACAGAAGCCTATTTGTCAAGCTTTGGAACTAGCATCACCAGCTTAGCCTGGAAATATAATCTTTGTTGGAGTATAATGACTCTAGCCACAAAGTGATTCATGGGAACTTGGCCAATGTGAGTAAATACAGCTGTTTGCACAGAACCAGCAGCAGTGTAATCGTAGCTGCCTTCTGAACTCTCAACAGCTTACAGACATGGGAGCTCACAACAGGGCATGTTCTCCGAGCTCTTCCTTTCATATTTATATAACTTTTACTGACTGTGACAAAGTAACAGGTTTAAACAGCAGAAATTTCCTGCGCTGTATTATACTAAAAAAAACGTAAACAGGACAGATCCTCTGTCATTTGCAATTCTTTTCGTTTTTTTTCACCCAATATAAACGCTGAAAGCTTTCTTCTTGTCTGACATCTTAAAGGGCCTCTTTATCCCTTCCCACCCTCAGCTAGGGCCGCTCTGTCCAACAGAGGGGTTACCAACGAGACAGCACCGCATGGATCAAGGAAACCCCCACGCAGAGAGCCGTGAAACGTCCGCCAAGGCCGCAGAGCTGAAAACCGGCCCGTTTGGCCTTGGGGCACCATCACCGGCCCGGTTCGGGGACAGCTCTGACGAAAAGGGGCCATTCCAGGGGTTGCCCTGCGCCGCGGCCCTGCGGGGCGGGCAGTGGCGCCGTGCCCCACGCCGGGGCCGCCCTCCCGCCCTCAGCCCGCATCGGGAGCCCCGCACACCTACCCCAGGTCCTCCAGCGACTCCAGCACGTCGTTCTCCAGTAGCTCGACCTCCATCCTGCGGCGGGGCACGGCGGGCGGACCTGCGCGACAGCAGCACTCAGCGCCACCAGCACCCGCACCCGACCTCCCGCCGCCCGCCATCCCCCCCGCCAGCCCGTCCCGGCCCCGCGGGGGGAGCTCAACCCTCACACCCCGCCCTGCGGTGGGGGAGTCCCCAGTGCCCCAACCCCTCTTCTCTTTCTCCTTCTCTTGCTGATCCTGTCCCCTGCTCCCCCGCCCCACCGCCCCGCTGCCGCCCCCGCCCCGCTCCCTTCCCACGCACGGCGCTCGCAGCTGCTGCGCCCGCGGCTGCCGGGTTGGCATGTCAGGGCGGGACCGAGCCGGGCAGGCCCCCGCCTCGCGCTTCAGCCGGCTTCCCTCGGGCCGCCGCCTCCGTGCCTGACCGCCGCCGCCTGCTCGCGCGCCGGGCTCCGCCTATCCGGCCAAGCCGCACAGTGTTGTGAAGCTGAGACGGGGGCGTAAGGGCGGGCACCGGGGTGTCTGTGTGGGACAGGAGCGCGGCACGAGCCAAGGACCGCACTTCTTTGTTCAGGCAGTACCGCGGGCAGACCCGGAAGGAGAACACGCCTCTCCCCGCCGCGGGGCCCACGCTGGAATGTGCTGCGGCGAGCGGCGTCGCGCAACGGGCGGGAGGACGGGGCGGCGGAAGGGTCAAGCCGCGCCACGCAGCGAGAGCGCGTCCCCGCGGGGTCTCGCCGGGACCACAAATCCCGGCATGCCTCGCGCGTGGCGAGGCGTGTCGCGGGGGTTGCCCCTGGGAGAATGACATTGATAAACCGAAATCGTTTCAGTTCAACTAATAATTTGGATCCGCGGGACTCGTTTCTCCTTGGGCGGCGCGGTGTGCAGCGGTGCCCCGCTGTCCCGGTGAGGACGTGGCGTTCGGGGATGCCGAGGGCTCCGTGCTGGCAGTGAAACCCCTCGAGGCAACGCTCTGCCAGCGTTTTTTTTAAATTATTTTAAATTCTGGGGGCAGAGGAGGGGTGTAACAGCGTTCACTTCTTCCAGTCACTCAGCTGCCAGCATCTTCAGCGGGAAGGCCGTGCACGTGGATACAGATCCATCATTAATGACAAAACTTAAGTTACAGGGTTACAGGGGACAATTTTGCCTGCTCTGCCCAGCTCTGTCAGGCAGCACTGCCCCCCTGCCTGAGATGCAGCAGTCCCGCAGAAAGCACATCGGTACTGGAAAGGAGGCATGGATAAGAAAGCAGGGTTTGTTCGGATGGCTGGGCCGTGCCAGGGAAAGCCAAAAGCAATCCCAGTCCCTCACCGGCAGTGAGCTGATACCGCAGGAGAGGAGTCCTGTACTTCATGAAACTGCCCTTGGCAGGCATAAAGAGGAAAAGCTGCAGTCAAAGTACGAAGCCTCTTGTAGCCTCAAGATACGTCGGAGGATAAAGAAACAGTACCTCGAAGGACTAGAAATTCTTCACTAACAGACAGCTCAGTCACCAGTTCTGCTACTAAAGACTGGTCAATCTATACATTTATGGGAAAACTACTTCCCTAAGACTAAAATCTTAATGTGAAAGAAATAATATGGCTTTCCTCTTTGTGTATTTGCTTCTAGTTGTATAGCGGCTGGTAAAGTGTAGCCTTAGGCTACTTCAATTTTTTTAAAAACAAAAAGAAATTAAGGTTTCTGACAAGCTGTCTTATCACTGCTGTTAAGAATTAGCTGCTTTTACTCTAGTCCATTAATTTGGAATTTATTCAAAGCATTACCAGGTTTTTGCCTGGGAGCCTTGCCTGGTGGGTAGTCTAAGTTGGGGTTTTGGAGGATTAGATTGTTTCCTCACAAATTCAACACTGCTGCTGAAAGTTTGTGACTTTGTTGTTGGTGGTGGTTTTGATTGTTTTTTTTATATTAAAAAATATTAAAAAATGGTTGAGTTCACCTTGCTTGCACAGCTTAAGTGTACAAAGCAGTGCCGTATGTCCAGTCTGGCCTTGCTCCTCAGTTGCTGCTGCTTCTCATCTTTATAACATTTAGCCCTTACTTCTGAACTTTCTTTTTTTCTTCCCACAGGCAAGGACTAGGAGCAAGCAGTACATGAAAAAATTCATTTTCTTATACAGACATTGTTTCTGTGTCCACTCCTGAATCTGCACATGTTGAGAAGTGAGGATTTTGTGCTAATTTCAAGGGAACATTTGCTGTCATCTACATTTCCTGCACGTAAACGCCATATTGACACTACTCAGATGATTCAGATAAGCATAGGCAAGGGATAAGGACTGTATTCATCTTGGCACTCAGCTAATGACATCTGCCTTCTGAAAGAAATAAATAGATTTCTCTCTTTCATTCAGTTGTGCCAACACTGCATGGTAGGGACAATTTGGAAGGCATCTTCTCCCGTTTGCATCACTTAGTTCTGCAACTGCATTATTGTCCTTTCTGTGCTGTGGGAACCAGCAGTCTCTTGAAAACCATATGGATCTTGTGGCTGGGGAGAACAATTGGAGGTGTGATGCTAACCTGGAGCAGGCAGCTACAATTTTCTCCTAAGGACAGGAAAGAGAGCTTTGTTTTGTCATTCTGTGTCTCATCAGTTGTGATTTTTTCTTTTCCTATCTCTGTAGGGTTTTTCATCACCCAGATTTTGGAGGCATGAGAGGTGTGAATGGCAACTGTACAGCATCCTGGCCCTTCCAGAGGAAATCCATTTGAACATTGGAGAGTTAGTTTTTTGTTTGGCATACAAGTGCTACTTGAACAAACTAATACTGTCCCAAGCAGTTTGCTATTGTGCAATGACATCACAGAACTCTCTAGAATGGTTACTTCTGGGAGCAGCAGCCGCTCAGGCTGTTGGCTCACACCAAAGCTGTAACTGGGGTAGATTTCCATGTGCTACACAAAGCTCTGCAGACTTGTCAACCTGCAGAACTGAGCTCAGCTCTCCTCATATTTGTTCTCTCCCTGGTTTGAGTTTGCTACAGCTACTTCCCCATCTCACTCACAGGGAGCTGTAGGTCTGGGAGTCCATGTGTTCCTCAGGCAGCTTCACAGCAGTGTCCTGGCTGGAGCCATACATGACTCCCTACACTGTGCCAGCACTGAGAAAGCCATGTAACACCAATTTCCCCTATGGGAAGAAGCAAACCAGCCCAGGCTGCTGCTGTCCTCTCCATTCAGGAGTGGACCACTGTAAACCCCTTCTGGCCCCCTTAGCCCTGGAGGGATGTGGATGTGTGTGGTGGATATTGGTCAGGTGCTCTCACGCTGTGAGACACAGGTTAAGGAAGTTGGCAGCCTATGTGTGGCCTGAGGCCCCACAGCCCAGAAGTATTTATTCTGAGAGGTGTGAGGTGCTCCACTGCTTGGATGCCAGCTGTCATTTAACAAAGACAATTGGTTTCCTGTGTATTTGCCTTTTGTGATTGACTGGTTTTGGTGTGTGGGATGATGTGAGCTCTGACTGAAGATAAAGGAGGCTTCCTCCTGAGCAGATTCTCTCACATCTAATAAAGCATAAGGTTGCAGCCCCTCTGCACCAGAAGAACCTGCTGCCAGTGTGGAGGAAGCTTGTTGAACTTGCCCAGGTCACTGAGTTTGAAGACATACACCCCCTGATGGTTTAAACCTCACTTCCATAGGAAACCTGGCCAAAGACAACCTTAAGGCAGGCTTTATTTCATTACAGCCAAATTATTTTCAGTGTTTACACCACCCCACCTCAGGTCTTCCCTCTTTGCTCTGTGGTTGTCAAAAATCCCCATGACAGAGGCATCCTGAAATTTGCACTTGTGGAAAAGCATGAAACACACTGGAGTGTTACAAGGTGCAGAGTGTGCATATTCAAGTGCTGCTAATCACCAAAATCAAATTTTTTATTGATTTCTCCGAGGATGCTGTAGCTTTTTCAGAGTGCTTGGATGCAGCAGAATCCAGCCACTGTGTTGCAGCTAAAAGACCACTGGCTGCCAGACATACACCTGTATTTGCCAGGTGTATAGGAACGTCAGTTCCGGGTCAGACCATGCTCTGAGTAGCCTGTTGGTAGTATAACTAAAAGCAGGTACCATGGGAAGATCAAGAGCAGGACAATGGCATAGGACACTTCCCTTAATACTCTTGCAGCTTCTGACTACTTTCAGCTCTCCAGACTCCTAAGTCCTTACTGCTGTGCTGTAAGGTTCTGCCCCAGTAGAGATGAGAGGGCACCAGGACCAGTTTAAAGGGTGGACTGTCTAAGGCCAGTTGTTGAAGAGATCCATAGTCTGTGTGTGCCTGTGTCTGTGGGTGCTAGCAGGTCTGAGTGCCAGCAGCACTCAGGGGACCTCTGTTGTTTGTCATGATGTATGTTCCATGACAGACTTTCATTCCAGAGAGGGGAACATGATTATGGCATTGATCCTGTTTCCGTTTTTAGAAGTGCTGTTTTCTGGTTTTATGTGTGTTCATCTGTGTGGCTGGCCATGTGCATACACCCAGACATGTTTGTGTGTGTGCCTACTGGGAGTACACACTAAGCCTTGACACTGGCTGGACCTGAGGAGATGGAGATGCAGGCAGCTTCATAGCTGTCAGGCTACCAGGTTTAGCATCTCCTGCAGGCAGGAGGTAATTTCTGCTGAGGAACATGGTTAAAATGCAGCCTTTGTGTGGCAGTTAATTATTTCACCAGCTATACTGTACCAAGTTCCTGAATGACTTATCAGCAGAAATGCATGCTTACTGTATTTTCTAGAGTAGCTGGATATCTGCTACTCTGATGTTTCGAATACAATTAAAGTACAGGCTGTCCCTTCTAGACACAATGTTTGAATCCATCCCTGGATTACGTCTCTATCAGCCAAAGGATGTCAGTGCTATGGTAATTAGTTTACTAGTCAGCCTCTGCAGGAGCAAATTGAGGAGAAAGGGAGATGATCTATAACACAACAACACGCTCAGAGCTGACAATTCAATACTTAAGATTATCCTGATAGGTACAACTTACCAGGCAGCACTGCTAGGAAACATGTTAGCATTGTGTGGACAAAATAAATATTTCTAAAGTGTTAGTCCCTGAGCAGCAGCAACAAACTAGTTTGTGTTTTTTCATCATATATAAAGCAGGATGACCCATACTGTAAAGCAATCTCTCACACGTTATTTTCTAGAATAATAAACAGCTATGATAAATCTCTGCACAAAAAAGCAGGCTGTCTGTTGTTTGTCTTTATTCTTTTATGTGTTTGGCAGCTGCTGTCAGGACATTTTCTGTTAGTGAAACACAGCACCATCTCCCTTCAGGTGAAATACTTGCAGAAAGAATCAACAAGACATTTCTGTGAACACATAACAAAAAAGTTTGCATGAATAATTTAACACGGTAGCTGAGTTTAAAAATAGCTAGAAGATTCCAAATTAAGTATAGAGACAGGAGCTTTAAAAAGCCTTTTTCCCTACTTTAAGCAGCTCTTCCAAGTGACAAAGAAACTACATTACTGCAGGGCCATAAAAGCCCCAGGAATCAAGAAACCTCAGAATCCAGCACCCTCTCTTGCCACTATTAATACCTGAAAGTAGCCTGTACTTTTTAAATTCTATTTAGAAAATAATTTTTAAACAAACAGCACTCAGGAATCACTGTTATTTCATAAAAGTTTAATGTTTGTTTTTAAAATAACACTGTTTAATCAAGATAAAGGAGTCCACACATACAGAGTCTTCTTGGATGCTGGCAAAAAAGCTTAAATTACAGACATACCTGTGAACAGCAGGTTTAACCAGTAAGAATATAGAAAAAGCCTCACTGATTAATCACATTAATAATAATGAAAAGAATGTGCCCTCATACCAAAGGGGAAAAGATACCATTCCAGTCATGCAAATCTGCACTCACCTTCTCAGAACAGGTTTACCGAAGTCCAGCAATTTCAGATAACATTTTCTTAGCTCCTGCGGAAAGTAATCAAAAGCCAGCAAAGACAATGGGCTTTTTACAGCAAACTCTTACGTTCATCCCAAAATCCAGTTTGCTGAGCATTTGTCAGGTTCAACTGTTACATTCCCAAATCTGAGGCCCTTTTAATCTTTTAATTACTTCCCTCCCTCTGCATCAAAATCTTTCTGGAAGAAATCTGGCAAGCAGTGAGAGACCAAAATGTTAATGGCCATTTGCAAAAGCAGCTGCTTTGCTGGCTCTCTGCAAGGTAACAGCCCAAGTGCAGAGGGGGTGCACACCCACAACCGGAGGCTACAAGCTGGGTGTTGAGCCAGATAAGGGAGAAGGCTGATGAGAAGCAGACCCTGTGGAGGTGGGATAGATGGGGAGGTATCAGGACATTTAGATTCACATGTAGGCTTGAAGGTATTCATCCCTCCTCTCATGAGCCATAACTAGCTGATGTGAGAGGCAGCTGTCATGTCTTAGAAGGTGTCATAAACCATCAAAGACCCCTGAAGCACCCCCAGACGCATTTCTGAGGCCTTCCACCTATCCTTTCATTTCCTTATACAATTTAAGTGTTAATTTTATGCTTCTATATTGCTATATTTCTACAGATAATAACCAAAACAGTTACATACTTCCTTTCCATTGCAACCAAAATGTCCTGAAATAAACCTGCCATATATATATATTTATAAACACCAGTCGTTTTGCTCTAACCCACCCCAAGGGATCTATTATTAACAAGAACCTCAGCTACTCTGCCTTCAGGGGCGGGTTGTAACATAAGCTTAATACAAAATGAAAACAGCTGTCATTGAACATACTGTGTATGTAGGAAGTTCACTGGGAGAAAGGATTTGTAAGAAGTAGAATAACTAAAAGCAATGTATTTGATGCTTTGGTCTACGATGCTAACCATATAAAGCAGAGGGTTTCATCTTAAAAACTTGAACTAAAATTTTCAACTTGTAAGCCTTTCTTCCATTCTGAAGCACAAATTCAACTCTCGGAGAAATAATTACGGGTCATTTAGTATCCTGAATGATCTTTCTTCTGTAGACATTGTAGACGCTTGAAGCAGGTTGTCCATGCCTGTATCTTATTTCAAATGCCAGACAGATCCAATGTGAATGATGAAATACTACAGCAAATGCAGATATGGGATTTTTTTTCACCCAGCCAAACTGAATCCATAGCGTGACTTCACTGCACTGAATACATAAAATACATGTGTGAATTACTTTTGTAATCCTATCTTGGACAGTATGTCTAAAGACACAACAGAGATATACTAATTTTGAACCTCTCTCATACACTTGGTAAAAAAATATGTGTGAAACTAACTGGTAAAGGACATGAAGTTTAAACAGTACCTGGGAAAGCACCATCTTAAATGGGTTTAATTGCATTAAGCCTTCAGTTCTTAGGAGAAAATGCAGTGACTGATATTCCTTTGCTAATTGACTTTGTTCTTTCTTTTTTCCACTAATCAAGCATGTCTAAATACCCATCTTGCAGGTGCCTTGTTATGAGTCCTTCTCTCATCTAATTATTTGGCATTTACATTTAATTTCATTTTTTCATCTCTTGACAGGACATGAATACACTCTAACATGAGTACTGATATGAGGACCATGCCTACCATTTCTTTACCAGATAGCTGCTACAGGGCTTTTCATATTCTTCAAAGCTACCATGGCTCCTAAAGACTTACTGTTTCTATATTCATCTAAAGTTTGTATGCAAATTAAACAGGCTGGTATCCCCAATGATTTGTAGCATTAGGTTCTGGCTGAAACTCTCCCACAAAAGCAGTTTCTTGGAGAAAAATTCTTTTTGATTAAAAACTGAGAACATTACCTCTTGTGTGTGCTTTACTGTCTGTAAAATGAAGATTCTTCAGTCAGGCTGCTGGAAAAGGGAATGCTGTTTCCCTCGAAGCAGCTCTGAATTCAGGTTTTATTTCCTGCAGGTATTCAACTGTCCTCCACCACCTGCCTGAACAATTCTAATGGGTCTGCTCTCTGCATCCCCAGTTGATGGACAACTTCATGGGAATTGTAACAGCAGCTTGACTCATTTTACCCGAGCCTAGAACTGCTAACATATGGTAATCAGCCTTCTCATTGCAAGCAAGACAGCCCAAGAAGAGGTGGAGGTGGGATCAGAAAACAAACCCCAGAAACTAATTCTAAATATGGAGCCTCGGATTTCTGCTCCGGGGCAGAATAGAATAGTCCACAGCTACGTTGTTTTGCTCAAGTTAGTTACAACCATGAATACCTCCCTATTGGCTGAAAACAGGTGGTAGAAAGGATAGTCCAGCAACCATAACCTGCGTATCTCTCTTCTTCATGCTAGACGGAGGCAGAGGAGTCTAGTAAAATAAATTTTATGGCTGCTTTATACTCCCACAGTGGTGGCACGTAGGCTGTGTGCACTTAACCGTGCAGCAGGCAGAAGGGGACTGAATTCTGTCTCAGAGAGTGATTTTGATCCCATTACGTTTTTGTAATGTTCAGAGTAATAAAACAACACATCAAGCACCCCATAAAAACCTGTCTCATGTGATTTCTTCTGCCCTTTGCACTAAAGAAATACAGTTTTGTCATGCTTTGGGTTGCATTAGTTTGGTAGATGTTAGTGTTTGGGTTTTCTTTAACAAGACTTCTGTTATCATTACTTACTTCCAGTAGCTATTTCTGAAAACTGTTTGGGTTTACCGGGATAAAAAAAATAATTGGCCTTTGCCACCTTTTCCTACTGTTTCCATGAGCGAAATTAAAGTTCTCTGTGAAGCTTCTCTTAGATAAGAATTGGGTGTTGATTTCCTTGGCAAGAATAAAGAAATTGTAAAATCATTAAAGTTGGAAAAGACCTCCAAGATCACTGAGTCCAACCGTTAATGCAGCACTGCTGTGTTCACCATTATACCATGTCCCCACGTACCACATCCACGTGTCTTTTGAACACTTCCAGGGATGGCGATCCTGGGATAACTGCCAAATGGCAGAGACCTTATATCTTCATCTACTACTTGTACTTTTTACCACTATGACAAAAATACATTCAGAAAAAAAATTACTAAGAGAATGATGGTTTATGCATTTCTTCCCTGCTCACATGCCATTTAAAATTCTAAAACAAACAAACAATCCCCCCCCCCAAACCCTTTCTGTTGCTTAGTTAAACCTCAGTCAATGACACGATTCCAGCAAGCTAGAAGCAAGACTCACCTGCCCAAGAGACTACCCCAGACAAAAAAATGACTGTATTTATCTAAAACATTACTTTTGTAAATATATGAAGGCTGCTTTCTCCTTTCCAAATGCCTGTTCAAAGAAAGTGGAAGTAGTATTAAAAACCCACCTGGACTTACAACAGTTTGACAGGATGCCAGCAGCTTTTCTATGGCTCTTCTTCCACTGCTTCATCAAGCTTGGTTTTGGAACAAACTTTATCCAGGAGAAAGGCATTTGTGCCAGCCTCCATCATGGCAAACTAAAGGCTGAAGCATCAAATGAAGGCTTAGAGTTGTCCTTTGAATTCACTAGGTATTTGTGTATGGTTCGAAGTAGTGTAAAGATAGAAACATTCAAATTATGATTGTTTCCTTCCTATCAGCAGCTTTCAAAAAACCAGGAGAATGGTAATTTCTTATGCTTTATGCAGTTTTTAGAGAACTGGGTCAGGAAGGAGAGGTAATGCTGTATTGTACCATTCAAACACACAAGTAAAACCCCATTAACTCACCCCTCCTCCTGAGGATCTGGAAGAGTCCAAGGCCAGCCTAGAAATTAGGCTTCCCAGTCAGTGCACTATGCTACAGCTCTGCCAGCACAGGGGACCAGTACAGTGGATAAATCATTTACTGCATGCCTCTGGAAACCACAGGAAAAAAAAAAAAAGAAGAAAAAAAAAGGAAAGAAAAAAGAAAAAATACATAAATAAAAATATATGCCATTTCATGAAATTACAGTGTTAATGCCTCTGTCTGCCAGTCTGCCTAGATGTCATCACCTACACCACCTGTTCCTGTCCAATAGTGGTTTTACTTCTTCCTCAAAAAAGACCAAATTAACCTTCCTTCCAGGAATAAAGAGCCCGATTTTCATTCAAGGATAGAACAATTATTTGAATAAAGGGCATGAAAAGAAGTACTATTTAATTTATACCAGAGGAAGGTTCAGATCCTGGAAAGCTTTAGACAAATACGAGGTAACAATTCCCAATTTCTCCTTCGCAAAGCTCTTGCTTGTGCTTGCTGCTAGCTCCTCTCAATTCATGGCCAGCCAGGTTCAGCACTGACCACCACCACTACTTGTAGAATCAACTGTAGGAGAGAACAGAACAAGGAAAATAGATTTATATTGTCCTTTCCCCCAAAATAAAGTTAATTAAGAGTACGTCCCACACAGATAACACAGCACTGAGTAAGGTTGTCTGAAGGACATGATTGTCCAAATTACTTGTTTGCCATTGCATGCACTGAGACCTTCATGAAAACCAACCTGCAAAAGGAAACTAACCAGAAAGCATTTGTGTGTTCCATAACAGCACCAGGTAAAATGAAGAATTTAGAAAAATTCAGCCTTCCCTTTAATATCTCCTTTCCCTGCACTGATATCCCTCAATAAAAAGGCAAGTAAGAAAATCAGTTCCCCTCTTCCTCTGTTAATTTACAAGGGACCAGGCACTTCATTGAAGAGAATGAAAAGAAAATAGGAGGGGAAAATTTAGCTGTCAAATGTAAACAAATAAACTCAGGTATATAATAAAAAAATACAGAAGAAAACCAAGAAATAACTACAAAGGACTTTTTTATAAACCAGGATTTAAGCAATCTCTCACTTAACAATTCGATTTTAAAGCTATCGAAGTATGTCAAACCTTGCTCTCTTTGTTGACAAAAAAGTTATCTGATGAAAGTAGTGCAACGACACTAAAAAAGATTTCTTATATCAATGCAGTAACTGCTTAACATCATAAAACCAGACTTTCTCAAAACTCTCTTCCCTTCTTAATTACTTTTTTACTGTTGACTTGACCATTTATAACAGATTTCCAAATTCTGCTTAGACAGTTCTTACATTTCTAGTACGAAAACCACCATAACGACTCTGAAAAATGGTTCATACCTTCTTCACACATAGTCATGGAAACCGAAGAAAAATGGTGATTTTGCTCCCTCAGGCAGTCCACATGCAGGTACTAATTACGGAAATGTGAGCTCTGCTGGGGTCCTCGCCTGACACCCCACCTCAAGCTTTGCATAGTGTTCAGGACTTCAAACAAACTTCTACTGATGATGTTGAAAGTAGTTCTTCCATTGACTTTAGCTGGGAACAAATTGTTTTTTTACTGAGCAGGCTAATTGTGGAGTATCTTCATCCTCTACAATTTCTCAATTTTATCAACTACTACAGGAGTTAGAAACTAATTGAAATAAAACACTTTCCTTAAGGAAAAAAAAGAAAAACAAGAAGAAAGCCTTGTTGACCTCCATATGTTTATTTTTTAAACAATTTACAAATAAAAATGTTGTATTTATCCAAGCAAACACATTTAATACTTTAGTCTTTAACAAGCTATACAAATGAGAACCATCACACCAGAGCTTTTGATAGCTCAAGGACCATTCAGGGTAGGCATGCATGTGTCTGTATCACATGAAGCGAGTCCAATTCCTGATACCAGGGTTCTGATCTTCTACTTCTTCAGAGCTGGTCAGCTGCTAAATGATTTAACACAAATAGTTACTGGATCACAATAGAACGAAAGCAAGCCCATTTCAAATCATGTAAGTGACCTCAATTTGTCTGGTCCAGGTGTCAGGCCACAGAGCCTTACCGATTAGTCTTCTTCTCCAAAAGCCAGTCGAACAGATTTTCTCCCCTTGCTTAGTGAAGTGGCATCCACACATGTGCTTATACAATACAGTGAAACAGCTTAAGTACAGATGTAATACAACAGTAATTACAATTCACAGAGACAGATAAACAAACAACAAAATCAACTCTAATCACATTCTTGCATTTTAAAAAACAAAGTAAACAAACCCAGACACTGCAGTTCAAAGAAATTTTCAGTTTTAGCTCTTCTGCAAGTCTCCATTTCCTCAAGTTCTAAATTGCTGTTCTTGAGCTTGTCCCAGCAGCTGGGCTACTCATGATGCTACTGACACAAACAGGGTGAGCTGGAAATCATCCAGGAACGGTCAAAGAATAAAAGCCCCCAAAATAAAGAACAAAGACGCACGCATTATAAACGAGATTCCATTTTAATAGCAGAGTGTAGAAAAGAAACTGGCAAAAAAATTCACATGAAAAAACATTTTACATAATTAGTTATGTACAGAATAAAGTATGTTCTGCCCTCTGATGATCTAAATTTCACTTTAGCCAAGTCCTACCACAGAATGCAAAATACACCCAAAACTCTCAACTGGAACAAAAAAAAAAATAAACAAAAAACATATACATAATCCCAGCTCTGGCTCCTCAAATATTGGGACTGACTGGGTTTACTTCAACCCACTGGGCTTTCTGCTACACTTTCAGAAATTCCTGAATGTGTTGTAGCTTCCAAACTACAGTCAGCAGCTTCTGATTGCTCAGTCTTCTTGCTCTGGATAGTGCATCCTCCCTTGTCTCCTGAGCCACCAACCTTTCCATGTGTTTCTTTGAGCCCAGGAATGAAAGTTTCCATGCACCCAGAAGACTGACTTTCTGTGCTGCCTCCGTCACAACTCAGTGACAGCATTTCAACAGTGCCGGCTTTGCTCTCCTCCACTTGCAGAGGTATCTCAGATGTGGGAGAAATGCCCTGCATTTCTAGAACTGGCATGACCACCTCTGTAGTGTCACTATTTGAGGTCTGTGATTCAGGCTGCAGTAGAGCTTTTTGAGAAATCTGTGTGCAAAATTTATCTTCCCGACTGTCAGAAGTCAATGTAACAAAATCAGTAATCTCTGTTTCATTCACTGTTTTTTCAATGCCCAGCTTTTTATGTCTACTGCACTCCAGCCTAACAGATGCAATAGTTTCTAGTTCTGTGACTTCCTCTGTATTCTCATTTAAAAGTCCTGCTGTATGGATGCTGAAGCATTCCTGTTTTACCTTACTGTCTCCCAAACTGAAATCAGTGCTTTTGAACTCAAGTTCTGCTTTCTGTGAGGGAGTTTTAATGTGTTTCACATCTCCTGATGATCTCTTGATAAAAAAATTATCTGATCTTGCATCAGATCCAGTGTGTTCTGATGACTTTTTTTCATTTTCAGCTACTAATTCTAGATTGGATCTGAGGTGAACAATATTTGAGCAGGTATTGACTAAGCATTCAACTTCCTGCCTCCGGTTTTGAAATTCTGAAGCACTAACTTCATTAAAACCAGATTTTATCTCTGCATTTGGAGTATCTGATAGATCCCCACCACTTTTAGAACAAGATTGGGTTGTGATGGCCTGTTCTTTTCCATTACTAGTTCTGGAAGCGTCCCAGAGCAAGTTTGGACTATCAGATTCTGAGCAAGTTCTACAGTTATCATTTAACTTTTCCTCTACCAAATGAGAATTCCCCAAATTTTGAATTTCATTCTGTATTTCAGGCAAAAAAGTCTTTGGCTGTAAGCTATGCTTAGGCTTTACTGCTTTTACCTCCCAGTCCTTCATCTTTGCATCCTTCTCCAAGGTACTAGGAACATTTATGTTTGTAACTGCAGTTTTAGTTCCATCCTCCTGTCCAACTTTCTCTTGGACCTCAGTTTTCTGTACATCACAAAATTCCTGACTGCCTGCCTGCTCTCCACCTCCTGTATCAACAAGTCCAAGTTCTACAGGCATCTGGATACCAGAAAGTGTTTTTATTTCTGGCAATTCTGTGACAGATATTTCTGAGAGGTGAGGCTGAAGTGGTTTCTTGTTCATTTCAGCCTGATTCTCACCAGGAACCAAACTCCCTGTTACTTGATTATTACACTGTGAGAAATCCACATTCTGAGAATCCTCTTTCAAGGAGGATGAGCTACTGTTTGTTCTAGGGTTTGCAGACAAGTCTGCAGGTTTTGTTAGGTTAGGGTTTTCTCCATTTGGAAGTGCAGAACTTGCAAGCTTATTGTCAGCTGAACCCTTTCCACCACTACTGTAGAAAATATCATAGAGATCTTTAGCATTGGCTGTGGCCAAGCAAGAATTTCGTTTTTCTATCTTTTTTGCCTGCTCACTGAAAGCAGTTGAAGGTGGTGGTGGTCTCACAGGCATTGCCAGCATTGTCTGTTCACTTTCAGACACACCTGGAGCTACTTCATCTGCAGGGATGAGAGCTGCCTGCTGGACTGCTGGCGGAGGAGGATGTGGAGGTAGTCTATCTGAAGTCTGAGAAGATTCAGTTTTTTCTGCTGCTTTCAAATCCTCCTCTGTCCCTTTTAAAATTACTTCTTCTCCTCCAAAAGCTTTTGAGATGATATCCGGAGGCAGTAGAAGATCTGCATTCGTTTCTTTTACCACTGGCAGTGGTTTGGTGGTAGCTCCAGAGGATTTTATGGATAAAAAGGTGTTCAGAGGTGCTGGTTTACTAACTGTTGCAGTATTAGACTTCCTGAAAATCATGGTGGGGACTGGTAGATTGGGTAAAACTTTTGCTGATGTTGGTGTGGAAACAACTGGTATCCATGGGCTAGTGTGTGGAATAACGGTTTTCCCAGACAGCTTGATTTCAATGGGCTTGATATGGGATTTCACAGTCTGACACTTGTTCTCCTCTTTGTTTCCTTCTGTATTCTCCTCCTTTGGGATAGCTCCTCCTGGGGTTTTATCCTCTCTCTCAGTCTTTTTCCAGCTGAATTTCCCAAAGGAAGTCTGGCTTGGTGATTCCTTTCTATATTCCTCTTTCTTTTCTTCTTTTTTCTCCTCTGTCTTCTCTTCCTTCTTTAGCTTAACCATGATACCCATTTTTCGCCCAGAAGAATCTATTTTGCCTTGAGTTTCATTACTCCCTTCTCCAAACTCTGGGTTGCTCTTTACTTCCTCTTTCTTTACTATTTTTGGGTTTTTCTCATCCTTCTCTTCTTTCTGTTTCTCAACTAGTTTCCTCTTCAGCTCATTTTGCCGTCTGCGCTCTGTTTCCAGAACTACAGCCAATCCAGCTTGACGGTCTAGATTTCTCCTCTCTTCATAGAGTGGGTTTTCATCTATGTATTTCTGTGGGAATAAACAGCACAATTTTAGCCACTGTTTCCATGAAAAATAAATAAATAAATTCAGCTCTGACAGTTTTGACTTGTTCAGTGAGTGCTAAGAGACAAGAGACTTCTTCCTATCAAGAAACTGAGGTGCTACAAACTCCACATTCTGTGCTTGCAGCAGAGCTGTCACTCTACAGAAGACACCGTTTCAGCCTCAGGCAGATAAAAGATTAGCCTCTATGTAGTGATGTAGTGAGAAGCTCTGTTTATTTAGTTTAGTAGAATGTAGTGAAGATAACCAAATACATATACTCCAAGGAGTTAAATGCCATTCTTCAGGAAAGGAAGATGGAACAAATAGAAGCTACCGTAGGGAATGTCTTGCTCCTGGTACACCAGTTACCAACCTTATATTTCTCATTGTGGGGATGACTTTTCACATGCTGCTCTGCTGAGATTTGATCTCCAAAAAATTCATGACAGAGCTGGCAATAATATCCAGTGATGGGAATCAGAAACTCAGAGCCTGAAAAGGCCAAAGAAAATTATCAGAGAAACAAAACTTAATAAATGCCAAGCTCTTAACAAAGTCAGATAAATATATCAAAGAACAACAGCAAAATCTCCAGCAATGTTCTTTTTGGAACAGTTAATGTTGCTCTCCTGGACAGTTACAGCATAGGAACCATCACTACCAGGAACAAACATCTAAAGTGAAGAAGTTGCGTTACTATGGTTCAAGAAATTATTTAGGTGCTCTCTACCCGCATTAAGGCAATCCACTGTTCAAGCAGGTCAATATTTCCTACAGTCTTGATCTATTTTCCATCTTTGTGGTATAGTCTGCTCAAATACTAAACACCTGGTTTATAAAGAGAATATGAGTATTTTCTTTGAAGTTCAGCAAGACTTATGCCTACAGAATCAGCTACAGTTATCTAACACGCTGCACATTCTTCTTTAGTAGGCACTACTACAAGTACCCAACAGATAATTAAAATGAGATTGATCACTGGCAGATTGATCACTAGACATTCAGATTTTAAATCTTGCATTAATTTTCAAACCCCTTACAGCTCCTCCCATATGACTTTCTCAGATTTTCTGTACCCACACTACACCAAGTACTCATCAGTCCTTTTTCAGGGCAAGCTCTGCTAAAAATGCACCGAATAGAAGAGTCTATTTGCAAGACTGTGTGGAGTACTGCACAAGATCTGCCCAAACACGGCAAACTCTTGTGGTCACACTCTGAATTCTAACATGTTAGCAAAAATCACTTCAGAACTACAGTGGAGACTGAAAAAGTCACGTGGTATTCAAAATATAAAACTAAACTCTAAAGAGAAGAGAAGGCACCACACTATATTTTCCTATACTCCTTCTTCATGACCTTTTCCACAAGAAAAAACAGGAAATTAATTAATTTGCCTTTTATCTAATAATACAGTATCTATATGTGCTCCTATGCCAAGGTAAAGGTTTGAAATTCCTTACTCGGAGCAACTGGAACCTGTTGGAGGTCAAAGAGGGATGATACCCAAGTTAATAAAAACTAACATACCTTTGGCAGGAACCGTTATCTTATCGATGCGTTTTATGGAGTCTTGTTTGGTCTCACTCTGGGTCTTCGAAGCCCAAGGTCTGTTGTAAGGATCCAGGGTCTATTTGCACAGTGACAGAGGTATATAGGCTCATGTATTACATTAGCAAGGCAAGTACACTTGTCTTTTTCCTTTTTAACATCCTTTTAGAACACTGAACATTAAAATCAATGTGCAAATATTTACAGGAATTAGTTTTCCTCTCCTTCCCCTCCCATTTTGCAAGTTACAATGACAAAATAACCTGTGAAAAGCATACAATGTAAATGATCGCAAAGAACAGGTAAACATATGAAACACAAGTGGCAAACCTGAGAAAACTGAACACAGGCCCCATTTACACTAGTTGGAACACACTGGTAGCTGTACAACTGCTCAAGTCCAATATTAGGGGAAAAGAATTTGATAAGCAACTTCTTGGGTTCTTTATAACTACTTCAGGTTCTCTTGTAAAATGTAGTTCTGTGATGTATGTTTTAGTGTTAATATTTATAGCAACATGAAATGCACTTAGTGAAGGAAGCCTGCAACATACCTGTCTGTGTTTCTTATTATGCATGTGTGTGAAAAAGTCAAACATGGTCCCGCAGATGGTATTGCAGTCTTTGCACCAGTGGTTCCCTGCATCATAATATTCATAAATATTGGCCAACTGGAAAGGATGTTTGGAGGACTGTGAAGAGGATTCTGCTGGCTTCGGGCTTCTACCTCTGGATTTTTCATTAGTAGTTTTTGATTCCTAAATTGAACAAAAGGAAACACTTCTCTAAGACAAGGCAGGACAGACATAATGCTCCAGAACTCAGAACCTGCCTCCAGCAGAAGCCAAACACACACACAAAAAAAAAATATATCACCTTTTCAGCGCCCAGGCTAATTCCACTGTTTCAGAGAGCTGGTATTGCCGATTAAGACGCTGCGTGGCTGCAGTGAAGAGTTTCCAATAAGACTCCCAGATGTAATGCTGGACGGTTGTAGGTAATCAAGGAACCAAAATGAACAAATTCCCTATGGCATGCACCCTTCCCATTTTATTGGTTTCACATAATGATCTGAATAGTTCCAATTTACTGTACTAGCCAAACAGTGCCCAGAAGATCTAAAATGGTTCCCTTAAAAGCATTCAGAAGTTACTGTAAAAGTAGCTTGGATGAAAGCAGAATGGAAAACGACGTAAAAATTAGTTGACTGAAAGCATTTAACTCAATCAGCTTTATTGGATTATTTGAGTGTTCTTGAATTCTCCAGAAGACTCGCTGTTTAGTAATAATAGAAAGATGGTATTCTGTTAATTACCTAAGCATAATAAAGTGAAGGATCTCATGATTTAAACATGTGATGTTTGCACTTACATCTGTACAGAAAGACACCATACAGTGATACACAGACATTTCAGGACTCTAGCCAAAATTAATACTAAACTAACACTTGTAGAAAAACCAACATTCCCTGAAATAGATCACAAATAAGCCCTGCTAATTTAGATTACGTTAGTACTAGATGTATTTTGAGTTTTGAGTTATATTTTCAATGGCTGAAAGCCCATCATGTTATCATTTTAACCTGCATGGCAGTCCAGAAAGAATAGCATGTTAACTTAGCAGACTTGAGTTGGTTGCATGATTTCCAAGTTATTCACTATCAGTGTTGAACAAATTTACTTAAGTGGATTCAAAATTGTTAAATAACATCTGCCTTACTTGAAATTCCTTACCACCACCCCACACAATATACATTGTAAATCAAGGAATGAAGAGACACCTAGGCCTCTATGCACTCCACAGATATCCCAATACAATCTAATTCTTGGTAGCAGAGTAGCAAGTGACCCACTGAATATCTGCACGTATTCTGTCTGCCAGAACACAGAAAAGCTGACATTCTCTTAAACAATGAGACCAACTTATGATCTGCAAGAAGTGCATAGAAGGCTGTTCATGATGTCTGAGAAGCATCAATGTTAATGTTATTTACAGACATATGCCCACCCAATATATCCTATAAAAATATTATCTCAATCAGAACTTTAAAAAGACAGTGCTTCTCACACAGATAGGTGACAGCCAACTCTTAACTCCAGTTTGTGCTTTACCCGAGCTCAAAGATGCTTTTATAATTTGCTGCTATCTAGAGCCCAGACAGGGTGATCTGTCTGTTTAGCACTTCTGCACCGACTATGGAACTACAACACACAGACACAGGTTCAGCAGCAAGGGACCAAAAGGTACCTTGCAAATAAGCAGAAAGACAGATGCTTTTGCCCTTAGGTTGGCAGAGTCAACTGATCTCAGTGCCAACAGGCCTGAACCACCTTTCTTTTCATGAAAAAAAAGTTAACAATCAGAATTACAAGGTGAATCTTAGAGATTAAAGGCAGAACCCTATGTGCCTACATATGTCTGAAAATGTTAAATATTCCTGTCCAGAACTCAGAATTTTCTACATTAAAATAAGGAACTATGAAAAGGAGATCAAGTCATTATGGGTTTTGGACAATACAAACAATGCAAGCGAAAATAATAAAAAGTATATTCACACATGCCATATCCCAAGAAAAGAAAGCAATATAACTTGATGCAATGTTGAACTTAACAGACATTGTTGCCTACTTTAGTTTCACAAAGTGGTGACTGAAGCAAATGATTTGCAAAAGTAAGTGGACAGTAAACTTCAGTGATATTTCAAGAAACAACAAAATCAAAAACAAAAGCAAGCCTTTAAATGGAAGATATCTAGTTAGAGTTCTCTAAACCAGACCATCATAAATCATAAGTTTACAGGATACATAGATTTGAGTGACCTTGCAGGAAATACAGAATCACAAAATTGGTCAGGTTGGAAAGGAACACAGTGGGTCACCTGGTCCAACCTCCCTACTCCAGCAGGGTCATCGTAGAGCACATGGCACAGGATTGCATCCAGACGGTTCTTAAATATCTCCAGTGAGGGAGACTGGGCAATCTGTTCCAGTGCTCAGTCACCTGCACAGTAAAGAATTTCCTCTTCATGTTCAGGTGGAACTTCCTGGGCATTAATTTCAAGTATGTTGCTTTTTGTCCTATTGCTTGGCACCACAGAACATATCCTGGCTCCAGCCTCTTGGCACCCTCCCTTTGGATACTTATAGACATTGATGAGGTGCCCTCTCAGTCATTCTTATAAGTCATACCCTACTAACATTTTCCTCTCTGCAAAAAATATATAAAGTCTACAAAATATATAAAGTCTACAAAAAATGCATCTACAATCTCCCATCAGCTATTTCTGTTACGCATTTGAATAAACATCTGAAAAGCGGGATAATTAATTTTCTGAATATGTGCATAACCTTTCAGATGCTGGTATCATACACTACTTCCAAAGTAAAATCTATCTTCTGGAATGCGGTATGCCGTTTTGGTACATCCAGCCCTCAGCAGTACAGACTGTGTAAGAGAGATCATATCATGCATACTGATATTTCTTAAGAGAGAACAAGTAGCATGTACAAAATGATCATGTTCAGCTGATAATCATATGTAAGTCTTGAGATTTGTTACTATCATTACCCAGTGAGAAGACCAACATGTTCCAAACTTGCAGAGAGCTTTGCTGCTACAAGCACTCCTCCTTGAAAGGCCATGCCAGAAATGTTGTACAGAAAGAAAAGTCTGTCCTCCTGGTATGGCATTGAAACCAAACAGCTACAAACACTCATGATACTGTTCAATCCAACCAATGCTTCAGCAAAACCAAGATCAAAAACAGTAAGTGATATTAAACTGCACAAACCTCCAAGGGAAATTATAAACACTGATACACTGACTCTCATCTGCATCACCATCAAAGCCAGTGTATGAGATGTGGTAACAAATGACATCAAATGACCCTCCAGTAAATGTTTGGGACCAGGTGTCTCCCCAGTTCCCTCTTCTCTTAGTGAGAAAATCATTAGGACACAAGCCATAAGACTTTACCTTGTTGGAGGAAGATGTTTTCTCCACACCTTTTGCATTTTCTGACTTGCTGTTCTTTTCTGAGGAATCTTTAGTTTCCACAGATGGTTTCCGGGGTTTTTCAAATACGTTAATCCCCAAGATTTGTGCTACTTTGTCAAGCTCAGACTGCTTCTTGTCAGCTGCATCAGATTCTTTATGCAGCTCTGCAATCTCCTTCATAATATTCTCTTGTAGTCTGTTCACCTCAATCAACAAGGGGTCTTTGTGTCCATCCTTCTCACGACGTTTTTTCCTCAACATCTCTCCTGAGCCAGTCAAGGAAGTTGAAGAGTCAGAAATGCAACAGAAAAATTGACTTAAGATCTGTACAATTCCAGGAACAAGTAAAATACTAATATAAAATATTGCAGCTAAATCTTGACTGTAAAGTTGTAAAGATGGAAGTGACTCTCAGGTACAGCACTACTAAACCTGCATGATCTGCCTCTAAAAGGACTGCTTTAATATACACCCTAACAGAGGCACCATAATCCTCAGGAGTATCTATTTAACAATCACTATTTCCCTGGGTGACAAAACAAGCAGAAGTTAAATTGTATATTCTAACCTGAAAGTATCACTTTCAGGTGAGGCAAATTAGTGTTTACTAGAACCAAACAAGTTTTAAAAACAAAAATTTAGTTCTGCCTAGAGAGGACTTTTCCATCTTCAGGTAAGATTCACGAGAAAGTGAAAGGCATGATGACATCTTCAGTTACTATTTCTCATTTCTTATAAAAAAGCACTAAAGTGCACACAGTGCAATTCAACTTAACAAGCTGCCAAAGAAGATGCAAGAGCAACTGTTTGCTTCAGTGTAACAGCCAAATTTTGACACAATTAATTTTAATATAGTAATTAGGTCACTGCTTTCTCAAGAGTTTTGCATTGCTAGGAGTATGAAACTACTGTTACAGACTATTATTATTTTGGTCTTCACTTCTCCTGGAAGGCACCAGGATTTGTGACACATGCCAATCAGGAAAAAAGATACAGGGGCTGCAGGGCGGTTATGCACTTTACCTTGCTGTTTACGAAGCCTGTCCAGTTCAGTCTTGAGATAGTAAAGCTTCTTCTGCCGTGCTTCTCGATCATTCTTCAGTTTTTCTCTCTCTTCTATCACCTAAAAAATTGGAAGGGATGTTCTTCTCTTCCCAACACAAGTTAATCAGTCTTGCAAGAATGGCAGCAAGACCTCAGTTTGCCAGACACAGAACACTGCTCACTATTCTCAAAACATTCTTGAGTATTTTAACACAATGAATTCACCTCTTCATATGCATCTGAAGGTAACAATATAGTGTGGTCATGCTTCAGCCCTTTATGTAGGTAGTTTTTTATCTTTTGGGCAGCGTATTTCCCAAAACTGGTCTGTTTGTTGCACCACTTCCCAAGGCAGAGGCTCAGCTGACTATCTTCTCTAGATCAATGCTAGATGGCTCTTCAAAACTCATGTAGGATCTCTACAGCTAGCATGCTCCATCAGCTTTCACAGCCCTTCACCTTGCCTCCTGCTTTGACTCTGGACAATTTTAGCTATTGTTTAGGTTTCTGCTTCAATCTGATCATAACTGTCTGAAATGAAACACTAGGATGAACTTTGTTTCTTGCTCAATAAGGTAAACTGTGGCATGAGGAGCTCACAAATCCATGTTTCACTGATTTTCATTGATTCTCACAGAAGGAAACAAAGTAATATGGTAAAATGAAACCCGAAAAGTTCTTTCAATTCCTTTTCCAGCTTCATTTTTCAAGAGACAAATCCCAATTTTTACCTTCACAGTGCTCTTAAAATTTACTACTTATTCCTCCCTTGAACAAACAACAAGTGGCTCAAGGCTTTGACTTCACTAGACAACCACTACTACTATGGCAATGTAAATGTTGGCAGGATCCTTCCTGGAGTAAGCCCTGAAAGTAGTTCTACCAACACAGCTAGGCCACATCTTAAACACAGTAAGCTTTTGTGTGCTATTCTTTTTTATCCCCAAAACACCATTCTCTCATTATGGGTTTTCTGCAGCATGGGGGCATCAACTGGAGCATGCAAGTTTTTATACTGCAAGCCACAGTGCACCAAAAAAACAGTGCACTAAGCCCAAGTCAAAGATGTCTGTAGTGCAGACAAAGTCCTAGAAGTTCTACCAAGATGCACAGATGAGCTACTAGGGTGTATCAGAGCAGTAGAAAACCACACATCTTTAGCCAACAGAGCTCTTCCAAAAGTACCGAGTTTCATTAAGTACAAAATTTCAGCTGAAGAAATTATTCCTGCAAGCAGTAAAAGCTCACTTATTTGCTGATGTAGCACTTTGTTTAAGTGAAGAGAAGGCTCTGGGAAGACCTTACCGCAGCCTTTCAATACTTAAAGAGGGCTTGGAAAAAAGATGAGGACAGCTATTTTACCAAGGCCTGTACTGACAGGACAAGTGCCAACAGTTTTAAACTAAAGGAGGGTAGATTAAAACTAGATATAAGGAAGATTTTTTTTTAGAATGAGGGTGGTGAGGCACCAGAACACATTGCCCAGAGAGGTTGTGGACTCTCCATCCCTGTGTTCAAAGCCAGACTGGATGGGGCTTTGAGCGACCTGGTCTACTGGAAGGTGTCCCTGCCCATGGTAGGGGGTTGGAACTCAATGATCTTTAAAGGTACTCTCCAACCCAAATCATTCTATGCCCTTATTTTAACCACTAAGACTGAGTGGATATCAGTTTGAAAACACAAACAACTTCTGGGAATCTTGCAGTTCTTTTACAGTTATGTAACTACAGTTTCCTATTTTAAAATACGTTCTGTCCCACTACTCTCTAATTGTTGTACAAACCAAGGTAACAAGAACATAAAAACATTAATACCCATAAGCTGAACTGGTGTCAGATGCTCCAAATAAAGAACAGTTTCCCTTAAGTTCTTCTCATTTTGTGATTTTTGTAAGAATTAATATAAATGTAGAGTGAAAACTGTATGTCATGGTGAATTATGATATCTTTTAGTATGTATTTAAAAATGTCTAATATAGGTATAACCATGGTATGATGTACCATGTTCAGATGAAGCCTCCTATGTTTCAGTTTGTGCCTATTGCCTCTTGTCTTGACACTGGACATAAGTGGAAAAAGCCCAGTTTCATTTTCTTTTCACCATCTCTTCAGGTATTTATATATCTCTAAATATCTTCAGGTATTTCAATATCTAAAGCTCAGAGAATAAAGCCAAGCTGTGGCCACCATGTAATTTCTCTGCAGGATTTTGGCTGGTTCAAGAAACTTCATGTTTGATTTCATCTGTTCTGCCATAGCCACGGCATACAACTTCAAGGGATTTAAAATACATTTTTTAAATTGTCACAGATTAATACAGACAAATGCTTAGAAATCTTTAACAAAAGTAAATTTAGTCAAACTGTTTTTAAACTGGAGCCACTCACGAAAAAAAGAAAGGGTGCACCTGAAGAGGAAAAGCTTCCACCCCACCCATCATGCAGTGCAACACATTTTGATGTGTTAGAATATGTAGCATACCTTCTGCTTTTGAGCTGCCCGATTTTTTTCATCCGACATCCTTTCTGTGGTATTTTTGAGAGGGTGTGAAGACAGACGAAGGGGCGCTTTGGAATGAGAAGGAGTAGTAGGGACTTGAACGAGCACAGAACCGTCTCTTTTTACATCAGGGACATCCTTTCCCAAGGAGACTGTCTCAATCACCCGGAGATTGGGACGCGTGGGGTTCGCTGACATGGCCATCGTAAGAAGACCATGAGCTTCTGGCAGCGTAGGATTAGGCTGCTGGGCAGGGGGGTACATGGGCCAGCCAGGAGCTGCATACGCCATATAATGCCCATATGCATCGTATCCTGGAGGAGCCATTGTGGGAGGTGGATAGTTTTGGGGCATTTGAGTGGGAGTGTAGTGGGAATAGGTGGGAATTTGGTATTGGGAAACAGAAGTAGGTGTAGGCGGCAAACTAGGAGGAGTTGGTGGAACTGAGGGAATGAGAGAGACAGAAGGAAGAGGCTGTTCTGGTGCACATGGAGGTATATCCTGTCCCACTGGCTTGTTCTTAGTATATTCTGATTTCTGAAGAGAGGACACATCTTTGGACTGCTGAAAAGAGACTGGAGGTGATGCTGAACGCTGCTGGCCCGACTCAGGAGAACGAGTGTCACTCCGGCTGCGCCGCAAGTCCCAGGGGTCCAGTCTGCGACTGTCTGAAGAGCGCCGATCTGGAGAACGAGATGCCAATTTTTTGCCATGAAGGCGTTCCTGGGTACGGACAGCCAGTTTTCCAATTTCAGCAACACCAATGTCAAGCCCAATGGTTTTGAGTAAGTCGTGGATCTTTGCATACTCTGCATTTGGCTCTTCTAAAGCATCCAGTTTGACAGCTGGAGCAGGAGAAGGAGGTGGGCTCATTTTCTGGACTATAATCTCATTGCCACAACTCACTGGGGGCTTCTGAACAGGGAGAGATTCAACTTTGGTCTCCTCATCTTCATCACCATAAAGAAATTTCTCTTCATCCTCAATGTCAGGAAAGCTACGCCTTCTCTTCTCCTGAGCACTGACAGAATCAGCCATCATGCCCAGAATTCGGGAGAAACCACTGCCATCCTGACTGGCCCTCTCGTGAGGTAGCAGGAAGTCAGTATGGCGATCAGTGGGCTCTGATCTGGCTTCTACCTTTTCTTTGTGACTTAAGAAGCTTCCAAACTTCTCTTCAAATGTGAAAGTGTCTTTGGGAGGCCCGGAAAGTGGGCTCCACTCATATAAACCTTCACACAACTCCTTGTTTGCAGACTCCACAAGAGAGTCTTTGTTAAACCGTTTGAGAAAGTTCTCCACTTCAGAGGCAAAAGGAGCCACGTTGTTGCTCTGGGGCAAAGATGACTGACTAGAAAGAAGAGGAAGATCCTTGCTGGGAGCTGGACTGCTTGAAAAGCTCTCAGGCTGAAAGAGAGAGAAGGTACTGATTACCTCAAGGCCTTCTGAGGCGATTACGCACCTCACAGAACAAACAAAGGAACATGTTAATTTCTCCTTGAGTTCAAGCTGAATAAAAGAGTTAGAAAAGACAATATACGGTTCCAAGAGAACACAAACAGAAGATTACAAAACAAGTTGCCTGATGATTCTGTAAGGACATGTCCAATGCTTATCTCAGAGAACACACAAAATCACAATTTAATTTCAGAAATTTTTTGCAATCAAAAAACTTTTAACTTTTAAATTGAAACCCTGTAACATAATTTTGGATACGCTTTGAGTTTAGTCACAGTGGAACAGGCTTTCAACACCTTAATACCGTTAAAAACAACTGCACTGGGGTTATTCCCAGTCTTCTTCAAATATTCACAATCAATGGCATGTAAATAGCGTTTCCAATAATAGGCATGGAATGGGATCCTCAGGATTGGAACACTCCTGAGATAAACATGTCACTGTCAAACCAACACTGATCAGTACAACGGGCAAATCAAAATGATGCGTTAAAACACTAGAAAAGTTAATTTATCACAGTGGTCACAGCCACTTATCTTTCCATTGTTCTAATTTTGAGACTCAATTGGTATTGGTTGGGTATAAATTAAGTAGGATTGATCCCAGCCCTGCAGTCCAAAGGGGAAAAAAAAAGGAAACTCCAAAGATGTTCTCAGACAGAGGTACTGGGGATGCATTAGGCAGTTCTCTAAGTCTATAACGAAACAAGAAAGAGACACTGTGACAGACAAAGAGCTCCGATCAATGTCCTGACTGCCTGTGGTACTAGGAGTGTCAGCTTTTCTATAAAAGCTAGCCCAGATCTCAGCATCCTGGGTTGAATTTCCACAAAGACATTTTATTCTGCCTCAGATTATATATATATGATTCTTGATTAAATGCCTTCACCATTAAAGTTTCTAATGCAATTCTAACTTGTATAGGTCTGCAAAAAGACAACTGTCCTCTTAAAGACAGGAAAATGTAAAGATTTCTGTTTTGGAAATCAAACTAACATTCTGTATCATAAAGTAACTGTTTTGGAAAGTAGAAACATATAGACAGACAGACAGAGACCAAACCTGAATAGAAGACTCTACTTCCATCTCCACTCGTTTCTTCAAAATGGATTTTTTGGGCATGGGTGGGATTTCTTCAGGCCTGTACGTATACCGAGGCTCAGAAGTCTGTAGTGTGTTAGTCAAGCCAGGGATCACATAGCCACTGCCTGAAACATCATGATTCACGTTTCTGCTACGCTCTTCTTCTTCTCTTTTCCTCCTTGCCCGGTCAAGCTCTCGGAATTCTTCATTCAGGTATGATGGGCTCAGGCTTCTACTATGGCTGCGGCTTCGTCTGCGATAGTTCCGTGTTCCTGATGAGAAACCCTGATGCTCTCCACTCACACCATGCATCTTCTCATCCTTTTCGTACCGTGGACGCTTTATTTCTCGCCCCCTGTCTTCTGGCCTCAGTGGGTAGGGAGATCTCCTCAGTTTGTCACCATCTCTGTCAGATCCACGAGGCAGCTCTTCTCGACGGCCATAATGTGGACTGTAATCTGAACGGTGGAGGAAGACATCTCGGCTGCGGTAGTCTTCATCATGCCTCACAACGAAGGGACTTGAGGGTTGATCTTCATGCGATGGGTATCTCTCAAGGCCTCGAGGACATGTGAGGCCTCTAGTGAATATTGGACCATCAGCCATATCATCCCTGTGGAAGATAAGCACAGAATAAACATAAGGACTTCAACCAAGAGTCAATTAAGCCTTACTCCTACTCAAGGATAAGAAATTTCCAAATTGCTTTCAGAATAACATCTCCATCACTAAACAGAACCAACACTGCATGTATGTAAAAGGCAAGGTAGAGAGGGAGACTTATTTTTAACGGTACTGTTCACCTGCAAACACAGTGGCATGAACAATTCAACTCATACTGCAGAATAAGAGCCTTGAAAAATTGATAGGATGGATTTACTTCTGTGAATGTGAAAGACTACACATTTTTTAAAAAAAACTTACTATCATATTTCAGACCATAATCCCTTTTCTCACTTTTCCCAGCAGGATGCCAAGGTCAGATTTCATATGAATTATTCAAGATATAATTCAGTTTCACATTGGCAAGTGCAGCCAGATCCTCCTTTTATCTTCAGCTGTGGACAAGGACCACAAATTCTAGCTACATTTTCTCTTACAACAGATCTGTAGACAGGACTGTCACTAATCACATTAATGGCTATAACCAAAAAGAAGCACAGTTTCTGATATTTATGAACAAGGGAGAATAAGTGTTACAGTATCATTCCTTTGTGCCAGGCCCTGCATTATTACACACAGTGGACATGCAACTGGCACAACACTAGAGTAAGCAGCTTCTTCTCTGGGAGTATTTTCTTTTGGACCAATTCCTACACACACCTCCAATTAGGGGTACTGTTTTAACTAAGGTCTTTTTCTCCACCCCTAAAAACTTCTCTGGGACTTCTTTAGAGCAGGCAGAAACAAACCAAACCACTTTAAATTTACCAGCTGCTGGCTAATTTTACTCATTCATATTTCAAAATCCAGCAAGATCCTCCAAGAATGGGAAGAAAATGAGCTCCTTAAGTGAAAACAATGGGACAGAAAATGCTTCCCCTGAGTGATCAAGATATCCACTTGAGACAAACTATGTATGATGGCCTGAATCCTCAAAGATCACCTCCTCCTACTCAGAAGGGTCCTCCCATAGATCTGAGAGAGACAAATCAAGTCATGCCAGAAGACACCTTCAAAAAAATCTGCAGACAAATTACGGCCCCAGTTTTTAAATCAGACTAAGGAGTAACAGATATGCACAGACAAGATTTTTTTCTTCAGTATTTTTATAGTTTATACATGCATATTTAAGAACAAAATCAACACAAAATTTCACTTCATCTCTAACCTGCATCACTGCAAAGCATTTATTAGATACTTTTTGAGTCCAACACATCTTATAAAGCAAAATTGGCGTACACATCTACCCACCATATTAGATAATAGCTTTCCAGTTTCCAGCAAACTACCCATATTCACCTCCTTCAAAAGCACAAAAAATATCTAAAAAGTAGCTAAAATTAAATTTCATACTTAAATGTTGTTCACAACCTACATAAAGGTATGTCTATTTCCACTGTCACCTTTTCTGAGAGTCTGCTAAACCTATACAAGCCGCATGAACAAACCTGGTGGAGTAGCAGATGTATTTCACCATACACCTTTAGCTAATTATTGTGCCAATAAAATTACTTAAATGTGTGCCTGGCAACTGTCACCTACAATTCAAATACTCTGACTGCAGTGACAAAGCAGAAGGAGTATTTAATCATACTTTGGAAAGAAAGGAACAGCAAACCTACTATATTTACAACTAGAAAGATGTTCCAAATATGCTCTGAACAGCTAAGATGCAAGTTTAAACCCCAAATATTAAATACAGGTATGAGGAAAAGGATTACTTGTCCTACAGGAACTATGGTATGTCACTTAATTGGTTTGGATACTTTCAGCCAGTAATGTCCACTACTGGCTATTGCATCCTTGAGACAGGATACAAAGTGGTACCACTGTGACCATCCCAATTCTTTCACCAAAATCCATGAATTACTGGAATTACAGTTTCAGAGAAAGAAAACAGACTACAGGCTACACAGACATGATGCCTCAGAGAACTATAACTAGTGTAAGGTAATTTATGTTTTGGCATATTTATTCACATAAATAGAAATAAATAATGGTATTATTCACAGAAATAAATAATGGTATTTTGCTGTCAGCAACCAACAGGACTCCATTTTAACATAGTCTTTAAATAGGAAATTAGATGAGCTGTTCACACTCAAGCCAACTGCTACTTTTGACATTATGCTCAAAAAATGCTATTTTAGAACACAGCTTAATGCAGACCAAGTGTCTGCAGGCATATAGTCTATCTTTTGTATTAACCTCAGGTGAAAGAATTAGTGGGATGCTCTGTGTAGCTTATGCCAGCTCAGACAGTAGTAGAATGTCTTAAAAATACTGAGAGTGGGAGAAGTGGAAGACAGGGAGAGGGATAAGATTTATTCTTCACTTTGATAAACTGAGATTCTGGAAGACAAAAAAATACTAATCTGTTGAAGTAGAAGACTGAAGCTGCTCAGATGACCTTGAAGACACAGGCCAGCAGCATTCAGGATGCCTACACAGACATGTGCAGGAGGCCAGCTGCCCTAGAAACTTGGGACAAGTTCTTACAGATATTCTAGAATGGACCTGTATGTGAACACACACTCTAAGAAACTCACCTGAGGCATCCTGAAAATCCGCTGCTGCAGGAGACTCTAAAAGCATCCCTGATTTCCATTCTTTGGTATTTTATTTGCTTTATAGCCTAATGAACCTCTCTACCATCCCAAGGCCCTATAACTTATGGAGAATAATTTGTCAAAGTGATTGCTTGAAATCTCTGAGTAGCTAGCAAAAATAGCTGACAATAACTAAATTCAGAATTATTTTTTATTAGAATGAGAATGTACCACATGCCAAGTAAGAATGTGATATGACCAGTATTAAATCCAATGATGATTCACAATAAGGACCACTTTAAAACCAGTGACAGATATAAAGTCAGTGTCCCGGTACCAGGGCAGCCTCTCAGAGGGGGAAAAAATACATGATGAAAAATACTTGATAAGCAGTGTATTTAACCCAATACCAAGTGTCTCTTGAAAACAACCAAAATGGCTAGCAGTGAGGAAATTTGAAATTCAGAAGCAGTACCTATATGATTTAGGAAAAGCTAACAGATGACTAGATTGTCACACACTTTAAGCTGCTGGACAAAGGGTATCACTCAGACAAGTGCAGGCAGCACAGACAGATTAGACAGAAAAGAAAGGAAATGTAACAACATGAAGTTCTTGCATACTTACACTACAAATACATAGGAAGTCACTTAAAAATTAAAGTCTACATGGTCTCGCTTTCTCTTATTCTCATTCTGATTCATCTGTCACTTTTATACCTTCTCTGGAGTTTATTCTGACCATTTTTTTTACATCTATGGGCTCTGTAACACAGATAAAGTCAAAGTTCTTTGTGACTTTTACTCTTACATTAAAATAAACTCCACTATATCTGATGTTACTTCTAACTATGCACCACAAAACAGGTTAAATATAAAACCTCACCTGAGAAAAGGAAGCAATGGGACAAACACCATCACCCCTCACCCCCAAACGTTCTTAATTTGTCACAGAAGTGTCAGTTCTCCTACACTATATACCAGTTCCTTCTCCTTCCAATCACAGTATTCTCCCTGGGCATACACACTCATTTCATTCAGAAGATTGCAGACTGCACAGGGGATTTACAAATTGAACACTGAACCCAGGAGAACTGAGGTAAAGGCATAAAAGTGCAGTACTGAAAACTAAGCTCTCATTTGGTTTTCTACACCTGCTGAAACTTAACTTTACACCTGAGAAAGACAGGAAATTCACTTATTCTGGTCACTTCCCTCTCTCTCTTTGTTTCGTTTTGTTTTTGTTTTTTTTTTTTTAACAGTTGGTGATATTTGCATCAGAAATGAAAGTGATAGTTGGTTTTTTTGCGCTGGGATGCTTATCCCTGACCTGAAACTGCAAATGTGCTCTGGGGCACAAACCATGCCATCTGTAGCTTCACAATTCAAGACGAAGAGAACTATTTTATTTGCACAAAGTTTTCTGATTTTATTTCTTTTGCCAGATTATACCCCTTCTCCTATTGGAGGCAAAAATTTCCAAACAATATCTACTAATATTTATACTTCACTGTTCACAGCAGTACTTTTAACACAAAAGAAGTCTCTTCATTAATTGTTTCTCTCCAATTTCAATCAAGGGACCCTAAGAATTCTAACACTTATTTTATTATGTATGAGACTGTCTGACTACATTCACTTCTCTTCTGCAGGGTTTTTAAAATTAAAATAACAATCTTCTTCAAGCTGCTCTAGAGCTTTTTTATAGACTAGTCTCAAAAATTAGGTAAGCAGATGATTCCTCCCAATAAATGAGCAAGTTGAAGCTTTACACTATCCTTATATTAAACAACCTTCCTTTCAGTAAGGACTAGGTAGTTTTGTAAGAAACAGAAGAAGGTGGCTGAAGCAGTGAAATATCAAACGTAGTGTCTCCCTGTGACACCCAACCTCTTAAGGGGAAGGAAGCACCTAAGGGTGGAATGTCACCTTCCCTCCTGCAATACACACTGTGCATGTCTAGTTTTTATGGGGTTTAGATGCAGCTGACAAAAATTAGAGAAGAAATATCCGTTTAGTTACTATGAACACAGGCAGAGATTTTTGTTCAGGAATTCCCTGCACCACAACTTGCCAGAGGCTGCGGGAGTACTCCCAGGAAGCATCACTACATGCCTACCGTCATTCCCTAGGCATTCCCTGGGCTAATTAGATGTTTGGGCCAGTAGAGCCACTCCCCCGCTGTTTCACCCACTCAAATGAATGCCCATCTGCGGAGGACCATACCTGTCACTCAGGTTATCAATTGGTGAGCCCAGTCTATCAGGCAGCCTCCTCCGCTCCGGTGTGCCAATGCAATACCGGTCATTACCAACAGTAATCCACAAACTGTGTTCCAGTGAAGACTCAGAGCGGAGACTCGGTGAACGTCTCTGTAAATTGAAGAAAGAGTGCAAGCCCATCAATCAGGGAATTTTAATCTCAGCTACAGAAAGGCAAGTGACTCTGCTCTGCTTAATAAGTGAGACCTGGGGTGGATGGATCAATTAAAAAAAATCAAACTAGAAAAACAACTGTCCCAAATATTTCCATTGTCTTTAGTTACTAAAGAAATGGAGGGCATTGACTGCATTTAATTTCTCATCCCAGCTGCTTGTAACATGCTCCATATTTAAAGTATCTAGAAGAGAAATTTTCAACTAAAAATACATTTCATAAAGCACCATTTCAGAAGGCATAAAAACAGAGAGAAGTCCACAAAGTCCCAGATTTGCTGCTGTCCTCCTTTCTTTGTAGAGAAGCAGCAGCTAAATAAACATGGAATAAAAAACATTGCCAGGAATTTCTTAATAAAAGTATCTGTATTTCTGGACCTTTCCAACTTTAGTAACGACATGAACCAAAGTATAAACCAGTGTAAACAAAGATTTTCCTAGCAGTGATGGTTTCAACAGTTTTTCTCACCTCATGCTCCTTTCGACAGATAAGCCCAACATAATACTAAAACACCAGTGACACTAGAAACACCTTCTATACCAGAATTTTCATTACCATTATTTATTATTGGTAGAGACAAACCAGCGCTAAGTAAAGATGCCTTTGAAAAATCTAAGGCAGAGAAGGCCTGAGCTAATTGCCTCTGCACCAACCTTCCACTGGACGCATTCGCAGTACGCAAAATGTCATTACTGGTAAGTTTTGCTTAACTAGTTACACCTCACATTATTCCACAATATGGCACTAGAATATAGGAATGATCAAAGTAATGAGAGTTTCATAAGAAACGGATGACACTGCCTGAAGACAGAGATACATGATTTGCTTTTTTAAACCAACATGATTTAGATTCTGCTTAACATGAAGCAATGCACCAGCTTCAGTTCTGCTAAACCAGTCATGCACTGCATATTGCTTTCATGCAGAAAACTGCAGTAGCAAGCAGCAGGTGCACTATATTGTCTGCATCCATCCCGAGGACATGCAGCAGATTCAGCTGAATCCTCCAAGAGAGTAAAAGAACAGGACGTAGTCTCCAACAAGAAAGCAAAGGAATTCCCTCACACATTTGCCTGAACAAAATTCACTCGCAGTACAAATCTGCACTAGAATCCATTGTGCGCATAATGTTATTCAAAGATAACATATTAGTGATTATTGTTTTGTTCTATTAATCTGAATCCCAGCACTTATCAGAATACATTTTAATTACTTTTTAAGATAACTGTATTGGACAGCACAGCCTGATCCTGCAACCGCCTGGCTGAGATACAACATATACAAGGTGCATGTGTCTCACACAAACACACTCTGAAGGTTCACTTGTGCCCATTATAACACCAAATTTTGAGGGCTGCCTCAAGAAGCAACTATCTTCGAGAGCATCTTCTTGTCATCAAGACTTTTAGCAAGTTGAGCGCATAGATGACAACCATCTCCACTGAAGAGAGAGAAGTGATGATTACATCTAAGAACAAACTCTGGGTAAAAGAAAGAAGTAGTTTACATTGAGAAAGTTACGGATATTAGGATTGCCTATGACTGGGCATAGGCAATAGGCAATGTACCTGTACCTGCCGTACAGGTTGCCCAGAGAGAGCAGTTGCAGCAGTATATATTTGAACATCATGAATTTTTTTTCCCCCAGTTTGAGAAATTCCAGTTTTAAAAGGTTTTTGCATTTGGAGCTTTGAACACCACCACTAGTCATTCCTACCTACGCACTGCACTGCATTTTTCCCCCTTCCTATTCTGTCATCTAAACCACAGTTACTACTACCATATTACTGAACAAGTTGCATACCTGCTCAACATTTCTCCATTCTCTGTTGACCCAACATGCTCCTATCCTCTAATCTTAGCCAATTTTCTTATAAGAAAGCAAAGAAGCTTAGAGAAACTATAAAAACAACAAGCACACAGATAAGCCAGGATAAATAAAAGCAGTATGTGTCAGCCTTGCAAAAACAAATAAAAGTCCACCAAAATCTCTCACTGTAAAGCCCTGACCTTCCTCTTCTCCATTACATTTTTCAATACTCACCCCAAACCTTCGCTGTCACTCCACGTTCTTCCAGTCAACACAAGGTTTTCCCCAGCTACTAAGAAACTAACACCATCCATACTTACAATGTCCAATATGTGCAGTACACAGCTCCACTGGCAGTCAGCATCCCAGTTATGCATGAGAAAATATGCAACAATGCTGATAGCCTGGGAACACATGCAAGCTATCTCAGAAACAAACAATCCCCCAAAACAGAAGCAAGAAAATGGAGCAAGAAATCTCTAAGGCTGCTCTTTTCATACTCCAATTCATATGAAGGATAGAGACATTAACACAGAGCTTGTACTCAAATCTCCTGCATTTCAACCCTATGCCCTTATCCCATCAGTGTCTTCATTCCATACATTGTATCTTCCACCATTACGCATATATTCCCCTCTTGCAAGTCCTCTTTCCTTCTTGCAGCTTAAATTCCGCTTCCTCAGGCTTGTCTGAATTCATTTCCTTTCAGTGACAGCTCCAAAATCTCACTAACACATTTGTGTAACTTTCCACATTTGAACACTTTGCATCCTCAAACTTCTGAGGAGAGAAGGTCTTAAGTAATAAAAACCTAAAGATTTTATTAAAACTTTAACCAGTCATGATGACCCAACCTATCTGCCGTCTGTTTTGTTTCCATCACACTTAGTTCCACCCTCTGGAAAACATCAACATAATCCTAGCTTTTATCTCTAATTAATGCTACTTTTGTAAACAGTACTTTTAAAAAGTAAAACAAACCTGTATGTGCATTTTATGCTTTATATCACCATTTTGAAAGAAGAAGTGTTGGTCAAACACCTGCTAGGGGACAAAAGCTTCCACAGAAAAAGCGTGCACAATACACACTCTAAGAATTACTTACACTGGGCTTTAGCAAACACAAGAGTCGGCACAACATAGGTTAAAGAGCTCTATTTAATTGTCTCAAAATCCCTCTCTTTGTGAGAGTTGCTTTCTAGAGAAAGGTTTTCCTTAAATGCATGACATTCTTGTAAATCAATAAAAAATCCATTTGGATCAGCAGTTCAGCATTAGCTAGCCTGCTGAAGTCTACTTTCTAGGGTTAATAATTTTTCGATCCTTCTCTGAAGTTAGAATAGGCAAGGAAAATACCATTAATCTGCAACAATTTGCTGAGATTACTGCTTTAACTTGAGCCAGGAGGGTGCAAAATAACACTAGAAGAATAATGTTTGTCAAGAATAATGTTTGTGTAAAGTGGATGTTTTTCGTGGCTTTTTTCCCCCACTAAAGGGGGAGTGGGAGCCTTCTAGCCTAAAACTCCTAGATCAAATCTCTCCCAGTCTGAATCACCAACACATTCAGCACTGGAAATTTTGTTACAGCCAGCACAGGTTCACAGTCTATCATGGATACAGTGAAATGGGAGACTGAGTGATGGTGAAGTCAGTTTAAGAAAATTCTGTCCCACGTCCCAGTTTGTCACCCTGTCAATTGTGACCATGCAACTGTCCATCAAGCCACAACCCCAAATGATATGAATTGCATTAAAAAGTATTTCCTTTTAAAAAATTACTTTTTCCATCCTGGATCTTACTAGCAATGCCATTTGCAGGGCTACCCCACAGGAAACTTAGAGGACTGAGATAAGGGTGAAATACCACATAAAACCAAACGGCCAGAGGCAACTTTTTTAGCCTGGCTTGGCTTAACTGCTGTCAAACACACTATCTTCCCATCTCTTCAGGGCAGCTGACCTTTCAATAAGAAATAACACCAACAGCTGAATTTCAACTCCACTACAACCACTTGTAACCTCTTCTATGGCCGCGACCTCTTCTATGGCTGCAACTCCAAAGAAATCCAGTAAGAACATGCACCAACATCAGAAAGGGTCATTCTCTCTTGGGGTCCCATCGGCACACAATATACTTTTGTTGGAGTGACTTTCAGCAAACTCGTTTCCTCAAATCAGCTCACTCTGCAACTTCACAAATCCAAGTGTGAGCACAAGGGAACAATATACTGCAAAGTAAGAGGAAAAAGCAAGTAGATCGTTCTTTCCAACTGTGCATGTGCTGGACTGAGTAACCACAGAATCACTGCCTAAAATACCCCACTATGAAAATCTCTTCTTTCAGCACAATACAAAAGCATAATTAACCTATTACATACCACAGCTCACAGTTTTCAGACAAAACAATCATTGAACCAAGGAGCAACAAGAGAAAAGCTAAGTGAGTGAATGTCACTCAAAAGTAAAATCTGGCTTGACACTTTGGTTTAGTACGAAAGTGTCTGCATCCAAGATGGCATCACTTCAGATGCCAAAACAGTTTCACATGCCCAAATCAGACTTTGCCAAGAATGAGGGAGAAAACTGAAACACCCTGTGCACAGCCCCAACTACAAAGCAGTGCCTATCAAAGAATACCTCTCCAAGATATAAATCAGGAACAGTTCTCTTTGTACATTCGTGACAGCAGGAAGAATTCACACAAAGTACTCATTCAACATCCTATTAAAAAAGTTATATTCCCATCACTTAAAGGATATTTATGCACTAACACAAACCAAAGTGTTAAATGGAGGTAAGTAACTAGTTACAATCTCTGCCTTAGCAAAAGACAGCATCATCTCTGAGCTTTATCTAAAACGGCTCTAGCCGATAAGACAGAAATAAAAATGCAATGGAAATCAGAGCACAAACACTGCTTAAAATGGAAAGAAATTTTTTTATCTTTTTAATTTTCCATTTGGCTCTCTAAGGAACAGGGATGAAATCGCCCTTCTCCCTCGACACGGGGAGAGCCCGGGGCCGGTTCAGTTTTGCAAGGATCACGCCGGGCTAAGTCTGGGGCTCTGACAGCCCCCTGGGAGAGGGGGCAGGAGCCGCACCGCGACCCCCCAGCACTATTTACCCGGCTGCTGCCGCTGTCTCCGTGTTCGCTGCCCCGGCGGCCCCGGGGCCCGCCAAGCCCCGCTCCTCCCGGCGGCGATGGCAACCTCCTGCTGCGGTGCGGCGACGGGGACCGGCGGCAGGGCCCGCGGTGTCCCGACGGGGAGCGGTGGCGGCGAAGCGACGGCGGACGGGGCGAAGCGGAGCGCGGCGGCGAGGCGGAGGCGGCGGCGGGCAGCGGCGGGGGAGGCCGCCCGTGGCCCGGCCCCGATGCGCTGAAGCGGGAGACGCGGGATGCCGACGAGCCGCCCTCCTTCAGGCGGTGGGAGGAGGACGAGGACGAGGGGCCGGAGCGGCCGCTGCTGGAGCGGTACATGATGGCGCCGGCGGCCCGGGGGTCCGGACGGCTCCTCCGATCCGCCCCCCCCGGGCGTGCGCGCCGCCGGCGGCCGCCCTGCGCGCTCCCGAGCCGGGCGAGGGGGCGGGGGGAGCCCGGGCCGGGCGGGGGCGGTACCTGTGGACGCCCGCACAAAATGGCGGCCGCCGGGCCCCCGTCACGTGTGGCGTGGGGGGGCGGGAGCTGCGAGCTGCTAGCTGCTGCTACCGCTACCGCTACCGCGCTCGGCCATCCCTCCTTCTGTCCATCTCTCTACGCTTATATCCCCGTCGGCAGTGACTGGGACACTTTGGTTGGTTTTTTTGTTGTTTTGGGTTATGTTGTTAGGGGTTTTTTTTTCCGCGCACTGTGGTGTGAAGCTGGTCGGGAAGGGTGTTGTCCTCCAGGAGAAGTGTGTTTAAGAGCAATCCTTAGTTGCTCGATGTGGCAGTGCTGAGGCTGAGGCTCCGGCTCAGAAAAATCCTGAACTAATTTCCAAGCTCTGTCTGCCAGGAGCAGGGATGACACGATAGGAAATGGCTTCCCGCCCCCTCCCTCGCCCCACCTGACCACCTGCTACCGACCGTGTTTGGTGCGGGACTGCGAAGCTTCGATTCTCGTGTGAAGGCTGACACATTATCCTCCTTGATGCTCTGGGCTGTCTCCGGCGAGGAGGAGTTTTCAAGTAACTGAAACGGGATAGCAGTGGAAAGAAGGGAAAGCAGAGGAACGAAGGTTCTCATAAAGCTGTTCATTTCCAAAATTTCCGAGTTTTAATATCTTGTTTACGGATGGAGAGAAGTTTCCAGCATTAAGCTTCTAATTTGTTTTTAGCTAAACGACATGTGAGGGCTTATATTTGAAGACCCGGTCAATTTTTGCAGGCTTGGATGAAAGTTTGCCTGTGTGTTTGGGAATGTGTTTGCTAGAACACAACACACCATTTGAAGCATACTGTTTTTAAGTAGTGGCAACCAAGAGTAGTAGGCTGATGGATGGGGGTCTGTCTGATACTATAATAAGGTATTTCTGCTAGGAGTGGTTTAGTAGAATTGTATTAAAACTTAATTGGCCAACTTTGACATTTCCTGAGTGCATCACTGCACAGGCTCAGGAAATGCGCTCAGTTACACCAATTGCCAAAATAAGCACGAGCTATATAAAGACTCTTATTTTTTGTTACCACTGTCCACTCCTTCCCTCTCTGTCCAAAGGCTGACAATGTTTATCGGTGACCTTTATTCAATTACAAGTATCCTGGGATAAGAATTTCATCTTTGAGGATGCCTCGCAGAAGCAGTCTGCTGGGAGCAGAGCACAATGGAGGTGGAGGCAATGCACGATCAACCTGTTCCAATTCACGACCCTAAGCAACAGGCTCAGTGACAATTGGAGAGGCACAGAGCTGTGTGTTAATATAGCTACAAAACTGATGTGTATGTAGCAATTTCTTCTCTATTTTTTTTTTATGTAGATTGCATCCAAGTAGTTTATCGCTATAAAGAATATACTGTTATCCCAAATGTGTTCTGTGTCTTCATTAAAAGGAAACCCATGTTTTTGTGCATTAGAGTCAGGTGTCTGCATCAACATTCAGTTTCACCAACTGAAGTAAGTAAAAATAGCCTAGTAAGAGTGAGAAAATGGAGTTGTTTGGTTTTGTACATCTCTTCCATGCTGTTGCTTTCTTTACGTCAGTTTTAAACCACAGTTTGGTTTCAAAGCAGTCAAAAATAAAAAGCCACAAACCCAAGAAAACAAGCAAATTCTCTTTTTTTAATCAGTTTTACATAACAGTTATGTGTCTAATATCTAAAAATTTTGCAAAACCCCCAGAACTTGAATTTTTTTTCTAGCTTCCTTTTGCCTTATGTCTAAAGGAGTTCTACAGGAGGTGTTGTAGTGGTCATAGGTTTAAGAGGCAATTGGAAGATGAAGGAATCCAGATACTGAAAACGAATCTGGAAGTTCATTAAAACATCTTATTTGTGCACGAGTAAGTAAACTGCTCAAGGCAGAAATGGTAAAAAGAAAGCAAACACCCTATATATTGTGGTGTTAAAAGAGTTCAGAAGAGAAAAATGCCAGTTGTTGGAGACTAACTAGTGCTCATTAACATTTTGTGGCACCCTGTCATCTTACTGAATATCACTTCAAAATTACAATTTATAATTGCAATTTATAAGCACGTTTTGAACTAGCTGCAGTGTCACCTTTCAATCACATGCCTTACTGAGCTAAGTTTTTAGAGGGACTGAGCATCCACAGTGGTATTCAGTTAAATTATTCCTAAAATCAGTACTGAAATCTGGGCTTGATGGTGCAGAGCAAATTGAGAGTCTTCACACCTTTGGAAGAGGAAGCAGTGCAGTTTGTCTCAGGGATTGAAAAAGTCAGGCAAGGTCCTTACCTGCTTTGCAGAGGTTTTTCTAACACTCCTGTGATTGGTGCTCCAGACTCTCATTGGACAAAAGATGTTGTAGTCAGTCTGCTGTAAGTACAGCTCCTAAACTCCTCTTTGGAATTCCAAAGTTCATAGTTGAACTTGCAATTAGCTGCTGCTTGGAGGGAAGGGATTTTAGCTAGTTGGATGCTTAGGGCAATGCTGGGGTAATAAGGCGTCTCTGAATTCTCATTAGGCCTCGAATGAGAAAGTCAGGGGGCAAATGCATTGAAAAAGAACAGAATGAGAAAAGTTAGCGGTAGCTCATTAGGAACGAATAATCAGAAATCTGAATTTAAGTTAATTCAGGTTGGACCATTGGGTTTAAGAAGCAAAGCAGTAACAGAGAAAAATGTAAAACCTTAATTATAATTTCTTACCTTCTTATGTCTGAGTCAAGACTAGATCCAGGGGCATGAGACAACCATGCAGCACTCCCTGTAATGTTAAATGGACAGGCTATGAGTAAGAACAAAGACAATTTCTGTGGTTTTATGACAAAATTGGTGTTCTCGTGAGAAGATGTGGTGGAAGATATTCCTGTCTTCTGAACTTGGCATTACTTTTTACCTGGAAAACAGGGCACAATGTGTATCTTGTGTCTTCAGGTCCAGGCAAACCAGCCTGCTCATGAAAAATTTTGGACTGAGCCAAGTAACCAAGCCTTCCTTAGTCATGACATCGGGGAATTTGAGGATGGTTCAGCTGATACCAGAGCCCTGGCTGGGAGCACAAAAAATGCATCTAAACAGACAGTTGCTTTCAGAGATTTTTACATCTGTAATTACAAGGTTGATATTTCTGAATTTAAGGCTTGTCTAGGCTGGCTTCTGTTTCAGCTCAATATTTACTTTTAGCTGGGAAGTGGAAGGAGCATGCAGCCTACACTGATTGCCTGAGTCTGGGAGGGGTAGTAAGTAATCTGTTACAAAACGAACTTGTAAGAGAAGGGGGGGAGGCAGTCTCCCTTTGGCAGATAGCACTTCCTCACTGTGGCTATATCAATCTACAGCATTAAACTCTGGATAATAGACAATTAATAAAATCTGGCCTGTGTGGCCTATGGAGGTGGATTAGATTAAACCTGATGTTGATGGGTTTTTTTTTCCATTTTGAAGGCTCTGATTTTTTAATAAATGTCAGGTGTGTGATTATTTATAGCGTGCAAGGTACATTGTAAACAATGTAGCCACAAGCCTGTACTCCATGGCACACATCTTAAATCAATCAAATACATAGCAGTAACTGTCATGGGCAGCAATATTCACGAGGAGGAGAAATAGCCAAAAGTAAGCCGAAAAGGAGGAACATCTATTTAGATTCTTGCTATGCTCCTATTTAAGTGTACTTAAATGTACAGGCAGATTCCAGAACAGTTAGGGTGGATTGGTATTCTAGGGTTCCTTTCTTAATACCTTCTTGGTGTTTGTTTTCCCATATGAGTGTAGGTAATGCTTTTTGTACCAAAAGGAATCTGTGGCATCAGAAAGCTGTCTGTCTTTTGGTTGAAATGGAAAAGTTCATGTTTTTGAACTTGAAGCAGTTAAGAGAGATGAGCAAGCAGATTACAGCACGAGAAAAAAAGAGAATGCTAGAACACAATGTAGCTGAATGAAAAAGCTCTTAGAGTGATTAGTTCAAGGGAGAAAGGATGGTCTTTGATACCTGAGAACTTCTCTAGTATCTTATTAAGGGAAAGTGGTTGTTTGGTTGAAGTTTTTTGATTTTTTTGTTGTTGTTTTGTTTTCCTTTGGAAATATGTAAGACATCAGAACCATGAAATATGAAATCAGATTTGCTTGTGTGCAGCTCAGTGCTCCAGCCTCACACTATTTGCTGTTTTGAGAGTTTGCTGCCTTCACAGCCTCTTCAAGAAAGTTAAGTCTAGAAACCTTTGGATGACCTGTGGGGAAAAAGAGCAGACTCGCCAAATACGCACAGTGTACAGTATCAGCATCCAACTTGGTCACAGAAAGGCAGCCTTGCAACTTGGACACACAGGCAAAGATTGTTTTCAGGGATGTGAGAAAAGACAACAATTAAACAAAGAGAGAGAGAGAGAGAGAGAGACAAAAAATGCGCTCTTCTGCTCCTTTCAATTGTAACTATGTTTAGAGGGTACTGTGGCCTCTAAGCTCTTCTCTGCTGTTCCACACTCCCTCAGCCAGATTGTTCTGTTGTCTCAGACCTGAATGCTACTGATATTTTCCTTCCTCAGCACCCCACTGATAACACTTCTAAGCTCAGAGTATGCTTTATTATATCTCTGATGAGCTGCATGTTGAAAGTAAACTTTTCTACCAGTGATGAGTTATTTACAGGGATATGCTTGTTTTCCCTAGCAAGAGAGTACTGAGGGAAGGTTTGGGACAGGGAAGCATTAAGAACTGCTATAAAACTCACCAGTAGAAGCTGAAATTGCCAGGTGGTGTGATGATGTTTACAGCACACTCCTGTTACTGAATATTAGTCCAGAGGGGATGAGGCTGGAGGTCTTCTCCATTTTGTTTTCTCTCAGTGGAAGGTTGAGCATCCACTTGTTGCCCGTAACAAAGACACAAACCAACAGAGTGCCGGTTTATGCGGTGCTTTATTCGGGGCCCGGGAACCTGAGGACTAGCGTCCCAAGTCAGGATTCCAAAGACCCTCATTCTCAGTTTAGCTTTTATACACAAACAAGTTTACGTGCAGTTTCCACAGCAAAACAGTTACAGTTTCCACAGCAAACCAGGTACAGTTACAAACAAGTTCATACTTCATACTGATAACAATTAATAATCATCTACTCTAATCATAAATCTGCTTAAGTTGTCTTACCCCTAGAAACTGTTTAACAGACTCTTACCACATCCTAGGTAACAAATCATTGTATACATGCTTGACTAAATCCTTTGATTATTGTTTCTACTTCTTCAGCACAACACTCCATGCTCACAAACAAGGTTGCTAACTTACTACTTTGGAGTGTTGCTTTCTAGGCCTACTCTCTTATTAAGCCTTAGCCATTCTACTACCAATTGCTAAACTTCAGTTATTTTGCAACACACTCACCCCCTCAATGCAACATACTCTTATAGTAAAGATTTGAGCATCTTCTGGGGTTGCTGCTTGCCTGGGTGCGTTTATGCTCCAGACAGGCATAGCCGCTGAACACAAAATAGAGGTGAGATGGAATGGAATTTTTAGCTTGTATTATCCAAATGGTTGTGTCAGGTTAACATCATGGTCTTGCTGTGCACAGCTGTTACTGCACGAGGCCTGTTGTTGGCAAAGTGCTCTTGTAGTAATGTCATCTGCCACGAGGAGAGAACGCTGTACCTTTGAAAGCACATTTATACCTGCAGAAGTACTGCCTGGGCTATACCTGCCGGTGGTGACATTTGGACACTAAAGCGGTCCATAAATATTCCTGTGCTGGTCGACACAGTGACTCTGCAACTCTGAAATGTGCCTCTGGTGTCTGTTGGTGTAAAAACTAAATATGATAGGAAAAGGAGGGGAGGGATAAGATCACCAGGAGGGAACTAGGGGAATTTTGTGAGAAATCACTTTTTTTTTTATGACTGGGGACTGATTTTTAGTTTGAGGTTTGGCGGTTTTTTAACCACAAGAACGAGGTGTGCACGTTGAATTCGTTTGCTTCTCCTCCTTATCTCGGCCTCCCGCTCCTGACCGAATCCCTGCCCGGCGCCCGCCCCGGCTGCGGCGCGTCCTCCGGGCCCGCAGGGGGCGCGCGGGGCGGGCGCGGCGCTGAGCCGAGGTACGGCGGGGCCGGGCCGGGCTGCGGGGGGTGCGGGAGGAGCCGGGGGTCCCGCCCGCCCCGGGCACGTGGCGGCCACTCCGCCTGCCCCCTGGCCCGGCGAGCCGGTTCCCGGGCTGGCTCTGGCCCAGGGCTGTGCCGGGGGGGCCGGCGGGGCGGGGCCGCGTTCCCCGGCCCTGGTGCCGCAGTGCCCCCCGTGCCCAGCCCGTGGCGGTCAGCCGGGCTCGGGCTCGAGGTGAGACGGGCTGGGGCGAGCAGAAATCATTGTAAAGCCGAGCCTGCCCAGGTGTGCCTCGGCCCGCGGGGCGGCACTCAAAGAGGACTGGTTACCTAGTCCGGTGTAGCTTGGAGGTACCGCCTGCTTTTCAGGATGGACATCTGCAGCCTCTCCTGCCATGCGGAGGGTGTTTAATGTTACACGCTGTCTTAAGGAGTACCGGTGTGGGAAGTGTTGAGAACGTGGAGGTATACTGGATAGGTTATTGTTTAAGCAGCTCAGAGTATTTTTGAGACTGATCAATAGAAAGGCAAATACTTCCTTATACTAGTTTCAGAGGATAAACCTGCCACGGGGGAAAAAATCAGCCTGAAAATAAGCAGAAAGCTTCCAATTCGCAGAGCATTGAGGTCCCAGGGTGACTTAGGGGAATGATTAATGTAATTTATTTTAAACTGAAGCTTGATTGTTTTGTGAAGTAGATTATATGATAGCAAGTGCAGAATGGCAGGGCGTGGACTATGACCCAGGAAATTGCTTCTAGCTCTTTGTTAATTTCTTAGCACAGTCCTACTTCGGCTGGGGCTGTAGTTCTCCTCCTGTACCTCATGCTGTTTTTCTCTTTACCCTAGGACCTCCTGTCTCTCACGCTGAATTACCAGCAAAGGATGGAGAGCATCCTGGCTGGTTTGTGTGGGACCAGTCCAGAAGATCCACTCCCCGTGTGGGTTAATGGCAGCGTTGGCCATTGCTTTAACCAGCTGACATTAAATGTGATCCCTCATGTGATCCTTGCAGTGGTCAGTGCCTGCTTCCTTGGCACTCCAAGGTATGACAACTGACTTGTCTAGCTCTTGATTATTATGTGGGACTGGAGGTGGGGTGGAAAGGATGAAAATTATACTTCCCTGTAATGTGCTGAATATGTATCTAGGGAAGGGCAAAATATTATGCTAATATATTTGTCAGCATCTGTCCTAATTCAGAATATGGTGTACAGAAAGGAATCCAGAAAGAACAGAGGGAATAGTAAGCGTAAAATCATAGAAAGTAATTAAAAATAATTGCAGTGAATGAGGATTGGGAAAACCGGGAGTATTCCAGGAGAGGATATAAATGCAATGTGGCATAGAAGATGTATATAAGGTAATAAGGGGTTCAGAGAAACCAAAAATTGCTTTGCTGTTTATCCTCTTCTGAAATTTTCAAACATGGTAGTGTTCAGTGATATTGAAAGGCCACAAATGATAATGAACCAAGTGATAATGAAATGTTTTGTTGGGCAGCAGGTTATAGACTTTCGTACACAGCACCACTGAAACCAACAGTGATAAAAATAATGTTTTTAGACAAAATATCACACAGGAAAGGGAATCAAAAATCAAAAATGCGACACAGAGAATTTGATCATCCAGGATTTGTATTGAAGAGGTTAAATATACTTCTTTTTTGGTGTTAATTCTTAAGGATTGGAGCCTGATTTGACCACAAAATATCAGTTTGCAAAGAAATTTCTCTAGAGAAAGGCTATTCTTTGATAGTATCTGAATCTCTGGTATTGATCAGAGTCTGGGCTATATTGACCTAATGTAGTTTAGCAATGCTTACAGTCAGAAAAAGTTACAAATCCAGGAGGTTAAGTAAGAGTGAATACATAAACAAGGGAAAGAGGAAAGGAAGAAAAGATAGTACTGACTGAGAGGTGGTGGAATTTCAACTGTAATTTTTTTCACTGCTCTTTCTTCCTCAAGGTCTGGCTCTGGTGTGCCTTGCAGGTCAGGCTGGGGATGCAGAATCGCCACGTCTTTCGTACTTGCTGGCCTGTTCCTTGCTGATACCATCCCAGCCACCATTTCCCAGCAGGAGCTGGGTCCTGTGTACCTGGAAGTGCTGGCCGATGGCACTGCTGCCCTGACATGGCTTGTGCATGGTCTCGCTCTTCTCATGCTCTGCAGGTCCACTCACGGCCTTACCAGGGGCCCTGTGGCCCTGGCTCTCCTCACTCTCTTACCCCTACCTTCTTTCATCATCACACTGGTGTGGTACTGCCAAAGTGGGACAGCTTGGTCCCCTTCCCATCCTGCTGCCTCCTCCAGGTTCGCCATTCTCTGTCTGCAGCTGGCGTCTCTGCTTGCCTATATGGTCAGCTGCCTCTTCCCCACCGCTGGCAGGCAAGACTTCCTCTCCATCAATAGCTCCTGGCAACAAGACCAGCTCACCTCAGAGCCAGGAATCCCAGTGCTTGATGAGCAGACAGTGGCAGAAGATGGTGAGAGCTGGCTCTCGCGCTTCTTTTACTTTTGGATGAACCCTCTTATGAAGCGTGGTTATCAGGGGAAGCTGAACCGGCCACAGGATGTCTATGTGCTTCCTCGCCAGCTCCAGGCTGCCACGGTCTGTGATCGGTTTTATTTCTGCTGGCAGAAGAAGGCAGCTCTGCATCACGTAGAGGAGGAGACAGTGTCTCTTACCAGCCCAGTCCTTGCTGGAGGTGATGGGAGTAGCAATGTTCCGGACAGCTCGCGCTGTGCCCAGAAGGCCGTGCGACTCTTCTCAGTCCTTCATGCGGCCTTTGGGCTTCGTTTCTACTCCCTTGGACTTCTCAAGCTGGCTGGCAACCTGCTGGGTTTTTCAGGTCCTCTGCTTCTGAACTTGCTGGTGAACTTCATGGAGTCACGGCAGGAGCCCCTGAGCCATGGGGTGCTCTATGCCCTTGGGCTCTTTGCTGGCTCCTTCCTGAGCGCTCTCTTGCGGAACCAGTTCAGCTATGAGATGAACAAGGTGACACTGATGGTACGGGCTGCCCTCATCTCTGCCATCTACCGCAAGGCTCTGCGTGTCAGCAGCACCAGCCTCAGCCACTTCACTGTGGGGGAAATTGTCAACTTCATGAGCACGGACACCGATCGATTGGTCAACTTCTGCCTCAGTTTTCATGAGGTGTGGAGCCTGCCTTTCCAGTTTGCCATTACCCTCTACCTCCTCTACCAGCAGGTGGGGGTAGCCTTTCTGGGAGGCTTGATCCTGTCACTGCTGCTTGTGCCCATCAACAAGATCTTAGCTAACTACATCATGATGAACAGCAAGGAGATGCTGAAACACAAGGACACACGGGTCAAGGTGAGGGGCAGTTACTGGCTCTCTGATTTTATTGCTGTATTTTTCCCTGTTTATCTCATAATGTTGGCTTTTTGGCCACTTGTCATGATCCAAGGCAAATTAATTGAATCACAGCTGTTGGGGAAAATGCCAGAGGGGGCACACACACACATACACAGACACTTAGTGCAAAAGTGTTCCAGGGTGACACAGTTTCACTACCCATAAGATAGTGAACCTCTAATGCTTGTCTTGCCCCCTGGGCTAATTCAGGTTCCCTTGCAAGTTTCTTTTCTGTGTGTAGTAGTTAAGGTAGGACTCCCAATTGCTTCCTCTAGAGATGCTTCCATACTATTGATCCAGTAACACCATGAATGGTTAAGTGGCTTGCAGTCTGGACAAAGGCAATGATCATAAATGTAATTTTATATTGCTCCAAGCTTGGCACTCTTAAGTCATCTTTTCCACTGTTTTTCGCATATTTGCAGTGCCACCTAACTTGTCAAGCATTTGATTACCACTTTTTAGCATTGCATCTCTGAGGGGACAATGGTTTCACTCACAATTTCTATCACGCTTTGGAAGCATGAAACGTTAAGTCAACTCGATGTCAGAACTGTTGAGAGCTTTAAAAATATTCATTTTCCCAACAGAAGGTGATCTAGTTGTATGTAATTATGCTGGACTTTCTCCAAATATTATGACTGGTTTTCTGAGTCAACTCTCTCGTTAGTTTTCTTTCATGTTGGGCACCAACACATCACATTACTCTGAACATGTTGACCTGAGAGCAGAAATGAGAGGACTGCATCCTCCAGGGACACCAGAGTTGCTAGAAGTGAGCCAGCCAGGCTCTGGATACAGACTAGCTGTCAGGGCAGCACCAGGCCTGAGAGTCAGGTGTTGTTATCTCAAGATACTGTCAGGTCTATACAGGTAAATGGTATCCCAATTGGAGCCATTAATTCCACATATCCCTTCACCTGTGTTGCACATCTTTCAGTTGCAAAGTGGTGTAATATTTTGCCTTTTCCTGAGTCGTACACAGCACAGATGGCTGAAGAAGCTGGTGGAATGAGGGAGCACAAAGCTCCCGGTAGCTGCTACTTGAGTTTAAGTCTTTGTTAGCAATAAATGGTTCCTGGTATCTCTAGCCTGACCCTTAGCAGGAGACAGTTGCACACCTGGCCACAGTCCAGGTGCCTGGTATTTGGTGCATAGGCAGGCACTGTTTGCTTGATGTGTTTTTCCTCACTGCCTGCAGCTAATGACAGAGTTCCTATCTGGCATTCGTGTCATCAAGTATTACGCCTGGGAGAAGCATTTTGGCACCAGGATAAATGCCTGCCGGGCTAAAGAGCTGCAGAAGTTACGGGCCATGAGTTACCTGGATGCAGTGTGCGTGTACCTGTGGGCAGCACTGCCTGTTGTTATCTCCATTGCCATCTTCGTCACCTATGCTCTTTTGGGTCACCAGCTCACTGCCACAAAGGTGCGTAATTGGTAGGGAGAGGTCCAAACTTGTCTTGTGCAGAGCACAGTCTACAGTGGGGCTGCAGTCCTGAGGCATCTTCTCTGGGAAATAAACCCAACTTGTGACTCCCCACGGCTCGGCAGGCTCTCCCTGGTGAAGCTGTAGGGAGGATACAAGATGCAAGGGTGGTACTGGTTCCAACTCATGGCTGTTTGCTTACCCATGCAGGTGTTCACAGCATTGGCCCTTGTTGGGATGCTCATTCTACCCCTCAACAGCTTCCCATGGGTGTTGTATGGCACCTTGGAAGCCAAAGTTTCCCTGGATCGAATCCAACGTTTCCTTGAACTCATGGACCAGGACCTGGAAGCTTATTATGCCCTAGGTAATGGTGAAGGAAGCTGCCAGGCTTGGGACCCTAGACAGTGGACATTCAGAGCAGGGAGCTGAGGTGTGAGGCCCAGGGACAGTACTGGAGGCCAGCTGGCTGTCACCGTGTGATTCAAGATGTTGTCAGAGGCAGAGTGAATACACTTCATTTCTGTGGAAAACAGGAGACAAGGCTGTAACATTCCACTTTACCAAGCATAGGCCACTGCTTGTCCCCACAGAGCCCTGCCATTAGTGTCCAAGGAGAAGCTGCTCTGTTATCTGACCAAAGCTCTTCTGGCACTGAAGCCATCAACGAACTTGGCTTAGCTGGGCAGAAAGGCTTGAGTGGCTGCCCCTCTCCTCAGCCATCTCAGCTCCCTTTCCTTCCTTCATTGCCTTTTGCCAGCTCCCTGCCATTCTTCAGCAATAATAAAACCAGGTTTATATCCTTACAGTGTCTCCTTGACGGCTATGCGTGCCTGGTGGGAGCTGGAGACAGGAGGGTTGGAGGAAGGGAGATGTAAGTTTAAGGGCAAGTCAACAGGCAAGAGTCTCATTCTGTGGTTGGGTCAGGGGCATCATAGCAGTGCCATGTCTGTGGTCTCATGCATTTGGGAACAAAGCTGATAGTATTTGTGATGCCAGGTGCCTTTAATTTTCTCGCCTTTTCGTAGCTGTGCAATGCTGTGCTGCTTTTCACTTGCAGATGGCCCTTCAGATACTGCTACTGCCATGGAGATGCGATGTGCGGCCTTCTCATGGGTGCCGGTTGAGGAGGAAAGCACCAGGCAGCCCTTATCCACAGGCACTCTACAACTGCACATTGAGGACTTGTCAGTGAGAAAGGTGAGCAAGGACACAGGAGATAACACGGAAGAATGACAGTAAAGAAGCCAAATAATGGAGCAGAGGTGACATATTTGCGTGTTTTCCTCATCTTAGGAGCCGTGCATCAAAATCTCTTAGTCAAGAGGCACAGGACACATATCACATCTCAGAGCTGAAGGGTGCTAGAGGACATCCAGGCATGGCTTACAGACAAGATGAACCAGTTCCCTTTGCTTTCTACTATCACTGCAGAGGAGGATTGGACAGGGAACAGAGCAGGGCTCTAGAGTTAACACTTTTTGCAAATTTGTGTCCTGTCATATCAGCAATCTGATTTACTCAACAACTGTACCCAGCTCCACTGCTGAACCTGTGAGACAGTCCTAGCAGTCAGCTTCCTTACAAGCTACGTGTGGCTCAGGAAATCTGGACAAGTTACCTTGTATTAGCACATCAGGTTGCTTCTTTTCATTTCCCTTTGCAGGGGATGCTCCTAGGGGTTGTTGGGAAGGTCGGCTCTGGCAAAAGCTCTCTGCTTGCAGCCATCACTGGAGAGCTCACAAAGTAAGTAGCCTAAAGACTTCTCCCTGCCTGGTCCTTCCATGCCATGGCAGGTGGGGACTGTCCGGTGCTATCCCTGCTTGTAGGCCATATTGATCTGCCAACAGTTTTCCTTTGTTGCCCTTTCCACCCATTTCTGGTGTGCTTTCAGACAAGGTGGGCGAGTGTATATTTGTGACCTGGAGCAAGGATTTGGTCTGGCCACACAGGAGCCTTGGATACAGTTTACCACTATCCGTGAGAATATCCTTTTTGGGCGGGAATATGATGCCAGGCTGTACGAGGAGGTGGTGGAGGCCTGTGCCCTCTCCGAGGACTTGAATGTGAGTGCCTAAACTGCAAACCTGTCTGGGCCTTCTTGCAGCTTTTCCATCCAGCCTGAGCTTCAATGGGAGCGGTTCTCATTCTTTCAGATTATAGACTGTTTTTCCAATGTCCCAATCGCACAGTGTTACTCTGATTACCAATCCCAGACCATTCCTGGTGTCCCCATAATTCTTTAAGGTGTGAAGTCACTCTGGTAGCAATTTGGATGATTTCTTTTGCTGCTGAGCCAAAAGTTCTAGGTCCTTGAAAGCTCTTGATCCAAAAGCTGCCTGAGGACAGGAGTTGTTCTTGCAGAGCTAAAGATTTTTGTGTTTTTCAGGCATAACCTATCAGCGGCTTATTTTTTTTTTTGGATCAGAAGCTTCTTTGGGATCTGGAAAGGGCTAAGGCTGTGGTACTCCTGTCAGTAATACACATATCCTAAATTTAAGGCTTATGGCTGTATTAGCCAGTAAACCTGACTGTATATATGGTAGGAAGCTAGCCTTCTCCTCCCAGTTTATGAGCCAATGACTGATTTTCTCAAGTGCCAAGCACTGGCAGCTCCTGTTTGCTTTGGCAAGAGCTATGAATACTCAGTAAAGGCAAGATTTTTGAGATGTAGTAGAATATGCCTATGCTACCAAATCAAGAGGAAACTGTTTATAGCCACTGAAATGCTGTAGGTTTTACTGCTAAACTGTTTGGAAGGACCCTGGCACGATTTTGATGCAGGCACAGCTCTTGCTGTCCTATAAAATTACCACATGTGATTGTCTCGGACCAGAAGTTGCTCTCAATGGGTAGTTCAGATGTGACCACTCTATTCTGGAGTAGAAGAGATTTTGGTTGCATAAATGCTAAGCTTGCCAGTTGTCTGTAGAATCAGTGTATAGACTGTTCCGTTGTTTAATTGTTGGTAAGGTGTCACCCTTAGGAATTACTGCCAGAGACTGGAGAGGGACCCCTGTGTCCTGGTTTTGGGTCCCCAGCAGTTTCCTGTCCTTTCTAAATGGGTTTTCTTGAATGTTTCAGATTTTACCAGCAGGTGATCAGACAGAGGTGGGTGAACATGGTGTGACACTCAGTGGGGGACAGAAGGCTCGAGTAGCCCTTGCCAGAGCTGTTTATCAGGTAAATAACAAAGGAGTTATTGTGTGGTAGATCATGCCCAATGCCAAGTCAGATGTGAAGAGTCTGGAAGCACCCAGCTGTACAGGGAGCTCTGGCAGCATGTCTTAAAGCACATCGTGCTAGCCTAAAGACGCTGGCAGGGTGCCACATGGAGGCACTTGCACTTTTCTTTACAGTGCTGCCTGCTCCAGCAGGGCCAGGAACTGTATCCTTGTTTTTTTGTCTCCCTCTCAGGAGAAAGAGCTTTACCTCCTTGATGATCCCCTAGCTGCTGTTGATGCAGATGTAGCCAACCATATTATGCAGAAATGCATTCTTGGAGTTCTCAAACACAAGACCAGGATCCTTTGTACCCACAGGACGGAGTTTTTGGAGAAGGCCGATGCCTTGTTGTTGATAGACAATGGCAGGATAGTTAAGACAGGTACACTGTCTGTCTTCTCAGGCATTCATTTGTGCTGGTATCTAGGAATGGCTGGAGCAAAGGTGGACACAAGGGATTAGGATTAACTAGTGGGGAACCCAATGATAAAAGAACTTGAGGACACTGCATGTGGGCAGAGACGGAGTGGAAGAGAATGTGCAGATGCACAGATAAAACAGGACAACCCTAGGTGTGGGGAGCTGATAAGGTAGGAGGCCATAGCAGGTTGAATGGAGCAAGGATGCCGTTGCTGCATAATGGAAGGAATGTTATGAGAGAACAAAACTGGGTCAGCAGTGGGTAGCTGGCATCTGTTCCTCACAGATGCTGAAGCATTTGCATGTCTGTCTTTGCAGGCACACCAGCTGATATCCTGCCACTTGTTGAAGCCTTCCCCAAGTGCAAGGATATGGACAAGAAGCGGAAGGATAAAGGTCTGTTCCTGGCAAGCTTGAGGGTGGCTGGGCCAGCACAGCTCAGCTGACCCCCCAGACAGAACCTGTACCTGATGGCTGCTGGCCCTAGAGCAGAGCTCCCACCACCTTGCTCTGCTGTGGCAGTGCTGATCTGTGGGTAGTGTGTATACAGAGGGACAGGAGGCCCACATATATTGGTCTGGAGCAGTATTTGAACCTGTTGTTCCACGTGTAGTCCAGCTTTGGATGAAGAACTGCCAGCATTAGTGCACCTGTCTTGAAAGAGGAGAGAGAAGTCTCCCTTATAGCCTAGACTTGCTCTCTTCACAGCAAGGAGCAGCTGCAGGAAGAACTTAACATCACACTGACCTTTGCTTTTGCCTCCATTCCCACAGCCCCCAATGAACAGGGACAAGAAGAGGCCATAGAGACAGAGAAAGAAGAATCAACCCAAACCAATAATCTCATTCACAAGGAGGAAGAGAAGAAAGAAGGGGCAGTGGCTTTTCAGGTGTACAAGGCATATTGGCTGGCAGTGGGCACCTGGTTGGCATTATCAATCCTCTTCTCACTGCTCCTGATGCAAGGTGAGGCAGTGGCCCAGCAGCACATTTCTTTTGACATTCCTGTCCTCTCATCTCGTTCCCTGGTTCCATGGAGTCCAAGGGAAGGAAAGAGGCTGGGGGTTTAATCATTCTCCCTGGAGCAGGAAGACTCCTTTTCTCCAAATTAAAGTAGTTCAAGGAGCTACTTTAGTAAGGAGAGGGCACATGTGGGAAGAGAATCTGGTGTGTCACTGCTGCAGTTGCATTACCACGCCTTTAGCAGTGCTCTGTTGCTGCTGCAGCTCAAGGCTGTTCCCTTGCTCCTGCTCTACTACTAACAGGGGAAGACTAGACTGGGCAATCCAAAAATTGTCCAGCAGCTTCTCCTCCATCTTTTCTGCTTCATATTTGCTGATTTAAAAGTTGAATTCCTTTTTATGTAGTCTGTCTTTCTCTGTAGCATCCAGAAATATCTCAGATTGGTGGCTGTCATACTGGATCTCCAGCATATCCCAGACAGCAAATACCTCTGTGATGATCTGTTCAGCTTCCCTGCCTTCCCCAGAGCTGCTTCTCTTCTCCGTTGCTGGGCTTGTGTAAGTGAATCTAGTCTGGAGGTGCCAAAGGAAGCTGGAAACACATCCATTTTGTCTTTAAGTGCATTTCCTGTGGAAGATCCTTATTAAGAGCAGGGATAGATAAGCTGAGCACCTCACTGCAGGGGATGTCTGTGGCTGCTTTGACAAAGAGAATCAAAATCTCTGACGTGATGAGGTGCCCAAAGGGCTTCTGCCTGGAGCTGATGGAAGACACCTAGCTGCACAGTAATCAGAGTGTTTGTCCCAACATTCCAAAGGGATATCACAGGAGTATTGAAGTATACTGATTTCCCTTTGAGTATGCTCCTGGGTTCTCATGCCCTGTCTGTGAGTTTACTTTCAGGGGGACCTTGGCAGATTCATAATCTTCCTCCTCCTTTGTTCTAGCTTCCCCATTCAAGCTCTGGACACTACCCCAGTCCCTTCCAATGGCTCAGTGGATGTGACTTTCTACCTGATAGTTTATGGGAGCATTGCAGGGGCCAACTCCCTCTTCACCATTCTTCGGGCGTTCCTCTTTGCTTATGGCACTCTCCGTGCTGCCACTGTCATTCACAACCGACTGCTCCAGAGGGCTCTGAAGGTAATGGGCAGAAAGTCCAGGGCAGGCTGAGGCTCCTGCAAGCTGACATTCTTCTCATATCTGGGAGTAAGGATGTGGAAGGTAGATTAGAATTTCTTATGGTATTGGCTGGTAGGCCTATATCCAAAAAGAGCTGCACCACAGCCGGCACAAAGGGGTCAATGAGCTGGAGTTAAAAGTGTGCCCTGTTCATTCCATGGAGGGGTGTTCTATGGCTGCCACCTGCATTTGTTCACTCATTAGGTGTAGATATATAGCCAAGATAAGGACCAGTTGAGTCAAAGTAGTTTTTGCAGGATTGTAAGCTCAGGTTCAGATGAGATTTGAAGGAGCTATTAAGCAAGATTTAGGGCTGATGCTGCATGTGCAAGTTAACTTTATGTTTTGGTTTTCCTTGGGTCCTCAGGGTAGGGTTAGAATTAGAGGCAAGAATTGCCTCACTTGCTGCTGGTGGGCAAGTATGGCATCTGAGTGACTGCTGTCTGGGTAGCTATCTGACATTTGCTACAGAAGGGCTGCTTCCTTTTACCATGTGAACAGCGTGAGTTGTTTGACTGCTAGTGGATATGGGCTTTGGAAGCTGAGATTTCTGCTCCAGCTGAGGAAAGGAAGTGGGCTGTGGTGGCCATCCATTTGTGGCCTTATGTGCTCCCCTTGGTGCTGCTCTCCTGCACACTGTTCTGTGGCTGGATCTCTCTCACTGCAGCTCTTACTTTCTGGTCCCCTTGTTGCCAGGCCACAGTCACCTTCTTTGACACCACACCAACAGGCCGGATCCTGAACCGCTTCTCCTCAGACCTGTACTGTGTGGATGAGAGCCTGCCATTTGTCCTCAACATCTTCCTGGCCAACATGTACGGGTTCTTGGGCATACTAGTGATAATAACCTATGGCCTCCCTTGGATTGGTCTGGTCTTACTCCCTCTGGCTGTACTCTACTTCTCCATTCAGCGCTATTACCGACACACATCCCGGGAGCTCAAGCGCCTTTACAGTGTCACCCTGTCTCCCATCTACACTCACTTCTCAGAGACCCTCTCGGGACTGAGCAGCATCAGAGCCATGCGGGCAACACAGAGGTGAGTGGAAGGTGCAAGTGCCCAAAGAGACAGAGCTTTGGCTTTATAGGCCAGGGCCTTCCTGATGTGGAGCTGGTTATAGGGTGGCTGGAACACCCTTGGTCTGGGGCAACAGAAATGGAGGTTGAGCGATGCAAACCTCTGTTTTGTGCCTGACAGGTTTGAGTTGGAGAATCAGCTGCGCCTGGAGCAGAACCAGCGCTGCCTCTTTGCCAGCAACACAGCAATGGAGTGGCTGGACATCCGCTTACAGATGATTGGAGTTACTGTGGTTACTGCTATTGCAGGAATTGCCATCATCCAGCACCAGAAGCAACTGGGAAATCCAGGTAGACTGCCAGGGTTTGATCTGTGTCCACTCCTAAGCTGTGGCTTAGGAGTTCCACCTCTCCTAGCCCAGAGCTGCACATTTTCCTACACTGGGGTAAGAGCTCCTGCTCCCTGTCCCTCTGGAAGTCACCCACAATGTAGCGCTTCAGCTCCCGTCCCTGCTTCTGTCATCATCCTCAAGTGGGATCCCAGACTCCAGAGTCCTGACTTTTCCTTTGCATTTTTTGTTCGGCCACCAAGATCCCAGCTTCTTCCTTGCCGGTAACATTCTTGCTTATGCTTTTGTCCTCACAGGACTTGTGGGCCTGGCACTCTCATATGCCCTTTCTGTCACAAGCCTGCTCTCAGGTCTCATTTCCAGCTTTACTCACACAGAGATCATGATGGTGAGTGTGGAGCGGACAGAGGAATACACTACAGACATCCCCATGGAGCCCCAGGATAGATTGGTCCAGGTAAAAGCTCAAATGTGTTCTCAGGGACTGGCCCATCTTCTGGCTCTGTGCCCTGCACTTTTCCCCTGGGAAGATCGTAGGGTTCTGGTGAATGGGTGGAGGGCCCTCACCCACAGAAATCACCTTGATCATGCATCTTTTACCAGTACATCCCCTGGGAAGGATGAATCTCTGGCAGGAGTTGGTGAAGGCTGGAATGATGGGAAGGACTAGGGGAGCAGAACAGGTGCTAGATAGCTGTGAGAGAAACACAATCCCAGGAGTGGGCTGGAGTTGGAACCGAGCTCTATGTTGGTTCTGCTCAGAAGCCAAGCAGCCATCTGAAGGGAGGGAGGGGGCTTGGCCTGTGGGGAGGTGGGGCTGAAGATGACAATCACTATCATACCCTTTCTCACCTGGATATCCCTCTTAGGTTGCTGCTGACTGGCCAAGCCAGGGGCTTTTGGAGTTCCAGGAAGTGGTCCTGGCCTACAGAGCAGGCTTGCCTAATGCACTTGACGGTGTGAGCTTCACTGTTTATCCTGGAGAGAAGCTGGGGATTGTGGGTCGCACAGGATCTGGAAAATCCACCCTTTTCTTGGCCCTTTTCCGTATGGTGGAGCTGAAATCAGGCCGAATTCTCCTGGATGGTGTTGACAGCCAGCTGGTGGGCTTGGAGGAGCTGAGGTATGGAGGGCTGAGCAGAGTGAAGGGGAGCTGACGGGGCCTGGAGGCTGAGAGCTGTCAGTGGTTGGATGCCAAAGTGAAGAGTGAGGAGTAAAGGACTCACTGTCAAGGCACCCTCTTCTCTGACTGTGGCAGCTTCTTATGAGTTCCTCTGTTGTTTCTGAACAGCTGTGCTAAGGAAACCAGGCTGAATATATGACCCTTGTCTCTGTGCCTCTAAGATTTGTAGCAAGCTAAGACACTTCGTGAAAAAAATAGTAGGCCTTTGCTTTTCTGCAGAACCTATCCTATGAGCCTTCAGCTCTCATTTGCTTGCAGATCTAGGCTGGCCATCATCCCCCAGGATCCATTTTTGTTCAGTGGCTCAATCCGAGAGAACCTGGACCCCCAGGGAAAATGGACAGATGCTGAGCTCCATGAAGTACTGGAGCAGTGCCATCTGCAGGATGCTGTTACTCAGATGGGTGAGTTGGAACCCAGAGAGAAGCAGCTGGTGAGCACTGGTGCTGGGAGAGGAGAGGAGGCCTCAGCTCAGGGAGCTGAGGAAAAGGGGCCAGGTGGATGCCGTAGAGAGTGAGTTAGGTGAGGTCATGCTAGAAACCAGCGTGGGAACAGGTTGGTAGGACCCAGTGGCATTCTCTGAGATTTAGTGGCAAGGGACTAGCAGGTGATGGATTGGGTGGCAGAATGTTGGTGATGAGACCAGTTCTCAGTGGATGTTAGAGCAGTGCCTTAGAGGTAAGCCAGGCCTTAGTTCTAGGGGAGCATGGCATCTCTGTGCCAGATGTTGCTTGTCTAAGTGTAAAGACTACTGTTCCCAAGGCCTGGGCCTGAGCAGGATTGGGATTTTTTGTGCTACTAGGAAAACCTTGGACTGGGGGTGCCATTTGGGACCCTGTGAACCCTGTGCAGGTGGGGTGACTGCTGATCTTGACCCCTGCAGGTGGACTGGACAGCGAGCTGGGAAAGAGTCTGTCTGTGGGACAGAGGCAGTTGGTGTGTCTGGCAAGGGCCCTCCTGACACAGGCCAAGGTGAGTGTCTTAGCTCCATCGGAGTGAGGGGGAGGGTGCTGCTGATGGCTGTCTGGGGACAGCAGAGGAGAGCACTGCAGAGTTGGAGGTGTGATGAGAACAGACATCCTGTGCTAACTTCGCAGGCTGTCTCTAGGCAGGGATTGGGGTCTCTGCTGTGGTGCTTGGGACTTCCCTTCACACTCTGTCCCTGGCAGGTGCTGTGCATCGATGAGGCCACAGCCAGTGTGGATCAGAAGACAGACCAGCTGCTGCAGCAGACCATCCGCCAGCGCTTCGCTGACAAAACTGTTTTGACGATTGCTCACAGGTATGGAGGAAGCAGCACTCTGCGCCTAAATTTGTCCTGCCACTCACAGGTAGAGGTGCCTGCACATGCCATGCCTGGGGCTCAAGCTGAGCAGAGAGGTCTCTGTGATAAGGTTTTTCAAGTGCAAAAGCTAGACTTTGCCTGTTGCCTTTTCTGCCGGATGCTGGGAATAACTGGACGTGAAAATGTTGTCCCCAGAAATTGATGTCAGCAAAGGGCAAAATGCTGCATCGTGTCACAGACTGCTCTTCCTGGGCACTGCCTCCTGGGATCCGTGGAGTGGATGAATCAGGCCTTGTGGTTCTGCCAAATTAGGGTGAAGAGTAATGGAGAAGTAATCTTACAGAAAGGAGCAGTGTGGAGACTGGCAGGGGTGGGGCAGGAAGGTGGTGACTCCAGCTCAGTAGAGGGCACTACAGGACAGCCAGCGGCAAAGGGCTGCAGCCAGCTCCTGGGTAGTTCTGTTTTCCAAAATCCTGAGTTTTGGTCCCAGCCTGCACCCGATTCCAGTAACAGACATTGCCCAGGCAGGACAGGACAACAGTGATTGCCCCACATCTGAGAGATTTAGTGTAAGAGTGGTCAGTGGATGGTTGCAGCTGGAGGGAGGAGGGCAAAACATGAATACCGCAGAGAAGGGGTGGACCAGCATTAGACGGTGTTTTCTGCTCCTACTCTTGCCAAGTGGAGGAGAATTTGGAGGAGGATTATGAAATTGTGTGGAGGGTTTTTTCAAAGCACAGAGGTTACCACAAAAATAAAAATCAAATGAGCAGGTGGCAGGGGCTGGTGTCCTGCTGCACAGAAGTGGGAGTGATGGATGACAGGCAGGGTGGGCTGGGCCTGGCAAGTGAATCGAGTGGGTCTTGTTAAATACATCATGTAGGAGGGAGGCAGGAGGAGTGTGAAGGGAATGTGGTTCCTACACTAGGGATATTATACATAAATAGAATAGAAGCACAAGGGCACTGTGGGCTGAGGTGTGTGTTTGGGTTGGGTGTGGGGAGGCCACCTCTAATGGAGGAGTAATTAGAGAGGAGAACCAGCAGAGGAAGGAGTGGCAGAAGGCAAGGCAGCAAACCTGAGCTGAAGATAGCTCCAGTCCCTCTTCCACTGAATGAAGAGCAATAGGGGAGAGCAGTAAGGAGAGAGAGGTGATGATGGGGTTGTTCTGTACCCATTGTTCTTCCTTGCCATTCAGCTTTGGGTGAACCATTAATTGGATTGGGGAAATCTAGGATGGGAAATGACTCTGTACTTGTCACTTGCCCCTCCAAGTCACTTCCAGTGCTGCAGCCTGCACACTCTTGGGATGAATGTGTAACCAGAGTCCTGAACTCCATAATGCTTTCTGCCTGCTCAAATCCTGTGCAGTGTCTTCCTTGTGACATGCAGCTTTATAGGGCTGTAGTTCCACACTGAACAGTGCACGACTGTACAGAGGGATTCTTGCTGCCCTGTCTTCCCCACACAGGGCCAGAGGTTGCTGCCCTGCTAGCAGTCTGGGCAGAACTGGGCACATATGTGTGCAGTGGGTCCTGTGGATGCCAGTCTGCTAGGGAATGACAGCTGATGCACAAGTGCATTTCCGCCGCCCTCAGGAGGTGGCAGGTGAGGAAATGTAGGGGCAAACGGAAGCAATTCACTAACCCCTGTGGGACTGGAGACATTTTGTGCAACCCCAGAATCAGGCATGCAGAACTCCCCTCTGCATTCCTGGTGCCCTGCCGTGCCCAACAGCTGGAAGGTATCACCATGGTCTGCTGAGAGGTAATGCATTTCAGCAGTGCACAGGGGCTCTCTGGGGAGCTGAACTGCACTGTGACCTTGAGTGCAGAGGGAGATCCTCCACAGATCCTACTGTTGGGCATGACTTGGGCCACCCTTAACAGCAGGGGAAGCAGTATCCAGAGTTTCTCCTCAGATCCACCAACATATGTCCTGGCATTTGTTGTCCACAGGCTGAACACCATCTTGGACTCAGACCGTGTGCTGGTGATGCAAGCTGGGAGAGTGGCAGAGTTGGATTCACCCACACGCTTAAGCCAGAAAGATGGCTCCTTGTTCCAGCACCTCCTGCACAGCAGGCAGCAATGACCTCCCTCCTGGGCTGTGCCCAGGCAGCCCTTCCAGCTCAGTGCCTGGCTTTCCTTTAAGCTCAGCCATCAGCCCTGTCCCTGCAGGGACAGGAGCTGCTGAGGTGAGAGAAGGGCTTATTCCTGCCTGCAGATAGCGATTATTTGTCCTCAGGGACAGGAGCATGGCGCTGTGGTCTTTCTTTTAATAGGGAACATGCGACCTAGTGTTTAGAGTCATGCAAGCCTGGATGGTGGGATACTGCTCCCCCCTCTAAGGCTCCCCTTTGAGATTACAGAGGGCTTTTCTACTGATTGAAGAATCAGTAACTAACTCCTAGTTTGAGACTTAGTCTCACATATGCAATGTAAAATAAAGTGGAAACCTCCTTGTGAAGCTCAGTTATTCAGGTCCTTGTCCCTTTTCCTCCCCAGACACATACCTCCTCATGAGATACAAGAGTGGTGCCCACTCTGCACGAAGACAACCCTACCTGCTCCCTTCTACTTTCTGAAGGCACTGACCTTACCAAGCCCAGAAGGTTGCACCCAGAGACCTTGCTGTTTTCGTCCAGTTTACAGTGGAGAAGGCCTTCCCCTGAAGGCCAGAATGCAATTACATTAAAGGCCTTTAAGGCTAGTTTATTTCAAGACCACTTCTTTAAGGGAAACTCTCTGTCCTTCCTGCCCTGCTCTCAGCTGCACAAACCCACAGCTGTTTTCAGTTTTAGATCTTACTCTTCCCATTAGCACCCTTGGACTCAGTCTTAGGTTTTCCCCTTCTTCCCAACACTCTCATGGCAATGTCTAGGCTGTACACACCTTTGCTATGCTGTCCTGAGTTAGGTGCCATTCCTTTCCCTGAGGCTGCAGGAGCCATCTCCACCCCTGCAGCCACAATCTGGGTTTGCATTCTTGAGGGAAGTGATGGAGATACTCATCAAGAACAAGTAGCTCAGCAACCTGATCCACTTGGATCTCTGAGAGCAGGAGGTTGGTGTCCAGAGGCCTTTTGCAACTGAAATTATTCTATGATTCTCTGATACACTGTTTCTGGGCTTGTTTTATTTGATAAAGGTACATCATCCATCCATGTATTAAAAAAATAATCTTTCTGCTGAAGCTCCAGTCCCCTCTCCCAATCTCCCTCCTGCCTGAGTGCTCACTTCTCAGCTCTCTTTACACCATGTGGAACCCAGCTCTGCAACCCTACAAGCCAGTAGTAGGGTTTGGGTTGTGGGGGTTTTTACCCCACTGCTTAGCCCTCTGTGCCCATGAGGTGACACAGAAGCCCCTGGCAGAGACACTGATTGCTGAACACCAGACCAGCACAGGCAGGAACAGACCTAGTACAAAGGCTAAGTGACATGACCAATCTATTGCCTCTTAGCCGTGCTTTAGCAATGGTAGAGAAGGCAGTATCGTGGCTGCTTCCTATGGTCACCCCAGGCTTGGTAGCCTGTCCTCACATCCACTGTGAGGAGCTTAGCCTTTGTTGTATCAAGAAACGCTACAATGGCTGATTTGAGGTTGGTGCCAGCTGCCTGCCTCAGAGTGAATGGGAGAAGAAAGGAGGACCTGGATCTTGTATTGCTCCTGAACCAGCTACAGCACAGCTCCAGCCTTGTCCATCTCCAGTTTCACCTATGAGGACATATGAGAAGGACCAGTTCAGGCCCAGAGGACCCCAAAGGGGAGCAAATAGTGAGGCAGAAGTGCACACTGCAGAGGTGAAGGAGCTTGGTCGTCTGTGGCCAGACCAGAAAGGACGGCTTGGTAAGTCGGTCAAAAAGACCCCTGGATCGTCAGGAGGAAAGTACAAAACATGTTTGTAACCCCAAGTCTGACAGTAAGAGGAGGGGGCATCACCCAGGGCAGAAGAAGGGCATGAGGAGACCTTAGATGGTCTTCAGAGTCTCTTTGAACTGGCTCAGAACCACAAGACCAGGGAGCAAGGGTATCTGCTTGCTCCCTAGGGACATGGCATCTGAAATGACAGCCTCAAGAAACAGCCAGGAACTACCCCATCCAGTACTGGGGCAGGGAGGCAACCATCCCAAAGGCCCCAGAAGAAATATCCCAACACCATCAGAAATGAGGACAAACCCCTCCTAGTAGTCACAGAGAGGAGTTACAAGGGGCCTGGCAGTATTTCAGCTTGCAAGAGGGCTGTGCCTTCCTCAGCACTACCTGTCCTGTTTCTGAGGGCTCCTGTCAGATGATACTGGCGCTGCATGACATGGGCTGCCTTGAGCAGCACACCACTGCTCCCTTGCAGGGCTGGCCCAACACAGCCCATTCAGGTGCCCGTGGGTGCCAGCTGAGACAGCCTGGCAGGAGACAGCTCATACCCAAGCAGGGTCATCACACCAGTGCTCAACACCCAGGGTTTTGTTGATGTGTTCGCTGCCCTGGAAGCCTTTCCCCGCTGCCCGGTTGGTGACAGTGCGGCTCCCCAGGATGCAGTTTGAGGGGTTTGCCAGCATGATGACCTGCCAGGGCCTGGCTCAGAGTCCTCGCAGCTCGCAGCTCACAGCTCTGTCGTCTTCCTTGGCTCGATCAAGATGGTGTTGAGCATGCCCACCTGACACTCCTGGTCTTGGAGCTTCCTTGCAGCCTGAGAAGGGCTTTGGCACCAGTTCGACCTCTGACGGCCCCTCTGCCAGTTCCTCAGCATTAGCAGGACAGTGATGAGGACCAGCACTGCTGTCAGCACCCCAAACACCAGCACTGTCACCAGCTGGGCTTCGCTCAGCCCAGAGTCTCTTTGGGTCACCACCTCCTTCACAGAGATTTTCAACAACCCTCCCCCCAGCTCTTTCTCACTGTGGTTGGCCACGCGCCGCCCCGTGACCGCAGTCCTGACAGGCTCTGGCTGCGTCACGCCCGGCATCTCACTGGTGGTGCTTTCCACAGCCCCGCCATTCTCGCGGTTTGCAGGGTGGTAGGGTGGAGACCAGGTGGGCTCTGGGACGGAGATCTCACAGGTTTTGCCAGTGAAACGGTCAGGACACAAGCAGTCATAGTCATTGATGCGGTCATAGCACTTTGCTCCATTTTTGCACGGCTGGCTGGCACAGTCATTGATGTTGATTGTGCAGAAACGCCCTTCAAAGCCCACCTGGCATTGGCAGGAGAAGCGGTTGATGCCGTCGTGGCAGGTGGCACCGTTGGCACAGGGGCGCATCAGGCAGTCGTCCACGTCATGCTCACAGAGAGCCCCCACAAAGCCAGCGAGACACCGGCAGGTGAAGTTGCTGGCGAAGCCGTTTTCGTCTTGACATTGCCCACCATTCTTGCACGGAGACCTGTGTGGAGAGAGCAAGGATGAGGTCATGGCCCTGGAGAGCAAGCAACTTCCCTCACCCCAGGGAGGTAAACACACAGAGCCGCTTGCATGGCAAGTGTGTCCAGCACCAGCTCTCTCCATGGGGGCAGCTATCTCAAGGAGAAGACGGGGTGGGAAATTCTGTCTCCTTGAGTGAGAGGCTGTGGAACCTCCTCAAAGGCTGTGACCTTGCATGGGTCCACCACCCACTGGGGAAGGTCTTCAGCCAAATGATCTGATGAGGAAACATGCCCTCCTGATGCTCCCCAAAGGCATGACAAGTGTCAGCTCATCACACCTACAGCAGTGAGGGACAGCAATCTGCTCAGATTGCAACAAAGACGTTGCCCCAGCAGGACGATGCAGTGCACACTGCTAAACCAAAGCCAAAGATGATTTTGGCTTAACTCCACTAGTGCATGGAAATCCACAGATAATGAGCCAAGCTGGGCCTCCACTTGGCAGCGTGTGACCCAAAGTCAATGCTGGCTGTAGTTAACACTGCAGTGTCTCACCCTGCCTTCTCACAAGGCCCTGTCTTCATCTCACAATCCTTTCCATGGAAACCTTCTGGACACAAGCAGGAATATTCCCCATCTCGATCATAGATGCACTGAGCCCCGTTCTGGCATGGGGACTGGTGTTCGCAGATGTGTATGTCTGAGGAGAAAGAAAAAGGTGGGAATTAGGCAGAAAAGAAGGTTGATGTGGCCAATTTAGTGCAAACACAACCCATCAAACCCAGTGGGGATGGAGAAATGACAGGAGCTTCTCCCTCCTCCCCGCCAATGGGCACCTGCAGCAACAGAAGTGCAGTGCCTATGTGGTTGTGGAAGATGCTTTGCATGCCATCTCTCTGGCCAGTGGAGACCCCATGCTACAAAGGAGTCTCTGAGGTCAGAGAAGAGGAGTCCATCAGCTACCTGCTGAAGGCAGGAAGCCCTGGGGGAGGCAGGGGATGCTGCTCTGAGTCCTGACACACCATGAGAAACGGAATGAGTTCACCTGCTCCATCTCCTGAGGCTGGCCAGTGTCATGCTAGCTCTTGCCATGCAGCCAGGGAGCAGGTGCCTGGAGCCTTCCCTCTTTTGGAAGGGAATGGTTCCACCTATGGCAGCCAGGCAACATCCTATCTCCCAGGCAGCCCAAGAGGCATCACCCAGGTGGCTTCTGACTATGTTGGCTGTGCTGGCTCACATATCCATGGAGGGTGTGCTGAGCTTCTGCCCTCAGCACCGGAGGCTGGGATGTCCAGCCCATGACTCACCTTTGTCACAGAACTTGCCGGCCCAGCCAGTGTGACAGATGCACTGCCAAGGCTGGTGGCACGTCCCGTGGAGACACCCCGGCATACGCACGCACTCCTCGCAGTACTCGCCTTCCCAGCCTGGATCACACCTGTGGGAGGACAGCGCATAGCAGCACAATAAGACCCAATCAAGGGCTGTGGAAAAGCTGGCTGTGTGTCATGAAGGGTTACTGCAGATACAGCAGCACTCAGAAACTCTCCCAAAGCCCCCCATGGACCTGCTGGCTCTCTCCTCTGGGGGAGGTCAGCACTGGCACCTCATCTGTCCAAGGAAGCAAATAGATAGAGCAGGGGCAGACTCACCCTCTGCAGCCAGGGAGGGTGGGGTCCAGAAACAGAGCTCAGCAGCTTCACTTTTAGTGCCCACATCTCTCTGCTTTCCTTCAGCCAGCCACTCCGTATACACCACTGCATCAGCTTGGCAATTCCTGCACCTCCCTCATCGCACAGCCAGTCTGACAGGCAGAGAAAAGCCCATCCCTAACCCTGAACTCCCTGAGGGAAAGCAACAAGAGGCCCCTGAGGTCCACGTGTTTCACTGCACCCCTTTGAATTATAATGTGTGTCATTTTTTGTCTGAAGTGCACGGTAATCCAGCTCTGAAACCTTGCTTGCCATGGCTGTTGAACAGAATAGACTTATTAGTCACTCACAAGGGCACTACAGTGGTAAAACCTGCAGCACACAATGAGCCTTCTGGTCCCAGAAGAGTAGGGCAGTGGCAGTGGCTAAGTAAAGCCAAGCTTTACTTAGCTCGAGTGGCAGGCATCCCTCAGACCTGCCAGCTCTGAGGGGGAAAGCAAGTGATAACAAGATTAAAGCTGAGTGGAGGTAGCACCAAGCCACAACAAAAGCTATACTCAAACCAGCATGAAATTAAACCTAACAAAAACAACACAGTTTCTAGAGTAAGGAAGGGGATTCATTTTCATGGCTGTGGCTCATTTCAGTGCAATGTGTGATGACTGCAGCTTTGTTGGGCTGGCCCAAGGCTGCACTTTCACACCTGGGCTGCCTGTTGTCATTGCATGTTGTCCCAAATAGATGGGGAATGAGGAAAATGGTTAAAAAATAAATATATATGTTAATTAGAGGGTTTTTTGATGGAAATGGAGGTGATACCATGTGCCTGATAGAGTCTGGGGAGATGCATTCATACCTGGACAGCCCTGAGTTTACAGAAGGCTGTGGACACCCCTATCCCCCAGTACCTGCAAGGGAGCAGGTATCATCAACTCTTCCCCTTCTCTGAAAGGCAGATGGCCAACTTAAAAAGTACCAGGGAGGGGGCAAGGTAAACAGTCAAGTCTCCCTGAGCCTTGATCCTGTGGAATATGGGCACCAGCTCAAGCTGACATGCCAGGGATCACAAATGCACTTCTGCTGCAGTAGCCCCCAGCTTGCTAGTAAGCCTGTCATGAAAACATCCAGAGATCCTCACCATAGCCCAGCCTGCTGAGGGGGGACCCCTGATGCCCTCAGTTATGTGCATGCTGGCAGCTCTTCTCTTCCATGCCCCCAGGGAGAGCATCTCTACCTCAGCCAATGAGGAGGCCATGCAAGCTGGCCAACTCCCATGCCTGCTCAGCTGCCTGATGGCTTTCCCCATTACCTCTGAGCCTGAAGGCTGCCTCCAATCCCCCAGGCACAGCCGGGCTGTCCTAGGCTCCCATCTAGACAAAAAGGGCTCAGCAGAACAACACTGGTCAGCATGTGGAGGTGGTGACTCTGGGAGCACTGGAGCAAAGGCTGGAGGGCACCAGGAAGTGGCTGAGGGATCAAAATCTCCCACTCCAGAGGGTGTCAGATAAGAAGAGTGCAGAGTCATCGATTCCAGGTGTGGGTGAGTGGAGGAGGAGGCGCTTCAGCTCAGGGCAGGCACAAGAGACACAGCAAGAGGGGAGGGAGAGCAGTTACAGTCAGAAGCAGCAGAGAGCCAAAGACAAGCCATACCTGCACTTCCCATCCTGGTCACAGCAGCCATGGGCGAGATTACAGCGCTCACTGCAGTCATCACCTACAAAGCAGGTAACGTGGAGCTGGGTTAAGCAGAGACTATAGATAACTCCAGATCTGCCCGTGGCCCTGCTGGCCCACAGCTTCTTTTTTCCTTCCTAAGCGCTCAGCCTACCCTTCCCCAGAGCCATGAGGTGGAGGACCTTCCTTTCAATGACTGGATGCCACACAGGAGATGAGGATTTCACATTAACCCAAGCAGTGATAATACTACCTTTATTGCTTTCAAAACTACTCATTCTCTGGTCATCTTCCCCACCCTCCCTCTGCTCCTTCCCTTACATTTTGAGCCCTTCTGGGCAAGACCTGGGGTTGCCAGTGCATTAAGGCAACCTGTGTAATAGGGACTTACCCACCTGGGACCTTGGTCCCAGTGTCTTGAAGAAGTATGGTGGGAAAGCTCAGGGCCAGGTAGTGGAAGGGGCACAAAGGGACTGAGGATGGAAATGGAAAGAATGGTTCCTCTTTATCTTGCAGGATGTTGCCATCCACAGGGGCAGCTACTGACACAAAACAGTCTGTCTGGGGCTCCTGCCCTCCCCCAGGACCCAGCTGCCAGCACTCCCCTTCCAGCATGGGGAGGCAGGACTGGGCATCACATGGGGCCAGGTATCCAGTTCTGTTTATTTATTTAAAGGCCTCAGAGGCTGTAACTGAGCCATGGCCTAGCCGTGCCACTTCTCGTCCTCTGCTTGGTGCTGGCCTGCTTTCTCCAGCCAGGTGTCCCCTTTCATCTCCACCTTCCCCTCTCCCCCATCACTTGCTTGCATTTTGGCTCCACCTGGGAGCTGGTTCACTTTAGCTCCATGAGCAGTAGAACTAGAGCAAATATCAGAAAGCAGGAAGTTTCTCCAGAAGCCCAGTGCAATCCCAGGCCAGGCCCAAGAGATGAACACTCTTACCTGACTGAGCTCCTCCATCCTGGACTGAGATAGGTTAAAGCCCCCGTGCCAAGAGCAGTGCTCAGGCTTTCCCCAAGCAGCATTTTGTGCTGCCTAGGAAAGCAAGCGGGAAAAGAAATCTTCCATGCATGTGATTTTGCTACAGTGAGGCAGCAGGTCCCACTGCTCAGGACAAGAGCCTCACAAAACGAGCCACTGTGGAGCTGGAGCAGCATCCTGGGACTGCTCAGCCCCAAGCCTGGGTATCATCACCTTTTGTATTTGTAATCATTTCTCCTGGCAGGGGGACAGTAAACTAATCTTTGGGAAGGAATTTTGTCTCACTGGATCCAGGATTAGCTGTTCAGTTTTGGGACCTTCTTTCCCCTTGCCCTGCCTCCTCAAACAGGCTCATCAGTTCAGGAACCCATTCACACTGAGACAGAGCAGCAGGACCTCTCACTGCCAGTCTGCTCAGGCACTGCCACCCCTGTGGTCACCAGAGCAAGGGTCTCTAAAGTTGCCACCAGTCACCCCCCAGGTGATCGATGACTGAGCAGCATTTTCCACTCTTACAGGTCAAGCCAGTTCTATTTTGCATGGAAAACTGAGGAGACTTCAGTGATGCCAAGGGCAGGTTTGGAAAGATGCATATAAAAGAGAACGATGCATTTCTACAGAGACTCACCTTGCACAAGCTGGTGATGGGCCAAGAGGATCCAAATCAAGGACATGAGCTGGAGACAGAAGCTCCTCAGCATGGTCAGTGTGGCCCCACCGAGATGAACACCTACAGAGAGAAAAAGAGCAAAACCCCTTGGCTCGCACCACGGCTTCACTTCACACATCCCTTCCTATCTGCTACCTGGGAGTTTTGAGTTGAAACATACAGTTTTGTACAGACTTGTCACCACACTCCTCTCTGTCCTTCTAGACTCCTTCCTCTAAGGCAGTGTTGGAGCACCAAGAATCAAAAAGCCTTTAAAAATGTATGTACAGGAGAACTGAGTGTGCACATTCAATCTTGAGTATGTAGTAGCTCAAGCTGTTACACTACATCTTGGAGCACCTGCCCCTGCTAGCTGCTGTCAAGCGAGCAGAAACCTCCAGAAATACCAGCCCAGCTGTGGAGACCTTCATCTTCCCTCCTTAGATCTGGGAGGCTCCAGCTTCACGTTAAATGAGGTCCCTCCTATGCATTTTTGAATGAATAGATGGGCTGAGTCTTTTTTTACAGCACCTAGGCTGCTTTTTGAACCCTGCAGGAGAGCAGGCAGTCGAGTAAGATCTAGCAGATGAGCAGGCAGCCCTCCTCCATTGTCCAAGCAAGAGAGTGAAGTGACAGGCACTAGAACTGGGCTGCAGCCCCAGAGAGGAAAGGCAAACACGCACCTCTCACTAGGTGTAGTCCTTTTCCTCAGCTGTCCTGCAGAGAGCCCCCGTCAGCCCAAGGTTCCTGCACCCATCTATTTTCCGGCTGCCTCCTGCCCTCTCAAAGTAACATTAAATACTTTCCAAAAATGCTTCATTCCCTCCCAGCCTTCTGGAGTTGTTAAGGGCAGGAAATTCGAGGGTGATATCATAAATATATTACTGTAATGAGATGGGAGGGGTTAAACAGTTCTGCTAGGAGAATGGTGAAGGTATGAAGCAGACTCTATCCAGCTGCGTGGGTGTGATGAACGGGGGCCATTCCACTTTCAGCTTGGCTCTTTAGGTTGGAAGGTTGTTCTGGGTCCATAGTTGCATGAAAGACTTCTCAGACGGGGACAGAAGTCCTCCCACCCACCTATACATATACATGCATTGCAGGAAGAGGTTTTGGGGTCCCTGCTAAGAGCTTCACCTGTCTAAACCATAGCTCTCAAAAGCAAGGATGTTGCTCTAAGCATCTCTCCAGCAAACAAACCATCACCTATGAAAGATGCAGCATTTTCAGAGGGGCTGCAGAATGTTATTGTCACTGCCCCAGCCAAATCCCAGCACAGATCACTGTGGAATCCACAGTTCCCTTGTCACCATGCTTGCAGGACCCTCCTTTGCCTCCTGCCCCTAAACACTGGGCAGTGGCAAACAGCTGCTGCATTTCAGGGAAGGGTGAAGCAATTCCTATGAAACTTATAAAATAATTTAGGGTTGAAACCAGTATCATGTTCCTTCAGGACTGTGAGGAGCATAGCCTCCGACCACATGTCATTGCAAAGGCAGCTTCCCCCACGGCTCCCCACTCGAGGCACAGCCTCTCAGACATCCTGACATAGCCACCCCATCTCCCCTTCGGAGCTGCCCCGGACCCCGGCATCCTGGGGGGCAGCTGGTGCCCAAGAGAGGTGTGAGCAGCTCCCACCGGGCAGGCCTGGCTTTGGGTCGCAGGGACACGGGCAAGGGAGCTCCCCCTGTCCCACTTCTCCGCCTGCGCCTGGCCGAGTTGGGGGCTACCACCACTCCAGGGGCTGCGAGGACGCCTCTGGGGTCTATTAACCTCCCCCTCGGGGGTATTAGGGACCTCTGTACGGTTGGGGGCTACCAGGGACAGCCCCAGGACGGGGGCTATCAGACCTTGTCTCTAGTCTGAGGGCTGTCGGGACCACTCCGGACTGGGTGTCCGGGGGCAGGGGTGGGAACCCGGAGGATGCCGCGCCGCTGCGGCTCGCCGCTCCTGCCCCCCCTTCCCCCTTCCCCCTCATCCCGCGGCTTTGGGACCACTCCAAGCCCCGGTGCCCCCTTCAGGGGCACGGCCGCGGGGGTGCCCTTCCCTCCACCCCACCCCACGGCCGTCCCCGGAGGGGAGGCTACACGGAGCCCCGCCGGTCCCCCTGCGGCCGGGGCGGCGGCGGAGAAAGGGGGGCCGGCTCGGGGGGCTGCGGGTCCCTGCAGCGCCGGCCCCCCGCCGGTCCCCCTGCTCTCACCTCGGCGACGCGGCGGGTCGTGGGGCTATCGCGGGGCGCGGCGGCGGGGGGCGGCCATGCCCGGTGCGGCGGCGGCGGGGCTGGGGAGCGCGGGGCTGCGGAGGGAGCTGCCGCCGCGTGTGCCGCGCCGCTCCGCCCGCCGCCGCCGCCGCCGCCGAGCAGCCCCGGCCGCTTGCCAGCGGCTGCGTGTGCCTGCACATCCCCGCTCCCTCCCCGGGACATCCCGCCTCCCGCCGCCCCAAACCGCAGGCAGCCCCCGACCCGGCCCGCCCTGCCCGCTCACCCCTGCCCTGCTCCCGCCGCCGGGGGCGAGGGGGGGTCGCAGCACGGCCCGCCCGCCCCCCACCACCCGGGGGGCTGCGCCTGCGAGGGCTCACCGGTACCGTCCCCCAGGAAGGACCCGCAGAGGATGGAGGGGTGTCCCGGGCTGCTGCCCCCCCCCCCCCTTCCCCGGGACGCGGCCTTGCTGGGGAGACCCCTGCCCTGGGCTTGGGGGGGCTGCAGCGCTCGCCCCTCTGGCTTGGGTAGAGCTCGGTCCTGCTGCGGCCGGCCTCCCGCGGGGCACTCCACCTCTCAGAAATAGGTGCGCGATGATCTGAGCCTTCATTTCGCTCAGATTATCTGAAAAAATAATAATAAGCAAAAATGCCTCCTGCAACCTCTCCCTAATGTCTTCGGGGCCACTAACACACCTCCACTGGCAAACTGTATGGTTAAGAAGCCCCATCCTTAAAGTAAAGGTGAAACGTGGAGTGGTTGCCCCACAAGAAAGAAGCCAACCAGCAAAGCTGTGGTCCTCAGAACTTCTCTCGCTGCTGCTCACAGGCTGTGGACACCAGCACCTCGGTGAACAATAAGACAACCCTGGGAGAGGGTCTGGGCTGCCACATCTTCAGAAGGAACAGCTGCCCATTCTCCTCCTCACCTTGCATGGCCTTTCTGCTGCTTGACAAGATCGTATCTGTCACCTTCAAAGGTCCTAGCAATCCTTAATTATATCACAAGTTCATCTCATCCAGCTCTTTTCTACCCCTGCACCCCACGAGGTTTGCTGTTTTCCACCAAGAAGGAAGAAGAACTATGTCCTACAGGCGCTTAGTGGATGTTTCCACATTTCTTCTCATCTCACTAAACAAAGCACAACCCATACCTGCTCTCACCTTCTCCACACCCCACCCCTCTGGCCCTCTGCAGTTCTGGACAGTCCCATCAGCACTACGCACCCTGCAGGCCCCAAGACCTTGAGAGAGCCCAAGAGCCAGCAGCCCCATCAAAGCCCAGCTCTCTGCTGTCTTTGTAGACCCCTGCTTGCTCCATCCTCGGCAAGTCGGGACGACATAACATGACTGAGCGATAAAATGGGGGCCTACCACCCTGCCCACAGGAGCCGCCTTCCTCCTGCCTCTTTCCTGCTCTCCTGTTGGCCAGGAGCACTGTTCCTTTCCCCTGCTGCCTCCTCTTGTCTCCATCACCCCACCTAACTGTTCCCTGAGGGACAGACAGAGAGGTCCAAACCTCCTGCTGCTCAGGCTGCTCCATCAGCTATTCGGGTATTTATGAGCTAGGTGTGCACCAGCTCTGTTCTAAGATGCTTTCTGTGGTTCTCCATTTATTCTCAGCCCCAGATCCTTCACAGCCAGCTCAGCCTGCTTTGGAGCCCTGATTTCTACCATACAGCAAAAAGGAGAGGGTGAGGCTGAGGGTGAAGCACAGCTCCTCGTACTTGGTTTAAAACTAGGCAGCCTCTGCTTCAGTCACTGCAGTTCTAGGACCTGGGAGAATCCACCTTTATCCTCTGACCCCCACAGCACCCTACCTTGCACTCTTTGCCAGTCATGGTTAGAGGCCAAGGTTTTACTGGTGACACCTCCAGTGCTGAGTGTAGGATGTTCAGCCTCATCCTCATCTCCTCCTTGAAATTCTACTACCTACACTGACTGCCTCAGATATGACACCACCTCCTGCAACATCCCCACCTGCTACTGCACTCCTCTACTGGAATCTGCTCCGGTCCTGACCAAGCTGCATGGCAGTGTCATTGCGCAGCCATGCCTGGGTGCTCTTAAACCTCACTTGGTTAAATGTGCCTAAAAAACCCTCTGGACTCTGTGTGTGCATTTGAATGGGCAGATAGGAGGGCACTTGCAGAGGAGTCCCTGCATATTTTGATATCCATAAGTATCTGTGTCCACAGCATGAACGCTGCAGCAGAGGGACATGGGGTTAAGGTTACAGTCAGTGGAATGGGACATGTGGCTCTTCCTGTGCTGCTCCTCTTGGAGGTGAGAGCCATGGCATGGAGCGAGGGCCGGCCAGGCTGAGGAGTTAAAGCTGGTTGCTGAAGATCTGAATATCGAGGAAGGGGAACAAAGAAGAGAAACCAGAGTGGGATTTCAGAAGAGGGGATATGGGCATGTCTGAAGACAGGGGGTTTGGGGTTTGCATGTGAGTATCACAGAAAGAACCAAGCAGGGATGGAGGGGAGTAAAAAAAGTGAGTACAGAGAAGGGAGAAGGGACCAAAAAGAAACCCCAAGAAATGTGGAACTTAGGTGCACTCCTTCCTCCACACTGAAGGGCTCCTGTCCCATTCCCAGGCACAATCCCGAGTCTCAGGCTTGCTCTGTCAGTCCCTGGATGCCCAATATGATTCAAGCAGAGCAGCTCTATTTGCAGATCCAAGAAATGGGTGTTGAGGAGGGCTTGGCTCTGTGCTTGGCTTAGACCCTGCTCTACTGGGCTCTGATCCCTGCCATGCCATCCCTAGAGGCATCTCAGATGGAACAGCTGCTGGGTCAGAATTAGGAAGGATTTTTCCTAGCCATAAGAGTCCCTCTACGGCTTTTCCCTCTGGTGAAGGAAATCCCACAAAGCAGGGACCTGGAGTGGGAACTGGAGTGACCTCTGTATTGGTCTCCCCCTCCAATGCATGCCAGACACAGACTCCATCCCCTGCCATCCTTCCAACACACCATCACCACCCACAGACAGAGGGAGAAATTACCTGTCAAAAACAGCTGGAGCTGCTTCTCTTTCTTCCGGCGTCTGGAACCTGCACCTTGGAGGCAGCCAGACATCAGGAGCAAGAAGCTGATGCTGGGCTGAGGGAACAGGTGATGTTGCCTCTTCTCCTCCACTGAGGAGCCTTCCCCGGAGCAAGGAGATAAAGAACCTCTTCCCTGTGCAGAATCTCAGAGAAATTCACCCCTTCCTGCTCCCTCTAATCTCTCAAGGGAGGCAGAAAAGCAGCACAAATCAAATGGAGAAAGACTGCAAACACCTCTGAGCTGCCAACTCAAATGATCATCCTCTTCAGCTCTTGTTCCAGATCACCCTCTCCGCCCTATGCACGGCACCAGCCCAGGGTCTCTAGGTTAAAACAAATGTTCTCCCCCATCTCACCCCCCTTGCTTTTCCCATTCCACCCCAGCCCACAACAAACAGCAGCTCGCTGGCCCTACAGCCATGTAACCCAACCCCGGCCATTGTTCCCCTTCCACAAGGTCTATATTTGACTTTGCAGCAGCACTGTGGCTGTGCGTGTGCATGTGTGTGCACTCTCTGCACACGCACACTCCAATATTTGTTCAGAGCCTCATTCCCCAGATGCCCGGGATTGCTTAGAAATAGCTTCCATGGGCAGTAGGTGTTTGTGCCTTCAGCGGGGAAGTGGAGGGGGCGAGCGAAAGAGAAGCAGGGAGAGGGTGAAGGTCGAAGGTAGCTCTTCTCTCCTAATCTGCACCAGCTCAATGATCTGCCACTCTGTGGAGCTGGCAGGCAACAATACGTGCACTCAACAGTGGAACTGTTGTTGCAGATCTGGGGAACGATGGAGAAAAGGACAAGCTGTGGTCTTGGTGAATCTATTCCTGTGTCATCCTGCCCTAAGTTTTGCTGTCTAGTGTCAAAAGTGCCACTCGGCCTCCAAAAGCCCTTCAAACCTTCCTCAGTCTGGTGACTGAAGCCACTGGAAATGCCACTGGAAGGGAAGTACCTAATTCCCTTAGCCTGGTGGCTCTGCAAGGGGTGTCTCAGTGAATGGGAGTTGCCCTTGGATTCACCTTCCTACGTTTCAGAACTGCATTAAGGGTAGCCACCGTGGGCTACCCCAGGATGTATTCTATGTGTTCCCAAAGTCTCAAGGAATGCCACCCAAGCCCAATGTCACATTCCCTGTGACCCCAGAGTCCTTGAGAACACTGCCTAGGCTTGGCATGAGCCTCCTTTATTTGCTTCTTTTGCAACCTGCCAGAACATAAGGCAAAATGAGAAATAACTGCAATCAAAATGAATGACAGGGAGGATTGCTTTTATCCTAAATACTGATGATCCAGGTAACTCATTGCCACTGGGTAACAAGAAAAGGCATTCATTAAAAAAGCCTGACTAGACATTTATATAGACAATGAGAATAAATAGAAATGAACTCCAAAGAGCTATAAACCCTCTTGCTCCAGGGCATTGAATATGAGTTCTAGGCCATGGAATAAGTAGCAGCTTATGGGCAGGTTCTTCAGTAATTTTGTGCAGGGCAATGCTCATACCTTCCCCTGAGCCGTGCGACCCAGTCCCGGGAAAAGAAGGACGCTGGGCAAGAGGAGGCACCATCCATACATATCCACTGGACAGAGGGGTGGCCCAGCATACATTTTCCATCACCAAGGCCAAGGCGGGATGGACTGTATGGATACTCTGGTAGTGGCTGAAATGTCTGGGAAAGGTGATACCCAGATGTTCAGAGCCACGCCTCTGATCACCAGCTTGCCTCTCCTCCTCTCTGAGCCAGCTGCAGGGAGTCCCTTATCATCACGTCTTCTGCTTCCTGAGGGGTGGTCTGCACCCTGCACTGGCCTCGAGGCATCTACTTTGTTGGGACTAGGTAAAATCAGACTGCCTGATGGGCTGCTCCATTAAAACAGATCCTGTGAGTGTGGGAGAATGCATGTGTCATTGTAACGGGCTGAGTACCTGACAGCCTCCAAACCTGCTGTGAGTAGCTGGAAAAGTAAACTTAAGTCACACGTTATTTTGAGATACAGATTCCCTGAGTCCAAGTAGTTCAATCCAAGACAAGACAAAGCCACCCTGGGAGGAGGGGGGGGGAAGAAAGATTAAATACTGGAGGCAAAAAGACTTAGACTTGAAGAAGGAAGGAAAGAGATGGAGGTATATATGGAGGGCAGTTAGAGAAAAGATCGTTTACCTGCGCCCCCACAGCTCAACAGGGTGAGTCAACCCCCCTTCAAAGAACCCACATGAGTTCACTGAGAAGGTGTAGGATCTTGTTTTGCCCTGTGATTTCTGGCTTCCCTCCGAGAGCATGTATGACAGCTAATGTCAGGGCTCTCCCAAGGGCATCGACTTCAGGGGGTGTACCCATTCCCCCCATCTGCCTCCTGCTGCTGAGAGGAGGTCTGGAAGCACTGGAATGGGAAGGAGATGTCTGCCAGGCATTCCTTTGCTGGCACACACCTGCGGGTGCCTTGAAGCCCATCTTCAGCTATACTGTCTCCCTTTGCCTTTCCAGCTGGCAGCTCTAGCAATGAAACCTCCTAATCTCACTGGGAGCATGCAAGCATTTAATGGGAGACTCTTGAAGCAAACCTTTTGAGCTTCCTTGGTGCTTGCCTCTGAGCTTGCTCCTGGGCATTTACAGAGGTTGGCATGTCTTGGTGTTTGCAGTGAAACCTGGCAGGCAAGCCTGTTGTAGAGAATTTCAAGGTCATTTTGCGAAACTATGGCCTATGCTTAGAAAGAGTTGAACCCTGGCTACAGAAGAGTCCGTAATTAGCAGCCCCAGGGGATGTGGACGAGTGTTGGGGGGGAGGCTAATTGCAGACTGACTGTCTCCTTGGCCTTCAGCAGCTCCCGTGAAGCAGAGAAGCAGTGTGCTCAGCCAAGCACCAAGCGTGTCCTAGAGAAAGGTAATTCCTCCCTGGCCTGCCTGGACCCGTCCCTATAAACAACGAGAGCTGCTCTGGGAGAGCAGTGCTGCAGATTTCACAAAAAAAAAATGTCTGTGTGAGTTGGAGGCGTATGCTGGGCATGCAGAAGGGCTCCTCGAGAGACAACACACAGCTATGTGCCTCTACCTGAAAGAGTCTGCGAGTCCCTGCTCTGCCCTCAGAGGGCTTGGGGGGGTCATCTACCTCCCTCCCCATTTGTGTACTGTAGTGAAGTGCCAACCCCAACACCCCAGTGTGTTGTGTCCTCCCCTTGCACACGGGTGAACGCTCTGCTCAAACCTGGATGAAGCCCCATCTGCCTGCACATGCAGAGGAAAGCCAGTGTCACACCTAACCCCTCCGCCACCTCCCCATGTGCTCCAGTCAGACATCCTCCCCCTTCCTGTCCACATACTTTGAACTCAGTTTATTTCAAACACTGTATTAGCATGACGAGCTAAACAAGTTTTGACGAAGGGGAAGGGAGGCAGAGCCCCTTAAGTCTTGGTCTGAGGCTGACACGGTGACTCCAGCCTTTGCTTCCCATGGGGTTTTGCTTGCATTAGAGCAGCCATCCTGCCTGTCGGGCGTATTCTCTACACACCTTCACCAGGGTAAGTCACTGTCATGAGAGGGCCCTTCAGTTTCTGTTTCACGGCAGCATTCATATTGGATTTAGCACCCATTGGGGCGAAGGCTTTACAGTGAGTGTTGGTGGGGCTCAGGCGAGGCTGTTGAGAGGAGAAACTGCAGTGCTGGGGTAGCTCCTTCTGCAGGGAGCTCACCTGAAGGAGCAGTGGTATCTGTGATGTAGGTTCCAGCTGGGAACTGAATTTTTCTAGAAGAATACAGTGTGTAAGGTCACAGAGCCATGCAGAGTGAAAGCTGGAGGCACCTGTGCAGGGCTCAATGTGCAAGAGCTGGGATTGTGGCGTGGAGCTGGTGGTGAGCAGAGAAATGAGTGGGATGCCACAACCAAATACTTGAGGTCAGAAAATCCCAGTTTCAACTGCCTGCTCCCAAGAGTGATGCGGCTGGCACAAAGTGAGTGGCAAATCCACCACTGCCAGGCCCTGTGCTCCCTGCCCCACATGGAAATACTGTACCAGGGAAAGAGGCAAGAGTTCATTGTTTGCTGCACTGTTTTGTGGCTAGTTAGAAATGGCCAGTAGGGGTCACTGATATATATTTATTTTATTCTATTTTTATACATATTCATTTATAAATACACAAAACATGCAGAGGCAGCAATTGTAGTGAGCAAGTGTTGATGTGCAGTGTGTTCTTCAAGTATGCAGGTTGGGGGAAAGTGCCTCTACGTATGTCAGAAATACCAGTGTGAGCTGTGCATCGTGCCCTGCTCAAACCCTGTGATGGCATGAAAACACCCAGCCATGCCAAGTGCCAGGGTACTGCAATGGTGGATTTCTGTTGTTGTTCTCCAGTTCTGCCTTCGTCTTCCATTCTGTATTGCCAGAGAGGCTTTGAGAGAGATTCAAGAGGTTCAGAGATTCAAGCCTCGGGGGCAGGATATTGTGTCTGCTTGTTTTTCTGTGCAGTGCCCAGCACAATTACATCCCAACCATGATGGGTGCCTTTAGGCAGTCCCACAAGGCAAACAGCACTTTGGGTTGGGATGGGTCAGCACAGTTCTGTTCTTCAGCCACTGATGCTGGGGATCCTGACAGCAAAGAGTTTGCTTGTGAAAAGAGTCCAGGATTTTTTTGAGTATGGTATCTCAATTCAGCTTAAAATTAAGCCCCAACCCTCACTCTTATGTAGTGGTATGGACTGAATTATACACGTGTGTATGTTGTTAGCAACTGTTTTATTGGTGGGGTGTATTTTTTCTGGTAGATGCATGCTCCAGGCATACTGGCAGGATGTATTTGGCTCTCCAATTCGGCATCCACAGACTTGTTTGACTGTCCCAGGCTGGCTGTGTTTCACTGATCTTATTGTTCCTGAAATGCTGTTAGTTTTGGGTGCTGAGTTCCTCTTGTGCTGGCATATCCCAGAGTGAAAATTCTGCTCAAAATAAGTCTCAAGTTTTTTGGTTTTGGTGGGCTCAGCCTCTGAGGGTTTGCCAGCTGAGGTCTACGGGGGAATCCTCTGTGCAGCTGGAGTTAGAGAAGCAGTGGAGGAGGCAAGTGTTTCCTAAGTATATCCCTTCAGCACTGCAGCATCCAAGCTGGAGAAAATGGGACTTGATGCAACTGTCTGGCAGGTGACAGCCTCCAAGGCAGCCACCAAGGGGTGGTCCAGCACCCACCATCTTCCCTGCTTGACCTGGTTTGGTGGGAAACTTGAGAGGACCAAGCCTGCACTGCCTTCTTCTGGTGGGGAGACATTAATTCTGGCATCTGCTTTTTCACTAGCCAAGACTGTAGGCACTTAAGAGGGATTTGTCCCTCCACAGGGTGGCACCTGCCCCTCCAGGGGTTCCTTTTATTCAGTTACAAGGGTCTATATAAAGTGCTGCTGGCTGGAAAGTATTTTGAAGAGATTCCTCTCTGCTCTCCACTAAGGGTTATAAATTCAGCTGTTATTTGAGAGAATCTCAAATGTACTTCCAGGACTGTTTGCTGAGGGCTTTACATCCGCCAGAGGCCCCTTAAAATAAAAGGATTATTGGGAGTCAAGTGTTAGATTACCTGGTGCTTGTTAATTGAACTTCAGAGGCTTTAGCGAGCAACTGGCTCTAGCAGGGAGCTGCACTTTGGTATTAATGGTGTTATATAAATGAATATAATGTAACCTAACGTCATGCTTCCTCATCATGCCACATCTCTGGGCTCAGGGCAGTGGTGAGTCCAGCTCACAAGCATACCGGATATAGGGAAAGGCAGGGTAGATGTATGTGGAGAGGGAGAAGGATTGGGAATCAAGGCCTTTGGGATCTGAGGAAAGAGTGTTTTTCAGTGCTCAGAGCAGGTGACTGGTGCTCAGCCAGCTCAAGTCCAGTTCCTGTCTCCCTTTGGCAGTCTGACCTTGGGATCTGATTTTGAGAAGAGCTGAGTTTAATGGAAGCAGTGAATGACAAGACCATCTGAAAATCCAACTCTTCTTCCTGCAGGGCTTATTTCACCTAGGCTTGCAAAAAGCTTGAAGATCCTACTCCGACAAGTCACCAAAAGAAAGCAAAGTACTCTCATGGTTGCTGCCATCGGTGCGCACCCACGGAAACCTGAACAGGCCACAACTGTGAAGGCTCCAAGGCAGCAAGGGCCGGTGGAAATGAGAAACCTCATCAGCTATGAAAATTTCATCAGCTGGTGCTGTGGAAGCAAGAATCTGGAAGTGCAGAGCAGATGGGCAGCCTGGATTCTTGGAGCCATTGTCCTTCTGCTTGTTATCCGACTCCAGCACAGGGAGGATTTGGAGAATTTATGGGGGCACAAGGACCGAAGGCTTTCTTGAAATATCCCTGGCTGACGTGTGGTGTGGTGCAGACGGCACTTGCTGGGTGCACAGCAGACGTTTCTGCACAATATTCCCAAGGTCATGGAATTGGGGTCCTGCTGAGCACCTGTCTTTTATTGTGTAAGAGAGGGGACCATTTGGGCAGAGTTTGCAATGCTGTGAGGGTGGTACTACCTGAATGCAAATCTGAAGGCTTTGCAAATGTAGCAGTACATTGAAGAACGTCATACAAATACTATCGGGACTTTTTTTGACTGGACAAATTCCCTCTGGACTAGGCTCCATTATTTACTGTGTGTATAATCTATTCATGAGATGTTTGTGAAAGAAAGGATAGAAGCAGAGGTAAGTCTATGCACCAGGCATGAGAAGCAATGGAAGAAGTACCCAGCTGAGCTCAGAATGGAATAAATGGACTGGTTTGATTTCAAAATTAAAATGCATTGACTTTTCAAAGTTCCAAGATTAGAAAAATATAGTGGAAGATTTTGTAAATAAATATTAAAGCACATTCCCAAATTTGTCAGGGTTTGACTAGCTTTTGACAGGTACACACTGTCCTCAGCTCCTCTCCTTTAAGAAGAACATAGTTGTCCTTGGGGGCTTTTGGGTAGATTTTTCCATTTACTACTCTCCTCCTCTCTCCCTCTCCTTCCCTGGCCCTACGGTTGGGGTTGTACTTCCCTAGTGACAGGCTGGGATACGCCCCAGGCCGTCAGCGTGTTTCTCAGAACCTGGGCACATAGGAAGGGGCAGGAGCTGATCATGGACACTGGAACTCGGGGCACGTAGGAACGGGCAGGAGCTGATCCTGGGCCCTCGCCCTGACACTGGAAGGTTCTGTCCCTCCGCCCCCTCAAGGTGTTTCTCCTAACCCGGGGTAGGTGGGAAGGGGCAGGAGCTGGTCCTGGACCCTGCAGTTTGGGCACGTGGGCAACGCCAGGAGCCCAACCCGGCACTGCCGCGCGACTCCCGCCCCCCCGCCCCTCGCGCTGCCAGGACTGCCCGACTCGCGCCCCGCCCGGCCCCGGCCCCGCCCCCCGCGCGTGCCGCCCGATGACGCAGGCGCGCAGCGGCGTGGGGATTCCGCCGGATTACCCGGCGTGCCCCGCAGCAAAATGGCGGCCTGAGGCGAGAGAGCGGGGCCGGGGCCGGGCGGGGGCAAAGTTTGGGGCGGGCCCGAGGCGGGGCCGATCCGGGGCCGAACAGGCCGCAAAGTCACTGGGACCCCCGGCAGAGCCGAGCCCAACCGGGTCAGAGCCGGGCTGGGGCTCCGGGGGCGGGGAGCGGCGAACGCGACCGGCTGGAGACCGAGCCCCGGGCGGGGATCCCTGCGCCCCCGGGCCGCTCCGGCCTTCCCGGGCGGGCTTCGGGCGGTGGGGTGGGGGGGCCTTCCTACCCACGTGTGTGGCGAGGAATTGTGCAGTGCCCCGAGGACAGCGGGTCCGGGCGGGTCGCACCGCGGGCAGGGAGGGCTCAGCCCGCTGGGGCGGGGGTCGGGTGCCGGAGGGCGCTGAGGCAACAGCCTGGGACCCGGGGAAGGGACGGTCCCCGTGGGGAAGGGTGATAGTCACTTCCTCAGCCATCAGGGTATTAGGGAGCTCTCCCTCACGGGGAGGGACCTGTGTCAGGGAGCAGCGCGGGCAGGGAAGCGGGACCTGGACCACGCAGGGTGTAGCCGTGTCTGGGTGATGGGGAATTAGGGGGCATGGGGGGTGAGAAGGCAGTATCCTTGCTGGGAGCGCTGCTGGGGTAGGAACTGCAAAGTGGAACAAGTCTGGGCCAGCATGTATGTTAAAAGAACCAGAATATAACTGGCAGAGGCAGGGCTGGAAGGGAAGAATCAGCACTCCTCTGGTGTCAGGCTCAGCAGGGGTTAATGGGAAATTCTCTACCAGCCTGAACGTTCTCTGTAGTGCAAGGGATGCTTCCTGCTGTAGGACTAGTAATCAACCTCTGGGAACGTGGAAAGACTTTAAAGGAATGCATATGTACAGTAAATACTGAACTGCATCTAGCTCTAAGCTGGAGCACTCTACATGGAGCACAGTAAAACACTGAGTGCTAATACACAGATTTTTAGGTGGACAGGAGGTTGCACTGGTAGGTGTTGGGGTGTGCAAATGATGTGCGAGTCTGGCAAGGCTGAGAGTGACCTAGATCGGAGAGATGCCAGGTGGATGTTGTCCACTGAAAAGAATCATCCATCACGTGTACATAGTTCTGTGCCAGTGAAAGCTTTTCAGAGGTATGCATCTCTGTTTTACAGATTCAGAGAAGGAACGGGGATAAAGGGCCTACATAAGATGAAGCAATGAATCCTTGCTGAAGCATCAGACAGCAGGTAAGAAAGCCAGAAATGAGTTGATGCTGAGTCAGACTGCGTGCTTTTGGTCCCACTACTCGAATTTTTTGATAATATGTGAACTGCATACCTGAAACACTGTCCCTCTCTGGTGTTCTCTGCATCATAGTAGGCCTGTGTTGGCAGAATTGAGAGGCTGGGTTGTCAGTGAAATGGGAGTGACCCTGAGAAATTCAGTAAGAGTACCTGGGAAGAGAAGTTCAGTTAAAGTTGTAAGCCACTGCTCTTTACATGCCACCTGGAGAAGCAGCCTAAATCCTGCTCTGTTGGTGCCGAAGTAGCCATGCTCTCTATATAATCCAAAAGAGGTCTGCCCAGCCGTAATCCAAATTAAATCCTTCCTGAGGAACCTGCTTTTGCAATAATTGCGATGTCAAAATTAGGTGGTTCCAGTCTGTTCTGTCAGGTTATTTCTTCCACCACATTGTTTTTTCCACCCGTACTGTAGCTGTTTCCCTGATGGGTGATGCAGATATACCACTGGCCTTTCTGTCCTCTCCCAAACTCACTGCTGAGATCCAGTTTAGAGGTGCAGTTGTTTGATACCCAGCAGTTGGTCTTTGGATCATACCTTTCAGTTACTTGTCAAGTCACATTTAATACAATTCCTTTCTCTTTTCTTCACCTTCTGGTGAATCACTGCAGAAAGCACATATATCTCAGCAGTGCGTGGCATACAGTATGATTTAGCTTCTGGGTGTTAAATCTGCATTTAAGCTACCAGGTCTTAGCTGTGGTATCAGGAGCTTTTGGGTTTTCATTCCTTCTGAGGCACCCAGTGCTCTTGAAATCATGGGAATGCATTTTAGCAGGGCCAGCAGAGTTCCAAAGTGCAACCCATGGCTATCTTCATCTTTAATATTAACAAGACATTGGGTCAGGAGGCAATGAGTTGCATGCCAAGACCTGTTGCCTCTTCGAACCAGCTTTCTGAACTAAAGATGACCTTGCGTGCTTTTCCAGTCTGTTTCAAGTTGTTTGTTGGCTCCTGCTAAGTCACTTGCTTTGCAGCCAACAAACCTGAATTCTTATCTCCACCATCCACTCTAAATACAATCATGTGGTGTAGCATGTAGGGGAAATAGACTATAGCCTTGAAAGAGGTGTACTCCTCTGCAAGTCTGCCTGCTTTTTGTCCCAGAGCAGAACTAATCAAGTCAGATGTAATGAATGATTTTTGGTCAGCGTGCTAGCCTGAATGGTACCAGAGCTGGCTTGGAGAAAGGGTTTGTGGCACCTGGTGTGGCCTATAAAACATCTTTAAAGAAGTGAAGAAGGCTGTTTGAACAGTAGCAAAATAAACAAGTTTTAGTAAAATGCAACTGTATTTTTTCGTGGTTGTTTGAAGTGGATTTGATGCTTGTGAGTCCTGAAGGCTGATTATTTTTCTGAAGGTGAGCTGCCTAACCTGCTAAAACGTCTGCTATGTTTTATGGAGGATTCACAGAAAACTAGACTCTCAGATTTCCATGTTTCACCATATCACAGTGTCATCCCAAGAAATAGTTCTGGAGGTTAGATCCTGGCGAAATAACCATGTCGTGTACTTGTTATCAATGGCCTTGCTTCTACAGCATGGAGTGACAACAATAATGTAGTGGTGGCTAATAACTCTTTGTCTTTCATGTTACTAGGAGAAATACAACATGTAAGGGTCTCAAATGAGCTTGCATGTGATACAGATTGAGGGTAGGATTCCTACACTGAAAAATGAGAGTCTGGCTTGACACCTTTTTGACTCATCTCTGCTCTTTTAACTGGGCTTGTTGAGAACTGGAATTGTCATAACAGAGCAGATTTTCTCAATTGTTAGACTCGGTTAATGCTTTGAGAGTAAATTTAAGGTCCTGAAGCTGGATATATTCGTCTCCTTGCTTGAGGGCTTTGGTTGGGAAGATATCTCCTTTCTGTGTGACACCCTGAGCTTTGGAGAGAATGAATGCCCATTGGCATTTATGCTAGCTGTGTGTGTTTCAAATCACCAGTTACTGGGTAAATACGATCCTCTCTGAAATTCATTTTACGCAGGACTGCAGAGGAACTATGTGTGTAATCTATGCAAACAGGGCTAATGCCTTAGGGCGTGAAATCTTCCATCCTGTTTCCCTGCCAGTTCCCCTACCTGAGGGCTTTTCCTTAGATCTAGATTGGCTGGGTCTGTAACTGTAGTAGGAAGGGTGCTACTTTTTAAAATTGAAGTATCTTTACAGCTCGTTGGAGGGGAAGGATGACACTGTGGTCAGAAGAACACCTAATTTCTGCAACATATTTGCTGTGTGAGTGTGTTCAGATCATTACTGTTTCTCGCTCTGCTATCTTTGGTTGGAAAATATGATTAATGCCCGTCTTACTGGGGATTTGAGGATGAATCCGTTAGTGTATGGATGCTTGGATACTGTGGTGTTGAATGCTTTAGTAAAGCTTGGTGGATGTGAGATGAAAAAGATATTTCAGGCCATGACTTCAAAATGAAGCAGACCCCTGTGTGATCCACTGTCCCGTGTGGTGAAGTTGCTGTGGAGTGCAAGTCAGACCCTGCCTTGTTTAAGGCAGGTGGGCACTCTGAGACCTCACAGTTTTTCCTTTCCTATGAGCTTTTTGCTTGTTTTCTCTCACATAACACCTTGTCTCACTGAATCTTTTTGATTTAAATTAATATTTTCTCTTTTTTGCTCCTTTGTTCCAGACTTGGAAACTGTTCTCTTCATTGTCAGGAAGTTGATGTGTGGTTTTATGGCTCATATGCACAGACAGAGAGGGACAAATGCAGCATCTTGCGGGCTGTTTCATATCTGGAATTACATGAGCCATCCTCTTGGGAGTGTCCTCCTGGGAGCTGTGCTTAGGAAGGAAATGATGGGGAAGGCCATGTAGGAGTGTGAGAATAGCATTGCAATGGTAGGAATGTAGAATAAGCATCACTTGGGTGGGCTCAGTTTTCCTCTGCTTTTCAACACTGCGGGGTGCCAAGCCTGAGGAAGACTTCTGTGCAGAGGTGAAGGAGCTGGAATGTATTCTTCAGTTGAGGTGAATGCAATTCAGTGAAACTGATAGGCATCAAACTGAATAATGATTTTAAAGTATTTTCACATGATGTCTAATCTGTGGAAATTCACTACCACATAATAGCACTCAGGCTAAGAGCTGAGCAGGATTCAGAAAAGATCAAGCATTTATGAGTGGAAATGTTCAGACTTGCTTTAGCTAAAGAACTTGTTTTAGAAGGTATATTTTTTCAGACATAGCCCAATCTCTTAACAGTTAAAGATTTGAAGAAAGGGCAATGTGTTCCATAATTTTCCACTAAGGCTTCTCGCTCCATCTGCTAAACCACCTTTATGTATTGGCCTGTGTCAGGGGCAAGGTGTTGAATCACACTTATTTGCTGTGTTGGGTTGCTCACTGACCTTGCCTTTGTGATAACTGCATTAGGGAAAAAAATCGAAAGCCACCAGCCAAACAACAAATCCACAAAGCGCTCCAGCTGCTCTGGTTAGACCTGGTACTGGAGGATTTTAAGCTGATGAAGAGCAGAGTTCTGGGAAAGATAGTGCAGTCCATAGATGAGAGCTGTCTTACTGATGAATGTGAAGACATGTAGCTGTTGTCTCTTCGTGCTGAGTGCTCAGGCAAAGTGCTTTCTGCTTCTTGCCTTTGCTCATAAAAGGGAAAAGAATGTGTGGAGTTTGACCTCTCCACGTTGCAGTCTTGTAGTGGACTTTGGAAGGTGTCTGGAAGGCAGGGCTTTAAGACTGTTCAGGTGAGTTCTAGTTAGTTGTAGCATAAGTCTCAATGTACTCAAGTCTGTGAAGACACAGTCTGTGTCCTCTGCTCATGTCCAATCTGTAGATCAGGAAAATCGTCAGTGCTGCTTGATCAAGTAGGTGTACATTCAGTTTGATGCATAGGCCAATAAAGGTAATGGCACTGGCATGGAGATGTATATAAAAAGGTGTGGTTTTGTAACGTATGCCTAAATGCAAGGGGAACTCCTGAAGGAAAGAGTGTGTGTGGAGATTTTCAGAGCTAGGAGCAGGTCGTGCAAAGCTGAAGATCCCTGTATGGATACTGTCCCTATGGGCTTTTCTGGGAACAACATGTGCTTTAGGGTGAAACCTAAACCTTTTGTGGCAGGCCTAACAGCTATGAGTAAAGGGTTAGTGATGTTCACAAAAGTTTTGTGCTGCTGAGAAAGTGAAATGGGTCAGGATTGGAAAGTAAGGTTTCCTCCAGGGGTTAGACTGGTTTTTAGGCACAGAGGATCTGACCAGCTGCTGGTGACAAGAGAGTACTGGTTTAAATTTTTGATTTCTAAGAATCAGCAAATTCAGAACTAGAAGTCCCACAGTGACTGCTCTGTGTTCAGTTGAGTTCTACATTTGTATTTTGTCTCTGTGCTAAAGCTGGCTTTGGCAATGTTGTAGGAGTCCTAACTGGATATTCTTACTCTTGTGTTTTAGGTCTCAGTTGTCCTCCTGTGTTAATGTAACACTCATGCACAAATGGATCTGAAATCAAAAGGGACAGATGAGGTTGTTTCTCTGACTATTGAGGAATTACATGTAGGCTCATAAAAAGCCTTACACAAGTTTTACTTTATAGCATTTGTTTCAGAAGACTGTAAGTTATTTTCCCAAGATAATAATTAGATAATCATTGTGGCTGTAAGTTTTTTGACCATTGTTTTAGCATATGCTACTCAGGGTAACTGGCATTATGTCTTGCTGCAGAAGCTTTCTACAGTTTCCAAAGATGCTTTGCTGCTCTGTCTCCTAAATCAGATTTCTTCCTGCAGCTTTGCTGTTCATTAGTGAGGACTCTGCTGCTGCCCAACAGAAAGGTTAAAAATATTCTAGGAAGATGACTTGAAATTCAGTGTATCTCACATAACTGAAAAGTGATTGCAGATAATCCTAGTGTTTTTCTTGTGTATTTTTATGTTTTATTTTTTCCTTATTGAGAACTCTTCCCCCTTCTCTTTTATCTGTGGGAGATCCATACCCAGTGTATTGTGGGAACATTCCTTTCAAATGGGGGAAAAGAAAATAAAGGAAAATGACAGGATATTTGTTTAAAATTAGAATTGTTTTAAGTGACCTTTCTTGAGAATGGACTTCAAGTTTACATCCTGCCTTTAAGTGCTTTTATTTTTCTGAGCAGAAAGTGTCTCCTGCACTAAAGTGTGCAAAATATACTTACTTGCCTTCTATTATTTAATTTCTAAGCATTGCTTGCACTATGGTTATGTGAATACTGGGAAATGAAAACTTTGCTCAGAAGGGTTTTTGCTGGTAGCTGCATTTTGCTGGTGATACACTCTGATAGTAAATGTCTGCGTAGGCACTCAATCCAATTTCTTCTAGGACTAGCACGGAGTGTCATTTTTGGCAAATATCTCGTACCAGTTTGGATTGATTCCTGAAAGCAAATCACCCTCGCTGGGCTGCAGAATTTTGGTGGAGTCTACTTGATAAGTGTACCCATTTTTCCTTGATTAGATGATGCCTTTGCAAACAGGATCCAGGTGTATCTGAAATGGCTATAACGGAATTCAGTGTCATCGAGGCCCCAGCTGGATGGGGAGAGCTGTGTTACTGTGCAGCTCCGGAGATGATTTACTACCTGACTGACAACTTGCAATATAAACATTAGTCCAAGCATGATCTTGTCCCAAAACCCCGCCCACGCAGGGAGCCAGGAGTCTTCCTGCCACGCGCCATAAATCGTTTATGGTTTGCTCATGCCCGTACATTTGAAAAACAGCTGTGTACAGGGGATTAGCAGTTTGCAGAAGGCCCGTGCGGGGCTAAATTAGGATCTCTTGCTCTGGTGGCAAATGCCAGTGTCAGAATAGCAGGAGTGCTTCCATGCAGTGGAAGGCAATTTACTCTGGGAGTGGGGGGTGGGTGCAGGGTATCCATGAGGGTACAGCAGCCAGGAGAGGTTTGGATTGCAGTGCTCCAGTTGGAGCTCAGATACCTGATTGATAGCTGCCCAGTACAGTGGGGGTTAAACAAGTCATTGTTAGCTGTGTGGTTTTTAAATTTTAGTTATTTATTTATTATTTCTATGTATTTTACACAAATATATAGGCACAAAATGTAAGCCTACCTCTTCTGTCTCCTAGGAGCTGAAGGGTGATAGAGTTTTTGGGTCTTTTTTTTACAGTGTAAAGAACGGTTTCCCTTTTGCTAACCCACGATAGCAGAATCAAATTATATGCAAGGCCATCTGGGGCTTCACAACTAATTTTAAGCTTTTATAAGAAGTTTTACTGTGCTACTTGGATTTATTATAGCTTTGCAACTTTCAGCTCCCAAAGTAAAACTATTTTTGTGCTGGCTGCGATAATTTAAATTACCTCCTGGAGATTCTAATGACTAACTTGTGTTTATGGTGAAAGCTCCCATTTATCCGAACCCTGAAAGCACAGCCTGTTTGGTAACTCTAAATGTATTGATGCTTTACATAGTGGTGAGGACATCAGAGCCTAAAGTCAGTTGGTGTCTTCAATTCTTTCTGTAATGAAGAGAATATGCAGATTTTGCTGTACAGATGAGACTGAACAGTACAGTTCAGAGATCTCCTACGTGCTGGCTGAAGGACCAACTGCTGAGTAAAGCAGATATAAGTAGATCATTTTCAGCTGGGTTGGTTTCTCATTAACAAATCCTTTCTTGGGTGGGTTGGGTAAGAATCTGGGTGGAATGTGTCAGCAAGGTGCCCCCTTCTAGAGGCATCAGCTGAACACAAGTGCTTCCAGACGGTATCATGAACATCCATGGAGCCATAGGCAAGGCCAGTGGGCTCTGGGTAAAGCAGGTGATTTGTTTCTGAAACAACACAATTAGGACACTCTTTTGTTGAAGCTGCTGCACAGGCATCTCAAATAAGACCATTTTTCTGGAGCTTTCTGCTCTCCTCTGTTGTAGGTTTGGAGAGTAGCTAGAAGGGCTTGTCCTCGGCTTGTTTTAGTATTGGAGTTGCCTCCATTTTTCTTACTGCTTTTGGTGAAAGGCTGTACAGTCTGAATCTTTGTGCTTTGCGGAGGTGGAGGCCAGATAGCACCAAATATATTTGTGGCTGTTTGTGTGGGCATTTTGAGATTTGGAAAGGCACTTTGCTAATGAGCTGTAGGTCATTTCATGTCAGATTGGCTAAGTTTCCATCGGGTTGGTTCTTTGTTGCGGCGATGCATATGGACTGTGCATGTTTGGGGATCCCTGTTACCTATCTCGGAGGGAGAGGGCTTTCCTCCTGTTTGCTGCCTTCTCTCTCCCCACAAGAAAAAATAATCACCTGGGGAACTGTTAACCTCCAGATTGAATTAGGTGTTTTGCTGTTACTTCGACTTTCCAGAGGTATACAGAGGTTAGAGGGGGGTGTGGGTATGTGATCGTATTTCAAGCTTTCCTTCCTTCTTGTTTTTGTTGCTGCACTTGGAATTCACCCTTCCCTTTTCTTGGGAATTGGTGTGAAGGAATTGCTGTCACTCGGAGCAAAGCTCAATCTGCTTGCCTCAAGGCCTTACCTCTCCAGATTAGGATTTTGCCTGATTTCCACAGGCAGCAGTTTGTTTATGAGCTTACGTTACCTGAATCTTGTGGGGTAGGTCTGAAGGGTACCAGTATTAAGGGCAGTGGAAGTCTCAACTTAGACAGCTGGGATAGGGGAGAGAAGGAAGGAACAGAGTTAGCAGTACAGTTAACTCTTCCCCCCCCTCCTTTCTTCTCTGTTTCCTCACCTGCCCAGCTGTGTAGTAGGTTAGCAGTACGTGTCTGTTCTTATTCTTATGAAAGTAGACTTTGTTCTCTGAAGACTGCTAATCATGCCCCATGGGGGTGTAATCAGTTATAAGGTATTTAATACAGTGCAGGCGGGAACAGGCTGCCTGGCCGGGCTGGCAGATTGCAACACTACAATTATAAAGGGCCCCTTTCCCCCACTCACCCGCCCACCAGTGGCAGGATGAGGGTACCTTGAAACAGTATTAAGTCTATGAAAAGTAAAGATGTAGTGGGGGAAGGGAAAGGAGAGGCTGAAGAGGCAGCTCCTATTCTGGGAAACAGGCAGACCTACATTCTGTGAGAGCTGTAGCCATTGCAGGTTGCACTGTTGAGACTTGTGGGAGTTTGGGTGCCGTCACCATCCAAGTGGATTGCACAGGGATGGCCTTTGGCAACATGTAGAGCAACAGGGGCTTCCGTCCTCTCTGAAATGGGTTTTCTTGTGGTGGCTGGGGTTGGAGAGGTATGGAGTGGTTAGAAGGGGAGAAGCCCTTTCTTCTGCGTGCAGTGATTTAGACACCTAATCTGTCTGAGTGCTTTTGTAAATCCTGCCAGGCTTCTATTTATATCTTTGGATATAAATCTATTGGTAAATTTGGTCTTCCATGCCTCTTTCTTCCAAGTACTGGAGCTACTGCTGCAGCTTACCTTACTGGCTTAGAAGGGAATAGGTAGCCCGAGACCCTGAATTTTAAGGGGCATAGGAAAGTCTACTGGACCTAGTCTGGTCTGTTGTTGTTACTTAATATCTTTCCCCTCTGTGAGGGCCTTGAAATGCACATGTAGGGTGTGGAGTAGCTGGGCCACAGCCTTATAAACCATCCCTGCTCCGTCAACTTGCTAGATGCATCTGCATGTTTCTCGAGTTTTCCCTTTCAGGTTCCCCAGAGGTTACAGTGTGTCAGCCCTTAGTTGGTGCTCTCTGAATTTCCTGACACTGTTCTGTGTCTGCTAGATTCGAGTTGGAAATATTCTCACAGCAGTGCTCCTGAGAGTGTTGGCTTTCCTGCTTGGTGCTGAGAGAGCACAGTGTCAGAGTTGGCCCTTAGCACTGGGCCATGGATTTTTAGGGGTTTTAGGAGTGAGGTAGTGTTTAATTATATTGCACAAAGTAAGTACAGATTCAGAATGTGGGGGGTTCACAATACAGACTTGAGAATTCTGTTGACAGTTTCACCTCCTGAGGCATCATCATCTTTTTCCAATCAGAGTAACTTCATATTTGGGAACTGTGAATTCTTTGGAAAGCTTTGGGATTTGTAGGAGTGCCACATAAAGGAGGAGTAGTGTTTTTTTCTGACTAGAGCATAGAGTCTGTTTGCAACTCTAAAATGGTGAGGTTCTGAGACGAGAGGTTACCTGATGTCTTGGATTTTTGTACACTGAGTTTTTCTTCTCTTAATCACTAAAGTGACCAGGTGTCAGTGCTGTATGGGGAGAATAGTGTACAGTGAAGATCAGATCTGTGTCTATGGGCAGTGGACACAAGTTTTGACAGAAAGATTTTGGGGTAATGAGGAAATGCATGCATCTCAGAGAAGCTGCTTAAGGTAGACTGGTTTCCTGGATGGAATGGAAAAAGACCTGGATCCTTCCAAGCACTTCTGATGACTAAAGTCAGCTTCTTATTCAGCTCTACCCTCTCAGTTCAGCATGTCTCAGTGTTACATTTGCCCCTTGCCTTATAGGAAAAGTCAGGGAAATTCCCAGGCTACTGCATAGAGTTGTTCCTGTCCTGGACTGTGGCTACTTTCCAGTCCTGGTGGCAACTCTCCTCCCTGTGGCTTGCATACCCAATTGAGAACTCTCCTGCCTGGCTCTGTTTCTCTTGCCCCGTGACTCAAGAAGTCGTTTGGAGAACTTGGATTCTCTCACAAATGAGTTTGGGGCTGGGGGTGTTGTTGGGGTCCTGGCAGTGGCCGTGCAGGCACATGTGGTGAGGGAGCGCTGCGGGTGTCAGAGGGGCGGGTGTGTGGGCTTGCTACTTGTTTTCCTTTGCTGCCTGGTGAGGAATGCAATGTGTTTGCCTTCCTTGGCCTGTGGTTGCAGCCACATTCCTGCAGTGGGAGTCAGCACGGCGGCGGGCGGCGTGCTGTTCATGCCCCGTGGCTACATGCTTTCAGCTCCACATCAAAGGTGTGTTTAGTGTGTAGCTTGTGCCATTCCTGGCCACACCTGGTGGCCTGCAGGCATGCAGGAGGTGGAGTCTAGCTGTGTTTGCAGATGGCATTCAGGGTTCAGACTTCTTGCTTGTGGAAAGGCTGGAGCTGAGTCCATGCTAAACAACCCCAGGAATGCAGCGGGAGAGCTGAGCGGTACAGTCACTCCAGGGGCATGTCCTAGCAGCAATGTTTCCTTTATAGCTGCAGCAAAATAACTCATGCCTGCTCCTCCAAAGGAACTGACTGTTTGCTTGGGTGTGTTGTACGGTTTAATTTACACCGATAAGGCCAATTAAGGTTGGCTCACCCCCCCTGCAGCCTGTGCGCTCTTGACAATCAGTAGGTGATTGAGTGGCTTGTGCCATCAAGCTCTGCGCAGTACAAACTGTGCGTGAGATGACTGCCTGGAGATGGAATGGCTCTGGGATTTTATCCGGGCAGGAGTGCTTCCCCCAGTCGGTGGGCAAATGTTCTTATACTTCTGTGCTGCAGCTGAACTGCTCCAGCTTCTTCTGGAAAATCTTTCTTTTTCTGGCTGGAACCCCAAGAGCTGAGGACAGGAACCTTGGTGAAGGATGGCAGATCAGGATGCAGATGCATTATTTTGAGATCCTTGACATGGTGTGTATGAGAAATGGCCTTATGGTTTTCTATGCCCTTATCATGCAAAGCATCCTTGTCCTCTTTACACAAGTCTTTCCTCTGCCTGGTGAAGGGAAACGTTATCCCTTTTTGGCAGTGTCAGTGTGGGCAGCCCATAGGCAAGGCTTATGGAAACAACAGCAGACCGTCTTCTGTGTTCTGGATAAGCCCTGGGCTGTTCATCACCCTGTTTGCTTGGATCTTTTGGACTTGCAGGTTCCCTTTTGGCAATGTCTAGTAGCCTGAAATTCTGTAATCTGCCAGTCATTTCCATATTAAAGTGAGTCTTCTGCAGAAGACTTCCCTATTGCCATCCTTAGACAGTAGCATGAATGAACGAATTGGCTCTCAGAAGGTCTCTGGCTTTATAGCATAGTTTTTGCTTTTTAGCTGTCAATACAGTCTCTGTGTGAGTCACTGCAGAGCTCCCCTTACCAGACTGGTCCATGCCATCCTCTCTCCAGAAGGATATATCACTTTTCGAAGCAGAATCTCAATGAGAGGTGATTAAAGGAATGTTTCTTGTTGCAAGACTCTTAGCACTGTGAAACAGTTGGAAGTCATTCATATTGGGCTCTCTTCTCTTTTGATTTCATGTAAACTATGCATTTTATTTTGAACTACTTACCACTGACTCCATATCTGACTATTAGGGCTTGGATGTTAATGAGGAAGTGGGCTGCCTGAATATTCATTTTCCTTCATCTGTTCTGCAGTTCCAAGCTGGACAATATGCCCTGTGGCCACAGGAGGTGTAGCAAACTATAAGTAAGGCTAAAAATGGATTGTGTGGAACATTACTGATAGAACATTTAAGTGTGTATAATCATTGTAATCACTGGGCATTTCAGCTTTGTCATATGATATGGGCATGGCTGCAAAGATGAACGGACATCTTGTTTAGGATTACGTACTGCTTCTGCTGTCACCCTCCAGTTGCCAGGAAAGGAGCGAGGGAGTCAAAATGAAATGGATGTGACATTGGCCAAGGAGGAAGTAGGGGTGATTCTTGGCCTTTTTCCATCCTGTCAGTGAATTTTAATGTGTTGTGGAAAGTCACTTGTGGAGAGAAAGTTCCTTGTTTTAGCTTCCCTGCTGGCCTTCAAGACAGTGTAGGAATCCAGGTCCCTCTGCTCCTGTGTCCAGTCTCAAACATCTCTCTCCCCGCAATGTGTTCCTTTGGCTAGAGCTGTAACCCTCCCAAGTAGCTAGATCTCCCCCTGGTGGAACAGACAGCAGAAGGCGCAGCTGCGGCTGTGCGGTAAAATTGGCGATTGGTCTCATCCTGGGGCACCTTGAGCCGGCAGCAGATGTGGTGGTTGTCCAGTTAGACATTCCTTAGGCCACAGTCACAGATTCTGTAGAGCTGAGCTCGTGCAGCAGCATGAAGCTGAAGGCATGAGTGAACAGCTTGCAAACACCTTATCTTTGCAACATCTGCCTGGCCATACTCTGGCATTCCTCCATGGTCTTTGCCCTTAGGTGAGCAGTGAGCTAGCACTGGGTTGTTGAGTCTGACACTTGACCAAAAAAAAAAAACAAACAAACGAAAAGGTACCTGGAATGTGATGGCTTGCTTTCTTTAGGATATCTGGGATCAATTATCGAGCCCCTTTGAGGATAGGTGACATCACTTGCAGCTTGACTCTCATTCCCAGCTTGCCCTCTGAAGAGCTGCATAGAGTTTACTTAAGAGGGGGTCTACAGGAAGGAGCCCTTTGGAAGGGAAGAGCTTGTCTTTTTAGCGTTGCTTAAAAAGAGTGTTTTTCCTTAACCTTAATTTAATTCATGGGCTTATGCTATCCCAAAGGATAACGGCAGTGAAGGCATTTCAGTTTTACAAGAGCAATGCCAGGCAGGGGATGTAGAGCTAGTCTGGACAGGCTGACCTTGTGGTAAAATTCAAGTGCTGGGCCTTTGCTGCAATTGCCCCTTGAGACAACTGGTGCTAGTTACTAGCTCCAACTGAAGAACAGCACTGGTGACAGATGTGGAAGGATATAGTTGATGAGAGCTCTGACACTGCCACAAGAGAGGCTGGGTCTGAGGGAAGAGCTGAAGAAACCCAGTTTGGTGTCAAGTGGGACACCTGTGGTTATTCCCCCCCTCCCCCTGCCAGCAAAGGAGGGAGATGAACCTAGGAGGTACAATACAGCACGTGCAGAAGGACAAGCCTGTGACTGCTGGTGACAGGCAGCTTCCTTGTGTAGGGCAGGGGGTGGAGGTGTGGGTCCCCTCTGCTGTGGGTTGGGTCCTGGTATTTAAAGGTCTGACTGGAGCCCAGGTGAGTAGGGAAAGAGGAGCCATAGTCAGTTGCGTGCTTTACACAGATCACCAGTGAAAGATGGATGGGTGGATCTGTTTGTTATTCCTAAACTGGATTAAGCCATGTTACATTTCTGTGACTGAACTGTCAGAGTAAAATCTCTCAGTGGTGATGAAGACTGAGAATCATTAAAAAAAAAAAAGCTTAAAAAAAAACAACAAAAAACCCCAAAGGAGGCAAACTGAGGCAAATTAACTATAGGGCCACACCACAAAAAAGAGAGATGCTGCAGGATTACATGCTGCTTCAGGAGCCATGCTGCTCTGTTGTTTACAGAGCTGAGACAAGTTTTGTGCCCGTTCCTACCCTTGACTTGGGCTCTGAATCTGCTAGGCCCAAAACATGTTTTTGAAAGCCATCTCCTTGTTCTGCCACTGTATCCTGTTGAGATGACTACTGCCAGTGTGTAGGAGTGGGAGATCTAACACCCTGCGTTGTGCCTGGGTGCAGGGGCTGAGTGGAAGGCAATGGGGAATAATGTGGTCTCCAGAGTAGGCAATGATTGTGACTTGGGTTAAGGGGGAGGTGTCTGTACCTGGTAGGAATCCTGCTTTGTAAAGGAGTCAGTAGCAAAACCACTTGTAACCTCTGGGAAGGGAAAGGGGCAGGATGTAATCAGCTTTGGGAAAACACTGTGATGACCCCCTTTCTCTTTTATCCCTCTGGCTGGATAGGTTTATTCCTCTAACACCACTTCTGCTTCTCTCAGTGCTACACTGCTTTTCCCTGCCAGCTGATAACAAGCTATTGCTTATTGTAGGTGATGCAAGGTTCAGGCAGCTTGATTGAAGAAAGAGCCCCTGCTATCCTCACACTATGCTGTAGTCTCTAATTTTACTTCATTATACCAACTACTGTCTGTATTCAGTGCTACAGAGATCATAAAATGTTTCTGTGCTAGATCTTCTCTGATGAATAGCACAGAGGATGGCTCAAGTTTCCATGGCAATGCTTCTGAATGTGCTTCTGTCACCAAAGAAAGAGGGACTTCTAGTTGATTAAGATTTGAGGGTTTTGTCTGAGAAAGGGGATGGTGGTGAAACTGCATCTTAGTTGTTTGCCTGCCTTTGGATAGTGCCTCTGGCTGATATATAACCTGGAGAAAGAGGAAGCTGACATTTGGCTGATGGCAGAGACGGACTGTGTCGTGCAAACTACAGCTGGACCCCTGTACATGCTTTACTATTCAGCTACAGATGCAGCTGCACAATCACCCAACAGTTAAGCCTGTACCATTCTCTGCCTCTCACATCTGACCATCTGCTAGGGAAAAGCTAATTACACCAAAACGATTCTTGCTGGGATTAAACCCCAGCAGCAGAAAAAATTGAGTATAGTACAAATATTGTTCTTCTGCTACTGGATCAGGGTTGCTGCTTTATTTGTACTTATAAAGAACTGCAGGCTATTCAACTCAATTGCTGTCAGGTAGGTGTTCAGCTCATGTGCAGTTTCCTTCTCTTTTCTGTCCCAGATCATTCTTGCTTTAGGTGCAAGAAATGTCTTGCTGAATGTTTGTGCAGTTCCTTTCTTATGACAGCTGAGTCTGATTTTCTTTAACTTGCAACTTAATGCAAAAACAGTGCACAAAGCTGTTTTTTTTTTTCTCCTAGTGCCTCAATTTCTTTACTTATGGAGTGGAAATCGTTCCTACCTCCTTCATTGCATATAGTTATGGTGAGCATGAATCCTAGAATTGGTGTGGGACCACATAACCTTATAATTGCACAAGCTACCAGTGTGAATCTGAGACTCAAGACCAAAGAGTTTATTCCAAAAATGTGCCTGCAGCCCTTTGAGAGTTGAAGTTTAAATCTTGTAAAATAGAAAACGTAGAAGTGTGATTCCCCTAGCAACTCCACTCTTCTGTGTACCTACAATCCATGTTGCCAGGTGATTGGGTTTCAAAACAGCTCTCTCAAAAAAAAAACAAAACCCAGCTTACAACTCTGGTTGATTTCAGGGCTGCTGATGGTACTCCACAGAAATGACAGCTCACCACATGGTTCAGAGTTGTGTCACAATTTAGTTTCTGAAGGCCAGTGAGGGATTTAGTTCCCTACAGGGGGCTTTGAAAGGATTGCTGAAAATGGAAAACTTGTACTGAAGTGGAAGTTAGTTCTGTACATGGTAGCTCAGAGGCAGCAGTAGAAGGTGGCCCTGAGGAGAGGATGGTGATTGCATTGCTGGCAGGGATTGTGAGGAAGACTGTGGTAAGCTCAAAGAGACCAGACTGAAAAACCAGGTAGAGGTGAAAGAGTACCAAAAGAATGAAGACAAATCTAGTCTTGATATTCAGGAGGAAGTTTTCAAATAGTTTTGAATAAGGAATGGAAAAAACACTAGTAATTTTAGAATTGTTGAAATTTAATTTTGACAAGTACGTTTCCTGGGGAAATGCTGTAGGAACTGAGGAGATGAGCGGTGATTTTAGTGTGGATTTATAGCATGTTAGGTCTGTGATCCCAGACATGGTTTGTGTATGTGCTTACCCCACAGTTAGCAAGTGAACTTCATTTTTTGGTGGAAGAGGGTCAGTAGTAAGACCATGCCTGGGGGCAGTTAGATAACTGTGCTCTAACCCCACGTTCCAGTTTGCTCAGATAAACTGATGGTGAGCCATACCCTTAGGAATGAGCAAGTGGGGAACATTGTCTTCCCGGAACTGCTCCAGGTATGTTGGACATTAGTAAGCAAAAGCTGTGTGGGCGTATGGAAAGCAGGGTACAGCACAAGTATTTGTGATCGCTCTTCCTGTCTTGCTTGGGGAAAGTAGAGAAAATATTATGTTATGCTGGTCTGAACACTGTTACAATGTTTATTTGGCATAGGATTAATAAAACTTTCAAGACACATAAATGTCACTACCTTTAGTACCTTAATATACCTTGTGAGGTGTAGTTAGCTTATTTTGATTCTGAGAGAGAGGTGTCACATTGTTGTGGTTTTGGTTTTTTGTGGGTTTTTTTGAAGAAAAAAACTAAACACAAAATCCAGAAAAACACACTTTGGAAGTAGAAAGGGGCAAAAAAGGGTTAATTTCAATATCGGTAAGGATTTTGCCATTGCAGGGAAATTGTACTGATTTAACTTAATCAGATTAGAAACAGCTGTGATTATATTAGTGCAGCATTCTTGTATAGGCATCCTTAATTTAGTTTGTGTCTTGTATCTATCTATTTAACTTGTTTCAATGTAAAGTGCTCTTAAACTGAATTAAGAACATTTGCCCAGGAGCGTTATACTGTTTTATGTTATTTTCCAAGTCAATTTAATTTAGTACAATGTATATGTAGACAAGACCTTGGGGAAAAAGCTGATCCTTTTTATTACTTGCTGAACAGTCTGTCATGTTTGGCTGCAGCCATGTGATCATGGAATGAAAGAGCCTGTTGTGGTCCATGTTGGTGGAGGATGGGCAAACTGATCATTGCGAACATTTGTACAACTTGGTCATTCTTATCCATAAGCATTTGATTGAAGTAGATCTCTCCTCCTTGTAAATTAGGCTTTTTCCTGTCTAGAACAGATGTGAGACCCCTGAGATGTTTAGTTTCCTCCTCGGCTGGCCAATAAAAGTGCCTGCAGACTTGGTTAGTGTGCTGTTTAGACAGCAAAAGCAACATCTTAAAACTTTCACAAATTTTTAATGTTCCAAAAGATTCAGATGACTGAGCAAGTTTGAGCTGGACTTTTCTACAGCTAAGCAGAGCTTGAAATAAATTTTACCCAATTTTGATTCTGTTCACTGATTCTGTTTCCCCCCAGTATGTGCTGCCTGCTAGATATGGTGACTTACATCCATACAAAACTTATGGCAGAGGAAGGAGTAGTGCAGATGTCAGTTCTCTTTCTTGTTGAAAAGGATAAATCTAGTCAATACATCTTGTGTTTTCTGCTTACGGGTAAAGGCTCTATGGGAACAAAACTGGCACGTGAATTACTCTGCAAGAGTGGTCGTAGTGATAACATTTCAGCATAAAGCTGGCTGCTGTAAACAGCTGGTTTATTTTTTTACATTTGCTTTTGTCAGCACCTGCAAGCATCAGGGCTGGACTTAACGCCTCCTGAACATTGCAGATGCTCTGTAGGCTAGGTCACTGCAGAAACTTGTCCATCTGTCCTCTGTAAATAATGCGAATAATATGCTCTGCTCCATTGTCCTGCTGTGTAGATACTGCATAGTGTGTTAGCCATCTGTGTATCTCTGAGACTCTCAGACAGAGGGGATGTTTTAGAGAGCAGATTGAGGGAAGCATATAGTTGAATGCTCCAGTAATGGAGTATTCTCTGGCATTACTATGTCTCTGCCAGAGGGACAACTTGGTGACATTCAGTCCCTGGCACTGAAGAACTGGAGACTGTAGTTTTCCCAGAACTTCTGAACCAAAGGCTGAAACCAGAGGAGTGGTGATATTAACTGCTGGGAGTTGTGTGAGACTTAGGGAATACTTAGAGGGGCTGAGAGTCTGCCTCTCAGTGGTTGAAAAATTCAAGCTGTTTCTATCTTGTCCTTATTAAATGCATTTTGATTTTATGCTCTAGGAAGGTAATGTATGATTTTTCCCCTTTTCTTCCTCTCCTGCACAGCGCAGGAGATGACGGAGGTCTGGGAAGGGAATTCCTGCATGTTGATTTTCTACAGAAATCTACCTCTTTCACTTTTCTTCAAATGTTTACTTGTAGCCATTCCCTTGTTTGTGTTTGAGAAAGTTTTAGGCCATGACTCCCAAATTTACCTCATGTGATCTATCAGCTTTTTGCCAGATATATGTTGTTAGGGCATCAAGATTTGCTTTTTCTTTAAATATCTGAGCAATATACTCCAGAATTCTTCCCATGGAAGATCTTAAAAGAAAGAACACAGTTACGAAGACAGTGGGGAAGGAGATAAAACCCAGAGCCCAAAGATGAAGAGACTCCGAAAGTTTGTAGCCTAAACTACCTTGTGAAGTTGAAAGGATCACTGAACAAACTAAAGAGATCAAGCTAACAGGATCACTGAACAAACTGAACAGGCTTCTGGTATGTCAGCGTTTCTGAATGAGAAGTTGTCATTAGCCCTCAACGTAGCTGTCCCTGCTAAAGGTAACTTGGTAAATGACCTTTTGCTGAGCTGGTTCTTGTACAGTTTCAGGTGTAGCCCCTGAAGATGTTTTTATGCTTTTATATGCATTAGAAAGCTAGTGTTCATTTCCTGGTCAAAATCTCCCCGGGGTATTTTTATTCTCCATTAACATTCCTTCTGGGGATTGAATTCGGGTCCTTTGCTTCCTGCCCTTTTCCTGTTCAGATGTTAATCAGCTGTTGCATTCTATTCCAGTTACGTGTTAGCAATGTTAGTGTTTCTTGGGCAATGTTGACCTGTCCTGGCTTTTATAAAAGGGTTAGAAAAGCTAAGCTACTCTAAGCTTACCTTAGCAAAGAGTAGATAATAAAATGCATAGTTAAGGGTATGGAGTGCAGTTGAATTAGGGGAACTGAGATCTTTGGATTGTGGAAGGAGGGAACAGGACTGTAAGAAAAGTGTGATTCCGATAACTTTTAAGAGAATTCTGGATGGTGCAGTGGATATGACAGATACATGATATGTCCTGTGGTATTTCCATTCAACAAGAACTATGTACAAGTGGAGTCCAGGGATTTCATTTTCTTTGGAAATGTTAGGTGTTAAGTAGAGCTTGTTACATGGACTGTTGTTCAATAGCTAGCCTGATCCCTTTTTCCTGTTAGCTCTTGGAATTGTTCCCATGCAGGCAACAGAGGTTTCTGCCTAACAGTCAAGGTTAATTGGTATGGAAAAGAAGGAATGAGCAATAATCCTTCTGAAACTCAATTTTAATCCAAGAGTCACTATAATGCTATTACTCAGATCTGAATCGTGAGCATTAACGTACAAGCAGAACTGTGATGTGAGTCTCTGCAGTAGGAGCTGTCATCCTTTTCTTTTAAAATGAGCTTCAAAGAAGCCAGCAGCAAAATGGATCTGAACATTCTTTTGAGATGCCTTATCTGAATGAAAAGATCTCTCTTTTTAGATGTTAAAGTGCCCTTTGATAACCTTACAGTCCTTTCCCACTGTACCTGGCACCAGCAATCTACAGGTGCTTTTTTTAACTTCACATAGCTTGCTTTTCTGTCCTGGAGAGACATCCATTGATGCAGTTATTGCATCATCCATCTCATGGATTAGTTGTCTTGGTCAGGCTTACTGCAGTAGCTTCTCACAAAGTCTGGCTTGAGACTTGTGAAAGCTAAGGTTGCCTTTATCCATAAGCACAGGAAGATAGCTGGACAAGTCTCTCTTGCTTCTGCTTCTCCTGATGCTGGTGAGGAGACATTGTTGTCTCCTAAAGCAGGCTGGGCCAGTATCCTGTATTGGATATGCATGCAGAGTATAGGTTGGCCCACAGAGTGTGAAAATTCTGGGTTAATTCTGGTGATCAGATATGTGGCACGGGACATTTGGGTTTTTTTACTTGTGGGTATTGCACTTGCAGGTTTTTGGAGTGCACTGACTGTGATAGCCACTACAGAATCTTTCTGTAGTGTTGCATTAGAAACAAATGCAATTGTGTTATGAAATGTATTTTCTCAGTTATACAAGTTTACCCATCTGAATAAAAAGCAAAGTTAAAGAAATGCTGCTTGTAACAGGAAAAGGCTGGAAAGATGATACAGTACCTGACATAAGGAACATTCTCATAATCACCATATTTCTGTTGAGGAAGTGAGGCTGCTGCTTATAAGGTCAGAAAAGGCAACAGAAGAGAAGGTGATGATAAGGAAAACCCTGCAAGTCCTCTGCCTCTTTGCAGAGAATGTTCACAGTTGCTGCAACAGCAACCAGGCAGAAACTGTGTGCATCCTAAAACCACAGTTAAGTATTAGCTACCTCAGGCTTCAAGGGATTTGCCAAATATCAGGAAGACAGTAGGTGCCTGAAAATGTTGCCTTTTTTTTTTTTTCTTGTTCTTTCCCTTTTTGTCCAAAGAATTCCTTTTTGGACCTTTTTTTCTCTGCTGTGAAACTCTTTCTTGTTACTGAAGACAAAATGATGCTCATGGGCAGTGTTGTGGTTTTGTATGCTTGCCAAGTGGCTGCTTATTCTGTACAGGGCCCACAGAACTGTCTCAAGCAATTCTGTGCTAGATGACATCTGTTTCTGGTGTGTGGTAAAGGTTTTTCCATTCTCAGATCACACAGAGAACGTAGCTACTCTGCAAGTGGATTTTACACTGAGGGATGCTTTCTGGTAAAAACAACTGGAGTCAAGCTTTTATGCTGCCTCTGCAGCTGCACTCTGCTGCTGTGTCGTGGTTTAATCCCAGCTGGCAACTAAGTACCATACAGCTGCTTGGTCACTCTCCCCCCGCTCCCAGTGGCATGGGGAGGAGAACTGGAAAAAAAGTAAAACTTGTAGGTTGAGATTAGAACAGTTTAATAATTGAAAAAAAGGAAAATATAGTATTAATTGTAATGGAGAGAGGAGAGAGGACTACAACCCAGGAAGAACAATGCAGTTGCTCACCACCCACTGACCAATGCCCAGCCTGTCTCTGACGAGTGATCAGCCCCTCCCAACCAGCTCCTCCCAGTTTATGTTCTGAGCATGACGCCATATGGTATGGAATATTCCTTTGGCTAGTTCAGGTCAGCTGTCCTGACTATGCTTCCTCACAGCTTTTTGTGTACCTCCTCACTGGCAGAGTGTGAGAAACTGAAAAGTCCTTGAGTTAGTGTAAGCACTGCTTAGTAGCAACTAAAACATCAGTGTGTTATCAACATTATTCTCGTCCCAAATCTGAAATGCAGCACTGTACCAGCTATCAGGAAGAAAATTAACTTTATCCCAGCTGAAATGAGGACACACTGTCACTGCACTCCATCACTGTGAAGAGGAAAGAGGCTGTGCGTGTTTTGTCTTTGTGAGGGGGTGGAGGAATCCTTAGCTCTTTGCATTAACAAAGCAAAATGTTAAGTTTACACTGCAATTTTCTGACCCTTAGTGTGTTCGTGTGTTCTGCCTGGAAGATGTGACTAATGTTCATGCTGGTCATTGTGAGTCTTGAGCCCTCAATGAGCCATTCCAGTGAAGCTGTAACTGCCAGTGAGCTTAGAAATCAAACTGGAACTACAGTAGGGAAGTAGTGGGTAAGCTAGAAGAGTAGAATTGGAGCTACTGCAGGCAATAGAGTGCTAGGAAAAGGACTGTAAATGCTAAGGAGCGTTACTGATGAGAGGTGGAAAAGACAGATAAAAGGAAGCAGGAGGTTGAATTTCATCTTGTATTACAGTGCTAATTAGAATAGCTGAAGAGCTGCCTCCTGCTGTAGCTCCAGGCTAAAATTGAGCTTCTGCAGGGTAGTCATAATGTGGACTTGACAGCAAGCTCCTTCAGAGAGAGGCTTGTGGATAGCATGATGAGCAGAATTGGTGCCTTCTTCTATTTATGGATATTACCTATATCCATTTCTGCTGTGGAGCACAAGGTCCATCTGTTCTGCAGAGAATATCTGCTCCACTCTGAACAGAGGTGTGGTGAATTGAACCACTCCAGGATTCTCTGTCTGTGGTAGCAAGGGATACTCAGGTATTGTAGGCGAGGAGGTCTTTACTGTGCTGTTCAGTGCAGGGATATCTGCAGAACAAAATTAGATTGGTGTGGCAGAGTGATTGGAGCAGAATGACAGGCCGGATTCTTGATGTTGGATGGGAATGCAGGTGGGAAAGCAGGGACCCCTGGAGCCATCTAGAAAAAACATCTGTTTCCAAGGTCAGTTACTGGTCTGCACAGGTATCCTGCGCAGTGGAGAGATGGCTGGAAGACTTTTCCTTTCTGGGATACAGTGAAGATATGGGGCTTTTACTGTGGAGGGACCTGGCATTAGATAGTAGCCTGATGGTGCAGCAGTTTGCTGTTGACTCGTGCCCTGGCACCTGGCTGTGGGTTGCTCTGCGCATGCCTGGTTGTTTTCATGTTTTGTGCTATAGGTGACTGACACCAAGTTTCCTTTCTCATGTTTCAGGAGCTGTTGGCCAGATGCTGCTGGATGCTAACAGGGGAAAGCTGACTTGGAGGCAAGCGACCAGAAATGTTTGGACACGTCGTCACTTTGCATCTGTAAGTCCTTGTTTGAGGGAAAGTTGCCTGGAGGCACTGTGAGTTTTTAAGTGTTTGGAAATTCTCAGATCATGAGGGTAGGTTTCAAATCCAGTTATCTTTTCCAAGTAAGTGGGAATGAGATAGCAGGTAGCATAGTTGCTGCCTCTGGGGTAGGAACCAGGACAGTCCTGTTTTAGCCTGAGGAACCGTGTGCTGAGAGACAGGGAGGCCTTTGGCATGTTTGTTCTGAGCACAGCTGCAATGGAAACATGGGTGCAGCTGTTCCTGGAAGCCTCCTTTTGTCTGCCAGCCCATGTGGCTGGTGGTTATGCCTCAATGCTGCTGGGAGTTGGTGGAAAAGCAGATTGAAACTATGCTGGCCCGGTCCTTCCTGGAGGTTCACGTTCTCCCTCTCCCTTTTTCCCCCCATACTTTACAGTTTGCCCCACAGAGCAGTTATGCTGTTGTGAAGCTGTTTTTCCCTGTGCTAGTTGAGACCCGACTCTAGCATTATAGTAAGGAAAGGGGCCAGACAGCTTGTTGGGACAGGGCCAGCACTTGGGCAGCTCTTCAGTTTGTTTTGGCAAAGCTTGAGTTTGCGTGGTCCTGGTTGCCTGCCTGTTCCATTCACCTTCGATCTGACTTTCCCTGTGTGTGTACAACTGCTCCACACCCTGCGCTCCTGTCCCGCCTCCCAGGGCTTGGTGCCATTGACAAGGGAAAAGTAGCACAGCAGAAGTGCATCACGGAAAGGAAGGCTTCACTGCAATCTCTTTCGTGTCAGTGGCAGAGTGGTGGCCACAGAGCTACATTCTTGCAGCTGGCTCCCAGATTAACTCAGTTCTCTTCTTGTATTGGTGGGTACCTGTCATGGTTTGATTCCAGCTGGCAACTAAGCACCACACAACTGTTCACTCACTGCTCACCCCTCAGTGGAATGTGGAGAGAATGGGGGAAAAAGTAAAACTTGTGGGTTGAGATACAGACAGTTTAATAGGACAGAAAAGGAAGGGATAGTAATGAAAGAATTGGAGTGTTCAAAACAAGGGATGCACGATGCAATTGCTCACCACCTGCTGACCAATGCCCAGCCAGTTCCCAAGCAGTGGCCCTTGCCAGCTTTTCCTCTTGTTTATATACTGAGCATATGCTCAGTGTGCTGACACCATATGCTATGGAATATCCCTTTGGACAGTGGGGGTCAGCTGTCCTGGCTGTGTCCCCTCCCACCTTCTTGTGCCTTGCAGCCTACTCACTGGTGGGGTGGTGTGAGAAGCTGAGAAATCCTTTCCTTACTGTAAACACTGCTTAGCAACATCTAAAACATCAGTGTGTTATCAACATTGTTCTTATCCCAAATCCAAAGCACAGCACTGTTCTAGCTACTAGGAAGAAAAATAACTCTATCCTTCACAAAACCAGTACAGTACCCAAAACCAGTACATATGCCCAAAGCAAGGGCTTTGAACAGAGAAGAAGGTTGTTTCTGAACTTGTATTGTGTCCCTGGTGGCCTGGATAAGATTTTACAGAAGCCTATTAGCAGCAAGGTAAGGTTTGATATGCTTGATGCAAGTCAGAGAGTAGCTTGCCTTCCTCTAGTAGAGGTGTGGGTTATCACAGCTGTAGGCATGAGGACGTAATGTTTTGGCTTAAACAAGAGTGTAATAATTGCCAGCTCATTTGTGAGTGGGAAGCACTGACTTAAAAGGATGAGTGAGGTAACTGTTAGCATTACCAAACTTCTGTACTGAAGGCTTCACAGTTAGCATCCCTCTGCAGTGGTGGGGAAGATTAGCTGGGAGGGGGTCCCATTCTATAGGAGATTTGATTAGTCCTTCCTGGAACCAAGTTTCCTTGAAGCTATTGCTTCAAGGAAATAGCTATTGCTATTGAACATGTCCTTGCCAGGTGCCTTTCCAGCTCTTGCTGGGCTATGTGGCCAACTATTCTAAGTTCATTTTCTTTACTTTCAAAAGATCCAATGTGGATTTGGGCAGGTTCCTGGAGTGAGGTGGCCGTCTAGTTGTCCTCAGTTATAAATATTCCCTATTCCTTACATATTTCAAAGGTTTTTTTGTGGTGGATGCTAAGCTATTTGTTTCTCTTCTTCAGGGCATCTGAGTGAGTGTCCCTGCTTCATGCGGCTTCAAATTTGAGCCCAGGCTGGTAAGTGCTCATGTCCTTAAGAACTAGAGAAATGACTGTGATTTCAGCTTGGGATATTTCCATGCACATCTGCTGTCCCTAGCCTGTAGGGAATTGACAGATGGGTTCCCTAGTTCACCTCTTTGATAGTGGGGTGTTTACAAACCTGCTTCTAGTCAGGTTTTCAGCATTTCTCTTTGAAAGAAATGTCTTCCCAGCAAATCAGACTATCTGTTTTGCTTGGGGATGCAGTGAAATGTGATTCAGTATGCTGGATGTGATTTTTCTAAAGTATTAGAGACTTCATACTAAACTAATACTAAACCACGACAGGTACCCATCAGTACAAGAAGAGAATTGGGTTACTCTGGGAGCCAGCTGCAAGAGTGTAGCTCTGTGGCCACCACTCTGCCACTGACATGAAAGAGACTGCAGTAAAGCCCTTTTTTCTGTGGTACACTTCTGCTGTGCTACTTTTCCCTTGTCAATGGCACCAAAACTGAGCCTGTTCAGGAGAAGGGACCTTGAGGGAATAACTGCAGCAAGGGGAAGTTTTCCAGTATTTTTATGGGGGAGATTTACAGGTTAGTCCTAGGAAGTTGTTTGTGTTTGTGGAAAGGTGTGAGAAACTTTTGTGAGCTTGTATTTATGGCAGAGTGAAGGACAGTTTGCACATGTCCCTGTGAAGTGTAAAGCCTGTTATGGCTTGGAGCCAATCTGTGCTTGGTGCAGCCACCTCACACTTGCCAGTCCTCTCAGGGGACTCAGTCTAAGTGTCAACAAGATGCAGCTAGGTGAGAGTGGTTAAGAATTGGAGAGAATTCTTGGGGCTCCATTTAGACTCTTAACATGTAAAATCCCACTATCCAATACACAAGTGAAGTCTGATAGGTCACTGGCCCAGTGGTATCCATTGACTCCAGGTATGTGACTGGGAGTTGCATGGCCCTGCTTATAGAAGAGGGGAGAGTGTGATCTGAGTTGATGCGGGTCCTGCACTTTGAAGTGTTGCAGGTCAGGTGCTGAGGATTGCAGAGATGCTAGGCTTGATCAGTGTTAGGATCCTGCAGGGGAAAGGGGAATGAGAATTGGGCATTTGCTCCAAATATCGGGCAACCATGAATGTTGTCATCAAGGAAAGGCTCTGCAGCATCTACTTGGCATCTCCGAGACTTCTTGTGTACAATAGGGTAGTTGAAATTCTGACTGCTTGTAGGGAAGTCTTCCTGCCCACTACTGCAGACCCAAAAAACTGGAAAGAAAGGTGTTTCTTCCATGTGTACAAGATAGCTGCTTTTCATCTACCCTATTTTTTGCTCTTGTACTGCTCCTGTGGCGGAAGAATCCTGCCCAGCATGGCTGGGGTAAAGGGATTAATCTTCCCACTAGTACTGCTGCACGTCTATATACTGTGCACTTATGCACTCTAAGGGTGGTGAGGCACTGGAACAGGTTGCCTAGAGAGGTTGTGGACTCCCCATCCCTGGAGGTATTCAAGGCCAGGCTGGATGCAGCTCTGAGTAACTTGGTCTAGTGGCAGGTTCCCTGCCCGTGGCAAGGGGTTGGAAGAAGATGATCTTTGAGGTCCCTTCCAACCCAGGCTATTCTGTGGTTCTGTGTTGCAAAATCTGGCCCTAGGAACTAACATCAATGACATTGTTCCCTAATTTGATGCCACCTCTGACTTGGGGGTTGTCTTTGTCTTTTCTGAGAGAGTGAGCAGTTCTGTGGTACCTCTTTCTGACAAGTCTCCTATGGTCTGCTGCACTGGGACTCCAGTGTAAACCAAAAAGTTCTGGGTTTGGGCTCTTTAATGGCTGAAGTCTCCTCCCACATAGTCCCTGCTGACAGTGACAGGACATGATCAATAACTCCTGCTCCAGCTGTCACTGCTGCCTGTGAGGCTTGCAGTTTCCATATTGAAAAAGGCCTTTCCTAAAGAGCCTAATCAATATGCTGCTGTGAGGTCTGTTCTCATTTGCTATATATAATCCGGACACACACAAACTACGTGAGTGAGCGTGTGTAGAGGGGGGAGAGGATGTGCCAGTCCTCTGCTCTCACTGGCTGGGAGAAGGACACAGCTACCTCTTACTTTGCTCCCTCTCCTGCAGCTGCTGCTCAAGGCTTGTGGCTACATCCTTTCACTGCTCTATTAGCACTCTGCATGGGGACGTGCTCTGGGACTCCAGGGGAGCTGAATTCCTGCTGGGTCACTCATAGGTCTCGATGGAGCACCCGTGACTCTCTCTTCTGTGCACTTTCTGCTGTTGGTAGGTAACCCGCTTTCAGAGCCACGCAGGTGGGAGGATGTCGAGCACAGCTCCGTCAAAGAAGCCTTACCGCAAGGCGCCCCCGCAGCATCGCGAAATCCGCCATGAGGTACCCATCATTCGTGACGACCAGGACGGAGTGATCTTGGCTGAGCAGAGTCAGGTAACAACTTGCCGGGTGACAAAGGGCTTAACACCATTGCACCAGCAAACAGGGTTTAGTTACACCGAGGCAGGCCAGCTCGAGCAGGCAGAGGGGTTTGAGGTTTGCAACCTGAACTTCTCCTCATCGTGGTCCCTGGAGTCCAGCAGTGAGAAGGAAGTGGCAGGGTGCAGAGCAGAGCTGAACATCAAGAGCCAGACTGTCTCGCCAGCACTTCCACGTAGTGGGAAGATGGGGCAGCGAAGCGGGAAGCGGTGCCCAAACCGCAGTCGTGGGCACCGCAGCAAATTTGTGAGCCGTAGCATGGAGACAGTGCTGGTGTCTGGAGACGAAAGACACCGTCCCACTTGCTCTTTCAAGAGCAGAAGCCTGGAACGCTCACTTATATTTAAAGAGCCTCCTGAAGTCCTGACTCCGAGGAAGTTTCGTGTCTCATCTACACACCTGCCTCTCAAAGGGATCCTGAAGCAGACCAACATGACAGGCTCATGTCCTGAGAGCTTATGCAAGTCCTGCTCAGTAGAGACACTTTGCCGTGGCCATGGCTCACGCAAGTACAGTGATCCTCAGCTCTGCCTCAGCCCTAGGGAGAAGCGCTCCCTGGAGCACAGCAGCAGCAGTGCCGCTGACTCTGTCAAGCGCAGGGAGAAGATCACAGAGGAAAAACTGCAGTTCTCCAAATTCCTGGATGAGATTACCAAGCGGGTGCTGAGTCCCAACCGCTTGCGCTCACTGGGAGAGACTAGGGGAGCAGCACAAGACCAGAACTCTCCCCTTTTCCCCAGAAGCTCCGTGCCAGAAGGCCAAGGGGAAGGTCACCTGCAAGGGGTCAAAACCAAGCATGCAACTGAAAGATCCCCCTGCCCAAGCAGAAGAAAAACAGAAAAGAAATGTGAGGGACTGGGAATGGCTTCGGGCCTGAGAAAGTGTGCTGAGGAAGCTGGGAGAGTTTCCAGACTAAGAAAGAAACCTGTCCTTGGGAGGAAGGACAGTAAGGGAAAACTTTCCTTGGAGAGAAGGGTAGTAGATCTGTGTCAGTATGAGCTGCAGCAGCTGGCAGACCTGGGGCTGGCAGGGACATCCTCTGGGCAGCAGCATTCACTGTCTTCATGGAAAATCAGTGCAGAGGGCAGAAGGGATGAAAGCAGTCCCTGTTCACGGCTATTACAGCCACACCATCAGTGTGCTAAGCTTGGGCAGAAGCGTGCAGTGGAGCCGAACTACCCAGAGAAAGGATCCTGCTCCACTCCAACACACTGGAGTCGGGAGGAGGGGCCTACCCCATCTAGATCCTCCCCTTCATTCAACCTGGCACTAAACAAGGTAGGTGCCAGGGTCACCAGCTTGCAGACAGGGGTCTCACGGAGGCCAAAGCCCCCACCTGGATTTCATCTAGTCTGTAATGCCACTGGGGAAAGTGAGAGCAGGCCCCCAGACCTCATGTTGTGGGTGCTTAATGACCAGAAGCTGCTCTCTAGTGGGGGTGCCACTCATGGCTCTGCTACCAGTTGGGTATATCTTCCTGGGTGTAACCAGCTTCCCTTTAGCCCCAGGAGTTAACGAAAGTAGAAACTGGCGCTGTTCTCACCACTGCAGACTTCCCAGGTGTTTACTGGTTGAAGGCCCTTTAGGCTCTGGGACAGTAGGCGTGTGCAGGAGGCAGGCAGCTCTGTTGTCAGGAGGGGCTGGGATGCTCCTGGTGCTTTGTGTGTGCCCTGTGCCTGGTATCTTGGGGTACTGGATGTTGGCTATTCCAGGTCATGGATTAGAGAGTGCAAGGTAAGAGAAAATAGCGGAGCCACGTGCTCTTGTCACTGCTCCGTGTCTCCTTTTTCTGCAGGATCCCGCTCCAGCCATCTCTGGGGATCTTGCCCATAACGTTAATTTCTTTTACAGGCTTTTCTGATCTTTGGTGTTTCTTCTGCTGTCCTAGAATAGTTACGGTGGCTGGTTTCAGGTCTGCAGAAAGAAACCTTTTTCACAGCAGTGGTGTAAATGGTAGCCACATTTTTCAGCTCCCAAATGATTCTCTCTCATGCTTTTTGTGGGTCTTCAAGGGCCCCACAAGTGATTGCTGTGGTGAAAATTTAATCCTGTGTATGCTGGCCTGTGAGATTCCTGCTACCCACTAACTGTGGATGTGGAGGAAGCTGAAACACCAGCTAAGGTGATGATTTTACAAGAGATGCTGAGATTACACCCTGGGAGGGTAAACTTACCTAACTTGTACGGTGGTTTCTAGTCTGGCTCTTCTGCCCTGAACCAGAACACACAGTCTGTTTTGGTATTATACGTCTGAGCGATGTGTGTACAGATCCTTGTAGCCTAGTATGACCTGTCAGAGCAGGTGAGGAGGAGTCACAGATAGGGTCTAGCAACCAAGACTGCCCTTTAGGATAGCATGAGAGACCAACTCCTCATCTGAAATAATCTCACAGCTGTTTTCTTTCCTGTGCAGGAACCCTTGACGGATGCAGAAAGGATGAAGTAAGTGTCCCAGTCCCTCTTTATGTCTGTCATACTGCAACTGTGTGGGTGCTGATTCCTCATATCCTGCCTGTGCCACCTGCACAGCGAAGCTGACTGGATCTGTGGGCTCCTTTCAGATCTTCAGTCATCTTGGGGCTCTGTGGGCAGAGCTTTGGTCTGTGCCTTGCCAAGCTCTGCCTTGCATGTCCGTCTCCCTGGAGGAGGAGGAGGGAACATAGACCTCAGTGCAGGTGCAGGCAGAGGAGTTGGTGGGTGTGAAAGAAAGGTAGATGAAGTCTTTAATACAGGTGGAGATAGGAGTGCATTTTTTAATCCTTGTTGTTGTCCCGGTGTAAGCCACCAGAAGCAGTATGCAGAAGCCTGCTGCTGACTGAGGGTGAGAACTGAGCCCTTTGCTGGTGGTGCTGTGGGACATAGACAGCTGCTAGCACTGAGCTCCAGGCCATAGTGAGGAGAAAGCTTGCGCTGCCAGAGAGAAGCTGTGCTTCTGGGTTTCTCCAAGCAACTGAGCACAAAGGAATGAAAAACAACAGGAAATACTTCTGACCAGCAGACATGTCCTGGGCTGGGGAGGAATGGAGCAGTTTGTGTTGCAGTGGGGTTGACCAGCTGTGGTCACATCTGTAGATGCACCCCACCACCTCTGCTTCCGGGTTTAAGGCTATATGGAGTCCTCTTTCCACCATGTATTAAAGGTGTGAGGGATTTTGGTTCAGGAGTGGAGAAGATGATTTTGCTCTTCTTGCTTTTAACTCTTCTAACCTGGACTGGGATAAATTATTGAGTGGTTTTCATTCATCAGTGAGGGACACTGGAGCTGCACAGCTCATCTGTCTAGTGAGCTTTATCCAAGCACTGTAACCTGAGAGGGAGCTGGGAGCCATGGCTGACCAGCTGGCATGTGCTTCTTTGCCCCTGCTGCAAGAGAGTTTGAGTGTCTCTTGACAGAGATGCACCTCTTGCTTCATGTGCTGGAGTCTCCTGACAGTTTAGTTCCTGACATCTCAGAGCCCCTGTGCGGGGCATTGGGCCCTAGTGCAGAGCAGTGGGGTGGGGTTGCTGGTGTGGAGTACCCCTTGTGCAATTCAGTGATACCTTGTTCCTATTCCTGCCCCAGGCTACTGCAGCACGAGAATGAGGAGCTTCGTCGACGGCTGACGTATGTGACGAACAAAATGGAGGCCATGGAGAGGGAACTGGAGTCAGGTCAGGACTACCTGGAAATGGAACTGGGCCAGAACCGTGAGGAACTGGAGAAATTCAAGGACAAATTCCGTAGGTATGAAAAGGAGAACAAAAAAGGGGTAGAGTTAGAGATCCTTCCACTGAGGACTCCCTCAGCGAGTGGTAGCAGGCTGTGCTCTGTGGTGTAAATCAAAAGTATGCTGCATCCTCCAAGATGTGCACCTCCACACTGTAAGGGGGGAGCTAAAGGCTCGACAGCCGTTATTTTCTCCAGGATACAGTGTAGGAATGCTGCCAGCATGAGAGGCTGACAACAGGGAATTCTTCATCTATTCCATGTAAGGCAGGATCCAGCTCGGATGGTTACCCCACATGTGCAAAAGAAGCCACCGATGGCTGCAAGAAAGTACATCACTGCTTCACCTGAAAAGTACCTCAGTTAAAAATCAGTACCAATCACTGGTCATGTGCTTAGATATGACATAGATCAGAGGAGTCCTCCAAAGTAATTTACATCCTCTCCTGCAAGATCCTTTCACCCAGCCAGCTTCATCTTGCCTCCAGTAACTTGGGGTCTGAAAGCCCCTGTGTGCTAGAGGTAAGGCATAGCTAGTATGCCTGGTTGTCTTAGCAACAACCTTTATGGAGTTTTGGAGCTGATGGTTTGTTTGGCAGCTATGAACGTGACTTGACCAGGTGCCTGTGATCCATTCCCATGCTTACAATCTTGTTTCTGTAGGTTGCAGAACAGCTACACTGCTTCCCAGAGAACCAATCAAGACCTGGAGGAGAAGCTGCATGCCCTGGTAAGTGCCCTGTTAAGTCACTATGGCAATCAGGTGGAAGAGACCTGTTAGTTGGAAGCAGATGGGGGAAAGGGGCCCTGCCTTTACCCAGCAGATGTGGCAATGGGTGAGGGATGAGATTCGGGCTGTGACCATCTACTCCCCATTCTAGCTGGTGTCATGAACTGTTTTCTTGATTTATTGAGCCCCTACTTGGTTGTGCACGTGAGCTTTGGTTCCTCACAACATAACTGCATGGTATTCCGTCATGTTGCTTCAGTCCGTCTCAAAATGCCAGGGATGTGTCAGCCAGTCTTGGGGTGGTCATCCTGGGAGGACGGGAGCAGTCAGAGCAGAGCCAATGTGCCTGTATGTCTGTTGTGTGCATTCATAACACTCATGGCTGTTTCTTTTCTCTCCCTCCCCCTCTCTCTCTCTCTTTCTCCTCCCCACGCTGCCGCTGGCACACGCTGGGCGCACTCGCCTCTCAGGCCTCTCTCAGCCAAAGCTGGATTTTTGCAGTTGCGTCTTTTCGTTTGTGTGTTTTTTCTTTTTCCTCTTTACGTGTCTCAGCCTGTTGGTTTCATTGTCAGTCCCACATATACCATCCCAGATGAAGGGGCCTCAGCCCTCGTCCAGCCAAGGGCTCACCTGGTATCCAGCAGCTGCCCACAGATGCAGCAGGTCCTAGCTTGCAGTGCTCCATCTTAAGAGTGTTTGACTCTGAGCCAGCTGGAGCATGGCGTTGTTGGGAAGTGGTGCCCATAAGCTGCGGCACTGCACAAGATGTGGATGGCTGTGAGCCTCGTTTGCTCCCTTTCCTTCCCCTTCTGGGCTGTGAGCAGGCAAGTCAAATAGCTGAGATGGTGATTGCCTCTGTGTAGCCCAGGGTGAGATTTCTTTGGTTCTAGCATGTGAATTTCTAGGGTTAATATTCATTACTCAATTATTTATTGTGCTGGTGCCTGAAGAGACTGCACATTCAGGAAGTATTTCCTCTCGTACCCCCTTGCGTGTCATTGTGCTGTACCCCTGACACATAGCTGGGCCCTGGTGGCCACAGCCTTACAGCACCTTTGGCCAGTTTGGAAGAACTTCTTGAGACAGTGATGGCTTGGAGCTGTTGCCCCTCTTTGCTGTTACATCTAGGTCTCTATCTGCTCTGTACCTGAACTGTTAGGAAGTCTAAAGAGGCAAGATTGCCTGCTTTAGGGATGGCATTAGTTGAACTCCAGATGATGCTACACAGGTCCTTTTAGTTGCTCTTTACTAGAGCAAGGCTTAAACTCTTTCAAGATGGTGCCTTCCTCCTGCAAAAAAAGCCTTTTTGTCCATTCAGCATTGATGGCTGGATCTTTTTGGGCAGTATTCTTGTTCTGCTGCCTCAAGGAAGATGGCTGGGTATTGCAAGCTCAGAGGTCTTTGCTACGAGTTGGCAGGTTGGGATTGATTGCTCAAAACCACTAGCTTTCTACCAGGCACCATGGGAACAAGGACAGAGGGGAAACATGCTAGTGCTGCAAGAAGAGATACTGCATTAAGGAGGTTCAAACTCAACCTTGTTGTCTCTGTAGCTAGCAGAATGGCTGGTTCCATTTGGCCTTTGGAATCCCTTCCCTTTGAAGAGGGTTTTCTCCCTTATCTGTCTGTCTGGAAGTTTTTTGTGTCCCAGCTGCACATGTCATTGTGCTATGCTTGGACTGAGGTGGGTGGTGAAGCCAGGTTCTTCTGTGCTAGGGAGTTTTACACCTGGTGTTCTTGCATCCCAGATTAAAAAGGCAGAAATGGACCGCAAGACGCTGGACTGGGAGATTGTAGAGCTCACTAATAAATTGCTTGATGCCAAAACCACCATCAATAAGCTGGAGGAACTCAATGTAAGTGTCAGTCTGCAAATGGCTGTGGAAGTGTGTGAGGCGGGGGCTTTTCCTTTGTTCAAAGTCATCAGTGGAAAGGAGCATGTGAATATTACTCCAGTGTGTATGAAAGCGTGGGAGCTGTACACAACAGTAGGGAGACAAACAGAAAAGGGTCTGAGGGGTTGAGCAGGAAAGAACTCATCTTCAGGTTTGATGTATTTGCTCTTTTGAGCTTAGAGTTTGACCTGAGTCCAGCTTGAACCAATGGAGCTGAGAGGGAGATGGTGCCTTTTCTACACCATTAATAATAAAGAAGTTTCTGGATCCAATGCTTGATTCTTTTAACTGCTCTCAACTCCCTCCAGTCTGTCTGCATCATCAGGCACGGCTGAGAGCTGTGGGATGGGATAGCAAATCTGGTGGGACTTTTGGAGATTATTAAAATCCCCAGAGGGAGAGGGGGTTGATAGCTGATACTCTGACAGAGTATATGGTGGGAGCAAGGACTGGAGCTGAAAAGGACACCTTGGCTAAGTTGTAAGAAAATACACAGGGGTGTGGGGAGGGGGAAATGACAGGTGCCCTCAGGAGCGATTCATCAGATGCCTCCTCTGGCTTCTGTTCAAGCAGCATCCGGTCAGGTGGGACCTTTTTGGATAAGAGATCAGGCCAGTCTAACACTGTTGCACACCTGTGCCCTCTCTTGCAGGAACGCTATCGACAGGACTGTAACCTTGCAGTACAGCTGCTCAAGTGTAACAAGTCTCACTTCAGGAACCACAAGTTTGCCGATGTGAGTAGCAATCCTGCTGAGGTGGGGAAGAAGGGCTGCATCTTACTTTCTCCAGTTTTCTCCACAGGGCTGCTGGCTTCTCATCGTTCAGCCTCAGAGGTGGGGGGAGGCTTCTGTTCCCACTCCCACTGAGAAGGCAGCACAGACCTTCTGCCAGCTCCTCTTTCATGACAGCTCCATTTCACAGTTCAGCCAGGAGCTGTTATAAAAAGCACAATAACCTTGAATTTGATATCCTGCTGGGTGTGTGCTGGGAGCTGGCAGGAGGACAGATCTCTCTCTTACCCTGCTCCATCCTTTTCCTTTCCTCACCTGGCCACATGGAAGGGCTTCATAAGGAGTCAAGCAGCAGTAGTCTGGCCTGGCTTCACTTATTTCCCTGAGGAGAAATGTGTGAGGCAGCATTCAGGGTGTCTTCTAGGCCTTCTGAATAGAAGTTCATGCCAACTTATACTCCCCCTTGTGGGGGGGAATGGTATCGGGGAGGGGAGTTCAGCTCATCCTGCCCTCAGGATGAGCAAAGATGCGGCTTAGGTCTTCCACGTTAGTAGCATCACTTGTTTGGTTGAAAGTATCATTCAAGCCCTTACCCCCGCTCTCTCCTTGCCACACCTCTAGTCTCTGTCCCTTCTTGTTTTCCTCTCAGCAAAACCACATGCATGTCTTTTTTAACTTAGCAGGTGACCAATATGTCACCCTCCCCCATTGTGTCTCAGATTAGCACTCTTGAGGTCAGTGTATCAGTTACTGCTGGGGTAACCTTGACCTCTTTCCCAGCTGTCTCTCCTCTCTGGAGCTTTGAATTCTGCGCCCCAGAGCGCTATGTCCCATGTGACTGCCACTGGAGGGGGTTTGGTGCTGAGCAGCTGTGCAGACAGCCTGCCTCACAGCCAGCTGTTGTCATGCAGTGTGCCCTGTGTCCCGGGCTTTGGATGCAGTTTCCTTCTGGCTGTGACGGGACAGACCTTGCTATGCCACTGAGTGGCTTGGGGGGGACCTCTGCTCTCCAGTTGATGCTGTGCATGCATGTGGTGACCAAGGTGAGGGCAGCTTGGCAGGGTGATGGGGAAAGCAGTAGTGCCCGTTTTCAGGACAAGGGGTGGTGCTTACACCCTGGCAAGACCCCAGTCTTGCAACTTCGGTAATAACGCCACATTTGCCTCTCTGAAATGGAGAGAGCAAGGAAGTGGGGTGACATGGTGGAGTTGGTTGGAACAAGGGAAGGCATCGATCCTGGTCTGCGGGCAGGCTGCCAGGGCAGCATGGCTGCAATTATGCATTCAGGGAGCACTGCGGATCCCAGCACTGGGGGCTGTAGAGTCACTGCAGTGCAACCACTGGCTGATTTTCCACAGATCAATAGACTCCTTCCTACCATGCACTGGCTGGGCCTTGTTCTCTGCTCACAGGCATGTGGGACTGAGCCCATGTGCCATCTTTTCTTGTTCTATTTGCCAAATGGGGACTGTGAACCACGGCCTAGAAGCATGACTGGTGTGACAGCTAGAGAGCCTTGGCAGGCCCTCATGGGGCAGGTTTGCTTTGAAAAGAGATAGCTTTCTCAAGGCAAGGTAGGTAAATGTTAGGGTCAAGATAAGGAGTACAAAGTACACATGAAGGTTGGTTGGAAAAGGGAGATTATTTGGAACTAAATGGCTTGCATGGGAGCCCCCTTCTGATGTCTTTTTCCTTTTCCCTAGCTTCCCTATGAGCTGCAGGACATGGTCAATAAGCATTTGCACAGCACTCAGGAGTCTGCAGGCACTGGTCAAGAGGCAGCCCATACCTTGGCACCATCTGATGTTGTGCCCACCTCAGTCATCGCCAGAGTCTTGGAGAAACCAGAATCTCTGGTTCTGAATTCAGCCAAGTCTAGCAGTGGCAGCTGTCCCATGGCGGAGGATGTCTTTGTGCATGTGGACATGAGCGGAGCCCCTCCTGATGCCTCCAACAGCTCAGGGCAGACGGGAAAGGAGGGAGGGGATGCGGGGAAACAGCAGAATGGTGGCTGCAAGCCACAGAGTAGCATGGAAAGTGTGCCTGAGGATGTGCCTGCCTTTGAGAAGTTAAGCCCATACCCTACTCCCTCACCTCCCCATCCTATGTACCCAGGGCGCAAAGTGATTGAGTTCTCTGAGGACAAGGTAAGGATCCCAAAGAACAGTCCCCTGCCCAACTGCACGTATGCTACGCGCCAGGCCATCTCCCTCAGCCTGGTACAGAGTGAAGATGAGAGCTGCGACAGGCACCGGACACTCCCCGGCAGCCCTGCTTCAGAGGGGCACCGTTCAGCCTCCAGCTGTTCCTGTCAGCAGTCCCCCAAAGCAGCCAGAGCTCACGGATCTTCCCAGAGCAGCCCATTCAGCAGCCCTCCCCAAATCCCGAGCGCCTTTGCCAGCTCTGCCAGCTCTGAGGAGGACCTGCTGGCCAACTGGCAGCGTATGTTTGTGGACAAGGCACCCCCCACCTCAGAGCGAGTGCTGATGAACCGCACTGCTTTCAGCCGTGACACAGCCCCTGAGCTCCAGAAAAGGTTCAGCCGCTCTATGCAGGAGCTGGGTAGGGCAGCCTCGGCTTACTCAGATGGTGAGGAGTCCGCGCAGAGCTGCAGCTGGACCGTGAGCCGGGACTCGAGTGTGGACACAGACAGCACTGAGTCCAGAGCCCGCAGGAGCCATTTCTCCTCAGACTATGGTACAGATTTCTCCCAGGATGAAGCCCAGAAGCTGTTGCATGAAAGCGGTGGAGGCAGTGCTGAGCCTGAAAGCCCCTCACCAGAGAAGCACAAGGACTATGTGGACCTTGGCTTGCCTGAGAGCCCAGCTGAGGAAAGAGAAATACTGCTCCAGGGAAACAAGGAGAGCAACCAAAGAGGTGCCCAAGAGGAAAGTGGAGAAGGCAGGGTCAAGCCTCCCTTCAGTCGGATGCACCGCAGCCCCAAGAGGATGGGGGTCCACCACTTACATCGCAAGGACAGTCTGACGCAGGCCCAGGAGCAGGGCAACCTTCTCAGCTGAGGCAGAGCAAGAAGCAGCCACACGCTGCAGAGCTGTGGGATGCCTCCATCAGTCCACCTGAGGGAGAAACCTCCCTTAGTACCCTCCTCCCAGAGGGAGTCTGCTCTGAAATTTTATATTTATTCTCTTCCTTTTGCTACCTGGAAGAGCTGAGGTTCCCCTTCCCTGGCACCTCAGACCCACAGTACTAGCACATGCAGTGTGCAAAAGCACACCCACTGCCCCGACATGCTCACAGCTCTCTCCACAGCCTCACACTGGTGCCTGTACCAGAGCTAGTTCTTGGTACCCCTCCTCCTGGTGCCTGTGCCTCTTTACACCCTCATCCTCCTTCCCCCTTCCCACTCAGGTACCTGAGGCCCTGGGTGCTCTTGCGCTGGTTGCCCACAGCTGCTCTGCTCTCTTTTTTCTTGTGCCAACAGGGCAGACTGCCTGTGTGGTGGCGTCTGATTCCTCGGGAGCCCCAGGAGCCATGAGTGGGGCACAAGGACTCTCCCAGCGGATGGCTGTGTGCCATGGGGATGTGCTGGGATTGCTGGTATCTCATTTTTCTGTTGGGTTTTCTTTTTCCCCAGCTGCCCATGGGGTTGTTCTCCAGAATCTGCCTCTGCAGATTTCCAGCATTGGGCCCAGCACCTGGTCCCCACAGAGGCAACACATGGGTGCTGCCTGCTGAGGTGGTTCGGGGAGGCATTGCCTGCTGGGCCCTGGGGTTTGTGTTTGTGTGTCTCCTCCCTCACACCTCTTCCCCTGCTCTCTGTGCTGTTGTTTTGTTTGAACAGTGCTGATGCTTTGCTCTTGGGTGGGCTTCTTTCTTCTTTCCAAGCCTTTGGTTTTGGGGTGTATTGTTTTTTCGTTCTCCCCACCCCGCATAAACAGACACAGCCGTTGGCAGCCGGTCTGATGCCTGCGTTGAGGGTGTGTTGAGGAGGCTCAGCTATCAGAGCTGCGCTTCCCTCTGATCCTGGCCTCCAGCCTGTAGAAACCCCTCCAGACTCAAGAACAAGGTCTTGCCCCAGGCAAGCAAGGCATGAAGGATGGTACCGGCTTTTCTGGGCAGGGCTTGGTGCAGGGCCAGCAGGGATGCGAGGGCAGCATGCTGAGGAGCTGCTCCCTGTAGATGCACTACCTCATGGCTCGGCAGTAGCCCTCTGCCAGGGTCTCCTTGCATGCCCCCTTCTCTGGGGGGCTCCAGGCTGGCTCTGGTGCCTCTCTGGAGCCTTCCCTTCTGGGTGGGGCTCTCTGTGTGTTTTTCCTAGCATAGTGTGATATTGTGTGACTTTTCTTCTCAGTCTTGTGTGCTCAGTGTCTGCTTGGGGGGGAGGGAAGGGGAGAGGTCTGTAGATGTAGGTATTTTTTTGAGGGCTTACAGAGCCCAGGCCTCCTGTTTTAATTTTGTCCTGTGCTCTTGTCTTTCTGGTGTTTCTTGGCTACCCTGGGAGTGCGAGGCAGAGAACAGCCCAGTTCCCCTGCACCACACCCCCTTCAAACCCCACTGTCTGCCCTCAGTCTGCTGTCTGGTTTTTGAGTTGGGTTTGTGTTGTCCTCCCACCCTACACAACGAGGGCTCTTCACTGGGCTGGAGGAGAGCACCCCTGTCTCCATGAGGGAGCTTCTGTTCATATGCTTACATCAAGATGTACAGCCGAGAGCTGCCTGAGGGCCCTGCTCCTTTCCCCAAACCCTGTCTCTGCAAAGGGCTTGCAGCTTGCAGCTGGGGCCAGCCAGGGCTTCAGCTCGAGCCTGGAGGCTCCAGGGCCAGTGAAAGGGAGCTGCAGGCCTCTCTGGCAGTTATGTAGGTTGCTTTATGTACCCTGGCTAGAGCTGCTGCCTACACACTTACCTTGTTTCCTGCCACCCTCTGGTGGGGAGGTGGGACTCGGTATTTCACTGCAGTATTTTGCTTGGTCCCTGTGCAGACAGGCTGGTGCTGAGAGCAGGAGCGTCCTCTGAGCCTGCAGAGTGTTCATCTCCCCTGTCCCAGTCGTGGTGGCAGGATCTTTGTATTTGCTGTCATCAGCTGCTCCACTGCTGCATTTCTTCTGTTCTGCAGCGTTGCTGAGAGTTTGCACCTGCAGCAGCTGCCAGATCCTGCCTCATGGATGTCACCTGGGGTTGGATGCTCACTGAGCAAGCTGCTCTAGCTCTGAGGCTGCTGGTGGCCTGCAGTGGGGGAGGCATTGCCCCTCAGGGCTCAGCCCCATCTCCCCTGAATCCTGGCATGCTGGTCAGGGGACAAAAATCTCTCTTGCTGAGGCAGCTGGTGCTGATGGTGCTGGGCAGAGCCAGCCTCCCTCTGCTTTTGGTCAAGGTAGACTGAAAAGCAGAACAGTGGAGGGGTGGCAAAAGAGTGCCCAGAGCCTCGCCAGACAGTTGTGCTTTGCAGCATTAGGCTGCTGGCAGAGGTTGAGAGGAAGCGGTGGCCTCAAGGAGCAGAGCCTTCTCCCCTTGGGCACGCTGCCCTCGGCATTCCTGCCCACCTCCAGCAGTATTGGCTCTGGGGCCTTGAGCTCATCCCACTTCCAGTGTCCCAACTCCAGACTGTTAATCTGTAACTAATGTGTTTTTTTCTGAGATTTTCAAACTGATGTATATTTTAAGACCAGAAATAAACTATTTTAAAAGTAGATGGCAATGGCTGTAGTGTTCTTGATGCTGCTTAAAACCTGGACTGAGTATGTGAAGGAGCAGAGCTGCTCGGGGTACAGTGTCCCAAGTTTGCTGAACTGTGTGTGCCACCTGTTAGCTCTCAGAGAGAGAGTGATCCTGTGACCTGTAAGCAGCCTCAGTGTTACTGGCAAGATTCTGCCTACCCCGTTTCAAGTATTTTGCTAGCTGTCCCAGCTGTGTCTTGGCAGACTCTCCACCTGCTGATCTAGAGTAGGATGAGGTGTAGCTAATCCTTTTAATAGTTGTTGGTTTTCATAAAGTCCCAGTTCTTGGAATCAGCTGAGAGTATCAGTTCTCCACTTCAGAAACTGAGTTATGTGGAACCATGCAACATACCACCTTGCTGGAGTTCCTAAGGGGGTTATAATTCTAGAGGCAGTATTTTGTGTGGGGAGGATTGAGGTTGATTGGACATACCCCAGGCAGGAAGTTGTCCAAATATGAGACAGAATTCCTGCAGGATGCTGTTATGGACACTTGGAAAAGTGCTTCCTTTTTGTGTTGAATGGTGCTGCAGAGGTCAGAGGGCTCTGATGAATTTTCTTCCATCTCCAATGTTATGCTGTGCCTTTCTGACCTACATATATGCAAAGCGTAACACAGGAAGAGTTTCTTGTTTCTTTGTTCCCATAATTAATGATATTATTCCTTGTTCCCTTGAGTAGCAGCTGCGGCCACAATTTGATCTTCTAACCTAATCTGAGCCTTGAAACACGATCTTCCTTGTCTGCTCCAGCAAGGGACGCTTGGCCGAGCAGAGCAAGCCGCAGTGCTGATGCGGGCTGAAGCCTTCACCAGAGGGTGCGCCGCTGGGGCCAAGCTCCCTGCAGAGCCAGACTAGCCCTGCCCGCTACCTCCTGGGCCGGGGGAGGGCCCGGGGGACAGAAATCTGGGCTGTCGCCGAGCTCTCCCCAGGGCCGGGCCTGTGCGGGAGCCTCGGCAGGGCGGGAGCGCCCGCGCGCAGCGGGGTGAGGGGCTGCCGCCCCCTGCCGGCGCTCCGCTCTTGCAGCGCCTGCCTGCGCCGCTCCCCGCCGCCCCTGCCCATACCTATCGGCTCCTGCCGCCCCTGCCGATACCTGCCCGCACCTGCCGGTACCTACCGGCTCCTGCCGCCCCTGCCGATACCTGCCCGCCCCCGCCTCCCCGGAGTCACACAGTGACGGAGACGGACGCTGCCGCGAGTGGTGCCACCACGTCTGTGACCTTTATAAAACTCTCATCGCGACAGCAGTACAAGCGATAGAAAGGACATCTCTTATACACATCTGAATAAATACAGCCTGGGCCCTGCGGGCACAGCCGGGCGTGGGGGGGGCGGCGTGAGCTACACATGCGGCGACGGGACAATCACAAGCGGCCGACTGGGCGTGTGACAACACAGAGACGTGTGTAGAGATTTGCTCGGACCAGGCTCCGGCGCTCAGAGAGCCGAGTGAGGCGCCGACAGGAGGTGAAATGCGTGAGAAGTGGGCTGGGGAGCCCAGCGGAGGCGGGGGTCCGGCAGGCACACGCTGCCCCCGCGGGCACGGTGCTCTTCTCGGCAGAAGCAGGCAGGGTAGCCCAGCTACATCTCTGTTTCTGCTAAGAGGCTGTCACCGAGACCTGACGTCATCAGCACCATCTGGGAGCTGGAATCTGTGTCGAGAGAGGGAGAAAACGATGAGCCGTTTGGGCTGCCAGAGAGTACAGGGCTGTACTCCAGATGCAGAGGTGAGGATGAGGAATTAGAGCACCGCAGGTGGGAGGAGAACTGCTGAGAGAAGTGTGAGATTAAGTAGTCTGGCCTTGCAGCAGAATAGAATCGATGCTTGGAGAGGGGAAGAAAGCAGAGACAGCAGCAAGAGCCCAGAGGAACATCAGCTCTGAACCCTGCCCACATACAGGGGATACTGCTTGTGCTGGCCCAGCCGTGCCCTTACCCAGCCCTGCACTCACCGAGTGCTTTTTTGGCTAGAGAGACAGTGTCCAAGTGGGATGGGCTGTCAGGCTGCAAGCCAACCAAGCCCACATAAGGTGGTGGTGCTACCTTCCCAAGAGCAGGGAACACAGCAGGCACTCAGCCATGTTACGGCAGCAGAGGCCTGGAAATACTGACTTTCTGCACGGCATGAATGGAGGGTTTGTGCAGTCCTTCCCCGCCTGCCTCGGGGAAGTGAAGGCAGCTTGCTGGCTCTGTGATGGCACAGAGCACCAGCCAGGAACACTGTGACTCTCCCCACACTGAGTGAATCAGATGGAAGGAGGATGGGTATGCATAGCAAGTAAGAAACTCAGTAGGATACTAGTCTCCCAACCAGAAGCCTTTTTAAACAGAAAAAAAATCTGTTTTTTTCTGGATAGGAATGAGAAGATCTTTAGTGGCAGTCCTACACATTCAAAACTGCTGCATGGGAATCTCTGTTTTGGGGATCAATTTTTGGAAACTGGATGCAAAACTTGGACAAAACTGTCACTAAATTATTTTTATGGCTTTAACAAATGAGGATCCAGATGTTTTCAGGCTGATGGAGTGGTTGTGCTTGTTTCCTGCTAGTCTAATATGAGAATTGTGAGGGGGGAAGGACAACTGAAGGTAAAAAACAACCTCCCCCTCAAAACAGCTGGATCACAAGGTAGGAATGTCAATATACAATATATACAAACTATACCAAACAGGCTACTGCTATCTCCATAATACAGCTTTTTTCCATTACAAGGAAAAGACAGGCTGTGGCACCTGGCTAACCCTTCACATGTATGGGACGCAGAGATAGCAATAGCTAATGCTGTGCAGATTGCAGGGAGGTTCTGGAAGCAGTGAGGAATGACACAAGTTTTGGCTAGGCAATCTGGCAAAGGCCCCTGAGATCTTTAATGCTCCTGCCCTTGAGTTTTAAGACTTTGCATAAAGATTTTGTTCCTGCAGCATCAGGAAAAACGCCTCAGAGGTACCGTTTCCACTCTTTCCAGCAGCCGCATTGTCCTTGGAGGCTGCCTTTCCACAAGAGGCTCAGCCCAACGCCGTTTAACATGAAGGTCACGCCTGGAGGTTGTATGTATTCCAGTTCATGGGGGGAAAGGACAGATCCCATTCACCAACCTCACCACAAGAAACCAGTGGCACTGGAAACACCCCAGACACTCCAACTCCTGCCTGTCAGCTCCTGCCCACAGCCCAGCTCCCAGAGCTCTTACTGTTTTGGCAGATCCAGGGGTTCTTCTCCCTGGCTGTGACTTCGTGAGCCTCTGTCTCCTCCTCTTCCTCACCCTCTGAGAGAAGGTCAGAGATCTGCTGCTGCAGCTCAGGACTAATGTTGTTCTCCGCCAGGATGAGTGTCCGTAGGGCTGTGGGGTAGTTCTCTACCATGTCCAGCAAGGTCTGGGCGGAGAGTGAAATAAACAGGCTGAAGCAGCACAAACAGCAGCCAGGCTGAGCAGAAAAAGCATCAATGCTTTGTCTCCCTGCAAACTCCAGCTCTCCTCCTCTTACCTCCACCTTCCCTTGGCCTTGACCTTCCTTCATCAGGCTTTATGAGAGACTGAGGACTTCCCATCTTTCTGTGGGAAAAGCTGAGCTTGGATTTCCTGGCTCTGTCTAAAGAAGGGACTGCTCTACACCCTGTTGCTACCAAATATCCAGGCTCATTCCCTCTTACCACTGGGAGCTGGGGCTCTGAGGGGAGAGCCTGTGCTACCGAGCCTTGGCCCCTATATGTCCACAGAGCTTTAGCTCTGATCCTCAGTCAAAAATCCAACCCCTTACTTCTTCCAAGAAAACAGCCAGAGGAAAGTAAGAACACCCCTGGGTGCAGGGAGGGAAGGGGGCGCATGTGGACTCATGGGGGAGTGGAGGCAGGTGTAGATCCTAAGGCCTCTACAGACATCCCTGTCCTGTGCCACTGAGATGTCAGTGATGCTGTAGAGAAACTATGGGCTCTCATACCTGGGCTGACTGATTGGTAAGTCCTGTTCCCTCTAAGTCCAGAACTTCGAGGGTTCGACTGGAGGCCACAGCGACAGCGAGCATCCCTGCCACCTGGTCACCTGTGGGAGAAGCAAACCAGGGCCATCAGCAGTGCCTGCCTTTCCTCATGTAATACCACATGCCCTCATGGAAACTTCCTCTGAGTATATCTGCCATCAGACAACCTCCAAACCTGTTCCTCAGGGAGAAAAAAGCTGTTAACTAAAAAAAGAGACAAGGAAAGGTGCACCATTTTGTGGTTATGGGAGCAGTCACTGATTGTCAGGGGGAACACGAAGGAACACAGTGAAACTGGTTTTGTTCCCAAAGGAATCATATCTTTCCAAATCTCCTTCCTATACAAGGATGCAAGGGCCTTTAACAGGCCCTGTAAGGCATCACAGCCACAGAATAGGAGCTAAATACTTCAGTATAGGGTAGGGCTGGAGCCAGACAGAGGACTCTGCACCAGCTGAAGGACTGCCTCCCTGGAAAGGGGGTAAACTTTTGGACACAGCATTAAAGATTGATGGTAGTGAAGAGACAAGACTCCAGTGTGTTCTCCTGACATTCTCTGCTGAGTGCTAAGATGCCATACAACTGTGACACTTTCTCTTAGAGCAAAACCCAGAGCGCTGTCAGATAATACCCTGGAGCCTTTCCTACCCACGAGGAGGTACCTGGTCAGACAGAGGGCCTGGAGGGAGGCTCTGTTTGCAGATAGGGTGAGGAGGGGAGTATCCTGCTGATGCTCAGGGAGGCATGGCCTGATCTCCTCCTCACCACCTTGCAGCAGAGCTGGAGAGAGTTTGTTTCTATGGCAACGAGTGCCAGGCTCTCCTCCTCCTCCTCCTCCTCCCTTCTCCTCCAGGAAGATGAAGGGGGGAGTGTGGGGACATACTGCATCTGCCAAGCCAGCTTCCGCACCCTGTTCTTCAGGAACAAGGGAGACATGGAGGGTCAAACATGACAACAAAGGCAATGGACTAGGCAAGGCACAACCTCCTTTCTGCACCTCCCTGCAAGGTATGTGGCCACTTCATACAACCAGAGCAGTGAGGGTAGCTTTCCCTACAGGTGAAGGTGCCCGGCAGGGTGAACTTGCTGCTGGGGATCAGAAGGCGAGGAACTGCCCCATCCTACTGTTGATGCACTACTGCATTTTTTTCTAGAGCTTGGTCCCCAGCCAACCCCTGGTGCCGGTTGCACAAACACTGAGAGGCAGGAGTGCAGCATTCCCTGCTCCTCCTCCCTGGCCCCCAGCTTACCTAGAGGGTTGTAGTCCAGGTTCAGCACGCGGAGCTGTGAGCTGTGAGCCACTGCAATGGCCAGGCGTCCCCAGCCTTTGCTTGTGATGCCTGGGTTGGCGCTCAGTGTTAGCTCTTTGAGGCCTGGAGAAGAGAGAGAAGCCAAACCAGAGCCTTAGGGTCACCAAAGCAGTCTCAGGAGAACTATTTCAGCTCACCAGAACAGCTTTGAGTTTGGGGATCTAAGGGTTTGGTTTGCTCTGACAACTGTCATCACATATTTCAGAGATCAGTGAAATATTTCACTACCTTCAGCAGTAGCCCTTCATTTATCCATGCTGTGAATGCCCCACTTATCTGCACTCCCATCCTGTGTCCTGCTTACCCTAAGTAGCGAACACAATGGAAACAGGTAAGGGGTGTGTGAGACGACTGACTGGGTGAAGAAGGTGACATGAGGTGACGGTTGGAGAGAGGATAACAAGGACAGTAGGCTCTGAAGCCTGCACCTGGGAGGGGTGGCCAGCAGAGATAACAGCATCAGTGGCATTGTGAGCACACAGAGGAGGAGGTACTGGGAAGAGGTGGAAAGCACTTAAGAGAGTCAGGAGAAAGGAGTGGCATTACCTCCTCTGCAAATGCCAGCTCTCAGCTTAACTGGCTCACTGGCCTCACACCACCAAAGATTATTCCCTGCAAAGACCCGAGACTTGGCACTAGGGCTATGACCATGCAACTACACACTCACACAGTGCACCTGCAAGCAGGGACAATTCCCAGGCACTGACAATAAAGCCAAGTGCTGAGGTGGGGGCACACAATATATTTATCTATGGTCATTATCAACACTCAAATGCGAAATAAATTCAAAATCCAAGCTGTCCCCTCCTCCAGTTTCAAATGCTCCTGACATGAACCAGAAACAACCTGTTGGTCTCTGAGCTCCAATCTGCCAGCAGGACAGATCAATTACAGAAAGCCCATGCCTGCCCAAGGGAACCACTTCTTTATTGCCTGGCTTTTCTGCTTTACTTAAGTTGGGGGGAAGAAATTCTTCAGCCTAGGCAAACTACAGAGCCTGCCTCCTCCGGGGCTGAGGATTTACTGCTGCATGCATCTGCTCTGTGTGAAAGCTCCACTGATCATTGTGCAGCCCACAGCCCCTGGTGCTTACCGGACTTGGCCCCATCAGGCGGCAGGAGCCCACAGATAAGGTTGATGCCTTCATCACCCAGCATGCAGTCTCCTAGATCCAGAGCCACCAGCGAAGGGTGGATGGAAAGAGCAGGATTGAGGAGGGCCAAGCCTGCATCTGTCAAGGGACTCCCATGGAGGCTGTGCAGGTAAAAGGGAAAATTACTATGGAGCCTTCTTCCCGGGGGCTAACTAACCTGACAGGGAGGGAGAAGTAGACGGAATGAGCTGGATGACAAATACTAACCCTAACTGGGCAAAAAGTGCTGGGAAGCCTCTGCTGCGAGGATCAGCTGGCCGCTGCGGTGGCCCTCCTCCCCCGGCCGGGACGAGGGGACGCAGGGGATGCCAGCGCGGCAGGGGCAGCCCCACCACCGGGGCAGCCAGGCTGGAGGGCTGGGACTGAAAGCCAGGGCCGTGCCCATCCGGCGGGGGCAGAGGTGGCTCCCTCCCAGCCAGGTGACGGGTAGGGGCTTATCCGCCACAGCGTCAAGGGCATTTTCCCTCCGACAAGACTCAAATTCAAGGGCTGGCCCGGAGCCCCCCGAAAGAGCCGTCCTCACCCGGGACGGGCTCAAAGCCCCCCCAGCAGCCCCCACCCCGCTGTACTCACAAGAGGGACTGGACGGAGCGGTTCGTCTTCAGGGCCTCGGCCAGCTGCTTGACGCGGTTGATGTTGGAGACGATGCCCAGGTTGAGGTTGAGCTGGGCGAGGGAGCGGGATTCGGCCACCCCACGGCAGACGTGTCCGAAGTCCCGCTCGGAGAGCTGGCAGCCCCGCAGAGACAGCAGCCGCACCGAGTTCTCCCGCAGGCTCTCGCAGATGTCCCGGATCTCTGCCCCCGACAGCGTCTCTCCGGAGATCTGGATGGACCCCGGCAGCATCTTTCCCGGGCTCGAGGAGCCGCCGATCCCGGGGCCGCGCCGCCCGGGCGCCGGGGGCGAGCCAAGCTGCTCGCTGTGCGCTGCGGGCCGGGGCGGGCGCCGCCGCCGCCGCCGCTGCCCGGCAGTGCCGGCCCGGCCCACCGCGGCCCCGAGGGCGGCACCGCGCTGCCTTCACCGGCGGCCACCGGGCCACCCCGCTCCGCCCGGCGGGGCGGCAGGACCCAGGGGAGCCATCGGCCGGGGCTAATCCGGACCGGGGCACAGCGCCGGGCGGGGGCCGGGCAGCCCCACGGATCCCCGCCCTGCTCCGCCCGCACCTGCTGGGCCGCCCCGCCTCCTCCCGACCGCCGCTTCGGGCCCTCCTACCGCCCGGCAGCCGCCTCTTCTCGGAACGGGGTGGGCGTGGAGGGGCCCCTCACCCTACGCCCGTATCCCCCACCCCATTCCGGCATGTCCCCCACTACACGAGGGGCGGTGGCAGCGCCCGCTGGCACCTGCCTGCTGCCCTGAGGGGATGGCGGAGCCGTGGCCGGCGGGGCCGCGTCCCCGGCACCGAGGGGGTGCAGGAGCGGAGGGAGGGTGGGAGAAGCCCCACTGGGAAGGACCTCTCCCACCTGGGGAGGGGGCCAAAGCTATTGGGCCGTGGCGCACGCTGGGCGCTTGGTCTGAGGAACTGCGATGTTCCGTGGCTTCAGTGACGTTTATGCATAAACCTGGACCCATGACTTAATGGCGAGGTCGGTGTGAGCTGCTCCTCAAGGCCCAGGGCTCTTGGAGCCGGTGCTTGGAAGCAGCTGGTGAAAGGTGGAGGGTTGGAGAAGGGCCGCAGGCTTCCTTCTTCCTGAGCACACAGTCTGCGCCCTCAGCCTGACCTGAGGTGTGTGGGGCATAACCTGCCGTCTGCTAATGCACGGGTATGGATCAGAGGGATTTGACCCCTCTCTCCCCCGTTGGGTAATCCTGTTCTTGGAGAGAAATAGGAAGCAGGGCCCCTGCATTTTCAACTTCACTGAGCTGAAAAAGGAAGCCAGTGATGTGGAAATTAGGTTAAACCGCCTAAGTAGGCAGCTTTCTGCACATAACTAATCTGGCTGCTGCATATAGCAGTGCTTAAGTGAATTCCAGCCCAGTGGGTAACACTGGGACAAACCCAGGTTCCTCTGCTTGGTTTTCAGGCCAGGGTGGGGGAGAGGGGGTGGAAAGTGAAGGGAAAAATAGGGTGTGGAAGGGGATGTGAAGCAGTTCTCCTCCACTGAAATGGAGGACCAGATCACCTGAGCTGAGAGTGCACATTAGGCTCTGAATGAGACAAGGGAAGAAGCAGATAAGAAGCTGGATTCAGATATCAGCTTTTAGACTTTGGCTGCAGCATCTAACTTCCAGTGTAGGTATCCCATGCCCTTTGAGTAATCCATTGCTGTTCTCTAGAGCTATCTACACACTCCTTTTTCTTTCCCTGTTGCACAGGGATGCATGACCTTCATACTGTTCCTGCAAGGAACACCAAAAACAGACCACCGGCCTAGCAATTCATCTGCACTGGGATATGAACAGCAGCTGCGAGCACCCAGCTGTAGTACAGCTGATGGCTTTCAGAAAAGGAGCAACTGATCTCTAAGGTCACGTCAAATGATTCAGGTGAGAATGGGATCCTAGGTATTGCAGGGACAAAGGCTGGATCTCAGAGTGGTGGGCACGGGATGGGTGACCAAGAAAATCCCAGCTGCTGCTGCATACAGGTCAACTGGAAGACTACACTGTCTCACCTCTTGATTACCTCCAGGCACTAATCAACTCATGCTTTTTTAAACAGACTGTTATTAGAGAGGTACTTGAAGGAGAGCCCCTGGGACTTGTCCCACTTCCACTGACAGCAGCAGCCCTGAAACACTGATGAAGATGCCCTAGTGCTGGCATCTTCACTGCCTATTGTCAGGAGCAAGAGCACATTGAGGAGATAAGCATCCAACCTCACTTTATGCTCAAATACATTGGAAAAAGTGGCACAGGAGATAAACCTGTTCCCTAAACCTAATTAAGGGCTATGCAGAGGGGACCTTGGCAATGCTATTTTGTGTAGAATTAGATATTGCTTCCTTGTTATGTGCAGTTACCCAGCAGGTATGAGGAAGGTTGTTTATTGTTTACCTACTGGGGGCACAAAGACTGATGCCATTAAGAGTTCACAGAGCTACCCTCTTTCAAAAGGGTGAGGTGATGGGAGGAATTATTTCAGATTTGTGCCAAGGGAGGAGGGAGAAAATTATTTTAGATTTGCTGCAAGAGCTGTGGCAGGAAACAAAGGTAGAGATAGACTTGCACAATAGGCTTGTAAGGCTTGTCATGATAACTAGAGGACTTGAGTAAGCACTGAAATGCCCTCCCACAAGGACTTTACTAAGGCTGCATGCTCAGCATGCTCCCTGGAACTGCAGCATGCACACATTTCCCTGAAAAACCTTGTCCTTCTCTGTCAGCAAAAGGCAATGCTGAGGCTCTGTCAACTACTGAATTTCTGGCAGTACAGAACAGTTCAGCTTCCAGCTGCTGCCGCACAGAGGATTAATTAGGGCTGAAGAACTGGAGCAGAGCAAGCCCCACAGGTTCCAAGAGGGTGATTGGTTGTCACCCTGGTCATGTTCCCAGCTGACATGACACACAAGCTGCCCAGGGGACGCGTGAGGAGTTTGCTTGCTGCTCTCTCCTGTGCTTTGAGTGAAAACACAGGGCACAGCTTTACCCTCCTGCTTCAGCTAAGTGGCTCGGTGTGGGAGGGGAGCACAGCTGTTCTTCTCTGACTGTCTCTGTAGATCAGCAGTGATAGAGTTTGTGCAGAATGATTTTTCTTCTCGGCTGGACTTAACTCCAGTGACAATTGCCTCTTTTCCTTCCTCCCTGCTTGTGCTTCCAGAGTTTGCACCAAGAGAAACAGATCCATTCTAGGCTGCCAGGGCAAGAACTGTGAATTAGAAACCAACCTCCCGTGGAGATATAAAGAGGGAAATACCAGAATCAGCATTAAAAACTAACACTTCCATTTTGTCAAGTATCAAAATAGTAGAAATTCTAGAAGTTTAAAGTGGTTCAACTAGTCAAAAAAACCACCGTGGAGGCTAGCCCAAATAATTAACAATTCTCCCAAATAACTTGCTCTGAGCGCTGTTCTTCAGCCAAAATGCTTCCTAAAAGAGGGGGACGGGCAGGCAGAGAGGGGAGGGGAGGAGAGAGTGAGAAAACATGTCTATTATGCATGTGATTGCTAGCACACAAGCTTCTTGCTCTAGGAAGGGAACAAATTATGAACATGGGAATAGGCAAACAGTGGAAAGTAGGTCTGTGACTGAAAATGCTCACATCCAGTGATGTTTTTAACTGAAGCAGATGACCAGCCTGATGACAGTAGCTGGTACTATCTTCCTCTCTTTCATTGCACCTTGGCACTAGTCTGAATGCCACTACAGCTGCATCCTCTCCCGTTAATATAAACAAGAGACCAAAGAGTGCAGTGCTGACATGCTGCCTTGTGCACAGCTAACTTGTGGGTACACCAAGAAAGGGCAACGTCTTGTGCTTTCTCTGAGGGGTGGCTCCTCTCCTAGACATCCAGGAATACAGAAAGAAAAGGTGAAAGCCAGTTATCAGCTAACAGCTTTCCACTCTCAGACCAGTAAAAGTAAGAGCAGTGAGGGAAGGTTGAACTAATAATTTGTGTGTTAGTGCAGCACAGGTAAGCCTAGACTAGGCTGCTCTGCTTCCCCATCCTTACTGGAGCTTTCTCAGCATCAGTACGCTGGAGATACATGTGCCAACCTACTTCTATTGCATGTTCCCCTATTTCTCCCTTTGTTTAATGGAAACACTGGAAAAAAGTTTGCCAGAGACCCTCAAGGCTCCAGGAGTCCTTTCAGAAACAAGGCCTAGACTCTGCTTGAAAAGCCAGGCAGTACACAGCAGCCGTGGTGCCTGGGGGAGCAGGATACCACTCCTGCTCAGAGCAATTAGGTGACAGTCCCTTGGCTGGGAGACACAAGGGCAAGCAGCACAAGGGTGGGCTGAACCAGCCTCTTAACAGAAAAACCCACAGACGACCATGCACAAACATGCTGCCCCTGCACGGCCCACAGAGCAACATGGGCAGAAGGGTGTTAAGAACAAAAGGTGCTGTGAAAGCCTGGGGACAGACACATTTCTGACATCCCAGGAGAAGGGATGGTGAGGCGAGATAGCAGCTTGGACCAAGTGAAGAGAGAAGAGTCAATCTGGAGCACGACAAGGAAGATCATGCGGTTAAACATTGTGCTGTTCTGAAAATCTCCAGAGAAAGTGAAGTTCCTGTGCCTCTTGGGCTATGGAAAAGTGGCCAAGAGAGGCCATGTATCACAGAACATTTGAAGTAGGACAGCAGAAAGTCGCAAAGAATCCTGCTTTGAGTCTAGGACAGGATAGATAAAGGCATAGAGACCCAACACCACTCTCCCACTAGGCAAGCAGGCTCAAACATAAGACATCACTCAGCACCAACATCAATTTAATTCTTCCCTCTTCAGGACAGGAACAGGGCAGATACTCCTGGAGTTACATCAGCAAGCGGAAAGAGGGCTAAGGGACAAACTGTGCCGGGAAATCCCAGCTAAACATGCAGGCAACAGAACCACTCTACTCAAGACAGCCCAGACCTGGGTGGGGGAAGAGTGTAGTTCTTCTGAGTCACTGAGGTGCGACTCACCTCAGCTGAGTCCACTCAGCTGCTCAAAACTGTAACCCAAAGGACAGGTCCAGGAAAACAAAACCAAGTCGTCTTCTTGTTGTTCTGTCCTGTTCCTAAGAGACAGCAGGTTACTGTGGCCCTACGCAGCCCCAGAAGTAGTGAAGGAAGCAAGTCCAAGTTTGTGAACTACAGGGTCAATGCAATGGCTTTGGCTGTTGTGTTCAGTACAGCATTGGAAACAACTGGAACATCTCGGGCAACTCTCTGAAAGGGTGGCATGTTGGGTCCTTCCAATGTGTCCAGGATACCTGCAAGGAACAGAAAAAAGGGGAGAGAGGCAAGAGTTAGTTCAGATGATAGTAGATGGCACGTTTCTTCTTGCTTTTCTCTCTGGACAGGTAGTGGTTGATGGTGGCAGGGCCCAGGATATGTGAAACACTTGCAGGCAAGGAGGCATCTAACCCCAAAGACTGAGCAAGACTAAACACCTCCATGCAGAGACCACAGGGTACACACCAGAGCTTGACCTCAGGGCAGGAAAACTGCATGTTACCAAGAGTAACATAGATCTTTTTGCTTTGAGGGTGTCAGATCCAGTCCCCTGCCATTTGACCTGAATGCAGGTACTGCCAGGGATGTTGCTCTGCTGAGGCAGATCGATAAAATCCTGTTCCTACTTCATCCTAGCACAGGTCCTGCTCTTAGACCAATTGCTTGCTTTCATCTAAAGATACACTTGCAGAATTACATCAGGAGCTGCAGCTGGGCTGCAATATGGAATTTTTATCACTGCAATGCAAACATAGGCCATTCTTGGCAGAAAATAATATCCTGATGCAAGTGTTCTCAAGTCCCTGTCAATTAACCTCTCAAGACTGATCATCAGTCTTGGAGTGCCTTGAAGAAAACTGGAGTATATTTTATTCTATTTCATCTGCCAAAAAATTGCACATCAGATCTCAGAACCTTCACCATAAGAACAGATCCAGGAAAGAACAGGATTTATATCTAGAAGGACTTGTAATGCTGTGCTATAACCCCTAATTATGCAGATTTATCTGAAATATCATGAATGGGTCTGGCTGCCTAAACTCATAAAGATGCTTGCAGAATTGCATATTTAGGGATCTGGAAACTCTCTAGAGATAAGTGGGAGAAGGTGTTTGGGTTTTTTTTAAAGGATGTTGAGACTTTGTTAGAAGAAAACAAAAAGAGACACAGAAAGGGACCCGGACAAGCACAGCCTGGTGAACAGTACCAACTGGGGAAGATGCAGCTTCTGCTATCTCTGTTGTACAACAGAAGATGAAAAAAGGTGTTAAACAAAGAAGGAAAAATACTTATGACACATTTCCTGATCAGAGAAAAGCAACCTGACTTCAGCAATATTCAGTAAGGGGCTTGATATCTGCGTGCAAGAAGAGTCAGTCCTGCTACACTTCACTTGTGGGGAAATAATAAGGGTCCTGCCTCGCAACTTGGGTCTTAAGTACTAAAACTCAGTGACAGTAACTACCCCATTGTCTAGCTGGTGCCCTATTTCAACAGCTTCCTCTAAAAGAGCTAGCGCTGATCATTCTTGAGTTGGAAACCAGCACAGATACCCTAAGGACAGACCCAAACTGTCCATCCTTTCTCTCAGAGCAAAAAGCAGCTTGTCTTCCCCTGCATTTAACAGGACGTCTTCATATCTGCCTTGCTTACCTTCTACCACCTTGTGATAAGCAAAGTGCAGATAGAGGAGGAAAAGCATATGCAGAGCAGCAAGAGTCCCACACAGGATGAGCCGCTGGGTATGTCCCACGGTGCGTGACACCAGCACAGCAACCTAGGAGAGGGGTGGAGACCAGAGACAAGGTAGCTGCTGCTACCTGAGCCTCTAGCATTGCAGTCAGGAGCACACAGGAGGATGGGCCAAGTAGGGAGAATCCATGGAAACACTAATCTGAGTCTTTTCCACAGTTTTCACCAACAAATTTAGAGCAATCTGACTTTGTTTTCTGTAGGTGAACCTTGCCTGGTTTTGCCAAGAGTGCAGGATGCTCAGGCTTGGCTCTCCAGAGCAGCAAGAGCTGTAAGGGAGTAAACCTCCTGCAGCTCTTAGAATGGGTGAGGATATTAATCCAAGCAGCACCTCCATGCACCAGTGGCCAAATGATGCAGGATCATCGGGCTGTTCTTCACAGCAGCCCAACTGGCTGTGAAATGAACTGCCAGGCCCAAGGAACAGAAAGCAAACACCACCTCCCTCTCTTTTTTTTTGTCCCAGGAAGAGGAAGACCCCAGGCTGTCTGTCCCTTACCATTCGTAGTGTGGAGAGTCCACCAACAACCAACCAGAAGATATAGAAGAGGGAGTGGAAGTGGATATTATAGGTGACAAAGAGAGTGATGCAGTGTCCAAAAAGGCCATAGCCCTGACAAAACAAAAACGTCCATATTACAAGTGTCAGTCCCACACAAAGGGCCATTGATCAAGAGCACAAACAGACTATTCCTGCACCACTTCACTGAGGCAAATGCTCACAAACCACTCATTCAATGCCAAAGAGTCAACCAGAACAACAAGTTTAACAGCATCTCACATCCAGATAGTCTATCTGAAGGATTCACTAGCATGTCAGAGACTGAAACAACTTGGGAAACAAAGGAAAGATTCTCTGATTCCAGAGAAATTGGGGTCTCCTGTTTTTTTCCCACTAGGCTCTCAAATCAGGAAGTGCACAGCAGGAGACTTGCATGAAGGAACTGCCTCCTTGCACTATTGCTGTGCCTGGAAGGGGGCAGGTCTGAAGAGCATCTTGGAATTCCAGGTTGTCCAAATGCAGTTACCTGGGACCAATGTTTTACAGGGACTTTTCCCATTCTTTGAGAAAAGCTTGTGCTGGAACACCATGCAGCCAATGTGCATCTCCAGGCAGTTCCACCTATACATACCAACAGTGACAGCATCTGCACCATTGTGATTTGTGCATTGCACAGATATGCCAGGAAATACATGAAAGACGAGACGCCCAACCAGTAACCGAAGCAGGTCCCAATGGCTGTGCCCATCAGTGTGCCTTCCCTCTGTGGAGAGAGCGTCAGGATGAGGAAAACTCATAGAAGTGACCTGCCAGCACCCAAATTTCACCTGAGAGTCTCAGAGCCTTTCTAGGCATTAGCAAATAGCTGGCTAGCAGTGTTCAGGGGGTCACATGACCCACACACCAGCTCTCCCAGCAGCAGAGTGTCAGGACTTTCTGGTGCATCCTTCCTCCCACCCCCAAACCAACAAGTTCTTCCTCAAATCCATCGGCTTTCAGTGAGACGCTTATTCAATTATGGAAGAGGTTTCTTCTCTGTTTCTACTGTAATTGTAGCAATCCAGAGCCCAGTCAAACCACAACTTATCACTGAGACTTGACGTACAATGATGGTGTCTGAGGTCTTCATTCCATGCAAAAGAATGGCCACTAGTGTGAAAACCAGCATGAGGGGTCCGTACAGCTCGCCTGCAATCTTCTACAGGAGACAGATGAGGGAAAGTTTGATTAGTGCTCCTGAGTACCAGGGTCCCCACCACAAGCAATGTGACAAAGTGTCTTGGATGAAGTTTATCACCTAGGTTATTGCCTGAGGTGAGATGAGAGCACACTGAGGTTTGGAACAACCACAAGAAAGGGGTCACCAGCATTTTCAGGGAGATGAACACCTAACAAACTGAGGTCATTAATAACATGGTCTACTTCAGTTTTACAAGGTGGGACAGTCACTTGGCCATGGAGTCTGATTCAGCAAAAGGAAACTCACCTGTGGGAAATTAATCATCTTCACAGGAATCATAGACTCCAGGAGTCTGCATCACAGGAAAGCAGGCAATGACAACAGGAGCAGGAAGGGCAATAGGATGGTTAACAAAATGCTTCATAAGTAAAATATCCCATACACCCATTACTAGTGTTTGCTGCTGTGTTCCCAGGCCTTGGGGGACAGAGATTCTTTCTAATGGGTCCCAGAAGGTCAGTAAAGGAGAAAAATCTTACTGTCAGTGGGTAAACTTTGCTGAGGGCAGGGGGGGCAGATTCAATGAAAATGTTCAGGGATCCATGCAGGGATGAGAGATCCTTGACAGAACAGCAGGAACAAAAGGCAACTTTTCATAAAAGCTCACAAAACTTTGCCCTCTTGGACACAACTGTGTTGCAAATCCAATAGAAGCCACACAACACAGCCAAGTACAAAAAGGCTGAGGATGCCCCAGAGCCCTTTCTCCTGCCCCAAGCACCAATGTTGGCTGGCAGGGTTGCCAGCCCAACCGCAGGACCTCGCTAAGGAGAGCAGGACACACTAAGGAGAGTGTTTCCTCATCCGTGAGCCTTCCCGCAGGGCTGACAGCCCAGCCCTGCTCGCTCGCCCGGTGGACACAGCCAGCCTGCTGCAGGCACGGAGCTGCCGGCCCCCTCTGCCCCCGCCGGGCCCTGCCCACCTGGCTCGCACTTGGACGGGCTCCACATCGAAGTAGGGCCGGAGGATATCGATGTTGGCGTAGAGGCTGAAGGCCTTGGAGGCTTGTCTCTTGCCCACCTGCCACATCTGCGGAGAGAAGGGAGCGGGCAGCGGCCGGGCGGGCAGGCGAGGCCGCCGGGGCCGGGGGCGGCCGAGGGGCTGCGCTCACCTGGTCAGCGACCTGCCGGCCCAGCTGCCCCCGCAGCCCCTTCATGCCCAGGAACTCCCCGTCCTCCTCCTCGCCGGCGCCCGCCTCGCCCTCTGCCTCCTCCTCCTCCTCCTCCTTCATCCGCTGGTGCATCTCCCCCATGTCCTCGAAGCTGGAGCCCGACGTGTCGTCCATGTTCTCCATGTCGATGACGGCGGAGCCGCCACCCTGCGCCGGGGCAGACACAGCGTCAGCGCCCGCTCGGCCCGGCCCCGTCGCGCCGCCGCCGCCCCGGCCCGGCCCCACCTGCATGTTGTCCTCGAAGCCGCCCCACTCGGCTGCGGGGGCGCCGCTCCTGCCGCCGCCGCCCGCCGGCCCCGGCGCGGCCATGGTGCCCGTCCCGGCCCCGCCGCGCTGGCCCGGATGGGCGGGAACGGATGTGACGGCGGCCGCGGAGCCGCTCCCGGTGCCGGCGAGCGCCGCCCCCTCGCCCCCATGGCGGCCCTGCGGGGCGCGGACGAGATGCGGGACCGCGTGGTGCTGGGCGAGTTCGGCGTCCGCAACGTGAGTGAGCGCGGCGGGGCCGGACCGCGACCGCCCGGAGCCCGCACTCTCTCACGGCCCCGCCTCTGCCCTCTCCTCGCAGGTCCACACCACCGACTTCCCCGGAAACTACCCCGGCTACGACGATGCCTGGGACCAGCAGCGCTTCGAGGAGGTGGGTGAGCTGCGCCGGCGGCCGGGGTGGGTGTGCGGGGAGATGCGGGTTCTGGCCGGGGCTGTAGGTGGATGTGCGGGGGGATGCGGGTTCTGGCCGGGGGTGTAGGTGGATATGCGGGGGGATGCGGGCCCCGCGGCCGGCGTGACCCGCGGTGCGCGGCTCCTGCAGGCGTTCCGCGTGGACGTGATCCGTGAGGAGGGGGACTCGCTGGAGTTCGACATGGTGGGCATCGACGCCGCCATCGCCAACGCCTTCCGCCGCATCCTGCTCGCCGAGGTACCGCTGCTTGCGGGGGTGCTCGCCTGGGAGTGCCAGCTTACGACTTGCGTGATGGGGAGCGGGGAAGATCCAGCCTTTGTGGATAGCTGCAGGGTTTGGAAGAGAAAGACATGTTCATTCCGCATGTGTGCCAGGAACCCAGAAGAGAGGGCTTAGCAGCATGGGCAATGCCGCCTGTTGCACTTAAGGGTGCTGCTGGTGGTGTCTACGGGTCAGCCTTTTGGACACAGCTGTGTTGCAAACCAAGCCACATAATGCTACCAAATACTAAATGGTTGAGGATGCCTCAAAGCCCTTTCTCCTGCCCTTCACCTCTTGTCATTGATTGTTTAAAAAAAAATAGGGAAGGGGTATATGGGGTGTAAGGGTATATTGGGTCCTCTGGCTTGGCAGAAATACCTCTGAAAATAGCCTGCATGGCAGTTATTTGTCGGAGAGGAGGGACGCTCTAGCTGGCTAATCTGTTGTCATGTAGTTCAACTATCGTCTTTTACTGACTCGATCTCTTGTCTCCCTGAGGTGCCAACGATGGCTGTAGAGAAAGTCTTTGTGTACAACAACACATCCATTGTGCAGGATGAAATTCTGGCTCATCGGTTGGGCCTCATCCCAATCCGAGCTGACCCTCGGCTCTTTGAGTATAGAAACCAAGGTGAGAGTCTTGGATTAAATAGAAATTTTGAAAGTTTCCCTCAAAGTAGGAAATCAGGTCATGTGAACTGAGCAGAAGTGTGATTTCATAGAGGCTCATGGGGTTCTTCCCTTCCCAGGAGATCAAGAAGGCACAGAAATTGATACTCTGCAGTTTCAGCTGAAAATAAAATGCAGCCGAAACCCTCAGGCAGCTAAGGAATCATCTGATCCTGATGAACTATATTGCAATCACAAAGGTGAGATCTTTCTTAAAAATAGGTGCTGTTTTCTTCTTTGTGTTTTTGGTCTTGAAAGACAGGATTTGGGCTGTTCTCCTGTGCGCCCTGTGTGTGCACAGGGAGAGAGCTGATACCATTCTGCTCAACTTTTTGCCATCTCCAGTCCTGTACAGATCAGTGACCTGGTTTGAGACAGCAGCTGGCTGATGCTTGTGGCTTCTCTTTGCAGTGTACAGTAAACATATGACATGGGTGCCCTTGGGGAATCAGACAGACCTTTTTCCGGATGCTGACTTCCGACCTGTTCATGATGATATCCTCATTGCATTGTTGCGACCTGGACAGGAAATAGATGTGCTTATGCACTGTGTCAAGGGTATAGGTGAGTCCTGGGGCAGAAGGAGGAGGAATGTGAGTGCTTGGACTAGGGCACTGCTGTGTGAAGGGGAAGGGTGGAGAACTGGCTTTCCCCCTGGAACTTTAGGCCCTGGCATCCTTGCACTCTTGTTCCCTGAGGCCTGTTCTCGTTCTCGACTCTTAACTCTTCTTGCAGGTAAAGATCATGCCAAGTTTTCTCCTGTGGCAACGGCCAGTTATCGACTGCTTCCTGACATTACTCTCCTGAAGCCTATTGAGGATGAGGCGGCTGAGACATTGCAGAAGTGCTTTTCCCCTGGAGTCATTGAGATCCAGAATATCAAGGGTACTTCTTTTTTGCTCTAAGTGCTTTGATCCTTACAAGCTTTGGTTGAGACCGATTCAAGATTAGAGATAAACTTTGTAGTGACAAAACCATGTTGTGGTGTTGCCTTGCCGGTCAGCAACAGCTCATACTCTTCCGAGCCTGGTTTTATGGATGAGTGACTGCCACATGCAGATGTGTTGGGTGCTGAACTGGGATCTCCCTGAAATGCTAAGGCATTGGATATGTGTCAGACTGAGAAGTGAGCTTGCTCCTTCCAAGCAGCTGAGTGTGGAGAAGGCTTCTTGTGTCCTGCCTAGGGGTACATGCAGGCTTTGCGTTTGGGTTAGTGTTCCAATCAGCTTAGATGCAGAGGGGAACCAGGTTCTAAAACATTCCCATAAACGGGATTAAGGCACAAACCAGGCCAGATGCTGGGTCTCAAAATGATAATTCGACTTTATTTTGTAACACAAAAGAGCAGAGAGAAAGAAGGAAGATAAAAAAGTGGGAAAAGCTAAGGGTAACTGTTAAAAGCGTAGGACAGGAGTTACCACCACCATGAAGTTCTGCTGGCTTGCAAGCTGGTAGATCTGTGCTGGGCTTCTTCCCTGGTCGCCTTGTATCCTCCGAGGAACTAGCTGAACCGACAGGGTAACAGAGTGGCAGCAGCTCCCGCAGCACTCCTCAAACAGCCCCCCAGCAGTCCCCAGGCACGGCCTTAAATACCCTCACCGTGGTAGCCCCTGGATGTCCATTGGCCACTTCACCGGTATCCCAGCAAAGGTCGCCTGGTAGCAAGATGGACCCTGAGAGTCCATTGGCTGGTTCCCAATCTCCAAGCAAGATGTGCCTGGCACACTTTATTTGGGAGAGTCCTTCCCATGTTTTTTGACTGTAACAACTTTCTGTCTTTTTTGCTCATCTGCCCGCCTCTGCTAGCTTGCTAGGTGCCTCCTGGAGCTTTTTCAAGTAGCTTGGCTCCTGCAGCAGCCTAGCTGTGGCATCAAGGCTTTTTAACTCCATGCTCAAGACAATGGTGAAGCAGACTCCATCTTGTAATCAGTCCACTACAGTTACTTCTGCCTGGCTTGAGTTTCATTTTGGGTATATGCCAGTTCTTTCAGGTGGTGGCGTCCCTGCCTTTGCTGATGGGGGAGTGAGTGCCTGTTTGAGGGGTAAGCACCTGCGTGACCACAAGGCACCCATCTACTGCAATTTGCCCACCTCATTTCATCTTTTTCCCTTTAGGGAAAAAGGTGGCAAGAGTCGCCAATGCACGGCTGGACACATTCAGCAGAGAAGTTTTCCGTCATGAGGGTCTGAAAAACCTTGTGCGCCTGGCAAGAGTACGAAACCATTACATCTGTAAGTGTCCCGTTCCCCACAGAGCCCTGCCTGGTTTGTATAAACAAGAAGAGAATGGCCAGCATGTATGGCTGGGTTTCTGCCTCCTCCCACCCCCTCATCAGCATTCATACATTCATATTCCAGTGGGTAACTACTGAGGTTGTGGTTTGGTGTTGCTTTGGGATTGAATCTCTTTGTGCTTCCTGCTGGCAAATGTAAGCTGTTTGGCTGTGAAGATCTGGCTTGTTACAAGTGTGGTGTAAGGGAAGGTGAGGGACAGAAACATGGAGCCAGCTGCAGGCTGAAGCTGCCTTGTGGCTGTGTTGACCTGTGTCTCTGTGCAGTTTCAGTGGAGTCGACGGGTATCTTGCCTCCAGATGTGCTGGTGAGTGAAGCCATCAAGATCCTGATGGGAAAGTGTCAGCGTTTCCTGAATGAGCTGGACTCTGTGCCTATGGAGTGACCAGGCTGTAGATGGGAAGCATATCCCTGCACTGCTCTTCCAGGCTTCCTGCACCTGCCTGTAGAGGTGATTCCTCTTCCATAGGCAAGAGGCTTGATGCAGGCTTGCCAAGAGTCCTTGGACCATCTCTTTGGATTTGTTTTCTGTTGGTAATTAGCCTCAGTGAGGAGATATGTTAAAATAAAGGCTTTTCTTTAAAGCTGTCTCCTTCTGTGCCATTTCCAATTGTGAAACTAATACATGGAGAACAAAGTGACAGCAGGTCTAAAGATGAATAATAGCATTTATTTTAGATTGTATGCAGTATGTAAAGAGGCCTGATATGGCAGTAGGGTGAAGCACTTCAAAACAGGTCAGTGAGATTTAATGAGTTGGTATCAGTGCAGGGCTGTTTGTGGGTGTCTCAGACCAGCTCCGGCATAGGTAAGATGTCAGAGAAAAGGCTGTGCTGTCAGAGGGCTGGAGAACCTCCCTTATGAAGAAACTGAGAGGGCTGGGATTGTTCAGCCGAGAACAGAAAGTTTAAGGAAGACTTTATTCTGGCCTTTCAACATACAAAGGGATTGTGGAGAAAGACTTTTTTCCAGGGCCTGTAGTGACAGGCTAAGAGACAATGGGTTTGAACTGGAAGAGGATAGATTTAGATTGGACATATGACATTTTTTACAATGAGGGTGGAGGCAAGTTGTCAAATAGGTTGCCCAGAGAAGTTGTGGATACCCCATCCCTGGAAGTGTTCCAAGAACAGATTGGATGAGGCAACTTGGTCTAGTGGAAGGTGTCCCTGTCCAAGGCAGGGGCATTGGACTAGATGATCTTTGACAGTCCTTTCCAGCCAAAAGAGTCTATGATTCTGTGATACAGCACTGGGTTTCTCTGTGCAAAGGTGAGATTTAAAAACATGCTTGTAAGGCTGTCCCTTCTCAGATATCTCAGGGAAAGGCATTTCATCACAGGTGTTAAATTTATTTGTCCACTGTTCACCCATTCAGTGACTGGGCCGACCTCGAAGCAGAACCGAATGGTAGAGGGCAAGTGACAAAGGCCTCTCCACCCTGGGAGGACTGGCAAGGTAGTCTAAGTGGTGAGCACTATTGTTACTCAGCACAGGATAGATCTTGGCTTGTGAAAGTCTCTTGACAAGCTGATGAAGGGACTGGAATTTCAGAAATGTCTGGGAGTTACTGGTGTGTCCCAGTTGCTTAAGTCAATTCACACTGTAATGCTAGAATTCAGTGTAGCAAATGGTTATTTCACTGTTAACGTTACAGGTGGTAAGGTGAATATGCTGTAGGGGAGAGGTACAGTTGGCATCTTGGCTCCAATCCCAACCTGTCCCATGTCACTGTTTTGTTTCAGACCCATGCATGTGCTGGGTCTGTCTATGTGTGTGTATGTATAGATATGTATATATACACATAGATACACGTGATATATATACACACACACACACATATATATATACATATATATAGATATACACATATATATATACACACACACATGTACACAAACATAGATATCTATCTCACAAGATACTGCTCTTCCCAGCAATAGCTAGGGTTTGGCTTGCAGGCTACTTCAGTAGCATATACACCTCTCTGTGCTACTGCTTCACATATTTCCCATGCTGCCTATTCACCTCATGCTACAAACTGGGACCCAGAATTAATATAAACTAGCTGTGAGTGACATGTAAGTACTTTAAAATGCAATTTACCCCTCACCTTCTAATTTAACTACGTAGTCTGCAATGGTTCATCCCCTCCTTGATAATGAATGTTGACTACCAGCAAAGGAGCCCCCTTTTTGGTAGGTGGAATAAGGAGTGCTGAGCAATCCTTAGGCAGGCAGCGTGGGCAGACCACAGGCCTCAGATCTTACTGAAACAGACAAAAGAATAAAAATGAAACATGACACTGCGTGTATGAAACTGGAATAGCTTTATTGACATTCAGAGGTGTAACACAACCAGTTCAGAGACAGCTTCGGATTTAAACATTCCTACAAAAAAGGTTTAAAATCCATTTTAAAAAACTCCCTTGTGTCTAGCATGAAGTCACAGAATGTTAAAAATATCACAACACAATAAATACACCCAGTCTTTGCTAGAGCCAGGAGCCATGTTAGCTCAGAGGTTAAAGTCTGAGGCCAGGAGGAAAGTAGAGGGTGTGCTGGTGGAACAGCAGGGGCAGGAGGGTGAGTGGATTCCCAAGGCCTGCTCTTCCTATCTGCACTCCCACACCTCCGAACTCCAGCTTTTTTGTCCAGTCTGTCCATGTTGAGACACCACTTCTCTGCCTACCACTACTTATTACTTGTTCTGCCTCCTGGATGGCAAAACTGCCTGCTACCTCTGGACTGACCCTCCCAGCTCCTGTGCTAACACTAGGATAGATTGTGTGAACCAGCTTTGCAGACTGGAGTGGCTTCATAGAGTCCCACCTCAGCTAGAACCCAGTTTCTGACCTGGCTCCGCCCTGTGAACTGCAGTGTAAAGCCCACTCCTCCTGCCCCACCATGCAATTCTGTGAGAAGTACCAGAGTGGGTAAAACCAGGGGCTAGTCATCTCCACTGCAACAGGGTGAGGAGATCCCTTTTGGATTGCAGGTGCTTCAGATATTGGTCCAAATTTTGTGTACCCTGCACTGGCCAAGTTCTAGTCTACAGGGTGTGGTAAAATGAAAAAAAATAATTAAAAAAAATAATCTGCCCTGCTCCCCCTGAGAGATGTCCAAGAAAGGCTGGCACAAAGTAAAAGCCTTCCCTTTGGCTCTGGGTAGAACAAACTGTATGATCATATCTATACATATATATGTATATATATATATATGTGTATGACAGTGTCTGCCTCTTTCTAGAGAGCAGTTGCACCTTAGAAAGGCTGATCTCATGGGAGATCCTAGAGCACTGCTAGGCTTCCTGGCACACAGCCCTCAGCCCAAGGCTCAGCATCCTGGAGGGAAACGGATTCATCAGAATACCAGTCCACTAGGGACGAGTGCTGATAAACGTGACAGGAGTGTCCGATGTGTTCCCTACAAAGCCTGGCTACTAGCACCCAGAGGAAGATTAGGGTAGCCCCTTTTCACATGGCACACTACTCTGCCTTTTGCATTAATCCTAAACCCCAAGGGATGAAGAGGTGGAGCAAGAGTGACCCAAGGCTACAAGATGACCAGGCTTTACCTAATGGAGTCTATAGGCTCAGCTCCCACCTTGCAGAGAAGCAGAGGTCTAAAAATGCTCATCCAACGGAGGATAAAAAATCAGGGGAAAAGTTTAACAGACTGCTTCAAATGCCACTGCAGGTCCCATCCCAGTGTAGGGAGGAGAATGGGACAGGACCCGTAAAGGGCTTTATTCAGACGAATGCTTGTGGAGGCGTGACAAGGAGAATCTAATGTGCTTACTAGGAGGAGACAAAATATAAGGTAGGGGAGGAGATGGTTGCAGCATCCCAGGCTCAGGGTTCAAAGAGTACGTTGAAGCCCTCTCCATCCTCGTTTTCTAGCACATCTGTCTCCAATGATGGCTTCGCCTTTTTGAAGAGAGATGGAAGGTTCCGGATATGAACCTCCTTGCGGAACTGCTCCCCAATGGGCTTCTGCAGAGGACAGACAGGCAGGCATCAGTCATTACTGTCTTCACACCCCCACTCAGGGACAGCCTGCTTGCAGATCAGAGCAGACCCCAGGTTCTGAGCAACTCCTAGGCCGGGACCCTGTGATTGCATTTTGAGGAGTCTCAGACCTGGCCTTTCACAAGTGCCAGGGCACTGAGGTAACCACCAGCATACCAGCTCCCCAGCTTCTAATCCAAGGCCAAAGGTTCCAACACCACCATCCTCACAAAAGCCTAGAGATGACCCAACAGCCTCATTCAAATGTTTTATCACCCTGTTCCCTTGGGCACCCTTGTGCAGGGTACCCACTGCCTCTCAGTGAATGGCCATTGATAGAGGGGCTGCTCAGTCTGTGCTGCCATCCCTGCTGTACCTCCAGGGTGAAGAGAGACAGAACAAACACTAAGAACATGCTGCAACAGCCTCCTTGCTGGGAAGCGGGGTGGCTGGCGAGAGGCAGGACACCCCATCACTTCTGCAGCATATAGGTGTGAAACAGACCAGGTTAATTTTCCTCTAGGACATCACCTACCCCAATGCAACCTGTGATGAGGCGCTTGAAGTGATCCTTCCGGCGCTTGTCTGCCACCTTCTGCAGTGTTGGGTTGAGAAGCTTTGAATCAAACTGCTCCAAAGAGTCCAGCTGGATATCTGGGATCTGCTCCATCACTGCCTTCAGCTCAGCGTAGCGAGGGCGCTGCAGGGAGAAGTACAATTAACATGGCTCTGCTAGGCAAGCAGCCCTGCAGGGCTCCCCTGCCCCTACCCAAGCAGGCATGGGATTAGTTTTCCACCAGCCCCCAGCCAACCTCACATTTGGCTGAAGGACAGGATTTCTCACCAAGGCCTCGTAGATCTGAAAAGCCAGGTTGACAAGAGCTGCCATGCAGCCATCGTGCTGCCCGTGTACCTGTAAGCCCCTCAGCACGCTTGTGAAAAACCAGGACACGGCATCAGGCAGGAGGTTTCCTGGAAGCACCTGGGGAAGAGGCACTGTCAGCACTGCAGCAAGATACCGATACATGACTGCATTTCTGCAACAGCTCGGTCTTCCTGAGGGAGAAGGTGCCCAGGGGTGAAGTTGCCATGCTTCTCACAACATCCAGAGCTTCGTCTCCCAACCCTGCCAGTACTAACCCCTTCTTCCTCCCAGAGGTACCTGTTTAAGTAGTGGCCAGCAAAGCTGTGTTGTGGTTCTTTGGCAGGACAAGGTGTCCTTCCAGGAGAGGGATGTGTAGGCAGTGATCAGCACTGCAGTGCAAACATCCTGAAAAGGAGTCAGAGAGGACCAGTCAGAGGAACTATTTCCCACTTCCAGTGTTCAAACCTAAAGGGAACCAAGAAGCAATCCAGATACCCTGCAAGAGCTCCTAAGGGCTATCTTCTGAGAATCCTGCATCCTGAAGGTGCTCAAAGGCACCCAGTGTGCACCATGATAACCATGAGGGACCAATGTCAAGCACACCTGCTCCCTTCATCTCCCTGGGAAAGGCCCCGGAGTACTCATGGACTCCCATCAGCTGCTACTCTTAAGTCACTGCAATAGCTTCTGAGGCATCCACAGCAGAGGAGTACAGAGGCATTGGGATGAGGGTACTCTGTAAAGTGGATGGTGTTAACACTGTGGCTCCTGTACCAGCTCAGGCAGATTTTATAGAAATAAAAAAGAAACAAAAGGCTTCTGGATGAAGTTCTTCCTCATGAAGACTGGAGCCCAGGACGAAGGCAGAGCCAGGGAGCACCCTGGGGGCTGAATGCCCACAGCTGTCTTCCCCAGAGGGGCTGAGACTCTGTAGCTGTGTGTTGTACTGGATCCCAATCCTCATTTCCTTTGTGGCTTCTGCAAGGCCCTTAAAAGCCATGCACGTTCCTAAGAGATGATTCTCACACTGGGGAGCACTTCAGCAGCCTCGATCTCTGCAGCAACGCTTGGCTGCACAACAGACAAGCGTGACAAAGAGTGCAGAGAAAGCATGGTAGAAGTCAGACCATGGCTCTTACCTCTTGCTTCATCAGACACTTGCCAAGCTCAGTGAGTTCTGCACTGGCAGGGGGGGTCACCTCCGTGGCCATCGCCTCGTCATCTGCAGAGCAGAGCAAAGGCAGCACTGTGAACATGGCCTCCCAAGGACTGAGGGAGAGAACAGGGAGCCTGCAAGGACTAAGATGGGAGCCAGGAGCCAGCACACAGAATCAGTATGCTGGCAAAGCTTGCCCAGAATATCTCTTTTCAAGCAAAAAGCACCCACCCTTGGTGGGGCAGGAAGGGAGCCCAACTAGCTATCTTCAGGTCTTGGGAAGACTGCATATCCCCCTCTTCTCCTCAGCATCTTAAGAATCAGCTGCTGCAACCTGTGAACCCTACAGCACATTTGTTCCTAGGCTAGACTAGGTTTTTCTATGGCCCCCAGACACACTGGGCAGGACAGAGTTGAAGACTTCTTGCAAACCTATACCCCTCACACAGAACTTCCAGCAAAAGGCAAGCCTCTCCCTCATGAAATAGGAAAAGTGCTTGTGTACACCAAGGGCAGGAAAGGCAAAGGTAGGCATTTACTCACCGTCTCCATCTACAGCAGCAGTAGTGTTATGTTCAACATTTTTCTTAGAAACACAGCAAACAGCTGCAAAAACAGTTGCAGGTCAGAGAAGCGGAAAAGGGAAGAAGCTACTTCAGAATATGCAGAGATAATCCTACAGACTGATGGGCTCACAGCTGCTTCAAGCTCCCCCAGCTGTGACACAGAACCTGAAGAGTGGGGAAGCCCAGTATAAAAGCCAAATACTGCACTCCATGGAAGGCTGTAACACCCCACCCACAGCGTCTTCCCCAGTGGAACCTGCTGCACAGTGGCTGCTTCAGACTACTGAGAACCAGGAACATGCAAAACCATTTGAAGTCCATAACCTGAGAAGAACAGCATTTTAAGGCAAAAAGGCCAATCAAGAAAGGAGATAGAAGACTGATGATCTACAATCTCTATGTGGAATCAATTTTCCAATCCTCTCTGCTCAAAGCCATGTTGACAAAAAAACATTGGAGAAATGGACCACGAAGAAGGGAGACAGCTCTGGGGGAGGGACTATTCCCTCTGTCTGGTTAGAGACATAGCAATTGCCAGAAACAAAACTGCTCTACACTTGGGTTGTCCACAAATCCATGTCCCCTACTGACTTCCAGGGAGAACCAGATTTCAAAGGACTGGACTTCTAAGGGACAGTGCCAAAACCACAGAGCCCTAAAAGCTAACAAAAAAAAAAAAAAAAAAAAAAAGGAAGAAACTCTTCTGAAGGTTTTTAATAATTTCTTATTAGGTTTAAGCTAAGATTTTGACAGGGCTAACTGTCTCACACCTGGCTTCTAAAGACTGTGTTAAATACCACTGACCGTGATAGTTAAGTTTTACTGCAGTTTGGGAATGCCTGTTGTCTTCTCCAGGGAAAACTTCCCAATAATCCCAGGGGATCTAGCTTGATTTCACTTACTGACGAGATCCATGACTTCTCGGGTCAGCAGCCTGACCAGCTGTTCTTCAAGCATCTCCTGAGACTCGGGGTTGTCATCTGCAGCATCATCCTCACTGAGGAGAAAAAATTTTAGTTTGAAGGGAGCCAATGTCTTAAAGTATCCCCTCTGCCTAAGCACAGGGAATGAGTCACCACAGTGTTTTCCAGCCCTCTGCTGGCAGGGCTGTTCCTGGGCAAAGGCCCACATAAAAGACCAAACCTCCATCTCATTCCCCATTTCCCCCTTTGTACCTAGGGGTGGAAGCTTACCAGAGCATGGTTCGCTGACTGATCACTTGCCATTTCTGGGATAACCTCTGTTCAAGACAAAAGGAAAGATTTAATACCTTCTTAAGGAGCCATGCTGCACACAATGCAAGGAGACACAAGTGATAGCTGCTGACAGAAGCACAAGAGCTTTAAACACAGCTCTCATGCCAAGACCTATTTTGAATGGCAGAAGAACTGCTACCAACTGTGCTGGCTGCAGGAATGTGAATGAGTTGTCAGGAAAATGGGAGGACACGGGCAAAAAAAACCCACAAAAATTCTCATAGCTGCAGGTTGAGGAGCTAATGTCCATGGGTTTGAATTCACAGCAAGGGGTGCTGTGCAACAGCCAGAGCTTAATACACCCCAAAAGCCCCCCAAAACATCATCAAAATCATTAAGCATCGAGGTTCTGCCCCCATCTTTTCTGGCTCTGTAGAGACAGACATTCTCACATGTTCCTGTCAGCTGCTTACAGGGAATCTGGGCTGTCAAGAAACAGGCATCAAACAAGTTTTCTTACCATGTGCAGATAGGTAAAGAGTGGTCCCAGCATGGGACAGACAAGGGTTTCGTAGTATTCTGAAGGGCAGGAGAGTACCAAGGGCTTCACAAACACACCTGCACAGACCAATTAAGGAAGAGATCCAGCACATAAGGCCAGCTGCTAGGGAAGACTGCCACACTACCTAAACGAGCCCATTTCACTGGGAGGCCAAGAAACAGACACCTCAAAGCCCATCTTCTCACAGCTGTCAATTAACAAGTGGCATCTCTATACGCAAGACCATGAGGTATTCAGATCCTTCCCCTGACAGTTCAGTTGAGAAATCTGAGGGCGCTTAACAACCATTTCTTAGCTGTGAGACTGAATGTCCAGCCCTGGAAAGTGGGTTGGGAAACCCACATGATTTCCCACACAAGCACACCTTACTGCCAAGCTCTTCATTATCCAAGCCTCCTTGGCCCCTAGAAGGCACTACCCACCTCTCACGATGTCCCCAGAACCACATAAATCCTTTGCATTTACTGTTTCTGACCCCAAGCACTACTGTTTCTGCTCATGCCCTCCTGGGCTCACACCTCATCCACACCAGGAATATCCCTGCTTTTTTACCTCCTCAATCACCCTTCTTTGTCTCAGCTATACTGAAAACAATGCAGGTTTCCAGCTTATGTGTTCAAAGCCTCCCTAGGTGGCCTGAGGCAGTGACGGAAGGATACGGAGCATGGGACGAAGTCTGTAATCAGGAATGTTGTTGAGGTTGTTGAAAGCAGAGCTAAGGAGCTGGGTGGCGAGACCCTCAACGGTGTAGAAATCCTGTTGCATGGAGGGGCCTGCATTTCCCAGGATGTGAAAACTTCAACAAAAAAACAAGTTAGTTGCAAGTCTGCTAGATAACAGGTACCATGTCTCTGGCCTGCAAAGGCTACAAGTACTATCACCTTGAGATCAGATTGTTGCCCTGTTCTTAAGCAAATACTATAGAGAATTTTAGCACCATATCTCTTTTTTTCTGGGATACCTGCAGAGGGACAATGAATTCAGCATTGAAGCATCACAAAGTACTATCAAGTGTTACTGTATCCCAGCATGTAATTTAAAGAGACAAACTATTAGGTAAGTGCTCCAATCCAACTACCTAATTGCAGAAGAGCTAAAAAGCAGATTAACATTTTGAGGTACTTTTTCAAAGACTGTTGCATATGTAAATGGTAGATTACAACCACTGCATATATTCTACCACTGCAGCTTCTACTTGGATACGGTTCGCATCAAAAGTCTAACTCTAAAAGAAGTCAGGTCCCAGCAACAGCCTACTGCTTCAGCTGGGCAGTGTTGGATGGTGTGTGAGAGAGCTGGTGGTCTTACCAGTTGTCGTAGAGGGTACAGAAGAAACCCTGCATCCTTTCTAAGACTGTTTTGTAAACAGGAGAGTCATAAAGCTCCAGCAAAGGCTGAGGGAGACCTGTGGGAAAGAATAATCTTCAGTTTCATTAATGAGAGCACCTTCAGGACATGCTGGGCAGTCCCTAGCCAGCTTAATGGCAGCAACGGAAGATTTTGGCAAGTACAACATGCATCCAAAATGGAAGCGGTGCCGCAACCCCGGGCCAGAACCTCCCCTCAGAGGTCAGACAAGTTCAGGCTGGTTGTACCCAGAGCAGAGGTGCTTCCACTGACATTGTTACAGCTGCCTAATTTCTCCAAAGGAAAACTTAGTCAAGCTATCAGAACCCAGTCAGCAGCAAAGCTGACAGTTCTGCAGCTCCTCTAATAGCTCATCCCTTCAGGTTTGTATTCTCTGTCAGGACACAAGCTACTGTTGAACTATGACATTAAGAAGTTTGGAGCAGAGATCAAGGCCCTGCTGCTTTATGTGCAGGTGTTCACAAACAGAGTTTATAGGTCACAGAAAAGAGGTAAAGGAAGCATGTCCTCATTTTACAGATATGAAATGGAGGTAAGAAAGACAAAGCAGCTTCCCCAAAATATTTCACTAAATGGTCAGGACCCGAAATTAAACCTCCGTTTCCAAAGTCATGATCCACACTTTATCCACAAAGGCCACCCACTTACTTCTGCTTGGCTGTAAATGCTTCTGTGTTCACAAGCTCAAAGTTGTTTTAGGATGGTTCCAAAAGCCTCTTTTTAATATGCTGTCTGGAAACAAAGGACAGGGCCATACTGCACAACTTGGCTCTTGCCCTCCAGGACAGGTCTTTGCACCAGCACTCAGGGCTCCTGCTGAGTACTAATTCTGCTCAAAGGCAGACAATTACAGCACCCCCCAGGTTCTGCAGCCTGAAATGCTATGTTGCAGAGACCACCACCCAACTGAGATAAGCAGTTTGGTAGGGTATCCTTCATTTTTATGCAGAAGAAATCAATTTGTCTGAGACCAATAACTTATTTAACTTCTTAATTTCAGCAGGTTCAAGTCACACCCGAGCTACAAATACTATGAAAAAAATGCCCCTCCAGCCCCTTTTCATTTCCACTGCTATGGATGGACCACTAACTCAAACACCTCTAAGAATCCGTCCACACATTCCTCCCGAAGAGAAGCCTCTTACCTAGAATGGCATTCTTCTCCACCTCCAGCATGTCCAAGGCCTTTGCAAACGTATCTCCCAGCCTAGCCATTATCTCTGGCATGTAGAGATTGTTGTGCGTCCTGAAACAGAAAAGCACTTGGTTTATACTCATGTAAGTGAACCCCTTTTTGCCCTCGACAGTGCGATCCTCTCCTTCAGCTTGTGGACAGCTCTTCTGAGGCAGATGATGAGGAAGGTGAGACCAAGCACGTGTGCATGGGATCCCCCTTCCCCACCTGCAAAAATATTGGGGAAGCTGACCTGACAGAGACATGGAGTGACTCCACCTCATGTCCTGAATCTCCTGGCTGCCCCTTCCATTTACTTCAGTTCATCCCACCCCTTGTGAGCACTGGCAGTAAAAACTCCCAGCAATTCTACAGTTGTTGTTGGGAACAGCTTATTAGCTTGGCCAAAGGGATCAGAGAATGTATTTTTAAAACTGACAAGACATCTCAAAAGATCTTCTGCACCTAAGGCCCCTTCAGAGGGAAGGGCTCTTTCAGCTCTAACATACACACACTGCCCCTCAGGGATGGGTCACAGGCCCCAGAATGGCAGGTGGCACTGGAGGGACTCTAGTGAGAACATCAGTCTGATCAGATGTTACTCATGGCAAATGCATGTGCCCCTTGGACAACATATCCAGCTGCGAACAATTCCGCATGATCAGGAGGCAGCCAGTCAGCTTTCCACAAGGGACACCAATTCAGCCATGGGTGGCTGGTTCTTGCCATCCAGGCCAAAATGGGTCCTCCCTCTTAGCCAGGGCACTGACACTCAGAGCTGGACTTGGCAGGGGGTGTCTCTCTCACCTACCTCTCTCCTTTGAGACCTCAGACCTCCACTGTGGGTGTCGCCAGCTGCACACAGCACAAATCCTGCAGCCTCCTCCAAAACTGCAATGCCATTGTACCTGCTGCTAGAGGTGATCAAGGGCAACTCAGTATCTCCCCCTCGAGCAGCGTTTCCCAAAGCAGGGGGTACATGGGAATGGCTGGGGGAAGGGAGCGTGGACAGACCTCAGTACGTTCTCCAGTCTCAGCTTTCACTCATGTATTAATGATTGATTTTTAATTTTTTTTAAGGTCTATGCTCATAATCCTGGCAACCCCAATGCAGTGATGTCTGCCTGCATTTGCAGAAAGCCCAAGTTGGCTCCAAACCAGCAACTATCCTGTTTCTCTCTGCAAGTGTTAAATACTTCTCTGCTCACTGGACTTGAGGAAGGCAAGTATGGAACCTTCATATGAAAGAGCTACACAACAACTTCTTTGTGACTCATACTCTCGTTCTGGGCTGCACCTAACCCCATGCAACAGGCCTCAAAGGGGTACAAGCTGATTCTACTCTGCCAAGAGGGGCCAGGAAACGGCCCAGCTTCCACTAAAGTTTGGTTAATGTTGTTCCACCGACTCAAAAAATTGTGCATTTCTGCTTGAGGCTATCCTGAAACCTGGCTACTAAAATAATCTCTTGTATGTCTCCTGCCCACTCCATGCCAATGTTGATTTGCCACATGCTAGGCAGAAGGACAGCAGGACAAACTGAAGGACTATGGAATTGTAGTGGTGAACCTTGAAATCTCACTGCTCTAACTCCAGCAGGATGGGCCAGACGGTCATATCCTAAAGGAGTGGTCATGGTCCTTAGTTGTTTCAGAGTCCTTGAAGCATTTTCTCAAGTTCAGAGGGCAGATATTCACTCACAGGCTGATCTCCCTTAATACTTCAGCAAGTTCCCAGTGGTAATGGAGGGAAAATGGCCAACCAGCTGCTTCCCATGGGAGTTAGAAAAACATGCAATAGCCCTTATCCATGATGATGTAACCCCTAGGCATGTTCCATGTGAGACTCTGCGCTCCTGGGCATCCCACACACAGGAGAACATGGAACAACAAAATTCAAGAGACATTTACGCTTTAGAAAAGACAAGCAAAGGATATGGCAGGACTTGGGGGATTTTCAGTGATGGTCACAGCTCTGCTAGAAAGAGCCTCTGATGCCTAGAGAGATGAGCTTGAAGACCAGAAGATGTGTCCTTTAGGACAGTCCGTGACTGAAGAATCTTTTTCCAAAGCTGGAGCCATATACATGGAAAATGCCTACAGCACCCATGTCTATCCAAGAATTCTTTCATTTAGTAATGTCAGTGTCTCCTCATCAGGAGTTCCAAAAAAGCCTTTGTCTATGCAAAACATTTGCTGAGCCTGACCAGTCCATTTGTAACAAAACAGGAACAAATCCCAGCACAATAAAGGCACTGCACCAATCAGTTCATGCAGCTACTGACTGCAGAGATGCACCTTTTTCTAAAAATGGCTGAAAACATGATTTGCGTTTAAATTCAGGAGCGAACATTTTAAGCCAGAAGCTAGAAAACACCTAGATGAAATAAGGTACCACAGAGGACAGGAGAATTATCACTCTGAAAGCTACTAGCAGAGATTAACAAAACAACCTCAAAATATTTCAGTAAATACAGCTATAGAGACAAATACAGGTAGGCACAAAAAGATGCCACTCAAAACTACCTTATTTTGTCTTGTTACCTGGACTGTCATTCTTCTCAGTCCTTTGGTCTCATCCATGACCTACATTCAAGCTACTCACCACCCCAGTAAAGGCCCAGTGGCTTAATGGTTTTCACTGCTTCTGCCTGCTAGCACAGAAGAATGCCACACACCACCCAGAGAGCAACAGACTCACCTGCTCAGTCTGCAAAATACCCTTTCTTTGCTCACTGGTGCCTGACTTGGTGCTCAGTTCAGCTGCTCAGCAGGACCCCTGCTGCTGCTACTTGCAGATCTGCTCACATGGAAACCAACAGTCTCCAGGAACTTCCACATCTGTCCCACATAAGCAACACTGGACACTGCTTATCCCTACAGAGAGCTGCCTAATGGCACAGACCTAAGAAAAGCATCTATCCCCAAGGAGTAATGCAACTATGTCCCTGAAGGTATCCTCAACACAGGCAGCTTTCCTGCCAGCCAGCCTTCCTCACATCCCTATACTTCCTGCCTGGTGATAGGCTGCTCCAGATTCCAAATTCTCCTGTGTTATCCACATTAAAGAGGGCCTGAGGAAGTAGGACTTGGAAAAGACATCTACAGTCAGCCAAGGAGAGAGCAGGAGCTCCACAGCACAAGATCCAACATTTCCAAAAAGACGTGTCATCAACATTGGCACTGAACAACTATGAGCTTGCAGTTGTCATACAAAGAGGCCTCTGTATCCAGCAGTAGTGATGGAAAAATATGAAGATCCACTGCTCTTAACACATCATTCATTGGTTCCTGTTGGAGCATCCAGCCTTAAGAAAAGCCTGGATACCTCTGAGTGAAGGACAGGCTGCTCCATGTATGTTACTACCACATACTCAGAAAATATTCTGGCCGGCAGGTGAGATATTGAGGTATTGGCTACAGAATATAATTCACGTGTATTCTTGGCAGTGGTAAACAGGTAGGCACAGGGTTTCTGCTTCTCCACAGGTACTGATAAAAGTTGGATGATAGTTTCCTAAGCTTGTTGTAATAGAGATTCCAAGTGTTTTTACTAATGCATAAATTCTGGCAAGAACAGTGATTGCACGAGCAAAAAGTCTGCCTGTTGCAGCCTGTTCAGACCTTGGGCATTAGTTTAGTTGGTCTCACACAATATGAAACATGTTGCAGGCCCTGGAAGAAATGGCATGAGGCTACCTTTACTCAGGCATCTCTACCTAAGCTCTCCCAAAAGTTCATCACAGGATCTTCAGCCTTCCAGAATAAAAGGCAAAAACACTTCAAGCACAACTCTGCAGCTGTAGCTGCTCACTGGCCAAAGTACCACACAGAGTGGTACACAGAGCTTAGCGAAGAGAAACAGCGCTCGGGTGGGCCAAGACAACATGTGCTTGTCCTACCAGTCCAGCATGTTGCTTCTCACTGGAAGCGGCACATTCCTGAGCTCAGTGACTACCAAACATACCTTACTAGACAGAGCTCAAGTAATAGGGCCCCTTTCCTCCCAGACCTGAGAGATGGAAAATCTAAGTGGATCAGAAAATGCTCTTTCCCAACAGGCCATTGCCAAGGACAGAGCCTCAAGCTTTCAAGTATCTAACATGTAGAGCTATTGCACAAAATTGTTCCATAGGTCTGGCAAAATCTCACTGTCAGGAGTTACCCTGAGATAGATTCCTCCTTCATAGTTCTGGGAACTGTGTTATTCAGGATTTCCCTTTTCTGCCTTCTCTTGCTCCCTCCTCTGGCTGCCCCAAATTTACACAACACCAGTGACACGCAGAGACACTGCACAGTAGCAACAGCCTGAGAGTATGCATCCACTGCTTTCCGTAGCAGACAGTGCTTCAGGAGGCTGCTGTTCATGTTCAGCAAGACCAGCTTAATTTAACACTGAAGAGAGAACAACACAAACAGGATGTGACGAGAGCTGGGACTGCCCTGGTGCTGACTGGAGAGGTGGCCTTGTAGGGGCTGAGGGCAGAGCAGAGATGTTAGTTGAGAAATCATTAAGTGGATGGCAGATTTATAGCAGTGGAGGTGGGGGAGGCAACCTCGGCCCAAGCTCCCACTGGCTTTGATGGACTCTTGAAGGCCAGGTCAATGGACATTCAGAAGGCTCCAGTTTCCCCAGTGCCATTCCCCACTGTGAACAGTCAGGAACAGTACTTGGGCACCTGCACCAGCCTGTGTTCCCACTGGCTTCTCTGGGCAGACATGCTCTGAGTATTCCATGTATTTATCACAGTGTGGCTTTCAGAGATTGGTAAGACAACATAAATGATTTCAAGTCAACTTGACCCACCTTATGAGAGCAAGTAAATTGTCAAAAAGCTTCAGGACCTGCTCCGTGCAGGGATTACGGTAGATTGGAGTTCCACTGGGCAGGTATCCCAAGAAGAATCCTCCAGCTTTCGCCTCTTCAATAGCAGCAGGCCAGCGAGCTCGTTTCACAACTCCCAGAATTGTGGACACGCAAAAGCTTATCTGCAGTAAGAGATGCGGAGAAAGCATTTCTTAGCCAGAGCACAGCCTGAATAAAGAGGTTTTCGGAGAAACCCATCATCATTCCATCTCAAAGGGAATGCTCTACGGGGAGCCTAACCTCATGGTAGAAACAAAATCTGGTGGCTTTGCTGCCAAGAAAATGCAGCAAATGATCATGCTACGTTCCATCATCTTCAGACAGCCCTGGCCATGGCATGACGGCCTAGGAATTCACTACCAGACAAAGCATCAACACATACAGTCTCATGAGTATGCAAGCAGCCAGGTAGGGTGCCCTCTAAAAGAAAGGGTCTACACCATCAGTTCCTCATCTCCTTCAGGTGCTGGCACAGATACAGAGATCCACGATGACACAGTGGTCCAACTGCATTAGCCCCAAATCACAAGCACAGCTCTGTGGGCTACATTTCAGTGTCTTCTACAGACCTAAACATAGCAACTCCGTTTGCAGTCTGTCCAAATGAAGACTTTCCACTAACAACTCAAACAACACGAATCTCCTCAGACAAAATTATATTCCATGCTGCAGCCTCAGCATGTTTTCCATTGCGCTTGGCTCAAAAAGCACAATTCCCTGCACCGTATTTCCACAAATCACGTAAACCCATTGCTTCTCCAAAACCAAACTCTGCTACACAAAGAGTAGGGGGCAGTGTGCTTCATTCTGATGAATATTCTGGATTTGCATAGCCTACATGCTCAAAGAGCAAAAGTCAGCCTGTTATTCTGCAATCTGAAAAACCTACTGATCCGCACTCTAAATCAGGAGACCTTCTGTGTAATCACAACAGAAATGTGGGATGGAAGGAGGCGAGTCTCATCTCACCACCAATTACACCTCTCCTGATAATGATACTCACTCTAGAGCGGTTCAGGCCACTAGGGTCTTCCAAGACTGGATCAGCAGTTTTGTTGTCTGCACCCACATAGGAGATAAAGGCTTCAGGATCCGAGAGGACTCTGGTAGCAGCAAAAGATAGCAATAGGGATTATTGTTTGTACCAAGGTACTTGAGCGGAGCTTTGCACTGGCAATAAACATCTAAACAAACACAGAGCAGGCTAGAGAGACTAGCTAGTGCTCCATGCTGTACATAGGGACATGATTAGAAAGCACCAGAGATGTGTACACTCTCCAAACACCTCCAGTTCTCCTGGGTCGTGAGGACCAGAAACCTCTGAATCTCTTATGAAGGGAGCCCTGCTAGGAAAACTCTTGTGCATGCCCAGCTACCCAGGGCTGCAGGACACCTCAGCTTTAGTAAGGAGAGCTCAGCTTCACACCTTGTCCTGGGGATGAGCAAAGACATCTTTTATGTCTCATTTTCTGCAAATGCTTTGAGCATCCTGGGGAATATTCCTTAAACAGTCTTACCTAGCAATTAGACTGTTGACAGTTTCTGAACTGCAGGAGAGCTATTACCACAATGACTGCCCAGAGCACAGGAGGTCATGAGGCACCCCACCACCCTCATTTGCTTTGTGTGTTCCCCTATTGGCCACAACAGTACCTCTGCAACACCTCCAGCTCAAAGCTCAGAAAAAGAGCCCATACCTCTGCATCTCTGGGGAGAGCCATAAGCCAGCAACAGGAGCCATGAGCTCCTCCAGGAAAGCTTTCTGTCGCTCATAGTCCTTAAACTGGTTGCTGATGAGGACAAGGGCCTCCATAAGAGCACACTTCTCCATCTGTGTCAGAAGTAGCTCATTAGAGAGCAGCTGCTTCACGTGGTTGTACAACATTTCAAAGTTTGGCTAGAAAACACATAAAAGTAGAAGAGCATCATGCATTTGGTATGGAGGAGGGTGACTGGGGGAAGCAGAGGAAGGGTGTACCGTACAGCTCGAGAAGTATGTCTGTTACCTTTTCTCTACATAGCCATCTCCTCCTCAGACTCAAGTTTCTCTGAATGTTCAGTCTAAGAGAAGTTCTATTTTCCCCTACCCTTCTATCATTATCCTGCATCCAGTTTACTTTCGCTCTCCAGAATGACTGAAATAGGAAGAGGAAATCTCTCTCTAGGAAGTCATAGCCCTTAAAGCAGTGTCACACCTCGAAATAGTTCTAGTGCTTTTATTTGCTCACAGAAAGCACCTTGCTTCTTTGGCCAGACTTGAGACTCTTCCACCTCTTTGCTCACGATGAGGTAAGTAACAACTCTTATAGATACTACTATGTCCACAGGAATTCTTGAGTTTCTTCCCTACCTTCTCTAGTTTCAACCACATCTACCTATAACTTTGCATAAGCATTAGCAATCATGCCCCCTTTAGCAAAGTTCTCTGAACATCTTTTGGAGCAGCTCTGGATCCTTGGCTCTTCCAGTGAGGATGTCTGGCTGGCCATAGGAAAGACACAGCTAAAGCTCAAGGACCAATAAAGCAGAACAAAGACCAACCCACTAGTTCTTAGCATCTTATTGCAAAACGCAGAGTGGAACCCCTAAATTACCTTAATTAGCATCCTTTAAAAATGTCTTTGTTTAAACTAGCAATGTCCTACAGTGCTCCCATAATCCTAGAGCACCCTCCACAGAAACACCTCTAAACAAAGGAGTTCAGAGCTAGGCATGTTGCATGTGGGCTGTTTAGTTCAGCAAAACAAACAAAACGTGGCTCATGGATTTTAAATATGTTTGTCAATTCTAATCTCCCCAAGCTCATCCAGAAAACAAATACTCTCCTCTTCTTCCTACATTCTGCTAAGCAACAGAAGAAAGTCTAGTGATTAGTCACACTAGTGCCTTTAGCTAATGAATCAACTGAGACCACTACAGGTGACAACATGGAAATTCGGTGAACGTTCCTATAAAACCAATGCACTGCTGCTTGTATCCTCCTCCTGATCCCTTCTACATTTAACTCATCACTTCACAATTCAACTTTTCAGGCAGAAAATTTTTCAGGGGGGAAGAAGGGAGGTATAGGGAATAAAACACTTTGTCATTTGTGCAGCAGGAATGTTTCTTGCAAGAAAAGCAGAGACTGTAGGCAAGGAAGCTGAAGATCCCACAAAATCCAACTGAAATTGAGGCAAGACTCTTCCTGATGGAGTTGCATTTTCATACCAGGACAAGCTGAGGGTAATCCCGACACATCTTTATGATTGAGGAGCATGCATGCCTTCTCACATTCTTCACTGCTCGAGTTCTAGGAGCCTGGACAGACATAACAAACATCAATGCAACAAAACAGAAGTTCAGACAAATTCAGGGTATCTTCAAGAGACATATGCATTACATACAGTTTTCTCCACTGTTGAGTACAGATGAAAAAAACATTTCCATGCCTCCTCCCCTACCCCTAAACAATCATGTAGCAATCAGATTTCCTCTGCCAAGCAATAGCCAACTCAAGACATCCATTTTCAAACAAGCTGTACTTCAGGAGTGAGGATGCCATGGTTCTTTCTATTTTAAGACTCCAAGCACTCCCTAGATAGCTGGCAGCTTTACAGCCATCCTTCAGAGCCATATATACTAATACTGCAGAATACACATAGCTAATCAAGGGATTTCACTCTCAGGAAAGCCAACATTAACCAGGGAACTAAGTGTACTGGCCTTACACCACTTAGAAGGCCTGTGGCCTTCTAAGCTTGTGAGCCAAAGCTTAGAAGGCTGTGTCAACCACAAAGAGATCAGTAATATCTAGACTCCCCAGCTTTTCCAGGAGCAGAACTATACTCGAGAAACCTAGTACAGCAGAGTCTTCAGACTCAGCAAGCTTTCCAATAGAGTATGATTTGATCCAATTGTTACAGCTCATTAGCAGATAATAATTCAGACGTACCTTACTTTCTTCTGTAACTTCAAAGGTAACTGAAGCAAATAGCTGTAAGAAAAGAGAGGAAAAATCCAAAAATTCACATCATTTGTTAGTATCTAGCACTTGTGTCTGTTTGTGTCTGAGTTCAAGGAACAGATCATCAGAATATAGTGCAATTTCTTTAAAGTCAGTAAAGAACCCTTGACTAAGTTGAAAGATGAATCATCAATACAGTGAGGCCTTGAAGTAAAACATGGTGTTTACTGGCCAGAGCATGCACTTTAAGATTTAAGGCTAAGAACTGTAAAATTTGGGTTGACATTATTGTTCTTGAACAAGTCTCAGTTTTGGTTTTTCCCATCTTTGACATGAACGACAGTCCTTTCCTGAGAGTAACACCAAGAGGATTAACTCCTGCAGTTTAGTGCAAGAGTGCTGCACTGCAAAAGGCCCACCTGATTTTAGCATGCTTTGTATGCACCTACCTTGGAAAGTACTTGGGGTAGGTATTCCGGCCGGTAGGTGACAAATGGAAAGAGAGCAGAGACATTGGTGAGCACACAGGACAAGATGAGAGGATCTTTTGTTTCAAAGTTAAGGACAAGCTGCAGTAGCTCTATGCCATCATTGACTGGGATTTCCTGCAAAGGTAGCAAAAAGAAGGAGGAAAGAAAAAGGGAGGCAACACTCAGTACTTCAGCCTGCAGCACACTTCCTACCAACACCTAGAGCTAGGCTGTGCAGCTGCTGCTGCCCTAACAGGCCTCTCGGCTGGACACAGCTGTTCTCAAAGCAGAAAGAAAAGCAGCAGAAAACTCAGTTTAACTGTGTGCTATGTGCACTTGCTGAGGGAAGGAGGACAGCAGCATTGCCATTGCTGGTAGGGCAGTCTTGAGACATCAGTCTCTAGTCCCCATACTATTGCTTGCATCTCTGGGAAAGGAAAATTTCCTCTCTTTGGCTCCCAATTCTCCTCTTGACTCTGTCCAACAGATTCCATGCTTAACTAACTGTACTGACCCATATAATTATTCTACTGTGATGAGACCAACAAACTGTAAGTGCATGAGCAGCCTAAAAAGCCCCAAGTCAGTCTACATCAGACTGAGAAAAAACCACTTTCCTTCTGATTCTCCTGTTGTTGAACAAAAAGCAGAGAGAAAATGCTTCTGAGCCTACTCCCTGGGCATGAGTTTCTCTCATTTAGTTAAAACATTAAAAAAGAAAATTGAAAAAATCTAATCAAGGGAAAATTAAAAAGAATAAACTTCTTAAGCAATCCTCCTGTAGCAAGGCACTATGTCAAAACATGGCACCTGAGCACTCTCCTTGACTTCTCATGGCATAGTGTCCAGAACCAAGACATGCCTGACAGTAAGCCAGTACGAGTTTAGTCCCATCAAAAGAAGGGTCCTCATGATAATGGCTCACCAAGCAACCTGAGTTTTTCCACAGTTACTACAACCAGTTGCTACAAACTTTTCAAGAACAACAGAGCTGAAAAAATGCACTTGTGTCAACCCAGAACAAGCCAGGGGAGAAGGCAAGAGCAGCAGCTACACATACATCTTTATCCATGGTGCGAAACATCTGGCTGATGATGCTCTCCGAGAAGAAGGTCATGGCATCCCACTGCACAAACGATGGAGAAAAGATGGAGCAGAGACCTTCGCCAGTCTTAGCTGAAAGGAAGAGAACACTGGAGCTCTCACCATGCTCCTCAACAGTAGCCTGATGAGCTCCTGCACTGTAACATCTTAGCACCGAAGTATTTTGTCCACACAGCTCCCCCTGCAGATGCCTTGCAGAGATGCACTGGGAGCAATTAACATACTCCCATGTGATTTGCTTCATTCAAGTGAAGGCTCCTGAGACATAAGTCTGACCTTGGAGATACCATTCAGAGCATCAACAAATCACAGAAGGGAAAAGGAGGGAGACTACACGCCCAGACTCAGTACTGCAGGCAAGACTGCCCTTGGTGTGACTGTGCAGAGCACCAAGTGGCCTGCCTTCACAGGAGGAAAGCAACATACAGATTTGTCAGACAGGCACAGCTTCCCTAACAAAACTAATCAATATGTTACAGAGATAAAATGGCCCAAATAATTCTAAAATTGTATCAGAGGGATAGTTGTATCTGTTCTGCAGAGAGATTTGGAGGGAGGAAAGAAGAAGCTAGGGGCTTTACATTAGCTATTCCATACGTAGACTGTAAAGGTTTAAATTACGGGAGGGGTGGGTTTGATTTGATTTTACTTTTAACTTACAAAGACCTTAAAAGCCTGAAGATCTAGTATGCAGTCTTGCCCCCCCCTTATAAAACCCCAACAACATCAACAAAAAAAAGGCCAAGAAGTTTCTACAAATCCCATATCCCTATTTTTTTTTCAGGTAACCTACAGTTCGTGGGTCCAGTATCGACAGGAGCTGTGAGCTGGTACTTCAGCCACTCTCCAGCCATTTGGAAGCCAGTTCGAGGGTCCAGACGACAAGCCATCCTCATCACCTCTCCTTGCTGGGCTCGGAAAGCTGCAGTGAAAAAATCACACATGCAAAAACAAGCTGATACTGCAGATTTTCCTCCCCCAAACCTCACGTCCAGCTTTGCAGGCCTGGGAACATTATGGACTGTTGCTCTGGCAGTCCGTGTGTAGTAAACTCAGATACACAGTCAATAAACCAGGTCCAACAGGATGGACAATTTCTGAAGTGGTTTAAGTGGACTAAAAAAATGACGGTTTAACACTAAAAATGGTGCAATTAAAACGCAATATGAATTATGAAAATCTATTCTAAATCCAGATTTACCACAATTAAGTCTCTATTTTTAATTTCAAAAACTCTTTGAACTCTAAACGTTTGCTGCTTATAATTATCTTGGTATACTTAAGTAGAAAAACAGTATTAGATAACTACCACTTCCTTCAGCTAAACACAGTTTTTCTAGATTATTCAACTAACGACAAATTCATGTGAACTCAAAAGCCCAGTCATCTTGTTTTCAAAGATACTAAAAGCTAAGTACAGAACAGGAATTTCATTTGTTTCAAAATATTCCAGTGCATGACCACGCAAAAGAATCAGCTCTGCTGACTACAAATGCAACTTGTATTCTTTAATGAAGTTGTTTTTTCAGGTAATTTTATTTTGTGCTTCAAATCAGTTATGTTTTCTTATACATGTAATGTCTTCAATATATTTAACTCCCTAAAACTATTTCAAATTCTGGCTTTGTGCATTTAGCTACTTTATGGCTTCTACCCAAATAGATTTATTACAGTAAGTAAAAAATAAACTATCCAATAAGCAATAAAAAAATGCAACACTTATAATCTTCAGACATAAACGGTAAAAATTTATATATTTTATTAAGTATATCCTCCCACCCACCAAGTAAGTACCAAACTACACCTGCCAGTGAGAACCAACCTCAATTTTGGGAATACAAAACAAAAGAAAAAATAAAATTATTAATACGCAGTGCTGATTTAAGATCATGATTAAATTTGGCCATTTTAATTGCTCAACTCTAGCTATTCGCACTGAATCAGAAGCATCTTACCAGGGCCAAGACACATTTTCTTTCTGGAATGACATTTAAAGTCTTTAGTAAGCTGCTTTCCTCTCCTAACCTGAGCATGACCTGAGGCTGTTTCATTTGCTCCTCTAGGTGACCAAGAGGCACATTTTCTTTGACACCAGGTAGCAAGTACTACCAGGCCATCTACCTGGCCAGCAAGCAAAATAATAGCAAAAAGGAAGTACAATTACATGCATGAGCTGCCACAGGAAAATCCTAATTAATTTACTCCAAGATCCAAGCTGAAAAAGTCAAGACACAAATGGAAGCTGCCAAGTCCATATGGCAGGCTCCAAGCTCAGCCAGTAGGAGGAAAGGCACAGACAACAGAATCCAGAAACGGTGAAGGCAACTTACAGTTGAAGAAGGCATTGAAGTCCTCATCACTGTCAAAATCAAAGCGGGAGTATTCACAAATGGGGCTGTCTGTTTTAGAGGGAAAGCCCACCTGAAGACAAAGCAGATAAGGTCAGGAAGAAAGAGAAGTCACCCATCACAGCTAATACCAGCTTCAAGGAGATGAAGGTTGGAGGCAAGGAGCAGACAGGAAAACACTGAGATAGAACTGTCTGCTCAGTGGCCTGGAGATCGTGTCTCTGGCAGACACAATAAAAAAGTAGTTTCTCCCCCGTGACCCACAGGTCACGTTCACCTAGGCACCTTGTCACACCCAACCAGTCGCAGTTCCCACATACCTTCACTAGGCTGGTCATAGATGCATGGAGATACCTGGGAATGATAGCCAGCAATAAGGGGTCACGGGACAGAACTTCATGTCGGAACAGGGCTCCCCACGTGATCTGGGTGGAAGAGCGCAGAAACTGGAGGGAGAACAGAAAAAGAGAGAGGAACAGAGAAGGATTTCAGTGCTGGAATTTCCACTGCTAACATTAAGCACTGCTATCAGAAAGCAACAGTAAATTATGCTGACTATTCGGTTGAGGCCAAGGCACCTTGCGGGCACAACCCAAATTTCCAGAACACCAAAAATCTCTAAGTAAATAGTAGGCCTGATTGCAAATTCTGCCTTTTCTACTCAGCACCTCTGTGTCATGCACTTTTCTAAATGGGGTGGTAATGGAGTAGAAACCACTGCCTTCTAGGTCTTCAGCTGAAATGGAGAGCCTGGAGAGCAATATTTGGCAGCTGAAGTTCTGCAGTCTTCTGTAGGTTAGCTCAATTATGCATTCACACACTTACAGAGACATACACGAGACTTTCAACCCTTTACATACCTGGCTGGGATGGGTTGTGAAGGCTAAAAATGACTCAAGGTATTTTCCAAAGTTCGCTGGCGTTTCCACATCACAATATGAGCCCTATGAGGAAGATGAACAATTTCAGACAAAATACTAACTCTGTGGCAGGCTGGGCTCACAAATGGTATGTTTCATGGTAAAACAGGAGCACTACATCCAAGGCCATAGACTGTGAAAGAGCAGAGATAGAAATCCTGCACAACTGATTTTTCAAAACCAGTATAGCCCAAGGAGCATCAAGTTCTGCTGACCATCCTGGGGGTGCTGGAGACACGACCCCACCCCCATTCCAGAGTAAAGGGTGACTTCTCAGACAGTAGAGTTCCATTAAAACCAAATTCACAACCACCACTGCTGCTGCCGCCACGAGTCACAATTTTACTCCTATTGGGTCAAGCCCACCCAGCGGTACCAAAGTAGAGCAATTCAAACTGCAGTATTTACAAGTAAATACATCCAGATGATTTCACTCCCATTTCTCGGTTTCCTGTATTTAACATATAGATATCCATGACTAGTAACTTTCTGGGAAGTTTGTCAGGAAAATAAGTTTTGCCTGGAGTCATAAATTCAAGATTTTGCTACTCCTCACTAATCGTAACATGACCTGGTGCCATCAAGATCCTTGTTCTGAAGTTGTACAGCTCAGTGCTGCCTCTCCCAAGTGAATCTGGAGAGAGGACTCAAATCCCCATGTCATTACTTCATTATGGATAGGCAGCTCCCACTGCCTAACAGCAAGTGGAGTCACTGAAAGTAATAATGCACCTCTGTTTGCTGTCAATTCTTTTTAGGGGTAAATTCTCAAAGGTTGGCTTTGTTTTTCTCTTTCTCTCCCTGTGAGAATTTACTTTGCTCTATAACTTTTACAGGCTGGCTGCCTCAATCTCCCCACGAACATGCCTCTCAACATGCCTGCTCTCAATATTGTAGAAGCACTGTGCTGAATGGAGTGAGATTGACCAATCAGTATGGCACGAACAATATGATCGTCTATCTTCACCTCAACATTGACACAAAGGATCACAAAGATGAACAGCAGGAACAAAACCCGTTTCTTCCTCTGGCTTGAGAGAATCTTGGTAGAATAACGAACAGGTACACTCTGAGTTATTTTTACAGGGTAATTTAAAAGGCTTCCAATAGAAGAGTAATTTCCTGGAGTAGATTTTCTGTAGCAGTAGTCAGCAAGAAACTTGATCACTCTTAAATGAAGCTTTAGCATTTTACAGAGGTTATAGGAGGTGGTTCTTGATGACAGCAAAGCCCTGGAATCAGTTAGGGTCCCTCCATTCTACATTCCTATGACTTAGCGGGATACAGTTTCCCACTTAAAAGCAGAGCCATTTCTGCCTTTTCCAAATGTGTGGAGAGAACCCTACAGTTGCCAAATGTGCAGAGAGAACCCTGGTCCTACCTTAGATCAGGGTTGCCTCAAGCCTCAGCCCTAAAAACTAGCCTTGCCAGGGTTGCTGTTGGTATTAGTAAAGACTTACTAGCAACGCACATAGCTGGCTGCCCAATGCGCACAAAACTTGGCAAAGTCTCTTCAAGAAAACATAGTGCTTCTCCACCAGGCCTTCTCCATCTGCTGTCCTGGGAATGAGGGGAGGGGGGGGAAAAACAGGATCACAGTTACTCATGCTGTAGGTAACAGGCACACTGCTGTCTATCTTGTAGATAAAAAGAGGACTAGAGCAATTTGATTTTATTGCAGTGGGATTTTCTTTGCTATTATCAAGAAGTACTGCTTTATTGGCATCTAAAACCTCTGAAATTGCCTCTCTGAAAGAGTTTCTCCTCTTGATCAATTTCAGGCTAAAACAGAAAGCCAGGGAAGCTGTGATATTTTGTGATATTTGTCCTTCAGTTATGGGATTTGAAAAAAAGTGCAGTTTTTCAAGTTTTGCAAAAGAAATGGTGGTTTCGTTCTCTCCTATCCAGTCCCTGCTTCCCGCAGTTAAGCAGCAATATCTTTTGCACTTACAAAGTCATTTGTGAGCAGTTTTGTGTGAAATCACAGCGGCAGGATGGTACTCACTGGGCAGCGGAGAGAATGCAGTGCATGGCAACGTCTCCAAACAAGACCATCAGAGGCTTCCGATCCTCCAGCTTACCCTACATGTGAAATGCCTCAATTAGAACATAACTATTTATTCCCACCTATGTAACTATTTCATTCCATGACAAGCAAAATTAGGAGATTCACAGTTTTTCTTCCAGCAGGGGAGGGGCGTACAGTCCACATACGATTTAAGTAAAAGCTTGCCAAAAATTCTAAGGTATTTCTGATCTAAAAAAAATTCTGCAAGCAATGCCCCCACAGGAACTTTAAACCACACAACCGATCCTGAGACATTAACTCTTCTTCACAGAAGACTGGCTAGTTACCTATAGGCAGCTGATAAACACTCAGCCTTGACACTAAGGTGCTTGTGAATGTATGGGTCAAATCACCTGTTTATACCCTGCTGTCATGCCTCTGAGCTGCCAGGTGACGCAGCTGATGATAGTATTTCCCACTTCACAGTTGTAGGAAGTGGGGGTAAAAAGTCAGTGGGGACCTCCAACTTTGAACTGCAAGCAGAGGCGAGCACAGAAGTTGGAGAGGGTTCCAACAGTTGCTGTACGTATTGTGCTGGCATGACGTTCACACCAAATATGATTAACATAATCAGTGAAATTTGAATTTTGTTTCTTAAATAAAAGGGCAAAGATATCGTTGCTCAATCTGGAGAATTATATAGGAAAACAGGAGGAAAATAAAGGGGAGCCAGAGGAGCTGGGGAGGAAGAACTCACTTTCCTGCTGACAGCAATCAGAAGACACTCTGCTGCTCCCACTTGGAGTTCAGGCTCATTTAGGAGTAGACACAACATCTCCAAGAGCTTGCAGTTGTCTGCTGTGATATGGCTTAGGGCTACCCAGTCAATGTAGCCAGCCAAAGTGTTGAGTGCTGCTATCCCCACACGGCAGTTTGCCTGGGCCTGTGAACAGAGAGGAGGCAAGAGGTCAGAGCCAGAGAAAAACACCAATTCCCACCTAAAGCCATCCACTCCCTGGAATAACAGTGCCAAGAACCCCCCTGTAAAGTGAGAAATTTGGACCCTTCTGCTGCTATGCCTCACTTCTCAATGCATTTGTATTATGAGGGAAAAAAACCTATATGTAAATGAGAACAGCAGGCAATAGACTCCAAAGCCTGGGAAAAGTCTAGTTCTAAACAACTTGCATATTAAGAATGACTAATGCACTAACTCCTATATAGCTCCACTCACCTTTGGCTCCTGAGCCAGATCAGTCTTCTGAAAAAGAAAGAACAGATTAAGTAAGTGGCCAACTACAGTACATGCTTCCACCCAGCCACTGCTGAAAAGGCAGCCAGAACAGCTCCCTAGTGGAAGAGGCTGCATCACAGTCTCCCATTTAGGACATTGCTGCAGCCAACAACACCACCACCACAGCCCCCTGAGAGGTAGGACAACAGGACTCTGAACTGCAAGTTAAGCCACACCTTCCTTCTCATCCAAAAGATAACACTCCAGTCAGCAGGCACCAGGGAGACACATGGGACAAGGAAAGGCATTTTGGTGCTTCCTGGAGGCCTCCAGGGAAGACATTTTCCACCTTCAAGAGCATCTTACATCCAAAAGTCAGACTCTGAAAAATGCTGGTGGCTTTTATGTGCCAAGATTCAGGTCTGAAAAGGGTGATTTCTCCGTGGTCAGAAAGGCTGGAGAGAGTTGAGGCAACAGCTTACAGCCTGACTCCCAGTCCGAGACACTTAACAGCAACAATGCACTGCTTGCACCATCTTTTTGCCTAATGCAAGCGAGTCCCTCAGACACTCAAGTTTGATTTGTTTTTCAGATGCAAAGACACCACAAACAAGGTTTAGGTTTGGAAACTCTGTTTATCGATCTTTTCACTGCAGTAAATTTAAGGTAACTGGCTTGTGTCCCAAACATTTAATAAATGACCCACCTTATAAATATGCTTATCAATTAATCCATCATACTTATAAGCAGATTATTATGGTCTGGGGGAGTTGTCTGTCATCTACTCCAGTCTCAATGTGCAGACAGGTAAGTGAACACCAAACCCTCAGAATTTACCCTATGCATAAACATCCCAAAGATCTGCTAACCTGTGGAGTGGTGAGGACTTCTTGTTCCTGGGGTGCTCCAACCTTGCCAATCAGAAAGATTCCACCGTTAGCAGAAGCAGCCACACTTCAGAGTCTCAAGCATTGCAATGCAAACCTTACCTGGAAATGCATTTCAACCAGACTACAAAACACACCAGGGTCACCCACCCACCACCAGGAACTGCACTGCTCTAAAGGGGAGTTTGTTCAGCCTCTCAGTGCATCAGGAAAATTACAGAAGTCAGGTAGGAGAGGGTTTTTCTTTGCCTTCCAGTTTCACATTTAGTATAACTCTGGATTTTAATTCACAGAAAAAAAAAGCACAAGAGATACACCTAAGCAACTTGTTGCTAGCTTGGTTTCTCAATTGTGCTTCACTCTTAAATCTACTTCCTTCTCACAGGAACACACTGGGTTAGAAACTTTCTTCGCCATCCATCATGGCCAAGCTGCACATCTCTGACTGTAGGTAAGAATTCAGGAAAGAAATTCTCTTTACACAAAAGGGAAAAGCACTCCTCACCACAGCTTGACATAAAAAAGGGCTTCCTAACTTGAGCTCATGGAGAAAAGGACCAGAGGCCCAGATGCACATTGAGACATCAGAAACTCACATGCATTTTGGTGCATCACCTCAAATACACCGCTGCAGCACGAGAGAGCAGACATGAGTCCAAGTCTACCTGTTTTTGCCACAACCACACCTTCATTTTGCTAAGCCATACACCCCTAGTGTCAGCAGAGCATTCCAACAGTAAGGATGAAGCACACATCCGTTCAAGCCATTTAGACTAGCAATACCAAACTATCAACACTAACCCCATCAACTTGGTGTGTTCAGTCTCTTTCATCACACCAGCTTCCCAGGCCACAGCATATCCTACCTCACAGTGACAGCAACAGAGTTCACAGTTTCTGCACCTGCTTCCCCAGTACCTAAATACCAGCAGCACTGACTGAGCCCAAGGAAAGGAAACTCTTACCACGCATCTGTACTTGTTGACGTTCTGCTGCAGGGCAGTTACTAGGAAGCTGAAGATCTTCTCCATGTTCTGGGTTAGAGTTTGCTGGATATCTCGTCGTCGCTGGGTAGGCAGAGTTTGAAAAGTCACCACATCCTCTGCCAAACGTAGGAGGATGAACATCACCAGTTCTGTCTGGGTTTCCTGATGTCCCAAAATAAAATACGCTCTATCAGCACAGTCTAAACATTAAAATCTCTAGAGGCTAACTCAAAGATGTGGAGAGAAAGCAAGCACGCATGAAGATACAAGTCATAACTTGGGAAAACAAGACAGGAGGATGGTCCTCTCTCTGTCAAAGTCATCTATTAGAATAGCTTAATCTTACAGGGATTTTTGAGTCCATCATCAGCCTGCCTCACCTGACCATTAGTGAGTCAGGATGATGGAAGACTGAACCCCACACTATGAGCAAGCGAAAGAGAACAGACAGTTCTGACTCATACCCCTTGCTTGGAGAGGGTATCCAGCTCCTTTAGCATGTCAGGCCAGTGCTGAGGCCATTCACGCTTGATCATCTCCACCACAATGCGAGACAGAACATCCTTAATGTGACTTTCCTCCTCCAAGATACTTTGAGTTCCCTGTGACAGAAAGGGGGCAGAGTTATACAAAACAGCAAAGATAAGGCCTTTATAATTCTCACCTGGGAAGTACAGTGTCTGCAAATATTGCAAACCACAGAAACTAAACACAACAAAACAAAACACAATATTGGGCAGCTCTTCGTTGCAGCTACCTTAGATGACACTCCTACACTCCCAAGCATCCCTAAGTAGTGAATTCTGGAAACCAAAGGGATTTTCCTCAAAAGTAGGTCACTTGGTCACGAAAGCAATCAGAACAACAGAGAAAACATGACTAAGATAACAACTTTAGTATTCTTGCAAAGGATAAGAACATCCAAAGTTACTGAATTTCCTCCTAAGAAAAGAAAAAGTACCTTACATAAGTTATACAAGCCTCACAACTTCCTGCCATGTGAGGTGACATGGTTATTCACCCGACAAGACAGAGAAAAGCACTGAAACAACTGGAGTTGCATAGGGAAAAAGCAATAAAAGGCAGAATTGAATTCAGGTCCTCTATGCTAATTATCTGGTGCACTTTTTCCATTTGCTCCCACATTTTGTCTTCAAGTGAAAGAATTTCAGAGATCAGCATGGGGTAGCAAGTACTTACACTGGATATGAGGCCCATGACATTGTTCTTTAGATAAACTTTTTCTAGGCGAGGCATATTGTTCCAGCGGTATCTGTTAAAAACAAACAAACAGGACACCAAGTCAAAACACTTGTAAAGATCTCCGACTGGATTCTCAATGAACTTTTGCTTGGCTTCTTTACCTAAACTAGAGACACTACAGCTCTCTGCCTCTGCCAGCACCCAATCCCTTAATGAAAAGGCTGCTGGCAAATGGGCGTGCCCCACCGAGGTCAACAGACACAGTAGCAAAAGCACAAAGCAAAGCACAAAGCATCAGGTCTATAGAGGCAGCAGAGAAAGGAATCTCAGAACTGAACTAATACAGAGCCTCTTTGTTAGCACAAGGCTAATGACAGAGAACACTGCAAAGACCTCCTGGTAACCCAGTGGGTTTATTTTCATCTTGTGATGTCAACGTCTCTTATAGTTCTGTAAATTAACCTTCCCAACCTGCCTGAAAGCCAGTCTCCCCTCTCCTTCTTTAACAGAGGAGAAAAGGATCAAAACAGGACAGCAACTGTCCTCTGATGCAGAACAGTCTCCCTGCGTCCTGAAAGTGTCTCCCCGGCGCGGGAGGCGCCGGAATGGGCGCAGACCTCACGCCAGCGGCGGGGTGGCGGCAGGCCGGGACTCTTGGCCGGCCCGGCGGCGCGGGGCGAGGACGAGCCGCCTTACTTGACCACATGCTCCAGGATCTGCAGGCCGAAGTGCCGGACGATGGCCGTCTGCGTCTTCTCCGCCAGCTTCAGCCCGCAGGGCACGCAGATGGGGCACTTCTCCTTGAACTCTTCGCAGAACTGCGGGAGAGAGAGAGGCCGGGACACGCAGTTACACACCGGGGCAGGAACTGGCAGCCCTATCCCTGGAGCAGCACGCCCGGGGGCAGCCGCCCGACCGCCCCGCCGCCTCCCCCTGCCTGCCGACGGCTCCCAGCGCCTCAGGGGCCGCCCGGGACTTGCCCGTCCCCGTTCTCGCCCAGCCCGGGGCCAGAGGGACGGGGCGCCCGCGTGGCCGGAGCGCGGCGCCCTCCCTCCACCTGCCCCTGCCCGGTCGGGGCGGTACCTTGAGGGCCTCCAGGCGGTACCGCTGTGTGGACGCCGGGTCCATGATGACGGTCACGGCCTTCACCAGCTGCTCGCAGAGGCCGCTCACCTGCTCGGCGGACATGGCGGCGGCGGGCGCGCGCCACCGGCCACCCACGGGCGGACGAGCGGGGCGGCCGGGACGCGACTCCCGCGCATGCGCCTTGGGCGCGGAGAGGACGGCGGGGGAAGAGCGGGCGCCGCGCGCCGCCGGGGCGGGGACAGGCACGCACCCTGCGAGAACTACAACTCCCGGCGTGCCCCGCGCGGGGGAACGACACACCCACGACTACGGGTGCCGCGGGGCGGGGCTCCCGGTCATTCACCCCGCCGGGCGGGAGCCGCTGGCGGCGGTGGCGGGATGTCGCGGGGCCGGGAGCGCGTGGTGGCCCTGGTGGACATGGACTGCTTCTTCATGCAGGTGGAGCAGCGCCTCGACCCGCAGCTGCGCGGCCGCCCCTGCGCCGTGGTGCAGTACACCGAGTGGCAAGGCGGCGGGTAGGTCGGCGGGGCGGCCATGGCGACCCCGGCTCCCTCCCCAGCGTCCCGCCGCTCCTGCACTGCCCTTCCGTGTCTTGGCAGGATCATCGCCGTGAGCTACGAGGCGCGCGCCTTCGGTGTGTCCCGCGGGATGTGGGCGTCGGAGGCTCGTGCGCTGTGCCCGGAGCTGGCGCTGGCGCGGGTGCCGCAGGCGCGGGGCAAGGCGGACCTCACTCGGTGAGAGCGGGAGCGGGTCGGTGGTGGCGGCGGGGGGCTCCTCCCGGCGCGGGGCGGCGGCTGAGCCCGTGCCCGCCGCCCGGCAGGTACCGGGATGCGAGCGCGGAGGTGATGCAGGTGCTGTCGCGGTTCGCCGCCATCGAGCGCGCCAGCATCGACGAGGCGTACCTGGACCTGACCGGCACCGCCCGGGACCGGCTGCGCGCCCTGCAGGGCGGGCCCGTGCCCGCAGCGCTGCTGCCCAGCACCTTCGTGCAGGGACTGCCCGGAGACCCCGGCCCCGAATCCGGCGGGAAGGGTACGCACCCGGACCCGCTTTGCTTTGAGGCTTTACAACGCAGCGAGAAAGGAGCACGGTGCCACTTTGTGCCGCCCTCCGCCCCCCCCGCACCTCCCCACACCCCTGCCGTCCCCCGTGTTCTGTCCTCTCCTGCTGCATCGGTAACGCTCCCTATGCCATCAGCAGAGGCAAGGCAGCTTTATCTCCCCCTGAAGCAAGAGGGTGGTAAATGGGGTCTGTGTTTTCCCCAGTGCATGGATTTTAAGGTGCCTGCTTCTCCTTCCTGTGGTTGGCATGCGGTTACAGAATCCTGTGGCTGCTGGCTGGGGCTGGCTGATGCTACTGGTCCCTTTGCTGGGCTCAGCAAGGAACACCCATGCTATGTCCCCTTGTGGTCCTCTTTGTGTCCCTTACCTAGAGGAGCTACGCCAACGTGGCTTGCACGAGTGGCTGGCGTCGCTGTCTTTCGATAACCCTGATTGTCCTGACCTGCAACTGACCATGGGGGCGGTGATTGTGGAAGAAATTAGAGTGGCTGTAGAAGAAGCCACCGGATTCAGGTGTTCAGCTGGCATCTCACACAACAAGGTACGCGCATAACATATCAGCCTGATTTCTTCTGAGTAGCGGAGTCAAAATATGCTGTAGATGCTCTCCTATACACACTTACAAGTCTCCTATAGAAGATGAGTCAAGTGGGGAATGCAACCCTGTGTGATCACACCTTCAGGGAAATTTTAGGACATCGGGGAAATGAGAAAAGTTGTTATCCCAGAGATGTGGCCTGTCATTTACTGCCTGGATTCCTAGTGTACCCTAATGAGTGAGCTCACTAGGAACAAAAGGGATTTAAGTCCCCCAGAAGCATTTTCTGTGAAAAACCCACAAGCTTAAAGCAGGTAATCTCCACCTTGAGTTTCTGGCAACAGTGGCTGAAGCCAGATAATGGTTTTTACTGACACAAATTCTCAGCAACTCGGAAGAAGAGCAGCACCAGTTTGGGGCACTGAGGTGGGCTGGATTGCTTTTCCTCTTTCTGGTCAGTTGGTCTGTACCCCGCTGACCACGCTTTGGGTGATGCTCAGCCAGCTGCCGAGAGCAGCCGCAGGAGCACTTGGTGCATGACAGCAGCTGCAGAAACAAACGGACTCGATGCTGCAGCTACTGAGGCTTTCCTGTGGGGTGAAACGCAGGGTGGTTTGCTGAGAGCACCCCTTTCATTCTGCAGAAAAGGGGCTTATCTGTATAGGTATGACTTTAAAAATGCAGACTCTGACCGAAAAGAAAAAAAAAAAGACCAAATAGATGCTTCGGATTTTAAGGAAGATAAATTTAGTCTTAGATTGCTGCAGAAACAACTGGAACTATCCCCAGCTGTACACAGGTACTGGAGCTCATTCTGCACCAGTATATTTTGAAACTAGAGCAGACTGTGAGGCAGAAATGAGCTAGCTGAGGAAGATCACTGATGTAGAAATTTCCAGTGGAAGGGATGTTCAATTTTTGCCTTTTTACTCTCATCAAGAATAACAGAGAACATCCCTGATATTCCTAGCAGCTTCTCTCAGCTTCCATTTTCTATGGCCAGCATTTTAATTTTTTTAAGGGAGTAAGGAAATTTTGATGTACTGTGCTATCCCTGAAGAACTGTATCTGCACCAGCAAGCACAGTGCAGAGATTACCAGAGCCTACAGGTGGCTGTGCTTCCACAGCCAGCTCACCCCTGTAGGTACAAACGTGCAGAACGAAACAAGTGCTAGGGGCTCTCAGCAAACCACCCTGCGTTTCACCCCGCAGGAAACCTTCTGTAGCTGCAGCATCAAAGTCCGTTTGTTTCTGCAGCTGCTGTCATGCACCAAGTGCTTCTGCGGCTGCTCTCGGCAGCTGGCTGAGCATCACCCAAAGCGCGGCCAGCGGGAAACACACTCACTGACCAGAAAGAGGAAAAGCAGCTGAGCCCGCCTCAGTGCCCCAAACTGGTGGTGTTCTGCTTCCGAGTTGCTGGAAATTTGTGTCAGTAAAATCCATTCTCTGGCTACAGCCACTGTTGCCAGAAACTCAAGGTGGAGATTACCTGCTTTAAGCTTATGTTCTTTCTGCAGGAAACTCTCCCAAGGGAGTTTTCATCCCAGTGTGGTAACTTGTTAGACAGAGTACACCGGGAACCCAGCTGATACATGAGACCAATCAACTGAGCTATTTGGAAGCACCTGGAGGATAACGGTGTGGTTTTATCAAGAACCACTAGTGTCAAACTGATTTTATGTGCCCTTTTTGACGGCAGAAGTGGTTGAATGTTCAGGGGAGACTGCAAATGTGAGGTGTTAACCTAACACACCTCACCCTGAGCTGCATAAGCTGATGATACTGTAGCAAAACATGATATGACTGAGGTTGTCTAAAGGGCATGCATCTAGCTGAAGAAAATCTTGCTGTTTCCCATAATGATTTTATTCAGTGAATTGCACTCAAATTAGGATGTTTAAAGTGGGATCCTGGGGGGATCTGTCTGAAGTCTGCTAAGAGCCAATATTTTCAGTGAAGCCTACAGAGAGGGAACAGCTGTATGAATTCAGGTGATGCTAAGCACAGATGGGGCTTAGGGCTTGGGCTGTGAGAGTTCTGAGGGATTAAATTAGAGTTGAAAATTCTGGGCTTGAAAAAGCCCAGAAATAGTCTGAAATCACCAAACAGTGCTTCTTGTGCTCCTCACAGACTTTTTGTGGTTTACAGAAAAAAAGCAACCAGCAGGCTTTTGGCTAAGCCACAGTAAGTCAGAAAGTACCCTGGAGTTATTGTGGACAAGCAGCAGGATGAATCAGTGATACGAGTGCTCTTGTAGAAACAGCAAATCCTGTTTCAGCATGTGTGGTTTACGGAAAGTGTCAGAAAAAGTAAATTGTTTCTCCCTGTGAAGTCTCAGTGATTGGTTCGGCTTGCAGCACTTACTGTGGGTAAACTTGGAAGAGCGTCTGGTGAAACAAGAAAAAACAGTAACTGGACATCTGAAAAGGGATCTACTTTGTCTAGAAAAGAATTGTAAGCCTGAAAGACAGGCTATTAATAAAAGTCATAGTTCAATAGGCAGGCAAGAGATCTTGCTTACTTATAGGATGTGTGGCAAAGCAGTGAAAGAGGAAATTATTAGACTTGCTCAAAAAAAGCCCGAACACCCAGCTAAACATATTTCAAGCTGGTCTGTGTATTCTTGATCCTGTGGTAGCTTAGAGTGGGAAGGGGAACTGTGTGGCAGATAGGTTGCAGGACGTCCCTTCCAGGCTAGCAATTGTGCATATTTCAGATTTCCTTTTGTGGATCTTGCAGAGAGAAGATTAAAATAGTGACATTGAGAAGAAGCAAGATAAACACAGAAGCTGAAGGGGCAAGACATAGTGAGAGACATAGCCTGGGGAGTATTATGGGGATGCTATGGAAGCTCTAGCATGCTTGCCTGATGGAAAACTAAGCCAGCCAGAACAGGTGAGATAGACTGAGATCCCCTCAGCTGCCTGGAGCAGGAGTCCAGCCCTTTGCTGAGATAGAAGTCTGGCACCAGCTTTACTTCCAGAGTACCCAGCCAGTGCATGTGACCTCCCAAGGCAGATACTGCCTGGGAACAAGCAGTGTTGTTCTTCAATCTTCCTAGCAGTTATCTGATGGCAGCTCTTCGAGGTGATGCAGCACAAGCCGTTGGGTAGAGTCACAATTAAGTCAGTGCATGGTGTGTAATAACAGGGTTTCCACCCTCTTCTCTGTTACAGACACTGGCAAAACTGGCCTGCGGGTTAAACAAGCCCAACCGCCAGACACTGGTGTCAGCACGGTTTGTGCCGCAGCTCTTCAGCCAACTGCCCGTCAGCAGCATGTAAGTACTGGGGAGCTGCCTGCTCTAGTGCAGCTTGGGGCTGTTCCTGGCCACCTCAGCACAGAGCAATTTGATGCTTGCTGATAGCAGCCAGCAAAGGCTTTGAACTCCACAGTATGTGCTCTTCAATGCTTGCAGTAACAAATAGGGGGGGAATCCTGCCAGTAATCCCTCATGGCTATAAATGACAGTTCAGGAGGAGTGTGCTTGGGAGTTGAAGCCCTGGTGGTGAAGTGACCACAATCCATGAGCCCATTAGCAGCCTGTGGGCATCCTTTCCCTGGGAAGGACTGTGCTTAAGATGATTGCTGGGGTGCAAAAGTGTAAGCCAGGAGCAACTGGGGGCAAGGAGGCTGTTCCCCAGTGTGAGTGACAGCTGTGCTCCTAGAGAACAGATGTGGTTTGGTTTTGAGCATCCATTGTGCACAAATACTTGTCCTGGTGTAGGGAAGCATTACCAGCACCACTTGCTCCAGAGGAATAGATCCCTAATCCTGCTTTCCAGACCTGCACTGCTGTTCTCTGCCTTCAGTGTCTTGCTAGGGATAGAGGGGGGTGTGTCTGGGGAAGAGTCCTGTCTGTGTAGGAGGAAGTGGGGCACATGTCAGGCATTCTTCAGAGCATGGTTTGGGATCTATTTTTGAAGATGGAGCTGAGGGAGAAGCACTAAAATAGGGTGAACCAAGGAGCAGTTCCTACCTCAATTCCTATTGTCCTTTTATTGTGACCAGAAGAGCTGTTAGGTGCCAAGAGTTCCCTATTGTCCTGCTAGTTCTTGAGTGCTTCTAGCTGTCTTCATCTAGGAACAGCTGCTGCAAGAAGACTGGTCATAGTCTCCACATAATGCTTCATTTCAGTTTTCTCTTTTTCTTCCTTTCTCTGTCATAGCCGTAACCTGGGAGGCAAGCTTGGCACTGCTATCACAGACATCCTGGGAGTAGAGTACATCGGGCAGCTGACACAGTTCAGTGAGACTGAACTCCAGACTCACTTTGGAGACAAAACTGGGTAATGATAAACCACTCACCAAAACTTGGCAGGAACTGAGACTCCCTTTCAGTCACAGGTGGTTCTGCTGTTATTAGGAAGGTTGGAAGGTAAATCTTCAGTGACATCTTTGAGAAGCACTGGTCTGGCAGGCCCACAACAGATTTCCAGTCTCACTTCTCCCAGGCACACTCCCCAGGATAGTGTTTTGCCTGTCAGCCAGCTCCTCAGCCTTCCTCTACAGTGTCCAAGGATGGGGCAAAGCTGTGGAATGGCTCCCAGCAGGCTGGGAAGAGAGCAGTCTTGACAGTCCCATCACAGAGGAAGTTACAGGGCTGGACTGGAGCCTGAAACACCACTTCTGCATCCAGAGCAGCAGTTGAGGTGCCCTGCAGACTGATGAATTGTTGCCACTTCAGGAAGAGGTAGAGGAGTTGTGCTGACAGGTAGTTAAGGCCTGAAGGAATCCTGGCTGTTCAGCTGTGGCTACAACTGCAGAGCTGAAAATGAGAGGCAGAGTCACAGCTTGCACAGAGCTGAAAGTGTGGCTCAGCAGAAGGCTGACATGCTGCCTAGTGATGCTTGTCTGTAGCTGCCTTCACCTCATGCTTTCTTTGTGGCTTTCAGGTCCTGGCTCTATGACCTGTGCAGAGGAATTGAAGAGGAACCTGTCAAAAACCGGTACCTGCCCCAGTCTATTGGCTGCAGCAAGAATTTCCCTGGGAGGACAGCCTTGGCCACGCAGAAGGCGGTAGGAGAAGCCTACATCTAGCACAAGGCTTGGCTTTCACATTGGAGAAGATAAGAACACTAAAAACTGAGACTAGCTTGCAAAGCTGCTTTTCTGTGCAACTGTGCCCTGAAACTGAGGGAAGATGCACTTTACCTATTAGCTGGGGTGAGGTTCCCACTGAGCTGTAGGAAGATGGAAAGAGAAATCCAGGACAGAGGACCCAGATTACTTGGCAAAGTCTAGTAGTAATGCTGCAAAGCTTGTGTGGTATCTACAGTGCCCTTGCCTGCAGTGTTGAATCCTCACCTGGACTGATTTCTCCAAGAGTACTACAGATGTGAGGCCTTGTGATAGTCTGTGTCCGTTCCAGTCTGATCCCCGGTGTGAGGAGTGTTGCTCTTGTGTTGTGGCAATGCTGGGAGCAGAGGCCCAAACTGTCTGTTACTCCTGTTTTGTCCAGGTGCAACACTGGCTCCTGCAGCTGGCCTTGGAGCTGGAATCCAGACTGAACAAGGACAGGAGCCAGGTAAGGAGGGGAGGCACAGAGACAGAGCCACACAGTGCATTTGCGCTGTGAGCAGTTTGCAGGAAGTTGAAGGTGGTGTGTGGCAAGGGAGGAAATCTGCTTGCCCATGGATGTGTGCCTATGTGCTGATGTGTCCCAAGCAACAAGCAGGAGCATGGCTGGAAGGATGGTTTTGTCTCAGAACACTGCAGGGCTAAGCTCGAGCCTTGTCCTGTGCTTTAGGATGCAGGGACATGAAAGCCGCTGCACCTTCCTCCTGGCGGACTGCTGCTCCCTTGCAAGCCCTGTGCTGATGTAGCTGTGCCTGTGGGCTGTGGGAGGAAACGATATGCTCCAATCTGGATGGTGGGCTGCAGGCCAGGGAGAGAGTAATCCGCCAGCTTTGGCGCTGCAGCGGTGCCAGGAAAAGTGGCGCAGCTGCCTTTGAGGGAAAGCAAGGCTTCCCTCAACTAACCGCTTCCCATGCTGTGTGGCACAGCTGTACAAGCACTTGCTGTTGTGTGTTCCGTTCCTTGGCGATCAGGCTGAGCAGAACACACTGTCCCACCGCACTGTCGACAGGACGGTCGCGCCGGGCTCCAGGCAGGGGACGATCCCCGCGGCCGTTCCTCCCTCTTCCTGCAGGAGTCGCTGGAAGCACAGCTCATCGCTGCTCTGTTCTCCCTGCAGAACCACCGCGTGGCCCGGCAGCTGATGGTAGTCATCCGGCAGCAAGGGGACACCCGTGTGTCGCGCTTCTGCGCCCTGTCCCGCTACGACGCACAGAAAATGTGCAACGACGCCTTCACCCTCATCCAAAACTGCAATGCGGCTGGGATGCAGCAAGCAGCATGGTGAGTGTGGGACACAGTGGGCCTCCTCCCTGTCAGGGCTGGTTTAGCTGTGAGAGGTGCTGGCTGAGCCAGAGACATATGAGAGTTACGCTGAGGGGCAGGAAAAGTGATTCCCAGCACCCTCACAGAGGCGTGCAGCAACCTCCTATCCATAGGACAGCTATGAGAGCCTGGCCTCCTCCTAGCCCCACACGTGGCAAGACCCTTCTGACTTCTGTCCTTGAAGCTGATGATTGCTACCGGCTGGGGGGTGTCCAGCTGGAGCGAGGCTGTCCTGGCCCTGCTGGGCTGCAGAGGCCTTGCTCTCCTACCGTAAGGACAAAGGTGCTTTTTGGGAGCAGGCCGTTGGGGCAGAAAGGAAAATGAAAGTACACAGCTCCCATCTTCACCATTCCTTCCTTCCTTCTGCTCTGCTGTGAAGGCAAGAAGGTACAGTCTGTTAGGCTCTGACAAGGCTGCTGCTCTCTTAGGGCCCTCTCATCTTGTCTCACAGCAGCTCTGTCCTGTCGTGGACTGGAAGTCCAGGCTGGCAGTTGTCTGCCCCTGCTCTAGTGCCCTTTCCTTTAGGAATTGCTGTTCTGGGAAGAGGTTGTCTGCTCTGCCCAACGCAGCCTGCTATGTCTGCTCTGGAGGTAGCAGTACTAATGTTTTGTCAGAGGAAACGTCTCTCCCACCTCTTGCCAGATACTACAGTTCCCCTGTCTGTGAGTGATTTATGTGGCTTGAAGGCTTACCTCAAAAGACTTCTTGCTTCCCAGGCTGATGTCTGAGCTGATGTTGGTCTGTCCTGTGCAGGTCTCCACCACTGATATCAGTTCATCTCTCAGCAAGCAAGTTCTCGGAGCCTGCCACCCTCTCTGCAGGCATCGCCACCTTCCTGATGGGTGACACCCAGCCTGATGGCACTGCCACCACGAGGCAAAACACCACATCTTCTGGGAGGGCCAGGGTCAAGTTCTTTAGAAGCCCAAGCAAAGAGCTTAGGCAGAAGCCAGCTAATGCTATTGAGTCATTCTTCCAAAAGGCAGCAGAACAGCAGCCATCACAAGCAGCAGCAGCAGCAACCAGCTTGCCCACTGCTACCAGTGCAGGGTCACCTGTGCCCAGCCCCCCAGAGCACCAGGAGAGAGCTGGTGTTAGACTTGCCTCTGTGCAGTGTGACCTGGAGTCCCCTGTGAAGCAGAGTCCCAGCGATGCCAGCCCTCCTTCTCCTTACAAGAGGCTTCCTTGTGAGAAGCTGCCATCAGATGCTACACAAACACCCTCAACTCCACCCAGCTCCAGGACCCTTCTGAAATTACAGTCAGCTATGGAGGGAAATGAGCAGAATTTTCCGCCCTCTCCTGAGCTTGTCCCGCTGCCTCCTGCCTCGCCAGGAGACCAGCAGTGCTGTGATAAGTGTGGCCAGCTTGTGCTGGTGTGGGAATTCCCAGAGCACATGGACTACCACTTTGCTCTGGAGTTGCAAAGCTCCCTTCTGAAGCCCAGTGCTCCCATGGCTCCAGCAGCAGCTCCCAACCCAAAGGCTGAAGGTTCCAGGTCTCCTGCTAAGGCAAAGAACAAGCCCAAAACTCCAGCAGGATCTAGTGCAAAACGACCCAAAGAAGGTGTGACAAGAACTTTAGATTTTTTCTTTAAGCGCTTACCTCCGTAACTCCCAGCCAGATGAGGTGTTTTTAAAGACTCAGTGTGTGTTTTTAAAGACTCAGTGTGTGTTTTTAAAGACTCAGTGTTTTTAAACAATCAGTGTTTTTAAACAGTGTTTTCAAAGAATTGGTGTTTTTAATCACAGTTAAAAGTTTTTATACTGCCTGTCAAGTTTTAATGCAGAAAAGTCTAATAAATTATCTCTACCCCACATCTAAAAGGAACTGGAACTTGTGAATTGTGTATGATGTTAGATGTACCCAGTTTAGCTGGTGGCAGCTAGCTTGCCTCTGCCTGCTTGGTGCTATTAGAAGCTGCATTCTACTCTCACCCACATCTCTTGCCATAGGTATTTCTATAGCATCACTGCTCAGTAATTCTATTCCTCCTGTAAAAGGCAGCCACAATGGCTTATCCCAGGGAATCTCCAGCCAAGCATAGGCTTGAACTCCTTTCCAATCACTCAGTGTGAAACCTTCACCTCATGGTGGTTCTTCTCTTGCTGCAGTTGCAGGCCTTGCCCTTACTGTATAACTTATGTATGATAGCTTTGCCCTGTGGTTCCTTCTCCCCTCTCTACCTGGAAGACTGATTTTTATTCCCTCCCTTCTGCCCCCCAGGATTTTTGTTATAGATGGTTTTGCAATTTTCTCTGTGTAGCAGTCTATTTTGTGATGCTTATCACCAGCTCAGGAGCACACAAGACTACTCCCACCATAAGATTTGAGGAAGCAGTAGCTGCACAGGCATACTTTTTGGTGGGCTTTTGGAAATCTTGGCTTTAATTCCTAGTAATTGCTGTAGACACATAAACAGTCTACTGCTAGAGTCTTCCTGGAAGGGGACATGCCAGAGTCACCCAGCCCACTGTGAAAGCTCTTCTCTGCCAAAGAAAGAGCGTATAACCACATTTTTCCTCCTTCCCAGACTCTTGAGTGATACTAGATGCAACTTGTTGACAGGTACCTGTTCTGATTGTGCTCTGCCAAATGACTTTTTCAGCTCTCTGGGCCACAGTTCACATCAGAGTGGCTGCCCCAGCGCCCCACAAATTACACAGCCAACAAAGCAGAACATTGTGGAAGGGACAAGTAGGCAATGCGAGAGGGTGGAACAGGCCCCAGGGCAAAAGCAGTGCTTGCCCTCAGCTGCCTGGCAGGGCTCAGCTCTGTGCTACACTACAAGCTGCCTGGAGCCCGCCAGAAGCACTGCTGCCAATAATTTGAACTTGGCTCCTAGGGAAGGAACATGCCACGTCAAGGCAGCACTGGGTGGGGTTAGGAAACACACATTGCAGAGAGTTTCGTCAGCTGCAGGCTTCCCTTCCTCGGGGAAGGGGGGAGGAGAGCCTTTGAGGCAGCAGATAATGATGCAAACTGCAGCTCTATTTGCATGTGCTGTTTTCTGGACTGTACCATCCTAATTGCAGCTGTTGAGCTGCTCTCTCCTTCCAGCTGACAGCCTGTGCTGGGAAGGTGCTATGTTACTGGGGGAGGGGTGGGTGGGGTGTGTCTCGTACTTGACAACACAATTGTGAGATTTCAAGAAGCACAAGAAGCTCATTCTGGTGCATGCAGCTCTGTTGGTAATCAGCAGAGGAAGGAATTATGGAGTCACTCCCACTAATGACAGTCCTAAGGTTGCAAAGTGACAAGTGTTCTTAAGTCCTCACATAAAGAGAAACAGCAACAAGTCTGGCAAGATTGCCTCACGCTCCTGTGACAGTGGCACGTCTCATTTCCCAAGTATCTGGCAGGACCAGACTCTGCAGATGCCACTACCTGACACAAAAACAAGTTTAGAAGAGGCAAATCCCTTCAGTGACACAGGTACCCTCCACAGGGAAGCCTTCCTGCCTCTGCTTTTTCCCAAGGGAACAACCTGTTCTTATGGAGAGAAGGCAGTTGCAAACCCCTTGATAAGGTCAAAGCTATTTTAAAAACAAACCATCTAGGTTAGATGTGTGCCCTAGAAAGCATCTCTTTAATTAGGCTCTGGGGGAATTTGTGACTGCGAGGAAGCTCTCACGCCAGCCGGTTCCGCCCACAACAGCCCGAAGTGCTGTGCTCAGGGTGACGTGGCTGCCTGTCACCTCAGGCTGCACGCCCAGGCTTACTCAGATAAGCTGGGAGCGCAGGGTTGTAAACAGCAGCGCGCGTGCATTCCTTCCACACCACGGACTGGTATTTATAGGAATGAATGCAGGAAGCTTAGGAACGGGTGAAGGGTAGTCATCTCCAACTGTGATTCAGCCCCAAGGGCAGCAGGGTAAGGGCCCAGCTCCACCCTTGCTTATTGTACAACTCAGACAGCAAGCTCAATAAAACATCTTTATTCTGTACATTTATATATAGATGCTTGGGGAACAGGGACAACCCCCAGCATTAGAAAAATTCAAGACAACAAAACAGCAATTATGAAGAGCATGGCACCAAGAACAGTCATGCCACAGATGGCAGGGATGAGGTGAGACCAGCCATTGGCTGTTTCAGAAAAGGTCACAGCACCCCATGCCCACTTTGGAGCAGAAAACACCAGGGCTGCTGCAAAGAGCCGGAGCTCCCCCCCCCATACTCCCCGGTAGCTTTCTTTGTGACCCACTAGCACCAAAGGGAAGACTGGCAGCTGGGGCCTGCAGGCATTGGTGAAAAGACTGTGTCACTGGAATACCCAGCCCACTGCCAGGATGGGAAAAAAGGGATCCTTCTTGGGCAGTGACCCTGAGCCAGCAGCTCCTTTCTCACTGCTGGGCTGATAGGGATGCAGCAGAGGTTTCAGCTGGATCAGTGCTTCCTCCAAGGGACAGGTCACTCCTGAGCTGCCTTCCCTTCATTTATACCACCATTTCACCGGCTTCCCCCCGCCTCAGCAGTCTCTTTGCAGGGTGCAGCCCCCCCCTCCTCACCTGCCAGAGCCCTTCCCACTGCAAAGTGCGGCTCTGCGATGCCCACAGATCTGCACAGCCCCACAGCCAGGGCCTGTGCCAGCAGCCCAGAAGCAGAACTTGCTCTCAGGATGGCAGAAGGGATCTTTGGGTGTCCAAGCGCTATCACAGGCCCTTGCCCTTCTCTTTGGTCAGGGCTAGCAGGCCACCACGCCACGTGGCAGGGCTGGCTGAAGACCTGTTGCTCACAGCAGACACATTTGGTCTAACAGTCAACACTAAAACCAAAAGCCTATGTACAACTTTACAGACCTTGTTGCATCCTCCAGGCTACACAGGAGAGCTGCATAACAGGGAGTGGGAGACAAATGTGCTCCACTCTACGTACAGAGTCCTTGCTGGCAACATCAGCTTTCCTCTGACAACAACCCCCAGTGGCAAGGGAAAGAAAGGAATTCTTCCTCCAGGAGAAACAGAAATATAATCATGTCACTGTCAAATCGCATCTAAACAACATAAGTCACCTGGTTTTGTGTAGCCTGTCCTCCTCACACATTAAGGCAAGCGTGTGAGGAGCAAGCTGGGCTGGGAAAAGCCACACCAGAGAGCCCACTGCAAACCACTGCTACCAATGTGCAGATGACACCGTCAGCTGAACATCCATGGAACAACCTGCTCACACCAGCACAGGCCCAGGCCCTGCTCTGCTCCACAGAATGGCCTCCCATTCAGCTGCTGCAAGGAACAGATGCAAGTACAAACTGTCTTCATGACATTATTTCAGGAGGCTGTGCCACTCAGAGCAGCCACAGCTTCCTAGGAGTCAGAAAGCAGGATGCTGAAGAAACGTGTACATGTGAGTGAGGAACATGACATTTGTCCAACAGTAAGACACTCAGATTGGAATAATGCAAAACCAACACACAAATGGACACACAGCAGATTAAAGCCAACCAAGATTCAAATGGTTAAAAAGTGTCCTGAATGCATTCTGAGAGGTTCAGCCAAGCCCCTGCAGTAGGCAGCATGGCCTCTTCCATCCTCTGCCCAGGAGGATGTGCTGCAGGATGACTTGGGAGAGGACTGTTATCAACCCAGTGCTCAGAGAGCAGAAATGGGACCAAATCTTGTGTCAGAGATGGGAAAAGGTCCCTTCACTGCTCATCTTCAAGGGCTCTGCTCCTCCCAACCAGCAATTTTCAAACAGTAAACAAAGCCAGAACTTGCCTGCCCAGGTCTGCAGGTGCCTCTGATCTATTCTGAAGAAGGGCAGGGTAATGAGAGCTGCAGGCGATCTGGAGAACATGCTTAACTTGCCCCATGTACGGTATTGAATGCGAGAGACTCTCCCAGGCTCCATCTCACAGTGCAGAGGAGGGACATCCACTCTAGAATGGGACAGCAGCAGCTCCAGGCATCGCTCAGAAAGCCACAGGAGCTCCCATCCTTCTCCCCAGGTGCTGGTGAGTGGAGATTTCTCTGACCTACTGGTAGTCAGAAGCTCAGCTGTCCAAGCCCCAGGGACTCCTCCAGGCCATTTTCTTTGGTGGTGATGGCTTGGAGGTCAGTGACATGCCCAATACCTTTGGTGACTCCTTCACGGAAAAGCAGTTTGGCTCCGATCTTCAAGTATTCAGGATGCTTGATGAACCTGAAACAGACCACTGCCTTCTCTCCTGTCCGCAGCTTGTCCTGAAAAGTAAAATGGGAGAGCTTAGACCTACCTCCCAAATCAATTCACGCAGGAGAGATGCATGTGGATGGTAAGATGAAGCAAATGAGCAGGTTGCTTTCCTCAGACTGCATGGCTTGAGCCCTTCCCATTACTGTACGCATATGGAAGGACAGGAAGATACAAGCTCTGGAGAGTTCACCTCTATTCACAGTCTTGCTGTAGTTCATCGTGCTGTTTGTTTTGTGGGAGGGAATTCTTTAACATGTTGGGAGGAAAAGCAACCAAAGGGGCAGGATAAAGGGATGGAGTGTGTTCCTAGGAAGAGACACAGCTACTCAAAATAACAGTAGCCCCTAGCTTTACTATAGGGCATGGTGGAATCCCCAAAAAAACCCACAGGGAAGGTTCATTTTCCTCCCCTTCCTTCCTATGGCCTACCTTTCCGTGGATCTTCTCTACGATAGCTGTCTGTCGCACATTCCCCACATGCACCGTCACCTGAAACCCCTTCCGGAAAGTTGTGGCATGGAACAACAGCACAATCTCGGCTTCAAACACTGAGCAGATGGTGGGATTCATTTCTGGGCTCACCATTACCATGCCCTGCAGAACAACCCAAAGCTCAGACTAGGTAGGGCCAGTCCCCTTGCTTCTGAACAGCCCGCAAAACCACAAACACGTCTCCACTCTGTGACTGGGGCTTGCATCCCATTCTCAGCCTTGTACTCATCCTACTTTGTAGCTTGGCCATTTCCTCCCCTTCCAGCAAGTTTCCTGCAAACATCTCTACTTCATTCCCACCCTTCCAATGGGGGATCTCCAGGGAAGCCTCCAGTCCTGCCCACTGGACCAGTGAACAACCTGGCAACAGCAGGACTCACCTTGCGCAGCAGGGAGCGGTCGAAGGGTCCAAGGGCCAGAGTGGCTGCCTGCCCAGCCCGCAGCACACGGCAGGCAGAGCGGTTCCGTTGGATACTGCACACCTTCAGCCGGAGAAACTTCCCATCGTCGGTGGGACCAACCACCAAGTTCTCCCCTTCTCGGCAGATCCCACTGCCCAGGGCAGAAGAGCAGGACACAGTTCATCAGGAGACAAGAAAGACATTTCACCCTCCAAGATCAACCTGCACAAATTCCCCAGCGCCAAGGAAGTGAGGGTCTTTGGACTATTATCCGGGACCAACTAACAGGGATACAGAGCTGGTGAGAACAGGGATTTCTTACAGCAGGGAAAGCCACACTATCACTCCCAAGAGTCCCAGGTATAGACAGGGGCCATTCCACTCCCAGTGCTCTGCCACACTGCATTGTTTCTGGTGGAGAGACTTCGGATGCTGCCTGTTCTGTGTGGATGTGCTGGTAGCCAAAGTGTTCTGATTGCTCCCGGACATGGAGGGACAGCTGCCTTTTCATGGGGAAGCATGTAGTTAACCCCTGCTGGAATGGGAGGATTTGCCCTCTACATTCCCTCCCTCTGCTTGACGAAGGAGGAAAGCAATGCCTTGGGATCATGGCTAACCTCTGCCAACTCTGGATTCCTGGATGCCTTCTTTCAGCATGCAACACAACACATTCCTAATCCAGCAACTTTACGGCAGACTCTTTGCTTGCCACCATGTGACCAATGGTCTGCTCATGGCACCTCCCAGCACCCTGTAGGGCTCTACCCTCACTTGGCCCACCCACCTGGCAGCAGTTGGGACTGAGCCTCACCCAGCTTCCACTTCTGCAGTGGGGCACTCTACCCTTGAGGGAACTCCAGCAACCATTCACATCCACACTTGTCTGCCTGGCCTCACTTACCTCGACAGAGTTCCTCCCACAACAGTCCCCACCTCTGGCACAGTATAAATTTCATCAACCTGCAGCAAGGCAACAAGAATAAGCTGCTCAGACAGACAGCTGTGAAACAGCACTCCAGAAATGAGGACAAGGTGCCTTCCCCTTGTGTGAAGGAGGTGAGCTCTCTGCTGGTCATCAGACACTGTCTAGGAGCTTAACCAGCTCCCACTACCCTCCCATTAGAGGAATATCTGCCTTTTAAGTGGCAACCAGAGAAACAATCTTATCCCTGAGACAGATAGCCCTTGGTTAGGACACAGCCCAGCCTATCACATTTTTCTCAAGGACCGAGTCCTTTCCTTAATGTCTTCCAGTAGTCCAGGAGTTCATGACGTCTCTACCCATGGTGTCCAGATTCCCCAGAAGTTTCTCCCATGGCACAGCAATGACTGCAGTATCAGAGACTACCCTTACGCACCTGAAATTCTGTAAGTTGCTGCATTAATTCTTCCTGCTCTTTACTGTTGGTCAGTGGAGGGAGGATGTTGAGGAAGACTTTTAAGAGATCCAGGTTCTCCCCAGAAACACTGGACAGCGTGAAGATTGGGGTGATGCTGTCAGACACAAATAGAAGTAAGCAGAAGGCCAGAGTGAAGCTGCGGGAGGTTTCTGGGATTCTGAATCTACTGAGATCAGCAGGAGGACAGAGACTACAGTGATAATTGGCTAAAACACGAGGGCTAGGTACAGCTTTGCAGTAACCCCTGCCTCAACAGTTGCTTGAGGCACCAATCCCCTGCCAGCCCACACTTCTGTCATGCAGAAGTAACTCCAGTGCAGCCTTGGGCACCTTCTGCTCCCAGAGCCCAGAAAAAGGTCTGGGAGGGGAAAATACCTTCTGGGAGAATGCAAAGGTAGGAAGCTTGATGAGGAGCTGAGATTTTCAAGATTTGGTCAGCTCCCCTTGTGGTTGCCCTTCCCCAGCTCTGCATGGCAGCCTTGTCTGAATTGCCTGCTCCCAGAAGAAGAAAGGAACAGTGCCTTACTTAGGAGATTGTGCAAACTGTTGTGCTGCAGTAACAGCGTCGTCGTCTGAGTTCACAAGCAGGGGGAGCTTGTTGCAGCCTGGCTGCTTCAGGATTCGCTCCAGCTGCTTCACTGTCCGTTCCACGGTGGCTTTCGAACACAAGTCAACTTTGCTGATGACAATGAAGAAGGGGACCTTGAGGGCCATGGCCAAGCCCAAGTGCTCTCGCGTTGTGCCCGCTGCAGGAGACAAGTGAGAGCGTAGGTGCAGCAGCAGTCATCACTGTTGCTTGTTTATGTCACGGCTACATCTCCTGGCCACCCCACAGGCCCACTCTCGAGATTTCCCTGTAACTGCATAGTCCATCAGGCAAAGAAAAAGCAAAATCACTCTTTTAAACAAACCAAACATCAGTCCAGAAAAATAAAAACCACAAAGAATTTTTGTGATTGATCTGGTTGTTTCAAAAAGACGCAGCAGTTTTCATTCTTGGGCTAGAGTTTGCCAGAAAACAGCCACAAAAATGTCAAAGATAGATGTGGGAGAACTCCAGCTGCCTTTTTACAAGGCTTCAGAATTCAGCACCCCTAAGTATATGTCAAAGTTGTTTTCTTTTCTGACAAACATAGCCCCAAATTCGAAAAAAAAGCCTTTCTGTCCAGGATACAGTTTAATGTGGTCTATAGCTGGTAAAAGGATCCCAGCTCTACTCCCCTACCAGGCACTCATACACACTGGCTTACAAGAAATCAGTAAAGGTTTCCAGACTAATAATTTCTTCTGACAACTGTTTGCAGCAAAAAAGGACCCACTCCCACCATTCTCCATTTTCTTCACACATTGCTGTTCATCCATGCAAGCAGGGCAACACTCACCAATGCCAGTGTTGGCGCTAACCACCAGCATGGCAAAGTCTGGGCAGTAGCTGGTGAGGCCAAAGATGGTTGTTTTCAGATACTTGTGGTGGCCAGCCAGGTCAATGAAAGTGATCATTTTGGAAGAACTTTCACAGATCTCTTCTGCTGTCCTGGAGTCACTGTAATTTACCACCTGAGGAACATAAAGAGTTGGTGAGAGAGGCAGCCCCAGCAGGGAAGTGAAGAAAACCCAGCTCTCATCTACCCACTTTGATCTCAGAATCAGTAAGGAGAGATCATCCACCATGGGTGTAACATACAATGTCAGTTGCAAATCGACAAGTAGCACTCAGGTTCAGCCTAAGGGACATGGAGCTGTGCCACCTCTCTTCTCTCATGTCCCACTCACAGTTGTAATAGGAGGGTAGTCCTATTCTCCTCCAGCTTTCTGAGTTCAGCAGCCCACTCCCCTCACCTCTCCTTTGCTGTTGAAGCCGAGGATCTCAAAGCTGATGCTTGACGTTCTTCCTGACTGGATTTCATGGAGGTGTCGGAAGAGGTTGAGGCGTGCCCTGCCCCGCCCGTTGTCCAGCTCTCCTTGTGTTAGTACACCCAAGAGTGTTGACTTCCCCGAGTCCACATTCCCCAGCACAGCTACTCGAAGGTCTAAGAACTACAGGTAAAAGAAGAGAGAAATCATGAAACTTAACCACTGCTGTGCTGAGTGTGCATGAGCACTACATCGCAGTGGAGATGCACCTCAGAGAGCATCCCTAGATGAGTGACACTGTGCAGTGTAATCTTGCTCAGATTCTGCTCTTGCTCCCAGCAAACCACTGCCCAGCAGACGTGATACACTCTAGAGTTGTGATGTGACACACCAGCCTTTGATATCACAAAAAAAGCCATTTGCTGCAGCAGGACCTCTAAATCCTTCCTTGTTTGCACACTGGCCTGCATCAGAACCACTACCATAGAAATGAAATAATTTTTCACCTCTGATCCAGGCAATCTCCCCCACTGATACCAGCCTAAATCACAGTCCTGGACACAAGAAGTGTTATCATCAAGCCTCCCTCTGGCAGCTCTTTAAAGCATCTGCTATGGGCCAATCTATGACCTCTAGGGTTTGGGCTCCCATCCCAAAAGGAAGCTGATTATATGAAGCCTCTAAGTCTCCAGCAGGAGAGGATGTCCAAGTCACAGGTCCCTACCTGCTGGTTGTCAGGCACCTTTCGGACAAGCACCTCTGTTATCTTCCTTGGAACGTCACTGTCGTAATCGACCTCCCTTTCCCGCAGCACTGTAATGTCAGCCCCAACCCTGCCACAAAAATGAAGGGAAGGAGTGAGACACGCTTGTACTCAACAGATCTTGCACCTCTACAATAACAATTGACAAAGAGAGTGGGATAAAAGCTGGTGATAGCAGGCAAGGAGCCTCAAGCTTCCAGACAAAAGCCCTATAACCTCCTTCATAACCTCCTCAGCCTCATGACTGAAGGAATTCCAGTCATACAGGGGCTTTTTAGAATGGAGCCACCGGCCACTGAGCAGACTCCTGGGGCTGAGCCTCTCTGCTGGAGGCTGTTGATCCTTGTGGGCCCTGCAGACAAAAAGGAACACGTACTTCTCTGCCATGCGGCGCAGGGTCTTGAGTGAGGCACGCATCTCCTCCTCTGAGAGGCCCACCAGCAGCCCGTTGTCCTCCACGCCGATCTGATAGACAGCCTCACCGCGGCCCTCCTGCAGTCGCCACTTCATCTGTGTCACCAGGTGCTCGAAGCGGTACTGCGAGGGGTTCACCAGCTTCAGCTGTTTAACAGAGGGGTAGTTCCAGTCACAGCCTGGATGCAGAGGGAATCTAATTGCCCAAGCCAGCAACTCACAATACTATGAAGCAATGCTTCCAACTCTGACCCACCTCTAGAAAGCATAGCCTGTGTTACTGTCTGCACAGAAGCTATGGGACAGGTGAGAAAGGGTTTCACAAGGTGCATACATGTGGCAGAAGAACTTTTCTGCATTGTGACAAAGGGATCTGCACCCTGCCTGCTGCAGGGGTAAAGACAGCACTCTGGGACCCATCTGTGATACAGGAGCCAAGTAAGCGCGACTGAGAGCAGCCACAGGGAAGTGGCAAATCATTATTAGGGACACCTGCAGCTCTCTCAAAACATGTACATTTCAGGAAAAACACAGTGGGCCTCATCTCTTAAAACAGATTACTAAAAAGGAGTACTGAGATCAAACTCTTCAAGCTCAGCATACTGGGTATTGCTAGGCACAGAGACAAAGAAGATGACTGGTAGTTCCTTAGTAGAGTGTCCACTTCTCTGTCCCCTCCTTGTCCATGTTACCCATAGGCTGTCTTTGGTGAAGTTACTCACTGCAAAATAACCCTCTGGGAGGAAGACCTTCTCCAACCTCAAAAAGACTCACCTTGTACTCGATGTTCCCATCTTCTGCCTGGTCAGAGAATGAAACAAGACAGAAGAGTTAGATGCTGTGCCCATGAGGACTTCTACAGGCACCAGCTGCCCAGATACTCTGCAGCTGGTGCTGAGGATTTCAGAGAGAGGAGAAAGTGGCAGAAAGAGACTGTGTTAGCTCACACCCTCTTCTGTCATTCCTTCCTACACTCAACTAGAACTTTCCTTATGGTTTGTTTTTGCTGTTTGCATCCCACATCATGAACACCAGAGGACAAAACTAAAGTGGAACACAAGGGTAATACTGTCAGGGCAGGGGGGATTTTTTTTTTACTGACAGTAAAGAATAGGGCTAGCCTAACAGTCACACAGAGAGAGAGTTCCAGTTTCAAAAAGGCACAGGCTAGCATATGATTTAAAGTCTCCCCCCTCACCCGTCCATGATCCACAAAATGCCACCAACAGCATCCCACTCCCACCCTATCCAGCAGCTTCCATTCACCCAATGTACACAGAAATAGGAGACTGGGAACAAGTCACTGCCTCCTCTCCTGCACACTGATACCCTCCCTCACTCGATTAGTTTTTCATTGACTCCTTTACATATCCTTGTGTATCTTCTCTCTACAAGAAAGGACTACAGACATAAAGAAGCAAGGTAATGGTTTCTTTGAAGTACAGCAAACTAGTCACTGGCCTGGCAGTTCTGGAGTACCAGACTTTATCGGGACTGTCTGTATGCAATGTGCTCAGAAAAACTTTCCCAGGAAGGGCTGAAGCCCAACTGGGTTGTTATAGAAAGGCCCAGGTACTCCTCAAGCGCACTCCAACCACAACACACTCTAACTATCCAAAGACAATGTCTAGCTAATACTGAAGTAATTTTCCCATTGATTCGGTGTGAGAGAAGGGGCTGAAGAAAGGGCTGGAGCCTGCAGGAAGCCATGTACTTTGTCAGATTAAATGGGGCTGGCAACAGTAAGCACTTCCTTTTCCTCTGGACCTATTTGCATGTGTTTGCAGAGGGCAATAGCCGTCTCCTTGCCTTCTAGCTCAGCTCCTAACCACAGCGGTGCTTATGGTGGCAAAAGGCCAACAGAAGTTCTCAATTATCAGCTCAGCTCTCAGGCAGCAGAGCTATGCAGTGAGAAAAGGGTACTTGTGGAAGGTTTTCCTCTCTTACCACTTTTCCAGTTCTAAGAAACACACATTCACATCCTGCACTGTCCTCTAAATAAGGGGGTGGGTCTCCTTCAAGGCTGCTGAAGAACAGAAAAGCACCAAGCCTAGACTTGCTGGGGCACACACTGCACAGGGTAGCCAGTGACAGGAAGCTGCGTTGAAACCACAGAAGACTGTCCAGCCTCCAGCTGAAAGGAACAAGAACTAAACTGTGGCTGCAGGGCACAGTCCTGCCCATGGAGAAGATCTAACAGTAGCAAAGAGCTGTTTTCCCTTCTTGCCAAGCGTCACAGCCTTGCCTTGTGGAAGGACTGCTCCCTCCCAGCACAGGCTCTTATATATTTTACAGAAAGCTCACTGACTGGGGCTGAGCAATGGAGTCTGGGGAAACGTAACTCTCTCCATGGTGTCAGTCCTCTTAGTTCAGTGCCAGCTGCCTCAGCGAACCACACACCCACCTACGACCAATGCACCTTTTCCTGCTGCAAGAGGCAAGTGCCTCACACCCTGCCAGTACCACCTGCATCCCCATGTAAGAAAACAGTTGTCAAATTAGCTGGGAAGGGAGTCGCTAGAACCTGCTGAGTTTGGCAGCTGGAAAGGGATTTAGACCCACAGATCATTCTCTCAGGGAGAGATGTGAACGGGATGCTCGGGACTATGAGGCGTGCAAAGCTTTATTTCCGAAGCTATGTCGTTCCCAGACAGCAAAGCGCCCACAGACGGACGCCAGCCAGTGGGATACTACTCGCGGACAGGGTCTGGCGGACTGCGCGGGGAACTCGCTGTCACCGGAGGCACAAGCGCTGCGCGGAGGGAGAGACCGAGGCAGGCGGGCACACAGCTCCCAGGGCTCCTGCCAGGGCTGCTGCCGGCCTGACCCCCGCACGGCCCCGCACCAGCACCTCCAGCCGGACCCGCGACCAAACCTGCGAGGCCCTGGCACCGACCAGCCCGGGGGGTGTGTGGGAACACCATCCCTCCGCCCCGGGGCCCGACCCCGCTCCCTCCGCGGCTGACGGGACGCGGCGGCGTCGGAGCTCACCTCGGGCGGCAGGTACGGTGGGTTGTTGGCCTTGCCCCCCCGGCTCCGCCCGTTCTTCTTCTTCGCCTTCGAGCCGCCGCCGCCGCCGCCGGGCGCGGCCCCCCCGCGCCCGCGCAGCGCCCCGCCTGCCCCGCCGCCCGCCGGCCGGCAGCAGCCCCCGAACAGCTCCGACACCCGCGAATCCATGGTGGCCAGCGCGGCCGCGCCGCCCCGGTGCGGCGCCCGCTCCGCTTCGCTCCCCGCCCGGCCCCGCCGCCCCGGCGTCACCGACCGCCGCGCGGCGCCCCGGGAAAGCGAGTCCCACCCGCCTACAACGCCGAGAACGCACCGCGCGCGGTCCGCTCCAAACTACGGCTCCCAGCGTGCCCCGCGGCGCAACCTGCTCGCTACCGTGCATGATTCCTCCGCGGGGGCGCATGGGAGTTGGAGTCCGAGGGAGGGCGCGCCGCCTGCCGGCCGCGGCGGACAACGCGCGGGATGCCGCCGCTCTCCGGGCCCTGCCCGCCGGGGCCTGTCGGGCCCGCAGGTTTCCCCTTTGGCACTGCACAGCCCCGGGTTCCCTGTTCATTGACAGCGAACGGTCGGCACCCGACCCAGCTGGCATCGGGACAGTGGTGCATTTTCGAACCTGTGTGCCATCGGAGATGCCTCATGAATACGCAGAGGCAGCAGCTCAGTGCGAAGCAGTCCCAAAGGACGCATTATGCTCCACCCGGGGGGCGGCAGAAACAGCAAGAGACTCTCCTGCTGTGCGCCGCACCCCCTCACCGAGTGTTTTTCCAGTCTCCAATTCCACCGCTACCGGGCCTCCTCTTCCTCCGCCGCATCCGCTGAGGCGGGCGGCGCTGGGTCAGTGTTTGTACACCTGCCACGCTCTGTGACGCTGTCAACAGCAGCCCGCTGCGAGAGGCGCCCGCCCTCCCCTCGCCGTGTGCTGGAGGCGGCACCCAATGGGGCAGCGGGCGCAGTGTTTCCAAACACGGCGCTGCCTGCGTGCTCCCCGGGCCCCGCCTCCCTGCGGCGCGGCGAAGGCAGTTCCTCCGCAAGGGCTGCCGAGGAGCGGGGCGGAGGCCAGCGCAGCGGCTCCTGGAGGTCCCTCGAGCAGCAATACCGCCGCTCCCGGTACCGCCTCAGCGGGGCGGGACCGCGATCCGCGGGGCAGGGCCAGCCCGCTCGGTCACGCCCATGTGGGGCGGGGCTCCACCGGGGCCCAGCCTCCTGCCGCGCCCGCGCGCGCCACCGCCTCCCTTTCCACCATTCGCTGCGCCTCCTACCCCGCCGCCGCCGCAGGTCGCGCGGGGCGGCCCGCGCGCCGCTCCCGTGAGCCCCCGCGGCGGCCGCGGCATTTAAAGCCGGTCCGGCCGTTGGCTGGGGCGTGGTCGCGGTTTCCGCTTCCTTGTCGCTGCCATCGCTGGATCGCGGGATGAGGCCCCGGCGGAGCGGGTCGGTGCCGGGCACCCCCTCGGTGTCCGTGGCGTTCCCGGGCGCCGTGCGCCGGGGTAGCGCCTGCCGCTTCGTCTGCGAGCTCCTCAAGCACGTGCTGCACCAGCGGAACCAGCTCCCGCTGCCCTACGAGCAACTCACCTACTTCTGCCGGCGGGCGGCACAGGTGAGGCGGCCCTCGGGGTGGGAGGTCGGCGGGGCGGCCGTGTTCTGCTCACAGTTCTACCTGTGAGCTCCTGTTCACGTACTGTAATGTGTCGGTGCATCTAAAGGAAAGCGCTCGTTGTAGCTGCATCCCTAAATGTTACGTCTTCCCCTAAAAAAAAAAAAAAAGGCAAGGGCAACATTAAGGTCAGGCTGCTGAAGGTCTCGGCACGTTTCTCTTTATCGCTTGTTACGCTCCTCTGTGCTGAAGGCATGTCGCTGCTTTGACTGATCTTTGAAAGATCGGCTTCTTGTGGGAATTTGTCTCTACTGTGATTTGGATTTAAACTGAGTGTTTGTCAAATAGAGTGTACTTTTGTGTTCCTCTTTTGTCTCTGATTCTCTGTGTGAGTACCTGTAGCTCTCAAAAGGAACACAACCCCCTTGTTCCCTGTGGGATGGGCCATGCTTTCTGCAGAGCATATTGGGACTAATACATCCTTATAACTAAATGTACTAACCTGTTTGTTTGTTTTCCAGGATGGAGATGGGATTGCGAAGCCACCCTCCATGGGCCTGGGAAGCAGCAAGTGCCAGCAGGTGCTAATGGAGCTGGAGGGATTGTTCCAGCATCTGGAAGTCATGTTTAGTTTAACACTGGTTCCTCGGGTTCTTTTCCTACTTGGAGGAAATGTCATGAACCCCAAGGAGCTCTATGAGCTGAACTTGGAAGGGATCTGCGAGGGCAGTGCTGAGGAGAGCCTCCAGACTGCACCATGTGTTCGCCAGCTCTTTCACAGCCTTTTTGTTGCAGACATTTTCAGTGAACTGAAGGCTCTCCCTGTCACAGGCACGCTCATCCTAGTCCAGGGCCACCGGGACTGTGGTGTTGAATGGTTCCGGCCCAAACTGAACTACAAAGTGCCAGCGCGAGGGAGGAAGCTGACTGTTAGATTGTCCTGTGACGGAGACCCCCACTTGAGTGCCTCGCCTCCACAGCACACAGCACCTGAGTGGGAGGACTACATCTGGTTCCAAGCACCAGTGACCCTCAAAGGCTTTAGTGAATGATTGGGCTCTGTAGATGTCTAATTGGAGTATTAATTACCCTTTGTTAAGTGTTAATTTTATCCGGTGTAACCATGTATCTTTGTCTGAATTTGTTTTCTCCAGAGCGTTTACTGTCTTTGTGTAGCTTGGCTGCACTCATCTCTCATCACTTCCTGACTTCTTGTAGAAGGCAAATCCCCTTTAAGGCAAAGGTGCAGTGATTCCTTAGAGACTTGAGCTGTGGCAGAGCAGATGAATTGGTGCGTTGGGATGCACCCTGCTGTGTACTTAGAAGCAGTTGCAGCTCTTGGTAACCCATTAGCTGCTGCAGTGCCCACCCCACTTGAGTAATCAAGTGATTGTCCATCTATTTAATAAAATTAGGCCTCCACAGAACTCGATTTCAGTTCCTTAATGTTCCAAAGAGTGAGATTTCTCAGCAGTTGCGAGGTCTTATACCTAGTGCTATCCTCTACTGGAAACTGAAAGCGCTTGACCAGTTCTGTGGATGCAGGGTAACAATAAGCAATATTTTTTTTTTTTTTTAACAAATCCTTAGTCCAACAGCCCTGACAATCAGTTAGATATACAGATAGTTAAAAGTAAGCAGTTTTTGCTAACCCTCTTCAGAAAAGGAGTTCTGCCTCAATATTGTGACTTACTCTCACTAAACAACAAAGTAAGCAAGTTTCTTGCTTGCTTTTATCTCTTACAAGTCTAGGACCTAAACTTTCCTGGAATGTGTAGAAGTCAGGGGATTGTGATGAAGTTCAGCACTATCTTTGTCTGCCAAATTCCTGTTCTGAGTAATATTGTATCACTTGGAAGCAGGTTTGAGCCTGCTCTTCTGAGCTGTTGTCTAGTGCAGGACAGGGAGAGAAATCCTTAGAGTGTGGTGTGTTATAAGTAGACACATGCCTAGCTGACTGAAGAGAACTCCAACAGCTATCTGTGATGTAATGAGCTTTTAGTGGTTTCAAATAACTGTCCCATTTGAAGAGAAACTTGAGCCTACTGGTAGTGAAGGTGCTTGCAGTTAGTAGCCGAAATTGCACAATGAGGTGGTAAAAATCCTTTGAAAAGAGTGTAAAGGTTTGATGTAACCCTCTGCACTTGGTACATGTTTTAACTTTGACCTTTTGGAATGGATTGAGATTATAGAACTGGGAGGAACTTGATTTGATATTTTTGAGCTTGGAGATCACTAAGAGTGCTGTCTCTGCCATATTATCCATTAACAACTGTTTACAATATGCAGTAGCTGCTAAAACTTGTTCTAGGGGAGAAACTGCTAGAATGAAGATAGCTGCCTTTTGTGCAGCTGCCCACTTGAATATGTGATCACAGGTTTTTGAATGAAATATAACTTGAACGTAGGAGTGTTTGTGCTCAAGAGATCAAAACCCTTTACGCTTTCACCAAAGCTGCTTGTAATACATGTCTAAGAATGCTAGTGCCCAAGTGTTTAAAGCTTTTGAACACAAGCCTTAGCCAGTTTCTTTCACCTCTCTGTCCCAGATGAATGCAATGTTACTGCAATAAACTGTTTACATATTCTGTTATACTTGAACTATGAATTCAGCAGTGATATGGTGCTGGAAATGAAAGAACACAAGATGCTTTGGGGTTTTTTAATTTTTTGTTTTTTCTCCTTATAAAAATCTTTACAGCTTGATTAACAAGTTTAGTACTGTAATTATTATCAAAATAAAATGCTGGTTTCTATATGTGATTACATCGGATTTATTTAACCCCTCAAAGCAAAGGTTCTGCTGGTGCCAGAACAACTTGCTTCCATTCTATGCATGTATGTAAACTGCAGGTTTACATCTGTTCTACTTTTCTGACAAACTGCATGATGTCTTGTGCCAGAAGCTTTGGTTCCTCAAAGGCAGCAAAATGCCCTCCACGTGGCATGTAAGAGTAAGTGACGATGTTCTTGTAGACATCCTTTGCCCAGGTACGTGGTGTATGAACTATCTCCTGAGGAAAAGCCGCAATCCCTGTGGGGACATGTACACCAAACCTAGAAGACATAAGTTAATTGCATTTTTGAAACAAGTCCCAGGGAAAGTCTATAAAAACTTTCTGACTGGTAACTGCCACAGTTTCACCACAGCAACACACTTTGTGGTCTGCACTCTGCTGAAGGGCTTCACTTCTGTTTAGATATCCTTGAGTTTAAGAAGGTTATACCCAAAGATGTATAAAGTAGAGCCAACTTAGCACACAGTTTGATCTTGAAATGTTTCAGATCTTTGAGTTTAGGTTGTTCTGTAATTTTGTGCTACGTGACGAGATGCTGCACCTCTGTGTGAAAGTCAGAAATGAACCAGCTCACGTTTGATTTAAACTTGTGGTACCAAATGTGTAACAAATGACTCTGGAGAGGGAAGGTAGACGGGTTCAGTCACAAAGAAAAACACTCTCCCGTTTGTTTGTATCATCTGTTGCTTGGAGAAATCCACTCAGCAATGTTTTTCTAGTCAGCCTCTCTTAAAGTCATCTTAACATACCAGCTGTCAAGAGGTGCTTGGTTTCAAGCACTGCTCTCCAAAATCCTTCCCCAAGTTTGTGCTTAACCGTTATAGTTCTTAGTTTATCCTCCAGCAAGCCATATCCTTCCTAATTCACTTTGAACTTCTCTCTTGGATATGCCCATGATTTTCTGTTTTGTTTTTACTGAACTGAGCTAGAGCTTACATCTGTTTGGTGAATAACTATGTAGACCTGCATTTTGAACACAAGGCTGCATTTGATGCTTTGACAAGAATGTGTTGTCTTGGTTGCAAGCCACCTTGTGCGAGTTATAGGTTCAAAAGAAAAGTGACTCTTAACTATATTTATCGAAAGAAAATAAGAACTTTGATTTTTGTTTGTTTTTTTTTCCTCAGTTAGATGTGCTGTTTTAAGTGACCTAAATGTTTCCATCTCATTTGCAAATCTGTCTTGCATCTACCATTTCATTACCTGTTATAAGCATTTAGATTAGGGTCCTTGGAAATATTCTCCTTGTAGTATCGCATTGAGGACACAATGGAGGATGTCACCCAATAAATCATCACATTGGTCAAAAGCTCATCAAGAGAGTATTTGCTGTTGAGAGAGAAGGATGAAGAAATTTAACTGGAAGCTATTTCTCAATGCACTGTATTGAGCTCATGTCCTGAAGTTGTTCCTCTCGTTCTCCACTCATTTTCAAGCAGCGAATTAATCGGCACCCATGTACCTAGAGCAAAACCACCTTGTTCTGAAGCAATGGTTTGCAGACAGTCTGCTGTAAGTTTAAGCTACTACTTGTCATTTGTAGTCTTTCATCCTTAAATTTCAGTTTTGACTGGCCAGTCTTTTACCTGAATCCTCATATTAGTTATCATCACTCATTCTTTTAATGAGACTTTGCATGGAATAACATCTGTTTTCTTACCTTTCTAAGCCTCCATCATCTTTATGCAGAAATGATTTATCCGTCCAGGTGGAGAATTTCTCCAAAATATATGCAGCAAGCCCCACTGGGGAGTCATTCAGTCCACAACCTAATTCAAGAGAACAGAAGGGCTATTGCAGTTGCCTGGCGTTGTGATACTTCAGTGGGAGTTAAACTGGACTTTCATAAGTGTTCAGTTTTCTATGAGAATTCAGTAGAGAGTCTGTATTTTACCACACCTGATAGTACTTTATTCATGACAAATTCCCCCCAAAGGAATTCCGGCTGTAACCGATGGCACTACAAACTCAAGTAATTCCTATACAAAAGAAGCTAGGAACTAAGAAAGTCCTGTTGGCTTCTTGGTAATGTGTGGCAGAAGCAAATTCCGATGTAAAGGGATTACACTCTGAAAAGAAATTTCAGGTAAAATATCTGGGAGCACTATCCTGTTTTGAACGGGCAGTCAGGACTGTTAGTGCTGTTCATCACTTTTTATCTAATTTAAACAGTGGAATGTTGTGTATCTGTTATCTGTTCCTCCTTTCGGGAACATTAGCAAACATTATAAATATAGAAATACAGTATGAAGAATCCTAGACTATGAGCAGCGTCCATAGAAGCACTGTATAATCACTTCAGTCTTTCTCCCCTTTATGTATTCTTTTGATTCTAAAATATAATTATGAAATTGGGTTAACAGGGATGCAACAGATTCAGAGTATCATCGATTTCTTTTTTTATTCTCTTTAACAGTTTATAAGATTCTCTTAAACTCTGAGCAGGCTGATGTTTCTTATGGATTCTCTCATATGGCAGAAGCCAAACTTGACCCCATTGTGATTTTCTTCCTCTATTTAAATTGCTTTGGACTTTGTTAACATCAGTTTTTATTGGCTAGTTTTGTCAATCAGTCACTTAAATGTTTTGTTTTGCAACTCTACAGTTATCTTTAGTTTAAACTAAACTTTGGATAGCTGTCAATTCTTCACCTAATCATTAACTTTTATTTGAAGAGAAATCAGGATCATATTGAAATTTATAGGTGCCAGCACAGATTTTTGTGATACTCTCCCTCCCCTGGAACTTGCTTATTTATTCTTATGCTTGGATTCTCATGTTGACTAGTTTTAATCCTTTTCTTAAGGCAGTTGAATTTCTTAAGAACACTGGAGGTATCTCAGCAAAGTATTTTCTGGAAATTATATAAGTTCCATTCCTGGACCCACACTCTTTGATTCTGCCAGAGCTCTGATTTTTGAAGTATGATTTCCCTGTGATATTATCACCTGTAAATCAGTTCTCCTCTTTAAAATAGCTCTGCTAGTTTTCTGATCAGAGACTAGACATACTAGTCTTCATTTTTATGAGGTTCTCTTCACTGTTTGGCCCTTAAGAAAACCCCAAACAACCAGAGATGCCACCGCCACAACCCCCTTCCAAACTGGTATCTTGTTTTTCTCCTTTTTTTCTTTGGTATTGCAATTACTTCAAGCAACAGACTAGACATTAGTTGACATTTCAGTTTAAACTTTTTCTTCTTCAGTGAATTGCCAGGATGGGGTGCTATTTGTTCTACGGTCTCCACAACTGACAGCTGTGCTGTCTTTCCTGACAAGGGGAAAGACATTGCTTTAATTTAAATATTGCTTTATTTCAATAAAGCAATACCCCAAAATCCTCTCCAGTGGGGACTGATGCAAATAATTTAACTTTTATGAAATGGCCCTATCTTTCTTCATACTCCTTATCTACTGGATCCAATATGTCAGGCTTCTGGTTTTTCATGTGTTAGGGCTGTGTCTACCTTTCTGCAAGTTTCACATTGTACTTACTTGCCTTGGGTATTTTTCTTGTTTTCAACCACATTTATTTCTAGAAGCTTCAATTTCAGGACTCTGTGCTTTACTTTAGGAGACTTTTTGGAAAGGGGTTCTTTGCCTGAGAGAAGTGGCATACTATTTAAAAGGCCTTGAACGGTGATATTTGAAATCTCCATCTTTTGTTGAGCTGTTCCTTTTGTTTTACGCAGTTCTTGTCCCCATGAACTCACTGCCCACGTGGGTCTTGCGCTCAGTCACCAAAACTTATTGCTTCTCAAACTTTGTTGGTCTTTGTTTACTATGAGATTTTATATACCATAAGCATTTACTATACAATCTTCACAGTGATAGAGAGAAGGTACATTACCTGCAGTGTCTGGTTTGGTGGCTTGGATATGTAAGTACCCAGACTCTCGCAGAAGGTCATAGACGTTCTTCTGCATGAAGGGGTAGACACGTCGAGCATCTTCCCTACTGAGGCCTACAAGCCATGGTACATAAGCTCCAAGCATTATGGAAATCAACCTTCCCAAACTTTGTTTGCCAAGGAAGACAATATTCAGATGAAGCCCTCTCACAGATCTAAAATTAGTTTAATGAATAGAAGGTTAAATCAAGTGATTTTCTGTCTTCAGGTTTTCTAGAAAACATGCCTGACTGGAGCTGTGTTAAAAGCATTTTACTGAGACAAATACACAAAGCCCTTTCAGGTTTATCACGATTCAAAAAAATGGGAGTTAGAAATGGTCCCATGTCCATCCAGTTGTGCCACTGCTATGATGTTAGCTTCAGCTACTCAGTTTCTGGATGTGGCATATCCATGCTGGTAGCTCTGGCTGTTGATCTTGTGTTGTTCCATGCTGTAGGGAACAGGCTGTGCTGGGTATTATCTAAAAAGCACAAGTAGACTACATGTGGCCACTGTGTTCTAGGCGTTGCACAGCACAACTGCAATTGAGAAGACAGAGCTCTTCAGCCTGTAATCTAACTGCTTTAGGAGCTTTCCCACTTTATCTATTCTCTGACCCAAGTGTGGCTGTGGTGCCTGGAGAGCATTAAATGCCTTTTCAGCACTAAGCCATGATGCTATCTTCTGAAGAAGGTATTGTGCTTCTTTTCCAACCACTCTCAAGCCCGCATTTTACATAGGAAAGTCCTATAGTTTGTGTGTTTAGCAGCTGAAAGGCTGAATTCCTCCCTTCCTTTTCTCTGTGCTGATTTTAAATTTATTTCCTTCCTCGTTTAGAATGATGATCTGTCTCCTTGAGATCTCAAATCAAAATGCAACAGAGTTTACTTCCATGTCTAGAGAAAGAGAGCCAAACAGCAATGAAATCTAGAAAGCACAAGAACTGTGCCAATATCAATGCAAAACATATGAATACAATTGAATATGCCAGGTGGGTTTGTTCCTGAAGGAAACAGCAGAAGGGGATGAGATGTAGGGCGAACGGAAGGCAGGACCACAGAGGCAGAAGGTAGGGTAAGAACTGGAGCCAGCTTTTCTGCACTGGTTTCCTTTGCTACTTACTGTGGCAGCATCTGGGCCATGTTTGTGGTAATACGAGATCCCCAGTCTCCTCCCTGTATGTAATATTCCTTGAAGCCCAATCTCTTCATCAGCTTATGAAATATCCGAGCAGTTGCTATGGAGTCAAAGCCTGTAGGTAAAGAGAAACACATGAGATCTGTTTGTCCTAGTGTTCATCCCCTGGCCAAAGATTGTGGCCTGACAGAGGCATGTGAGTATGGGGCTGTGGGAAGGCACAGTGTGCCATGCTGGTCTGCCTTGCTCCTTGGAAATAAGATGAACACAGGATGATAGAAAGTCAGTGGGAAGTGGAGAAAGTGGAAAGCAGACCTGGCTTCCAGTTACCATTGTGCTCCAAATCTCCACAGCCAGCCCCAGAGCCTCAGCCACATGAGCATTAGTGAAGAGCCAGGCATCTGCATTCACAGACTGCAGTGCCCAGAGGGGCTGGGGACAGCTGAGGTGTTACTCCAAAACTGTGATTCTTACAGAGCCTTTTCATCACTTACCTTGCTGGTGAGGGGCCTCTGAGAAGCCATAGCCTGGGATGGATGGGCAGATAACCTCAAATACCAGATCACCCTCATTCAGGCCATGCTTGGCTGGCTCCGTGAGCAGAGGGATGATCTTGTAGAACTCATAGAAGGAGCCAGGCCAGCCGTGGACCATCAGCAGTGGTTGAACAGCTCGACCATGAGGAACATAGGATGGCTTCACATGGATAAAATGGATATCAATCCCTGCCACACATCCAAGACAAATAAATTAAAGCTCAGGTTCCATCAAAGCTTCTGCTCTAGACTCTGAAGAAGGAGGGTGGCAAAATTGTAATTAGCATCTGCAGCAGAAGAAGATGATTAATCAACCTATGGCAAGAAGATGCCAAATGAAAGGGGGTGCCTGTATCTATGTCTCATGTTTTACATACAGACAGAGGTATTGACCCCAGCCTTAGATATTGGGGTCACAGGAGATTGAGCTTCCTCTCCTGAGAAACTGGTCTCACAGTATATAAGTAGAGCTGCACTTAAATGAAAAGCATAACGAAGGTAATAATAATACATGCAACAACATTACCAAATTACAAAATATGTGGCTGATTAAAAGAGAAATACGGAAAAGTAAGTGCATGATAGAAGTTTAACCTAGAGATCACTTACATAAAGTCTGACTATCCTCACCTGGCTAAACTGGGTGTGGTGGGAGATATTCTAGCCTCAGAGTTGGGCTAAATTTCACAATTTCCAAGGGTGACTTCAAGGCAATAGCTGAAGAAAACCTCATTGTTAGTTAGCTCAGATTCAGAGCCAGATGAAGCTCATCTGGAAGCAGACCTAATCTTATTGCTATTTTTAATGGACTTAATCTCTACAAGGTTAATAATAATAGAGCCTTGAGTGATACTTCACTCATATCACTAAGCTGTTATGCATACTGTTATCTTAAATATTGTAATTTCTTAAATCTCCCCCTTCTCTCCGTGCATTTCAGAGTGAGACCTGCTCAAGCCACAGAGGTTCCCTCACCTTCAATCGTGGTGTGGAAGTGGGGGTATTTGTTCAGGACTTCCACTTGCTTGCGCCAGTCGAACTGGTTCCTCCAGTAAGACACCACCTCCTTCAAGTAGCTGGAGTTGAAGCCATAGTGGAAGGCAGCCCCTTCCACATGCGGTGTGTAGCGGGCCTGATCCAGGCGCCGGTGCAGGTCCTGTGGAAGGGAGCCCTTCTTGAGCGGTTTGTCAGCTGCCTGCATGTGTGTTATGCCAGGACAGGCATGGACAGGCTCTCCTGGCTCCACCAGCTTTTGTGTTGCTCTCTGGGACACCACAAGCCCTCCTGAAGTAGTGCCGTACTCTGCATGACCTCCTGAATTGTTTATACGGGGAGTATATTTTTCTGCAGGTTATTAGTTCCCCTAGGGTACCCAGGAGTACTGGGTCCTAATTTTGACTTGGTGATAACTCACTTTAGGGTTTTTGACACTAGCAGCTTGCCAGCACTGCCAGCTGGGAGAATAAGAAGCTCAGCCTGAGCTGCAGAATGCTAGTTGGCCAGATAATTAGGGATAGGCATGCAGGGACAGAACTGCTACAACTCAGTCAATACCCCATCCCTCTTCACCATTCTAGCCCTTCCCTCTGCAGAAATCTGTCAGTCCTGCCCTCCTGGTGCCACTGCTGTCCCAACACCCTCCTGCCCCTCTCCACCATCCACAGACACACTGTCAAAGTCTGCTGCTCAAAGTGTGGCCTTTCTGCAGGAGCAGCCACAGGTTGCATGGAGGGTCTGCTGTCTCAGAAAGTCTTTATTGAACATTGGAATGGATCTGAGCTCAAATCCTGTTCGTAAAGGATGGTGAGCCAGAGCATCATCTGATGGAGCTAAGTAGCTGCACTGGCACTGCTGTCACCCCAAGATATCACCTCGAAGCAGTGAGGTGGGTGATAGATTGCTTCCATATGCCTTGCAGCTTTCTGCCCCTCCTTACATCCCAGCCGCTGGTACCTCGATTTCTTTGTCAGATGTTTCAATCTTGAAGGGACGGATACTGTCATCTTCTCTCCCTTTTAGGGATCTTTCACCTGAGCCCCACCATCCATCGCCCATTTCAATAGTCTTGATCTTGTGTCTAGATCTCAGCCAGCAAATCAGGATCCCTCCAACCCCCAGGGCAGCCACAGGGACCAGGACTGCATTCTTCTGAGAATATTCAAAAGACCTAAGGAGGCATAAAATTGTTTGTGTTCAACAACAGAAGTGTCAAGGGCAAAGGGACTATGCTGAGGCTTGTGATCACACCAGTTGGGACTGAGCAGGAACAAATGCCTACAAATCCCATGCAGTCAGCAGGGACTGGATGTTTTTATTATTTCTGAAGACCACAGGCAAGAATTGGGGCAGAGTTATATTTACCAATGCTTCTTAGGGATCTCAAGTCCTTGCTGATCAGGACTTGCTGATCACAAGGCTTCCTTGTGCCTCTCGTTGTGAACCAGGGTGCCCAGGGGGACAAGGTTCAATAGCATATGGGCCAATCTATTTTGAGGCAGGTGCTGGAGTGAACTAGATAGTAGCAGCTGGACTTCTCCAGGGATAAAAACTGCATGGACAGAGTGGGCTGAGGAGCAGGCAGAGAGACAAAAGTCTTCAGCTGCTGAAGAGAGCTGGATGCGCTAGATATGCTTCTCTTGCCAGTGCTTTGTACATAATGATCTCTTAGGGCAACACTGGCCCTCCACCATAGCTTTCCAGTAAGGCTTGTCTGCTGGTGCCCCTCTTTCTGTTCTAAACAGAAAGGTTCAGACTGGAGGTGTAGGAGCTAAGTTACTGGAGCTGGATTTTAGGGACATGCAGTCCTAAATGTAGAGTACCTTCCCTCCTCTCTGACCTGTGCTTCAAGTTCTTCAGTTTCCTTTGGGTATCAGTAGAGGTGTCTAGGGCTATTGCAGAGGGCTGCAAGGGGATTGTGAATGAAGATTTTGTTGTTGTCATCCAGAGAATGAAGGGACTATGCTGCACCCCAATTAGGGTGCTAATCAAAAGTGGAGGCCTCAACATAGAACAGCCGTTTCACTCACCTGATCCGGGACAAGACGCTCTTCCTACAAAAGGGGGAAAAAAGAAGGATCCTTATAGTCTGATAGTGTTTTCTGATACCAGCCCTTGGGGATGGTGCGAAGAGTATCACCTGCCAGCACATTTATTACCCAGCCACGCAATCACAAGCTGTTTAGCCACCTGGCAATATCTGCCATTATTTTTCCTACTTTTTGGATAGGGTGGAAAGAGAAAGGCTCAGAAAACACTGTCCCTGCACAAAGAGACAGTGTTCCTAGGCTGTGTTTTAGCTAGATAATTTGTTGCCATAATATTTCCTTCTTTAGCATAATTTAGATAAAAGGCACTAAACAACTGGGTAGGTGTCCTTGCAGTGTTTCATCCTATGAGCAGCTGTGTTACTTCAGCCAAGAAAATAGTTTATTTTGATTGCTGTGTAGCAACAGGTGCACAGCCTTGGCAGGAGACCTCCAAGCTCACGGGTTACTCTGCTGCCAGCCATGTAGTATTCAACATGCTGCAGGGTTGGCATGAGGAGAGGCTTGTAGGGCCCTTTCCTGTTCAGAGTTCAATGAGCTGCTTTACCTTTGCCACTTCTAGATACTCCTGACTAGATAACAACCTTTTAGTTCTCCTGCAAGAAAAAGAAGGTATCCTCCTTGGTTCTCTTTAAGCCTAGTAGATTCTGGTACAAAAGCACAATCTAAATTCTAGCAAAATTAGATGCAATAAGAGAAAGTCTTGTTACTCTGCCTTGTGGAAGGCAGCTAGATTAGGGAGTTATTGGTGTCATAATTGCAATACCTTGAGAAAACAAAACAAAAAAGAAAAAGCCGTGAAAATCCATGAAAAACCAAGTGCATTGGGTATTTTCTTTTCACCTAGTATCATTTCTCTCTGCTGTTTGGGATGCAGAACCTGGTGCCTTTACTGGATACCCCAGTAGTCTCCAAGGCAATCTGGTAACAATCTCTGAGACAGCTTATGTGTGATTTTTAAGGACATAACTCCTTAAATTGCTCCCAGACAAGGAAGAACAGGGTTCCTGAGAACAAATAGCTTATGCATCAGGTAGTAATATCCCCCTGTACTTACATCCTGGAGCTTAGTGAGCAGAGGCATGAAAGCAGTTATGGCAATAGCATAAACTCTGCACTGCTAACCAAGCAAACATGTCCCAGAAGCAGGTCTCAGAGTGACATAAAACAAGGCTCAGTCTATCAAAACCTTTTCTGCACTCATGCTCAGGAAAACTCTGCTGCATGTTCCCACTCTCCTATGGTTTGATGACCCTCCTGGGGCTTTCTCCCACCCCCAATCCCAGGGAGCCCAGCTTGGAGTCCCTCCTCCCCGTGTCGAGGAGTTCTTACCAGGCATTTGGAAGAATCTCCTGCCACATGTCTGCTTGTCTTTGCCTGGACGCTGCTCCAAGTGACACAGTCCAAGTTTCTCCTCTGCTGACTTTCTCTTCCGCAGTGACGCTGTCTCAGGGACAATCCTACATCATCCATCAGTGCCACCTATTGCTTAAGTATGCAGTTGCAGAATGAGTTCAACAGAGGCAAATGCAAAGTCCTGCGTGGGGCGGGAGCAGCCCTGTGAACCAGCACAGAGCAGATACCAAATGCACAGAGAGCAACCCTGTGGAGGCTGGCCTGAGGTCCTCAGCTCAGGCTGTGTCAACGCTGTGTCCTTCCAGCAAAGGCCAGCTGAATACAGGGCTGCATAGCAGGAATGTTAGCCAGCAGGCTGAGGGAAGGGATTCTTCATTCTCTTCAGCACTTGTGAGACCACCTCTGGACTGCCATGTCCAGTTCGGGCCTTGCTGGTAGAAGAAAGACTGGAGTGAGCCCACCCTTGGAGGGGTAGGGCCACAAAGCTGCTGCAGGGTTGGAGCATGTAGGGTATGAGGAGAGGCAAAGAGACTTGCTCAGCCTGGAGAGGGAAGGGTAAAGGGTTCAGTCTTATTGCCATCCACAGCTAACTAGTGGTGAGTGTAGGAAAAATGGACCCAGAATTGTCCTGGAGTAGCAGCAGTTGAATAAAAAAAGGCAACGGACACAAATTGCAACAAGGGAAATTTGGATAAGATATGACGACAAACTACTTGAATGTATTCAGACACTGGAACAGGGGGCCAGAGAGGATGTGGGATCTCCATTCTTGGAGGCATTCAAAATTTATCAGGAACAGGGCACTGAGCAACCCGACATAGCTGAAGCTGCTCGGAGCAGGCATTGGGATGAGCTCACCTCCAAGTGTCCCTTGCAACCTGTGTATCACTTGGCTCTATTCCAGATGCACCTGTGATTTGCAGCAGCCAAAACAAAAAGTTCAATTTTTCATTTTCCACAGAAATCAATGCTTTGTTTTAGCTCAGGCAACTCGATTTATTTTCCCTCATGGCTGGTAAAACCTTACTGGATAAAGGCTTTTCCTTCCTAAATTGTTGCAGTGTCCTTGCTGTGTTTCACTTCAGGAATAACTGCATTTTACCATCAGAGGAAATGATTCCTATTTCTGTGCAATGCTCAAGGTGAAGTACCATCACCAGTGAGCTTTGTGATGATTAAGTCTCATACTGCTGTGAGTTCGTATACAGCCACTGTGCCATTGAAAAGAGCCATCAGGAAGAAAAGTTTGTAAATCCTTCATCTGGTTGAAGTTCAATTTATTTCTACACCATAGCTATTTCTGGTTATATCCGTCTAGGATTACTGAGCTCTAAGGTTCTATTTCCCACACTAACTCAGCTCTCTTGAGGCTCCTTGGAAGGTGGTATCCCTGATTGTGGAAGGATTATAGTCAGAAGACTAGAGAATTATTAGCAACAAGAGGAAAGAGTTACAACCCAGGTGGAAGGTAGCCTAGGACCCTGTAAGGTGCCAGGTTGAGGTACAACAGGCTGTGATGTTTTCAGGAGACAAAAGCGACCATAAGAAAATTCTGTTTCTTACTTGACACTAGGAAAAAGCATAGAGGCTGGTGGAGGAAGGTCTGGCTTAAACATCTGAGAGTAAAATTGTCTATGGCAGGAATGCGGGAAAAGAGCCAACAGAGCTCGTTATCGCTGAAGAGAAAAGATACAAGTTGCTGGTCTCCGTCTAAAAGATTTAGGAGAATCAAAACAGTTTTAATTTAAGATATAAGGGGATCACACTAAGGTCATTAGTGCCCCAGGGCTAAAAGACAACAATCTGACACCGATAAATCTGAAACAGCTGAGATGTCAGGATCCTACGTACCGAAATTCAGGGTGTGTGCAGGAGTTTTGTGTGAGCATTGATGGGCAAAGATCAAAGGGACCCAGAGAAAATCCTGCTCTGGGATGATGCTGCAGCTTGCCTGGTGGAAAATTTTCCCCCCTCTCTTACAACCTCTAGTGGCCAAAATGCACATATCCAGGCAGAAACTGCTCGCAACAAGTCTGCCTCCCATGGGATTTTGATGCGTGTGCCATAAAAGGAAAGGGGAATCCCACATGAAAAAACCACAAAAGCATCTTAGAGCATATCCCTGCCTTGGAGTAGGATCCCTATTTGACAGAGGTCTCAGGAAACCTGTTTTTAAAAAGCCTTCTTGGAGCACTATTGGAAAGTTTTCTGACTCTTTCCCAAGGCTGTGATTTTGCTGGTTTAGCTGCTATTCTGGCATAAAAAAACCCAACAACAAAACAAAAAAAACCCCAACCAACCAAACAAACAAAAAAGCAAACAAAAAAACCCCAAAACAGAACCCTCCCCAAAGCCCAAAAACAGAAACACAAACAAAAAAACAGAAATCCATCTACCCTTCCCCACCCCCAACCACAAAAAACCCCACCAAATCAAGATTGACAGGGAACAACATTTGATATACTGTATCTCATTGTTACATCTTTTTCTAAACTCCTAATCTTTGCCATCCCATAGCCTTTTTCAAATTGGCATAGTTTTATAAAGGGATTTAATATGTTTCCATGGCACTAATCACATACTAACACAGAGCTTGTTTCCTATGTTTTTGTCTTGCTCTTGTGACTGATCTGCAGGATCACACCTACAGCAATGAAAGAAAATGCCCACGTGGAACTGTTACCACGAGGTATTTTTTCAGCTGGTTTAGCAGCTGTGTGTGAGTAGGGGGAGCCAAACACAACATAACCTGCCAGCTCTCCCAGGCCCATTCACTGCTGCTGGAGAAAGCACTCAAAAGGCCAAGCAGCAGTTCTGCAAAATACTGGATGCCCACTAGTGTGTGAGAGGAGCTTGCAGTATGCATAATTCCACTTTTTTTTTCCTATTTGACCTTATTTTTTTTCTCTCCTGGGCTTTTCTTCTTTCTTATTGCCAACTGCAAAGCCTCATAAATACTATTAATACTAAAACCTGAGACACAAGAAGGAAAGCTGGTGATTTCTGGTTGTGAAATGAGCTCACGAACAGGGGTAAGAGAGGACCACAAAAGCTTTGAGCATAGCTCTTTTATAACCTAAGGTGCTATGGCAACTTGGAAATTATTACTCTGAGTCATTGCAATGCTCTTGTTGGGTTTTATGGCCCTGGCTGCAACATGCTGCCCTTTGCCATAGAGCATGAAGGCTTTGTTGCATAATTTTCCTCTTTTATGCACAATATCAGCTTCACTGTCTTAAGACTATAACTAGAGAGCAAATGGTGCTCAGCAACAAGAGATTTTTTTGAATATGGTCTTCTGACTTATACCAGGTACCAGCTCTCTCCTTTTTACCTGGTCAGTGGCCACTACCAGTGATCTACTGGCCAGCAATGTTGCAGTGCAGGGCAATATCTGAAAGATTAAGATATCTCCCCTGTGCTCCTCCAAGCTTCTGCAACCTTGCTTGCCCCATGATTTCACTTCGTCTTTGAACTTCACATTCTTTGCTTTTAAGGAAGGTTCTTAAGGCTAGAAAGGCTTTCCTTTGCTTCACTGGATAGTTGCTCCCACAGGCCAAAGATACTGAATGATGTATTTCCCTTCATGACTTCTGAAGGGGAATGGTCCTCATGGTCAAATGGGTCCCAGCTGGGGCTGTCAATACTTCCAGAACTCTTCTCAATCGGTATTGCATGAAAAAAGCCCTGTCCAGAAATGGAATTGCATGGGAAAAATCAGAGAGTTTACCACATGTAGCTGAGTCCTGGGGATTAAGGAATAGCCCCAAGCATGTCACCCCACTTTCAATGGATGAGCAAAATTTTCACCTTCCTTGTAAGGTCACAGGACATTCAGCTGGTTGGTGGGAAATTTGTTTTGCACCAAAGTCTACTCCAGTCCTGAATGGCAAGGTCTGTGCTCAGCCTGAGAGATCACATCCTCAGTGGAAACACTGAGCTCCTAAGCACTTCCAAGCTGTTAATTCCTGATTCTTATTAACAAGAGCCAGCTCAAACATCTGAGAGCAGATCACAGCAACACCTTGCTCCTGGCAGCCAGCCCTGTGTGTTGCTCCACGGTACCTTATATAAAACTCAGACTGCAGGAGCAATGGATAACTTGTGAGTGCCAGGGACAGTCTCTCCCACTCCCTCCTCCCCCTTCACAAATGCTCTTTTCTTGCCTAGAAAGCCCAATATAATTTCTACTAGTACCTTTCCTCCAACAGCTTCTCTTTAGTCCTCTGATCTGCACTGTAAGTTGAATAGAAGTTAATGTTTTCCCAGTTGGAAAAGGCCCCTTCTCTGCCTCCCTTATTGTTATGAGACCTCACAAATGTTCGCTGCTACCTCCAGGACTGGCCCCTTCTGTTGCTAATTAGGGAGCTAAGAGGTTCCCCCAGGCACTTCCCAGTGAAACCGAGCCCATTAAATGAATGGCAGGCAACATCTCTGGGGGCGGAGAGCTGTGTTACACAACAGCTGTTTGGAAACAGGCAGTTTGTTACGTGTGCTGGTTTTAAAGACACGACACCATTAAAAACAAAAGCAACTTTCAAGTCCAGACCAGTGTATTTAGGTCGCTGATACCCCAGGGATAATCTCGGGGATATTGGTGAAGGGAGCAGGCAGCAGGCACTATGAGCTTGAGCTCAGGGCCTGGATGTGCACAACGTGATGGTCTCTGCATGTGCACCCAGCCACACACTGAAAGCCGGGTGTACAAGTCCCTGCTGTGCTCTGGGATATGGGTCCTGCTATGCTGCACACCAGGAGTGTTGAACCTGGGGCATAATGTGAGACAGAGCCCTCTTGGGCTTGCACAGATTGCTGGCATTTTCGTAAGTGTGGTGGAGGCTTGCAGGTTTGGATCAGCTATCCCCAGTGCCTAGGAGCCTGGATATGAGGAATTTCTTATACAGGAGGAAACTACATACAGTCAGTACAGAAACAACTTTAAACCCTGGTCAGTTATACCATTTTTATTATCTTACAATCTTAGGAGTGTATTATGTCTCTCCTATAACCATTGGTCCAAGCCATGTAAAATTATCATGTTGCAAAGAAAGCAAGAATCTTTAAAGAAAGACGATGGGATGCAACTGGTCAAAAGCATCTGAGGGAGGGACTAGTTTAAAGATCTGTGGGACAATATAGATATAAATGTCTTATAGAAAAGAATATCCTGGGTGATTTGTTATTAGAGTAATGACAAGCATTGGTGGTAGAAGCAAAGGCTTTATCTTCAACAAAGGGTTGCAGAAAAATCAGTATGTGTAGAGGGTCTGTACTCAATAATTTATACAGTTCACAAAAACACCCCAAACCTAAGAAGCCAATTATATTTGGCTGAGGCAAAAAGAAATGGCAGAGAATGATCTCCATCCTTCTCAATAACAATGACCACCACTGAGGATCCTGTAATAGTGACCATTATCACAGGCCAGATCCCTAGTTCCTTTTCTCCATCCTTATCTTGGCAAACTCCTCTCTTCCTTGTGGTGAGCATTAGTGGGATGTGTGGAATGTGTTCTTTGCAGGAGTGGGGCAGATTGTCTCTGTCCCATTGCTCTGCCATAACTTTGCATTGCCAACTTCCCAAAACTAGTCCTTACAAAGAAGGGCCTCAGAGGGAAAAGAAGTCCAAGTCTAAACATAGGTTTTGCAGAGACATCAGCTGAGCATTAGGCACCCACAGGGATCCCACAACTGGTATGGAGGCAGATAAGTGGATGCCGGAGCATGAGCTCCCCTTTGCAGGCCTGAAGAAAGAGGAGATCTGTGTTTTGAGAAGTCAGTCTCACAATGTGTTCAGCTCACTGGAAATTTTGGAGACTTTTCTGCTCTGATCTTGTACATTATTTCCTCCTTTTTTGGAAACTGCACTAGCTATTTGGAAACACTTCTGTGGCCTCCCTTCTGAGTAATTATTTATTCTCTCTATGGTTTTTTCCTACTGTCCATTATTAGTTGTTATGCCTACATTGTATAATAACAACAACAGTAATATGAAGAAACTCTTCAGATCCAGATGAATTAAGAAAATGAACACTGAATCAGCTTAACGTCTAACATAAGGATCTGATTTTCCTCTTTCATTAAAAACAGCTAGTCTGGAAAACCAAGGATATATAATGAATAATTGAATGTAACAGCACTGCAGACATTTCACTTGAAGAAAATAGCACTATGGACCCTGAGCCTTATACAAGGACCCACAAATACAGGTGGGAAAATAAGCAGGTATTGTTTTTTAAGATATCTGTCTGAATATGGTAAACAAGACTCTATCAGCAAGTCTGTAAGTATATTTTTCCCTCCATCTTTTCAGCATTTATGCAAAGACTTATCTAAGCAAAATTGCAGCATACTAACTGACTGGCCTTTCCCAAAAGGTACAAGGTTAAAGCCCTTTGCAAGTGGCTATTAAGAAAACTTGGCAACAACAGCTTGCAGGATGAATCCTTGCCAGAGATTAATAATCAGTTCCACAAGCAGCAGGACTAATAATTCCTCATTTGCTACATGTATTTGCAAAATACAGATACTATTTGCAAATACAAAGACTTTGTATTCTGCAAATACAAACATAATATCTTTCTAACTGAGTTGTTCTAAGACTTTGTTCTCTCTAAGTGTGTTCATAAAATTCCCCCTGCACTTCCCGAAACAATCAGTTTTCATGAAACATGTTGAAACACCTTTCAGAACTATTTTTTAAATTTCTACTTGCCAAAGTTGTTGAAATCAGCAAACAGATCAAGAGATTACTGAGAGGACACACCTACAGACACACGAAGGTATTGTACAAGCATTTGTTCTGTGGGAACCAAGGAAAAAAGTGAGATGATGAAAGAAATCATAGGAGAAAGCATCCATTTCTTAGCAGCGTGGCATTTACATGATTTGCAAGGCATCCCCCCATGATCAACACTGACACATACAGTAGCTAAGAATGATCCAGCTCCTTTGGTTTCAGTGGCAAAAGGTTCAGAGGCATTAGTGAGACTACAGCTTACTTTTGTACCATATCCAGAGGATGAAGTGTTCGGTGAGGTGGACAAATGTATGTAAGATAAGAATGAAAAAGATTCAGAGTTAGAGCTGATCTCTGTGAAAAACTCTGGGCACCTCTGTGGATAATAGTGCAGTGTTGAGAGTGCAGAGCAAAAGCAAAATCAAAAGAAGTTGTCATGTATTAAATAGGTCAGGAATGTATCATAATAATCCTTAAATAAATCAGCTGCGTATCTCTACCTTGAAATCAGTGTTAGGTATGATCACTTTCATAACAGAGGGGCAGAGAGGAATAGAAAAGGAAGGCAAAAAAAAAAAAATGGCACGATAATCAGTGAGACAGTGAAGGCTGTGAGGGGAGAAGGGAAGGAGTGAGCAGGATGTTTTAACTTTGTGAGCAGAATGGTTTAGCTTTGTGAAGAGCTGAGTTAGGGGAGAGACAGCACAATGAATTTCTAATCTGACCTTTAATAAAGCCTCTTGTCACCTTCTGAACACCTTCCATAACTTTATATGGCTTATAATCTAGGAATTACACAACATCTGGTGTAACAAAGAAAGGAAATCTGATTTTATAATGCATAGAATTGTGAGACGAAAAGAATTGCTGAAAAATGTGACCAAGACAAGTAGCTGTAGTAATAAAACTAGATTCTGAAAGTCTCTCAGTTCTCGTCTTAGGATTCCCATGATGAGAATTCCTGCTGCTCTTTAAGCACAGCAGCATCCACATGGGGAAATACACTTGAAATGCAGAGAGCTGGATCTGAGGATGGACAGCCAGAAAAAGCCAGTACAGCCTTGGTTTCTGACTCAAAGGCATCACTTAAGAGAGCACAGTTATCCTTTCTGCAGCTCCTATGCAGTCACAAATTTCTGTCCTGAAATATCAGCAGTTTTTTTAAAGCTGCATCTTCTCTCTGAAGTAACCACCTGAGGGCAACATCACACATGCAATGGGACACACAGGGCTCCTATGCGTGGAATATTGCACTCGCTGGAATATTGTGCTCATTTCAAGGAACCCCATTACCAGAAAAATCATGACAAAGGAGAAGCAGGTCAAAGAACAACAACAAAGGTGATTAGGAGGCTGGAGCCACTATGCAGAAAAACATTACAAAAGCAAAATCTAGTTTACTTAAGGAATGTTTGATTAGGAGCAGAATTCTGGCCTCCAAGTATTTGAAAAGTGATGAGAAATTATTCAGCATAATAAAGGAAGGTAGAGCTATGAGTAATTGGTGGAAATGAAGCAAGGAAAGTGTGACCAGTTTTCCTGTTATACTATTCCTATCTGTGAGATACAGGGCTGTGAATAGGAGGTATTCATATACAGCTTCTCTAATGAAAGACAAAGGCTCTGCCAGGGTAAGCACAGTATGAGCCAGGAATAGAGACTCTTGGTCAAGAAGAGAAGCTCCCTAATATACTTCCCAGTCAGGAGATGACTAGTGGGTAAAGCCAGCCTATGACATATTTTTTGGGGTCCTCTAGAGCAATACTGATTGTAGAATAGGGCGACTTATCTACCTTCCCATGCCTTTTCAAGGAGGAAGGTGTTTGAGCCCTTGGTTGGAGGAAGCTCATGGGACCATGATTTGCTCTGACTATGGAGAATTACTTTTCTGGTGGGGAGGGGAGGAGGGGCATCCTGTTCTCTGCAAACACTGAGCTGGTGCCTAGAACAAGGCATATGGAAGGGAGTGCTGAATTCATAGCATTGATGTGAAGTGCCACCTATGTGTGCAAACAGGTCTGGAGAGGGGACACAGAAGTCCTTCCCACCCTGCTGTCCAGGTTTGGTTTCCTTGCTGCATGGATTTGTCTACTATAGCAGAACTTTGGCCGAGCCTCATGGTAGCGGGCGATGAGATGTTTGCCATGCTGATGAACCAGCTGTGGGCTGGGAGGGCTGTGCCGCAGTGGCCCAAAGGGATTGAGAACTGGGCACCAGGCAGTGTGGACAGAACTGCCCACTTCTAACAGCCCATAGGATGGCCGTGATGGAAGTGGTCCAGCTTCATCCCTCTTCGGGAGCAGACAGCCCTTTCCAGATGCCTGGCAAGGTTGGAGAGAGGTACAAGGAGTCCTTCAGTAAGGGACTGAGGAGGATAGGACAGGGCAAGCTAGCAGAGCTGTGGCACTGGAGACCCTGGTGCTGCCTGAGCCTCTTCGAAGAGTGGATTTAGCAAGCTGAGAATGTACAGAGTTGGCAGGATCACACTGTGCCAGTGCTGAAGGCAGAGCAAAGCTGCAGAGCTAAAGCTGTGGCACTCAGCAATAGGTTAGCATCCATCCTCTGCTCAGGAAGGGAAAATCTTACACTGTTCATGGGGGGCTCTGAGTGCCCCTGTAAGTGCAGCACAAGAAAATGGTGCTAAGACAAAGGCACGGTCTATCATTTGACAGGAGCTGCCAGCCTGCCCAGATTAGCAGTGCTCAACAGATCGAGCACTGCAAACCAGGACAGTACAGGGGTGACATCTCCTGTCTGCTTGTCTAAGCCCAGTCTGCATGTCTTCCATATGCAACTCCCTTGTGGTACCGAATGGGTGTTTTTGTGCAGGTCGTGGACCTACTAACACTCACCAGCTCAGCTCTCCTGCTCTGTTCCCCTCTCAGTATCCCCTGTTGATGAGGTCTCAGAGACACTGGTATAGCTGAGGGCCATCTTTTTCCAACTTTTTCCTCTACCACTATCAATCATCCACCCAAATTCAAACCACCCCATATCATGCTCTCCCCTTCTTCCTTTTCTCTGCTTCCATCAGCCTCCTTTAGCTACTGATGGGATCACACCAGCCCTTGGGACACACCAGCATGAAAATCAGCTCTTTGCACAGAGCTCTCTGCATGGATTTGGGATTCATTTTCTTAAAAAGTGTAGAGCTAAAACCTTTAGGGTGATCTGGAGCCACTGGAGAGCCCTGGCAAAGGGGCACTTCTGGACCTGTGCAGAGTGGCACATTACACCAGGACTTCACAGAGGAATCCACAAGATGTTCCTTTTTAAAATGCTATTGGAAAAGGGAATGATGCACTGGCAGATTCATCTAGCTCCAAGTAGCCAAGCTGTCAACAGCATTGGAGCTGCAGAAGCATGGTCTAACAAGCTTGCTCAAGCCCCTGGCTGGACTTAACTGGCCTCCCTGGATGTCTATCTTGCTGTTACTTAATCCTGTTAGAGTTTATATGCAGTTGCTATGATGCATTTAAACACTGATGCTGGGGTAGGCATGCCCTATGTGTGATGAAGCCTGAAAATTTAGGAAGTAAAACAAGCTTAAGTAACCAAATTGACTCCAAACAGAAAGCTATAAAATACAGCAATTCCTCCTTCTCTTCTTAGATTCCATATTTAAGAAAGAAAATCCTGATTCTATTAACAGCCCCATTACGGGACTGAAGTGTACCAATGATGATAGGTCTTCAAAAAAAAGGAAAAAAAGGAAAATCTATTTCTCCTCTCAGAGAACTTATTTGTAAATATGGCTAAATAGATGCCTTTCCTACAGTTTGCAACAATATTTTTTTCCCTGAGATTGAGAAGTCAACGCTCAAATACATCAGTCTATCTCAGATCCTGGAGGCACTAATGCACCACCTCTGCTACAGTCCACTGTTTTCAGATTTCTGTTAAAGATTAATAATCAAAGAGCAAACAGCTTTTGTTTTGACTCTTATACTGATTTAAGCCTCTATCTCTGTTTAAGTAAAAGCAAACCAAGTGAGTGCTCAGTTGTTCTGAGAACCACTGATTCCCAGGAAAGAGGACAAATTACTCTTTCTGTCTTCCAGGTAGTTGGTGTGGGCAGCTCTGCGCCCAAAAGGCTTTCATGCTTCCATGGCACAGGAGCCGGGACCCACAGCAAGTAAGGGCATACAACACGTCCCTATCCTGCAAAGTTAGAAGAAATTGTTAGGGAAAAAAAAGGCAAAAAAACGCAAAGTGATTTTCCAATAGAGGGCACTAAGCCACGGCCTTTGAGGTAAAATAATGCCCCATCTGTTCTTTATCAGCATCCTCTGCAGGTTCCCAAACTGGGTATCTATCAGCAGGGGATGAGAAGGGGAAACTGAAGTGCTTATTGCTCTGTTTGTATTTGTTTCTCCTACCCTTAAGTTCTACTGTTGCAAAGCAACATACAAAAGGCAATGCATCCCAGTACCTGATCTGTGCAGTGGTATGAAGAGGGAGATACAAATTGTTCTGTTATGGAAGACTGTGGCAGAGGTTCCTCTAGCTGGAGGGGAAGTCACTGCTAAGAGACTATTTTGTTTTTTCTGGCAGTTCCTTCCTGGCTTTATAGGGTCCTTGCCCATAGGCTGTTTTCCTGGGAGAAGCAATCGGAGAGGTTCACTTGATTTCATCATATCCTCTTTTCACTGGCTTCTGGAAAATAAAGCTGTTGTGAGCATGAAAGAAAAAACAAAGGGTTGAGCCCTTGAATAGCCAGCCATGGAAGAGTAGTAGCTTCCACAGCTATATGTGCTCCCCAGCTGTGACAGCTCCTCCCTACTGCACAGAGCCCAAAGGAGGAGGTGCGAGGAAGTCCAGCATCCTCCCTCTAGCACAGAGATGCGGACAGGAAAAGGTGTCCAAATACCTGCTGGTGTGTCACCAACAGGTCACAGCCATCGACGGCTTCTACCTCTTGGATGTATAAGCAGGTGTCGTGGTTTAACCTCACATGAGTGAGAAAACTCGTGGATTGAGATAAAGACAGTTTAATTGCTAAAGCAAAAGCTGCACACACAAGCAAAGCTAAACAAGGAATTCATTCACAGCTTCCCATGGGCAGGCAGGTGTTCAGGGCTTCATCGTGTGGAACAGTAACTTGGGAGGGCAAAACACAGTAACTCTGAGTGTCCCCCCCTTCCTCTTTCTTCCCCCAGCTTTATATGCTAAGCATGACTCTGTAGGATATGGAATGTCCCTTTGGTCAGTTGGGGTCAGCTATCCCTGTTGTGTCCCCTTACAACTTCTTGGGCACCCCGAGCCCCCATGCTGGTGGGATGAAGTGAGAAGCAGAAAACACTGTGATGCTGTGCAAGCACTGCTCGGCAATAAAGAAAACATCCCTGTGTTATCAACACTGTTTCCATCACAAATCCAAAACATAGCCCCATACTTGTTACTATGAAGAAAATTAACTCTGTCCCAGCTGAAACCAGCACAGCAGGACAGCGGCTCAGCTTTCCAGGTCTTTTCTCACTATTTTACTTTAGCCGCAGGGTGTCATTATTCCACCCTTTCCCCTTCTGACGTCAAGAGGAGAACACATCCACCTAAGCAGAGACACACTGGCCAGAGTGATGTTGGTCTGGAAAATGTGGAAGCCAGCAGCTCCCTCTGCTTAGGGCCCCATGCTTTATTCATCCTCCCTTGCTCTGAGTTTTGGGAATACAGACCAAGCCAGCTTTGTCTTAGAGCTGGACATGGAGAAGGGTCATTTCACAATCCTTTAGAGCTGCTCTGTGTTCACTGCCCTCCAGTATCTGTCTCATTGTGTATTTCTGACATTCCTTTTCCCTCTGAACTGCTCTTCCACATGCAATACTGCCATCATTACCGCTCCTGACTGCAGCATGCTGTCATGCAGAAGCTGGTACCTCACTACTTCAGCTAAGTTCGGTCCTGTATACGTTCCTCTTGCTGATGCTTTCCTGGAAGACAAATATTTGCAAGGATCCTGGCCCTAATGTTTCAAAAGGCTCAGAGGTGGAAGGCAATTAACATTATCCTCCTGTGCTTCCCGACCTGGAGGAGTTGCAGGCACACCGTCAAACACCAAGACATAAGGAAGTTATCTTGAGTTTCATACATTGCTTAGAGAGAAGAGCACCTCCCCTCCTGAAGTCTGTCTAAATCATTTATTTCACAAGGAGCTTTCATCCTCCAGGCTGCTGCCCTGGATGCTGCTTTGTGAGTTCCTCCAGCAGGGGGTTAAATGGCGATATGCCACAAAGTATCTGTGACCACTTTTCTCAGCAGGAGATCATCTCTAGCTCCCTTCCTAGGGCCCAAATAGACTTCTGGAAGCAGTGGTGGAAGCTGAGAATACACAAGGCCTTTGTGGAAGACTGTTAGTACATTATTCCCCTCTTTCCATTTCTCCCAGAGCAACCGTGTATGCTCAATGGCATCTGCACAAGTTTAAAAGCATTGGTGGCTCCAGGCAAGTGGACCCTGCAGGTGCAGGCACTGACTGTGTAAAGGGGTGTGAGTGGAAGGAAGCCCTGAAAGTTGTCCTGATTTCGCACCCCTTGTAATCAAAACAACTGGAAGCAGTGACATGAAGGGGAACCAACTTGTGTGGTTCAGCCTCTTCCCAATGGGATCTAGTGAGTCCTGAGAATCATGCCAAGTCTGGTGGGGCAGGAGGAGGTGGGCCATCAGAAACACACCAGAGTCTGTAGCCTGTACTACCTCCTGACACATCCCAGCCTTGGAGAGCTCTTCAGTCCCAGCAGCACTGCCTGCCTGAGGAACCACCATCCAGGACAGTGGCTGGGGATGTGCCAGAGCAACTCATTATGCGCAAAAACACTACACCAAGACATAAAGGAACAAGAGATTAAAGGAGAACAGATGTTGGCTGATCTTGTCCACCTTGCTCCCGGGAGGCAGTCCAGTGCAGCTGCCGTCTGCCTCAGGCTCTGTTAGCAGGGCTGAGATCTTTGTAACCTTGCACTGCTCCTCAGAGGACAGTGCTGAGTGTGGCCCTGCTGGTACCCGTTTCTGCTCTGGCGGCTTGTTTCAAACATTTTTGTAAAAATTCATTTAAATGAATCCCTGTTTTCACTGTGGGATGCCAGTCCCCACTGAGGTGAACTGTCCAATCCATAATGCGAAAGGAAATCTGAACCTCTGGGTCATTAGTGCCAAGCCATGTTAAACCATCTATGTTGCAAAGCTTGCCATCAGGCAGCCTAGAAAAGGCTACTGACACTATCTGACTGTATACACAGTTCAGCTGCCAAACTTCTATTTCTCACTTAGTGCATAAGCTACATTATTCCCCATTTTTGTATTTTTTTTTTCCTGTCTTCCTTTCATTGTCCATAGCTTTCCTTTCAATACTCTGTCTATCCCTGCTTCCCTTATTCTGCACTCTGTTGTACTCATTCAGTGGTGGACGTGGTGGTGCTGGGTTAGCAGCTGGATTCAATGATCCTAGAAGTCTTTTCCAATCTAAATGATTCTAGGATCGTACATAATGACTGGACTCCCTGTCCTCATATCCTCCTTGCTCACCTTCTCTTGTTTCCTAAATCCTCAGGGAAATGCTACCACCCACACTGACATCCCTGAGGGATTTTCGAAGGTGCATCAGCCAGCTCTGGAGAACTTATGCTCCTCTATCACTTAGAGAGTACAAAAAGGCCCAGTTTTTGTAATTCAAATTTCTTTCCCTAGAGGGTCCCTATGGAGAGGGTTTAAAAAAAAAAATAGCTAAGACAAGCAGCCCAAACTGAACAGCTTATCCTTTTTTGAACATTCATTCTCCCTTGGTATCTCTAAGCCTTTTCTGCTATTTACTAATCCCTCCCTTCTGCCAGTCCCCACCACTGAGAGCTATTGTCCACCTAATGCAGAGCAGAACATGCCAGTAAGCCTTGCCAAATTCAAACCATTAGTTGTAATGTGTCTGCCACCACAGTATCTGCAAATAGCTGTGAAATCCCAGAGAATTAAGCTTGAACATTTAACGTCAGAAACTGGCCTCTTGAATTTATTTGCATATAATGGCTCACTCAAACACATTTGATAACTGAGGAACTGCAGCTGTAATCGTGCAGCAGAGCTCACTGCCTTTCAGCCTGTGATGGTACCTTCTCCGCAAGTGTATCCTGCATCCTGCCTTCCCCATCCCCTATGCAGTCGAAAACAGGAGAGGAGCTCAACCTTGCTGGTGCGTCTCTTGGACTCTTTCCCCCTCCCTGCTATTGCACTCACAGGGCTCTGCTGAAAGTCCAGCAACACAGCTACAACTCTGAGGTGGCACTATGCCTTCCCCATGAGACCACCTTAACAGCTCCCTGTGTACCCCTGCTCATAGCTGAGCCTTCCCCAGCACCCAACACCACCAATAGCACCTTTCCCATGTCTCTCCTGATACAGCATCATAAGCTACCTGATCCTTGAAAAAAAAAAAGAACATCTTTCTCAGCAGGTGTCCTGAGCCCCCCAGGAAGTGTTTGCTGTTCTCTGTTTGCAGATCTCTTCTCATTTATCAGGCCAGCTTGGTCACTCATCACCTCCTGATGTTAATGCTGGAAGATAGGGCCACTGAGTGCAAGAGTGGCAAAGCTGTCATGCTCCAGCTGGGCAAGAGTGGAGCCTCACTCAGTAAATATTGACACATCTGCAAGCAAATAGAAAGCAGCTTTCAGCAAGCAGCTCTCTGGCTCCCTGAGCTGATGCTGGACCAGAAACGCTTGATGCTTTGTGGTTATGAGCTGCTATTTACAGAGGGCGGGATACAGGAATGGATCTCCAGCAGCTGTGATGACAGTGGCAAATTGATGGGCTTGCAGGAGCCACCAGCTGTATGCCCACTGCCCACCTGCTCTACAAGAAGTGGCTGCAACCACTTCAGCTTCTGGAAAAACAAGCTGTCTTTTCCATCTCTCAGCAACTTCCAGACAGGCTTTCTTCAAGAGGATATTCAGGACAGTCTCCACTAAAAACTAGGTAGCACAAAAGATATTTTTGTTCCAAGTCTTTAGTTTCCCTGCTTTCCTGTCCTAAAACATTGCCCTTAGTATTTAGGTGATTATTGCAGCTCCTGTAAGTTTTCAGATTTAGGCAAGTTACAGGTGCAAGTGAGTATAAACACAGAAATAATCTGAGTCCTTCTGATGGATCTGTGGAATTGAGTAGCCAGTCAGTAGCAGCATCAGTTCTGACAGAAATCCTGAAGTTTAGTTCTTATACCTCATAGAAACTACAATTTAACTTACATCCTAAAGTGGGAGTTTTATGCCCCCCTTCAAACTATTGCCCGGTAGCTAAATGACCACATTCCCTGCACAGGTGGAGCAGAGCTCTTATTCAAAGAAGAGATGGGATTGCAAGCAAAGGCTAGTGATGGATTGGGTTCACTTCCTGGCCCACCCTCTCTATGACTTTGTGCAAGTTATTTGATCTCTTAATGCTCTATTTCCCATACATGAAAAGGAAGTGATAATGCTTTCTCTCTCCAGCTTTTTCTTTTATCGACTTAGTCTGAAAGCAACTTAGATTTTTTTTCTGTGCTTCTGTGTTGTCTGTTTGTTTGTATTCCTAGAACAATTAGATTCTGATACACACACAAGTTCCCTAGTACTGCAGTAAATGCAATTAATTATCTGTTCTCATTTGGAGTCTGTGGGCACCATCAACAGCCAGTAAACAAAAGGATGACGCAGATCCTTAATTGACACTGTATGGATCTTAGATAAAGAACTAAGGAGTGGAACAGTAAGTTCAGAAGTAGACTCCAGGAGTCACCATGCATTTAGTTCCTTTCATCTTTTCTGAACATCCAAGTTAATTCTTTACATTTCTTTTCCATTCTCTGGTTTGTTTCTACTACCTGATGCTTGCCTGCAGAGTAAAGACAACAGCTAACCCCAGCTCCTTTACCCTGCATGAAATAAACACTCTAAGTAACATGCATTCTTTGGAGGGAAGGCAGATCTCTGCCATGGAGCAGAGATATCTCTCTTCTTCCCCCTGTCTCTTGCTGTTTTTCATTTCCAAATCAGACTGACAGTTTCCTAGGAGCAGGGATGTTGTCTGTGTCAGGGAGCAAGCACAGCGTGTCTGCAGCACTGCAGTGCGCTTGACAGGCCATTGGTATGGACTCTACTAGGCAGAGTTTCTTGTTTGTTTATTACCTAGAGTAAATTAGTCACTGAAAGTTTTCTGACAGATAGCTCCTTTGCTGAACCAAGAGTTGGGTAATGACAGGTACCAAAAGCATGGAAAAGGTGGGTGGAAACTACAGGCCAGGGAGAGTGGAAGGAAGACCAAGGATTTGGTTGGTGCAAGACCAAAGATCTCACTGTTACAGTAGCTACAGCCCAAGGGCCAAGCAGGGCTGGAGGGCACCTAGTGCTGCTTCAACAGCACTGCTCTTCTGATACAAACCTCAGCCTCGACAAAGAAACCATTTGATAGTAAATTATTTCAGCTGTTCCTCTCCCTTGCTCATCCCTGCTCTTTGGGGCCTCTGCAGAGCACCATAAGGAAACCTACAGCTCCAGGCTGGGTTTTGCCAAGATCACTGGAGATCATGTCAAAGCCAGTGCCAAAACCGCTGTGTGCCTCCAGCACTGGCAAGTCCACCAGTACAAATGAATTGCAGGGAATGAACATTATGAGGCTCATAATGGGAGGGAGGGACAGAGGGAGAAGAGGGAAACACAGCAAAGGACGAGCAGAAAAAGAAAAGGACATAGCAGACACAAAATGGACTTATGGGTAAATTAGAAGGGCAAACTGGTGATACCTTTTGTTAAATACTCACTGAAGGATGGTTTGCACAATTACAGCCAGAAGCAACATTAACAGCAGGCATTCAAACACCGTGCTGACAAGCTGCATTCCTCCTCTAAAAGACACCCATCCTCTACCGCTGCAACAGTATCAGTATAGAGCTGTCAGTATATATGATGCTGAAAATTATGCCAGGCAAGATTTTCCTACAAACCGCTTCCATTATAAGAACATACAGGTAGAGAAACTACAGTGTGTGTCACCTATGCGTTGAAGACAAAATGAACAATCCTGTTATTTGGTAGCTAGTCTCCCCTCTTGACACTGCAAAAAGTGGGACTGGACTGCACCTCTGTCTTCCGTGTCTAGAAGAGGATGAGCAGCAAATAGTTTATTTGGAGGCTTTTTCTGGCACGGGTAGATGTGTACAGACACAGAAAGGAAACATTGCTTTTTGAAAGGTCAGCAGATATTGGTTATGAGCAGGGGAATGTTCTCACAGGAAACACTGAAGACTGCGCAGAAGTAAACATACTTCCAGTGTGGAGTGGCACGGTGATCCAACTGAGTCCCTCTCTGGGGACTAGCTTCCCAGGGATGATGCACAAGGCCCTTGGGGTATTTACACAGCCTGTTCTCAAAAGACCAGCTGCCACTCAGCACAGTTTATCTTCTTTTCCTGATTATTCAGTCTATGTTTTCTTTGCTCCTCCTGGCTGCCTCTTCCTCCAGTTCCTGGAACTGAGAGCGGCTGAGGCCTCAGTAGCACCTGTGTGTGCGCCAGGCACGGCAGCTGCTGCATCCCCAGATGCTGAGTGCAGTCTCTCCACCACACACATTCCCACACCACTGGGCAACAGGCTACTTCCAGATCCTTCCCATGACGGTTTGTTTCTAACTCCGGAGACTTTGTGTTTTCCTGGAGTGTGAAAACTCAGCCTCTGATACCTCTGCCTTTTGTGTTTCTTTCAGTCAGGAGGGCTCTCCAAAAAGACCCATCCTCCTGTTGCTACCAAAATTAGGAGAGGAGAGACAGTTCCACTTGTGACAAACCTGCCTGAACTCTAGTAGTGGCACAGAGAATGCAATGAGTGAGGATCTCACTGGATCTCTGCATATGGGTCCTGCAAGCGCTCCAAATTCCAAGAGTCTTTCAACAGAAAGAGCGTTTGAAGGAGACACAATTCTGGTGCTCCTACAGAGGGTCAAAGCCCCTCTTTACTTCTGCTGGCAGAGGCTTGTGTGTCCATGTCTGTTAGATCTCCCCGCCGGGACACAAATGTCTAAGCTCAGATATTTGTTGTGGCCTCCAGTTTGGGCTGGAGGAGCCCTGACTTGCACAGGATTTCCAAACATACAAAGATTAAGGAGGAGGCCAAGCTGAACGGCTGGCACCTCTTCAACATACTTCTTAGCCAGAACTCTGCTTCTTGCGACAGCAAGGCTCAGAGGGATGCACTCTTCTTTGGGAAAGAGAGGGGGCACTGTGTACCAAGCTTTTGCTGTACAAAATCAATTCAGTAGAATTCCCATTTGCTGCTCGCCTGCTCCCTAGGCTGCTCATAGGCCTGCTATATTCACTACCTTCACTATTTTTTTTTGGTCCAACCACTGTAACAATAAAAGAAATCAACATGTTGCCCATAAAACATAATTCCTACTTTTTTCTGAAGACAGTATCTGAGACAGAGAGATATTTTTTCGTCCACTCTAGGTCTTTTCTAGTCATAACCTTGCAAAGCAAAAACCCTTATGATTTATAAAAAAATACTTACTAAAGAAACAAACAAAAGCTTCCCTTGCTACCTTCAGGTTCTATTAGCATTAAATCTCTCAGTTTAAAAACAGTGGAGGGGAGGAGAAATTACGTTACTATTCAGAGTACCCAAGGAGGTGTTGTTTAAACTAAACAAAAAGAGATATCTTGCATGCAGCCTTCTCCCAAACCAACGGAAGGGTAGGAATCGGTGCCTTGATGTTCTTGATACTGAGGGAGCAAGGGGGCTGCTCTGGTGGGTATGAAGTCTCTGAATGTTTACAAGGTAGGATTTCTATAGCATACAAGGGAGCTAGTCATCAGCCAAGGTTACTTGCTTAAGGAATGGACTCGATGGACTTCAGCATTGTCATATAATTGTAACTAGAAATCCTCTGGGAGTTTGAACCATGCTGTTGTGCTCTCACAACAAGTAATTAGTGAGGAATCTCTCCCTTTGGAGTCCACTTCAGTCAGTAATATGAGGCAGCTGTGAGCTTTCTCTGCGAGAGAGGTAAGCCCAACGGCCAGAGCCCAGGTCATGTTCTAATCATCTCCCATGATGTTATCTTACAACTCCTCTTGAGAACATGTAGGCACTTCACAACCACCTTAACTTTCTCATCAAGTTCATATTGTAGGTTTGTAATTTTGTTTCTCCAGGAGAAACATTGACCATCATACTTGACCTTACCACAACTGTTTTACTACTGTTTCTGCAATTGCTGTTCCGTTGACTCCTCGTTTTGCACTCTCCAGATGAGATTCTGATCCAACAAAATCAATGAAAGCTTTGACACTGACTTCTGCCGGACCTAGGCTTCAGCCAATAGCCTCTGGCTGTTGCTAAACTGGTATTTTAACCCATTCCTGATTTCATTTTTTTTCACAGCACCATTCTTCCAACCACTCAACAATACATATCTAACAGCCTACTTGAGCTCCAATTTCTGTTTACATCGAGTAGATGATGTTTAGAAATAGCATGCATTCACCTTCCCTCAGCCAAGTTCATACAGCTGTGGCCCATAATTTCTAAGATTAATGATCTCAAGCTGACAAGATGTGATTCTGGGTTAACAGGGGCAAATTTAACCGCAGTTAACAGCTGTGGTCAAATGAAAAGAAAACTTTAAGTTGTTTTGTATTTTGAAATTGTTTAAGCATTTGCACACAGACACCCACTGAAGTCCTAGAACTAAGCATCCAGATAAGCCAGTACTGACCCTAACAGCCCTCTCCCAAAACAATTATACCTTAGCTCATCCGTGCTGGTAGTGGTAACTGTAAAACAGTGCTTGAGGTCACCTAGTGGTGGTTCTCAGAGACAGGAAATTTGATTCAAAAGCACCTCCATAGTCTGAGTCTGCATGTCTTAGTTGCTCAGAAGTTGGCAACAGTCCATCCCACAGTGATTCTACTGTGTCAGGTCAAGCTTCGTGATGTGACGTTATTAGTCTGAGGTGAACTGTATAAGATTCTAAAGCAGTCTAAACCAGGAGTCCACCACAGCACCCACTCTCCTACACTCAATCCCAGTTTTCTTTCCAATGGAAAGCTGGAAGAATGTTAGGAAGGAGAGGGAAGAGAGGGCAGACAGTTACACACCCAGGTTGCATCCTGACAAACAAGCAGGATGTGACTGCAGTGCACATCTGGGCCTCCAAGCTGGAAAACAGCCCCAGGCCTTGCAGTTCCGATGCACCTCTATGCCTCAAAAGTTTTTTTGAGCTTGAAATTTCCCTGTGGCTGGCTATGAAACCCAAATAACTGGCTGTGTGAGATCCACACCATCCCCAATGGGCATAGTGCTGTGCTGCTGCGTTGACAAACTCACAGTGGGGACTTGGGCATGTGGTTTCTCTTATTGTCATTGAGGAAACTTCCCTGGCTCAGATCTGCAATGACCTCCAGACCTTGCTGGACAAGGTCACTGTGCTGCAGGAAATTCTGAGGTACAGGCTGGTAGAAGCAAAGGCATATATAACAGTTACTGCAGGAAAGCAAGCTGGTACTTGTTATTGTTATTACATGCCACACTACTTGTATTCCCATGTAGACTGAAGGCAACAAGTGAGAGTGGGAAGCGGATTAATTCTGCTGGGTCCCAAACAAACCCAGAGTGGCCCTCCACCCTTGCAGGTTACAATTGTAAGCTGGGCTCACGTAAAGCAAAAGCTCTAAAGTTGCAGCATTTACTTGTTCACTTTTTTTGCTATCAATTCTTCCACTTGTTTAAGGATCAAAGAACTGGAAAAGAGCTTAACCCAAATAAGGCTGGAGTCTGCAAAGAATGTGTTGCTCAAGTGTACAAATTATGGTGTTATAGAGGTAATCAGATTTTGGCAGTGAGGCAGACAATAATAAACAAATCAAGGTAAGACAGAGAGAGGTAAGAAATAAATTTCAGAGGATTAGGACTCTGGATCAGGTTATTAAGAAGAGTCTTCATGCATACTCATGAAACCACAGACCACATTCTCTTTTTAGATCAAGTAGAAGTCTCTGTGCAGACAAGAAGGAAAAATTTATCCTACTAGAGCTTTGTCAATAAAGGTTCAGTTTTTAAAAAAATTTCCCAATGCAGAGGATAAAATACATTTTACAGGGTGGTCTATTACCTCTTTCAGTGACAACCCTATCATCTCACTTACAAATGATCACTTAGCTTTTCAATAGCTATGTTGGAGGCACACATCCATTTAATATTTGGAATTTTTCACATATAATTCCTTTCTGAATGGGCAATGTGTGTCTAAGATTTTACTAAATAAATAGGGACAAATTCTGCTCTTTGGAAATTTGATGTAAGGTACCTGCCCTAATACAGATTTACGCTTGTAGTTAAATCAGAGTAAATGAGAACACACTTGGACCTCAGGACATTCAGAACAGGCAGGAATATAACACAAGAAAGAGTTACTTTCTAGCTGCTTGTAAGACTTAAGGCAGATAAATGAATAATAATAGTAATAATAATCCTTTGTTTCTGAAAGGAGATATTTAGTCTACCCAAGGCACCATCCAAGTCATTAAAGGATTCCCAGGTGCCAGTATTTGGAAAGGGTATTATCTTTTCAAACAGTTTAGGCAGAGGTCTCTGTTGCTCTCTCTCCTGGGTCATCTCAGATTTCCTCAATCTCTGCCCTGAACTGAGTAGAGGAGGAAAAGAAAGGCTAAAAATTTCAGAGGAGCAACATTTTCTCCTAAACTAGGCAGAACATATTTTTCAGTCTTTCAGTAAAAACGAGTTTCACTTTGTTGGTGCAACTGCAAGGCTAGTTGGGCGAGGGCCACATGCTGCATGTGGAGGGACAGACTCTGCAGCAGATGCTGCGCAGGGAACCCTTCTTTCCTCCCTTTCTCAGGTATAATTTACCTGGCTCCACTCTATTAATGGAAAAAGAAACCAAATACAAGTGTCAGCATAAACCACCTGGGTTTTTAAAACAAAGTAATTCAGCAGCAGGTGGGTGAGTGAATCCATACAAAGGCAAAAGGCTTGTTAAGTGGATGGCTGAGCTTTGCTGACAAGAGTCAGTGCCCCAAAGATGGGGATGCACACACCTCTCTGGATGTTGGATGCTTGGAGGACACAGTTATCTGAAACCATGCACCCCACGTCAGTTGGTCTCTGATTCCTACATATTTTTAAAGGTTAGTAGACCTAAGCAGGTGCCTGAGACTGGGCAGAAATGTCACACTGGTAAGTATTTTCCTGAGAGAAAAAAATGTTGAAAATAACAATCACTATAGAAAGTGACATGAGAAAAGGCCAGTGGCCTCTGACTATCTGGCAAAGAGAGACAAGCAGTTATCTCCAACAGAATAAGCTCTGCCTAGATAAAAACAAGGCTTACTACAAGGAAGATATTTTCTGAAAATATCATCTTTAGTTAAAGAGATTTGCCCCGTCCATTGTTCTCATCCCAGATCATCCCTGGATCCATTTCCTCACTTCAACTCCAGGCTCTTCAGTGGTAGGCCAGAAACTCTCATGCGATCCTAAGTTTGCCACATGCATCAGGCATCACCCAGGTCCCTGTTGCTCCTTTGCTTAAATGCTTTAGAAAGCTTCTGCCTGGAGCCACCTGAAAGCTTCAGACTTGCTGAGCTCTTTTCCAAGGACAAGTTGATTAAACTTTGTTACACCAAGACTGTGATTACTTGATGGCTTCTGATTCATTCCTCTCTGTGATATGTGGTCTTCGTCATGGCTCTGAAAAGCCTAAATCATTCAGGTTCCTGTACTATAACACATGCTTTTCCACCATTTTGTTGTAGCATCTGCAGCTTGCAGAGATAGGATGAGTGTCAGTCCTAAAAATTGAACTCATCAAGACCAGGGATTGTCGTCAGCAAGCTGCTTCCAAGGAATCACCAAAACAATTCAGCAATCTTTCATACAGTGCCTATCCTATCCTTGTAGGATGTTTGAAAAACCCTGTATTAGTTATTTGTTCTATTAAATCCTAGTTCAAATACGCTAGGACAACGAGTAGCCTGAAATGTGGATAACACCTACACTAATGCATTAAATTCTCTTGAAGCCTAGTCACAGCCAGAACTACACTGACGTAGCAGTTTCTCACTGTTCTGTTTTGTCTTTCCCAGGCACTCTGACTGGTAGCATCGTGTGTGCAAGGTCAGAATGCTGCACCACACCCCTCTGGGTACCTGAAAAACAACCAAGACATGCGTGTTCAGCTGCCAGCTAGAAGAATCACAGCTACTCATGTGATGCCCAGGCAAGATGATATAACCCTGCACATTGGTACTTCTTACCCCAGTAGACTCTTTACCTGCCCGCTGCACCAAGAGCAGTCAAGATGACAGCTGCTATTAGGGAAGTGATGAAAGGCATGAAACAGACCTTAAAGACATAGAAAACTTCATGTCACAAAATGACAAAGCTCTTTGGCTCTTGTGCCTGTCTCTTCCTGAGTTGGGTAGGAGAAATACTTTTTTTGGGCATATTGCCTGCCCAGGATTATGCCAAAGAGAATCTCTAGGGAAGGCTTGTCACAGTCATCCTGCAGATTTCCTCTATATTTTAGCACAGCTGCTCCCATCCTGACCTACTTGCCTAATTTCTTGCTGACTTGTTACCCAGAGTGCTACTCCAGACTGAATTCCAGAAGTGGAGGAGTCCAGCTCATGGTACATGCTGCACTTTCACCCCTTCTTCTCCGAGTCTCCCCATGACTGCACACAGCTAACTCAGGTCTCACTAATGGAGAAAATGGCATTGATCCTGGGGAAGCCAAAAGACCCACATCCTTTTCCTTTGAACAGTTTGCAGTCAAAGTATTCCCAAAGTTTTTCCATATTTAGTACAATTTCCAAGAGAGAGGAAAGTGTCTGTACTATATCATATAGGGACATCCCTGATCCCTTCTGTTGCTGTTAAACCGTTACTTGGCTCTAGTTCCTCACTTTTTGCTCAGCATAGCTCAAGGCTTCACTTTGCAGTTCTTGAAGTTTGTTCAGCTGTTTGTCTTCCACAGACTCCTCCCCTCCTGACAAGCAGCCATCTTTCGCTCCTTCCTTATTCAGAAAAACTCTGTACTTTTCTCTCTTGTTTACTATCTTTTACTATCCTTATACAGTAATGACTTACATGCAAGGAAATGATTCAAAGCTGCAATGTTTCTGAAGCCAGAGACAGTCTGAATTTTTGAGATAATTTGTAGGAAAATCAGACTTTATATTCAACATACCTGGAAGGAATGACCCCTATCTATATTTTGCTGCACCAGAACCAGCTGCAGATTATCCCAACAACATGAAAAAGTGGATGATGGATAGAAGTATAACTTGTGATCAGGGTCAGCCCAACGGAAACCCGGAACAGCGCAATAGTTGTCCTGCAAGAGTATTTTGAGAACAGCCTTCTTAATCTGTACCAGCAGAAATTGAAGTGACATGGAAAGGTAGCTATTTTTCTTTCTTTTGAGATAAGGTATACCGAAGAACATGAAGGAAGATGAACTCACTTCCTACTACATCACTAAAAGTATTTTCAAATGTTTTGTGAAGTTGTGCAAACATACAGGAGTCACTGTGCACACAGCAGCAACTTACTTAAACAAGTAGTTTAACTCTGATGCTGCTCTGATGTTCTGTACCTTGCCTGAGATGAGAGGAAGGGAACTCAAGTTTGATTTCTCACCCAAAAGGATGCCAGCTCTAAAGGACAGAGCTGGGAGGAGCTGAAGCTGTTTGGCACACAGGTATGTGCGTGTTCTGTGCAGAGGCAGGAGAGCTCAGTCCTCTGATGGGAGCTGCTGGGCTGTGACTCCTTCCCTCACTGAAAGCAGGTGTTCAAGAAAAGCCACCTAGCCAGCAGCTGGCTGAATGATGCCTGGTGCCTCTCTTCCCTCCTGGCTGCCCGATTGCTGAGCAGCTCCTTGTTTGAGCCTGGGATGGCGAGGAATGGGAGAAACTGCTTTCAAACTGTTTAATAACAGTGATGGTAACCTTTGACCTTACTCAATAGCAGCGCTTTTGACCTTTCATTTGTTAAATAATGCAACCACTTACTTCTCGATCCTTATCGGTGTTTAGTAATTGGGGTCAAGACAAAGGAAAGCAGAGTACAGTTACCCACCATACTTTACCGAACTAGGAAGAATTTCCTTAAGCTATAGATCTCCTTTTTGATAATCTTCAGTCAGGACAGGCAAAGACTAGACTGGGTGGCTTAGAAGATCCATAACAGGCTAAAGAGCCTCTCAGCTGTTAGCATCTGGTTTGAATCCAGCTGTGGCTGACAGAGGCAGAAATTCATTATACTCTTGGGTTGCCTCTCTGACTCATGTGAAATGAGTTTGGCCTGCAGTTCTGCTGTTATTGGTCAGATCATAGCCCTAACACAAAATATTAACACACAGTTCTAGAGAATCAGTGATTAATGAGTCTACAAAGCCTGAAAATTCCTATTCCATTGAGCAAATCACAGTATGGAATAGGTAGGTGACAGCATGGAGCAAAAGTCTGTGGTCACTCCTGCATGTTCTGCCTGATTCATGTCAAAGAGAGGTGGTTAACCTCCAGGAACCTGAGTTGCCTTTTCTGCGGCATAAGTAAAGCTAATGGGTTGGATTGTGTGCTGTAAAGCTCATTAAACATCTCACTTGACAAAAAATCCCAGGTGACAACTGTTACAGGCCGTGGTCCCAGGATCAGTGTTTTCCTTAGAAGTTAACAGGAAACGGATGAAAAAGAAAGAACTTATGACTTGACAATGGATTTAAATGTAAGTGCATGCACATATTCGTTTATATAATGCGCACATATAAAAGCTTAAACTTCCTGAAGACGTCAAATAGAAATTCTATTTCTCTAAGCAGCTGCACAATTTCATTACTTATTTATTGCATTTTTTGTTAAGCCAGACTGCAAGATTTTTAGGGCAGGAGCTGTTTCCTGGATGTCTGTCTGAATGTGATTCAGCAAAAGGAGCTGCCAAGGAGCAATCCAAATGCAGTCATTTATAAATAAGTTATTTATTTATAGATGTATATAAGTTAGGTAAGATCATAGAATCATAGAATGTTAAGAGATTGGAATGGACCTTAAAGATCATCTAGTCCCAACTCCCCTTGCCATGAGCAGGGACACCTCCCACTAGATCAGGTTGCTCAAGGCCTTATCCAACCTGGCTTTGAACACTGCCAGGTTTGGGGCATCCACAACTTCCCTGGGCAACCTGTTCCAGTGTCTCACCACCCTCACAGTAAAAAATGTCCTCCTACTATCTAACCGAAATTTCCCCTCTTTCACTTTGTACCCATTACTCCTTGTCATGTCACTGCAGTTCCTGATGAAGAGTCCTTCTCTGGCTGCCCCATAGACCCCATTGAAATACTGGAAGGTTGCTACGAGGTCTCCAGGCAACCTTCTCTTCTCCTGGCTGAACAGCCCCTGTCTTCGCCAGGAAGGTGCTGCAGTCCTCTTATCAACTTCCTAGCCCTCCTCTGGATCTGTAAGAATGACACTGTAAGCAGTGAACTTCATGAGTTTTTGTTTTGTTTTGTTTGTATTTTTTGTTGTTGTTGGTTTTTTGTTTGTTTTTGGGTTTTTTTTGGTTGTTTTTTTTTTCCTGTTGTTCATGTAAGAAATGAGGAAAATATGGTATCCTAGTGAAGGTGCAATGCAATTGTATGCCCTCCTGCTTTTTGGACTCTGCTTTGGGTTTAGGCCTCTTGAAACTGAGGAACACGTGTGCAGCCTGCCATCCCTAGCTGCGTCCTTATTGTGCTCAGCAGCATCTCTGGCTGCCGGGCGGGGTTAGCTGTGCACGGGGCCGGCACAGGCAGCTGCCCGCAGGCTCCCAGGGCGCTGCCTGCTTTCTCCTCGTTGGCGGAGGCCCGGCGTGACCCGCAGCCGGCGCTCGGCCTCCTCGCCGCGACCCGGGGCGGGCGGCGGTCGCCCGGCAACGGGGCGGCGATGGAGGCGCAGTCGCTGCCCGCGGCCCTGGCGCTGGTGGCGGGCGGCGGCGCGGGGCTCAGCCCGGAGAAGCGGGCGGCGCTGGGGGTATCGCTGACGCTGCTGCAGCACAACTACCGCTTCGAGCGGGTCTGGTTCTGGGGCTGCATCCAGGGCGTGCGCGGCTCCTACTACATCGCCGAGGGGCTGCGCCCCGACCGCGCCGCGCCCCGCATCCGCCTCTACAGGTGCGGGGGCCGCCCTGGGCAGCTGGGGCCGGGGGTCCGGTTTGGGGCGGCGGGGAGATAAGGGAATCGAGGGGTGCTGTCCGGATCTCCTGGAGGGAGCCTTTCCGTGCCCTGAGGGGCCTGTTCTTTAACGGGCTCGGCCCTACGTCCTGCTTGTCGTTGGCAGCTTGAACTGCTTGGATTGGAGCCTCCTGACACCGGCGACCAAGGAGATGGTTGCGCAGGCCGAGCAGCTGAAGGGCCGCTTTCAGGGTGATCCTTCTTTTGAGTACAACTTCGCTGAGATAAACCCACAAGCTGCTGAGACATTGTTTGAAGGTGGTAAGGAGGTAAATACAGCAAAACACTTTCGAACTCTCTTGTCTACAGTCGTGCCACTCGCACTGGACAGGTGGTGGCTCCTCCTCCTTGTTGTAATTAGCAGCCCGAGCCTGTAGTCAGGCAGAAGATACACAATTTCCTCTTTGTCATTGTGTAGCAACAACTTCTTGATTGACCTTCAGTTATTTCCGGAGTTACACGGGGCTCAGAAAGAGTATATATTTCTTATGCTTTATTATGCACAATTGGTACAGATTCCCACTTCAGTTTCTGAAGCAAGTAACTGCAGGCACCATTCTTTATAAATGAATAGAGAAGTCGTAAGTTGCTTAATCGAGAGGGAGGAAAGAATGGATCAAGAGAGGGATAGTTATCTCTCTGGTGAATCTAAACTCTCTGCCCCAGTCAAATTTTCTGTCATATCTTATGAGAAAAAACATGTGATTTGTGGTTCTCCTCTTAGTGCCATTGGGCTTCAAGTTGATGAGTCCATTGTGGTTTCTACTGTCACCTCCAGTTTATTTTCAGAAACGAAAACAAGGAAATTCCTGCCTTTAAAATTTCCCTATTTTTCGTTAAAGCCCGTGATCAAGGAGGAGGCCCGCCTCATAGCTACGATAGAACAGATAGACAGAGCAGTTGGTATCGTCCCCCGGGGGGCATTCGTGAAGACTCCTCTTGGGTCTGTGCATGAAAACAGACACTTTGAAGGTAAATTCTCATTGCCTTTATCAGTATCAACTGTACTTTGATCACGAAAGCTGTAAATTAAGACGACTTTCTCTGGCTGATGTTTTGATTTCAGTTTTTTTTTTCCTTGGGTAAGATGAACAGGGAGGAGAGAATCCAGTGCCACTTATGTTCAGGTGCATGATTCAACTATGGATGGGGAGAGAAAAATCAGTAATGGCTCTGAGTCTTTAAACCTGTAGTTTCATATGTCTTTATAAACTGTAGTTTATGTCAGCATTTAGCAATTTGGTGTCCATTGCTTATCTGGACAACAGTCAGTATGGTCTGCAATGCACAACATCAGGGAGTGCTGACATCTCTTTCTGAGAAGACTGTAGTCTTCTGCAGAGTCTACCGGAGAAAGATTATGATTCTGCCCTATGCTGTGGGAATTAGAGAAACAATGTTATACTTGACGGTATAATGAATGTTACCCTAGTTCACTGTATTAATGGTCACCAATGGCTCTTTGCAGGTCTGTCTTTGGTGGAGGCAAAAAAGTTAAGTTCCTATTTCCATTTCACTGAGCCTGTTAACCTGAAGAATAAAACCCTGCTGGAAAAGGCTAACCTGGACCCATCCACTGACTTTCTGGATTCTCTGGAGCATGATATCCCACAAGGTAAAGGGAGGAAAACCAACAGATGCAGTAAAAGGGAAGGCAGTTTGAGTAGTCTAGGAAACACTGAGGTTACTGGTTTGGATTACTGTAGAGGTGATATGCTTCGGAGAAGCTTCTGCGAATCTGTAAAAAAACTTAATCCTTTACTAAATATTGTAGTTAAGTCCCATTTTAAGCAATTCTAATTGCTTACAATAGTAAGATGTAAGTGTACTAGGGCTGTCACATCCTCTCAACAGGTCTGACCATCATCATGGCTAGGCTGCGGGAACAGGTCTGACCACACCAGCAGTTAACCCCTCCGCCTGAGTGTCGTATTCTCTCCTGACTTCTGTAAAGCCTGTGGCAAACTGGTATCCCTATGGGGAGAAATAACTCCACCTGTGATAGCGGGGAATTTATGTGGCTTGAAGTATTTCACACCTCCTGTCCCACCCAGCACTGCTCTTCTTTATCTTAATGGGCTCTCATTAACACCAGGCTGGTATCTCTGAGAGGCTGCATTCAAAAGTTCATTTGATAAACTATGTTAGAAATGCTGGAGTGTGGAATAGTCTGTACTCTGGTGGGATTTAAATTGTGGAAGGAGAAAAGAAGATAGCATACTGGAATGTATTTTCAGTTCACAACTCTACTGTTCTGCTGGACAACCATGAAATATATTTAAAGCCTCTTTCAGGGATTCCTCTGGCAGGATATTTCTCTGAAGAGATGGGAATGACTTGTTATTTGTTTCTAATCACTTTTTGCTGATGTGCCGCACTTTTTTTTTTGATTGGACCAAGTGCTTGTACATCCTGCTGTCTAGGAAGATTCTATGGACACAATCAGAACTTTAGGTTTGCTATTTTATTCCTACCCTGGAGTAGTAGAATAGGATAGCAGATGACCTGTGCCAGATGGAACTGAGTGGAGGGACAGTGAATTGCCAGTACTGTAAATAGGTTTTCAGGCACTCCCTCTCCTCTCTCTCTCTTCCCCACTTCCCCTCCTAGCTTGTAATCTTCCCTTTGGCAAAAAAGAATTGAGAATAAACCTAGTGAGCTTCTGCCTGAATTCTGAACATTTTTGACTGTGAGCATAAATTGCTAAAATCTAAACCACTGTTCAACTTACTGGGCGTGTCCTTGATGCAATCATTTTCCAGAGGTGTAGTCTGGAGAGACTGCACATTTTCACATACGCTGGCTCATTGAGGTGACCTTTTTGACTCAAAAGAGTATTGCAAGGGGGGGATTAGTTCCTAGATATCTCCAAAGAAAATTTTAGCTGCTGTTTTGTACAGTAGTTCAGGTGTTGCTCTTGTTTGCCTCCTCCCTGCTCCCTCCTTTATTTTCTCCCTCTCTTGTCATAGGGAGACATGCCGTGTGTTAGATGCGAAAATGGCAGTTTTGTTGAAGTCTTCGAATCAAATTTGCCTTGTAGCTTTATTTTACCCAGTGGCAGATAGAAAGTGGGGCTCAACTGTGCCGGTGTTGCATTTGTCTTCCTGTGGCAACGCGAGGTCTGTGTAAGCATGAACCTTCGCCCCCTTCCCAGGAGGGTGTTGCTGTTAGCACCAATCTCTCACTCTCCCCCAAAAAAGTTACCTCTCAGAGACTACCTGAGCTCAAGTGCAGCTGAGTGTTTCTTAATGGAAAAGATTCATCATGGTGCCAGTGCAGCTCTGGTTGTTCTGTCCTGCTCTTTTTTGGACTGAACCTGGGAATTGATGGAATGAGCTTGTCAGGTGAAGGAAATAAGACAGGAAGTTGTTACAGCAAGGCATGTAGCCTCTCTAATTGCACTCTGTCACATGCAGATAGGAGCTCTGACACTAAAGAAAGATCAACTCACCCTCCTTTAACAAGCATTCAGGTTGCCTAAAAGTACTGGTTGCTTGTGAAAATGTGTGTGTGTGGGGGAAAGAACAGTGGGCAGACACAGGCTTTCTGCTGATTTTATCAGCATGGCTCTATCAAAGTCACTCACTCCTGGTTGTGAGGCACTCAGATTCTGGTTCTTGGATTACTTTCCTTCATCTGTGACAGTGCATGTTGGTTCTGACAGAGCAGAAAAAGCAGACAGTGCTTTTTCTATTTCATGATGTGTTGTTCATAGCTCTAGAAAATCTCATTTTGACCTGAAGTTTTTCTTGCCTTTCCTGATTAGATCCTCTCTTGAGCGGTTACTGTCAGAGCAGAAGTAGGAATTGTCAAATAGCATCTAGAATTGTGATTGAAGCCAGAATTGTCTCTGTCCTCAACAAATACACAAGAAGGGGACTGCGGATACGCAATATAGGAGTGATGCTCCCAGCTTCTAATAGCTAGAATTCCCCTAGCATCCTAAAAGACCTAAAGAACAGGACTGAGAGATTAAGGGCTGATTTTAACCTGTCTAAAAGTAACAACTCTGTTGAATAGTTTTCTCTATTAATTGGAGACTTAGCATCTGTGATGGCTGTCAAGGGGGTAACTGTCATAAAATGTATGGTGTGTCATTATAGGAGAGCAGAGGTGTCTTACAGAATGGAAAGTTGGAGGCAGAAAGAACATTTTATATGACAGCTGAGAGGTGGGAAGAAAGGAAGTTAAAAGTGGATTGAATAAAGGTAACAATGGTAAAAGCAGAGTTTAGTGCAAAATTGGAAAACCTGGAGTTTTGTAACAAAACTGTCTGCCATCCTTATCTTTGCCAGTGATATCTGTGGTGCTTGCAGGTTCCAAATTTTGTCTGTGTGTCTATCTATGAGGTTATCTGCGCATTTTTAAGAGTTCAGAACATATTGATGCTCCTCTTTTAATCATTCTGTGGGTCTGTCTGTTTATTCTTGATGTCTCAGCTTCCACAGACAAGTGACTGTGTGACTGAGTTTTTATAAAAAAAATACACTTTTAAAAATTAATTGTAGAGAAAAGTGTCTTGCCTCAAAAGCATGAACATGGAGAGGTTGCAATGCTGATCTTCTGACACTGCAGTATTAGATCATGTAAAGCTTCATTCTGATCCAAGTGGCCAGCTGGCCAGAACGTTGCATGCTGGGATCTGTAGGTTTTGCTGGCCATATGTCTGCATTAAAGATAAGCTTGTTTGCTCTGGTCTAAGCAGACAATCTGCTCAACTTTATGCACAATTAGATGTGGCCTTTCAGCTGCTGGCACACTGCCAGTGTGGTCCTTTCTGCTGCATGCAGTTTGGAACCCTAAACTTACTATTTCAGGAACTAGGGTTTGTGGCAGTTTTACATATGCTTATAGATAATGGAATGGCAAAGCAAATAGCAATAATTCCTAGCATGCCTACAGCATTTTCACTTGATGATCTAATGTTGTAGAGATATGAAATAATAGTCACTTGTCAGGCATTGACATGATGGGGAAAGTAAAAATAGAGGGTGAAGGTTGATTTTACTGTGACCGTGGTATCAGATCAGACTGTGCTCCACTCTGCAAGGGTAAAGAAAGGGGGTGAGAGAAAGCCTAAGGTACTAGTGTAGAGCGGAAGGCTTGGGAGGATGTGAGACAGGGGTGGAGAATGCAGTTCTTTGGCGCTTTCAAACTACAGTTCAGAAAAGCACTAACTTGACTCTGGGGGTTTGTTACAGATTACTGACTCAGATCACTTTGATATGGAGAGAAGGGACACCGACAGGACACTGTTAAAAACTGACAAACTGACGTGGGTGGGGAGGTATGTCTAGATAGGAAAAGATATGAGTAGAATTAGGTTTTATATGAGAAGACTTTCTTCAAAAGTCATGGCTCCCAGTCAATAAATAGCTGCTTTTGGCTGAAAGCCTACCACAGTTCACTTGTGGAATAGGAGCAGAAATTAGAATTTAAAAAGACACATAAAAGGAAATGCAGAAAGTTTGGAACAATTAATGACTTATATAAATTGGAATTTATAATGAGTAGAAAATGACAAAGGGAGCCAGAATAACCTGGAGTAGTCCATGACAACGGTAAGGCAGATTTATTTCAACTATATTGAGAAGAAAAGAAAGCATAGTAATGCTATTGGAAACTGTCACTAAATGGTGATGGTAAAAAGGCTGGTAAGAATGCGCAAGGGCAGCAGTGCTCAATATTTTTTTCTGGTTTGTTTTTGGAAAGAATATGGACTCACATTAAACAAAGACAGTAAAATACTCTTTCAGACAGCTTTCAGACTGTTTGCTAAGAGAGGGAAGAGTTAAACAACCTTGTCTGTGAGTCAAAAGAATTAAAATGGCAGTCAAATAAGTTACTTCTGAAATCATTATCTCAGGAGACTTGGGGCATACTAACCTTTAATAAATCCCAGCATTGCAGAATTTTCCCCCTAAACTTAATCTTCATTAGTAGTTGAGATTCAGAAATTGCCAAATCGATGTATTTCTGGAAGGGGTCAGAAGGGGCTTCAGCTGGGACCAGTGCTAGTATTGATATTCTTCAACCTACTTACAAATGATCTAGAAGTAAAGCATTGGTGGAGAGACAAATAATGACAAGGGCAGGATAGATACAGAGATCTGGAAAACTCGGCTTACAGTACATTTTGATGTAGCTACATGCAAAGTCACGTATCTACAAGTAAGGACTAGAAGCCAGACTTTTAGATTTGTATTCTGGAAGCTGTAGCTCTGAAAAGAAATCCAGGCACAACCCACTGAACATCAGGTCCCAGTCTGATCCTGAAACATAAATGGCTAATTTGATCTGCAGATACATAAACAAGGGCGTAGCAAATAGGAACAGGGAGGTGACTGTATTTTTGCATATACTGTTAGTGGAATCAGGATTGGATTACTACGCATTGCAAAATCGGAGAGTTGCAGAAAAGAGACACAAAATGATTCAAGGGCTGGTGAGAGACATAAACAGTTCGATCTGTTTATCTTGTGGAAAAGACCATGAGAATGGCTGTATTACACTGTGTAAATACTCTGTGGAGTTTAAGTATTAGGTACTGAAGATCTATTTATTATAGCAGAGAAAGGCATAACAGGAATCAGCAGCTAAATATTATAGCCAGAAAACCTAAAATGAACAATGAAATGATTACAAGCTAGCAAGGGTAATGGATGTGCCTCTGTCTCTTGGTAGCTTAACATCATGCTGGATATCTTCCTGGAAACGGTGTTTCAGCCAAATGCAAATATAAGTTGATAGTCCCACACACGAGCAACTGAGTTCAGTTTAATGGGCATTGGTATGTAGGAGTCCAGATTCCTGGTATGCCCGGCCATAAACTTGATGGCAACCATGGAGGGTGATGTTCAGCTTGGGCTTCTTCATTGTCAGTGACAATAACACAAAGGTGACAATGGGTTCCTGAAACAGTGACTGTAAGTGCAAATCAGCTGGCTTGCTTTCTGAATTATGATTCTTGAGGGCTCAAAAGAGGACTAAAAAGATTCCTGATTTACTGCTGTCAATTGTGAATGATAATCTGGGGAGCTGAGACCTCTCAGATGTAATTGCTGACTCTAATGCCAGGAGAAATTTTATAGCATCAATCTAAATGGGTATAGAGTGGCAGGATGCATCGTAGTGAGTCTTGTCTACTTGCTGTTTAAGATTAAATTAGAGGAAAAGTGCCTAGACAGAAGATCATTTCAGCTCCTTTACCATTTTGACTGTGGAGGAAGTGACAGCCACTTGGTCTGTAGCTCTATTTCTTCATCTGAAAGTACAGTGGTTTTGGAGCATTCCTTATACAGCATTACAAAGGGATCTGTGGCCATTTCTTCGGCTGAATACTTTGGGCACTAGCCTTTCTGTAAAGTCGGTGAACAGTAGTGTGGGTTAGAACGCCAACCTCCTGTCCTCTAAGCTTCATTGGCACGCTCTTTATCGGTTTAGCAAAAGCTAGTGCTTAATGGGCCCTTGAAGATGGAGGGGTTGCATTTCTAAGTGGGAGATAGTCTCTGTGGACACTCTCAAGGGCCATTTTGGTAGCCCCACTTGGCTGTCCCAAAAGCCCGGGTGCAGGAAAGAAGAAGACCAGGAGGCACAAACCTGCTTTATCTCCATGCATTAACACACCTAATTAACTCCCTTTCGGCCCTCCCCCCTTCCTCCCCTCCCCAGCCTTCAAGGCTATTAATCCCCTATCAGCCTCGGACTCCAGCCATTTGAAGAGCCTGTGTCTGCAGAGGTATTTACAGCCCCAGCCCGCCAGCAGAGCGCAAGGGCCCGTTATCAGGGCTGTAAGACAAATGGCTGCCTATCTCCCCAGTGGCCTTGCAAAATCCAGCAAAGTGCTATGCTGTGCTGGCCACCTACTTTCACCCAGCCTCCCTTCTCTGCTAACATTTCACAGATGTGACCTGAGCCCTCCCCTTTCATTGCTTAACAATAAGCAGCACCTCCCCAGCTCTGTGAAAGCCGAGAGCAAGAGCACTTTACTTCTTAGCCTGCCAAGAGCCACACGGGGACAAGGCTTTTCAAGCTGTCTCACTGAAATCCAAACTAAAAGACTCATAATAAATGAGAGGGCAGTGCTTCATGTTCGTAAGGATAAAAACAGGTAGCCAAAATGTAGACTGAAATATCTAGCATGGCTCACAGCTATCCCCATTCCTCGTTGGATTTATCCTAAGGCTTGGTGTACGTGTGAAACTGAACTACAGTATCCCGTGGAGTTACCTGACATTTATACAAGTGGTTTTGACAAACAAGCCTTAGAACAATGTTAGAGGAGTAGAACAGATTAGTGTGCATCAAAACAGTCGAATTTCGGATCCGAAAACTGAACCCAGAAGCTGGCTCAGTGGGTTATTAGTAAAAGCATTGGTACCTGAAGTTCTCTGTTAAAACTGAAGTCGGCCATCCCCAGAAATATCAGGATGGCTCTAGCTGCTGTCTTCCAGCAGGGTGCACTATGGTGCCAGCAATGTCAGTGAGCACAGAAAGGAAACCACAGAAAAGTAAAACAGAAAGAAAAGCACCAAGAGCAGCATCAAAGCGAGAAGGTATGGCCTGAGTTTCTGGACTGTGTATGATATACTGACCTCCTGAACTGCAGGTATAGAGAAGATACTCTCTCTCTTCCAAACTAAGGCAACTTCTGGAATTGTCACTGGGTTTTTCAATAGCTTTCTTGTTATCATTAGCGATCATAAGCATGCAATGGACATACACAAATACATAATTGTGTCCCCTACATCCTTCAAAAGTAGAGGCACTCTTCATTTTTGCTAGTGATGTGTGGACTGGGAAGCTTTAGAGGCCATTAAAGCCATTGCTGCAGTGATCCAAGAGAGTTACCCGGGAACAAGACAATATGTCACTCCTACAAGCTGGGGCGCTGCCAGCTCAGGAGTTCAAGATCAGATTGGAACCTCTCATGTGGGAGCACAGCAGGAGGACTCCAGAACCAGTCAGTATTATAGCTTTTGACTGGCTGATCATGGTCTGCCTTGATTTCTGGAAAGGAGACTGTTTTCCTTGGGCTTTGTGTCTATGGTTAATAAAGCAGTACATTCACTGCTTTTGGGTCCTAGATCTATATCACCTCAGGGGTCTTGTTTAATCAGAGATCTTGGATGAGTTTATGCTGGAGCAGGGCTGCCCATCAACTGAGAACTGTGGTGGAGTCCTTTGTCCTCCTGACTGCTGTAGTGAAAGAATGAGGACAGAAGCAAAGTCTTCATAGCTACTATCCAGGGATTGTATTTAAAGTTTCTTTTCTCCTCAGTGAAAGAAATCATGACCCACCCTGTCTCCATTTCAGCTCCTGGTTCGTTGGATATGAAAAGGAGATGAACTTCTTGCTGAACTGATGGGAAATGCTGGTAAAGCGTTACAGAACCAGAAGTTGTAGTTTTATCACCACATCAGTCAGCCTTGGCCTAACCCTTTCTCTGGGGAACGATGAAAAATTACTTGTGGGGGAAATCCTAGGACACGCTGTGTGTCACTGAAGTCAAAACGAGGTCAGCTTTTCCTAGGAGCGATCAGTCTCTGAAGGGGCTCCACATAACGAGTGGCAGCTCCTGCCTGCGTAGCCGTTGGGATTGATGCCAGCCCGAAATACAGTTTTGCTTTGCTGTTTGCTGCTCCTTTGGCCATGGAGCTCTTGCAAGGAGGAAGTCAATGGGCATTGTCTTGTTTCACTGTACACAAATATCATATGGATGGAAATTGTGCACACTGAAGGGGTGCATGGCTGTGTGTGGAGGGAGAAGGACAAGGGAGAATTTATCTATGGGTATATTTATAAAGCAGTTGTGCTGTGCAGAGATGGCTAGGCTATCCCAGGCATTGAAAGATGCTCAGCCATCTTTAGTGTTCAGAATTAGCTTGAGTATCAACACTGCACTGTGCTGTGTAGATATGCTCCATGGGACAGTCTTCTCAGAAAACTGTAAACTCTTTGAGTAATTTGGTCCAGAATTCATATCTAGTTTAGTACAAAAACATCAACAGTTTATAATCCATGCCATCTGTTCCTCATCTCAAGCTCTTTTAACTAGCCCTGCTAATTTGATGATGAGGTAGGAAGTACGACTGGGGGACTGACAGGGCTTGTGGCCTTGCCCCTCCTGCAGGAGAGCAAATTGGATGTGCTCTAAGCATTCAGTGAGTTTTGAATACCAGCATCGACTGCTTTGTGTTCTCTCAGAATTCAGAGATCAATGTGAGGTTCTTTGCCCCTAATCCAGCCCCTGTTCATCATTATCACCTCCTCAAAGTGGCCAGTGCTTTGTTACCAGGAAAGGAAAAATCTTACAAGGTGGCCATAATCTCTTCTGAGAGTCAGACAGATATTCTCCCGTGGGTAAGAAAGTGACAGTGACCGAAAGCTCTAGGGGGAAGCAGGCTAGAACAAAGCTGTCCATTGCATCCTTTCATCAAACTGTTAATCTTTCTTTCAAAGACATCACATTTGTTTGGTGACAAAAGCCCCAAAGAAGCTGAATTGAGCCTGAAATCCTGTAGCAAGATTTAGAGGAAGCGTCTTTCATTTGGAGCAGGGAGGGGCGAGAGACTCCTTTTTCTTCTTACCAGCCAATGGGCTCAGAGAAGCCCACGAAGGTGACGGATTAATGCAGGGGCTCCCCAGGTAGATGCTACGTGACTCCTGGCACGCTCCAAAAACGTTTCCACAGCGACCAGCTGAACAAGAAATATGGAGTGTGATGAGATCCAGCATAAACTTGCTTTGGAAGGAGGGTGATTTGCCACTCTGAGCAATTTCTAAATTTACTACAGAAGACCCAAGACACAATGATCTGTACTGTAGTTGTCAGAATACAAACAGCAGGGATTTTAATCAGTTTTTCCTACTCCTTATAAGTTTTGATTGCTTATTGTCTTGCTGTTTCCTCCAGTGCACAGCCCCATTCCAAATCTTTGTTCTGGATGCTTTCTGTGCAGCCTGCATCTTTTTCTTAATTAGAATCTTTTTTTTTCTTTTGTTTTATCAGGTGGATTTAGGACTAAGGGGCAAACTAACAGGGCTGTAAGGGAGGCTATAATTTGGTGTGTATTCTGTGCTAGCTTTTTCAGTCATTCCCATCCTCTGCTGCTCATTTATATCTGTGTATTGTCCCTTCTTTTGTGTTGGCATTGCTGGCTGTGCAGCCAGATTCCAGCTGGAAAAACATTATTTTTGTCTAATATATTTTTTAGTCAGATCATTTCACTGACCTGGCTCACTGAGCAGTAAATAAACACTTTTGTGGTCTCTGTGATGGAAGAGTGATGAGGGCGGGAATAAGGGTTTGAGGGCAGAGGCTGCTTCAATTGGATTAAGCAGCACTGTTGTCAGATTTCTAAGAATGGCCTGAATTTCACCCAGTACTTGGAGGTACCTGAATGCTGTGCATCTAGGACAGCACTGCAATCTCTAGTCTTCCTTGTCAGCAGGAAACGGGTTCTTCATGTATAAATGGCAGGTCCAGGCCAGTCTTAATCATTTCTACTGCAGACACGTTCCCAGTGGGAGAGAATAATGGAGAGGAAAAGCCTCTGAAGTAAGATCATTTTACTTTGAGGTTTGGGAATGGTTGTATTTGTGTGTCAAGGACATGGTAGGCATTAGGACCACGCAAGAGCCACTTGGCAGCATTTGACTGTTTGTAAGCTGTGCTTTTCTGGCTCTGGAGGCTTTTAAAAATAGTACTGAACCTGCAACCAGTCTGTGTTTTTATTTAATTATTATTAAATAGTTATATGGGGAATTGGAAATATTGACAGCAGTGTTAACATATGGGGTGCAGGTGGTGTGTCAAGCAAATGAAGGAGATTTAGTTTGCAGCCAGTAAGTGGCATGAAGGAGTTTGGGCCCCACATAGGAGTGTTTGGATGTGTCCTTATGGCTGATAGGCTGTGCGCGAAACGTCCGTGTGGTACAATTTGTTGAGAGCCAAAGCACGGTGACCTTTTCTCACAGCTGCTCTGCTTTGCAATTTGTCTTTGTTTCCTACAGACAGCAAATTAGAAGTAGGAAGCTCTTCCCAGTTTAGGATTTTCTGTTGAAGTGAAATGGAAGCTAAATCCCATGGGTGTAGTGAGGCTTTGTCAGAGCTAAGTGCTTGGGGTCACACAGCCAAGAGGAGCTGCTTTTGCAGAGTGAAATGGTTATGCCCTTCTCTGGGTGTTAATATTTGTCCTATAACTCTGTACTTGACTCTCTCTCAGGACTAACTGCAGGAACATACACTGTAACTTGCTCTTGTGGCAGCATATTGTGTTAACAGTAAGTGCAACCACGCTGCTGCTGCTTTTCCCTTGAGACTTTTCCTCCTTTGAAGAGGAATTGATAATGTCACTTTTATGACCCTCTGTGAGCTTTTGTGATGTGGAGCCTCTCTATCAGGCTGTCTAGCTCTTAAGGCTGTTTCTTCTCAAGCTTGCACTGAAATGAGGCATTGCTGAATCACCTCCAAAGCAGCAACGTTATAAGAGGTCACACTGAAAGTGGACCAGTTACGGGAGGAAAGTTCTTCTGCAAACAGCCCTCCTAAATGGATTTTGTTTAAAAGCTCATGTCTCACGCACCCTATTGCCTCTGCGGATTACAAGATTCAGCCCATAGCTGAGGCAGACATGGGGGATGAGACAGGGATTTCTATTAGCGACTGGAAAGGAAGAAGCAGCTGAGGAGGTTGACTTTTGAAATTCAGCCCTGGTGTCCTGGCAGCTGTTGAAGGGCCATAAAAAAGGCAGTGGTTTAACACTGGGTGAGCATCAGGATCTTCAAAGTACTTTCTTGTTTGGGAAAGATGTAAGGAACTCCTCAGAATTCCTGCCTGTGTTTGGAGGGGTGGAGGCTGCAGCCTGGTCCAAACAGGGAATAGGAAGCTCCAGATCTTCATCCAGCAAATGCTTTTCCCATGCTCTTTCCTCCCACACAGCAGCTCCCTCCCTTCCCTTCTGGAGCAGCAACAGGCAATAGTTTCAGCACAGACAGTGCTTGGCTTTCTTAGGTTTGCTGGGTGCAGCTTAAGAATTAACTTGCTCTTTTAAAAAAATGTATTTTGAAGATTGGGAAACTCACCAGAGCAGTTACTGGTAGAAATCTCTAGTGTGAGAGCAATGACCTCCAGTTCCCTGCACCTCACTGAGCTTTGCATGATGAGTTAACTCTGCTGCCTGATTTAGGGGCAGCACAGGCTACAGTTCACACGTACATAAAAGTTAAAACCAGTACTTAACTCTAGGAAATTGAGATTTTACTTGCTGGTTTCTAGTTATAGTTGTATTCCCTCCAATGCAAATAACAGCGCTTTAAAATCTTTTTTCTAGACAACTTTTATCTAGGAGTATTGGTGTACCTTACAGATTGATGCTTTGAGCTTCCCAGCCTCCCAGTAAGAGACATATTGTCTGACATAGGGACTGCCATGGGATATTCTCAGCCAATGTTAGAAGGGATTTGAACCCAGCAGCCTGCTTCTGCATTTTTATAGTAATGCGGACCTACAGCTACCTATGCAATGATTTTACTCCAAGAACTATTTGCAATAGCAGGGAAGTTTAAAAAAAAAAGAGAAAGAAAAAAAGAAGGATAAACCTAGCATTTAATTTTTATAATTCTCCTCATCTCTTTCTATATTGTATTATTAAATGCATTTTTAAGACTTTCTCTTGAAGGAGAAAGAAGGTATATTCATTTTGAGCCATTATTTCATATTGTTCATTAGGTAGTGATTAAAGTGCTTTTAGAGTGATTTATCTATATTTCAAACTCCTACAAGAAAGGTGGGCCTGAAAAAGCATCTTGTTTGAATATTGTGAGATTTGAGCTGTGATGGAGAGAATACAACAGCTTTGGATCTTTCCAAGAGAACAACGTTCTCCATGTCTCGTGAGTTCAAATTTTGTTTTCTGCACCATTTCCTCAAATACTGTTAATATGGTGAGGTATGGGGAAAAAAAAAGTATGGAGATATCAGGCTATAATTTCTTCCTTTAAAGAAAAGGACCAAAGAATCCAGATAAGTTCCAGAACTTTAATGTGATGTCTTCTAAGAAGACACACCAGCATTTTGTATCAAATGCAGTTTCTGAATGGGTTTTGTGCGTTGCAAAACCCAGTTTAGAAAAAGTACGTTGAATAAATCATCTTTGATAACTGGGTTAGAAAAATGTCCCCAGTGATCTGGTTAGTAAAAGGTGGAAGGTGGCACTGCTGCTACTCTTTTGCTCTGCAGAATAAAGAGCAGCTCTAGGACTAATGATCATTCTGGCTGAAAACAGGAACTGAGTGAAAATGACATTACAGTTCGCAGCAGCTTCTTGTAATTTTTTCCTGTTCTCAACCTTTGTCATGCCAGTCCAGTTGGGACTGGCCTTAAGTAACCTGCTTGCTTTGTTCAGGTCCTCATTTCACAGAAAGACCTATGCAGCATCAGCAAAACTTTATTGTCCATATTTGCGTAGAATTAGATGCAGAATGAAGGGCCAGAGAAGAGCTACAAAGTTTAACAATAATAATGTTCCCCAAAGGTCTCACATTTATGAAATGACAAATATGAGCCCTTTGAGAGTTTGCAGCTTGGACAGATGCTGGGGAAATACAGTAGCTGCACATGACAGCCATCAGAGATCTAGAACAAAAGTGAATGGAGGTGTCTTCAATTACATCTGTCCATTTCTGCCAGGTGTGAAGGTGCATGGGAAGTTCCTTTGATCAGCAGAGTTAACTGCTGATGAATATTCCACTGAGATTGATAAGCCTGTGGGTCACTGGGTAAGCGCTCTGACAAAATCATGGATCCATGTACTCTATTGCCTCAGAGCACAGATATGGGAATTTAATCATGTTGAACTTGATTTACTCTATCTCCTCTGTGAATTTGTCCAACAAAAAGATGTCTGAATCTAGATATAATTCTAAGAGCATTAATATCCCTGTTTACTCTCTCACCTTTCCCATTTGTCATGCTCCAGGCATCTCTTTCTGTTCTTTGTAAATAGTTTGGGGCACAGAGTTCATGTGTGTACATGAACATATATATACATATACAAGCTATCACATGTACACAGGCTGTTGGATGCTTCCGGTATGTTGGGAGGCATTAGCAAATTAGATAATCCCTAAAGGCCTTCACCACCTAGCAAGGCAAAGCACAGTCCTATTCTCGACAGACTTGCTTCTCAGAGGACTGGTCCTAAATCAAAGACAATGAGAGTTCCTCATTCCATTATCTTTTTGTCAGAGAAACTTTTCCCAAAGTTTACAGTGTGTCATTCTCTCCTTTCCCGCAAACTAACCTGCAGCAAGAACTACCAGTATTTAGATAAAGGGCTTGCAGATCATTTCTCCAAGTTCAAGCTGCAAGAACCCTGTACTGGGAGCAAAGTCAGTTCAAAGGAGAAACTGAGAAAGTTATTGGTAACTATTACATTTAGACCTATTTACTAAACACCCCTATACATAGTCATGCTACTACCACTGGCAAATGCTGAAAACTTCTAGGAACAAAGTTCAAGAAACTGAAAGCTTGTCCTTTTGACAGCAGATGGCTGTTAGTGCTTCAGTCACCGGATAATGTCTTGTAGTGAAGTATTCTTCATCTGGGTTTCCGTGCTATCCAAGTGGTGAAGTTTCTCAAGAACATGCAGATTTTGTTGGAGACCCATTCAATCAGAATTTGTAATCCCAGTGGCTGAACCATAATACGTATTTTTACTCCAAGTATGAAAAAGATCCAGACTAGTTTGTGTCCGTCTGTGTGGCACTGGAGAGACTGGATGGGAGATTCGGGTTGCCTTGTATGTGAAACCACTGCTTGTGAAGACAGCTTGTGTTTTAACTAGGACCTGCTCAAAGAATGTCACAGTGCAAGTAATGTTGAAAGATGGCACACACCTGTATTGACCCTCCCATATTAAGTAGTGCTCTGCTTTACTGGGATCCTAGCTGTTCGTCTTTAGTGGAAACGTGGAGTGGAGTGAGTGAGAAGTTCTCCAGAGCAGAACGCTCCTGAGTCAAAAGACTGTGAAAGTCTTTTCTGTACTTCTGTCTGGCAGCTAGAGTCAGTCTGTCAGAAAGGAGGTAGGCATTCTTGCTCTTCACTGAGTTCCATGTTTGCACATGACTGGAGGGTACTTTGAGAGGTAACATAAAAGATGACACAGGACTTGGGCATATTATAGTATAACAAACCTGTGGAACTTCCTACTGAAGGAGACATGGGAAACAATGGTGTCCAAGAAACTTTTGAAAAGTACACAAATACAAAGAAAAGAGACAGAGTAACAGGTGAGCAGCACAAATCACAAGACCTGCTATTATAGTGCTTTGAATTGTGTTGCTCCTCTCTGATTCTGCAGCTACCACGTAAACATTTCCACTCAGCTTCTTCCCTCAAGCCCTCAACTACTGTAGTTTGCCATGAACTGTGTAAGAGACTACAAGTACCACAAGCGAGTATGCAAGAGCCCAACACTACACAAACATGGATTGCCCAGCTAGCTGCTGCCTTGTGGCTGCCAGGCAAGCCTAACAGCCTGTACTTCCTTGTTGGCAGACCAAACAAATAGCTTCAGGAGCTGCAGTCAATCCTTGGACTTCCTGGGGGAGACCTGTTGTAGGAACTTGCGGTGTTAAAGCCTTTCAGTCCTTTGTCAGATGTGACTAAAATTGGCCAAGAGTCACAAGTGAGTGGGAAGGGGAGAACTGGCAGCTGACAGCAATCACAGAAGCCCTTCCCCAGGCTAACCATGACATGAGTAAGCATGAGTCATAGCACAAATTGATGAGCCTAAAATTATCTACAAGGATGAATACTGCCTAACTGGCCCAGCACATTATGGGCTTTCTGCTTACTCTGGAATTGGCAGATTTTGGCTTTGGGTGCAGATAGGCTGACTGCTTGACTCCAGGCCAGTAGTAGCCTGACAGCTCCAACTGCAATTTTTTAAAAAATTTGGGTGTGCTCCTTTTTTTTTAAATGGAGATTCAGCAGGAACCTTCTTCCCTATATTGTAGCCTTTAGGCACTACCGATTTGGTGCTGAAGCTGGTATTTTCTTCTCCTGGAAGCTCCTAGCCCTCCAGCATTGAATCCAAGCCAATTCTTCATCCCCCTCCCCTCTGGCATAGTTCCCAGGCTGTCATGTTAGATGCAAAATAAATACTCAGTGGCTCAGAGCTCCTTGTATCCAGAAGAAACTGCATTTTCACACTGGCTCTGAACCTCCTCTGCAGAGCCAAAGCAAAACTAATGTGGAAACTAATCCCTTTGCCCCTACCACGCACATCCTCTTCAATGGTGGAGCCAAGAAAGACTGAAGAGAATTAAACTTTTCTGTAAATTTCTCAGAGATAGGAAATACCCTGCTTTTCACTTTCTCCCTCTTTCCCAGTCACTGTATCAGGAAAGTGCCTCTTCCCACTACTAATGCTAAAAGTTTATTTTAAGGACAAATTTCATACCTACGTAGGATTGCTAGAGCTCATCTTGGCTCTCTATAACTATTAGCTAGACCAAGTAGGTGACAGAGCTTGTTAGAGTAACTGCTGCCCACCCAGAAACAGCCAAGAATAGCTGGAGCCTCTCCTGGGGATCAACTATACAAGTCTGGAGCTCAAGGGGTCCCTTCCTGTGACGCATATGACATTACCATCATAGCCATGGAAATATGCTACTATGTGAACTGAGACACAGACATCTGGAAACTAGGGCAGCCTGTAGTGCTGAAGTGACAAAAGAAAAAAAGAGCATCAAGGTTTCTGGTCTCCCTGACTTCCCTCTTTTCAGGTGTCACAAACACCAGTGCAGCCTCGTGCACTGTTAACTGGTCAGGCAAAACCCACGGCAGTCCTTCTTTCAGCTTAGGGATAGCTTGTTCCAGGAACGCTGCCTCTTTCTCTTGTCCAGTGATTCACTTGCACATCTTCTCGCACAGGCTCCTGGAGTGTCCAGCTAGAGAAGGGAGGTGCTGTGGTGGTGCTGCGGAGCCTGCTGTGGCTGGGACTGACGTTCTACCATGTCCCAATGACCAAGCAATACGGCTACATCTACTTTGGCACTGGTGAGAAGAACGTGGATCTGCCCTTCATGCTGTGACTCTCCTGTCTGCCACAAGGACTCAAGAACTAAAGAACATTTTGATTTTATTGTTAGATTTTTGTTTACTGCTTGTTCTAATAAATGTGTGAAACCTCTGCACTTCGAGCAGGATTCTTTTGTACCTGGACTCTGGCCCCGATTCTTTTGCTGGGACTTCACTGAATGCAATCTTCCCGCAACTCCAGACTGAATTCCCTGTAATGTGTCACTGCAGATCCTTTAGATGGTAACAAATGGCATTTTCTTCCATGACAGGTGAAGCTCTAGGTCAGAAATCAAAACTAGGCCATCTGTCTGATTACAAAGACACCTCATTTACACAAGAACTAATTTGGAGACAATATGAACGAATACCTGCTGTCACCCACGAATGGCAAAAACAGAGTTGGAGTCAGAGTAGAAAGCAGATGGATATTGTAAGGGATCTGTACTAAACCCTGAATTCTGGAAAGGCATATCGAAGAGAGAACAGTATTTAGTTTTTCAGATGTTAGGTTTCACCAAAATTAGAGGGGTCATGGAATCACAGAATATGCTGAGTTGGAAGGGACCCACAAGGATCATTGAGCCCAACCCTTAGCCCTGCTCAGGACCATCCCCAAGAGTCACACCGTGTGCCTGAGAGTATGATCCAAATGCTTCTTGAACTCTGTCAGGCTTCATGCCATGACCATTTCCCTGGGGAGCCTGTTCCAGCACCCAAACACCCTCTGGGTGCAGAACCTTTTTCTAATATCCAACCTAAACCTCCCCTGACACAAATTTAGGTTATTCCCTCAGGTCTGTCACTACTCACCACAGAGAAGAGACCAGTGCCTGCCCCTCCTCTTCCCCTCATGAAGAAGTTGTCAACTGCAACGAGGTTTCCTCTCAGTCTCCTCTTCTCCAGGCTGAACAGACCAAGTACCTCAGCCGCTCCTTATACAGCTTCCCCTCAAGGCCCTTCACCATCTTCATTGCCCTCCTTTGGACGCTAACAGCTTAATATCTTTCTTATATTGCAGTGCCCAAAACTGCACACAATATCCAAGGTGAGTCTGCCCCAGTGCAGAACAGAGCAGGACAATCCCCTCCCTCAACTGGTTGGTGATGCTTTGCCTGATGCCCCCCAGGACACGGTTGGCCCTCCTGGCTGCCAGGGCACTGCTGACTCATATTCAACTTGGCATCGACCAGGACCCCCAGGTCCCTTTCTGTGGCACTGCTTTCCAGCATCTCATTTCCCAGTCTGTCTGTACATCCAGGGTTGCCCCATCCCAGGTGCAGAATCCAGCACCTTCCCTTGTTGAACTTCATATAGTTGGATTTTTCCAGCTCATGGCACTGAACTGTAGAAAAAAAAATAGCTGTGGGCATCACCTGGTCTTTTGTAACATGTGCTCATTTAAGTTCATCTCAAGGCAATGATTTAATCCAGTGACTTTTCCATTAGCAAAGCTTGCTGAGCAGAGCTAGAAGACATAGAAACTTCTGTAGGTAGTAGAATAAAGAAGAATCTTTTCCTTTCTGAAGAGCTGTAGGTTTCAAAGCTTTATAAAACAGAGACAGTCAGCCACAGATTTTTTCTCAATATACTTAATGAAGTCTTGGCTCTGTCTCCCAAAGCACAAGGTCTTGGCCAGCTCAAGGGGCTGAATCTAGGGCTTCCATTTTGCAAAATAAGGCTAAAAAGAATCATTTTATTCTAATTTGATTTCCTGGATAATATGGGTTTATCCTTACCTTTTGTTCCTGCCCATGCTGTAAGGTATTAGCAGATGATTCTGATAAAAGCAATTCAAGGTTAAGTGGTGTAGTACATAAAAAACTGTGCTGTTTTATAGCCCCCAGATAAATACTGAAGAAATGGAACCAAATCAGTAATGACCCTGATAAATTTAATGAGCCTTTCATACCAGGCCCATAAGCAGCAGTGGACAGTAGGTGGAAGGTGCATATGTGTACTATACAGAGAGAGAAACGGTGCCACCTTTTATTACAAGATGGACGATAAGGCACATCTATCAACTCCCAAGCTATCCTAGGAAGCAACCATATCACTGACATGGAAGACTTATGACAAATGTATTTGCAAAGTAGAAAAAACAGGCCAAGTCATCAAGGATGTCAACACTGTGTATTTCTCAGATCCAGGAGTGAAGCACAAGCCAGGAATCCTTAAGGGGATACGTAAGACACATATACCTGTCTGCCACGGCCACAGGTGTTCTGCTGCAAATGATGGATAGTACAGATAATAATAATAAAAAAATTAATTTCAGTAGTCATTAACAATTTCTGTTACTGCCAAGGAAACCTAGTGCTGAGGGGACTTTTTCTTCCATCAGCATCACAGCCCAAATTGTGCAAATCTGAGTTGAAACATGTTAATTGGGAAACACCATTCACTGATGGAAAAAGAAGGAAACATCCTTTCCCAAACCCATATGTGGAACATAAACAAAAGCCTTCAGATCCTTTCTGGCTTTGAGGCGAAAGTCTTTGCCCTTTGCTTTCTTCAAATCATTCTGCACTCTGAACTTTGCTTTGATGGATCTTGTATTCTAGAGGAACAAATCACAACTGGACACAATATAGAGTACCAAGGACAATTTTGGAATAAGAAAATTGGAGATATTGACAAACTTGGAAAAATAAAAAAGCAGACCAGTGCAAAACATGTGCTTACTAACTATGCCAGTTCTGGCCACTAGTGGTTTAAAGAGACAGGCTTTCGTGTATATTTTACATTATCCTTCAGCAAAGGGTGTCCGATTGGAAAGGGCTTTTTGCACCACTTAGGGCCCCTCTTCCAGATGGGCTTTGCAGATCTGATGGACCAGCGGGTCAGGTACCTGTCAAAACAACACAAACATGTTTCAGTTGGAGACTGATCACTGAGAAAAGGTTTCAACTGAAGCAGAAGCAGGCACTGTAGCCTTTGCCTCCCCACATGCCTATTTATAAAAGGAATAAGCATGAGCAGAGCTCTCTTAATTCAGAAGGGACTACTGGAAAGCAATTTTTGTTTGTTTTGGAATTTCTAAGCTCACCTCTGTACTGAACCCACTGGCACCTGCTTGACTTTCAGTCTCACAAAGCAAATCAGGTGTAGTCTCCAGGCTGCTGGCAAGTTGTCCACCTGCAGCTAAACTGGAGTGCCAAATCCCATCATTGCAACTAAGTCCAAGATTAAATGCATTCAACCTCTAGGGGAAGTGTTATTTCAACAGCTGGTCTCAACAAGGTAAACTAATTACAAAGGCTAAATGCTGTGAGAAATAAAGTCTTTAAAAAGGGATTAATTTACTTTTGGGGGATAATTGGTTATTTCTTATGCATGGAATGGATTTCTGTCCTAGTCTTGTATTTTCATATGTCCAAATTTGCTCTAGTGTTCTCTGTACAACAGTATTGTTGCAGCTTGCTGGTGCAGGAAGTCAACACCTACAGTGTAAGAGGTATTAGAATGGAATTATCATCACAACTACAAATCTCTGTGAAGAGTAATGTCTGGCAAATATCCTCTGTTTTTTACCATTTGAAGTTTTAGACCTGGCTTTGCAAACAGGCAGGGGATTTCAGATCCAGAATCAGTTACTGGAAATCTTACCCTGTGACTGGGTGGCCTGGAGTTTTGTTAGGCTTTAAATCTTTTGCTACCAGTAGAGAGGGGAACAGAGGTCCTTAGAGAAAGAGGAGTCTTTTCAGACAATAAAGATCCAAAGTAAAACCCTAGCATAATCTGCACAAACAATGCTCCAACAAATTAGAATTTGGAACAGACTGATAAACTTTGTCCAGAGATGTTTGCATGCCTCTGTTGAGTAATCCCATGGTCTTAATGTAACCTCAATCAGTCATCCTCTCCCCAAACAGCTTTGTTACCTTTTATTTGCATTGTGCAAATTTGAGATATTAAGAACTTTGGATAGAGACTATGTAATGCATTTGTTTGAAGGTATTTGGGACATTCCTAAGAACTACAAAGAAAGCTTGCTATGCCAGGCAGCTACAGAGTATGTAACAGCCCATCTTCCTAGCCCTTTTATTCCTCAGCACTCCCAAACAGCACAAACTGAAAAATTAATCACATGTGGAGATTCCTGCCTCTGAAATGAAGCCACTTCCAAGATGCTTTGCTTTTGCTTTGAGGAGTTTACCATAGTTAAAACACGTAGACGCAACAGCAGGAGGGGTCTGGGTGACGACACAGAGCAAGATCCAACTACTTCTTCTCCTATTTGTGCCTTCAATTAGTCCCTTTTGACCTGTAATGCTATGCTCATGCATTAGTGGAATCCCTTACATAACAACTTTGGGACAGGAAGTAGGAGAGAGTCTCCTGTCTCTAATTTCACATGCAAGGAGAGTTCAGAGAGACCAAACGCAGGTCCCTAGTTCGGAATCTGGCAAAGAACCACAGCAAGGCAACTCCTCTGGGAGAAGCTGTGGGGGTGTTAGATGGGCACATGGGCTAGGTCCTTCTTTTCATATTCCCCGTGCTGCAGGGGGACAGCTGTAGCACAAGTTTTGGTATTGCAAGACTGCACTTACAGCAAAGGAGGAAAAAAAAATCCCAAACTGTTTTAATGCATCAGTGTGCCAAGTGCAGTTCTGGTCACGTGTCCACATGATTACGGGAAAGTGTTCCCGTGATAATAAATGATCTCACTGGGAGAGAAGTGAATGTGTGAATGTGAGATACACATCAATGCTGTGTGCAGGTTTAGACAGACAGTGGCTTTTTAAGAAATCCCTCTGTTTCTGTGTGGGGGCTGGAAGTGCACACCCCAATTCTGCATAGGAAGGAGGATTTAGTAATGGCCTGATTTTAAAGCTTTTGTTATTTCTCTTTTGAGCAGGTCTAATCCAGCCCTCTGGTCCAGGCTTTTGGCTTCCTTTGGGGACTGCAGGCTGGGGCTTTTCATTGTTAACTGAAACAGACATTTGGACGCTTTCCCTTCCTGGAGCACATTTGGTTTTAGGGCTTTTAATACTTGCTTTGTCCCAAACTCAAACTTGTCCTATTTTGTTTGCTGGCTTTTTTTTTTTTTTTTTTTTTTTTTTTTTTTTTTTTTTTTTTTTTTTTTTTTTTTTTTTTTTTTTTTTTTACCTTGATTCAGCAGTGCAAAAGCCTGATCCCTGGGAGCAGTCAGTCTACAAGTTCCTGTTCCTCTCTGACTAACTCCAGTTCCTACTGTCTCACACAGGTTTTTTTTTTCCACAGAGTAAAAACAATCCACAAAACTCACATACGAGAGCTTCAAAGGCCAGCACATGGGACTTTTTTGCAAACTCTGCCATCCATGTAAGGTAGCGTACCCCCTTTTCTAGCCAAGTCTCCCAACTTTTCATTGTATCCGACAACATGATTTGTCTTGGGGAGTTTTTATAACCACCTACAAAAACACATTGATGGATGGCCTGAGGATTGTCAGGACAGACCCTCCACGTGGATGCCAAATGCAGCTGGTCCGCTGTCTCCTAAACCCGTTAGCTCGGTGTGCAGAGCTCCCACTCTGGGCGCAGGGGGACAGAACTGCCAGTTTTGGGAATGGTGACTCACCTCAGGGCTCTGCTTGCCCCTGAGTATGGTAGAGTCCTGAGCAACAACAAGAATCCCTACACTCCAGCTGCAAAAATAAGTAGTTTGGATGAAGTGTGATGGAAATCCTGGTGGGATTTCCCTGATGGGAAAAGGCAAGATATAAGCAGGATGGAAACAACTGTGGTTAGTCTCCTACAGTCATTCTAATAGCCTAAAATCTCTGTAGCATGTGGAAGTCTGTTTCCATGGATTTTATTTAGTGGGCAGGAGGGCCCCAAAGTCTTCCCCCTTGGAGGCTGCTACTTAACTCCCAGGAGTAGGCACAGGGCTTCCATGTTCTGGGTAATGGAAATGGGGCAACCGCAGTCCTGCACACAGCCCAAGCAAAGGCCATGTTGGTGCAGTTCAAGGCTGAACTTCTGAACCCTCACTGAACTTTTTCAATATGGCTTTTGTTTGGATTAAGAGCAGAAGGCAGAGGGCTACAGACTGCAGGAAGCACTCGATCAAAGTGCTGGCGAGACTGCCTCTTCCCTGCCACATCCCTTCCCACGACACCTCTTGGCTTTGCTCACCTGCAACCTTTCTGGCTCTTTGCTTTTGAATTCACATGCTATGCACAACACAGTTTCCACGCAGATGAGAGAAACCACATGCTGCTGGAGTAAAATGCTGATAGCAGTGAAACCAGATTCTGCTCCTAGGGATGAGAGGTGTCCACAGAGCCTGAGAACCTTGTAATTCATGAGGAATTCACATGGAACCTGCTTCTTTCCTAACACACAGCAACTCCTCCAGCTTAGGTGATGGAGGAGGGATTAACTTGGATATTACCTGTGCCAAGTTATGCTCTTCCACCAGGAAATTGAAAATGGAGTGGCAGCTGAGTACTCAAAATCAAGTACTCCATAATCTTACAGCACCTCTTGCTGACAGAGCTGAGACTCAGGGAGCCTGTGAAATCCCCTAGTCCTTTTGGAAAGGGTGTGTACAACAACTTTAGAGTGTTGTGCTTTAATCAATATTTTGGACCTGCCAGAAGAAAAAGAGTGCTATATTCACATTAAGAGAGCATCTAGATACTGTCTTGAATTCAGGGACTGTTCTGGATTGAGTGTTAGTCCACATTATCTACGTGACAACCTCCACGGTGAAAAGAAAATCACTGAGCTATTCAGGTTTCCATTACTTAAAGGAAGAAGTTTGACCTACAGCTGAGCTTGGCTGTTTCCCAATTGGTTCTAGTGTGTGGTGTCCTGCACACACAAGACTCTGGAGTATGAGAACAGTCTGTCACCCTGCACAGTGCTGGTGAGATCACTGAGAACTCCCTCAGCCTCTTGGGCTAGTGAAAATATTTTGTTGCTGCAGCACTTAACTGGAACATATCAGGCTGGAGCATGAATGGATGCAGAAGTAACAGCAGGAGTTATGAAGGGGAGAATTGAGGCTGAGGATGAGGGGTCAATCCTTGGCAAGACAAATTTGCTTGTGGAACCATCCCTTGGAAAACAGTGAAAACCCAGTACTGCAGAGAAATCTAGGGCATGCAGAAGGGAATGTCCAAAGTTCCTACAATTGAGACAATAAAACCACTTCAGAAAATAGAACGGGAATTATGCTTTTTGGAAAACATCATTCAGTAAGCACCAGAAGAGCACCTTCTTGAGAGGAAGAGGGGTTCTGTATGATAAATCCACACTTCACAACACTAAATCAATGACAGGTCAGCATGCGTGACCCTTGTTAAAACAAGACAGTTTGCTGATAGTTCCATATGGTGGCATGATACCTTTTAATCCCAGCTAGGTGCTAGCCAGTGCATGCCAGATTTGAAGCAGGCTCACTTTAATCAGGGTGACCATGACATGGGCCAAACATCCTGGCCAAGACAGCCATAAATGCAGCAAATTAATAGCTGAGGAGTAGCTTTTCTGGTGCTTTCTGGTGCTGCATACATTAACACAGCTCCTCAGTCGTTCTTTGTGTACTTCCTTAGCATCTTTGCCCAGGAACCATAGTTCCCCCTGTGCAGATGGCCTGTACGTTGCCTCAGGGACAAATCAATTTTTCATCAGGCTGGTTTGTCCCTCTTTCAGCAACAAATGAAGCTGCTCTCAAAACTACTGACACAGCCCCGGAAGAAGCCTGGCCAAAGGGAGGACCAACCAGAACTTTGCAAGACTGGAGAGAAATGAAAGAGATTGCTCATCCAAATGAAGTATTCTGCCAGACTTCAGCCAAGCAGGGGTTGCTGCTGTGAGTCTACATGCAGTAAGTGAATGCTGAGATCTGTATTACAGTAGAGGTACTGGGCTTTTGACTCCCACTCCAAGTTACATTTCCCATGATGAATCGCCTTCAGTCTCAGGTGGTGTGAGTGGAATCAGTCCTGAAGGTTATCTTAGGCTTTCATCTTGTCCTGGCACTCTAACAGCTGATGCTGCATTCTACTGTCAACAAGACATTCTTCAGCTCAGTGTAACTGCAAGGCAGGCAGTCCCCAGATGGTAGGAATACTCACAGAATTATGTGGGGTAACATCTGGAGCAGACAGTGACTTCTCAGAAGTCCCTCCCTTGCAAAAGTGAAAGATTTCTCAATTCAGAGCAAAGAAACAAACAATGGATTGCTTATGGGGTGGGGCAATGAGAGGAATTTCAGGGGAGAAGGGTGAGCACACAAAAGTACAGGTAAGACTGAGAGAAACACTGCCCTTCAGCAGCACAAAGTTTATTGTCCCAGTCTTGACACAGAATACAACACCTTTACAGTGTTCTATCTATTCTTTTCAACTTGCACTTCCTTATTTTAGAATGGTATAGCAGGAACTGTGTCTTCTGTATGCAAAGCTCTCCTCCATGTGCAATGCAGCTTCTGGTGGCAAGAGAATAAGTGCAGATGAGCGACGGAGAGCAGAAGGGAGGCCATGTGTCTGGGAATGGCCTAAATTCTCAGTATATTAGATACTAGTAGCCACCTGTGAGGACTATCCGTCTCAGTTTGCCACCTTGATCCTAGTTTATCTTCCTCTCTGTTTGCTGGCTTGGTGCTTCATGACTACTTTCTTTTGCCTAAGTAGGACCAGTCTCCTGTAGAGCCAAGGAAGTGATGTCTTTTTTTACCTTTGAGAGCACCAGTGCACAGCACTGGGCAAACTGTTGTTCCAGGATCCCTGGCTCCTTCAGAGATGAGGTAAAAGATTCCTCAAGCAGCTGGTGGCAATTCAACAGTTCCAGCATCTACAGCATGGGCACTTCCATCTGCTTCTAACTGGTGAGAGTTATTCTGGAGGGGGAGGGGTGTAAAGGGCATATTTCAACACCACACACAGAGTAGACACACTAGTGGAGTGAGAAAAAAGCCATCACTGCAGGAAGAGATGGAAAGTGCAAGGGCTGGATAACCTGATGTTAAGGAATGTACATTACCTGTGTTCCTGTCTTGGAAAAGCTTTAACAAGCGGCCTAAGTGTATTATGAGGCCCCTCAGTTTCTCCCTGTTGGCATTCCCAGGGCTACAGCAGCAGTGCAAAACGGCACTGCTACCTCTCATCTAAGCACAGTGGTAAAGATGGCTAGAGCAGCCAATATAGCAATCTCAAAGAGATGAAACTCAAGGATTTGGAAAATACATCACTTAACTGTGTAATAGCTGCTATTACACTATAGCCTACTACAGCTATTCCTATAGCCTACCTGCTATAGTAAGCTCTCTGTAGATCCTGCTGATCCCTTCTTGAACTGGTACTTAAAAATCCAGCAGACACAAACACAATGAAGGAACAAGCTAAGTTCGGTGAGCAGCCTGATATTATGCCAAACAGGTTTAGAGGATGACCCAGTCATGTTCTCATGGCATTGAACAAAGCAGCTTGTTCCACTCCAAAGTCCAAGCCCAATTCTGCCCCTGCTCTTCTCTGTCAGCTCACCTGCATTTGGCAGCACCACAGGTTGGGTGCTTCCCAAGTTTACTACAGACTTACAGGAAGCTTTAGAAACAAGTACAGAAGTAATGACAAGGTAAGCTTGGACAAGTCATTTATGTGGGAAACTTTTGATAAGAGCTCTGGCCTCATTCCCAAAACAAGTACTGGTTGTATGACTTCAGCATGTAGGTACCCTTCAGGCTAGAGGAAGGAAGCAATTTGTAACTCCTGCCTTATGTGGTGCCAGCTGCTGCTCCAGAGAGCAATGAAGGAAATAGAGGTGGGGGTACACACAGTCAAAACTCTTACAGAACTGCAATGGCAAGATTTCACAAGGCTCCAACACAGAGCTTTCCCCTTCCATCTGGCTGAGAAGAATCATGAGGGACGAGGAGAGCACTCCTGAAGTACACCAGCATTCTATCCTGGTTTTTTGACTTGTTTGTTTAGTTTCAGGCTCACCACCAAAACTTTCAGTTTGATTTCTTGATCCTATTCTCTTGTCTCCACCCAGACCCCAAAGCCTGCCTATTTCAATGCTGTTCCATATCCTCTGCAACAGCTCTGCTCTTTTTTTCTAAACTCTGCTTCCACCCCGCTTCCTACATTCCCTCACTGGGAAGAGAAAAACAAGGGTGGTGTAGGGAGGGACTAGCAATACAACAGGAAGAGCTTGGATACTAATTTCCAATTTAAATCCCTTATTTAAGAGGTGTAGCACACCTACTTGCATGTAGAATGTATCCGGAGGTATTAATTCCTTGTTCTCACTAGAAGTCTATGGAACAATTTGTAAGAGTCAGGGAATCAGATGTGGAGTCCAGCAAGTTACTGCACTTACCGTTTCCAGTCTCGGCCTGCTAAGCAGGGTTGCAGTGTGAATGCTAACAAGATAATGTGCTCTACCTCACAGCTACAAGATAGACAACAGCTACTAAAGAATCCCCAAGGCTCATAAGACACAGGAAAGAAGTTATCACAGTTGAAGTATCTGATGGCTACATTATGCAGCATGCCAGCATCTAAGGGACATTTCCAAGAACCTTTCTCAAATCTCCACTGCAGAGAGTCAGACCTGAAGTGCAGGAGTCTCCAGCCATCCTCAGCCCTGCACTCCAAGCTCTTCCAGCAATGGACCCATGGCCTCTGGTAACCCCATGGCTTGCTAATGTGAGGTTCATACACCGCTCTGGCATCCCCATGGAAACAGTGTGAGGTTATAAACAGGGGATTAGCACCTCCAAGTGCCCAGCACAGAGCAGGAGGCAGCCACAGGTTTTCCCTTTGCCCACTAAAGGCCAGGGGCCATTGAGGCTGGGGAGGGGAAAGAGATCCTGTTGCATAGGAAGGGCAGACAGAGGGTGAATTGCTGACTACAGGAAACAGGGATGGGGCAGAAGGCAACAGGCTTGTGATGGGCCCCTGCTGGCTGCTCGGTCCCCCACTCACTGCTGTTTCTCTGCCTGGGCACCCTCCTGCTGCTGTTGGGGGGTTAAAAAGGCTAAGAGAGAAGGCACTGCTCAATCTGGAGAAAAGAAGGTTCAGGTGTGCCTTACCAATGTTCATAGTACCTGAAGGAAGGGTGTAAAGAAGACAGAGGCAGGTGTCAGTGACAGGACAAGAGGAAACAGGCACAAATTGAAATGAGAAATTCTGCTTAAACATAAGAGAACACTGTCCCACTATGAGGGTGGTTCTCTGGAACAAGCTGCCTGGAGAAACTGTGGAAGGTCTATCCTTGGATATACTCAAAACCTGACCGGACATAGTCTTGAGTAACCTGCTCTATGTGACTCTGCTTGAGTCACATAGCTTGGACTAGACAATCTCCAGAGGCCTCTTCCAGCCTCAGCTAATCTGTAGTGCTGTGACTCCATCTCTGTGGTGTCCTCCTGTGACTGTCTTACTGATTGTTAGTGATGAGGAGGTGAGCACGGCTGAGGAAGGGTGGGCAGACCCTAATACGTGCGGCAGTTTTAATCCTGTGTGGATAAATGGTTTGTATGAGATGTGGCTTGTCCTTAAAAGATTGGCTAGAGAATACTGTGACAGATCTTACTTCTCCAAAATGCTATGAGTACTCTTTATAAACCCTGTTGCCTGAGGCATGTTTTACCCCATTTCCTCTTTCAATCTATTCCTGAAAAAAGGAAATGTGGAAAGACAAGACTACTCACCTGTTGAGCTTGGGTCTCTTGTGAATATGCCCTTCAGGAAGTGGAGGCCTGTGGTTTGGCAACAAACCTGAAACAGAAAAAGAAAGGTGTGAGAATATTTTGCAGCGCCTCCTTGCTTCTACAGCATTCAGAAGTCACATTACACCTCGTAAGCCAGGAAACCCAGATTGCTACTGGGACAGCACAGCAAAAGCTCAAGTACAGTAGAAAAGGTATTTTGTCTTTAGTCACTGCTGAACCTGCACCTCAGCAAAGACAAAGCTGGGAGGTTCTGCTGGGTATAGGAAGGAAATACAAACCAAAGACACTGTCACTTGGGCTCACTGCAGAGGATTTTTCAGAGGACATAGGGCACTGGTGTCCAATTAGATTTCATTTCCAGGATGGAAAAATCTGACTATTAACATTCTCAGTCCATTTAACTTGGATACAACTCAGGTACCAGTAATAAAGATCAGCACAATATTCTGACTGTGACAACCTGCGTCCCAGTCCCAGGGAAAAGTAAAAAAGCCGTCACACGGCAGATGGTAGAGTTGTGTGTTACTAAAGGGGTAGGTAAGCTTACACTAAATCACGTCATTTCAGAAGCAGGTGTTTAATCATTAGTTAACAGAGACTGAGCCACTTTCCAGATCTTTCTGCAATGGTAGTTTCAGCTACAGGGATAAACGTCTGCTGCCATGGTAGGAGTCAAGACACACAGTAAGCAGAACAAGTAGTCTCTGCTCCATCACCCTGTCACAGTATTTGGACAATAATGAGTTTGCTGGGTGACTGGACAATGACATCTCACTGAGCTATACCTACTGGGCAGGAGACCCCTCTCAAGGGGTTCTATAGGTACTCCACAGTAAAGGGTTGTCTCAGGTGGGGGCTAGGTACCTGCACGGTGAGCCATCTGCACACAGACAGCAACCTTCTTGTGCTCCTCCAAACAGAGGCCTGTGATCCTTCGTGGCAGCATCCCTCCATCAGAACGGATAAACTGACTCAGCAGCAAGACATCCTGACGGAGGAAGAGAAGGGCAAACCATCAGTGCTACAGCTACCTTAACTGCTGGTACTCAAGGTGTTGTGCTGACCCTTGTGCTGTGTACAGAATTTAAAACAATTCAAAACAAAACAATGATTCTTTCCTATGCATTTTGTCTGCAGCTTGACAACAAGTGGTTTTTGCTTGTTGTCACTTGCTGCCTGCCAGCTTAGCTCAGTAAGGTCACTCAGATGGCTTGAGTCTTCCCCTGACTTCATTAGTGTAAACACATGATGTCAGCTGCAATCCCTGCTCCTTCACTGTTTCACTACTTGCTCCAAGATTCTTGCTAAGATAATGCGTCCTAGGTACTCAGGCACAGTTACACAAGACCCACAGGTGGACACTGTTTACACAACTTGAAATGCCATCACAGCTGCTATCCTAAAGGTCACAGATACGTTAGACCACTTCTGGTCCCCTCTTTGTTCCCTCAAAGCAGGACTGTTCTCTGCTATCTACTCCTCAAACTTCTATCGAGTTTCCCATAGTGGAACTTCCCTCACGTCTCTCTGGAAGGGTGCAGAGCAGGGCAATGATCCAATATCTTGCATGAGGAAGCTTTTTGTAAAAAAAGAATGTGTGCTGATGAGAAAGGCCTAATAGGATAAATTGCTGCCTTCAGTCCTTCAACTGTGTGTGCATCTTAATAAGATGGGGCTGTGACAGCCATGCTGGATGGAAGGAGCACTCAAAGCATGCTGAGGGTTCATCTGTGATTCAAGAACCATTCAGACTACACTGCTGTTGACCTTTCCAATTCCTTCATTCATGGCTAGGCTTTGCGAATGAAGATTTGGGAAGGACTCTACCCACACTTGCTGCAAGTGCGCTGGTGGCTAAAAAGGCCAATGTGAGATAGACAAGCCCGGTTGCAAAAGGCACAGCAGAAGGACTCCTTGGGTGGTATCGACAAGACACGGTTCTTTCTACGTTGTCTTTTCTCCTCGTTGTCTTTTCTCCTCGAGAGTGATCCTGCGTGCTTTCTCAAAAGAAGCAGCAGTGTTATAGATAGTGTGCCTCCAGACCTCCCGATTGGAGGCCAGAGTAGACCAATGATCTAGAAATGTAAAGCATTCTTAATAAAAACAAAATTAAAGGGATCTCTAGGATCAGATAGTATCACAGGGCTGGAATGACAAACATTTAAACACAGCAGCACCAGCTGTTGCACGAGTGTCCCATTAACTGTACACAGTACAACAGCCCAGGATTCAGATATGTGCTCTCCATTTCCACACACAGCACCAGTGCAAAGGTACCTCTCAGGCCAATATAAGAAGGCCCCCTTGACATCCTGATGTCAGCATAAGTTGTCCCAAAGGGCCTCTGGAGACTCTCTGCTTGTTTTTTCCCCTTCTGTCGACAGACTTGTTGCTGGTGAGAGTTTACTTCTCCATCGCTGCTGTAAATATGTTCATAGTTGAGGCAGCAGAACCATGCAGAGGCTGCCTGCAGTCTGAGGGGACCTGCCACTGAGCACTCAGACAGAATAAGATTTCAAATGAGGCATGTCAGAACTCTACACCCCCCTGTCTAGGGCAACAGGCAAGAACAAAGAGTACTTGTTGCTTTTCACGTTGGGTGAGCCTGTTCACAGACTCACAGACCTGCTCTCACCCCCCATCTTTGCTCTTTTACAAAGAGCTCCCTGGAGCATTCCTAGCTTCATTTACTGCCCTTGCAAAAGCAAACAATCACAAGTGAATATAAAATGAGTATTCAGAAATCTAGCTAACTAGGAATTATTCATCCACCTCCACAGCATCAGACCACCTCAGCTGTGAAGGGGGCTGCTGGAATTTAGGATGGCCTTCTGGTAATGGCCAATTCTGACAGATGCTGTCATAGAATCATAGAATTGTTTGAGTTGGAAGGGACCTTAGAGATCATCGAGTTCCACCCCCCTGCCATGGGCAGGAACACCTTCCACTAGACCAGGTTGGTCCAAGCCCCATGCAACATGGCCTTGAATACTTTGAGGGATGGGGCATCCACAGCTTCTCTGGGCAACCTATTCCAGTGCCTCACCAACCTCACAGTAAAGAATTTCTTCTTGACATCTAAATCTCCCCTCCTTCAGTTTGAAGCCATTCCACCTTCTCCTATCACTACATGCCCTTGCAAATAGTCTGTCTCTGTTTTTCTTGTAGGCTCCCTTCAGGCACTGGAAGGACACAATTAGGTCACCCTGAAGCCTTCTCCTCTCCAGACTGAACAATCCCAGTTTTCTCAGCCTTTTCTCACAGGAGAGGTGCTCCATCCTTCTAATCATGCTGGTGTTCCTCCTGTGGACTGACTCAAAAGGTTGATGTCTTTCCTGTGCTAGGGACCCCAGAGCTGGATGCAGTGCTCCAGGTGGTGTCTCACAGAAGAAAGGTAGAGGGGCAGAATCACCTTCCTCCACCTGCTGGCCACACTACCTTTGATGCAGCCCAGGACAAAATTGGCTTTCTGGGCTGTGCACACACATTGCCAGCTCATGTCCAGCCTCTCATCCACCAGCACCCCTGATTCCCTCTTGGCAGGGCTGTTCTCAATCTGTTCATTCCCCAGCCTGTACTGATACCAGAGGTTGCCCTGACCCAGGCGCAGCACCTTACTCTTATTAAACCTCATGAGTTTCCCATGGCCCCCTTCTTGAGCTTGTCCATGTCCCTCCACATGGCATCCTGTCCTTCAGGTGTGTGAGCTGCACCACTCAGCTTGGTGTCATCTTCAGGCTTGCTGAGGGTGAACTCGATCCCTTTGTCTATGTCATTAATGAAGGTATTAAATAGCACTGGTCCTAGTATGGACCCCTGAGGGACGCCACTTGACACCGATGTCCATCAGACTCTGAGCAGCTGACTACTACCTTCTGGATGCGACGGTCCAACCAACTCCTTATCCATCTAACAGTCCACCTATCAAATCTATCTCTCTCCAATTTAGAGAGAAGGATGTTGTGGGGGACAGCGTCAAAGGCTTTACAGAAGTCCAGATAAATGAAATCTGTAACCCTTCCCTTGTCCAGTGATGGGAGTCACTCCATCATAGAAAGCCACCAGGTTGGTCAGGCAGGACTTGCCCTTGGTGAAGCCCTGCTGGCTGTCTTGAATCACCCCCCTGTCCTCCATGTGCCTTAGCACAACTTATAGGAGGATCTGTTCCATGACCTTCCTAGGGTGAGCCTGACAGGTAGTAGTTCCCAGGGTTATCCTTTCAATCCTTTTTAAGACGGATATAACGTTTCCCTTTTTATAGTCACTTGGGACAATTGTTGCATTACAAGTGTTACAGACACGATTTAGAGGGGTTTTGTTTGTTTTGGTTTTTGATTTGTTTTGTCCTTCCCCCCTCCCCTCACTAATACCATCATGACACAGAATTTCCCTCTTCCCTCACCTGGCTTCCTTTCTACTTCTACTTGTTTACAGTGAAATGTGTTCAGGCTGATTTTCAGATCTAGCTCCTTTGAAAACAATGGTGCATTATGAAGGCTCACTGACATTTAGATCCTGACTTTAGTGTCTCACTGACATCAAATGACTTATCGGGCACCCTACAGAGTGATGCTGTATCCAAAGAATGAGAAAAGCACAGCTGAGCAACAAGCAAAAAGCTCCTGGGAGGCTGTCGATGGTTAAAATGGAAGTGGAGTGTCCTCAGGCCAGCTGACACATGGCCTTGCCAAGGAGAACAGTAACCAGGGAACCAGATGGTGCCAGCTGCATTGGTAGAAACTGGATAGAGGCCAGGCAAACAGTCCAAGGTCTCTGACTTTCAACCACTCCTGAAATACACTGGATTGGATTCAGGAAACCAGGGCAAAACTTCATTCCCTTTTTTGCTCTTTTTCAGCCACCTGGTTCTTCAAATGACCAACAGCTCAATTTGCCATTTAGGACATACTACTTCCCTGAATGAAAAACGGATGTTCAGCTCCAAGTGCCTAGAAAGAAAAAAACTTGCTAGACTTTGCTACTAGCCTGCTGCATTACTCTGTGGAGAGGAGGCAAAAAGGAGCTAATGGCAAGTCGGAGGCAGTTCCAGTTTTCGCACTCCTGAAAGCCTAAGTAGGCCACAGGCTCTTGTGAAGGGCGTGTGTGTGGTCCAAGTGATTTCTCAATATTACTACCACACCTCATGGAGTCACAGGCTTGTTATCAAGTGTTTCCATGCAAAGGGGAGAGGTGGGAAGCAAAGGGAGATAGTCTTTCCTTTTCTCTCTGTGGGAGAAAAAAAAATCAAGAAAATCTGTTCTCTGTTATCATCTCTGACCAACACTGTCACCAACTGACCAACACCCTGGCGTGGCAGTCATTTCTTGACTGAAGTCATCTATGTCCCACATGCTACAGCTCCAAATCACACTCACACCACTTGGCTTAAAATGCTGCACACTTGACCGAAGGTTTGTCCATTTCTGAAGATCCCCACAGTTATCAGGCCAGGTGCTCTCCCAAAGTACTAGCACAGATGTATCTTACCACTGGGAGAAAGTACACAGGTACAGCCAACTTCACTGGGCAGCTGTGGAGGGAAGTGAACAAATATGTGGAGCGGTCAAAGAAAAAAATGTCTGGCAAGTTCTCATGGTGCCGTCATGTTCCATGAAAATCACATTTTGTGCTAGTGGACAGCCAAGCCTGTAACCACAGATTTGCTTTAATCACTGGACAGCTTCCATGAGGCTGGACTCAGATTCCCACCCCTGTGATCTGCAGCATTTGATGAAAACAACTTGGATTGAATTAATAATAGGCTAATAGGCAAAGCTTAAAGTTTGGTTTCCTCTAATTGTTGCCAAAGCAAGATGACATATTTACTGCCTACTCAAACTAATGATGTCTGAAGTGGATAAGGGGGGAAATGAAAAACAAGTTTAGCCTTCACTTCTAACAGGACAAACTTGCTAAATGGAATGCTATATACTGCATGTTCTTGTGAATGGATGGCAACCAAAATGCAACGCATCTCTGCATTTCAGTGTCTGCAGACACTTTGAAAAGCAGGATCCTTGACTGCTTATATGCGATTTATTAAAACCTTAATTTACCATGAGAACAGTTCTGTCTGTGCAGACAAATTACTACTGGGCTGTACTGGACAAGTCCAGCAGTCATTATTTCCAGTTATACAAGTCTAGTTTTGCCTTTCTCTTTTACTCCTGGGAGCTGTACACCATTCTCCAGGCATTTCAAAACCGGATGGCAGTTTTCAATCCAGTTGCATCCTTATAATGACCAAAATAATTTTTTTATCTCCAATGGATGTGAAAAAAAAATCAACTGAGATCTCACTTTCACTGGACGGACACACACAGACCACAAACTGTGGGAATTTATATCTTAAGCTCTGTTATCCTGAGCCACAGGAGAGGCTTAGGATTGAACTGGCAAAGACAACTGCAGCCCTCCACACCACAGCTGAGGCAGGTTGGAATCATGACCTGCTAGTGCTCACAATGCCTGTTCAGTTGATTAATAACTTTGGAGACACTGGTCCCCCAGTTCTCTGACAGCCAGAGTAACTCATTATGCCACTACTTTAGACTGTGCTAGTTGCACATGACAAAAGGAAAGTCCTGTGAGGTCATATTACTCAGCTCCCTCAGGGGCTAATTCAACACTTCCCTTTTCATAGTGCCTCATTCAGTCCAATTACAAGCGTCTCAAGCAAAAAAGCTCACACTTTCCCTTCTGTGCAACCGACTGATCTCAGTTTATCAATCTCAAAGGAACCACTGTGATCCATCCATTCTGATCTCTTACCAAGCACAGCTTATAGGTTATGCTCTATGAACTAGGCTATATCTTTAACAAAAATAGCTGTTCTCAATTTACAGACATTTAGGACAATTAACCACCAGTGAGTAAATTGTGCCACTGCTTAACAGCCCACACAGTTAAATGCCTGCACTTTAGTATTTAAGCATTTCAAGATTCTGCTGCTCATCACTGCTGCAGCAAAGAAAATAGCAGAGACCACTTTAGTGCAGAAAAGGGAGATTTTTATTCACCTTCACATTTAAAATCCTGAAAATCTGTGATCAGTACAAAGCATTCAAAAGCATAAGGGACTTACACAAGCAAAAGAAGTGGTCTACTCCAGAACTGAAATTTCTCCTAGTTCTCACCACCCCCACAGAGGGATGCTTCTAAACATAAGGTAAGAAACTTCTACAGTTACAAAATACTAGTTCACACTGCTCTCTTTAGTTTTTTGTCCAGGTTCTCCTCTGCTCTACTGGAGTAGTACTGGATAATATATACACTAGATGCATATGCATTCAAAAATTGTATGACAGCTGAGATGGACATGTTCCTAGATTGTCTCTCAGGACCACAATTTCTTAGAAATGATCCTAGCAATGATTCACAAGACTCTGGCTGCAGGATTTCTCCTCACATTTGGTTTTCTGTTGCCTCCATACTGAGCAGTAAGAATCAGGATCTAAGAATCAAAGTGAAGTGTGGAAGAAAACTTGTAACCTTAGTTCACTCTACAAACACACGTAAAACTCATGTTTTACTGTGTCTGTTGGGACCCATTTCTAATCCTGGAATTCAGACTCTACAGCATCACATTGTCTAAAACCGCTTCTTTGGTTCTTGATGGCACGATTATCTCTACATGCAACAGTCTTCTACCACATACAGCACTAGAAACTGAGTCTATATATTAATTTCCAAGTTTAATCCACTGCCACAGCTCATTTTACCCCTGAACATCAGTTTATAGTTTTCTTGAGTTGTTAATATGTGGTTCATGGAATGCTTTCTGTAAATCTCTAGTTTAATGATGCTGTTGACTTCTTGCATACAAAAGTCACGTAGCTGCAGTAACCTTAACAAAGTATTTTCCAGTGTGATGGGTTGGTTTTGATTACACCACCATTCAGCAAACATGAAGAAGAAATGAGTTCCAAGAAAATGCTGTGTTCAAACATGGGCGACATAAAATAAACACAATCTTTTTTGTAGTACTTTCCAAACCTTAACGGTATTTGCCATTTAACCTAATTTATTATAATCTGCAAATTCATTGTGTTTTAAGTTTCCCGGGTTGCTGAGAAACCAGACCAGAGAACACTAAATACTCTCCTGCTCACAACTAATTTCCCTGTTTAACATTGCACCCAGCCTGAGTCAAAATCACTGACAATACTCAGATCCTAAAGCCTTGATTTCTGCAACACAGGCTTTTAAAGATACTAAACATATTTCATTTACATCTCATATCTGCTGTTTCACCTGTCTGGAGCAATTGTAAGTATTTTGTCTGGCACTTATTGCTGTACTCATGTTCTTCATAACTCATGAGTCATAATTAGTCCTGTTCAATCCATTATTTGTTTTTACTCCTAGCTGATACCATTTTACTTGGAATTTGCAACATTTTATTTACCAACTGGTAATCATCGGCATCATTCTCCTTCCTCTTTCAACTACTTATTATTTTGCTTGCTATTTTCAAACCATTTGGTGATTCCTTAGGATTTTTTTTTCATGCTTTAAAAAAAATCCTGTGAGTGAAGTAATATATTTGTTAGTAATTCCTTTAAGATCCTTCAAGATCTTGGGGCAACATGCAATCCAGACCTGTTGGTCTGTACCTAATTCAATGCTTAAGTAATTTCTACACCTGTTTTTTCCTGTTGTTTTACATTTTCAACATTGCCGTTACTACACAGATATTAAAACATGATTTTTCTTTTCTGTGTGTGCACTAGGACTACATGCTTAGTCTTTCTGCAACAAATGTGGCTTTCAGTCCCCTTCTCTCATTAATGGAATTTCTTTCTCACAAACATTTCTTTTCCTCCAATGTATTTATATCTCTCTAATCCTATTGACATTAACTTATTCTGAGTTTTTTTAGTTTGCAAGGGGGGAACTTAGTCCCTTTGTAAACTCTGTGTTTGAATGACCTCTTGTAAAGTTACATTCTGCATCTTCTATCTCATGCTTCTTATTCTAAAGTGTTCTTAACTGTTGTACTTCTGTTTTAAAGTACTACAGGATTTTCTTCCCATAGTCTAGATTTAGTGTTAGTTATCCCCTCATTAGTTAATGAACCTCTCATTAGCATTTCCTGCAAAAAGCTTGAATAAAACCTGTTTTTTCTGTTGCAAGGTATGTAAAAAATGCATGCTCTCCTTTGTACTCATCAACACTTTTAAAGGTTATATGAAACAGTTATTAACTTAGTGGACAATGACCCAATGAGAAATTGTAGTGCTTGAAGTCATATAATTGATCTAGCCAGGTCTTTTGGCCTCTCCGGAGTTAGAACACGCCTGTATCCATTGACTTAATGCTGCATTCCAGTTTGATTCTCCTGGAAGTGCAATGCTGAAAGGCAGCTGGGCACAGAAGAAATATATGGCCTTCCCAGAGCAGATGGCCATTTGTATAATTCCAAATCTATTTGATACGAGCTCATCGGTTTTTTTCCCCAGGAACACCATCAGCCAAGGCAAACGATTACTCCATAGAAAGCTCTTGTTACACCCAAGAGAAGCAGAGATGGAGTTAAGTATTTTTACTGCACCCAGCCAAAGACAAGAGGGGCAGGTTGTGCAGTACGTAGATCTGAGGGCCATCTGATCTAGCTATGAAGTTGGGGGAATTCCTTCATTAAACTTACCACGTAATCGTACTTGTGCTTCAGGTTCCAGCGACAGATGGGACACTGGCCAGAGGGGTTTGGAGGAGTTGGTGCTTCAGCATCCTCTAAAATTTTCCCTTCAATCTAGGAAGAAATTTAAAGGATATAGTGATCAGGCATAGCTTAGACCTCTACCTGCACCTGTGAATAAAGGAATACTTTTCATGAAGCCCGCAATACGTTGATCAGTTCTGTGCAGATGTAAGGAAAAGAGTATCTGCATTCAACTCACTTTTATATAGGTACACCAAGCACTTTGGTACATCTATGCCACAGACTACGGGGAGAAGAACAAATCCAGAGGGCATAGAAAACCCTTTGGTAAATTCTTGTGTAAAGGTTACTAAACATTACCTAGTTGACAGTCAGTGTGAAGTTCTCATATTCACCTGAATTCTGTTTATTGCAGTACTCTTTTGAAACACCATGCCTTGAAGTTGTAGTGATTATAAATCACAAAGAGGGCAAATTCTGAGCAAAAGTTAAATTTAAGAAAGCATTGCTAGGAGACGTCTGTGGAGTTTGTGGTTTTCTTTTTTTTTTTTTTTTACATACACCAATATTTTATCCAGTTTAATTTGCTGGACAATTCTTTTTCGAGACTATAAGATGATCTTTTCTACATCACTACAAAGTGGTGATGTCTAACACTCAAGTTTTCTCACAAGTAACATGCAAAGAGATGTAGAAGGTGTGTAAAGGAAGAACTCGACAAATTTGTTTTTTAAAAGCAGATATGTAGGAATATAGGAATATGAAGTCTATCTACATGTGCACTTGTTTTTTTTTTTTCTTGAGGACTTACTAATAGAAGCAAAAGCTATCTCAAATTGCAGCCAGATGGACAGAAAAACCAATAAAACTAAGCCTTTTTTCTCCAAAATATTGTGCAAGCTTCCTCTGGTCAAATTAAGATTAAATGCAGATTCTGAGCATCAACTGACAGGCTCAAACACTGCAAGCATCAGAGAGTTTGAAAAGAAACCCTGGGTGGAATGCAAGGTTACTTTTAAGAAACCATCAGGTTCTGTGCTGGAAAATCTGGGAAAAGAAAAGCAAGACATTTTCTGTAAGCATGCACAGCAAACTGGCATCCAGCTGAACTGGCAGAACTCTTTCATACTCTGGGGTTGTGCCTTTCTTGTCTGGTGATGGGAAAATGGAAACATAAGTTATTTGTAGTTCAAGCATCTTGCTATCTCAAAGAGGCAGTACTGTCAAATTTTAAGTAAGATTCCTACCTCCCACAAGTAAAACAGTCAGTTTTACAGAAACAAATACCTAACACTATGAATATAAAATGTAGGCCAGTATCTAATTTTTTATTAATCAGTAAAGTTATTTTTTGGGAAGCTGGTGTATTTGGTCTTGATTCTTGCCAGTCTGGCTTCAGATTGTACTTTGACTGTAATTTCATGCTGGAAATGAATACAGATTCAGAATGCTATGTCAAGATCACTGTTTCTTGAGATAACTTCCAGTGTACATGCTTTAGCAATTATTCCCCAATTACTGAGGATTTCAATACTGCTAATTCACTCAGTTGCTATTTTTCTGTTAAACAACTTAAGAGTGCATAAAGAGGCTCTACATTCTCAGTATGCTGATGCAATCCAGATTTCCCTGGGATTCATTCATCTGGTTCATGTCAAAAACTTCCTTCAATACTGATAAAACCAAAGACACATAGAAAGATAAGCACAGAAAGATGGATTCAGGAAATACGAACGGAGAACTGGCAGGATAAATGGAGTGACCAATGGATACACTGAGAAACGTGGTTTCTCAATTTACACTGTTTGTTACAAGACTTTCCTCATCCAGGGGCACTGATGGATCCTAGACTGATGCTAGGATATTACTCAGCAAAAACCTCCAAATCTCCAGGAAGAATTAGTTTTATAGAGGGCTCTGCTAATGTAATGCATACCTTTTTTACAACAAACCTCAGTTAATGTTTTGGGACTTTGAGATTATAATTTACATCTCCTTTGTAAAGGGATGTAAATTATATTAGTGCAAAATACATTGTGTGTGTTGTTGGTGTGCACACTACCCCTTGTTTTGGTTAGAACAACTTCAGGGCATGCTTGCAAGCTCTTCTCTTCAGTTTTCTGGGCAGAGATTAGTTGCCTGGCATTTCAAGGCAAGAAAAAGATACTCTCTATCACACCTAGTATCACACCTTAAACTTGGTTTTTTTGACAGTCTTAAGAGATCTTGTTAACTGCTATATGTTTTAGATATATAATCTCTAATAGAACAAATAACCTGCTCCATGCAGGTTTCAAACATGACAATGTCCACTAATACAAATAAGACAAAACTTCTGAGAAAACACATTTTTGACAAAAATACTTAAGACTTTCAAAGGCATGAACAACCAGGTTTTGTCTGTTTCATTAGCAAGCAAAAAAAGTCCATCCCATTCTTATTATTTATGTATATAGAGATTAGCATTTAGGTGCACTGTCTTCTAACTATTCCCAAATTACTCCTTCTCCACTCTCCTTATTTATATATTTCAAAATATCTGTGTTACCTGTCTCCAGTCAAGGCATAGATTGCTACTGGCATAAATAATGTGAGCAGAATATTGCAATCTCCTTGACAATTCTTTCGATAAAGTGCAATAGATCAGACGATGTTAATTAGGTAAAATTTGAATTCTACTGCTTTAATCTTTTCCTTCTGTCTTAAAGTGTAGCTGAGAAGATGTTCTTCTTCAGCAGTTACTTCAGAACCTCTGTTCTATTTTCAGGGGCTGTTTTCCTTTAGTATTTAAGCCCTTTCTTTGAAAATACCCCTTTCACCAAATATTTTTTCTCACCATGTGTGTTATAAGATGCAAGCTTTGTATCACCTGCAGTCAGTATGGCACACACAGTGGTTACCAAACACAACATAGATCAAAGGCAAGAGATGTGCATGGCACACAGCTGGTACAGAGCCATCCTTCAGTGCCACATCATGTTGCCAGCCCACAATGGAATGACAAAGCCACCATGCCCTCTTTTGTGCCTGTACTCGAGACACTGTCGAGTGTCACCAGTTTAAGAAATGAACCCTCTGAAGAACTGTGGTGTTTTGGGTTCTGAATGCCTCCAGTCAGGGCTTCCAGCTTCACCAGGATTGTAGTGAGGGGTTTGGTGCTCACAGGTGGCTCAGAGTGGAGGCACCTGCCACCAGCAGCAGGGTGACAATCCTGACCTTTGGCAGCCAAATCCTCCATTGCTTACCTGCACTCGCAACGCACCCTACAGCCCTTTTTTTCTTAACTTTGCTAGGGGGGATGGGGAGGGAGGGGGGGTGCGAGCATGGACACACACGGCCACACACATGACTGGAGGCTGAAGGAAGGAGAAGTGACAGCAAAGGCAGCTACTGAGAAAAAGGGGTACAGGGACTTACTGTGGTCGTGTTGCCTTCAGTCACCTCCACAACTAAAAAAAAAAAAAGAGACAGAAGGACACAATGAGAGTCATTCAGCCTGAAAGAAGTAGTATTTGGGGACTGGGAGAAGGCGAATTACAGTGACCGCAACCATCTCTCCGCGACAGCGGCGAGACGGCGGGACAGCGGGGCAGCGTGGGGCCGCCCCCGGACTCACCCTGGCGGAGGGCCCGGGCCGGCGGGGCGGCCCAGCCAGCCCCCCAGAACCCGGCGAAGAGCCGCCTCAACCCCCCGCACAGCAGGCTGGACGCCGCCATCTTGCCGCCGCCGGCGCTGCCGTCACTCCGCTTCCGCCGGCGGGAGGGCGGTGCTGCCGCCGCCATTTCGGGGCGCGTCCCCCCCGCCTCGGCAGCCGAGGGGCAGAAGGGGGCGGGAGGTTCTTTTTCCCCTGCCCAGCGCCTTCCACCCGGGGTTTTCGTTTTCATTAAGTGCCACGTCCATTCGGTCCTTGAACACCTCCCGGGAATGTGACTGCAGCACCTCCGTGGGCAGTCAATTCCGATGTTTAACCACGCTTTCTGTTAAGAAATCCTTCCTAATGTCCAACCTTAACCTTCCCTTGAGGAGCTTGAGGCCATGTCCTCTTGTCCTGTCGCTTGTTGCATGGGAGAAGAGACAGATACCCAGCTGGCTACTACCTCCTCTCAGGTAGTTGTAGAGAGCCATAAAGCCCCCTGAGCCTCCTTTTCTCAAGATTAAACAACCCGAGCTCCCTCAGCTGCTCCTCGTAGGTCTTGTGCTCCAGACCCTTCACTAGCTCAGTTGCCCTTCTCTGGATTTGCTCCAGCACCTCAATGGCTTTCCTGAATTGAAGGGCCTAGAACTGGACACAGGACTTGAGGTACAGCCTCACCACTGGGAAGAATCACTTGCTTAGTCCTGCTGGTCACACTATTCCTGATACAGGCCAGGATGCCATTGGCCTTGGCCACCTGGGCACACTGCTGCCTCATGTTCAGGAGAATGGAGGTGAATTTGGATGTACTGCTGCCTTTGTGTTATGGAAGTCTGAGCTACACTCCTGCCACAGCTCTTGAGTCTCTCCTAGCTCTCCAATGAGAGGAAGACCAAGGGGTGGTTTTGCTTGAACTATATGGCTGCCCTATTTGGATGGGCTCTGGGGTGACTCTCATGTCAAGGAGTGTTTCAGGCCTTCTGTGGGATGTGTGGAAGGGGCTTGTTTTCAAATGACCACATTTGTATGGATCCTGAGGTCCCTGCATGTTCCCATGGTGGTTTGTGTATTTCAGCATGTGAAGATTTGAAGTAGCATGTTGCCAGGATGTAACTCTTGTAACTAGTCTGTCCAGTTTAAACGCTTTCCATTTTTGTTTTAATATCACTTGCCTTTGTCAGGCCTTGGGCAGCTTGTAGGCTGCTGAGAGGTCACTTTTCCCATCATCTTTCTTAGCATGCTTCACCTCTTGGCTTCTTACACCTGCCTTTCATGGAAGGTAGCCTAGAGGTGCCCGCTTAGAGCCTGCCTAGTCTGCTAAGAGTTCAGATACCAACAAACAGTTCATCTTAGATGGTAATTCTGCATCTTTGTAAAGAGAGTACTTCAGTTGAACTGTACTCGATGGGAAAGGTCATTCATGGGGTTTCTCCAAGTGCTTGTTTGCATTCTGTCACTTCAGCAAGCGAAAACTAACTGAGTAAATTAAAATCACTTGGGGGTCATGTGCATTGATGGAAATTAATGCCATTCAGTTCCATCAGTGGTCAACAGCGATCATCCGAGGTCTTTTGTACATTTTCTGAGCTTATAGCTAAAATGTGGTGTAAAATGTAAACTGTCACATAAATGTAAAATTTATTGTAAAATATAGTTTGCTCTTCCTGTCACAGTAGGTCTTCCACCTCCATCCTCTTGTGGGCACTTGCTTCTTGTTACACTCTAGTTTGCAAATCTCTTTATGTGGCAGATCTATGCACTTAACTCTGGGACTTTCCAAAGAAGTGGGAATGAAGGCAGGGCTTCTGTCCAGGCTCTTGTGCTTTATGCCAAGCGATGAAAACAGGGCCATCACGGTTATTCAGAGAGCAAATTGAGTAAGAATGCTTGCCGGAAGAGATCTCTTCCTCTCTTGCTGCTTTATGCTATATAATGATTTCTAGAAGCAGGGTAATCTTTAACTTGTCCAAAATCTTAAACATAAGAGCCAAACAAAATATTTACTGCCATCCAGTCTGGGAATATCATCCTTATGAGGAGAAGGAACATTGCTATGCACAGTGATGTAGTGATGTCACATTTTTATGAGGGTTGGGGGTTTTTTTCCTTTATAAAGTGACTTTTATCCAAGTGGAAGGAGTTTGTCTGCAACAACATAATAGGAGAGTTTATTCAATGTCTTAAAATAAATGCAATTTCTTCTGCTGGCCTCTTGTGATTGAGAAGGCTAAAGGGGTGGCTTTCTTCATGTCGTGGAAACCAACAGTTGATAAGCACAGTGCTGGCTTATCATGGTAAAGATATGTAGACAAAGGGTTACTGGCTGTCCAAGAGTTTCTCCATGTCGTGGGACTTTTGAAGCAGATACTTCAGCAGCAGTGTGGCTTTTGGTCAGACAGGAAGAGGCCAGCAATATGGTGGTAGTTCAAATACAGTAAGTACTCCACTTCCTTGCCTCACCTTTAAAGACACGCTGTCTCCAAAGGAATTTATGTGACACATAATTTAATGTAAACAAGGAAGATAATTGCTTTCTTAAAAACCTGTACTCTCTGGATTGAGTGATTTGTGTCCTCTCCCGAGATGTGGTTTGTTTTTTTTTTGGTTGGTTGGTTGTTTTTTTTTGTCTTGTATTTTCTACAACTGTTAGCAGTGCAGACCATTGAGTCCCAAGGAGACAAACAAAGCATGTGCCAGTTTGAGTTGAAGCCCATAATCTCTTTCCAAATTTGGAAATTTGACATATTTCTGATTTCTTGCAGATAATTTTTGAATGTGTTTATTTCATCAAGCCCTTGTGTTCAAGGGCGAAGAAATATAGCTTTGAATATTATGTTCATGTACACAAGAGAGAAAAGAAAATTATTTTCTTTCTGTAAGCCGGTTCAGCCATGGTCTGTGATTTGTCAGCACTGTGGAGGGTCATCCAGTTTAGATAGAACTGGACACTTCCAAGGAACAGAACAGGATGTCACTGGCCATTGAAGAATTAGTCCTTTTCCTTTTGAATAAAAATTAAACCTGTGCTCCCAAGTGTGAGTCTGCTCAGGAGCAAAGAAGTATCATATTTTAGATTAGAAACTTATGTCCCGATTGCTTATAGCCTCCAGAGATTTTATGGGACTGTTCTCAAAGAAATTGTATTCTCTTGTTTTAGATGCTTTGGGATTACACATTGTAGACGTTCTGTAAGGCTCTGTTTTCTTTTCATACTAATTTGTGTTCTGTCCTTGTCTGAAAATGGACTATGTTTTGCCATTTTTCTTATAATGTCTTACTATTTTCTGCTTCCAGCTACAAAGAAACTTTTCTCGTCCTTTGGGCCTTTTCTGGTCTGCTGGATGCTAATGGATGACATGTATATCTGCTCCAGAGCCTTACCCATGCAAATAGCTTGTGAAGGCTGAGGCTGTTCCAACCAAACATGATTAAAAGTCATAGGAATAGAGATGGAAAAAGCTATTAGGTCAAGTAGTTCCCACACGCACCCCCTGAATCAGTACAGGTTTGTTTCCAATGATACATTTTTGGTGCTTTCCAGAAGGGGTCAGTGCAGGTCAGCGCTCGCTTTGAATCCAACAGCCCTTCCCCCTTCTTGAAAAATTAGGAAACCTGAATCTAGTGACAAGTAGGTTGCAAAACGTCTAGAATTTATGTTATAGCCTGTAATTTGATGTTGGGTGATCAAAAGCAGAAGAAATGTGTTCAAGTCCAACAACTTATCATCCAAGATTTTAAATGAGGAAAATTACTGAGCTCTTCAGAATTACTTGTTAGGTATGTATGTATATTAGAGTTACAGATCCTGAGAACTGTTCTGGGGATGCTTAGTGGTAGTGAGAGTGACACGGATTCACAGGTTTATCCTGTTGGATTGTCCATACTTAGAAAGCACATATTACAATAATATTTTGTAGTTACATAAACACAAGTCTGGATAAATAAAATGAAATTTCTGATCATAAAAGACCAAAAAAAGTAACAAAACCCCTCTTATGTCTAAATAAGGGAAGAGAATAACAGTCATGTTTCACCGAAAATACAGTTCATCCTACCCAACCGCTGACATGCAGGAACTTCCCTGAAGATTGTCCAGTGTCACGAGTCTGTTAGGGCACAGAGGCTCCTGCAGGGTTCATTGCACGCATGTGAACCGAGTGTCCTGGTCGAGAGTGGTCACATGTCATCAACAGGAAAGCCTGGCCCCTTCCACACAACAACAGTGTACCCCAAATGCCTGTGTCCATGAAGAAGTGGCAGCTAGCTTCTGAAATAGATCTTAGAGGATGGAGAGAATGGTATTGAGACAAAAATTAATAATTGGAAGTGGGGAGGGGGATGAAAAGGTGGCTGGAGATGGTAAGAAGGAAATGCTGCAAAGAGAGCAGAGAGAGATGGCACTCTGGTAGAGGAACGACCGACTCACTTGAATATAACTTGTTTATATTTTTAAGGTTTTCTTATTTTCCCAGTGGATATGGCTATTTTTCAAAGTAAAATAACCAAGTAATAATTTCATTACGTTTCCTTCCAAGATTTCAAGCTAAGTGTAAACAAGAAAAATCCAGTGGGAAAATTAATCCAACTTCCTTTTTCAAGAGCACTTCAGTTCTGTTTCTCCCCTCACCACTCTCCTTATGTATTTTCATTGCTACTGTTCTTATACCCGGTATCTGTGGCATTGTTGACAGCAGCTGCAATACCTCAGTGATGGCATTTATCAGAGAGAGAAGCCTTTAGGATCACTGAAAAGCACTTCTGATACAGAAATGATAAGTTTTTAAAAAATACTAATGACTTTTGATGCTTTGGGAATGTTCCATATGGGCAAGTCAAAGTGATGGAAAACAACTGAAGAGCTTGCATTGGATTTAATCTCTGGCAGTTAATATTTGGGCTGCATGGGAGAATCGTAAGGAACAAAAATTCTGTAACAACACCATGGCAATCAGACAGGCAGACTTCCAAAGCTTTAATTTTTCCAGATGTTAAGTGCCTTGATTTTCCAGCTCAGGTGAAGGAGAGACTTCAGAAAAACAGACAATAAAAAACATTGGATTTGTAAGGGTTGGTTGGCATAAAGACCATGGCATCGCTGAGTGTTCAGATACCAGCGTACTGAAACACAAGCAGTGCTAATATGCATGAAGTGAAGTCAGAGGCTTTATCTGGGACATAAATCAGGATATGCTTTATAAGTTTTAAAATACATTTGTATGTTTTTACAATAAGAATGCTGCATCTTCAGATGCTTCCAGGCTGCATTTTAACAAATGCCGAGTTTGCCTTCAATAACAGACGTGCTTGCAAAAATGGCGAGGATGAGCAGGAGACTCAGAGTCCGCTGGTTCATTCACATTAGGAGAGCCCTGGGGTGGTCTTTCACTGGGGAGCCATGGAAGCCTGAAGCCAGCTGTCTGCATCACTGTTCTGTGCTGTTGGCTGCAGAGCGTAGAGCCTTGACTCAGTTTCTCTTTTGTTGTCACCAAAGCTTGAAATTTATTAGAGAGGCCTTGGGACAACGTAGACAAAACCAGTCATGTTCAGTCCTTCCTTCTGCCAAACTGATGTATCGCTGTAGAAACTGCTTTATCGAGTATTTAGTGTGGACATCTGTAAGCTTCATATCCCTGTCTCTGAGTGCAGGAGGATCCACAAGCTCAGCTATCAATCACTACGGTCAAGAGTTATATGAGACTGGCTGAGTGCAAAGCAGGCTCTACAGCCCCTTCCAGCCAGAGATCAAACACCTAGACTTTTAGTGAAGTGGTATTTTTTAACCAGGCATAGAGTCAAGGCTGAAATAGTTTGCAGGAGAAAGTGCCAGCTGGGTTTATACTTTGTGAAAAGAGTAGAGGCTCTGTTATAATGACAAACTTTGCAATCCTCTTCTTGCTCATCTTCCCATTTTTCACTCCATGAGATTGGAGTGGGGGAAGCCCATGCTGTGCTCTGATGTTGGACCATGATGGGACGTGATGGGGAGATCTCCAGCAGGGTTTTACTCTTATGGCTCCTCCAGCCAGATGGCTTCAATCTACTGACCAATTCTCTGTGCTTTGTGTGAGGTCTGCATGCAATTTAAATGGAGCCTGTTCTCAGCTAGTTTTGCCTTTTCTTTGCCCCCCTCCCCCACATGCACATATATTCCCATCTGACCCTTTTCATGCTTCCCCCTTTCTTTAGCCTTTCGGGGAAATTGTGCTGGCACCATACAACAAATATATCAGCTGGATTCGCCTCAAAGTCCTTCAGTTTTGGAGGCTTTCAGTCATCTAACTCCTCCGAGTATTTCTGAGAAGAGTGCTCCCTTAGCCAACTGTGCTGTTGATGTGGTTCTCAGAGTGGTATTTCTTTGTGAAGCTGCTGTTTTCCAGCTGTTTAATAGTTTAGAACGTGGCATTTCATGTACACACCTATGTGTGCCACCACCGTCAGTCCCAGCAGATTTTTCTAACACACAAAGCACTGTTATCTGAACTTCTAATTATCTTTGCATTCTGCAAATCTGGAAAATGTGCATTTGCTCTCTAGGTTATTTTTTTTAAATTTTCCAATATTGTTCAGCGTGAAAAACCTCAAATATCATGACAAATAAAAGCAGGGAATGCCCTTCTCACTGCATTTTTATCACTTAGCACTAAAATTGCACTGAGTAGTAGACAATAGGAGACAGTCTTATTAGGCAGTCTTGTAAAGAGAAGACAGTAGAAGACAATAGAAGAGTGATAACCATACAAGACAGTAGGACCTCTCTGTTTGTTTTGTTTAAGTCGTCATCAAGCTTGCTTCCTGGACTGGCATGTGGGAAAAAAGATCAGGTGGGCTGGAGTGATGATTGTTGATCTGTTAAAATCAGTTTTACTTCATCCCTAACTGTCTGTGCTTTCTGCTTTGCAGTCTTTTGTGCTGCATTTTTAGTGAATTCTTTACTTTTATTAATCATCGACCTGGAAGAGGCTTGGAGGCTTCTGGAAAGCTATAGTGTTGTCCTCCTTGCCATCAGGTGAAAACACAATATACTTTTGCGTTTCCCTATGGCTTCCTCTATGAGTTGTAGCTGGCTGGATGCCTCATCTGTTTAGAGACAGATAAAGGAAAAAAGAATTTCCCTTGGGGAAAGAAGGACATGGTAGTATTTTTTTTATACTTTCCAAATCTCCTGGTACATTGGACTATAGGATCTACATGGGTCATGTTGTGCAGCTCAAAGAGCTGTTTCACTGATGAGGATTTCCAAAGTGTATTGCAGTGTGGTGCTTTTTGTAATTTAATTTCTGTCAGTTCTTTCCGGGAAAGGCATTCTGTGTCTGTTTGTGTGAGTGACAATGACAACCAATTCCCATTTTGATATCCGAGACATGAAAATAAAATCCCTTCTTGAGCCCAAAGACACTTATTTCTGGTACCCTGCAGATCTAGTATATAAACAAGAAGGACTCTGCTTTTGTATCTGTCCCCCCCAAAAACCCAGCAAAACAAAACTGTTAACTGTAATCTCACTGAGTGAATCAGAGAAGAACATGAGCTTGGCATGCAATAAGAAAGCTGAGGCAGTACTCAGCAAAGATGAAAGTGATATTGATGACCATAGTTTAATTAGGTTTTCATAAAACATGCTGTTCTTCACAATTTGGCTAATGGTTGATAGTTTCTTTTTATGAGTCTGGCAAGACAATGAAACTTCAAACCATTTGCTTTGCAACTGGAAAAATGAACCAGAGAGATATTCAGAAGAGCACTAGGACTCTTTGTCTCTTGTATTAAGGAAAAGCACTTCAGCAGCAAGGGAACGAGAACCTCCTGCAAACATACAAGCACAGTTTAGCAGTAAATCAGCTCAGCTGCAGTCCTCACCACATGATATTCTGTAGTTGCCACTGGGGAGAATTCTGCTCATCTCCAGACAAGATTGTGACTTGAGTTAATATTTATTTCCGTTTTTACAGATGTGCTGTCCAGTGATGGATGGGGTGTGTTAACCTTCTACTTTTTCACACCTGGTCCACACCTGTTTGGGATCTCATTCCCTGTCCTACTGGGCAGCAGCTCTTGAACTTTGTTGGATCCTGGATCTTGGGCCAACTGAGGGTGGTGAAAAGCTTTGAAACTCTTGGCCAAAGGGCTTTTTGTTTTTAAAGTCAGAGAGGTTGGTAGGTTTTGTTTTGTTCTTGAATGAATATTCATTCTCATGACAGAAACATTTCACAATAAGCTGTTTTCATTTGACAGCTCTTTGGCAGTACATGTGTGAAATAAATTGGGTTTTTTGTAGTCCAGTTCCTAGTGGTCGAGAATATCCCTGTCTCAAAAAGGCTTTGGACTTTTGTTGCACTCACTGACAGTTTAATCAAAAAAGTTGTGGACTAAGTATTCCTTAGAGTCTAAACTCTCTAGGGAACGTAGAAGTCCATCCCCCAGCACACTGTGAAGAATCTTGTCTTGCCTGTGCAGCTCTTTTTGAGTAAGAAGGGGACTTTGGACTCCAGGGCTGTGGATTCAATAGCATGAAATTCAATACCAAAATTTTAAAACAAAAAACAAATGGTATTGTTTTGAATCCTTTTATAGCATGTTTTTTTCATTTGCACTGTGGGAGCTTTAAATATTAGTATGCGAGCACTAGCCAAATTTAGGTTGATCGAGACTAGAGGAGAGTTCAGAGAGACCCAGCTAAACTTACTGAGGAGGAGGCTCCATGGCAAATGAAGTTCCTTGTAGAGTGCCAGAAGACAAAGCATGATCTGGGAGAAAACTAATTTGCTCAGATGTCTTGAATTGCTCTAACTTAATTCTTCTAGTTTAGGAAAAGATCTGAGCAGCACTACTCAGTGCATTTGTAGTATTACTGTCTACTTGACTGGGCAGTGTGTGAATGGCAAGTATGTGGAGAGTCACTGTAGTTATTAATAACATAACTGAAAGCCAGAATAAACATGATGTTTCAGGCTTTTAAACTAATGTCAGTTCAAATTTGGATGGTGGACAGGCTACTAAGTGGATTTTAAATCCTCCTCTGTCTAGTCTGGTAGCTTTTTCAGGAGGTAAAATACTGAACTGTGGAGACCTTGGGACTGCTGCAACAGAGCGACTCACATATTCCACATCTGCTGGTTTCTGTCTGTATGGACTAAAGAAGGTGGTGAATTGAGACTGAGGTACATAGAAGAAGCTGTACTGTGAATGAGGGATAAGAACAATTGGGATGTCATAAGCAAAGGCCAAAGTGTGCAGCAGAGATGGGTTGTGGGATCACAGAGCTGAGTGGTGTTTAATTTGTGAGCAGACCAGCATGTCACTGTTGCATTGGGGGCTATCGATCAAGACTCAAAGACAACTCCTGGGCAATATGTTGTGGTCCCAGGGCAGAAATAGTAGGGGAGCTGCAGGTCAGCAGAGATTGTTGTGGTGACACCAGGGAAGAATAGAGAAAGAAAGGGAGTTGCCAGTCAGGAATGAGGGATGCTGGCAGAGCTCAGTATTTGGAGTAACTGGTTAGTGCTAAGTGCTTTCTTCTTCCTTGGATGCCATTATATGTCAGTTTTTCCTCACTGGGTTTCTTTTTTTTTTTTTTTTCCATTTTCCTTTAAGAATCTGAATCCCCCTGAGCAGCAGGTGATCCTGACTATAATGTAGAGGAATAAGCTTGGGAAAGTTTTATCAAAAGAAAGTGGGTTATAAAAACAACTCTCTCTGCACGGCTTGAACCTGTCAGCATGACGCTGCCGACGATACAGCTGGAGGGGAATGCGACAGGCTCCACAGCCCTGAGGCAGAGCAGCCCACACAGCCTGCTAATGTTATGGGCCTGGCGTGGATTTGGGGAAGGTGTGCCTGCTTTGCCAGGTGGGCCATGCATGGAAGTCAGATGCTAAAGTAGCCGTAAGCCTATAATCAAAGTAATCATTTTGAATCTCAGTTCTGCCAAGAGCTTGAGAGGGGTAAGGAAAGTGCCTGAAAGTCCTGCTGGACTCATCTCCAATGTACAGGGTGCTTTTGAGTGTCTGCTTTGGGACTTATCTTTTGGCCCTTCACAAGATGAAAGGATTTTTTGCAAGGATAGTCCTCTCTGCATGTGGCTGCAGCATGAAGTTGTGCTGGTGTCCAGGTGTGGGGCAGTCAAATAAAGCTAGAAAGAAAGTGGCCAGTGGCTGGGGAAGTTTGTGTGAAGTGGCACGGGATGCTGGTCTGCCCAGGATGTCTTGCTGCTCGGCTCAGTGTCAGTAGCCCTAGAGCAGGGGTTGCTGGAAACATTTCCATCCAGACAAATTGACTCTGTTTGTTCCTGTTGGCTTTGTTCCTTTCTCTTTTGTGTTCCAGAAAGGGAGAATTTACCCTCTGAAAATGCAGGGCTTACACGCAATTTTCCCGGAGCTCAGTTAGTCAGCCAAATCAGCAGGAGCTTTTTGGAAATGACAGGAGCCAGCTGAGGTCAGTTTTGATCTGGTAAGAACTTTACTAAACCAGTATTGGTTGGGAGTCACTTTCATTAGACCAAGTCAGTAGGAAGTGCAGAGAGCTGGCTGAAAAGGTGTAATTCCTGGTGAGGAGTTCTTGGATGAAAATCACTTCCTAGATGAAGGAGTCAGGGCTATGCTGAATTATTTGCTGCTAGAAGAGTCTTTGTTCTCAACCAGGTGAACTAAACTAGTCTCTTTAAGTTTTTTTCCACCTTTCCTTATTGTATACTAAGACTCTTTCCAGACAGACATCAATGGACCTATAGCTTTTGCGTAAGGAGTATCAGAAGTTATTATGCCTTTTGTGGGTGCCCAGAGGCCAGGCTGGAACCTTCTCTGCTCACAGCTGCTGTCTTAATTCCACTGTGTGGTCCTCAGTCCAGTTGTATGGAGGCTTCTCTTGATCATCAGAAATACTGCAGGAAACTATTTTCTCTCACTGTCCTCAGAGCTGTCTATTTGGAGAAGAGGTGTCATATCATAGCATGACACACGAATGTATGTAGTGCTGTCGTCTGGCATATTTGGCATGCCATGTCTCTAGCTGTGCAGTAGCGTATGTGAGCATGTCCTTGTGTCTGTCAGTTGAGGTAGCTCACCCTATCTCCCAGGATGATTTTGCATTCTGTTTTCTGGGTTGTTACATCCTGATGATGGCATAAATTTTCTTAGAGTGCTTCCAGGCTGTCCTGCTTCTCATGTGTCATCTGATCCATGTTCTTAAGTGACTAGCTGGAGATGCAGATCTCGGCTCAATTCTCTGCTTTGCCACAGACTTTCTGTTTGACCTTGACAAGTCATGAGGTGATTTTTCGAACATGTTTTTCTTGTGAGCAATTAAGGGGCACAGTTTTAGAAGCAGAAGTCAAACTCCAAGAGAATAGCAAGAATGAGCTTTTGTGTGCTGGCCAGTCATGAAGTACAGAGTACCTACTTATGATCTGTGTGTTTTTATTTGAGAAATAATAGCTTAATTACCATATGATCAGGAGCATAGCTACATTGGCAGAGACACCTAGGGGGAATATGGTCTGCATATCTAGAAGCCTTACTGCTGGACTGGGCATTGTTTACTGCCTCCTTTTCCCAGCCTAGGGCCATTTCCTTGTTTACTGAGTGATAAAAATGAGGACACTATAGAGTGCATCACTTTGGAGACATCTGCATGAGGGGTTTTGCTGGCACAGTTACATCAGCAGTCCTTTTTGGCCGGATGAGCTTTGCAGTGTGGGACAAGCCTTAGTCTTTGAGTTCCTCAGGGACTTAACTGGCTATGGTGTATAATTGTGCCTCTCTTTCCTATAGGTCTGTATGAAGATGGAACACATTAAAATTAAGAGTTGCACAAGTTGTAGCTGAAGGGACCATTGAAAAACTTTGATAGGTACAGTATCATTCAACTAAGATTTCATAAGATATTCAGTTCATAAAATGACTTGAAACATGTGCACTTAATAAGTGGATGTGCAAACATGCAGAAGGTGGAGGGATGGATCGGTTCAACGTTTCTCTAATTCTAAATGTCCTTTGCAATGCTACTAAAGACACTTGTGTTTATATCCAAGGAAGAATAATGTAAAACAGAAGAGCATTAAGGTGATCTGTTTACTTTTAGCTACTCACCTGTCTTGCACAGTGTTTTGGTTGTTGGAACTCAGTTTTGTCTCTCAGAGTAAAGTCATTGAATTGCGCATTCTCAAGGGGCAAGTGTGGACAATGGCATTTTCCTGTAAATTTGAGGCCTTTCAGCTAATCTTTATTAGTCTCTGCTATAGGGCTAGGAGTTCTGAGACTTAGTAAGCAATTATGTTTCTTTCAAAACAACATTGTGAAATGGGTCCAACTTTATGCTTGAAAGTTACTGCTGGTGGAAGCTCTGTAACCTGATCCATTCCTCCACAGATAAGACTGTTTTTCCAGTATGGTCTGTAAAAGCAGCTCTTTCTTTTGGCCTGAAAACTGATGGCCCAATTGACGTACCACCTTTGGATTCAGGGAGAGGCTCTGATCCCACTGTTTTCAGAAAAAAACCCCCATTCCTTGTGGCTGCTTCTCTAAAGTTAGCATTTCACATCAGTGCATACTTGGCCTTTATATCTTCAAGGCATCTTTTTTTTTTTCCTTCCAGATACTTGGGAACAGGAGGTTCAGAATGTTTGGTGATGAAAAAGCAGTGTGATGCCAGGGGCTGTATTGCTGGCAGCATAACATAAACACCTTTGATTTATAAGCTGGTGCCAAATGAAGTTCTCAAAAAGCCACGGAAAGGCTACCTGGAAAATCAACAAATGTGTTACATGCAAATGAGCCAGCTTCCTTTTTGTAGTTCTCAAAATGAATCCTTCTTCTGCAAGGTGGTTTGGGCATTTTAGGGAGTGGTAAGTGAACCACACCTCTTCTTCCGAATTTTTCTCACTGACCCACTACTGGGCCTTAGTTCTGCCAAGGAAAAGCCTTTTAAAGTTCAGTGTCAACAGTCAAGTGTTGTCTGTTCTCTGAAAGGACAACATGTATCTGAGGGATCTAAAAATATCGTTCAATGTTGAGAACTAGAGAATTTATGTACTTTATAGGGACCCAAATTACATAGAGCCAGTAAAATACAAAAATTAATAACTTTGTCCGGTAATTAATTGCTAGTCGCATGTGAGGACAGTTTTCAGGAAAGACTAGTTTTCATTCTTGGTTTCCTGAATTGATATATGTCTATCCACTTACCTGCCTACCTCTACTGGACAAGCACAAGATTATGTTGAAGAATACAGACCCTGAGTTAGATTTTGAGTTAGATTCTTTGCATGTTAGCTATGCCATGCACAGACAGTGGGGGGAGATCATTAGGAAGCCAAATGCAATTTACTTGTCACAGAGTGAGTTATGGTATGCTATGGGCAGTTTTCTCTTATGCTATTGATGGATAAACTCCACGGACTCTTAATCTATGAAGAATCAGATAATAAAACAGAATTCTGTCAAGAGCTCTGCTCCATTAAGGCATCTCTTCCCCACCAGGAACCACTCCACTGTCCCTTTGCACTCACAGTCCTGACAATAGTTATGCAAAATGGCAGGGATGGAAAAAAGACTGATAAGTGGTATATAGTTTCCAGGCCATTTCTTCCATCCCATCTCACTCCCTCTGTTTTTGTAAATGGCAGAGAGGGACTGGACTGTATCATACAAGTCATGTTACTTTTTGTTGTTTTTTTTTAACATTATACACTGAATTGTGGTATAAACTGCAAATGCTCTGTAAAGGGCTTTTTTGCCCTTCAATACAAAGATTTCAGTCTGTGCCCCTTGTACAGCTCTGCCTCTCTCTTCTAATGGGAGGCCTCAGCATGGGGAAAACACATCCTAAGAAAGCAGAACAACAGGGCGGGAATTAGTCGGATGCAGAGGAGAGCAGCTCGATACTAACGGCCAAATAGGCTCTGACAGCCTCACACCAACGGGCCACTCTCCTCTATGGGGAGTTTATGAGGCCTTGGCTTGTGTGGCCACCTCCACTTACGAATGAAAATCAAAACCAGATTGATGTCCCCCTCCCAACAGCAGCTGCCTGATTTTTTGCATAAATCGTGCTCCCCGGCCCCTCTCCAGGGGAGCTCCATAAAATAAATGGATTCATTACATGCGGATTTCCTTTTCCTTCTTCTCTGGAGAAACAAAGAGCCTATTAGACGCAATATGGAAATGCACATATGCATGCACACACGTGCAGACAACATGAAAATGTGCACGTGCACATGCAGCATATAAGCTCCCTCCCATCTCAGTACCCAGACAGTGCCATAAAATACATGGAAAAATCCCTTCTCCTTTACAGCTCTGCCGAACACACAAGCCTGTATTCATTCGCACAGATCTGCAGCTTAAATTCTAAACTAAAAAGGACAGGAAAGCCCAGGGCAAGTTGCTCCTTCCAGAAGGTGGAGGACTGTGAGTGCACTGAGTGGAGGTTATTTCCTTTTGCCAAAGACTCCCCCAGTGCCCAGGAGCTGTGTTTTTACCAAGAGCGTAAGGGCCCCATCCTCCGCAGAGCAGGGCTCACAACAGGCTGCACGCTTGGGACACCATAACCGCAAGAGCTGGGAGGCTGCCAGCTTTCTCTCCAGCTGAAATAGAGGAAGGTGCTTTGTGGCTGAGAAGAGGCAGAGGGATGAAGGTAAGGAAATGGCTGGGTGCCCTTCATTCCTCTCATCTCCAGGTGGCGGCAATACTGGCACAGGAAAGAACTGGAAAACATACCTTCCCCGGAAAGCTCTGCCTGTGTGAAGCAGCCACAGATGCAAATCTCACACACCTGTATACCAGGGTGAGGGATGCACTGGAAACCCCTTGCTGAGCAGGTTACATGAAGTTAGGAGGTGTGATCACCTTCGAAATGATGCCCTAAGACACTGGCCCCAGGACAAGACTCTAGTACGTGGGCACGTTCCCATTGTATGCTAAACTTGGGTCAGAGCCCGAGTTTGAGCACTAACTTGCTTCCCATGCAAATTGTGAACGCCCTAACCCTCAGGGCCAACTCCCTACATCTTCAGTCGGAAAGCCTTTGGGGCTCTAAAAGCCCAGCCTCAACAGGGTGCTGTGCTATAGAGCCAAAATTACAGCAGCAGTGGGAAACTGGTTGTAACCTTTACCAGCTTCTGGCTGCCACCTGACAAGGGAGCCAGGGAGGAAAGGGAGGAGTAAGAGGAGAGCTGTTTTCGCTCCCTGGCACCAAGGGATTCTATGCCCTGAGACAAGGGAGAGAGACTCAGAGCTTAGCTAGAGGGTGGGAGGCAAATATGGTGGTGACATTTGCTGGGACAAAGCTCAGGACCATGCTAAGGATATGCCACTAGTGCCTGAGCTGGACTGAGTTTTGGTGTTCAAGGGAACATCAGTCTCCTTTTTTATCCAGAATCCATACTGCTGTGGAGCACTTTTTAGTCTTTTAGCCTTTTTAGGAAGCAGCGGTGTAAATTTAGGAGGGCAAAGCAGCAGGCTGGAGGCAAGAGAGACCCATTCAAAATCAAGGGGTGGGGAGAGCAATGTAGCCAGCAAAAGGACTTCAGATACACAGTCCAAGACCTGAATCTCTCAAATCATAAACATCTTACACAGTAGTGTAAGAAGATACTAGTGTTTTTCTCAGGCCTTCAGTATTGGGCTTTAAGGTTACAGTCAGGTTCCATTGCTAGCTTTTCCTGGTAGCTGTGAAGAGTAGGAACTTTCCCTTATATGATGTAAGTTTTCACGTAATTGAGTGAGTCTGGGAGCTGGAGCTTTACAAAAAACGGTGACTCGAATGGGATGTCTGATGAAATCTAGGAAGTCAGCAGCATGGGGGGAGGCAGACCCTGCAGAGGAGGGCTTCTGAAGAGCTGCTGAACAGAAGCCTTGCGTCTGAGAGAAGGTATCAAGAACTGAGACATGAGGGAGCTCAAAGGAGTTCACATTGCCTTAAATTCAGTATTCTAAGTCCCAAAGTTTCAGACATTTTAAGCTGGACCACAAAAATTTGTGATAACTCCAAAATCATGGGTTTTTGTAAAAGAATAAATACTGCATTTTCTCTCTTTGCCTCTGAGCGTTAGAGTTGCCTTCAAATAGCTTTTTGTAGTTTTTCCCTGCAGTGAAGAAAACATGTTGCATTAGTATCACAATTTTTGGTTTTTCCCCCACACAAGAGGACTAGAAACTTGTCTTATGCAGATAACACTTTTCTCACCTAATCATCTGTCATCAGGTTCTGGAGCTTTAAGGAAAAACAGGACCAGTATAATGAGATCCACAACCCATCACAAACACTGGCAGTGCTACTTCAAATGGCTTCACTTCACTGATGTCAGCAAGGACTTTGTATACACAAATATGGAGATTGCAATCTTGATCCTGGAAACACTGGAACCTTGAAATGGTAAAACTGGGTGAGCCCTAAAATCCATTTATTCCCGGATCCTGTCTCTGATTATCTGATGCTTTCTCTGATGCCTTTGCCAGATGCTTTAGGGGAAGGTGCAAGAACCTTGCAGCTGGCAGATGTAACATAATCTGTTCAACACTTACCATCACTTTCTGGTTCCTATCTATTAGAGATGGGATTGGGACCAGGAATATAAATTTTAGCATCTTTTCCGAAAGCGTTGTTAGTGATCATTGTTATGCTTTTTTGTTTCTTCTCATCCACATCATTGTCCAATCTTTTTAGAAAATTGTTTGCTTAATTCTTGGCTTCCGCAGCTTCTTGTGTTTGGGACAGCTTAATCCAATTACAGATGAGTGAAAGAGATTAGTTACTTTGATGAAGTTTGGACCAGTCACTTCTTCATCTGATTGAATATCTATCTGTTCACCCTTGTGTGTCCAAGGACAGCAGCAAGTCTTTCTCTCTGTGAGTATTTTCATCAGGATGTCTTGTGGTTGCAAGAATACATGATGCTAGGGATTTGTGCCAGTGAGTCTCCCATGTACTTCATCTGCTTGCTTTTACAGACCCTGCTTCTCCCCAGTGTTTTTCTCTCCCTACACATGTTACCTGACAGCTGAGTGTTACCTGAGCACTCAGGTTGAACTGAGACAGTCTCTGGTCTGTTTCCTGCTGTGACGTTTTGCATCAACATCTGCTCCTCTTTAGACTATAAGGTCTGTGGCAAGAATGAGCTTCTGTGTAAGTATGTTTGTGTCTGCAAATCATGATTTCCACTGGAACCTGTCTGTTCTGCTGTAGTGCATACAATGATTAGCAATAATTCCTAATTAAACACCTAAATGAACCCTGCTCTGCCGTTCACAGGGTTGAGTTGAGAGCTCTTTCTTTGTGACCTTGGGCCCAGGCTTCGTGGTGAGGCTCATCCCTGCAGCACAACAAGGCCAGTGGCTTGAAAGGAATGCAGCACTCCTGATTCTCCATGGGAAAGCAGAAGGCACACTATTCTCTCTAGAAACAATCCTGTCTCTGGTCTCCCTCCTTTGCCCTTATCTCCAAGGAGATTTGTAGGCAAATAGGATCAAAGGCTCAGAGATTCGAGATAGACTGCCTGAATATTCACTGGCAGGCAGGGATAGGTGGTGCACTTCAAGCAACCCATCCTCAGCTCACAAGTGAGCAAGGAGGAAGGATAGAGGCAGGGGATCAAGCCCTGACCCTTCTCTGACAGTCACTATTTTTTCTTACACTTGGGAGGCACTTGCTGCAATTTCTGGAACCAATACCTCCCCTCTGAATGGAAAATCCAGCTGGAGATGTGCCTGTGATATCTGACACTTACAATTCACGGTATGTTGGTTGCTTCTGCAAATTGGATTGGGAGCACAAACATCCCCTCATGACTTGCCAGCCACGTGTGGAGTTCAGTAGTCACACTGTGTGTGGGCTCCTTGGAGAGGAGAAAACTTTCCAAGCAGCAATGGACTGCGATGAGGGTGAGAAGTGGGTGCAAGTAGGGGTGATGACTCCCCAGTTTGGATCTGAGCAAAGAGGCAGGTGAGGTTTGATAACTTGCATATTTGCTCAGACGCAGGAGCTGGTGGGGATTTGTAGGTGAGGAGCTGAGCAGCTGGCAAAGGAGATGATCTAATGGAAGGAGGAAGGAAGATTTTGTCTCGGCTTGTGTGTGGCTTTTTTGGCTTACTGTTTTTGGCAGTCTGCCCCCAGGGACTGGAACTGCAGAGTTCAGCCTGGGCTTCCTCCTGGAGAATAGCTTGTGGCTTTGATCAACCACAGCTATGTTCCTCCATCCCTGCCTGCTCCCTGAGCATGGAGTTTGGCTATTCAGACAAGTGGCAGCTCGCCACAGGCCCTGCTGCTGTGACAGCCCTGCCAGAGCCAGGACTTGCTCTCCGGGCAAAGAGAAAGATGCTGGTAGGCCCAATTGCCTCTGTTGTGTGATGGGTTTTCAGCTTCAGTATATCAACTCTGCTGCCCAGACCACCCTTCAAGTCCCCATGTAGCAGGAAAGGGCCAAAGGAGCCTTGGAGACAGCAGTGTCCTGGCTCTCAAGGGAGACCAGGCAAGTTTGTAGGGGAAGGGCAGAGATGGAAATGACCAAGGCAGTCGGAGGGGACCATGCTGCATCTGCCAGCCTCTGTCTTCTATGCCTAGCCTACTGAATGGAGCAGAAGGCTCCTCCTGTGTGTTTGTCATGTCCTGGCAAATTATCTGTGTGTAGTCACTCCTTCCTCAACAGCTGGGGTGTACAGCAATAAAATCTGTCTTCATTTCAGACAGTGCTGTTTTCAGGTTCATCTATTCCCTGCTCTAGCTGGTGATCCCTGGAGAAGAAGGATATTGTAATTATGGGAGAGTAATATTCAGGCTGCCCTTCACACCCACCACATACAGTATGCCATGGGTTAGCTGATCTCAGGAATGCACGTTGAAAACCAGCCCCAGGTTGTCTTCTTTGGGCTGCAGCGCCCATCACTGTGATACTTGGACACCACTCAGATTGTTGAAGGCATGAAATCTCAAAGCTTAGAGTTCTTACTGGCCTCTGGATGGGCCCACTGGCCCAGCCTGCATCCAGACACAAAACCCTGTCTATCCTCTGATTTGCAGACAGGATGTTTTTTCCCAGTAGTTTGAAGGTAGACTCAGGTCTGGCAGTCTGCACAGCCTACTAAAAAACAGTCTTATAAAATGTGATCTAGGAAGCAAAACTCAGCACCACAAGAGAAAGAGGAGGAAACCGCCAATTAGGAACAGCTCCGGAGGGGATGCTTTCTTAGGAGCCAGGAGGCACTCTACCAACAGGGCTTTTGGAGCAGGATGGGGCTGGCTGGGGAGGGCAGAGCCAGGGGTACCTGACTTGCACAGAGCCTTTCTGCACTCAGGAGGGCTGGTCCTGCAGCCCAGCAGCTGCTGCGCCTGAAGCAAAGCAGCAAGAGATTGCATCCTGGCTGGGCGAGGACTAGCACCCAGGAGTAGGGAGGAAGAGCAGGAGGAGCACCGGAAGGTACAGCCCTCCTTAGCCTATGGCAACCAGCTGGCAATGAGGAATTCCTTCCTCCAGAAAGCAGCTTTACCACAGAGTAGCTGGGAGTAGCTTTCAAAGCTCTCCTGATAGCCAAGTTTCCCACACAATGGCAAATGTGTGCCTGACGGCAGGGCAGCTGCAGGCAGGCAGAGGTTCTGTGGCCCTGCAGAGAGCAGAGAGGTCCTCTTGTGCAAAACTAACCCACAGCTGGTGTCCAGCTCCAGAGGTGGCCTCTTACACCATCAGATGTAGGTTGGTAGAGAAAAAAGACACAAGGTCTGAGCTTTGTAGTCACTGCATCCTTCCTACAGTTTGGTAAATGCCAGGGGATTATTGTTTAGGTCTTGGCCTGTTGGGCTGTTGCAGCTGACTGGGAGTCAAGATTATCGTTGGTGGTATCCGAGTGTGGTTGGTGGTGGGGGCACACTCCTGATAAGGAGTGTTGAGACACTGAGGACTGAACGACCAGGATGTGTCTTGTTGACCATGTGATTTCTCCTGGAGACGAGTGGGTGTGCAGTGTGGCTTTTATTTGCTCCAGTCTATCTTGTTTCTCAGTTTTCCTGGAGATGACAGCTTCTTACCAGCTTAGGCAATGGGGTCTGCGGGGACATTGAGGTAAAATACTTGCTTAGGGTCACTGGGTGCTGCCTACAGGAACTGTCCATGGCCTGTGAGGAGAAGGGCCTCCAGTGGGCAGCCTAAAGCGCCTGAAATCCCATCTGCTTTTTGGGGTGCCGGTGGAAACTTTGTAGGAGATTTAGGTCCTACTCTATTTTCAGCAATGAGGTGACTCATCAGCTGGCTTCCCTGACAGTTTTTAGTATCGCCTGTGGTCACCATTTACTACCCTGTAGGGTTTCAGTGCTTTGCTTCAGCTCTTTAACAACTGGATCTGTGCTTTGGGAGTGGCTCAGCTGTCCTCACCAATCCCCCTGAGTGAAAGGACATATAAGCAGTGCTTCACGTCAGATCTGCCAGGCACAGGTCACTGCAGTGGCCACCCAGAGCACCATGGGCAGTGTGACACAAAGTATTTTGAAGATGCTGTAAGTGAGACCTGCTTAAATATTTGCTTTGATTGAAGCAGAGACTGAGATCTGAGACTGGGACACTCAGTCTTTAGTGTCCCAGACATTTTCCCCATCCTGAAAGTTTCTGTGTGGAGGTGCTTTCCCTCTTCCCAAGGAGCTATTTCATGTTGTGTAAGGATTCAGTGCTCATTAGGTGAGTGATTTGAGTACAGGCCTCATCCTGTCAGAGGAATCACAGCAGTGTAATGAATCAGTCTCTCTGGTCCATTTGATGCAGACTATGAATCTGGGTCTCCCACATCCTTCTTGCAAACCTAACCTTGACTCTTTTTCTGGTCTGTCAGTCCTGATAAATTTCCACAAAGAGGTTAATTTCCAGTAAATTTTTTTCAATTAAAAAACTAACAACAAAATTTGCTGAGAAATGTCAGATAAGATCTAGTCCAGACATGTCAGCCTTTTGCCCAGGAAAGAATTTGTACCAGAAATTATCTTGCACTGATGAATCTCATAGATGTGTTGCAGAGTTGCCAATAAATGTTCTGCCTACTAGCACAAGCAAGTGAAAAAAGGAAACCAAAAGGGAGCTTTAGTTTGACACACCAGGTAACAGAAATCAGGCTGTGTAATATTTTCTGCCTGACTACCCTTACCTAATATGAGCAGCATGGTGAAAAGGGAAGCAAGAAGCGGGTAGAAGTTAGAAAGATATCTTCTGAGTCATTGTGGAGTGAACAGGAAGTCCTGATGATTCAAGATTTGGCACTTTCCCTTGCTGAACCCAATGGCACATCCTAGTGCCAGGAGAAACTAGGCTGTAGGAAGTGCAATCTTTTGGCTGAGATAACAGACCTGTGATTTTCCTCTTCATCGATAGGGAGTCCACTGATATTTTTCATGAGAAAGTAAAGCTCTGTTTATAGTATCAGGACTGAGACTGTGCGTGGAAGTCCTCAGCATCTCACTTTCCAAAATGCTGTGAAAGCTCTCCTCATTTCAAACCCATCTTCCTCAGTGACAGTGTGCACATACATCAACTTGTTAGTCTATTTGAGGAGCTAGTTATCTTACTCATTAGAACAAGTTATGTTTATTCTTTTTGATATGTTACTTATAGCATTTATTTCATTTATTTTTCTCTATCTTTGAAGTGCTGAGATGCACAGCCACTCTTATTGACTCTTTGTGGGCAGCGCTGTTGTTAGGTGTGTGTATATTTTGCTCCAGATATCTGTGCTCTTCTAACTTCCTTTTGGAAAGCAGCATTAGTGGGAGAAAGGTTCCTGTGGGCCCTGGTCTGCTTTATGGATGCTGTGGACCAGCATGGGATGTGATGATGTTAATTAATAATGGCAACCATTATTCTTTCTCTGCTGGTCATTTTCGGAGCAGTGCTCTGCTATTGTGCTTCTCCAGCTGTCTCTCCTCCTCTCTCTTTCTTCTCTGCCCATTCTTTGGCATGTGCCTGTATGTCTCACTTGCCCACTGTCCAGGTACCTTTGGGGAAGCACAGCTGTGTCTACATCTAAAATCCTGCTGTGAATTGTGGAAAGTATCCCAGCAGTGATGAAAACTTTACATTTCATAGCCAACCCAACAAAAAGGAAGGGCTGTGCATGGATGACTAATTTGATTTCCCTTTGCCTATAGCAGAATCTGCTAAAGGATTTGCAGTTGGTTTCCCCTTTAGCCAGGGTGTCTTGCTGTGGACCTGTTGAAATTGCATACGTGGCAGCAGTCACAGTTGTTGCACTGGTGAGCTAAAGAGGGCACTTGAAGCTTTTGAGCAGCAAAGGTAGACTCCTGAGAAAGAATTAACATATGGAAACCATGAAGACCATCCCCAGCCTGCTGGCTGTTGTGGGCCTCATCCCCATTGCCTCTGCCAAGCCCAGCCATAGGAATGATGTCAGTGAGTCGCTCTGTGGGGTTCTGGAGAGCAGTGAAATGTGCCCAGTGAAGTCAGTGATGACATTTCCAGTCCTGGAGGGTTACACGACCATGAGTTGCCCCCACGCCTGTTCTATTGGATGCAGATCTGGAAGCAGAGCCCTTCAGCTCCTTGAATCCAACTCATTGTATCTGGGAACAGAGCCAAGGGGGAATGGAGGAGACTTCAACTGGTGTCAATCGCAGCTGCATGTCTGCTTAGCAACACAGGTTTTTGTAAATACATTCTCCACGGCTCTGCAACCTCTGCTGATTTTTTTTGCTGAACGAAGAGGCCTATGTGGGAGCTGGGGCCACCCCTAGAACCACTGACCCATTGTGGACAAGAAAATTTTGGAAATGCTAAATCTATCAGGTACTGGGCACTACCAGCCATCTCCCAGGTGCTGCTCCTTATGACTGAACAGCAGTGGTTGCTCTGGGTCCTGCAGCAAGAAAGGCAACAAGCCTCTGCTCATCTTCCTAAGCAGCCGCCCAGTGTCTGGTGCACTCTGGCTGCATCTGCTGCAATGAGTAAATGTCAAATGGTGAAGACTTTAAGATCAGACAAAGCTTTGAGGAGAAAAAAACCTTACATTAGACACAATGTTACTGTAGGTTCAGTTTGGGTCAAAGACTTCCTCAATCCTTCTGAGATGTACCTGATGCCAGATCCGCATGGCATTGAGCTGGGCATGACCTGAGGACACTGTGTCTATGTTTTGAAGGGGCAACGTGTATGGATGAAGTCAGCCACACTTTTTGCTTTATCCCTAGGTGCCTCCACAGCCCCCGCTGGGTTAAGTGAGTGGAACAAAAGCTCTTCCAAATACTGATGCCAAATAACCAGAGCAGGACTCCAGAGCTCCCCTTCCAGCTCTAGGAGATGAATTGACCTAATGCATGAAGCAGGTTCCTGAGAAGCAGGACTGCTGAAATCATGTTGTAGCAGTGGGAGGGGTTGAGGTTAGGTGGCCAGGAAAGGGAACAAGGAGCCGGGATTCATAGACTGTAGCTCTATCCATAATGGAGAGTCTCTTTCTGATTGTGGCAGCAGAGAACTTGGGTCAGGACTTATCAGTATTATGGACAAGCCACCCATAAGCTTTGTTTGCCTTTGATTCCGGTCTAGGTTCATTCAACTTTTGTCTGAGGCCAGATCTGAACTCACTCCTTTCCTTTGAAATGGTTTTCTGTTATCAGTGAAAAGGAGAAAAAAAATGACTTAATCGCCTTGCTGAGTAAACAGTTCCCACTCCTTCCTCAGAAAACAAAAGCTGAAGATTCATTTTCCTCAGAACCCATGGAGGATGAATCAGAAAGCTGGGCTTTTTGTGTGTGTGGGCTGGGCTGGGCTGACAAGAACAAGTGAGCCAAACGGGGATGACAGAAATGGTGTCAGAAGCTGGTACCTCTGTGCACTGGGAAAGTGCTGGACGTGAACACGGCTGAGGAGGAGGGACATCTCCAACTCCGGGCCTCTGGATAGTTCAGCTGTTGAGTCAGATGGGTCTGGGGCTTTACAAAACAGTGAGGGGGCAAGGGTGAGCAAAAAGCCAAGAGCGTGCGTGTGCGAGAAAGATGTCTCGCTCCTGGCAGCGGGCCAAAGGAGTGGTTACTGCAGCCCTTGAGACACGCTTGCAAACACATATGCTGGCTTGCACACGTGTGCTCTTGCTCACACACACGTACCACTAACAGCATATGGAGGCTGCTCCCAGCGGCCAGCCCTGCTTCACACTGGTCCCTGTTAATGACCAACATCTGGCGAGGAAGCTGGGGTGGAGAAACAGCTGGGGCCAGTGAACCCTTTCCCTGGCGAGGGGTGAAGGGGAGGGCTGAGGGCTGGGCTGGGCTGGGCTCCACTTCTCTAAAAGCAGCCTGCAAACACTCACTCCTGCTTCCTCTGTGGAGAGCAGAGGTTGAGCAGCTCTCCGCTTTCATGTTTTGTGTGTTAAAGAGCCACTAAAAAACAACTGTGTGAAACCAAAGGTCTGTGGCTGCACCAGGCCATAATAGCCAGGGCAGGTTTTGCCAGCCCAGACTGCTTTTGCCAAGAGGTCTTAGCTTTGATGCAGAGTATGGGAGCACAGATATCCTCAATATATGTTGTTAGGAAGGATTCATTATACTGATAAAAGGATTTTTCAAAATTAATATGGGCTGTTAACAGATTTGGGTTTGTCTGACCTTCCCGTTGGCAAAACTGGAGAGGAAACAGCATCTATCTCATGGTCCTGCAGCAGCCCTCTCTGCAGAAAAACAGTGGCGTTTTGGCCCCCGGGGAGGATCATTCACTGGTGTGAACTGGTGGGTGATGCTGACCCTGCTAGAGGGTGTGTGGGTTTGCCCTGCTGCTGCCTGAGTTTGTCCTGCGCCTTGTGTGCTCCCCAAGGTCTGACGATAACTGAGGTGAAGTACAAAATGCACTGTTAGGGAAATATGGGGAAACTTTGCATTTTTTAAATTACAGCTGTTCTTCATCTGGGAGGACTCTGCTGCCAAGCTGGGTGGTTGCCCCGTCCCAGCTTCTTAACAGCTGCACCCCATCTCACCCTTGGAATTCATCTGCAGAGGCCCAAGGTGGCGATTGCTCACATCTTGCCCAGTCTGGAGAATCCCCATCCTCCCCAGTGGAGCTCTGGGCAGTGGAAAACCTCCCCAGTGTGTCAGCCTGCCTGAGCCTGGACTGTGGCTACCCTGAGACAGCTCTTAGGAAACATACCAAAGCCTTTCTGGGCTTCAGAGAGGTGATCTTATCCAACTCTGCTGTTATCATTGCCTCCTCCTTGGGAGTATAGGAGAGCTGTCAGAGGTGAGAAGAGAGAGATGGGGGGTATGGAACGGTAAAACAAAGGGAATAGATCTTTTACAAATAAAGAACAAATTTTTGTGGTTATCATCTCTGCCTGTCCAGCATGGGACTCCTGAGGAATGAGGCCTCGTTTCCTGTAGCTGAGCATGCCTGTGCTTCCCACTGGCTGCACATGCTGGAAGACACCCTGCCTGACATGCCACTGAGCTGAGGGTCGAGGGGGAGTGATGGGGCAGTCAGGGCTGGGAATGGTGCACCCTGGGGACACACTCCACAGAGTGTGGTGCTGGGCCTGGGGAATTGAGAGCCTTACCAGAATCCTTCCCCCTCTCATCATCTCCCCACCATTCGCCCTGCCTGTAAGGCACTGGCTGGCAAGGGCTGAAGTGAACATCAGAGTATCTTTTGCCCCAGCAATGTCCTCAAACCAGAGCTCTCCTCCAAGTGGGGTCAGTGAGGCCAGACTCTGCCCTGGATCTCTGGCTTCCAGGTTGAGTGTGAGACCACAGAGGAAGGCTGAGGTTAGAGTGTGGCCATGTATCTAATTACTCTCCCAGATGTGTGTAAGCATGGTACACCATCACCGGACATAGTCCACACGTCCCCACTTGCTCAACACTGAGTCACAACAGACTGGAAAAATACAGCCCACTCTGATGCTCCAATAGAGATGTAAGTACTCTCTAGTAATACATGAGTATTGTACGTGAGCAGCCAGTTGGGACAGTCGGTATCAGACGTTTCCAGCTTGAAGACTGGGATGTTTACTGTATGACTGCATTCAGTTCAACAGGGAATGACTCAGGGGAGACCTTTATGACATACTCAAGGCTGTTTTGGGATGATGCTCATCAAGTTCTGAGAACACCATCTTGACCTACCCCTTTCTTCAAGCCTGTCAGACAAGTGTTGGGCAATTAAAATTCTAAATCATAGGTATTGAGGAAACAAGGGAAATCCTGTTTTATCATGAGACATTTCTGCTAAGAGGGAAGGAATTCATCCTGGTGGATGTTTGGGAGGAAGCACTCATTGGAGTTGATCTGTCTGGGGCACCATGATGAGATAGTGAGTTGGTGATCAGGAAAAAGGCAATGCCTCGCCACCATCCTCCCTTCTCACTGGATAGTATCCTATGTGGTGGCATCTGGACACAAAGTCCTGCTGAGGGGAATCCACAGAGGACCAGCCAGCTCCTGTCTCAAAGGCTGGGAGGGGGCACTGGCTCCTCCCTCAGAGCTGGAAGAATAGCACATACAGAACACCTGGGCTGACAATTCCTCTCCCCCTGGGAGGCTCTGGATGCTGCCAGTGCTGCTAGCTGTGCATGGCTGGGTCACAGATGTGTTGCCGTCGGGCACACGCATAACATGCCCATGTCTTTGCTAGTGGGCTCTGGAGAGAGGCAAGAAACTGGATATTCCTGGGCTCCATGGCCTTTTCTTCAAAGGCCTATCTGTCAAAGGAATCAGTGCTGACCCAGCCATGGGATCAGCAGGAGCGTTCTTTAAACCTTTACATGTCACCCCTTTGCACTTGCAACTTAAGGCCTTAAGAGCGCTACAGCAAGGGGAAGATGGTCTGATCTCCTGTCTTGTTGGACTGGAAGGACTGGAGAGGCAGAGCCTCTACCTGGTGAAGGAATGGATTCCTGTCATAATCAACTGGTGGAAACCCATTCTGTAGCCCGCGGCATTTACACAGAGTAGTTAGGAGGCTGCAGGGTGTTGCTGAGGTATAGTAAGTACTGTGACTGAGGCTGCTGCATCACTGTTCTCTTCCCTTGGCCTTTCACAGGCAGAGGAGACAAGGCAAGAGTTCAGTGAAAGGGGAGGGAGCCAGGTGGACATCCTGACAAACCCTTGATGGCACTGAGCTGCCGTGCAGTTGGAGCAACGAGTAGTTTAGTGCTTCTCTGTGTCCCTTTGAGATGGACCATGGTAACCCTCTGGCTCTGCACCTCTGACCAGCTTGATCACAGGTGCCAATTGTTTGTCTTCAACCAGCATGTCCTACCAGATGCTGCTTTTTCCTTGCCACTGATTCTTGTCTCTCACTGTTTAGATCCATCCATTGCCAAAAGCAGGTCATAGAATAATAGAATGATAGATTCATGGAATGGTTCAGGTTGGAAGAGACCTTAAAGATCATCTAGTTCCAACCCCACTGCCATGGGCAGGGACAACTTGCTCAGAGCTTCATCCAACCTGGCCTTTGACACTTCCAGGGATGGGGATGCTGAGTCTATGTGAGCTGCATGAAACTCCAGTGCAGCTGAGCGCTTCAGTATAAGGTCTAGGGAAGACCTCCAGCTGGAAAGCACTGCAAGGCAGACCCACAGGGCAGTTTGGCATCTAAACTGCTGTTGAAACTAACTGACTTGTCTCTGAGGTGAAGCACTGGGGTATCTGGTCTGCTCAGATCTGCTGCTGGAGGACAAGACCAGCTAAGATTCTTTCAGAGAAATGGTGGAAGACAAAACAGTGTAGGAGAGAGTCCGAAGAGTTGGCACTCAAACTCAAAAACCTTATGTGAGAGCATAGCAAGAAACATCTTTCCAGGTCAGCTCCTGACCCTTCTGTGTAAGGGCTTTCTATGATTTGCCACGCTGCTTAAGTTGCTGACCAGTGGGTTGCTGTCTCAAAGGTGAATTTTACTGTAGTCTGAAACAATATGTGAAGTGGCCAGTGTAAAATTTCTCTCTTCCTCAGGATTGTGAGGAAGGACTTCATCTTGTGGGGCTGTGGTCACAGGTCTGAGGTTTTGCTGGCTGTATAAACCACCAGCAAGAATAAGCCCCCGAGTGAGATCCATCCTCTGTGGGATCCAGGGACTGACCTGACTGGTGTGTTTTGTCCACTGATACCCAGGTCTATCCTGAGCATCTGGACCCAGTGAGTGATAAGTGAGAGAAGAGGAGCCTCAGAAATGTGAGAGAGGAAAAAAAATGTGGAAGGAGGCACGGATTGAGGTGAACTGATAGCATCATTCCCCCTGCCCCCCCCCCCCCCCCCCCGGTTATTCCTTAGCAAAAGGGGGCATAAGCTTGCAATGCTGAAATGTCTTCCTCCCACCATGGTGTGTCAGGCTCAGAGCCAGGGGATGTGCTAGGATTGTTTCTAGCCTGAGAGCCTTGGCGTAAACGGTTGTCTGCATCATGGATGAGTGTCCAGGTGTGTGACTGGGTAGGAGTGAATCGGGCTGCTGGGTCAGAGCGGTTGGTTTCATGCTCTCTTCACTGGTTATTAGCTTATTGCAGAGTCAAGATGGTGTGTCAGGCTCTGGGAGCTTTGGTGAAAGCACTTGTGAGGGCAGGGGGCTGCATTTAACCCTGCAGGTGGCTAAATCATGCTGGGAGGCTGAAATCTGCGGAGACAGCCCTATTTCCCAACTCAAAAACCGACCGCGGTTTTCTGCCAGCGTGAAGGGGTCTGTGTCTGCACGGGGAGGAAGGAGGAGGAAACTGCACGATGCTATTCCTTACGTGTCTTAAGGAAAGGACGAGACAGGCAGAGGTTTCCCCCGCGTCTGTGATGCCGGCGCATTCCCCAGCTGCAGCCGAAGCCTGACGCCGGGCTGGCGAAGCTGCTCTGAGTCACAGAGTGTCTGCACGGTGCTCGGTCGGCTCATTCCCGAGGCACACAGCACAGCGAGCGGTGCTCCCGCACGCCTTCACCAGCGCTCGCACGGAAACTGTCCCTCCGGCCACCCACCTCTGAATCACGGGGTCCTGGCTTCGAGCAGGGGGGATTTCCCAGCACCCAGCGCACGGGTTTGCGTGCGGAGAAGCCTCCTTGCAGGCAGCTGGAAATTGTCTCCAAACACACATTTCTGGACAGCTCGGGGCTGAGAATGTCCCTGAGTGGGTGGAAGTTCCCTGAGGAACTTTGCTGTGTTTTGTGGGTTCCGTCCCTGCAGTGAGCACGGGGACAGAAGGCACTGGACTTGCTGCTCCCCCCGGTGAGGTGTCTTTTGCTCAGGTGTATCTTTACTTTTTCCTGAAGTTCAGGGTGTCTCAAAAGCCATCTCCCTCCACAGGGTGGACAAGCCCTGACACTGTTACCCTGCTGAGTGGGTGTGTGAAAATACCTTGGGTTACTGGGGCTGTGTGGGGCTGTAACACCCTGACACGGGCCACTGCAACCCCTTTGGTGGGGGTTTTCTCGTCTGGTTGCTCTTGGTGTGGGCTGCAGGATTAGCAAAGTGAGGGCATGAGGACTTTGCTTGCTGCCCTGTCCTCACCGTGGATGCTCCTTCCCCAGCCTCCTGCCCACTCCTTCCAGTGCTGGGCCCTCTTTCCCTGCATTTCCCAGGAGAGAAACTCCTTTTACATTTCCTGTGCTTTCGTGGGAGATGCCAGGGTTGCAGATGAGACATAGTGGCAGCAGGGACCTGTCTGACTGTGATGCTCTGGGCATTTGAGTGGAGGACGCCTACTGCACCCCCTGAGCTGCTTCTCACTCACTGCCCTTGGGAGGACAGAATATTTTAGCATCAGCCAGGCATGGATGCCAAACAAGCAGCCTGCAAAAAGGCAAATATTTTGGCTACTCCAACACATCTGTTTAGAAGCAGCTCAACCTCAATTTTAAACAAAATGGGAAAGAAAATACATTAATTCAAGCCATGCCCTTAGGAATACAACCCCTTGGCTGAGGCCCAGCAATGGCAGCCTCGTTGGGAGATCATGTGTCACACAGCCGAGACAATCACCCCGGCTCTGTTGCGAGCCCTAGTGCTGCTTTTGGGCAGGTTTCATGTTCCCTATGGAAGCTGAGGGAGGCTGTACATGGCTGCGTGAATTCATGGCACTCTTGCAAGAGTACATACTCTCGCAACATCACACCTCCCCAGTGTCCTCCCCACTTTCCTGCATAGCAGCCTCCCATGTCTTGGGAAGGACTCAATGTCAGGGGTTGGCTGCTCCTGTTCTTTTTCATCCTTTGTGGGAAGGATCCAACCCTGGGAGATCCTAAAACAGATCAGCTGTTTTCCCAGCAGCCCCTGGCTTCGTGTGTGGGACTTGGTTTATCAGATTGGGAACAGCTGATCCAAAGTCTTTTGACAAATCCGTGAAGATTCAGTGAAGCTTAGATGCTGCTTTCCTGATGGCCTCCTTTGGTTGACCCTAGACCTTGTTAATCTCTGATGCACCCAGAGGCAAGCCTGCAGAAACATCTTAAGATGGGAAACTGTTGTGTGGAGTGAAAAGGGGAGGTTCCTGAGCTTCTCATCTGCTTCTCTAGTGAGCTCTGCAACCCTTCCTGAGCTTGGTGGTCTTGCAGGTATCTGGGAGATTTAGGCTGATCTCACAGGTGAGAAATGCCTGAACTGTGGTGGTGGCATGGTGCACAACCCCACTAATACACCACTGTGAGCATGCTCACTGCTGTGTTACCCTATGCCCTGTGTGCCCCACACCACCAATGTCTTCCCTTCCTTAGAGTGGAGGCAGCACAACCTGCCCAGCTGCCCCAGTCTGGCATGCGGACTTCTGTGCAAAGGGCTGGAGGAAGGCCAGGCTCCCAGCTACTGAAGCAGGGGGCTCTCCACCCTCTCCCTCTGCCAGCAGAACAAAGCATGTGAGCTCAGGGATCACTGGGGCCTGGGAAACCCAATGTACAGAAATGAGGATAGGGAAGAAACCAACTGCCCGACAGCCCATGGGATGCCCCATACTGCAGCACTCAGCACTGGGTGAAGTGCCGAGGGACAGGAAGTGGCTTCTAAGCAGGGTTGCACCAAAGACCCACTGGATGCCGCTTAGGTGGTGATGCTTGGTGGTATCATTGGGTCTGTCTTAGTGTCATCTGGGATTGGCATTTCCATGGGCTCCCTGTCCATGCTGGAACTGGCCATGCTCTGACATGAAGAAAGGCAATAGTTAACTTCTGTGCCATAATTATTCTTACACAACCTCCTCCATAGTGTGCAGCCAGCCTCCACTATGTAATAAGTACTAATGTCATCTTGGGCAGAGGCGAGGGGGGCAGGGAGTGCCTCAGAGGAAACCCTTGGCTCGCGTCAATCAGTGCAACTTTTTATTTTACAGATCAGGCTGCAGAGCGCTTCCAAGTATGAACAAACCTAAATGAAGACAGCTGGCAGAGGCTCTTGTCATCTAATTCCTTCCAGATGTGCAGTCATATGCTGCAGTTTCTGACTAATGACATCCCTGAGGAAAGCCCTGGGGATGCTGCAGTGATGCGGTGGGCGAGGGGCATGCCAGGAACCTGTTGGTGGGCCGATAGCACTGACTCCCCAGAAGCTGCTGCTTGGAGACCCTGGGGAGGGACCCTCTGCTCTCCCTCTCTTCCCCTTGAGATCAGCAGGGCTCAGCAGGTGGCACGGGGCTGACTCTGCCATGCTTGGGCACCCAGGCAGCTCTCCACAGGTGGGTAAAGCTACTTAATCCAATAGCAGTGTCCTGCAGAGATACTTTATGGCCTGGAAGCCAGAAAACCACACTTAGTAGGGTTGTGCTGGAATAAATTAGTGATGTTTTCTGATAATGAATTGAGGTTGAAGCGTTTATGCTGCTTCCCACTTGGGAGCCCATTCAGATCTCCCTGCGTGATGCCTCTCTCTGCCAGAGAGATGTCTGAGAAATCAGTCTGGGGGGGAAGATTTGTAAATCCTGCTGTGTCCCCATGAAATATCTGCCCTGCGTGTCCCCATTTTATGTTCCTGCACAGCCTGGGTTGTATTAGAGCTGTGCACATTCTCCAACGGGTTTAGTTTCCTCATCCCCTGTGAGGGAGACCATGCTAGTTTTATCAGCTGGGGTATAGGAGACACTCTGGCTTGGAGATGGGTCAGGAACTGGGGAGGACCAGCCCTTCTGACTCCAGGAGGGAGATAATGTCTTCCCAGAGTATTGCCTCCTTCACAGTGTCTTTCAGAAACTGCAATCCGCCCGGGTTCCATCTTGATGCTTAGGAAGAGGAGTTATTTTGGGTCTTCCCGTGGTCCCTGTTCTCTCCCTCTTCCTCTCCACACCTTTGTAATTAACCTCTGAACCCTGGCTAATCCCAGGATTAGCATGTCATGGGCTATTGGTTAGGTCTCCCACCACCCCTTCTGTGTCCCAGCATCCCTGACAAACTTGCAGGGGGGTCCGGAAAGATAGGTTGCCTCTGAGGAGTGAGGAAGCTTGTAATGGATGTGCGATGTCAGGAGCCTGGCGGGTGGTGAGAGATAATCCGGGGGTCACCTGTGGCTGATAATGATCTCCTGAAGCCTGGGAGCAGGGTGGAGGGGCACAAAGAGCCTGAGGGGCTGTGGCAGCCACTTCAGCCTCCCTACCTTGGCCCCTTCTGCCAGGCAGAGTAGGATGCAGAGGAAAGGAGAATCCTGGTGGGCTTTCAGTCGAGGTGTAAATATCTCCTCTGCCTGCAGGTTAAGGCAAAGGATTGGCTTGTGACTTTTGGTGCAGCATCTCCTTCAGGACTTAGTTATGCATGTGCTTTCCCTCGGGAGGGTGTCCTTGGGCAAATGGAGAACTTGTTCATGGGGTTTATTCAATATCAGTGCTTGAGATGCACTCCAGATTGGTGGGTGAACTCTCTGCTCCCCTCTCAGCCTTCTTCTGCCTTACCTATGTCTCCCTGGGGGCACTTCACAGCTCCCAGATGACTGATTTTCCAGGAGAGCCTCAGAGAAATTCACGTTTAACCTAGCAGAGGCAGTGCAGTGACCTCTGTCACTCCACTTCTCCTTCAAGATGAAAACTCCCAGCCCTGATGAACCATGCAGCAATACACTCAATTTAGCCACGAGAACTGCTTTTTATGTCCAAGACATCCAGCTGTGTAATGGACCACACGGTGGAAATAACAGAAGTAGCAATGGACTCATGCTGGGGTTGGCCCAAAGAAAAACAGAGACTGCAAAGGAAAACCTCATAGATAGTGGTCAAGACATGAAGAAGGGACTAGGTGCCAGTTTCCCTCAGCTGAGGTGTTTGTGGCTTTCAGTGCCTCTTAAATCCCTAAATGCCTACGCCCTCTCCTTTTGGTGTAACTCGATGAGCTTCTCTAGGACACCCCTGGGGCCGGGGAGAAGGATGAGCCCAGACACTGGAGCAATTCCTTGCCACAGTGGTAAGGTGCTGGGAGCTGAGCCTGGTGGGTGCTGCCTGAAGGGGAACAAACTCCTGGGAAGGCACCTGGGTTTGCAGTGGTGTGGGATGCAGGTTTCCTTTCTCCCCGGGGCAGAGGAGCAGCACTTCCAGCTGCTTTCACTGTGCCACGAGGAGAGGAAGGGGGTGGGGAGCTGCTCTCCAGAGGCCTCCTGGGGTGCGAAGAAGTCGGCATGAGCTGGCAGTTTGTTTCCACCTCTCATTACGTGAAACTGGGACTGGGACTGAGCACTGGGAGCAGCAGGCATGCTCACAGAGGAAGTGGGCGATAATCTCACGTCCCTGCTGCACGGTATGCTGCGTGTGTACAGGATGTTTGGTTTCCTATCGATCCCGTCCAGAGGTAGTGGGGATGGGGAGTTGCAGAGACAGGCTTTGTGGTTTCTTTAATCTGATCATTTCCTTGTCTCTTTCTTCTATTTGCAGACAAGTGCGTGTGAGGCACCCGAAGTGATGAGTTGCTGCACTCTGCCTCAGCACTGTCTGTGTTTGCAGGGAGGTAGGGTGAGGGCTGTTTGCCTCAGGAGTGACTCAGGCTGATGAACCCAATTCCAGTCAGGCACAGGAGCACTTCTCTGAATGGTGCTGTTGACTCCTGGCTCCTTGTCTGGCGCTGCTGCTGGTGAGCTCTCTGCTGGATGAGCAGGATCAATGCATAGGGCAACATGTAATAACTGGACAGAGGAAAGTGGTTTCCAGCTCCAGTAACCACAGCATCACCTTATCTGGAATGTCCCAGCCAAACCCAATGACGACGGCCCAACTGCAGCCATGCTCTGAGGTGTGTCAGACTGTGCAACGGAGGCCCCAACCTCCCATAGCCCATGGCAGCGTTCCTTTCTCTGGTAGCACTTCTCCCTGTGGTGGCTTTGCCTCTTCTGACTCTGAGCTTCCCTCTCAGCTCCTTTCCCTTACCTGGGCCTCCCTCATTCCTGGAGCAGCACATCATCCTGCCTAAAGCTGCTCTTTTGCCACAGGGTCTTCACCTGCATGAAATGACCATTTTGTCCATGAGCTGCTAGTGAGGGAACGGGCAGGGTGAATCCACATGAGGACAGGACTGTGCCGAGGACTGATGCTAAAGGTACCGTCTCTAAACAGAGGCATACTGAATTGACGTTTTCTGCCTGCAGGATTTCACTGTGGGGTGGTGTACTCCAGGTGTGATGCAAAATGGAGCATCACATCATGCTTTGCTGAAATAACACATCTCCTGTGGGAGATGCAAACTCTGAGCGTCTGGAGGATGAAGGACTGCGTTATGAAGAGACTTGAGGGATGTGCTGGAGCACTCCTTCCCCTGTGACCTGGGGGACACCTGCCAGAGTGGGAAGGATAAATCAGTGGAGCCCTTCCCTCAAGTTGAGCAAGCTCACCTGAGCAGAAAGATGCCAGACAGCAGCCCAAGTCACAGATAGGTGAAGAGTAGTAACTAAGGCAGGAGAGCTGTGATATCCAGCGGTGAAGCAGGACAGCTGTGGAGAGAAGAGGCACCACACAGATGAAGAGGCTGGACTGGCAGCATTTCTGAGTCCATGGGACCTTATCCCCCGGAAGGGGCTGGCTGCTCCCTGCTTACATGGGTTTCAGTCATGCCCCAGCTCCCTGACTGGGGAATAGTCTAGAGGGAAATCCATGGGACTTTCCCATCTCCTCACCCTTCCTGGCAGTGGTAAAGGGAGTACTGGGGAGGGAAAGTTTAGGCGATACAGTTACAAAGTGCAAGTACCTCTGAGGACATCAGACCCTGCCCCATCTGATTGCTGTGATATCAAGGGGAGCCCCAGCTGTGCACTCTGAGCCTCTGAGCGATGCTTTATTTGTAAACACTTGTTAAGAAAACAAACGAAAAAAGAGGCTTTTGAGATTATCTTGGTCCTGCCACATCACCAGGTGCTGGAAGAGCTCTGGCTGCCCACGGTGCAGGACCTGGGTAAGCCTCAGGCATGCCACTGGGGAATCCCCGGCTGCAGAGAGGAAGAGACACCACCAGCTTCTGTGAAACACCTTCATTCATTCCTTGCTGATCCTGGCAAAAAGTGGCGAGGGGCTGGTTTTGATCAGAAGCAATCTGGCGCTGGACCTTGGTGCAGCTGGTAACTGCAACCTGCAGCCCTGAGCTGCGCTTGGCCCTGAGGAGGTTCTGTTGTGTTTGCATTTGAAAGAGCCTCTTGTGCTCCTGTGCTTGCAGTTGAACGGCTTCCAAGGCAGCTTCCTTTTCTCTCTTTTTGTCACCATTATTACTTTTTAATAAAGTTCCCTGATTAGATTCTGAAACTTCATGGTGAAGCGGCCTTGGCAATAATTTCCTCTCGTTGGCCACTCATAGTGGTTTCCAGGCCAGCTCAGTGCTGCTGCAAAGAAAGACACAGTGGGGTGAGAGGAAGCCCAGGGCACTGACTCTGTCCTGATGCCACAGTGCTCTTTGGGAGATACCAGATGGGCCACAACATGGTGGGGAGCAGTGGTGTAGGGGCTGAGTGTGGTGTGGGGAGTGCAGGTATGGGGTATCCACCCACGTTCATCTCCTTGACTTCGTTCTCCTCTGGTTCTTCTGTAGGGCTTTTTCTCCAGTCCTTAGAAAGTACTGTTTATCAATATTAACTATGTTAATAGTAACAACAATTAAAACATTGGCATTCGTATCAATGCGTAGTTTCTGGTGCTGTTTGCAGAACTGAGGACAGAAGGAACCAAAGTCTGCATAGAGAGATGACACTGCAGGTACCATCAGGTCTTCTCTTTTTACCACCTTCTCCATTTTTTTCCTCTCTTCAGAAACGAAAAAGCTTTTCCTGCTCTCCTTTATGTGCTGGGGCTGCTGAAGGACAGCATGTGGGGTTCCACAGAGAAGGCAGGTAGATTGTAGAAGCTCAGGCTGGGTTGCGCTTGAGTCCTGCCTTGGCAAAAAAACACAGTGACAAACATAGCTGATTTGGGGAGACACTTCCAGTATATCCTTGGGGGAATTCAGTCATTGCAGGAGGACAGGACAAGTTCAAGGTTCATTTGTCCAGAGTCCAAACTGAGTGGGGTGGAAGCAGTGGTGTGAGTGGATCAGAGAGGTAGAGAGGCATGAGCAGAAGAGGCTTTTGGTTCCTCACCAAGGAGCCTCAGCCAGCCTGACTCACCCAGAGCCACTGGCAGATAGAAAGGAGATCCTTGTTTAGGGTGAGCAACAGCCAGGGAACCAAAAGGACAGGCATGCCCCCAGCCACAGTGCCCTTTTGGGGCACACAGAACATGTCCTGCTGGTATTTCCCTTTGCAGAATGGTGAGACAGAGGCACAGACAGGAAGGAAACATGCCTTGATTGGAAGACGTCATGTATTACGGTCAGGTGCTGCAGTTGTGGTCTTCCCAGAGAGAGGGCCAGTGGTACTTGGAGGCACCACAGGGCTCTTGTGTTTATGGACTTTATTGATCAACAGGCTCTTTGCAAGCCTGCACTGCATTGAAGTTGCCCTGGCCACCTGTTCTCTACTGGCTGTTAATCCTCACTAATATGCTTGTCTAGAGCGTAAAGGTTCCTAGATGCTCCTGGTTACTAGGAGTCTCTGGGGAGGATGGAGATGCTTACATCATTATTCACCTCTTCTCTCTCTTCCTCTGCCTTCCCTATTGGGGTCCTTTGCTCTTTGGCTGTGTTTCCCTCACTGCAGCACCTCACCTCCCTGCTGGCCTGGGGGAAAGACCATTGAATGCTAGCATATGTTGCTTTGCTTGCCTTCATTTGCTCAGGCCCTTCTCTTCCAAGCTGATGTTCTGATGATAGCATATCTCTTCCTGCTTTTGTCTTACTCCCCTTTCCCCTTTATTGCATGTATTTCTCTCTCTCTCTCCATCCCTGTGACTGAAACCTGGCGGGAAATTCAGAGACATGCTCAGTCATTAAAATGACTGCCCCAAGAAAAGGCCAGAGCACAGCCTGAAGCAGTGGAGATGGGGATGGGCTCTCAGATGATCCCCATCATTTCCACATTAGCAGGGAATGAGATCACTTCCCTTGATAGCAACAGCCCCTGGCTGGCCCCAGTAAACTGGCAGCACTTGCCTACCTGAGTGGGAGATGGGATCTGCTGGATCAATCTCCTTGATGCTCCCACGCTACCTTTTGGGTTGGAAGATGACTGGCAACAAGTGTTTTGGGTAGTCCCTGTAAGAGGGGATAAATGGGAAGCAGAGCCTGGAGGTTCAGGGTAGATCCCTTGAGCTGGGCTCTGGAACCAGCATGCTGGTGTTAGATAGCAGTGTCTGGGTATGTGTGCGCATTGCTGGTGTGTTTGCATGTGTGTGTCTGTTGACACAGACGCAGTGGGATGTTGCTGAGGCCAACTTACATGTCCTCATCACGTGTGCTTTCCATGGGCAGAGGTTTTGTCTTTCCTTGCTGCTCCATCCTTCCCCGTCTCAGTGCTGTGTTCCCATTCAGAGCCTCATGACCAGCTCTGAGCCCCAGAATGACAAGACAGGAGGCAAGACAGGGAGCAATTTGCTGGAGCAAGTGCATGCTCTCAAGCAAGGGAGCACCATGGGCTTGCTGGTAGCTAGAAAAGGAAATAAGCACGCTGAGATTGTGGAATGAATGTTGCAGGGAAACCCAGAGAGGCTCTGATATGTCTCAGTTTTCAGTCTCAGGTGAATGAAGCACAGACTGAAATGCAAAGGGGTCACACTCCAGGCAGATAAAAGGGGTGATTCTGCAACCCTTGACACCAGCTGAACAATTAAGTGCAGGATATACGGAATATGTCTAGTGACCGAGAAGCAGTGTTAGCCAACTGCTTTATAAAGTGCCCCAGGTGGTGCTGTTTAGCCACTGGAGCCAGGATCTGCACGCTTTGACCACGGTCAAGTTCTCAGGGCTGAGTGTGTGGCTGTGGCAATGGTGGGTAGCTGGACATATGCAATCAGGAGAAACCTAATACAGAGCAAGGGGTACTGTGGGAGCAGAGGTGATGCTTTGCTGAAGCTGATGCTCTGACAGTGACCCTGCTACTATTTTCCACTGGGGCAGAGAGGCAGGACACCATGATAGATGAGACCTCATGTTTCTGTTTGTCAACAAGTAGGCTAGCAATCAGTGATGGGGTGTGGCATGGCAAGAGAATAGTTTGTGGTAGCTGGCTGGACCACTTCTTCCCTTTACCAAAATGAAGCTTCACTTCACTTTGGTGCAGCTCTGGTGGCATTTTTACTGCATGGAGTCTTTGGATCTGGATGTACAACAGCTCGGGGCAAGGCTGGGCTTTGATGTGCTGTTGTTTTGTTCCTGCAGCTTCCCTATGAGATGTCTTTCAGACAACATCCCAGCTTCCCCATGGAACAGTGCAGTTCCAAGACATCATTAGGTCTAGAGCAGATGTAAGGAGAAGCCACAGCTGTTCCCAGCAAAGACTGCCCTGTCTTGGGCTTGATGGGAGTGAGGTGATGCGAGCAACCTGTCCAGAGCAGGTCTTTGGGAGTTCCTGACTGGATAAGGCAGATCTGAGGAATGCCAGGAACAGGCAGTCTTCATAAGCCATCCTGCTCCCTTGTTCTCCAAACACATGGATGCTGGCCAAACCACATGAGGTTGGCTCGTCAATACTCTTGATGTAAAAGTGCCTTGTGGGTTCTGTTAGGAAATCTCCAGTGTCCCCCACATGGGATCTTGGGCAGCCTCAGCTCCCTCATTGACTTCAGCCTACCACCAACACACTTTGAGGGAAGCCAGACTAAAGTGCTAGCTGAGATGGCCCTTGGAAGTCACTGCCTCCCGAGCGGAAAGGAGCTTTATGAGCGTTACTGGAAGCTGCTGTGGCTGAGTTACCAGAAATAAACCACTTCGATTTGAGGCCAAGTGCTCTCAAACCACTGAATTTCCCACTCTGGTAGCGGGGCCACCTTCCTAGTGCTTTTGCTTCTCAGCAGGGACATATTCTGTAAATGCCACCCACTGCTCTTGCTGATTTGGGTGGGTGGCAATGAAGCAGGAAGACAAAGGTGGGTGCCTTGCTGAAGGCTCCTGTTAACATAGATTATATATATATATATTTTTTTTAGATAGAAGTGCCTTTTCTGGGAACTGGGTTTTAAAAGAAGTAGCAAGAATAACTCCTTTTCATTCACAGACAATTGCAGGACTGAGGGGCAGGAGATAGCTGGAGAGAGAGAGTTCTGTCCACAGTCTGGGTGCAGAGGATGTGTCCCTGGAGAGGCACAAATGCCTCAAACAGACGCTTTGCATGCAGGGGGGTGGCAGGATAAGTGGCCCTTAGCCAACGCATCCCTGCTATTCTCCTGCCTGTCTTTGATTTTAAATAAACTGCAAATATGACGCACAAACTACGTGTTCACCTGCTTCTCATCAGGAAGCATGGGGGCTGATGCCTACATAGCCCTCAGCAGATGGGATTTCTTTTTCCATCACCCCAGGAAAAGGGGGCAGGGACCTGCCAGCCATGGCTCCTGGAGGGGGGACTGAGGCATGCTGCATGCAGAGAAGGGAGTCCTGAGCCCAATGCTTTAATCCCAAATTAATTTTTTCTCCTCCATGGCAATACCTGGTGAAGAGGCAAAGGCTGAGAACAACAAAGATTCTATGTGGCTCAGGGCAAAAGTTGTGACTGGTACCACGTCTGTGTTAGGATAGAGTGTCATCTGACAGTTTAGGACTCTGGTAATTTCCCTTGTTGAGTCTTTGACCTTTGTGGAGACAAAGAGCCTGCCACCAGATCCTCTTGGCCAGTGCTGGGAGTTGCCTTCCCCACCAGGCTTCTTCCTCAAGGGTAGGGTTTTTTGGTGGAGAGTGGCAAGAGCCCTCTGTGGCTGAGGCAGGGGACCTATTAGCAGCACGTTCTCCCTGCTGCACTGTGAATGCAGCCAGCATGGCCTGCTGCATGGCCAGTGCACTGAACCCACCAACTTGGCCAATATCCTAAACCCAAATAAAACAGTCAATTGCCAGGCAGAGCCTGGTTTTCTTCCCTGGAGTCAGGGAGAAGGAATGTGGGTGGCTCTGTGTGCTGCGGCTGTCTATGCCATGGTGATGGTTAGCCACTCTTGGTGCTGATTTCCAGCCTTGTTGGGGGTTGGGAACCAGCACAAACCCTTCCCCGGGGTCCCATGTAGTCCAAGCTGGGATGCAGGGGGCAATGATCCCAGGCTGAGGCAGTGCCCACCTCTGGAGTGGGTCGAGGTGATGTTGGAGGGTATTACCAGGCCAACTTGTGTCTCACACTTGGTGTAACATCTGGTAGCTCACCATGCATGTGGCACTGCCTTACCTCATCATGTCATCCTGTAGAGCTGGGATTACAGTTCCCAGCCCAAAGTCTGCCAGACCACATTCTCTGGCACAGGACCTGTTCCTTATTATATCCCCTCTTTTCTGAAGCCCTTAGAGGTCTCTGAGGAGCAGGTCGCAGACTCTGCAAACTGTTCCTGCAGCCAACAGCCTGCTCTTTGCCGTCCCCAAGCCTCTCCTTGTGATATGACCAGCAATGTCTTTAGTGCATGATCAAATGGATTGGTTTTCTCCATTGCATGGGGAGTGCAAGCCTTGACATGTGATGGGAATGGGTATGGATGGGATGGAGAATGATTTCTTGTCACATAGCAAGAGGAAGCCAGGTCAAGGAGGGATTTCCTTACCCTTGATCCAGCAGAAGGCATAGATATTTTACCTACAACCCAAAATATCCTGGGATATACCCAGTTATCTTTCAGCAAAGGACGTAGCAACTTGTTGAAGGAGCGCTATCCACTTAAAAATGCACTTCTCTCAAATAGTTATTTCCATCCTCTTGCTGAGCTGTGACATTCCCAAGAGCCAAGAGCGGAGGAAAACACTCATGCTCGGCTCCCGGCTGGGTCGTGCGATGCGTGTGTCAGCACTTTGGGTGCAATCAGTTTTTCTTTGGTCAGTGAGTTTATTCCGTTGTTTGGGCGGGCCTTGCACAAGCCTTTGGGGGAGAGTGAAAGCTTTTTTAGAAAGTGGAATATATGACTGTGAAACCACAAGATTGATGGAGGGTCTCTGGCGTGGGTAGGAGAGCCAAAACGGCTCCTGGCTTTCAGGATATTAGTCACCGTCACTATCACTTTCCTGTCCCACTGCTCCCTGCTACCCACCTTTTGTCAGTGTCCTAATTCACCATGAATCATGTAGGATTTTGGGAAGACTGTTCTTCCCTCGCCATCTGTACAATTCATAGTGCCTCGTGGCTACTACTGTGACATAAAAAAACGTTAGTAAAATAACCACAACACACTCATTTTGGAAACACATGAGAACTCAAATTGACAGTTTCTGTCTATACTTAGGAGTAAAACCACAGGTCCTGGAAAAGCTCCAGCTGGTATGAAGCTTAGCACGCATAAGTGTCCATGAATATTTGAGGTATGATATTAGGAAAAGTTTCCTGTCAGACTAGTTAACACTGGGGCAAACAACCTAAGGCAGATCCTTCCTGTGGTGTTTTCAGAGGGGCTTAGACTAATATCCCTTCAGATAGTTCTGGTGATGCTTAAGCAGGGTCTCTTTCATGTCTACACCTCTATGACCTATCCTACTTTCTCTCCTGGAAGACAAAGTTCTTATTCAATATCTTTGGTTTTAGACTTGAGAGTTCTGGGACAGCTTAGGAACTCTCTGGTGGTTAAGATGAGCCCAGGGAAGGGGCTGCATCCATCCATGTCCATCCTCTGTGAGAGGTATGGCATGACAGTGACTGAAATGGCTCCTGGGGGAGGGCTGCAGAATATAAACTAGGAGAGAAGCGTAAAAGTGAGAAGAATGTGGCTGAATTTGTGATGCCATTTGTATTGGGTCTGGCTGAGATGGAGTTCATTTCCCTATAGCAGACCCCAGAGTGCTGTGCCTTGCATTGGTAGCATGGAAGGTGTTGATAACAGTGATAACAGCAGTGTTTTGGCTACTGCTGAGCAGCGCTGACACAGCATCACCACTGTAACATTCCTTCCCCAGTTGAGGGCAAGATCCTGCAAGGGGACACAACAAGGCCAGGTGACCCAAACTGACCAAAGGGATATTCCATACCATGATATCAACTCAGATACAAAAGCTAAGGAAAAGAGGAGGAAGGGGGGGAATTCATTGTTTACTGTGTTTATCTGTTGAGTAACCTCTACATGTGCTGAAGCCCTGCTTCCCAGGACGTGACCGGACATCGCTTGCTGATGGGAATTAGAGAATAAACCTTGTTATTTTCCTCTTCACTTGTGCACACACAAGATTTCTTATCTTATCCTACAAGTCATTTTCCATCTTATTCTCTCTCCTCTGTCCGGCTGGGAAGGGGAGTGATAGAGCAGCTTGGTGGGCACTTGATGTCCAGCCAAGGTTAACCCACTGCACCACTGTATGCTGCAGGAGTTCCTGGAAAGGTCTCACTGGCAGAGGCAGGAGCTGTCCCATACAGCTAAGCACAGGATCAACACCAAGAGCTGTGGCTTTGGCATGGAAAGGCAGCAAGCCCCACCACACCTGGGCATGATGGAAAATACTGGACTGAGCTCACTTGCTTGGGCATCCCATTGTGGGTGTATCCAGCATCTACCAGAAGTGTGGGGTCAAAGAATCTGCTCTGGCATCCCAGGCACCATTATGCTTCCAAGAAGGAAAACGACCCATTTAATGTTTATTTTTTGTTTATTTGAGATGCCAGGGGAAGGCAGTATCATGTACAGTACAAAAGCAAAAGGGGTTAGTCCTTCACACAGCCCTTGGGTAAGCATCAGTGGGTGCTAAAAATCTGTGACTCCTGAAGATGATTAGTCAGACTCAAGGCATCATTAGATATGAAGACAGCCTCTGTCTCAGGAAGTCCTGAGCAATATCACTGTTGGCCTGTTCTTCTCTTCTCCCTCAGGCATCTATCAGCCAGTGCTTGGCTAGATGGATGCTCACTTTGACTCAGCACAGCTGTGCTTGTTCCTTATATGTGGAGCCACAGGGAGACTGCTGTTGCATGTAGACTTTTGCCCATGACTCTCCCTGTCACGTTGGATCATAAATATTTTGCAAGGGAAAGTTTCACAGAACCAAAATGGCATCCTCTTCCTTTTCCCCAGTGAAAATATGGAGTGTCTCCCATTCCCAGGCTGTTGATCGGTGCTGTCTCTTGTCACGCAGCTGATGCCAGAGTGTGTGCCTTGCCTGCTCTCCCTGAGTGCACCCAGAAACAGCGCCAGGTGAAAGCTGGTCCTTTTGTGCAACTGTGTTTATACCCTCCTCTGCACACTCACAGCAGGAAGCCTGCCAAGAGGGAGGCTTCTGACCTGTGGGAGGTCAGAAGCCAGAGGATGGATGGCCCTTTGGCGTCTTTAGCTAAACACCGCATGATCTGTGCACCGCAAATTCCCCTGGGAAGAAACTGCACAGAGCCCTGTGGTAGGGAAAGAAGCAAGACAGTGTGTGCACAGGGCTGTGGAAAGCCTTCTGGGTGCCATGAGGGAGCTGGCATTCATGCCTGGTGAAGGATGAGTGGACTACTGAAATGAGGTCCACATTATGCCTTGAGAGGTACAGCTGACGCCAGCCCCGGGGCAATGCCATACCAAATCCTGGTGGCACAGCAAGATATCCCCCACCTTGGTGCTGCAGTATGTGTCAAGGCTGAGGGTCTCATCAGGAGCTTCCCCAGAAGAACCTGTCAGGGATACCTGGGACTTGGTGTAGAGAGGCAGACACAATGCCTTGGTTTGGGATGCTGCCTTGGAGACACCCTCCTGAGCAGTGGCTCCTGCCCTGCCCAGTGTGCGGGGCTTGGCTCTGCTGACAGAGGGTCCCTTGCTAAGACTGCTGGAGAAACCTCTGCTGGTGGAAAGATCTGCCAGGCTCCTATTGTTAGTTCATCCCCTTTTGCCTGGTGCTCTCCTTTGGGATCGGTGGCTGACACAGCAGGGTTTTGTTATGCTGCTTTCCTTTCCCCTCTCTGAGGGGCAGAAAAGACTGGGATGGAGCTGAGCAGCTTCTCTTTCACACCAGAAAACATGACTTTGGTTAACAAGGAAGAGAGAGCCAGATGCAGCCACTGGCCAGGCCTCAAACAGGAAGCCAGGGCACCCCCTGCCATATTTGCACAGGGCTGAGTGCTGCCCTGGGGACCCCTGTTCCCAAGCCTGTCCCCCTGCGACCCGCTACCACCAAATGGCTGCCCCCCCTGGCCCCAGCAGGGCTCTCCACACAACGGAGGGGCTGTGTGACCTGCCTGCTCCCAACTTGGTTGCTATAGGAAAGGGAAGAGGCTGGAGAGAATGTGTGGGGCCTATTCACGCCCCCAGCCCTGATTCACGGTGCCCCTGAGGTAATGTTTGCCTGGCTCGCCGTGATCTTGCCTGATAAAGGGGCCTCCTAAAAGCCCAGGGGACACACCAGACTGAAGGGGCTGGGAGAAATATTTGCCTTGAATGCCAGTAACATGTGGAAATGGGGAGGTTGGGCGGGGAGTGGGGGTGGGGGGCGGGGGAGATGATAAGAAAGGACCCTTTGAGAAAGAGGGAGGTGGGGAAAACTGTGTGCCGGGTGCCCAGCTGGTCCCACAGGCTCCCCACCTCTGCAGGGTCCAGCCATGCATGAGAATATTGGGGTTCCCCTTCACTGCGGCCAAATGGTGATGTTGTACAGGTACAGGTGTATGGACCTCTACAGCGATGCTGTGCAGTGACCTGTATCCAGGGTGGTTTTCTCCTGACACTGGGAGTCCAAAGGCAGAATTGGCTCTGCAGCAGCATCAGAGGCTATACAGCTTTCCAGAACTCACCTTTCTTTCTTACTTTCCGTTCAGCTGTCTCATCCTGAATGCTGTCATTATTCAAATTATTACTATTATTATAATATTTCTGCTTTTCTGCAGCCAGAATGCCCTTTGGGCCCATCTTTTTACAGATTGTAATGGTTTTGTTTTGGAAAACACCTTTGGCTGCATGTGAATCCTGGAAACAGAAGTGAAATTCCCATTGCCTAAAAACAAGCAGAACAAAACTCCAGAGAGCCTGTAAATGTTTCCCTGCACAGAGTAGGAAGGGGAATTTTGTCACAGGGCAGGCAGTGCCCATCTCTTAAATTTTCATAGCTGTTCTTGGCAAATGTGCTTGTTGGTACACTCGATATTCTCTTTGAGTGGCCTGATTGAAGCAAGGAGACAAGTATGTCGCTGCTGTCTGGATAATCTGTGATGTAGACTGCATCCAAAATGCATTTTCAGCATTGCTAATGAGATCTGGAGGTTTCCTCCCTGGGACAGTGTTATCTCTGCTCTGAAGGAGGTGTGAGACGGTCGAGGGAACATCTGGACCCTGAGGTCTGGAGAAGCAAACCAAGCTGGGGGAAGGTGCATCGAAAAGGAATGGTCAAACCGTTTGTTCACAGGGCTATGTTTTAAATCAGCTGTAGCTGCTTGGCCAGGAGGCTTAGTATCAGTGGGCATGGCTGTGGAGAGAGCTCTTCCCAGTGTGTCACTGGGGTCAAAAGGAAACAAAAACAGGAGTGGGGCGGAAGGGGAAAAAAAAAGAAAAATCAGCAAATATTATAATGGCATTTTCTCATGGGAAGGGAATATAGTCTTCAGCTCTGGTAAAAAAGAAACAGAGGGGGCTGGGGCGCTGCTGTTGAGAAACGCTGGGAGCCTGGGAAAAGCACTTGTATAATGAGAGAAGGAAAAGATGAGGGTGATTTAGGATAAGAAATGTTGTCATTGGCTTCAACTAGAAGGAGAGCAGGTCTGCTCCTCTTTTTAATCGGCACCTATCATTGTAGGAAGAGAACAGACTCCAAACAGACCATGAATATGGTTTATAAAAACCTCTGCTTATACTGAGAAAAGAGTGCCTAGAAGTGGGTTTCTCAATCTTCTTTTTCTCAGCCTTTTCCTATTGCACAGAGTAAGCCCTTACTTGGGAAAAAAAGAAAAAAATTAAGCCCTTGTGTATGTGTATCAGGGAAAAATAAAAGGAACATCAAAATGCTTGGCTGATGACTTTGGGAAGAGACATGGTGTTCAGAGAGGTGACTTCTGGACCTCTAAGGATAGTATTGGGAGAGAAAGAAGCAACATTACTTTTATTTGGGATTTAATACACACTTTGGCAGTCTTGCCATCTCCCTAAGCAGCCTTTGTACAGATGTTAGCCTACCAACTGGGGAATGCTGCCCCTTAAGCATTGGGGATATGCAGTGCAACAAACAGGCAATCTGGGACTTACTGTAAACTTTAATTTCAGCAGTTTGATTGGAGTCCTGCCACTGGGTCAGTTGCTGTTAATCCTGTATTTGTATTTACCAGATACATCTCTAGTTCTATTTTCTGGAATTCCCATGGAAGGAGCTCTCACAGGTGATGAAGGTTGCATTTCTGAGAGTTTATCTTTCATTTTTCTGCAGAAGAAACAGGAATCATAATACACTTGCTGTTGCTTAAGCTCAGAGTCTCCTCTGCCCCCTGTTTTTGGTTAATTTCATATCCATCAAAGGATGTTTTTACTTTTGGATGAAGCTTTTACTTCAAAGCCTGTATTGCAAGTGACCTGGTAAGGCTGTGCACAGTTTTTGAGCCCTCTGAGAGCTCCCATGGATAGCATGGATTAAAGGAAATAGGTCAGATTTCTAAACTATAGCATACATGTTGCTACTGTTCCAGCTGGACTATCTATAAAAGTTGGAAAAGAAAATCAGAGTCCTGGAAAGAGGTTTTGTTGTATGTGCACTTCCCAGAACTCCCCTGAAAAGCCATCCAACTGTGCAGGCAGGAGTGCAGAAGCTTCAAAAGGTTTTTCCTAAATCAACCCAGCCAGCTGAAATCCATAGGAAAGCTTGTAATAATTCTGCTCATGAGAGGGACAGATAGTGCAAACAAAAAGTGGAAGAAAAAGCATTTTTCTACATGATGTCACTCCCAGTATTATTTTACGTGAACATAAATAATGATAAGTTTGCATCCCATTGAAACTCCTTCAGGGAGGCAGAGAGCTAGAACATGGCATGCTGTGGTCCTAGGCAGCCAGTCTTCACTGACCAGGCAGAGGGACTGTGTGTCCATCTCATGAACATTTTTGATCCCTGACTTCTGCGAAAGGGTGCTGGCTGCTCAAGCCAGGCTGGAGCCTGGCCAAAACAACATCCTGATTCTGTGGCAAGTGCTCTGGGATCAGACCACACGTGATGAGTACCCCAGATTTGCGCTACATTGGGAAGAGACTATTGTCGTGACCCCTGCTGCGCCCTGGGAAAGTCACTCGGCCATGGCTCACAGGAAGGAGAAAGCTTGCTTTCTCTAGATCCAGGATTTCCTCCTCAGCCCTTCCCCTCTCTCATGTGCTGCACCACTTCTTACCCCACTCTTGCAGTCCGGGATCAAAAAACAACATGGAAGCATTGCATGGCCTGCCAGCCTTCCTGTGCCAGCAAGGGGGCTGGTGCATGGCTGTCTTGGCCCTGATGAGAGATGTGCCCCTGCTTCTGCCCTGCACTGCCGCTGCTGCCTGCACGGCGCCAGCCTGCCAAGCTGCCCGCAGGACTGGGCAGCCCTGGTATGGACCAAGCACGGCCGAGCAGACTCCCCAGTGTGGGAAATTTCTAAAGAATCAGCCTTCTATAAACCACATTTTCATTTAACTAGTCTAAATATACTTCAGTTTCAAAACACGCACTTAAAAATAACTTACAGAAATATTTATGTGGACACTGAAAGGAACTTTCCAGCTTTGGGGATTCAGCTTGCAGCCCATGGCAGAGCCCGCAAGTGCCTTCCTGCTCAGTCACTCTTCACTTGTTATTGAGCCTCTTGTTTTGGGAGTGTTTGAGTCTCTTTTTCCTTAAGTTATCTGCCTTCACTCCACCCTGCCTCGTGGACTCACAGGGCTTTGCTTCAGTGAGGTCAAGACTGATATTGCAGGATAGTTTTTTCTCACAGTCACAAACATCATAACTCTCTCAGGGATACAAGTTTTCTTTCTGATCAACACTGACTTGACCTGGAGAATTCATCTGCTCCTGTGGCGGGGCAAAGCACGTATCCGGGAATCATTACCTTCCCCCCTCTCTGTGCTCTTCATTCGTTTGCCTGTCTCAGTTCATGTGTTGCTTGGAACAAACCTCAGCTTTTGGCAAATGTATGTCAGCCTTGCACACTGGGCCTAAAGATGGGATCTTTAGGATGGTTTTGGAATCTTCTAGATGGTTTTGTAACCAAAATGCATTAGTAAGGGTAATAATGAAGGCTCCTGCCTTGTGGTTTTCACCATCGCTTATTCACTGCTGTCGATATTTTCTTCTGTGACACTGTCAGCTATCTGGAAGTGTAGCAATCACTTCCCCTTGTCTGTGTGGACAATCCCCTTTGCTAAAGAAAGGCTAGGCTCTTACTAAAGCATCACAGTTAGGTCAAGTCCACAAGTCCATACTGTCTATCATATAGGAGAGAAGCAGTCTGATGGGTTGGGACAAAGGTTGTCTGATAAGGATGTGTTGTGTCATTTGTCTTCGTGTCTTGGCTTTTCAAGAGACATCCCTGTAACCCAGGAACATCTTCTAGGGAGTTTGAAATGTCTCAGTTTTTTATTTCACCAGATTTTATTTTTAGTTCATGATACAATGTTTGTTCAGTACATATTGCAGCATTGATGAGAATCTGTCCTGTGTTTAGCAGGAACAAACAGCCTAGAGGAAGGTGTGCTCGCTGTGATGAAGAGTATTTGGATTACAAGAGAGGTCAGGTGACTGCAAAACCCATTGAAGCTATATGAGCATTCAGTCTTGTTTAGTGCTGCAGGAGGAATTGTGCTTAAAACATGAAACTACTGGAAAAGTTCTACTACAAGAAACATTTATGTTGCTGTAGAGACGGTAGCTTGCATAGGGAAAAGCACAAACACTCGATCAAAACTAGTTCTGTGGTATCTTTTATGGGAATAACTTGTGACACTTTAATGTGTCATCACGAATAAGTCTCTGGTTTTTATTTTCAAAGTAAGGTTCAGCACCCTACTGGTTTGTTAATGATTTTGCCTTTCTCTCTCCCTCCATATTTCTTTTTATATGTAAAGGCTGGAGAGGGGTTTGTGGGTGAATGTGTTTTAGTGTTTTTCATCAAACTATAGCCTAAAACTTCATACAAAGCAGTGGGAACAGACTCTAGGTCACCAATTAAATGCAACTAGCTCTGAAATGTCACACAACATCTATTTAAAACAGTCCAAACTCCAGGCTTGGATTAAGATCTGGGCATTCCTAAAAACACAGGATTAAACTGAAAGCTCAGATTTCCTTTAAAAAAGAAAGCTTCCTGCTCTTTGCCTGCATAGAAAAGATCAAAACCCTGATCTAAAGAGAAGCAATGCAACAGCTTCTTCTGGGGACCACAAACCCCAAGGGCACAGTTCAGTGCTGCAGTTTGCCTGGCAGCAAAGATGGGCAGAGGTTTCTGTCCCCTGCACTGAGGCCGTCTGTGCCTTTGGTTTTGCTATTGCTGTCATCTACAAGCTGCATCATGGAGAGGGTTACAAAGGGGCGAAAATTTGCTTTAATTTTAGAAGTTTTCTTTTTTTTTAAACCCAAACCATTTCAGTGAATGAGCTCTCTTTGTGGTCATGTACAGCGATGTAGTGGTACCACAGGGGGTGAGGGACAAGAGGAAGGACAAGTTGCTTTGCAGGGTCAGGAACACAAGGCTAGGGTAGGAGCTTCATAAGCAGCTTTACTGCTAAGGAAAAATTGTCATCAACATGCCCCTGAGAAGGCAGAACATTGCAGCAGGGATTCAGGAACAAGCAGCCAGGCTTCGGAAAGGCAGGAGACTTTTAAACCAGCTTTGTTTTCGGAGAAAAATGGATCAAGACTCAGACCCTGAGATAGCAGCTGTGAAGCAGATGAGCTGTCCTACTCACCTCATTGGGGTATCCTTTCCAAGGCTCATCTATAGGAGACCCAAGCAGGCACTTGTAATGGCCTCTCATGGTCACAGTTGTTCAGGGCTTCATTTGCACTCCCCCCAAGAGGGTCCCTTCCACAGCATAGGCCTAATAGTGGCCACATTAGTAGCAGGATGGGGAAGGCCTGGGGTGGGAGCTCCCGAATCACCAGTCCGACTTGGAGCAGGGCACCTCTGCCCCATGAAAGTCTCCTGTCTCAGTGTGGCACTCCTTGAGCCTATACAGTTTTCTGAGGAGATGACAGCTTAAACTTGGCATGCCTAGGAACTGCAGAAGGATGTTGTTGTGAGAATTAGACAGCAATTTTCTTTCCAGAGCAGTCAAGGGTGTTGCATTACATTTACATTGGGAGTGAGAGTAAGACAGTGCTGTAGGCAGGGATCCCCAGGGACTTCAGTGTGGGAACTCCAGAGAGCCAGGGAGCCCTGCAGCAGGGGGACCATGCTGGCAAGACAATGCCAACCAGCACACCAGTTTTAGACTAAGCCAGTAGAGGTCACAGTAGGTCTAACAAATTCTCCATGCCCTTGTCCAGCTCAGCCTGCCCTCACATCTTAAACAGTTTACGACTGACTGGTATTAAAGCCTCCTCCTACTCAACAGCCTGAGCAAACCCAACAAAGCCAGCTTTTGGCTGCTGAGTACCTTCCTGGGCAGAGCAATTAGCTGCTAGAGACTTGGGCCGTGGCTTGGTTGCAACTCTTTTCCCCAGCTCCTGCTGCAGGTAATGTATGATATCTTGGTGGTAAAATCAGTCATGAGGGTGTGGATATGTTTTCTTCCTGTCATTGCACTAGATGTGCCAGCCTGTCAGGCTTCTTTATCTTCCCAGACCTCTCACCTTCATCCCTCCTCTGTCAAATTCATGCCCAGTCTGGAGGATGTTCCTGCTGCCTGAAGGTGATTTGTTCTGGAGGGGACAGGTTCGTGTCTGCTTGTGCTGTGTCATACCCATACCAACAGCTGCTCTAGGAAAATCTCCTGAGCATGTTCATGATGTAATCTGGGTGGATCCCTGTTGTTCTGGGCTCTCCTGGGGTCTTCCACAAGACCTGGGACGTTCCCCTGTGGAGGGACATGTACTGTTGAGGCAGGTAGGTTTGCAGTCAACCAGGTCCATGTCCCTGCTCAATTACAGCTCCGAAAGGAAATTGTAGGCATGGCAAATGCAAGATCAAATGTGTAGTTCTGTATACAGAGACATTGGGGATCTCCTTCCTCCTTTTCTAGCAATGGTATCTTGGGCAGAGAAGAACCAGGACTCAAAACCTCTATTTTTCTTAAGTGAATATAGGAACCATGAAGCTCTGTATGCTTGTGCTGAAGGCATGGTCTGTAGAGGATCAGGTTGTAGCTGTCTGAAGTCTCCTCCAGACTACTGGACCCCTTGCCAGGGCACATTCCTTGTAGAAGACTTCCTTGGTACAATGCCTTGGTGGCTTTGGAGCCCACCACGGCTATGACGCGTGGCACTGCCTGATGGCCTCAAACACATTCGTTCTCTTATGTAGAACTTGACATGGGGGAGCTGGGTAAGTGAAACCTGGTAGCTGGTTCTTGAAGGTCTCTGCCACTGGAGGGGGACAGAGGACCTCGCTGCAGAGGTAGGTCCCCCCATGCCCCTCCCAGGAGAGATCCTCCCATGCTGAAGGGCTTTCATCCAGTTCATCCTGGTGGATGGGCCACTGCTTGCAATGCCGCACCCTGGAGTGGGTCATCGGAGGATTGCGCTTTTAGCAGAGGAGGGGCGCCGTTTGGCAAGAAGGCAGCATTTCACACAATAGCAGTGTGAAATAGCAGAATCCGCTGAACGTTGCTGAGCCTGCCACCATGGGTGGCCCAGCACATCCAGGGAGGGGTGTTGCACAGGCGCCTGGCAGGGGTGGGGACTAGGGGCTCTCTGAAGAAGAACACAAACCTCCTCTGAGCTTCAGGTATGCTCCTGGTGGTCTCTGAATTACAACTGCTTTCTCATCACCCTTGACCCTCAGAGGGCCACTTACCATCTTTCCCATTAGTCCATGGCTTGAATTGCTTGAGCAGAGAAGTACTGATGCAGTGCCCAATCCCTAGCCGACCTGCAGATTCTTTCTGCAGATGCTGGGGGCGATGTGTGGTGCATCAGCTACATCAGTGGGTTCAGTGCTGGGCTGGGCTGGCCAAGACCACCTGCAAGAGGTGCCACACAGGGACACCATGGTGAGGTGAGTGCTAGGCTCTGAAATGTCACATTTTGCCTGGCAGAGCTTCCTGCGGAGCAGAGAGTCTCTCCAAGAAGACATGGTCTCAGCTCTGGTCAAGAGGAGGCCACCTGGGCAGCTTGTGCCTTGCTCACTCACTGGGCTCTTGTGCTGCCGTTGTGCCAAATACCACAGAGAACTAACTGGGTGGCAGCTCCCCCTGCACATTTTGAGAGGGTGTGGCAAGTTGGGAGTGGCTTTCCCACACTGGGGTACCCTGAGGAGCAGACACTTCTCTCCTGACCAGCTTGCTGTGGCCAACGAGACCTGATCGATGAATGAAGCGAGGTTTGGCATGCTGCCGTCAGGCTGCATTGTGCAACAGTGCATGATGCAACTGAACTTTACATAACCTGATGCAACACCTAGAGCTGGAGTTTAAAGCTGCACGTCCTGGGTCATTACTGTATGGTGGATATACCTCCCTGACATATACAGGCATGAGGTCAACCAGTGTGTGGACAGTAGCACTGCTCTGGGCAACTCTGGCTTTACTCTTGGGTTTGAAATTGCTTCAAACAAACAAACAAACTATGGCTCGTTAAGGGTGACTAGACCAAGGGCAGAGGCATGATCCACGTGTATTGCAGGCAGCAACTGTGGAAATGTCATCCGTGCAGCTCAGCTTGTACCCTCCATTCCTATCTGCAACTCGTCCAGCCCAAAGCCTCTTTCTACACTCCTGCCCTTCAGTCCTGGCTCGTGCAGCCCTGGACCCCAGCTCTGACCCTGTCCTGCAGCCTCCTGATGCCTGTGACAGCACAGTTCTTCCTTGCAGCCTCTCTCCTTCAGATGCTCCTGAACAGCTTCCTCTTCACATGTGAAATAATGACTTTGAGCTCCATGCTGTGTTAAATAGGTTGCCTTGCACTCTGCAGAGCTGATGCTTAGCCTGGTAGCAATACTCCTCTCCTGAGGCAGGACACCAATGCTTTACAAGACAGTAAAATGTAAGATAATTGCTTTAAAACTGCCCATGGCCTGACTTTCACTATTGTCCATCCTGGACTTCAGGCTGAAGTAATTTTTCATCTTTTCTTTGGCATTTGTCATATTTAACCTAAAGGAAAACAGAGAGGAGTTGCTAGCCTGTTGTTTTCTGTACAAGCAGTGACAGTTTACAGCTGTTGTGAGGTCTGGCATGTGCGTGGTGCCTGAGCAAGGCAGGGGAAGCGGGAGTATGTCAGGGAGGAAGGATGAGCCGCACCAAATAACCAGTCACGGTACTCCCTTTTCTCTCTGCAGCAGGGGGATTCTGCAACGCCCCTCACTGCTGTAGCATTGGACCGGTCTAGGCAGCATAACTGCCAACAGCAGTAGCTTCTATGGGCTTTTCTGTCTCTCCCTCTGCCTTCCCAGCCTGTCCCCACTGGGGGATTTGGTTCCCATGCAGGCAAGAGAAAGAAGCAGAGCCTGGAAAAAGCCAGGTCTTCTTTTTGAATGAGGATCAGGCTGGCACGACCTCAAGTATTACCTGGCTTTCCCTTCCCCCTCAGGGGAAGCTAATCCCAGGCATCACCAAGCACTGCCAAGTTTGCAGGGAAAATGCCACTAGCAGGAGCAGCACTTCCTTCTGAAACTGGACTGGGAGGGGAAAAGCTGGCATCCCCTTTCTGATGTGACTCTGTACCTGTGACTCACTGCCATCTCAGATACCTTTCCAATCATGCTCTTGTGCCTGCAGTCAGTGCTTGGGTGCCTGGTAAAGCCTCTTTTCAGCTTTTTATGCCAGGCCTCAATGATGTAACACCCCAGGTGAATTTCCACATCTCTGCCAGAATATAGTGTAGTGCTAGAAGGGAGGCCTGAAAAATGCCTTTCCCTACTTGGGGGCCTGGATTGTCCCTGTGCATTGATGGGCTATCCCTCCAGTTCCCTCCTTCCCCCAACATACATGGGCCCCTTTTCTCTGCTCCCTATTGTGCCCTCCACCATTGATGAAGCCAAGAAGACATTTGCTTGCTTGGCCGTGAGCAGAGACAGTGCCTGCAGAGTTAGCAAGCATCATGAGGCACCTCTGCCCCTCTCATGTGGTGCCAGGAGAGATCCCCCATGGCATAGGGAGGGATTATAGGGCACTCACTCATAACCATCCTGTCAGCTGACTGCTGCATTCGCAATGGCTTACAGGAAGGCTGAGTCCCCCCGACTGCTGCATGGTGCTGGTCTCCTTACTCCCATTTCTCTATCAGCAAGGTAGGGACTGTGAACCAGAAAGCAAAGGCATCACATTGTCCCTTATGGCGAAGAGAGAAGAAAAGAGGTCAAAGATCTGAAGCTGTAAGCAGAGACATGTTGGCAGTGGTGTGAGCTATTTGTGTGCTGTGGTGAGGTCTCGACACCGCTGACCACATACATACAACAGCCTGGGTATTTGAACTCCACCCAGTGAGGATTCACTGGTATGAGAGCAGCACCTGACATGGAGATCACCAGGTGCCCGAGATCAGTTCACTGATATTCTGGGAGGATGTATAATCAAAACCGTTCTTTACATCCCTGAACTAAACAGCCTCCAGGAAGCAAATAAATGGTTGAGAAGACAGGCTAAAGTGCTGAAGGAGAAAGCAGCATTTGCTCCGTGCTCATGGCCAAGTTGTAGTGGGAGAGACTGTTGTGTATACTCAGTAAGCGCTGATCCGTGACCGTGTGGCTCTTCATGTTATGTCTAAGTAGGAAAGAAAAACGCAAAATGGTGATCAGAGTGGGATTATAATCCAGGAATACAGTGGCTGCTAAAAAGATAAAGAGGAAACCACAGAATAGTGGCTTCTGTTAAACCAGGGGGGGAAATGCTTGCCAAAATGGTGGAAGTTTTCCCAAATCCTCTCTTCATAAAGGCAGTTGTGATGACAATGCATTTAAGATCCTGAAAAACTCAATTAAAATAAAAAAAAAAAAAAGAAAAATTAAACAATTTCTAAATAGGGGGGTGGGGGGTTTAAGGAAATTACTAGTGTATTGCCAGTTTGGAGAGAGTTTAAATACTGTGTCAAGGGAGCGGTTAGTGTGTGGTATGTAAAATGAAGCAATACAAAAACTGTTATTAACTGAGTCTGATTTGCCCTTAAAATGTGCTCTAGGAACTGCTGTGTCAAAGGATACAGCTACTCCAGAAGACAGGGAGTTGCAACAGCATCAAACAGCCTGAAACAAAACTTTCATTGTTCCCCCTTTGGGGGACAGTCACCCCTTTGGAGTGAAAGTCCTTCAGGAGAGTATGAGAACTGAAAACATTCATGACAGGAAGCTTTGTTGAAGCAGAAACATGCTTTTATTTCCACTGTGCTCCTGAGAACCAATCTGCATAACGACCAGTGTAGAGGCAGAATGGCAACATCGACAGGACCTGGGATCCTCTCATGGGTTACTGAGAAAGGATGTGGTGTCAGCAAGGAGGAAAGAGAAGCCTTTCCATTCTGCGGTGATTCCCTAGTTGCTGTGAACAAAGATGGGTATCCTTCGCCTAGGTTTGACGAATCAAAACCTATCAGCCATGTGGGAATCTAACTAATGGAAAAAAACCCTCTGCGAATAACACACATAAGATTTTGCTCCAGTATAATAGGCCAGCACTAGGATAGTTTCCACACCTTTGTTCTGATGGAGGGTCACAGAGCAGCTATTGCAAAACATTTTTAACTTTCAGAGCAATGTAGGCAAGGATTAATGGAAATGACGATGAGGGATGTCCGCAGAGGTACTGGTGAGGCTCTCAAGAATGGCTGGACAGCAAATGAGGGAAAAGTGAATTTTCCAGAGGCTCAGCCGTGTGCTGTAGGTCTTGTAGATGATATTCATAAATCACCAGTAATGCATGAGACTATCCTCAAGGCACCTCAACTACAAGATATGTCACAATTATCTTCCTTTCTGGGGATAGGCAGTTATTACCAAGGGGTCTTGCCCAATACATCGACACTATTACACTCCCTAAATAGACCAGTGCACAAAGGACAGAAGTAATGTTGATCCACACGATGTGCCAAGGCTCCAGATGAAGCAAACAACTTTGCATTAACAGAAAATGAAACTCTGCTTGTAAAATTAGCTTGCAGCACTTCACCATGGGCCTGAAACACTGATGCTGAAAGCCAGCCGTCAGGGTAAAATACTCAAAAGACCCGCACTTGGGGATCACTGGCATCCATTTACAGCGCTGTGCTTACACCCAGAGAACAGACCCACGTGTCGTCTTGGGAGGTCAGCGGTTTAACCGCAGCTTATCTCAAGAGGAAACAATTTACTCTGGTTGCAAATGTCGAACACTGGCTTCAGTGTTAGCAGTAACAGCCTGGTTAGGGACAAGGAGGTTTTCTGGGCTACTCCCTGCTCTGGTGTTGTGGTAGGAATACGTAGTGACTGGTACCACAGGCACCTGAAGAGTGACACGTACCTTGACACATTATGAAACTGAGAACAAGCCAAGTCAACCGAGGCATCTGATGAAAGGATGAGAGGATGGGCTTAGCACGCAGCATCTTTGAGCCTTCTTGGCTGGAAAGAGAGGACTGAAATACATGTCCACGTTGCCTAACGTGTGGCACCAGAGCAGTTACTGTAATAAATCTCAGGTCTACTGTACTCCAAGAATTACATGATGACCCTCTGGGAATAATAACTATGAAAGCCCTGGCTGGAAATTTGGTTCAGTGGCCAGACACTGATACGCAGATAGGAGAAATGACAAAACTATGTCAAGGGTATTAATAAAGCTAGTTGGGAAATTTTCCATCAGAATAATTCTCCGATGGAAAATGCCCTTTTCACTAACTCAGCAGTTTCTGTCAAAATTGCAGATTTCCATTGGGAAAATCAAGCTGATGCAAAAAAGCTTGGCTCTTCTTTTGCAAGGAGAAAATAAAACTGCCTGGAGTGTTGTAGGCAGACTAACAGAAATTGCCCTTCTGTGCAGCTTTCAGACACCCAGCCTTCCCCTCGGGTCCAGAAATCAGAGATACAGCTGAGCAGTCAGAGGTGCAAGAAGGCTGGAAGATGGGAAGTCACCCCACTAAGTTTTTGACAGCTAAACTGCCCCAGAAAGTGAATATATCCCTATCAGATGGACAGCCAGGAAGCCAAAATTTTTCATTCCGGTTCTTTTAAAGCACAGTTTTTGTGTAACTCTAGTAAAAACAGCATTTTTTATTTTTCAGTCTAGTATTTTCTTTAAAAAGGAAGTCAGCTACAATTGTTTTCTTTCCCGCTGGAAGGGATTTCTATTTCCCAGACAGATTGGGGTATCAGCAAACACTACACTTGCTTATATATTCTCCTTTGTATTCTCAGGAATGGCCAGCTGCTCTAGGAAAGCAAACTTAGAAATGGGCCATTTACGGGACATATGTTTTTGATTGCAGGAAATGCCCCTCGTAAATGGCCTGAAGTGCTGCGTATGAATGCTACTAATTTAACACAGGCTGGGAAAGTGTTAAGATTAGTATTTTCATGGACAGGAATTCCTACTTGCATTGTAAGTGATGAAGGGTCACTTTTTTTGATGTTCAAAATGTTGTGTGCTTTTATCTTACCAAATAGTATCAACCTTGTCACATAAGCTCCTTGCTGTCCTGCCATAAGAGGAGCAGTGGGGAAATTTGTTCAAACATCCGATTCAGTGATCCAAACCAGAAGTCTGGATAAAGTGGACTTACAATAAAAAGCAATGAATTCTCTTTTGGCCTGGAAAGGACATGTTAATACAGATCTCTACTTCAGTCATCCATGGTTTTGGAACACAGATTTTTCTTGCTTGGACTTGCTAGCGCCTGATTTCCAGGGGGGGCGTTTGTTTAAAAGTGATAGGATCAAATGGCCCCACATAGTCATGCATGAGTCTGCTGCTTTCAGATTGGAAAAAAAAAATCTGCGCAAGAGGTAACTGTGAAAACTTTGAGAAATTTTAAGCAAATTATTTGACAACCTTCTCCTCTGTTTTATCAGTGGAAATGGCATTGGGAGCCTTAGAATTAATTTAGAAGAATGGAGTAGTTAAATTGGGCCCTCTTATCAGACATAATAATAGTAATTGTCACCTTTATGGAAAGGTTTGTGGTTATGGATGCTAAAGTAGGTCAGCTGGCAATTATTCAGTTAGCAACAGTGGGGTCGTGAGGAACCTTGGAAAGACCAAGACCATTTCCAACATGTCTGCAGGCTTTTTTAGACATCTGATTTAAGGCTTTCACATTTAGAAACATTGGTTGGAATCTCCTGGTGCTTCAGTTTCCTGGTCAGTAAATGGAAATACTTTTGTTGCAAGAATGTAAAATTTAACTGGTTCTTGTCATGAAGGACATTGGAGTTCTCTGGAATTTTCAATGGAGGTGTTATGTGTTGCAATCAAATGTTTGCTTCATGCTTGTTCTAACACACTTGTATGTTGGTTTTTGGAAGTTCTGTTTCTCTCTGGAGCTCTGACCTTGGCAATCAGAATTCAAGAAGGAATGATATTCACATGTAGAAATGGCCTAACGACTTGGTGCTCCTCTGCACAGCTTGGTAGCAGGGTCAGCATCTTCAGTGCTGTTCATATGTCTTTGTGGCAATGTTTGTCCTGCTTTAGGCCTTTGTTTCAGAACTCCCAGGACTTCTGTTTTCTGTTGTAATTTAGGATCTGTCTCTTTCAGTAGCTGGACATAGCATGATGGTAATCATCTCTGATAAGTGTCCCAAAGGAGCATAAAGGAACTTTGCTTTTCCTTGCTGACTTCCAGTTTTCCCCTGTTCTCTGGCAGAGCTCACAGTCTTGGTCGCTTTCTGTCTGAGCTTCAGGAAGGCCTTTATCCATTAGGGTCAAAAAATTCTTCATCCACCTCTTCTGTCCCCTTCTCTGAGATTTCACCTCTTGCAAGTTCCCCCCCAGACCCAGCTGTAAATAGATTAATCACTTTTCTAGCAGATAAAGATCAGCAAAGCCATCATAGATGAGGCTGGGCTTGACTTCCTGGTGCAGGGCCAGCTAGTGTATGATCTCACCTCACGCTCCAAAACACACCATCTTCCATCAGCTTCCTCACTTTTGTTAGCAGAAAGCAGTTGGACAGTGCTGGGTTAATGGTTGGACTTGGTGATCTTAAAGGTCTTTTCCAGCCTAAATGATTCTATGATTCTTTGACTTGTGGCGTTGAGTCCTCTGTCACAGGCCAATGCCTGAGTAAGTATAGCTGTTTCCCATCTTGGTAGAAGGCCCCAGGGTGTCCAAGAAGGGATCATTTACATGAGCTCAGAGGGCCCTGAGGATGTTTTGTATGAGTACCTGTTACATCCAGTGCAATGCAGCCATCATCAGCATCGAATCCGTGGGAATTTATTTGTGTATATGTAGAGTGATATGCTTGTATGTATTTCTGAGTCATGTCCTGTCAGTACTTCCCGCACCAGTTACATCTGTGGGTTAAATAAACAGGAAAAAAAAAAGCAGCAAAAAATTATGGTCTGTAGAAATCTCAAGGACCAGGATCTTCAAATACTCCAAGTTCAACAAACAATCTTAATACAAGACTCATATCAAGTGTATGAGTCTCTTGCCCTTCCTCATGGCTGTTCTTCATCTTAACTAGAAGAGCACAGGCACTTTGGGGAGCTCTGGCCCTTTTTCTGGGATGTGCTATAAGACATTCTCTAGTTAGGGAAAAAGCAGACTATCTTATTTTTTGTCCCTCTTCCCGTTCCTCATGATCTTGATCTTACATGGGGGTAGCAGCTGATGCATAAGACTTAGGACAGCTGCATAATTCATTGGCAGTATTGCTGAATTTATGGAGGGGATCAGGTATCAGAATAACGGGGTTCTGGACTGGAGGAATTAAGCTCACAATATTGAGTTTTGGATGTTCCAGTTGGTGATATTGCCAAAAGGGACATGAAAAGTGATCTCAGTTCAGTTTGGTGCAGTGCAATAATTAATCTGGGTGAATATACACAATTCTGATAAATAAGTCTCTATCTCAGATTGCCCATATAAACCCACTAGCAAACTTTTTTTTTCCCTTTTGATTTGCATGAAAAAAATGCTGAAAGGACATTCAAAAGTTGGGGTTTTTTTTGCCCTGGTGCATAAATCACTGGCTACAGCTTGATATAAGATGTGGTGGGGTGCCGTGGTGACTTTAGTGGCCCACAGAAACTTCTCCAAGGTCTGCCTGACATGTCTAATGCATGCATTCCAGCCTTAAGGAAATGCCAGATTTGGGGTCAGGAAAGTATTTCTATCCAAATCAGACTGGTAGGAACAATTTTTTTAACCTGTAGTGCATCGCATAGTCTGCTTCCATTGGCCACCAGGAGATGTTCCTGTGAACTGCAGAGAACAATGACGTATTTCATGATGTGAGCGATGGAGGGGATGGAGGTGAATGTCCTTGTGACCTCTAGATCAGAGTGTAGTTGTAGGAACTGGGACTGATGGCCTTGGTGGTAGTATCCAATACAATAGTTCTGTAGGTGACTAATAGCTGTCTGCCTCTTCTGTATCTGGTGTCGAAAGGATGCATTCTTTTCTTTCAAAGTTATCTGCATTGTTTGCAAATTTGTTGTCCCCTCCACTATACAGAAATTCAAATATAATAGAAGTTCAGTATAGAGTAGCATCCCATTCACTTCCAGAAGCAACACGTCTGGGCTTTTTCACCCTGGGTCTCATCTGCTACGGGACATATTCCCACCCCTGGGACTGTGACAGGTGAAGGGAAGTGAATAGCTCCCACATCCTGGGAATGAACTCTACACGTCAGTCACTGCTAACCTTGCAGCAGCATGGCCAACATGACATTGCCCTTGGCAAGGGGAAGGGTTTTCCTTCTTGGAAATGTTTCAGAAAGCAGCAGTATCTCTGTCATGGCAGGTAGAGCTCCTCCCTGGCCTCTCACTAAAACAAGCCATTGTCCATGTGCCTGTGAATCACCCCAAGCACACTCAGAAACACAGAGATGTTGTGTCATGTGAATTGAGGGGTACGAGAAAAACCAGGGGAGTTTCAGGGACTGGCTGTGCAAGTGGTCAGGAGCAAGATGGTTACTTATTGTGTAAGTACGGCCTTGTCTGTGCAGAGGGTTGTATCAGTGAGCAGACCAGCTACATGGGGCATGCACTGAGGATTTCCGCAGTAATCCTCACCACAGGCCAGCATGCTGCAGCATTCTCTGCTGCTCCCTGTGGGGGAAGTGGGGAGGATGGTTGGCAGGATCCACACAGCTGCCTCATGCCTCCTCCAGTTTGTCTCTGCGCTCCCACCGCTAGCTTTGTGCTACCCCTTCAAGAAGGCTCTTTATAACTAAGTCACCCAGTGACTCCTAAGCTCATGCATTAGCTGGAGATTTTTGTGATGTGAGGCTGCTTTTGGGAGCCTTCGCTTGAAGGACCTCTGTGCTCCTTTGTTTTCTGTTTCAGAGGAAACCTTGATTGTTTGAACAATGGCATGTGGCTAGGATGACTGCTGGCATGAATTAGGAAACCGTCCTCATCTGCCTGTGAGGTTCTAGATGATGTCCCTCCTCACAGCACATTTTATGGATGGGGCTTATTTATCTTTCATGGAAGAAAAGTCCTCCCCGTCTGCTCCCATGTAGGTTTATACAGCAGTTACTTCAAGACTGAAGCTCTTGCCAACTGTGTTAGGTGTGAACACAACTCGTGTAAGGTTTGCCTGCTGCTTAGCTCATGCCAAATTAGGCATGCTTAGCTCATGCTCAAATCAGGATAAAAGCAGAATTTTTTAGTGGTGAAGGCAACTCTTCACTGGAGCACTCTCTTGTGGGTAATAGTGTCTTCTTTGTTTCTTGATGTCTTTGGAGTGAGACTGGATGACCTTCTGGAAGCTACGACTTGCCAGATGCAAATAGTTTGAGTCAGCAAGGGAAGAGCTGAGACTCAGTTTCACAGTTTTCTTTATGTATGAGGTGCAAATCTGTTTTGGCCTGAACACCCAAATGTGGGGTTTGGCCCCCATCTGAATACAACAGCGTGCAGTGCTTTGGAGAGAGCTACTCTTTGCTTGGGCTGAGAGCTGGTGACCATGCAGCAGCTACTCAGACAGAAGTGCTTTGGTCGTGCCAAGGGTGAGCATTGACACAGGATGTGCACTGACACTGGATGCTGTGGGGACACAGCCAGCCTGGGGTGCAGCTAAGTTGCAGTTTGCTGTCTGAGTAGGAGCTAAGGTCCACTGCATCCGCCTGTGCCAGTAAGCAGGCTGCTGCCATATCCTCCTAGGCTCTTCCTTAAGTCTCTTTAGGATCCCAAGTCTATGAGTATGAGGAGATGTGGCTCTCTGTGCAGGGATTCCCATGCAATACCAGCTCTGACAGCTGGGCAACAGCTGGTTGCAGATGATTGCCAGCATTAATAAAGGAGGCTATGTGATGGATTCCCTCATGTAGGGGTTACTAAACAAACAGAGCTTGAGGAAACCCGGCCTTCTTCAGGAGCAAATGCGGCACAAAACCTCTTCTTGTTCTGACAGGCCAGCAGCGGGTCCTTCTCTGCTGCGATTTGCAGATAATCCCATGTACAACAGCTTCAGAAACTGATCTGGTGAGAGCAGTTCCTCTGTGCATCCCTGACCAGCCTACTAGTTGTGAGGGAAACATGTGTGTTGAAGAGCAAAATGATTCCTTTGGGGCCTCCTAAATGATTTTGCAGTGCCTTTGGGAGAACATGGGGAAGACTGTGGCAAAGCTTCCATTCATCATATACTCGTAGGCAGAGATATGTGGATGAGAAAGCTTGCCCAGGTCTCTCAGGATGGTCCCAGATATATGATGATGTCTTAAAAGGGTCGTGGGAGGGACAACAGGCCACAGTTTCCACTTTTCTGCATCCATGGGCAGTGTAGTCCTCATACTGGCCCCCAGCAGGCCCCTGCACTCATGAGGAGGGTGCTACCCATCTCCCTGGGTCCGAGGTCTCCCTTGAACAGGCAGGTTCCCTCATGGTGGGGTCTGAATGACAGTGTCCCAAAATGCACCAGACACCCTCTCTTGAAAGGTAGGCCCCTCCTTGGCAGATGTCCAGCTGCCTCCACATGTGCCACTGTGCTGCAGAGCCTTGTGGGCAAACTTAAGGGTGCTTAGTACCAGCAGAGGAGGAGGAGGATCCTCTGTGGTCTCCCTTTCAAGACCCCATTTCTCCAGCCTTTCTGATTCCCCTCCTCTTTGCTCTGAGTTTCCCTGACCCCTCACAGCCTGCTGTCCCTCCCCAGCCTAGCTGTGTGCTGCAGCTTGCCGACTCCTCGCCGGGGCTGTGGAGGCTGGAGGCTGAAGCTGGAGGCTGGAGGCCAGAGCTGGCCAAGGGGTTAAGAGGCAGATGGGAGTTTGTGGCTGTCCCCTCTCTCTGCTGGAGTGAGGGAGGGCAAGTCACTGACCTCCCAGCAGGAGTGGCACAGGAAACCCGTAATTACATGCTTGTGACAGCAATGCTGGATCTTGTTAATCACGCTGCTGCCATGTCAGAGTTGCTGCCTCTTGGGATTAGGGAAAACAAACAAGCTGAAGCGACAGTGGTGAGTCTGTCCAGTGATTACCCAGCACCTCCCAGTGCAGTGCCCCCCACAGCACTAGCTAGTCCAGCAGCGGGGAGAGTGTGATGGGGGCCAAAGTCTCAGCAAGCCCATCCCAGTAGAGCCTAATGTATCCATCACTTGCAGTGGCAGGATGGAGTCCTCTCCCTTTCTCAGTATGTCTCTAAACACACGACAGTGGTGGCTGACACCTTCACCTCCCCTTGGAAGTTGAGTTTTTTCCCCCTGTGTTTTGTAGGAGTAAGCTGAGACACAAAGGAGACTTACACAAAGCCCTGTGGAGAGTCAGGGGTAAAAGTGGGCTTTAAGTGCAGGAATGCTGCTTCCACACTCTGGTGCCTCGACCCTTGCTCTGTTGCTCCAGTGCTTCCTCTTAGCCCTTCTCCTCCACTTTGGAGGGAAGCCCTGGTGTTCTGCCCTGCAGTAACCCTGTCTACTATGCTGGCTGTGTATTTTTTCTGGTGATTGCTAAATATCTCCACTTTTCCAGTATGAACTTTGCTTGAGCAGTTTCCTGTCCTCATGAAGTGACTCCACCTCTGTTCCCATCCCCACCTCTTGGAAAAAGTCTGGACATCTTTTTCAAAGACAAGCTTTACATCACACTGACCCATCCTGCAGAGCAAATGGAAGTCAGTAATTTTGAGCTCAACCCACTCTTCTGCTGCCCTGAGCTAAGCCAGAGTATTTTTCCTCTTTCAAAAACTGGACCTGCTTTTTTGTCTGTTGGAAAAATAATAATTAAAGAAAAAGCCTGCCCCAAATTCCCTTTCCCTTTCCCTTTCCCTTTTTGTAAGCTTAGTTCTTTTGTAAAGATTTATAGCTCCTGAAGTGTTTCTTTTTCCCCTCATCCACTCTCCTCTCCTTGGTGGAAAATTTCCCTTCTTCCAAGTTGTCACAATGTTATTCCAGCACCATTCCCCCTCGCTAGGACCTGAGGAGATGTGTCAGCCTCATGGCATGGGTATGCTATGGAAGGATCCAATATATTTCCCAAGGAGAGGTAGCCCACGTAAAAACCAGAATGGCTCAGCCCTGGGGTGGTGCAAGGTTTGTGGGCATGGCTGCCTCAGCAAAAACAGTTAGGAAAGACAAGGTTTGGGCTAATTCAGCTTTCCCTCCTCCTGGATAAAAGGACTCTGCTTGGGGCTGCTCTAATGGCAGTCTCAAGGCGGAGGAGACTGTTGCCTTACTAAGCTTTGCCAGGTTGTGTTGTAGTGGCCAAACCCATACCATATCCTCGTGAGGTCCCCTGTGCCCCAATAGCCAGCATCCAGGGAAGGCCACTGATGCAGGACAGAACATCCCTCTTGCAGACAGTCAGGCCAGCATGGGAAACAGAGAGTTTGGGACCTGAGGATAAGCAGGGCCCTGGTGCATCCCCAGAGACCGAGGGGAGTGAGCCTCAAACTGAGGGCTCCAGGCTTCAGCCAGGCTCTAATCCAGTGTACAGCTGAGAGGATCAAGAGATAGAAAGGTTGCTCACTGTAAATCCTTTTGAAGTCTGTTCCAACTGTTTTGCTGGAAACTTGCTGGCCTGCATGCCAGAGGGGATGCTAAGCCAGGCAGCCACAAGGAGCAGGGGTGTGTGTCCTCCATGAGGCCTTGGGCTCTGAAAAACCACCCACTTGCTCCAGGGGCTACTGCTGCCCAAATGCCCCAAACCCCAAACCCAGCAATGACGATGACAGGGGTGTGAAAGCATCGGGAGTGGTGAAGCCCCTCTGCTGGAGCCCCACAGTCCCACTGAGAGGGAGCAGGAGGTCCCCAAATGCCAGGACAGCCCAGCTGAGGAGATGGCTGACACAGGAGCAGCTGGGTGGGCATGGCTCCAGCTCCATCCCTCTGTAGCTGCAGGTTGCAGGATGGTTTGCTGCTGGCTCTACCTTTACACAAACACGCTTTGCTTCTCTTGACTTTTCTCTTAATGAATCCCTTCTCTCACGGCTGTTGTTTTTGGCCTCCAGCTGATTCTGTGGTTTTCCTTCTCCAGCACGTGATACAAACACTGCTCACCGGCTGCTACCTCCAGGTGATGGACATCTGTAACTGGCCCCATGTGCCCATACAGGTTGGAGTTAGTGACACTGGGACACAAAGTCATCACCACACTGTGGACTTGCTTGGTGTTTTCTGGACTCTTGGTGGAACACGACAGGACAATTCATGGGGGTATGAAAGGGGCCTGCAAAAAGGAGCCAGTGCTCCCTGAAGTAAGAGTAGGGAATGTAGGAGAGGGAAGTGAAATGGAGACACTGGGCTTGCTGTGGGGCTGGACCCTTCCTAAGCAGCACAGGCCACAGAGCTAGAACAGTGCTGCAGCCCCCCTGCATTTTCCAGTAAGGCAGGGGTGACCAGAGAGAACCCCCCTGAATACTGGCTCTTACAATTGTACATCGCCAGCTTGAAGTGTACAACAAATTGATAGAGTAAGTAAGAATTATCAGTAAAGAAAAGCACTTGTATTTAACAGCCCTTCCCTTTCTCCCCCACTTCCAACTGCTTAACCTTAAAATTCTTCTTGAGACACAACTCTAAACTTTTCTCTGAAACCACCAAGACTAGAAACTGCCTTTTGTTTTAGACAAGTCCTGAAAATTTTCTTCCCTCAGTGAAAGAAGGGGCTTTAAAGAAAACGCACGCTACCACAAACCCCATCCTAATTTGGGTGCTTCTGCCCACTGTCCACATTCTTCTCTCCCTGTTGAAAAGAAGAGGCCCCTCTTCAGATCTGTCCTCCCCAGTTGGTATCTGTCCCTGCTCTGAAGGCCAGTGCTCCCAAACTGTGGCCCAGCATTGTCCGGCTGTTGACCCCCACTGGTGCTGCCCACAGCATCCAGTCTCTCTGGCCCCTCTCCCCAGCCTCCCTACTTTTTAATGAAAATGCAAAACATAGTCCTGTTCGCTCTTCTCCCTGTGCTCTCTTCTCCTATAACTCAGCCCCCTTTGTCCTTCCTTCACCACATTTCCTACAAATGCAGGTTTTGCAGTCTCAGAGCAGATGCTGCAGAAATCCCTGTGCACAAAGGAGCAGTGTTGATCGTAGCTAAATGGTATCAGCCATAAGGGACTCCCCTGGGATGGGGCAAAGCAGACATAAGGTATAGCTTCTATTCCTGGAGGCACAGAGTAATTTTCCTGACTGTGTGACACTGAACACTTTGTTTAAAAATAGAGAGAGGAACCTGAATCAGCAGGCACAGGAGATATGAGGTAACTCAGGTAAAACTTTTCCACCACACCAGGCACTGGGCACAGACAAAGGGCCACACCTGTGTTTTCACTAAACCATCTCACCTGATCTGGCATTGCTGGTTACAGACTGACAATGGCAAATTCCAGTCCTGCAAATCCTACCAGGAATCCCTTCCTGCATGTATCAGCAGTGCCCTTTGACCTGCCTGGGGACAGAGTGGCCAGGGCTTCCAGGCAGCCCCTGCTTCTCCCCATCCCCGACAGCCTCCTGTGCTGCAGGAGGGCTGTGAGGACTTATTGGTGCAGGGTCTTCTGCAAGAGGAGCTCGGGCTTGGCATTGACCTTGTCCCATTTATCTGAGTTATGTAAGATCTTCCTGTATGGGCTGCTGGCTACGTGACACCTAACTATTTAGGCCAGTGTAGTCTGTGACAAATGTGACAGACAGTTTGGGGGAGGAAAGTAAGTACGCTTGTGCTGTCTCAGACCCAGGAGGGAAGGGAAACAGCTGGATGCCATGCAGCAGGGTCACTCCTCAGCTGATACAAATTTTCCTGTCCCACTGCTTGTGGGAGATGCCCAGTTTCATCTGAGCTCAGCAGTTCTGCACCCAGGGCCTCTTTTCAACACAAGAGCTACTTTAATAAATCACCATGTTCCCTCTTGACCATCTTGTTCAGGGCAGGACAGGGAGAAGATGAGAGGGTAACTCAGAGATCCGGGTCCTTTGCCTCTCCATTGTGAGTTCTGAGTTGGGTTGGGATTTCCCTGCGGTTTCTTCAGAGACAATGTAGTTCCTGCTGGAGCTTCAGTCTGCATTTATGCCAAAAGAACCACTCCAAAGAGAAGGAGCTGCGTCTGGTCTCTGGGCTTCGGGGTACAAATCCCTGGTAGCTTTGGAGGCATGAACTTGAGATGAAGCTGACAGCAGATGGAAAACTGGAGTTTATGGTTAGCATTGGGGTTGTTGGAGTAAGAGCAGCATGAGGAGCTTGTAGGCACAGGGAGCTGTAAATCACAGTAGTGCTGCCACTGGTTTGCCTGCAGAAATTGGTATTGGGCTTCATCTATGTTGTTCTTGCTTGTCTGCCCCATCAGGGAGACATTAATCCCCTTTCTGGGCACTGTCATAGAAAAAAAAACATTTCAAGGCAAGGCAAGGGCTCTTCTTATGTCTCTCCCTGTGTCATGCTGAGGGTGCTGAGTCAGCAGTGTGCCCTGGCAACCAGGAGGGCCAACTGTGTCCTGGGAACATCAGGCAAAGCATCACCAGCTGGTCGAGGGAGGTGATTGTCCCACTCTACTCTGCACTGGGGCAGCCTCACCTTGAATATTATGTGCAGTTTTGGGCACCATAATGTAAGAAAGATATTAAGCTCTTAGATAGCATCCAAAGGAGGGCAACACAAATGGTGAAGAGCCTTGAGGGGAAGCCATGTGAAGAGCGGCTGAGGTTACTTGGTCTGTTCAACCTGGAGAAGAGGGGAGACCTCATTGCAGTCTACAACTTCCTTGTGAGAAGAAGAGAAGGGGCAGGCACTGATCTCTTTTTGGTGACCAGTGACAGGACTTGAGGAAATGGCCTGAAGCTGCGTCAGGGGAGGTTTAGGTTGGATATTAGAAAAACGTTCTTCACGCAGAGGCTGGTTGGGCATTGGAACAGTCTCCCCAGGGCAGTGGTCACAGCACCAAGCCTGACAGAGTTTAAGAAGTGTTTGGATGATATTCTCGGGCACATGGTGTGACTCTTGGGGCTGTCCTGTGCAGGGCAAAGGGCTGGACTCAATGATCATTGTGAGTCCCTTCCAACTCATCGTATTCTGTGATTCTGTGACTCTGTGTGTGACTGTCCAACACTTCCAGTAATGCAGTGGGCGAGTTCCACCCAGAATGTTCTGGACCCTTCAGCATATGCTGTATTCAAATTTAAGAGGTGGTCTCTAAGTGTTCCCAGCAAGCCCTATTCTAAGCTTAATGTAGTCCTGCCCTTCACGTGGCAGTGCCTTCTAACAGCAGCAAAAATATTTGGTTGAGAAAGAGGAGTGGAGAAAGCACCATTGAGAACAGATACTAGTTGGCAGCAAACTGAGCTCCTTACAAGTGCCATCAGATAGCCATGGCTGTAGTCCCACATTGTTTCTGCCACCACTCTGCTTCCCAGCTGGGGGCATATGGTTCCATCAGGCGTCGCAGCTTTGGGCCACAGTGCTGGAGGCACAGGGATACAGGGTGTATGAGGTGCCATGTCTCCTCTACTGATCTGTGGGGTCCTGGGGGGGATGCAGGCAACTTTCTGATAAGCAGATGCTGTGATAGCATAAGATGAGATGGCTTCTAGAAGATGACATTCATAAGTGGCACCATAAGTCTGGCTGATTTTTTTGTCTTCCATAAAGCACTTTTTTTTGGAAGAACCTCATCCAAAACATTACTGCCATTGATGTTATGAAGCATCGAGGGTCCCTGGCTTTCTCAGCCACTGGTGGGTAAATAGGCAGTCTTACACCCTCCTGACCCGGCCATGCTTCAGTGTTCCTGTTACAGTGCATCTGCAAGCCCAATGGACACGGGACCCCTGGCAAGATCACACAGAATTGTTAGAGCTGGAAGGGACCTCTGGAGATCATCCAGTCCAACCCCCCTGCCAAGGCAGGGTCACTTATAGCAGGTTACACAGGAATGTGCCCCAATGGGTTTTGAATGTTTCCAGGGAGGGAGAAAGCACGACCTCCCTGGGCAGCCTGTTCCGGTGTTCTGCCACCCTCAGTGTAAAGAAATTCTTCCTTATGTTGAGATGGAACTTCTTGTGTATTAGTTTATGGCCGTTGCTCCTGATCCTGTTTCTGGGCACCACTGAAAAGAGTCTGGCAACCATCCTCATGACACCCATCTTCTCTTCTAAAGACTAAACTGACACAGCTCCCACAGTCTCTCCTCATCAGAGAGATGCTCCAGACCCTTAACCATTTTTATGGGCCCCCACTGTACCCTCTTTGTTAGCTCCTTATCTTTCTTGTACTGAGGAGTGCAGAACTGGGCACAGCTCTCCAGATGTGGCCTCACTAGGGCCATGTAGAGAAGCAGGATCACCTCCCTCAACCGGCTGACCATACTGTTCCCAATGGACCCCAGGATACCATTGGCTCTCCTGGCTGTGAGGGCACACTGCTGGCTTATAGTCAACTTCCCATCCACGAATACTCCCAGGTCCTTCTCAGCAGAATTACTCGCTACTAGGTCAGTCCCCAACCTGAACTGGTACTTGTGGCTATTCCTCCCCAGGACTCTGCACTTGCCCTTGTTGTACCTCATCAGGTTTCTCTCCACCCAACTCTCCTGCCTATCAAGGTCCTGTTGAATGGCAGCACAGCCTTCAGGAGTACCAGACACTCCCCAGATTCTGGGGCTGGCTGCACAGGACATCCTCCTGAGCACAGGAGGTTCAGCCCAACTGGGCTAAAAGAGCTCACATCACTGTGAGCTGTTGGTGAATGTTCCTCCTGTGTGGGTTTTTTCTACAAAGGGAACACCTTACAGCACTTGAAGAGCTTCTCTGATATCATCTTGGAGCTTGGAAGTTGATATCAGCTGATATCCAGCTTGGAGGTAGGTCTTCAATGTCACTGTTTCTCCTTACCATCCTTGAGAGAATCTTTTACCCTGAGACATTAGTTTTGGTTAAGTCAGGACCATGTCAGCCTTTTTGTTTTTAAATGGTGAAGAGATCAGGGAAAGCCTATCAGAAATAGGAAACGCGATATTGTAAAAAGTTCACTTGTTAGTGTAACTTGAATTTGCGCCGATGTTGCCATTCGATCTTCAAGGCTACCTGTCAAACACCTTTCATCAGGATCAAATTCTCTTGGGTTGGAATTTGCCTCTGGTCAAAATGAGAACCACTCCCAAATACCACTTGTCCTGATTACACCCTCCTTGTCAGTGACAGTGGTATTGAGGCTCTGTACAGGGCCTCTTACCTCTGTTTCCCTGCAAGGATGCTCATGCAACCCTCCTCATTTTCTCTCTGGACTGTGGCCCCTCTACAGCAAGTACCCCTGGAAAGTTTCCTTGCCTCTTCCGGATTTGCTTGTGAGAGATGAGGAAGGAGCCTCATGCACCCCATGATCAGGGCAGGCTGGGGCTTGTTGGGAGCACTTAGACAGGATCTCCTTGCTCATCCAATTCATCTATGCCACAACCATATGCTGTTATTAGGTGATTATGTTTCGGTATCTTCATTGTGTAATTAGTCATATGCTCATAAACAATGTAAATAACCTCTAATGAGTTGGTAAGTTAATCATTCAGTAATGACTTTGAATGTCAGGAACTGTCAACACAGAGAAGCAACTACTTTTAAGCATTCTTTTTCATTTTCTGTTCATTTTCATTTTTGTGTTGCAAAACCAGCTAACATCTTTGTTCCTTCTTTTTGCTAACACTCTGCAGGGTATTCTGCTCATAAGCCACTTGAGTGGATTTACTCACCAATTTATCCAGAAAATTTGGCTGCACTGTTTCGTGCTACCGCTGATATTTTTTTTAAAGACATATAGCAAGTTTCTCTTCTGTTTTGTTTGTTTGTTCATTTGTTTTAAATTTTATTCTAGTGTCAACAGTCATGGATGGATCCTTGGACCTATTCTTCTTTGATCTTGTTATTTTCGGAAGTCTTTTTCAGGGTAAACATTTAGGCCAAAGTCTTACTTAGGCAAGAGCTGCTCTGCATGTAACAGCAAGAATTTCAAAATGGCTGGGGCAAGAAAACAAGTCTGAAAAAAACCCAAATCAGGTATTCCCACCCCCCCCCATTTGCTGCTTTTCTTTAAACACCCTTCCAGCCCAAAGAGTCACCAATAGAAGTCTGGGAGTAGGAACTCTGAAGGCTTAAAGGCTCTGTTGTAGGCATGAAACCAGCAGCTTACCATGTTGGATTTTAATTATTTTATTTTTAAACAAAGCTCATTAAGGTTTTTTTGAGTCTAGTCTGTGTTTTTGGATGGTCCGATTGCCATTACTGTGTTAGAATGATGCTTTACTGTGTTTCTGTTGTGCTTTTCTGTTGTGGAGTTTCCTTCTGTGGCTGACATCCCAGACCCTCTGCCAGCTTCCCCTCAGCACTGCCTGTGCCCTTGACCTTTGGCATTTCCTATCATAACATTGGAAAAACAGCATCTGAGCATTTTCGTAGCTTCAACTTATAACCATGGTTAACTATGCTCCCACTTTTTTGTAAAATAGACCATGCCATTTTTTTTGCAGATACATTTACAAATTGCTGATACACATCCTTGTATTTTTGGACATATTTGTGTATTTCTGGAGTGAAGCTGCCATAGTAGATAACCAGAGAAAAGCAGTTCTGTTTGGGAACAACTTTGAAAGATTTCTAATTAGCTCTCAGACTGTGTTGGGACAAAGCCATGATATTTCAGCTATTCTGGCAGAGAGTGCATTGTGTCAAATTTCCGTTTTTTGTGTGTGAAATGTGATTTTCAGACTGAAACTTACATTTTTCAGAGCTGAAATATGAGGGGTGCATGCTAGTGTTTGTGCCGAGGGAGAAATGCCCTGATTCAAATCTCTGCCTTATCTCATTTTGAGCAAAATATCTTTCCCTCATCATGCACAACCAGCCATGGGATGGAGCCTGATCCAAGGTGTTCCCTCTGGCACTGACCACTGGGAGTCTGCTGCTTCTTTCTGTCCCCATCGACCAAAAAGTGCATGTCCACAGAGGATGCACAGCTGTGCTGTGTCAGACCAAGGGTTCTTGGAGCCCAGCAGCCTGTCTCCAACAGTGGCTGATAACACATGCAAACAGCACTATTTGAAGGCAAATGTGATATGCCTCCCAAATCTTCCCTAGCATCCCACAATTTGTACTTTGGGGACTTTCTGAGGAAACCTAGTATATTTGTTGCATTTTTTTTCTTTTTCTACATATTTGAAACCCTGTGAACTTGTGGTATTCGCAGCATCTTGTGGCAAGGACTTCTACAGTGCAACTACCTGTTGTGTAAACAAACACCTCCTACTGCAAGTTTTGCTTACCAGTTTCTTAGATGCCCCTTGGTTCTTGTAATGTACTTTTACAATTTCCTTGGATGAGTTTTCACTGAGGCCTTGCCTCTCATGCTTTTAGTTGCAACTCAATACACTGCGGTACATTCTCACCCTAAGGAATGGGAGAATGTGTCCTCAGCAGGCAGAGGTGTATGTCTCTTTTATGTGCCTTCCAGGCTTTTTCACAAAAATCTGAGCATGATGCAGCTGTTGGTTTGTTTTTGCTTTTTTTTTCTTCTTGCTGATGAGTGTGACTAAAAATGTTTGAAGCCTCTACACCTACTGGGGTAATTCAGTGTCTCTGCACATTGGCTTGATATGTCCTCCCATCAGGCAACCCCAGTGAAAGCCTGTTCTCAGTAGGTGGCATTTTGCATTAGGATGCCTTCTGCCAACAAAGTCTCTGCAGACACAGGCCCTGAGATTGCAATGGATATGATCTAGGACAGCACACAAACACATGCTTAACTTTAATCCACACATGCTTAAGTTCCTTTTGAACAGAGCTTTGCTCTACATTTGTTGCTACATGTCTGTTAAAGGACCAACAAAATCCAACTGCTGAGTTCCTATTTTACATTTCTCTCCTTGGACAGCAAAACCAGCACGTATATAGCTTTTGGGAGTCCTCCACATGGCCACTGACACCTAATGCAAGAGTTGCCTGGATGATAACCAGCTTTATTAGCTGTTTTATATAAGCAACAGGCACCCTGGGTGGTGTCGGATCTCTCTTGAGCTACTCCACAGCTATCCAGCTGCTGGCCTTCTCCAGCAGGGCTTCACAGTATCCCCCCCAAATATGCTCCTAGCCAACCCCAAAAGGGTTACAGGAAGATGGTTGTAGCTCTCGGTTTGCGTGTCACTGCACTGGGATGTGCAGTGAGCCATGTGTTTTGGCAGCAAAGGACCAGAACTGTTCCTAGAATGCCAGTGATGCCTTGTTGTGAGTTGCTTGGCCCAACCTGGTGCCGGTTTGCGTAATAGAGACAATATGTCTGTTATCACCAGAGATCCGAAGCTGAGATTGTGACAGTTGCAATAATGCACAGCCTCCACACTCAGGTGCATTGGGCACGGAGCATTTTTTCACGTTCATGTGCTGGGGACACACAGTGCTTATGAAATGTTAGTACACTGCTCCATGAGATACTGTACCAGGAATTGAGTAGTGCCTGCTTGAACCTTGGGTCTGGAGCTACTGCAAAGATGTAGTGCAGTGCAGACTGGTACATCTTGCTGGTTTGGGCTCTTCTAAAAGTATATAATAAATGTAATGCACAGAGTATTGTTTTTCATGGCATCTGGGCACAGAGACATCCCTACCTGTGTCCCATTGTGGCAATGGTCTGCCCTGCTTCCCTCAGTAATGTGTTTCTTGTGATTCAGGCAAGTGAGGAGTTATTCACAGCTTAGTGCCTACCAGTGTTCCCGGTAGCTTAATTCTCTTGCAGAATTTTCCACTCCTTATGTGAGGCAGTTAAAATAGAAAGGGAGAGATGGCAGCACTCTCTGGGATAGGGAGCCAGCACAGCTCGCTGATTTCAGAGCGTACTGAGAGGTAAGGAGCCAACCAGAGAAATTTTTCTCATTGCTTCTTGCTGTGGATATTTTCCATCTGCTGCTGGGGGTGAGTGGGATGAGTGGGACTTTGGCAGCAGACAGGGCAGGAAGTGTGTATTGCACAGGGGACTTGACTAAGCGAAGGGGCCTTGGAATTGGCAGCTAGGGCCAACTTGGTGAGATCTTGGCTGGGTTTCTGGTGACCATGTGGACCTGAGGAGTCATGCCTGCAACCAAGTGAGTAACACTTCCAGTCATGTAACTGGGGCATTTCAGCCCTGGTCATGTTTTTAAGCAGCCCATGAGTTTATGATTGATTGTCATCTCAAGTGATATATTTATGTCTTGCCTCCAGATGAACTCTCAGAATTTTGTTTCTTGCAAATCCCCAAAGGTTCAAAGTCAGAGTTAACTTCATTTTCTTGGCACGTGTTGATCACCTCATTTATGGTCTTGGATATTGAATCTCATGCATAACCTCTTGTTGCTGGCCTTGGAGGATGAGTCTCACACTTAGAAAGAGGTATCTACTGGAAACAGGATTTCCCACAAAAAACTAGCAGTGTTCTAGCTATTCTTGCAGATGTTCCCCAAGTAAAAGCCCTTGGATGGAGCAGTGCAAGCGAGGTGAGCATGCAGAGAGTGAGAGCACAGCCAAAGTGAATTCCAACTTTCATTCAAGCAGAAACCTTCAAAGTATTTGGGCCTTTCTAAACAGGAGTGTATTCAATTCTTCCTTATTAAGTCAGTGACACAAGAGAATGCCTTGTGTGTTCTCCATGGGGATTCAGCCTCTCCTTGGCCTATTGTCTAAACTTTTATCAATGACCTTTTAAAAGAGCGCTGAAATTCAGTCAGACACAATTAATAGATACTTTGCTTACACTTGACAGACATGCAAGGTAAGAATGAGGATGTTAGCATGCCAGCCATGCGAATGAGAATGTTGTCACGCTAAAGCATTCTTGGCTGGTTCTGGTAGTGTCCTAAACCAAAGGACAAACCACAGTATAACCCCCCAAAATGTTCTAGTGCTTCGTGGATATTTTGAACGCCTCCATCTCACAGTGGCTCCCATGCTCAGCACCGCACAAGCCAAGTGGCTGATGTATACCCAAAATCCTCTTCAGCAGACAGGTGCTGTTGGCTACTGAGTACTGACACTCAGTAGTCCCTGGAGAGAGCCTTACCTGGCTGCATGGAAGGTGTTGGACAGGCCTGGCTATATGGTGCATCTCACTAATTGCTAGCAGTTTCCCGTGTCCTGTATACATTGCCAGTACCAATGACCAGACCGAACACTTCCAGACATTTTCAGAGAGACTTCTTAAAGTTTGAATACCTCAATTCCCAGCCTTTGTATTGGGTTCTTTATTCATATGAAATAATATATGTGTATATATACATATGTATTCCTTTAGATATATATTAATTACTTATGTATGTATTACATGTTGATGTAATCTTTTTTGATTTCAGTAAACATTTTGATAGTGTCTTTCACAGGAACCTTCAAGACAAAATGTCCAGCACACAGCTGGATAAACACACCATGTGATGGGTGAGCAATTGGCTCACAGGTTGAGCACAGAGGGTAATAGTGAATGGGGGAACATCAGACTGGTGACCTGTCACTGTGGGGTTCCACAGGGCTCCATCTTAGGCCCTGTGCTCTTCATAAATTACTTGGACACAGGACTGGAAGGAATACTAAGTAAGTTTGCAATTGATACAACATTGGGAGGAGCTGTTGACTCACTTGAAGGCAAGGAGGCCCTGCAGAGAGACCTCGACAGGTTAGAGGACTGGGCAATCACCAACTGTATGAAGTTCAACAAGGGAAAGTGCCGGATTCCGCACCTGGGATGGGGCAACTTTGGATGTACAGACAGGCTGGGGAATGAGATTCTGGAAAGCAGTGCCAGGGAAAGGACCTGGGGGTCCTGGTCGATGGCAAGTTGAACGTGAGTCAGCAGTGCCCTGGCAACCAGGAGGGTCAACCGTGTCCTGGGACGCATCAGGCAAAGCATTGCCAGCTGGTTGAGGGAGGGGATTGTCCTGCTCTGCTCTGCACTAGTGCGGCCTCACCTTGAATTGTGTGCAGTTTTGGACACCACAATATAAGAAAGATATTAAGCTGTTAGAGAGCGTCCAAAGGAGAGCAACGAAGATGGTGAAGGCCTTGAGGGGAAACCGTATGAGGAGCGGCTGAGGTCACTTGGTCTGTTGAGCCTGGAGGAGACCGAGGAGAGACCTCATTGCTGTCTACAACTTCCTCATGAGGGGAAAAAGAGGGGCAGGCACTGATCAGTGACAGAACTCGAGGGAATGACCTGAAGCTGTGTCAGGAGAGGTTTAGTTAGACATTCATCCATGGATAGTTGGGTGCTGGAACAGTCTCCCCAGGGAAGCGGTCACAGCGCCAATCCTGCCAGAGTTCAAGAAGCATTTGGATGATGCTCTCAGGCACATGATGTGATTCTTGGGATGCCCTGTGCAGGGCTAGGAGTTGGAATCTGATGATCCTAGTGGGTCCCTTCCAACTAAGAATATGCAGTGATTCTCTGATTCCATGATACTTATTTCTTTGCAAATATTTCTCCAGAAATGAAGACTAGCAAAGTCCTTATCTACGGTTGTGTGCCATTAAGGTTGTAGTGGCCTGTCTGTCAAGTTCATGGCCCCATTTTGGAAACGCTGGTCACGTCTTCACTAATACCAACCTCCTCTCCAAAGAGAAAGCAATTTAAACAAAGCAGATGGACAAACTGAGGGAGGAAATACAAAAGGGAATTGTTCCTCTGAGGTCGTGTGAAAGGTCCTAGAGAGAGCTAGGAAGGGAACTCAGTTCTCCCAACCCTTAGATCAGAGACTGACAAAGCCCTGTCTATCAAGTGATCCACCAAAACCTCTAGAGAGAACCTTCATCTTCAACTTGGACTTGAAAAGCTGCAAAAAAGGCCCTTCAAAATAAGTATTTGGCAAACAATTTGCATAATGCATTTTTTGGGGGAACATTTTGATCCTCTTGTGGACTGCCAGCAAAGCACATGCAAGTGTACTCATTTACTCATGAGAGACTAAGGAGTTTGGTCCAGTGAGGGTGGGCCTGGCCAGGTTGCTCTGTCTGCATGCTAGGATGACTGAGGTTAGGACTGCTGCATGAAGGACGTGGTTTTACTGAAGGTCAGCACAAAGGAAGAAAGTCTAGTTTATTTGCAGGGTATTTTTAAAGCCCATTTTCCAAAGGAAACAGTGCTTGTTTGGCTATCCATCCTCCCCTCTCCCGGTAGCTCACATCAGTCAGTTTCAACTACATCTGAAAGGGCAGTAGAAGTTTCAAAAACATTAACTTTTTGGCTGTCAGAGTAGATGAAATGATACAGACCAGTGATTTCTAAAGAGGCTCTTAGACATCAGCTTGCCACACCATCATCATGTGTGAACGTGACCTGCCCGCCAGCAGGTATCTAGCTCTAGATTATGCATACTGCCATTGTCTCTTGCATTTTGTGGGGTAAGGATTAATGTAGCGGCTGAGGAGGAGATGTCTGGGGACAAAGGACATCCCTTTTCCCCAGGAACCCCAGGCTTTGTTAACCTTCTTGCTCAGAGGGCAACTTGTTTCCTTTATGTGTGTGAAATGCTGAAGAACAGTTGAGCTTGGCATTTCACTGTAAGCCTATGAGTTCCTGTCTCCTGCAGGAGCTAGTTCCAGTACCCAGGGCCAGCTCCAGGGTAATTTCTGTGTCCCACACATGCTCCTCCCTCCATTGTCTGATGGTGGTCTCAGTCTGCCAGGACACCATTGTCAGCAACAGACAAAGTGGATAATGAGCAGAGAGACAGCTGGGAAGACAGTAAAGGTCTACCAGGAGAGTAAATGAATGATGGACTCAACCACTCAAATAATAACTGGCTGTTTAAAATACCAACTCAAATGAAAACAGGTTGGGCAAGCTTCTGAGAGCACTTGGGCCAACTATACATTGCTTAGGGCATACCGAATACACCGCACACCGTCATTAAGTAAGCACAGGCCATCGGTGTGGTGGGAGAAGCCCTCAATGCCAGGATGTTCACTCGAAGGCATCCGGGTCGTCCAGCCTGTGTCACCACAGGAGCTGTCAGGCACCAGTAAATGAGGACACCCAAGGACCTTCTAGGCGAGAGTTACGTGACTGCATGTCTGAGCCACAGGGACATGTCAGACTGGCCTGGCTACTAGTCCATGAGAGTCTGGGAGTCTGGCTACTATTTCAGGGACCAGGATCGGATCCATGGTTGGAAGCACAAGCTCTCTGCGGTGAAGTGACTGAACCCTGGGGCTGCCTTATGCGTGGCCTTTGCACTCTTCATGTTACCTCATTGTTCAGATAAATGCCCAATTCCCCTTTAAACTTTTAAGCACTTTATAAATTATCAGAGGGCTTTAATCTCTCTTTTCATGAGATAAAGGTTCTTCTAAGCCCCAAACTCTAAGTGAGTGGCTTTGGTTTTGTTTTAAACCTGTCTTTGGAGGAAAGCAGACCCATCAACCTGAGAAATGTGATCTCAGCTAGAGTAGGGTTCAGACGTGCTGTTAGGAATGGGCCCAAGCAAAGGCTTTGGTGGGTTTGTGCTGATGGAGGAATGCATGGACAAAGGATGGAGCAAACAGTGGATACTGATTTATTCATCTCTATACTCCTTTAACGTAATGGCATGGAAGCTGCACAAGCCTGTTGAAGAGTCAGCTTTTGCTGGCCATACTGTCCAATCTGCCCAGAGATGTTTGCATCTCTGGTTAAACTGATCCATAGCTACTAATTTATCAAACACCTTTTGAACATGGCAATCCTGCCTTGAGCATTCACCATGCTCCACTATGAACATCAGACAAGAGAGACTGACCCCAGGAAACTATTTCAGAGTGTGTAGATGAGAATATCTGCACCATCCAAAGGATTCCCCTCATGACAAGGGACAGAAGGATCCCGCAGCACCTGCACGTCCATTCTGAGCAGCTGGTATTTCAAGCAGAATTACACACAGCTGTTCATGAGTGAACTGATGCCTAGGAACCGTCTGTGGGAATTATCTGATGAATAGTTTCATAGAACAAACAGCAGAGAATAAAAGAGAGAGGGGTGAGAGAGTCAGAAAGGGAGATGTCTGAAACAGGGTGAAATGCAGCAGGAAGAGACTACTCTGCAATGAATTATGTGGTGAGGACTCGGCAAAGCTCCCATTTCTATGCCATTTCTCACAGGAAGACATAGGGAATAGCAGTGATTAAAAGATGGGGATGAAGCGTTGGGTGACACTAGCATTAAGTCAGGCTAGGAAGAAGTAGCCCGTGTTGGGGATTTTACATGACACAACAAGGTGGTTGTCACCCTGAATTCAAACTCTGAACAACAGAGGATAAAATCACTAAGATGTCCCAAAGTCAACCCAGTGGCATGCAGAATGTGACACATGTCCTCCAGCATGCCCTGTGTCTTCAGGGAAACCAGTGGGGGATGAAACCACTCCTGTGCCATGAAAGAACTCACACAGAGCATTGCTACACAACAGGACAAAGCTTGCACAGGCAGGAGAGGACTGTTCACAGAGCAAACAGTCATGCTGTCACAGAATTGATCGTGATCCTTATGGGAAACCTAGGAAACATCTTCAAAAGATTAGTAAGGAATTAAAGTACTCTACTTTAATTGAAACCAAGGCTACAGCACCAATACTGGAACAGGCTTCTCAGGGAAGTGGTCATAGCACCAAGCTTGACAGAGTTCAAGAAGTGTTTAGACAATGCTCTGAGGCACATGGTGTGATTCTTGGGGCTGTCCTGTGCAGGACCATGAGTTGGACTTCAGCGATCCTTGTGGCTCTCTTCCACCTCTGAGTGTTCTATGATTCTATGATTCTACTGGTTTTACAATTTTCCCCAGCTGCCGACTCTTCCACTAATCCCTTGCTATTTGCCTCACAAGAACTTTTGCCTGTACTTATTATATGAAAGTGAGCAGTCTCTACTCCTCTCCCTTGTTAATATTTCCTACTGCTGTGGATGCACTAACAACCCCCTTTTCTTCAAAACAGCTAGCTGATTGACACACTGAAGTTAAACTTGGAATACTTGTTTGCAATCTGTACTTAGCTTGAGGTTTGATGTGTCTCTTTCCGACCTAAAGGAGAGCTCAAGCTCCTGACAGCTTGTCTGTCTTCTCCCAGATGCATCAGTTGGTCTAATTAGAAAACCCCACTACTCTTCCTACAAATCTTTCTATGCTAATAAGTGGAAGAGAAGAGGAAAATGCTCCTATTCCATCTCCTACCCCACGGATACCCATTGCTCTAGATCACGATTCTTTTGCCCTCCATCTCCCTTTGCTATATTCATCAGTGTGGCTAGACATAGCTATGGATAAATACTTAAAAGGGCAAGGAAGAAGTATACATGGAAGTCTTGACTAAAATTAAAGAGTGAAGCATTTCTACAAGGCAACAGCATGTGTGATTGTTTTGTGTGTGTGGCATTTGCTATTCCAGCTCACTGGCATGGTCAGAGAAGGAAGAAAGGAGTCAGGACACTTGGGCTCCTCTCATAACTTTGCATATGAATTATTTGCTGTCTGTGGGTAATTCATTTCACATTCAGTGTCTGTTTTCTCCTCTGCAAAAGGAAAAAGTAATAATTATTACCCAGTCTCTCTGGTCTGTTGGGAGGTGAAACTGATACAAAATGCCTAGGGATCCTGATATGAAAGGTACATTAATACTGTGGTTTACTCTGCTTTCTGCTTTCTGGGCTGCTGGTGTGGAAGCTGAATCTGGAAATCTGGACCTCCAAATGCCCTGGAAGATGTAGCTCAGTAGCCCTTGGCAAAAAGGGCCATAGCCTTCCTTTAGCCAGCTTTCCTCTCTAGAGCTGTTGTGGGAGCAGACATTCTTGGGCTATTCTCCCCACTCTGCAACATCTATCCAAAAGCATAATGCCTTAGATAGGAGGCTTCAAAATATTCCCCCAGTTCCTCCCCTGGGTGCAGGATAAAAGAATCAGAGACCCAAACCTCAGAGGCATAATCAATATTGCTTAGGACTAGCTTGGAAACCACAGAGATGAAAGTGTAAGAGCCTACATAGCAATAGAGGTTAAAAATATTGTCAAACTTTACCAGTGAGGATGTGATGGAATTAGGGTTTTCTTTGCATCTAGGATTTACCTCCTGGTGCATAAGGAGATCAGATACTATGGAAATACCATCATGTTACATTTTTTCTGTGTGTTTTTCTTATTTGCATTGATCTCAGTGTTGGTGAATATGAATTTGGCTTCTCTAGGGAAGGAAACCAGACCTGCTTGTGATACACAATCTCGGTGCATGGCAGAAATCAAAAGGTGTGTAAAAGTGAATGAAGTTAGGGTAGACTTGGCAAGTGTTTTCAGGTAATGTTTGGAAACTGGGACTGGGTAATTCAGCAAGATTTTACAAGGCAAATGCATATGTTCTTTAGAGAAAGTAAAATTTCCATCAACATGCCCCACCCCAAACACATTGACATAGAGACGTGCAGATATCTGGTGTAGGGCCATTTTGGTTCAACACTTGAGAGCTATGTGTGTACATACTGTATACTCACCTGGGGCAGAAAATTTGCAGCATGGAGCTGCCAACTCTGCCAAGTCTGTTATGTGTGAGTATCAAGCTCATAACTGAATCAAAATTTGGGATATTTTTCTTGGGGACAGCAGAGGCCTATTCTTGGCAGCTAGGCACTTCCCTTGCCTAATTTCAAGTTCTTTCTTTAAGCTGTAAATTCTCAGTTAACAAGTTGTGTTGATTTTTTTTTAGCATGGACAAAATAACCTCTTTTTCTTCTGGTACTCTGAAAATGGTCAAAATCCCTAAATATGTGTAGGTCTTTTTTGCTGGGTTTGGTTTTTTTATCTCTTCTTTTTCTTGTAACAAGCTAAGGCAGATGCCTGGCCTGGAAAATGTCAACTCAAGTGGTGAAAGTGGCAAGTTACAAGCAAATGAAGCCAGAGTTGTCAGAGACAAGTAAAATAGGTGCTAGTTCTTACATTCTCTGGAATGGAGCAGACCAGCCCAGAGCAAGACACAGTCACTGCCACGTCCTGGGGAAAACACTGGGGTTGCTTTCCTCTGTGGAGACCTCTTTTCTCTCACTACTACCACATTTCCTTTGCCTGCATCCTGCAACATTTGCAGTTCCTTGCATGCCCTGTGACTCCAGGAGCACTGTTCCCTGGCAGCCCCTGATGTGGATCAAGGGCTTCTTCACCATCTCAAAAGAATGCTTCTCCTTTCCACTCCTTTCCTAGGGTGAACCTGGTCCCAGAGTGGTGAGCAGGGTGTTTCCTCCTGGTGCTGCTTAAAGCTAGCAAGCAGCTCTGGGTGATGGGCTGGTTTCTTTTTGCCAATCTCATCTCATTGGGAAGGGCCACAGACTAGGCCTGCAGGAAACTGTGATTCATTCTGTCTACAGCTTTTTTAATGAGACCATTTCCATTGTCTATGAGTGCCAAGTAGGAGAGCACGTCTGCATCAGAGGCTCTGCTTGGGCACAGGCTGAGAGTACGTGTACGTGTGTCTGTGTACTCTTGGGCTGTTAAGAGGGCTGGGGCATTATGATCTGGGGTACAGACCAATGGTACACTCTGGCCTTGCTGGCTCTGAGCACTGCATGCAGCAGTGCTTGTACATGGGATGAAATGCTGCCACCCACCTCGCTGCTTCCAGGAGGTGAGGAGTGAGTGGTGGGGCTGGGACCTCCCCGTGGGTGCAGTCTGGCACCCAGGGAGAGTGCAGAGGATAGGTCAGCGCCTCTGTATTTCTGGGCAAGCAGCTCCTGAGGAGCAAGTAATTAAGTAACAGCTATGACTGCAGCTGACTGGTGTAGAAAAGGCTGATGTTCACAAGGAGGGAGTGATGAAGCAAGTCATCAGAGCAGCAGGAAGCAGCTGGCAGGCAGGTGAGCATCTGTGCAGTCTGATAAGTGCATTGCAGTTGCCTTTCCACATAAGGACTCCAGAAGTGGGATGGCCAGATGTGTATAAATCCACAAGAGATCAGGCACTGAATTGCCAGTGGTGCCTATGGGGGTGACAACCCCCATCTGTATTAGCAATGTGCCACACATACTTTTTGGCATAGCACCAGGCTTTCAACTGCACGGTGCTCTGTCAGCAGCACATCCATGTGCAGCTCTGACTTGGGCAATATGAGATCTGACAAGAGAGAAGGGATACACAGTGGGGATCTTCTGTTTTCTGCCCAGTACCTAGAAGGGTTTTGCATTCCCAAGTTTTTGGTTTCCCCTTTGCCTCAGTTCGTTTTATACACTGAGATAGTATTAATACCTGCATGGCAGTCTTATTTTTCATTGTTCATAGCCTACCTGTGCTCCTGAACTTCAAATATCTCTACTAAAGCTCACATAATTTCTCTGACAGCATAGCCATGGAGGGGAGCCCTCCAAAAATTTCAAGCCTCCCTGTGTTGTGTTGGTAGAGGTTGAGGACATTTTCATCTCTACTTATCTATGCACAGAGCAGTGTCCCTGATGAAAGAGACATGCGTTCACTTTGACATATGCAGCAAAAACAGGTTAAGGTGGAAAGTGCTTGGAATGAGAGATCCTGCTCTCATGGAGCCTCTCCAGCCTTAGGAGGCTTTGGGAGAGTTGTTTATAGTATTACAAGGTCCAGGGGGTTGCTGCTAAGTGGGCAGATGAAGAGTCAGGAGCTCCCAACTCAGCATGCATGTGGGCATCCAGTCAGGCTAATGCGTGTGTTACCAGGCTGTCTTTTCTGTCTGTATACCTCCCTTGATATCTATCCATTTTTTTCCCAGCTCTGCACCTCTGTTGCCAAACCTTTCTCTTTGGACACCAGGGGATATCTTCCTGTTCCCTTTACCGTCTCATCTCCACCATGCCATCTGTATTGTCTCCAGCAAAGAAAGAAGAAAACTAGTGTACATCTTTCCTGCTCCTCCTGGTACCCTCTTGGCACACAAACTACCCCAGGTCATCTCCTGCTGCATGCAAACCCCCACCTCTCCCACCCCAGTCTCTGCTTTCCTCTTTTAGTCCCATGCCCCTTCCCAGGGATTCAAGCAGCCTTCCCTCCTTGGAGACAATCAGAAAATGGGCCAGAAGTCATGGATGTGTTTCAAAACCACCTGGTAATTCCTGGTAATTCCTTTGAAGTCTTGCAGGAGCTTCCAAAGAGTCAGGTCTTTCCATTCTCGTTAGGATTATACACTTAGCACACAATTACTAGGCTGTCCAGAATGCTTGTCAAAGTCTGGAGTTGGAAAAAGCAGAGTAAGACTTTGGGGAAAAAAAAAAAAATTAAAAAAATGCCTAGACTGAGTAGCCTAGAGGCTCTGCTCCTAACAGCTAATGTTACTGTATAGCTTGGCTCTGTCAGACTTTGCCAGCTTGCTTGCCACAGGCTCCTCTTCTCAGCATAGGAGCCAAATCAGATGGAGATGCTACTGTAACTCTATTCCTTCTGACCTAGGGTCTTCACAGTTTGCTCTGGCAGTGGTTTTTAGTTGGACACACATGTATATGTAGTGTCAGGGGATTTTTCCTCCTCCTGTGATATTTTTTCCTTCTGATGCCTTGCATGATACAGATTTGACCCTCCCTCTTGTTTTTGGTGGTGGACCCTTGACCCTGTATGCACTACTCTAGGTGGCACAGTAAATTAGTACATGTGTCTCCTTGCTCCTAGCTTCCAGTGACCGCTGAGTGAAAATGCAACCTCTTGATTTCTAGTCTGAGGGATTTACTTGGATATTGCTATAAGGGTCAAAACAATAAAATGAGAAAAGGAGAGCTGGAAAAGAAGAACCCTCCTCCCTTGGGCAATCCTGGAGGAGGTCAAACCATGTTTGGCTGTAAACCATAAGCTCTTATAGTCAGGCTGAGACAGTATACACTGTTCTGCATGCTCATCTGCATCGATCAGCTCTGTGATTTCATGTTAGGAGGCGGTCGGGCACCTTGGAAAGAGCCTGGCCTACCTCATCCAGCATGGCTTGCAGCATTGAAAAGTCTCCAGCAACAGTTCCGCTGCCGGCACAGGGGAGGTGGTGCAGGCATGTGTACTTTGGAGAGGGAGAAGCATGGTGCCTCAGGGGCCAAGGAACGTGCCCATGGCACAGACAACCTCCTCCTCCATAAGCAGCACCAGGAGTGGGCACGTTGTGCACGCAACCGCCAAAGCTGCTGCTGGGCACAGGGCGGGTTCACACCCAAAACTCTTTGTTTTTGCAACACAAAGGTGGAGACAGAGCGTCAGGGAAGGGGAAGTCCTACTTGCTCTTCCCTCCTGGTGAGAGGTCCTGCATCCACACTGCTGCATGTCTGGGACTGCCAGCAGCAGCAGCAGTGCTGCCAGCCAGATTTTCAGCACCACTTCTGCTGCCCCTCACAGGATGGGATTTGTTATTGTCCTCAGTGGAAGCTGAGCACCATTAAAAATTCAGCTATTTCAGGCTAAGCTGGCCTTTATTATTGCCAGCCTCACAGTGAAATTGAGACATGTAGAGGTATGAGGTGTTTTTTTTAAAGGAATATTTCTGTACTAGGAAGCATAGCTAGTGTTATACCAGTACTGAAGTGCTATTACTAATTCATCTCAATCTGCCAAAGTAGGTAGGACTGCAGTCATTTAGGAATGGAGATGTGTGCTCAGTCCTGGCAGACCACTAGGTTCCCCTGATCTCTTACCAGGTGCCAGTACCCAGAGACCAGAGCACAGATGCTCAGGAGAACTTCAGTGCAAGAGTTAGGCTTTTCTGAGTGTACCCAACACTCCTGAGTTTCCCACTTAGATTAAGTGAGCTGCATGGGCAGATTCTGGCATGAAGGGGGCAAGTGGTGCAAGCAAGTGGGAGGCTGTAAGTAGCGGGCAACGAAACCTGGATGTCTGGGAGGATGCAGGGAGGAGGCACTTGGAGCAGCTTTGCTCTTGCTGCTGGAAGTGTTGGCAATAGTTCTGGTCCCAGCCTGTGGAAACGGGCAAACCCCTCTGGCAAGTGAACTCCGTGCTAAAGAGAGGCACAGATGAGCACTTGCAATCAGTTGAGTGGTGTGCATGAAAACTGCCAGACAAATGCGAACTTGCCCTCCTCTGCCAGGCAGTTATAGTGTACCTCATCATGATCCTTTGCAAACAGGGGTGCAGCAGGATCGTGGGCAGGGCACTCAGATCTAAGGGTTGATGCCAAACTCAGCAGATAAGCATATGAATGAGGAACCATCCAGAGGAGGAGTGCAATAGGAGAGCAGAAGAACAAGAAGGAGACAACATGCTCTGTGGATGCCTGCCCTGAAGAGCCTGCTTCACTGTCAAGTCTGGGAACAAAACTTTGGTGTGTTTGACACAGGAATTTTCACCAGTTTTTTACAGTGCTACTTGAATATAAGGAAAACATTTTCTGCTCTCTCTGCAAAGGTCATGGAATGACTTGCTGTCAACCCTGTGCTGTCTCTGGCTGGGATCAGGCAGGAAAGCGTGAGTGGCTGAGAGCAGCCGGGCCGGGGAAACAGAGGAGCCAAGGTTTGCTGCTGGGTCTCGCACAGTGCAGAAGACAAGTCTTCTCCCCTTCCCACCCCCACACCCGCCTCCTTTCTCTGATGAACAGAGCAGTGGGAATGGGCTTAAAGCCTATGTCAGCCCTGCCTTGATCTCCATGTGCACTCCACATCTCTTGTGACTTTGTCAACACAGCAGGCCAGACGCTGTCTCTGTCGACAGGGCTGCCTCCTGGGCAGCTGAGCAGAACAGAGTGGAGGTGAGAAATTCCCTCTGGGAGAGATAAGCAGAGCTCTCCTTCATCTCCCTTTCTCTGCTTATCCCCTCCTGCAGCTGCTAATGCATGACAGGGAAGAGCTCTGGGGACAAAAGCGGGTATGGTGTGGAAGGAAGGAAGGAAGGAAGGAAGGAAGGAAGGAAGGATGGAAGGAATTTAAAGAGCAGCTGAACTTGCTTCTCTCACTATGGTGGAGGTTGCTTTTGACCTGAGGCAGTAGCTTGGGGTTGATGAAGGAATTTAGCACTTAACTAGTTAGAGAGCTCTGACACTATGCACCAAGGCATGACAGCACTTCAGCACCTCCCTTTAGGCATTCACTATGTGAACTCACTTTGCCCTGGCCCCATAGTACCTGGTTTCCTTCCACTGCAAAGGTTCCCATGTGGTCAAATCAGGACAGGGAATGGGATGCAGTCTCTAGAAACCTTTCCACAGTAGGTACATGCTGGCATGACAGTGAGGCTGCCTTTGAGGCCACTCCTTGAGAGTCTTGCTCCTTGCCTGGAGCAACTACTACATACAGTCCATTGCTCCTGTCTGTGATCCAAGTCCTCTTTGTGACAACATGATGGAGGTGCCAGTCAGGAGTGTGGGCTTGAGCTCCAGCACTTTCAACATTTGCAGTCCTGGTTTCAGTGCTTGGAAATGCTGATCAAGAGGGCATGCAAAGACTTTCATCAGTATGGCCCTTTAGCAGCCTGAACAAAGGAGCAGAGTTTCAAAGGGCAGTTCTCTGGGTGGGTCTAAATCAGCACTGCTCCACTTTGTCACCAGGCCCAACCTTCAGCGAGCCAATGTGGCCCAGCAGCATCCTGTGAGCACCAGCAACGAGATGAGTGTGAGGTCTCCCCAGCTGGGGCGGGCAGGGTCTGGGACCCCAGGAGGGGGGGAGATCATTCCTCATTGCCCCTGTAGGACGTTACCTGCGTCACGAAAGACGTCAGCTCCAAAACCGCTGATAGGAGTAGGGATATTTCTGCATGGAGGAGTGTGAAGGAGGGAGATACTGAAGAATATACAGACTCAGCAACCCTCCTACCCCCAGGTCTCCATCTGGAGCCCAGGGCTGTGTGCAGGGATCAGGGAGCTGGCTTTACAGCACTCATTAAGTGGAGATGGTAGAAACACTGGAAAAAGACAGGAAGGGATAGTGTTGGGTTGTGGCCTTCCAAAGTGGTGGGAGAGTGGGTAAGCTGCTTGGAGACAAGTCCACCTGGAGGCAAAGCCCTCCTGTGTAGCTGGGACTGCTGGTTTGACCCTTGAGGACCTCACCTACCTGAGGCTTATTTATGACTTCTGAAATGGTTGCACCTTTCCTAGAGGAGTGCAGGAGGGGAACAGTATTTGTCACACTCAGTGTGAAAAGTGCTAGTGACAATAATAAAACCATACTTAAGCATGGACTCAATCCCATTTTAATTGCCCCTGAGGTCCTATCTTATGGACTAGCCATGCAGTTAAAGACTTCTCTCCTACCAGCTAATTCATCTGTACTGGACCCTTGGGCAATCTCTCATAGGTGTTATTTTAAATATGCAAGTGCAAATGATCCCTACTGCTTGCCACCTGAGGTCACTGAAATTGCAGCAATATCTTTGTGTGCTGTGTCCCCTCAGGGAAAACGACCAACTTGAGATTGCCCACCATGAAAAGTGCCATCTTTCCAACTCCATCAAAGGGGAGAGAGCTTGATATTCAAGGCTTTGGTTTAGTCATAGCTGCCTCTATTTTGCAGGCAAATATCACGCAGGCCTCTGAGTGCTTTCTAATGAGGTCAATTCCTTCAGGGGTGAAAGGAGACTGGGTGCCTTCCAAGCTGAGATGCTAATGGTAGTAAGCATATGGTGTATGTGTGTAAATTATAACCCAACTACGTGCTAACATGCCAGCACCTTCCTGGCCCTGTTTTCTGGAGTCTCCCTGCTGCCCCACGGGTGAAGAGCTCCATTCATCCTGTAGGCCACCCAGCTCTCCTACAGAGAAACACTGAATTTTTAAGTGATGGATTTAAAGCTATCGAAAGGAAGCAGGATTAGCAGGGCGAGAGACCTTTCAACCAGTTATCTGTGCTTGGTCTCAATGCTGTGAATCACTGGCACTCCCCAGGCACTTCCCTCTGTGCCTCATACAGGGAGCTCTGTCCTGCCGCACAGGGACTATCACTGCTCTCCCCACACTGGCCCTGGCTTCTGTCCCCACCAACTGTGGCAGGACAGGAGTGAGCTGCAACACACTCAGTTTTCCTTTCCACCCCATGCTGGTGCTGGAGGATGCTCTCCCTCAGACTGGATTTCCTCCTCTCCCCTGTCTGCAAATCCTACAGCTGGAGACTGTCATTTCTGCCCTGAAGGTCACTGAGCTGGGGGAGTGAGAGGGTGCGGGAGCCCAGCACACAGAGGGCACATTTCCCTCTCAAGGCCTCCTCTGGTCCCTTGGCCCCAGCCCCGACTGGCTCCAGACCCAGTTACTTGCTGGCAGTTCTGCTGAAGACCTCTGCCTTCTTCTGCTCTTACCTGCCTGGACTCCGCCCCTGCATCTCTCTGCCCTGCTCCCTGTGTTGTCCCAATTCCTTGGTCTCTTGCAGAGCCCTACAAGGTGGTAACTGTGCCATGTTTTTTGGAGCCTGAGCCAAGAATCAGGCCTGCAGTGTAAGAGACTTTCTGCTGGGCCTCCTCTCCCATCACAGCATTGCTGGAGGGTGCAGAAGCTCATTTAGAAAGTGATGGCATTGCTTGGGTGCTGAGGGAAAGCATTTTGCAGCCAGAATGGCCCCCAGTCAGACAGGTCTTCTAGGATTTGGTGTGACTCCCATGGCCAAGGCTGGGAAGGAGTGCCTTGCCAGTGGTGCACACTGTCAGCCCGTGGCTGTTTTACTCCCCAGGTGTAAAGCTCCCGACTTGTTTTATTTTTCAATAAACACCTTCATTAAGGCTGTTTCTTATATGACAAAGGGGAGAGAAGATGAGGGTACATGGAGGGGGAAGTCCAACCTGCCCAGGCTAAGGCATGGGGTTTGCTGAGTGGCAGGCTAGGCTGGACAGTCAGGCTGCAGCCCCCAGTGCTATCAGGAGCTGGGGCTGGGAGCGGGGAGGAGGAGAAGACCCCTGTGCCAGGCCTGCTTGCCCCAGAGGTGTGGGTTGTCTGGAGGCTTCCAGGGAGCCCTTATTTCTACTGGTGGCCCTGCTCACATACCTCTTGTAGCATCCACCATGCTGAGTGGCACTGATAAGGATCTGTGGGGGAAAGGGGGCTGGGAGAGATCTGCTTTACAGCTCCCCAGCTCCCCAGGCGCCTCCTGTCACTATGGATCCTGCCAGCCCAGCCAGGCCCATGTCTGTAGGGACAGGGCTTTCCTGGGAGAGGGTGTTTGTGTTGCAGGGGGAGCCCGTGCCCTTGACAAGGGTCACATTGCTTCTTAATTTCTTGCTGGAAGTGCATCTGGAAAGTTTAGTCAATTACTGGCTGGAAGACTCCCTCACAAGACCATGGTATTTACGAGTTCCCCCAGCCTGGGGGGTGCCGACCGCAATTAGAGGAGACGAGGGAGTGAAAGTTGCCTGTGGTGAACTCCGGGACAGTGGAGCTGTGGAACAACCCGCTGGCCACTGCTGTAGGGGCAGCAGCTCCTGGGGTGATCTGGGAATGGGTGACAGACCTGAGGACTGGAGGGAGAAAGGCGGTAGCAGAAAGTTTGTTGTGGGGAGGAGGTGAGGAGGATGGAACAGGATGGAAGGAGCAAATAGGAGGATTGTGCACACATATCCTGACTCCTTTGCTGTGTCTGAGACCCCAGTATGTAATCTGATATAACAGATGTTAGATTTGTGCCTATGTGGAGTCCTTTTGGGCCCCACAGAGGGGCTTCAAAACATGCTTCACTGTCATACATATCCTTTAAATGCTGTGTGTTGATGAGGCAGCATTAAGGGGTCATCAGCCTTGTCCATTCCCAACAATTTTTTGCCTCCATAACCCCATTAATTAAGGCAAGGAAAAGTCATCCTGTCTCTCACATTGATACAGTTTTGCTGGCAAGAGTCTTAAGACAATGCACTGTACTGCTGGCAGAAAATTCATCCAGGATAAGCCACCCTGGCACGTGCAGACTTTTTGTCAGTGGAAGCTGAGTCTCTGCTGGGAGGGTTTTCCTAGCTGGCAATGAGAACGAGCTGCCCTGTATGGTGGCAGGTGAAGAAGCTTGTGGTCAGCAAAGGACCAACTGGAGGACCATTTTATTTGTCCCCTTGTCTCCACAGGCCCCATCTCATCAGTGATCTTTTTCATGGGCCACCAAGGTGAGACCAGAGTTACTCCTTGCTAGACTTGCCCCATGTCTCATGCACTGCATTAGCTACCAGGGTGGTTGCACTGCTTGAAGACACGCACCCATCCATGGAGCCAGAGGGCTTGTCCTCACCAGTGTGTCAGTGTGAGAGTAGGTACATGCATACAGTAATTGAAGAGATCAAGGCTGAGTGCGCCCAACAGACCGACAAAGCCAATTACCCCTCAGGAATTTCTGCTCCTCAGGCTCGGATGGTGATTACAAAACCTTTGCCATTAAAAATTAGCCAAGGGAGAAACTTGTTGCCAGAGTTCAGCAGAAATTTCCCATGCCCATCTGATACAAAGAGTGACCACAAAGTGTGCAACTGCCAAACCATGGACATCACCTTTTCGCAGGCTTGACATTCCCTGTGCTTTAGGAGATGGGTAGCATGACACATAGATGCATTTATATCCACAGGAACAGAGCATGTGTCCACATATGCTGGCACACACAGCACATAAACTGTAAAGCTGCAGTAACAAGAGGTTGGGAAACCCACAGTGATTGCGCTGACAGCTTCCATTTCTGGCTGTGTGCTCTGGGCCCAGCTGCAAGGTCTCAGGGTGGAGGTGGTGGAGGCATGAGTGGCTGCAATAAGGGCCGAGGGAAGGGGCCCTGCTGCTGAGATCCTGTGAGTGAGATCCTGTGAGAGTGAAAGGAAAGACACGTCCTGCCCCCACCTTGTGCAGGTGGCAACAGGATCACTGGGCGTATGGGGTGAAGGGAATGAGAGTGGGAAGGCTACAGTTGGACCAGTACTACAAGCCTGGCTGTCCTGTTCCTCTTTTGGAGTCTTTCTGCCTCCCTGGCCTCCCTGCTTAGTGTGGGTGTTCACTGCAGAGTTAATAAGATTATAACTCCAGTGTTGCTGGTAACTTATGTCTTATCCACACCCACATCCCTATAAATCAGAGACGCTTTTTGACTTGAGCTGGCTGGCCAGCCAAGGAGATGGGCTAGAGTACAACCCCAAGGCTGCTGACATAACTGTTCTGCAATGCGGGTGCAGCTAGCCCCTCTCCCATGCTGCTATGTGCTCCAGGAGTTCCCTTCCCTTCCCTGGGTCAGACTGATGTTTCTCCTCCCAGTCCTTTGGGAAAGGGTTTGTAGAGCCATGCCATTTCCTGCACAGCACTTGGGGCTGTGGGATAAGCCCCCAAAAGCATGGAGAGGAGCCAGTGAGGCAGAGCTGCTTTTCTGCAAAGTCAGCTAATGGAGAGTGAGACTGGACAGTAAACTACATGAATTAACTCCATCATGCAGATGAAGACTTGCTGGCATAAACCCTGCTCATCCTAAAGGTTGGGTCTTGCAGTAGAAGAACTGGCAAAAATCTCTCAGTATGCTGCCAGTCCTACCATTTTTCATTTCTCCTCCCCTGTAGGGTTTGGTAGTGGAGCTAGGAAACTTTTTTTATAAAAGTCTATTTTTTGGATGTTGGTGTTTGTGGCAATTCTCTCCTATGCAAAGAAAATAACATCAGGCTAGAGTCCACTAGCATCTCACTTATGCCCAAACCACTCCACATGTATTTAAAGGGAATTAAAATGTCAGATTAGGCTATTGTTAGCCCTTTGCATCACATGACTGTCACTCTGGTGTATTCCTCCTCCCCCTTTTATTCTCTTTATACTGCCTGATTTCAGTTTTGGTAGGATATTGCCACTAGAAACCTCTTAGCGATGGCTCTGTGAAAGCTTCCTGGGAATTCGCTACTCCTTGTAACCTTGCAACCACAGGTCACTTTTACTACTGTGGCATGTGTTGCTGTTTCCTGACCTGTGAGTAAGGAAGGAGAAGGGATGTGATCAAGTCACTTGGCCTTTGATTCTCCTGTCTGGGGGAATTAGTGTGAATGATGAACCTTTTTGGAAGTTTCACACCTCTTCTCTTCCAGACCTTTTAAGCCTCACTAAAAGTCACTCCCCAAAACTGAATTTGCTGGTACAACTCTGGGTCTGGCCCTGCACAGAGCAATTTATGAGTGAACATCTGAGTTAACCACATCTGGGGGCAAGAGCAGGGGACGGCACCTGTAAGAAACCCACAGTAGAATCAGGGCTTGTGTTAGCGACCCTGCATCACCTTGACAGCAATATCTGCAATTTGAAATTCCTTCTTGTAGTTGTGCTTTTATAGCCTACTGAAGAGGCCCCAGGTTACTCTCCTGGTGCATGGGCTGTATGAAAGATAGAGTACCTTTACAAGACAGGAACTTCATGCTCCAACTCAAGAAGAAATAATCCAGTTACTTGGATTATTGTAATAATTTCTACTTTTTGTTTTTCCTATGCTCCATGTATATGCCTTGTAGCCTTCTGTCCACTAATTTGCAGTGATTTGTTATGCTTTTTGTCTCTGCCCGCCAGTGAAGAGCCCCCACAAACCACTTCCTTTTTGCTCCAGTCAGTCCTTGGTAAATTCACTGACTAAACTAACTAAAGCTGTCCAGCACCACATAGTGTAACTCTTAACGCCTGCATTTGCAGTCTCCCCAGCATGCTGCTCTTACAAATATGCCACAGAACAGTCTGGAGGCAGGACGTGCTGGTTGGATTTAACAGAACGGTTCTTTCATCCTACTCCTGTTAAACCATCTTTTGTCCCTCATGTCTGAGTACTTGGGGAGACCTTGTCCTAGGACTGCCTTATTTAATGGAATCTCTGCTTGATTCTGGCTTGATTTAGGGAAAACCTGTGTAGCTCTGGCACAGAAGAGCAGCATCAGGCCTTGGTCTATTCCTGTCCCTCTTCTGAACCCGGTTCCAGCCTGGGCTTTGGAGGCTGTGGTCCTGTGTGCTACTGTGCTGGAAAGGGCCCATCCTTTGAGCACCACCTCATGAAGCCACCTGGTGCTGACCACTACTCCCTTTTCTTGATGCAGAGAAAGCGTGCAGGGTTGAAGTTCCCCTCACTCAGCCTCATGAGCTCAGTTCAGTGTGTGCTACATGAGACCACCTGCTTGATGCCTCACTGGTGCTGCATAGAACACGGTTCAGGCTTCAAGAGCTGCCATGTGGTTGTGCCTGCAATTTCTGCACAAGAAGAAGCACAGATAGTTCCTTGTAATAGCCTTCGTTTCAAAGCTCTGGGGAGATCTTCAGAGCCTGTCTGTCTCCTATGTCAACTTCCTTTGCATGTCACTGGAACACACACAGTGTGTGGGAGAGGTAATGACACGGGAAGTAGAAAGTACTCACAATGTAAACATACTTTCACCTTGCACAGATACAAGAGGAGAGCCCAACAAATGGCCCTGCAAGGAAGAGAATATCCTCTCAGCCTGGTGTGTTTGCTAGAGGAAGATCGCAGACACTGCCTACACAGACACTGCATTTTCTGCAGGGCAGTCTGATGCTGCTAGGAACACTGTCTCTGTGGCTGCACTTGTTTACTGCAGTGTGATGTGGCTTTTGGAATTGCAGCACAGAAATGTCAAAAAAGTTTTATACTTGGCTGTTATTTCACAAAGCTGTGGCTTGTAAAACTGAGGCTGCCCTATCTTTTCTTCCAAATATTTAAGAAAAATACTTGGAAACATCATTCTGTAGAAAGTTTTGATTTCTGACTTTTCTGATTAATTTAAGGAGAAAACAGAGGTCCTGGAATTTCCCACTGAGCAAAATTTCTGTTTTTCCGCCAGCTTGACTCAGCAAGAACATTTCCCACAGGAATTTGACCATGAGCATTCGTACTACCTAGACAGTTTTTGTGAATCTCTGAAGGTGGTGAAAGCAAGAGAAAAAGTATGTCATAAATCCTCAGTTTCTGCTTCATGCCTTCGTATAAGCAGAGGTCATCTCACCTTTCTCTCTGTTCTCCTATATAGGTTTCCTGAGAACAGCCTGTGTAACTGGGTACCAAAGCAAAGGTCCATGGAGGGCTGGAAGGGCCAGAGCTGATGGAGATGTGCTCTGTGAATTGGTCCTTGCATACAGCTTCCTCCTTTGTTTCTCTATGAATGAGCTCAGTTTTTACAACACAACTTCTTCATTGCAATTACACCGAAATTTCAGTCTCTTTTTTTTTAGAGGTGGAAAACTGACCTTCAGAAATGTTTTTTCGGGTGTCATTTTTGCTTGTGGGTTCACCGGTAGAGAAGGAAACACTGGGGGTGAGAGACAGAGTGGGGGCAAGAGGTAGGGAAGTGCTCCAGTGACAGTGCTCCAGAAATAACCGAATCACTGGCTTGAGAAGCCTTGTCCCAAGCCCAAGTATTGAGACAGGAGAACAACTGGAAATGGTCTGGCCTGTCCTCACCAAATGGGGTATAAGGACTGGAGTGATGGAAATTTTACCATACTTGTCTCTTTGTGTGGTTTCTTCTATCAAAGCTGCATTAGGAAAGAAACCCAATGAATACCTAATAAATATCTTACCTTTTTTTTACCAAAAAACCTCCAAAATCTTGAGGATCTTCCTGGTACTCCTAGCAGAGGTTTGCTGAACCCAAGTGTAGCTCTTGAACTGATGAAGTTTGTGGCCTGGGGGCAGCATGAGGTCAGATAAGATGTTCTGGCTGGCCCTCTCTGGCCTTCAGGGTCTGTGAACCTCAGCTGAAACAATGTTACCCTGAATCAAGTTCAAAGTCTATGAATTGAGAATTCAAGCCCGAGCCTAGTTCAGTGGAAAGGAACAAATTCATGGTATTTGATGACAGTGCAAGATGTTACTAGGAAGTTTCCCTGTGTATGCATAGCAAAAGCCAAATAACTGACTGTGTTCATGGCCAAAACTTTTTTTTTTTTTTAATGGAGTGAAAATAGAACCTAAAGTGCAATAAATATCTTCTAAATGTGCCTTAATCTCAGGGCTAGTGCAGGAGGACTGACAGTTTTAAAAGCTTGCTGGAAACCTGAGCTTTGATTGCTGCTGTCAAGGTAGCTGCCGCCTCTTCCATGGTTTCATAAGGGATATGTCCACTAAATTTGTGTCTGGGCCTAAGCCTGCACTTACAACCAGTCTTGTCTGGTATCCACCTGGCTTTCCTCAGGCTGGCGGTGTGGTTTCAGTGACAGTGTGGCCATGCGTGTGCTGACCTGCAGGTGTCCTGCACCTTAGCATGTCCAAAGAAGGGCAATGAAGCTGGTAAAAAGTCTAGAAAACGTGTCCTGTGAGGAGCAGCTGAGGGAGCTGGAGGTGTTTAGTCTGGAGAAAAGGAGGGTCAGGGAAGACCTTATCACTCTCTACAACTACCTGAAAGGCAGGTGTAGTGAGGTGAGGGTTGTTCTCTTCTGTCATGTCTCAAGTGAAAGGATGAGAGGAAATGGTTAAATATCAGAAAAAAATTATCACTGAAAGAGCAGTCAGGCGTTGGAATAAGTTGCCCAGTAAGGTGGTTGAGTCACTATCTATGGAAGTGTTCAAGAGGCACTGAGATGTGCCACTTGGGGACATGGTTCAGGGGTGATTGTGGTGGTGCTGGGTTGATGGTTGGACCAGATGATCTTGAGAGTGTCTTCCAGCTTTGATGATTCTGTGATTCTGTGACATGGGTGGGGATGGCTGTATCAAGCAGGGCTATGGGAGCTCACTGAGCTTTAGACCACTTCCTGGCAAGGCCTCCCTTGAGCTGTGTGAATGCAGAAAGAATTCATCTAGGTAACCACAAACAGGAACTTTGGGCAATGTATGTGAGAAACACTAAATCTTCAATGGTTGCTCATAGAATGAGGTCTGTTAAATATCAGAGAACTGATCATGGCAGTCTTATACTTTTTGTAGGTAAATAGCATAGTCAATGATTGCCAGGAGATTCATATATTTTTGGTAGAATTTGTTGTTTTATAATGATAGGAGAATGAAGCACCTGAAGATGGCAAGGCATATTGCGATCTGGCTTTTTACAGGTACTTAAATTTAAAAAACTTAAGTCATTTATTTTCTTGCTTGGAAGATGACAAGAAAACCACAGCGACTTTTCCAAAAATTGCTTCTGCAAAATAATGTCTCTCATTTTTCTTTCAAATTCTCAGGAAATATCAGGTGACTACAATAGTTATGCAAAAGGCACAGGGAACATCAAGACCACTTTGCTGAACTGTTTAGAGCTGTTCAGGGACAGATCCATTTCCACCTTCAAGCTGAACTCTTTGTTATGTTCTAAGATAGAAGTGAGGTTTTGCAAAGCACCCCACTGTGCATGGTTTTCAATGCCTGTGGGCTGACAGACATGCAGGACCATAGGAGGTCTTGGTTTGTCTGGCATTCTTTGAAATAGTTTGTGACCATATTTGGGGACATTCGATTTCTCTAGTTTATCTGAACGCAAAACCAGTAACAAATTAAACCACTTGGAACTCCTGAATCATTAAAGTAACAGAAAGGAGACATCTCCTGGCTTCATCTGGGAAACCCATCCTTCCTTCTTGGTGAAAATTTTGTTCCAAGCTCTTTCTAAAAGCTTTTTAATAAGCTACTCCACAAACAACTCATCATCCTACCCCAATCTGTGCTTTCTTTCTTTTTTTCTTTCTTTCTTTTAAACAGGCTGTTGGTGCAAGTGATGTCAGGATCAAATTTGTTGTTAGCATGGAATATAGAAGAGCCCATAGCTGTGCAGGGAGAACAGCCAGGAAAGGCTTGAGCAGCAGAGGCCAAGAAGGGGAGATTAAGACCGACAGCTTGTGGAAATGAGAAGCTCAGATCCATAAGGGATGAAGGAATGCAGTGCTATCAGATGAGACCCCTGTTTGCTTGCTAATACTGCACTTTTATCTCTCTTTGAGCCCTGGGAACAACTTCAGGGACCACTGAAATGTGGCTCTGCAAAGCTAGGAGGGAAATTGTGAACAGGAAAATCTTACCTTTAAGAAGTGATTTCCAGAAAGAGATTCCAGAACAGGCTCAGCTGTGCAATACAATATGTGTGTCAGTTCCTCCAAATTAAAATGAGCTAAGAAATAAGTAAGGCACATTATTTTCTCTCTTTAGTTCTGTAGAATTTTGTTTAGGTTCTTTTTCCTGCTGCTCTGAAAGCATAGTTTTGTTTTAACCCATGCTTTGTGAAATTCTGCATGCTTTTGCTTCCTGAGTAGAACGTTATAACTGTGAGCGATTAGGTCTGATTCAAATCTTCTCTGTGTTCAGGTGTAATTAACATGCCAACCTCAAGAAGCTGGCCAATGGCCAACACACTCCGCAGCACTGCTAACATCTGTCACCCTGGCTTGTCAGGAATCAGAGATGTTTCTTTCCCCAGAAGCCAAAGAGCTTTACTGACATCAGGACTCTGCGTGGTCCAGAAGGGAGAAACAAGTCCCCAAGACCGGTCATTATTCTCAAGGACATCATTTGGTGGGGTCCTCTTGACTTACTTCCCACCCAGTCTCTATTGCTCTTCTGCTCTCATCACAGGGCAAAGCAGAAAGGGCAGAAATGTTTCTCTTGTGTCTGAACTCGCAGAACATTTAAAATTTGGGTGAGTGCCTAGATGGGATGGGTTCGAGATGATCCCATTCTGCATTACGATTCCAGGCAGGGCAGAGTATGCGCTCACACTGCTTGCTGGGATATGTGGAGTCACTGCTCAGATGGCTGCAATAATGTGGTACAGGTTGCCTGGTTTACTTGTGTATTGTCTTATATGGTCCCCATCACTACAATGTCTGAGCAACATATCTTATAAAGCAGAGGAGTTGGTAACGAAGGGATCCCTGTTTATTAAAGTCAGGGTGATGCCGACAGATGCATGCATTAGCATCCTTTTATCATCACCTACGGCCCAGAGATGCCTATCTTGAAACTCCAGAGGGAAGTACATCCATTGCTAGGCTTTGCATGTTCCCTACACTAACTGGTCCCTGATTGGGTTGCTTCAGATAGCAATGGTGAATGAGAGGGATGTGTAGGCCCTGGTGCCTCCAAGGCTCCTCCAAGGTACTCAGGGCTGCTTCTTAGTTTCACAAAAGACACCTCTGGGACCACAGGCGAGTATCTGGCTTCTCAGGAAGCTGAATGTTGCTCTCTAGTACCCTCTAGGGTTCAGAAGACACAGGACCTGGGAACTCGTGGATGTGGGATGGAGTCCACAGGAGCAGAGCCACGGGTTGGGCAAGAGTGCGGAGGAGACACACTGGTCACCTCACAACTACTCTCATCCAAAGGGCTCTAAAGTACTGTGTTCGGCAGGGTGTAACTGGTCCTTGTCTTGCAGGCCAGCCTGAGGCCCTCACATCACCTCTGTCCCACCTGCAGGGCTGACCCAAGCAGCAGATGGGAGGGAGTGACTCACCACCCCACAGCCAAGTCACTGAATCATAGCATTTAGAAGCAGAGGCGTGGTAAGGATACTTGGTCTAAATCCCGACTCTAAAACAATGAGCCTGAGGGGTCTTTATTGTCCATCACAGCGCAGACAATAATATTTTTGTTACCAGAGCAATTGCCAGTGGGATGTGGGGACAGCAGCCCTCTGCGTACCACAAGGCACAAGAAAATATTGCTCAAAAGTTGTGTCATGTTTTGGATTGCTAGTCTTGATTTATTGCTTCTCCCTGCCTCTGGGGATGCAGTGTTGAGGCAATCCAGGAGTAAGGATGCTGCATTTTTGGAGCACAGTCAGGGCTGGACCGTTAGCATTATTTGTAAACACAGCTTAGTTCTTCTCACCAGGAACAAAATCCACTTATCCTGCAAACAAAGCTTGTTCAACTGCAGGCCCCTTACACTGCCACTTCCTGTTTCTCCCCTATTTCCTAAGAAGAAGATAAACTTAATCCTGTTCATATTTCAATGATAGCTAACTTTTTACTCCCTTTTTCACTTTTCTTGTGTTTGGACTTATAGCCATGAGACCAACTCTACGCTTCTCTACATTTGTTCCTTCCTAGAAAAAGCGGGTTGGAGGTGTTCCCAGGAAAATTCAGCCCCAGCTCAAAGCAATAAAAAAGATGTCTCTGAGCTGCCTCTTTTCCTTTACAGAGTCTCCAGGAGGAGTGTCTGCCTCTGGTCTTGGGGGAGGATATGCTGGGAAAGAGGTTTGGGGGGAAAGAATGAGGGAATGCCTGGGAGGAAAGTGGCAAGAGGTTTTGCTGTAGGCTGGCAAGGAGGGAGAGTACTGGAGCGGGCTGAGCTCAGCCCCTGCTATAGAAGGACACCCCACATGCCACCAGCAGGACCTATTTGGATGCAGGCTTTAAGGAAGTTAGATGGATGGGCTGCTGTCCTTGAAAAGATGTGGTTGCTGAGTCATCATTCTGGTGAGGCTAAGAGAGGGAAATGTAGGATCTGTATTAAGCCTCTTGTCCTGGGGAAAGAAGGACGAAGGAGGGTTATGACTTGTCTAGAGGTATTACATCCCCCATGGTTCAGGGCAGCTGAGGCAAACAACATGCAGCCAGATCTCAGTTGTTTGAGGGGCAGCTTGAAGAGAAGGAGAAAGCCACAGTGGGAGTGAGCAACCTGAAAACTCAATGCAAGCTGGGGTGCAACACAGGGTAGAGCCTGCCCTGACATGAACAGGAGCAGACTGCTTGCTTCCATGCCATGTACCTCAGTGAACAACTTGCCAAGGTGTGAAAGACCCTGCCATGATGCAGGAGACAGAGTTGGGCCTGAGCCTTGAAACTGAAGAAATTAGATGCGTAACAGGAGGGAAGTAACACTGAGAAAGAATGAACTTGAAACCATGGAAACGGGTCTCCCCCCTCCTTCACTTCACTCCCATCTGTATTTCCCAGAATAGATACTGAACTCTGGTTTCTTTTGATGAGACAGGCATTTGGGTCAGTGCAGTTGTGAGTAAAATAGTTATTGCCAGGCTAGGTGAAGCAAAGAAACAAAACACTAAAGGTCTTCCTTTCTTCTCCTCCTGAAGCTGCCTCATCGTCTAGAGGCAAATTAACAGTCCCTCTGGGTCACAAAGTCAGAGGCAGGGATTAGTATGAAGAGCTTCTAGGCAAACAGCCTAACTTCCATCATCTCCTGCTTATCTTGTTTGGTGCCAGTGATTCATTTTCTCAGCTACAGATCTATTGGCCTTTTGAGCAAAATCCTGACATTTTAGCTTGGCGCCAGAATTTCCCTCAAGATTTTGTTTCTAAGTGCATACAGACCCCACTGCCCATATCACAGATCCAGTAAGATTTCAGCAGCCACTCCACCCACTGCTGTTCACATGCATGAGGAGAAATCTGCACCCTAAACTTTTAAGTCTGGTAGGGCTGGGGAATGTAAGTGTGAATGGTGTCGGGTGGGTAAATTGAGAGAGATATGGAGGGTAACTGATGAGGGAAAGGGCAGCTAAAACCAAGGACGAGGGACAGAGGGAAATGGAGGAGGAAAGTCTGAGTATGAATACATGGAAGAGATTACTGAGGCCCTCTTGGATTCTGCCTTTAGAAGTGGTGTGTTCATCCATAACTACTGAACATGATCAGTTATGCTCATGCAATATTTGAAGAAGAAGGCAGCACTGATGGGTGTCTTTCTTGAAACTGTACAAGGGTAACACTGGACTCCTGGGAATGGCCACCTGGAGGGGTTATGGTGACTGCAGTGACCATAAGTCCTCCTTTTCCTCTGCTTGGCTTACACTAGCCAAACATCAAGCACAAAAATTGTTCCACCACAGCCTCTCCTTCCCCCACTAAAAAAAAAGAAATCATCTGTTCAGAACAGCCTCTTCATTCTGATGCACCAAGATAAGTATACCACTAAGGAGACAGATATATAATCCATTAAAAAGCTCTGCACTCATTCATCTCCATCCCCAAGTATGGGATGCAGAGAAGAGGAATCTCCTTCTGGGGAGGTGAAAGGATAAAATCAAAGACCAATGAAACAATCTGAAGATGAGACTGGGGATACAGTGAGAGATGTCTCCACAAGCACGGGGGAAACATTCCTCCTGGAGATCATCAGATGGACACATATCTTCTTTGGGATGTACCAGATCCTTCTGGTACATCCTGCAGACAAATATCTAGAGGGGGGTAATTTCTAGCTAAATGAGGTTCCAAACTGAGGTGAGTAGTTTTCTCTCTAAGCAAGGAAGGAGAACACACTCTTGCTTATTTCAAGGACTCTGGTACTCAAGAGAGGTAATGAGAACAAGGAGAGCTCCTGCATACGAAGACAAACCATACTTAACACCAAACACACTCTGTTCTTGGCAGTGCTTGAGCTTCAGCTGTGTTGAGATCAGGCTCAGCTGCACCCCTTTGCAGTAATTGCTAGCGCAGATATGCAGCATACGCAGCACTGGGACTTTGTGAGGAACACAGCCTCTTAGATGGATGCTCAGATTGCAAAACGCCATACTGAGCCCTCCCGTTGGTTCCAGGAAGTTTAGTGTACAAAGCGTTTTCAAAAGCTTTCATCATGATAGACACTACAGGGGGCTGAGGAATAAGCCTGTGATCACACTAGCCTGTGCAAGCTGGGGATCTGTGGAAAATATTATTTCTGGTGTATGGAAAGGGAGCCTTCCTTCCTGCAGTGGTATTTCTGGCATGGTTACAACCCCAGAAGCAGCAGAGAGATCCTGGCTGGAATGTCGTGGGCATCTTGATACTGGAGAGAGCAATAAAACTGGCTAAAAAGCTCTGTTTTATGTAAGAGCAAGCAAACGCTACAGGTGCCTTGCCAAGTCAAAATACAACTGGGTTTATGGCCTTGTTTGTTTGTTGACATTGTGTGATCAGGACAAGAAAGAAAAATGGGAAGAGGGAATGGTTTGCATGTTTCTAAGATAGAGACAACAAAGTTGTTGCCTTGGTGTTTTCCTTGATTTTGATGTATGTTTCAGAACCAACAGATGTCCCATGTCTAAATTTACAGAGTTATTGTTAACAAAGATACCGTCCTTTCCCTGTGTTTATTAGATGCCAATATTAAGAAAAAGAAATTAATCCTTTCATTTAAATCCCTACATGCTATTCTCTTTTTCTTATGATGTAAGAACTGACAGTAGTTCTCACACCATCTCTTGATTTTCAGCTTAAAGGAGTCTAAGTACAAAAAAGAAAAGAAATCACTCCTTTTAAAATTCTATTAAAGCATTATTAAACATCTACCTCTTAAAGTCTATAAATTCAAACAGGTTTTCTTTGGAGGTTAAGTTTAAAACATTCTTAAAAGTTGATGCTGTAATTCAGAAATTTAGAAGAAGAATCACATTTAGAGGCAACCAGAGGCTTTGAGCACTTGTTTTTCCCTGGTTGTGATCCCCTTTATCCTTTTTTTCCCCTTCATATCCTTTCTGTTCTAGTTTTTAATTCCTTATGGAGGTCAGACATTTGAGGCATCCAATTCTGATTGATTGCCGTGGAAATAGCGATGAGGCAAAAGTGAGAGCAGTGACATCATGGGAGAAACAGATGGCAAGAGCTGATGAACTTCTAAGAAACAAAGACACTTCTGCCAATAAGTGTTCCTAGAGAACAAGAAAAACAAAACTGAGAAAAGCAATCCTAGTTCATAATGTAAAGAGAGAGTGCATTATTAAGGAAATTACTCCTTACCAGTAGACTGTCTGAAAGGAAGAAGAACTAGTACTGTGAATGGCTTTTTGGACTCCTCTAGGCCTTTAACTCAAACTAAATTAAAGTAGTGTTGAATACTTGAAGAGCAGAGAGTAGACGATCATTCAGGGTGCAAAATCTCCCAGACACTTCCACATTATTTGTAAGGTTGTTTGGAGCACGAAACTCACAAAAAACCTCCCTCTTTGCTCAGGCATCTTTGGAACATTTGCTTTTAGGGAACAAGACTCCCCACAACAAACCAGGCTTTGCAGTTTTGGAGTGGTATTGGTGTCTTTAATAACCTCTTTGAGATGCTGACATTGTGTAAATGTAATTAAATTTGGAAAGGATTATGGACAAAGTGACAGTCAGCCCTGCTAATAAAGAAAGGATAAACCAGGAATATGCACCAATGCTTGTCTGTTGTCTTCTAGTGTGAAGAACATGAAGAAATGGTTGATTTGGGGAGGAGGGTGGAAAGGCTTTTGAGTTTCATTCTACCACCTGTCATAATACTGGCATTGCAATTACTGTAGTGTCTAAATATGAGAGTATTTTGTGATTACAAGCTTGATTGAAAGCCTGCTATCCAAGGTTTCTGTTCTGTCTCTAGCTGCATGATCAGCAGGGGTAGTAGTTGCAATGTCTACTTTTCACTTGATTTGGAGAGGATCTGAGTGTAATGAGTAATGAAGGCAATTGAGTTGATACACCTTTTTGATATAAATTTAGAGATGATGAAGTATTTTACCTCACATTACTTTGGGGAAGTATGAGCTGGCATTATGGAAGACTGCCTCTTATTGGCATCTGCTTAGTGACACCAGACAAGCATCTCTTCCCTTGAATGAAGTTTGCCGTGAAGTCATTCTTCCTCTTGCTGAGACAGGGCAATCTGATTCCACTGATGGCAGCAGAAATACTTGAACTGAAGTTGTTGGGTTTAAGGCTGAGGCTTAAGCCTAGCTGTCCTCAGGTGAGTGAGTAGATACCTCAAAGAAGGACTAAAGGGTTGTAATTCCTTCATAGAAAATACCCTTTCTTTTTTTCTACTACTATTTGATCACATCATGGAAAACACATAGATATTACTTCATGCACTACAAAGATCCAAATCCCAGTGACTATTGAAGTGCCTTTCTATTAGGCACTTTGAGGATCATACACTTTCATCTCCCTTAACTTTTGATGTTTATGTTTGAACTTTTGCTCTAGGCAAACTTTATAGCCAATGGAAAGAGATAGGCACTTCCAGGACTTGGTTCATCTGAGCGCTTTTCAACATCTACCTTAAAATGAGATTACCCATGCCCCAGAATGCCTGTTTCTCTCTGCTGACTGTTAAAGTAAGTCTAGACGTCTAGCTCTGATGTAAATGCCAACATCTGGACAAGTTTATCCCACCAGGTTTGTCCCCTGGTAAAATCCAGTACAGAGAAGAGTGAGGCTGAGGAGAAATCCGGGGAGAAAATGATAAAGTGATCAAATTCCCACACCAATTCAAGGCCAGTAAGGATCAGAATCGGTGCAGAGGCCTGACTCACCCCCTTATCTATGGGTTTGTTGGGAAGAATTTTTAGATTTCAGAGGGAGGAGAGCAGAGGATCTGAATGTTTTGATAGGATTTGTGGAAATAAGTTAGTAAGTATTGACCCTGTATGTAAATGAAGTTATCCCATTAGCCTAAACTCTATGATAGTCTTCTGGCTTTAAAACATGAGCTGTTATATGCAAAGGATCTGAACAGTGTGGGGAAAAAAAAAACAAAGAGAGAAAAGAGAAAAATAGTACAAAGGAAAAAAAAAATAAAAAAAAGCTTTGGTGTTCTAGAGGAACACAGAGCCGCTATGGGTTAGGTCATCCAGTGACAACTGTCCTCCTTATCCACAACCAGAGCAAAAAAGCAGTGCTAGATGGTGTGTCACCAAAGAAAACCGCTTCTTTTATCAGATCCCTCAGAACAAAGGAACCTGTAGATAGCTGTTTTCTCACATACTTGAGAATACTTGACGATTTTTAAATTTCTTTCTTTTCTACCTCTACTCGTCAAACCAACAGACACTGAATTCTGTCTCTTTAAATTTGGTCCCTTAAGATACTGGAGCTTTAGAGTTACTGAACGTGACCAAGACAGCATAACACACTGTTCACTCATACATATTTTTCTTGTTCTTCTTTTAAAATTTCCCTCTCAAACATTAAAGCTGCATCTGTTCTTAAATTTTCAGTGTCCTGTTGCTGCTTGCAAAGACAATTACTATTTTGTGTGAGGAACACCCTCTGTGTGACTGTAGTATATATTTATTACTGAGTTTACTGTAATAGAGTCAGTTAAAATTCATTTAGTGCAAGGACTAGAATATCAGTGTAGCTGGTGGAAAGTGAACCAGCAACAAATGTCCTACATAGGTGTATTCATATATGACTTGTTATAAAATACAACATAAAATACGAGAGGAAGAATGTTGCTGTAATTAAAAACAAAGGACTGGAAGCAAGAATATCTGGTTTCTTCTTTTGACTGTGTCACAGACGCTCTGTGCGGCTCTGGAAGGATCACTTCTCTCTTTCATGGGTTTCCCCATCTGGAAAACAGTCTAATGATACCTTCCAAAAAGGTGCTTGAGAAGCATGACTCATTAATATTTTTAAATATCCAGGGATCAAAGGGCCTGTAGATATACAATGTAACATATTATTATGCTGCTGGTTTTTGCCAATTTCCCTTCTCTGTAAGGATGAGCTCTTTGAATTTATTGCTTTTGACCCAGGAAAATGGCCCCACGGGACTCTGTGTTTTTATTGACTCCAGATGAAGTTTTCTCATGTTTACAAATAAAGCGATAACTTACTGACCTCCAATGCCCACCACACAAGCCCGTCCTTGGATCTGGCTCCCAAAGATATTCTCCCTGGTGCATGGCAATAAGCAAAATGCCACATTTTTGGTGAGCAGAATCAGTTTTCTCTCTCATAGCTGGATGGCTCCTGTGGGGATAGCACAGAGGGAAATACAGTGGGTGGGAGTTTCAAGAGTAAGAAGCACAAGGCAGGCACAGGGAGCTCAGCTCTGACATAAGGAATGGTCACGGCTACAGACATTTTGCAGACCATGATATGACGCTGTTCTAGTAACGATTAGGCCTGTTTTCCCTGCCCTGGGATGCAGACAGTTTTCAGTTGTTCTTAGGAGGCAGGCAAATCACTTCTGCAGCTGCTTTGCTGAGCCAGAAGAGCCAGAAAGCAGCTATTGCAAAATGTTTTCTCTAACTGAAGAGAATGTATCACCAAACCAAAAGGGTCTTGAAAATAACACCAGAGTTATAAAGTTCCAGCTATTTGAGTATGAGAGAGAGTCTGAACGTGCTGGAGTCTACTGGTAGATAACATTTCCAGAGAGTGATTCTTTGGAATCACAGTCAAATGTTACAGTCAAAATGTTTCATCAGCCCTTAAAAGACAGAATTTACTTCAAAATTTACTTATCGTTATTTTGTTCTTTTGGGACAGCTGAAAAAGTTTTTAATCTGGTAAGACAAATGGGTAGCTTTTACTTACTGGAATGCTTATGTCTTTTGGAGGTGGATGGAAACTGTGTTTTGCTTAAAATAAAGTGTGTGAGCATTTCAGATATAGCTGTATTTCTCCAAATGCACTGTATGACCCACTAGAGAAGAAAGAAGTGTGATGGCCTAAAGCCAACATTGGCTAAATTAGGGACAGAAGTTTTACTCAGGGGAAAACTGCTTTAGTTTTGGGTAATTTTTAAAAAAAACTATTATTCAAAAATGTTAGCTTCATGGGAACAAGAGGTTGCAGGAGAGGCCAGGGCTGGCCACTTTGAGCAGGAAATTATTAACGATTCTTATCTTCTGGAATCTGAGTAGATTTGGTTGGTGATCTTTATAGAACAATATTTATCTTTCCCTGGTGGACTTTCTCTTTCTTTCCACCACCTATCAGAATTATAACCTGGCGTTCTGCATGAGTGGTCTTGTAACTGTGAGCCGAGGGACCCAGGAGCAAAGACAATAGAATTACAGTTATGGTTGGCAAATTGTAAAAACTTTTTATTTTAAGGTTGGATGGTAATTACAGGAGATTGGGTTTTGTGATTACTCACAGTCCTTCAGTCCCCTTTCCCATGTGAGTCTTTGCCTGTACAGAGCTGCAAGAAATTGCATGGAGTGAGACTTTTTTTATATGCTGTTAATGTGATTTAAGATTTCGGCGTGCTTTTCCCCTCCCCGTGTTCTATGTTTATGAAGGAGAGGAAAAACACAAATGTTCTTTGGAGATCATCTGATGTTCAAAACTTTCTCATTCAAATTCATGTCTTCTTCAATCTCTCAACTGCCTATGGCAATATTTCTCCTTTTCTTCCTATACCACCTTATCTGTCCTTCCTCACTGCATTATCTTGTCCCATAAATATCCCAGAATCTGTATGTTTGTATGACTTTTTCTTACACTATCTTGAGCTATTCCTGCTGCATATGCAATAGTGAATGATAACACAAACTGATGGTGGTTTCTACTTTTTGTATATAAATGTGTCTAATCCCAGTCGTTGGAAGAAGTTGCTCTTCCCTTTTTAAAAACTGGTAGTGTTGTATGGGCTAACAGTGTGAGAAGTGTCCTACCACAGAGGAAAGCAGTGCTGGATTCCTTACCAGATAGGCCAGAGATATACTAAAAGTTTAACTCATCATGTGTGTGGGGCTGTCCTGTCCCTGTTACAGCAAGGCCTGTCGTCCCTTACTGCTTTATTTAGGGTGGTTTGTGGTGATGTACAGCCCACAGACTAGATCACACACTGGTCTGCTGTATTGGTAGGCATATCAGAGTCCTGATGAACCAAGTTCTGAAAGAGAGATTAGTTTGGGGTAGAGGGGAAGCTTCAGCAAGAGTTGCAGTCTCATTTTAGCAGAAAGATATTGGCAGAGAGATAGAGGTATCCCATGGGTTTCTCAAGCCTCAGCTCTCTCTAACAGGAGTATAATCCTGCTTTTCTTCTTTGGAGTTCAGCAGCCTTGGCCCAAAGTCCTCCACATTCGAAGAAAATGCTCAGAGTAGCTTCAGTGTGCTCAGGGTCTGGCCTTCTAATGGCCTGATGGGATCTGGGGAGCACAAGAAATATGAGGTGCAAGGCCAGTTGCACTTCACTCTGGAATTTTTCCATCTTCTCGCAGCTAGAATACATTTCCCGGAAAGCCCAACCAACATGCGCCTCCATTAGCTGCATGTTAATTATTACCAGCTATGTCAGAATGGAAGACTTTGCTCGTTTTTCTCCTTAATCCCTATCTTCAGCAGAAAAGTCTTCAAAGAGTGTCTGTCAGGAGGAGACAGGCCATTCCTTTGAGTTAGCACTCCTCTATCTGGCTTCTCTGTAATAACAACAACAACAACAGCAATACCAATACGTTAATTTTTAGCGATCTCTTTCTGCTGGTGTTATTACTGTACCGTGAGAGGGTGCAGGTAATGAGATTGCACTTCCGCTTCCAGCTATGACTCACGGAAGGTGTTAATGACATTCCTGTTCACACACCTGCCCAATGGCCCTCCTTCGATGCTGTTGAGTCTTTGCTACAGTGGCATTTGCAGAGAGAGGCTTCCCTGGCTCGGGTGACTCTGTTTACACAGGCTTCATTTTCTCGCTAGCATCAGCCAAAAAGAGGCATTCCTCATTGCTCCCCTCATCCAGCCTGAAACTCATGCCCTGTCGAAACACATGGATGAAGGATATTTAATCCCACGTACCTCCAGGCACCGGATCAGGTGCCATTGTGATGTTTTTTGGTATTTCACCTCCAGCATCTGAAGTAACCAGAAAGCTAATGGAGTCAGAAAAGGGGCAGGCTGCAGCGGCCCAGCGCGCTGTGACCAGCAGGGGGGAGTGTGGGCAGCACGAAAATCCAGTCGCTTCCCCCTTCGGGGGAAAAAAGACCAACCCACTAAAAATGGTAGAAGGGTTTGAATGCCGGTGCAGGAGGCGGGTATCCGTGCTGGGTCCCTTCTCTGCTCTGCCATAAACCTGGAGTATGACACGGGCAAGTTGATCATCATGAGAGTTGCCTTACCTGCTCAAAAATTGCCTTTAGCTGCCCCAAAATTGCCCGTGACTCAAGTCTCAGGCAGTTGCATTGCTGCTGTCGGTAGCTGAAGAGAGAGACATCGGCGCCTTTCCAGGTGCCTGTAAGGTCTTTCTCCAGAGACATCCCTTGGGATTGAACAGTAGGAGTAGAGTAGGGAGGAATGTGGAGACCTGGGCACAACAGGACAGGAATGGAGCTGTGGGGAGCCAGGAGTGGCCTGTGAGATTTTGAACCTTGTGGAAAGCAAGAGGGGAGGCAATGAAGCAGACTGTTGCTTCTGGCTACAGCAATGAAGAAGGAAAAGAGGCTGTCAGGAAGGGACTCACTACTGGATGTGGAGAAACAGCGCTGACTGACCAGCAGGAAGGCATGAATCCCTATTGCAATCAGAGCAAGCAACAAATATACCCACAGAATCTGACTTTTATAACAGATTTAGAAACATAGGTCAGAAAGGACTGCAGTGATAATATCATATATATGTATATACCATATATATATAACACCTGCCAAAGAATCATCCTGAATTTGTCCCTGTTTCAATTAAGGAGAAACATTAAAGCTCTTTTCTAGAACATAAATGGCAGAAAGATTTCCAGTTTTCGAAAAATCCACCAGAGCTTCTTGTAATTTTCCTCAGTTGTATTATTGCCTCATTTCTAATCTCCAAGATCGCCTTGCATCATTTTCCCTCATTGGATCTTTTAAAATTTGTAACTGCTAGACCAAAGAGAACCTTGTTATTGCATTGCTGGAGTATAAGGACTCTTATACGCCATTACTAAATCACCCATGACCTTCTCTTTCATCCAATGAATAAGCTGCATCCTGGCAAGTTACTCCATGGCATCTTTTCCAGTGCTGCAGTCATCCTCTGGCTTTTCTCAACACCCTTCTTACTCCTCCCTGCCCATGCAGTGATGCCAGTAGCAGTATTCTTGGTTCTAAAGGCTGGGATAATGCAACCTCCCTTTTCCTGTTTAATATTTCCTGTTTTGCAGCCCAGGATCTTGTTGCCCTTGACACTGTATTTCACCCTGTCAGATACTTCCATGACCTCCAAGTCGTCTCCAGATTTTTGGCTTACTTGGGTAGAAATCCCTTTCTGGTAGGAGGTCTCCTGCTTTCTGATACAGCTGTGAGACATACATTTATACACTAAAATGCACTGTGTTTGCATAAACCCAGGCAATCAGTATTGTTCTGCAGCAAAGACATCCTCTTCATTACTTAATAGTTCCATCTTTACATCATCTTTAGACTTCAGTAGGAATCATTTTGTACACCTTTCTGAGTTAGAATTTGAATGAGCTGGGCCAAAAGCACCACCTGCCAAACAGTGACTCTTCACTTACAATATCACTTCCTAAGACCTACTAGTTATCCAGTTTTTAATCCTTTTAATAAGATCCATATATATTTTCTATCGTCATATGGCATGAACTAGAAAGGCCTGAAGAAATCAAATAAATTACATTAACCCTTTTACCTCTGTCAGGCAAACTCATAATCTCACTGATAAAAGCTGTCATTATTCTAATTTGATCCATTTTCTGTCCATCTAGACTTATTGATACGAATTATGCTATCCCCTTTAATTCATTCTTTCTGATTGAAAAGCACAGGAATGGAGACTTCACCAGGTCTCTGGGTATCTTGCTGCAGTGCTACACAACATTCCTTACTTACTGTAATAATGGTACAATGCCACCTTGTTTTTAGGCACATGAAACTTGTTTTCCCAAACTTATTGAAGCCCCTCAGAGTCTTTTTCTGCCAGGTCTTTTTAGAGTTTTTCAGGATTTTTTCTTTTTTGATGTGTGTTCAATCTAAATCATTGCCTTCAGGTGTCTCACACTTCTGTTACATTTGTAAAAAACCCCATAGTCCCTATTGAGAAGAAAATATGTGTCGTCACTGTCCAAAGTCTACAACAGTCATATTTGTTGGCTACCGCTGTTCTCTGTATCATTATTGGATAATTATTTCACCAGTATTTCCACAAAGTAATTGTCTAGAATTGTTTTATGATATCCTTTCGTTTTACTCTGCTCAAAAAAGCTATCTTACTGCACTAAAATATCCTGTCCACAAATATCCTACTGTGCTTTTGCTCCCCCTATCAACTTTATACAGTTGCAAACAATGAAATCATATTAATTATTGGTAATAGTTTCTCTCTTTCCCCCCATATCTACATACACACAAATCCATACAGAGATCGACATCTATATATTCAATTATTGCTTTAGTTCCCCTCCAAACCAGCCTTCTTTCTCAACTGTGATCTTTCAGCACCAATAAAAATATTGTTTCCTAACTATTCAATTTTTTCTGTTTGTGTTTCTCTCCCATCTCATTTAGCTCAAAGCTGAACTGTTTTCTGCTTTGGAAACCAGCCTTTTTAACGCTCCAGGTTTGTACATTAGCAGTTTGGACTTTATTCTGTTTGCCCATAACAAATCACATTGAGTCATGCTCATTTGACTCAACTGATCAATAATTCATTTTTAGTTCTGTAGCTAGTAGTCTTGCTCTAGCACAGAATACCAATATAAATGAGTTTTCACCAAATGAAAGTGTTTTGAAAGGTCCACTCTGCCTCCTTCTACCCCACTCTGATTTAGTTCTGCCTGCAAATGTGTGTACTAGCTCTTGTGGGATCACTTTCCATGTCAGCCTAGACATGTGACTAGTGCTGGTCAGAGTAAATATGCACTAGTTACAAGTCTTCTGGGATGCAACTGACTGTTTTGGTCTTAATCCTGCAGTGCTTTGGAGTTGGACATGCTTTGGTGCCTTCAGTACAGGAGCAGCCAGCAATAAACCACCCTAGACAGTTTTTTCCTGTTTACCAGAAGGTGACTGTCCCCAAAGTGTCTGCAATGACAGAGCACAGTCCATCCTCTGAAAGAAGGCACAGAGACGCTGTGCTGGCTGGCTCCAGCTGTGTGCTTGGGGGCCTCCAGCTCCCTGTTGTCCATCAGTGTGCAGAGACATCCACGTGGCCCACATCCTGATTTTTATCTGGTTTCTGCTACCTGGCCACTTCTGGTGAGGAGATTGCTCCTGCGCTGGGGGTCTGCCTTAGTGATGATCCCATCAGAGACCTTTGTTCTCTCATGTGTCTGGATACATACAGGTGGGATGCCAGGAGAGAAGTGCCAACATGACCCTCTCAGTCATCCCCTTGACAGGATGAGCCCCAGACCTGGGACAACCGGTTGCTGACCAATAACTGCTCTCTGAAGCACACATGCACGTTGTTGGAGAAAAATGCAGCCAGCTCAGGCAACCTCAGCAGCTGCTTAATGAATCTTGACTCAGAACACCAAACCTTTGAGCAGTTTAAATTGGTGCTGGCTGATGCAGTTCCTTTGTTTCCACGGCTCAGTCCAGAGCAAAATGAAAGGCAAGTGCTTTTGACCAAAACCTGGCATGAGCCCTCAGCCCCTAGCCTCAGCCCTCTGCCCCATAGGATGCCGTCCAGCAGCGAGGCCAGTCTGCACATGGTCTGCACCTGGGTCAAGACTGCATGTTACTAAAGAAGACAACTCCCTTGGCAACCACTTCATTCTTCAAAATGGTAGCCCTTGGGCTTCATAATGTCTCTTAGTGAGTTGAAGGTGCTGTTACATTGAAAACTGACAGGTTGTCCTCTTCCCATGGACTCCTCCAGGCACAATACCTTGAGTGAAGAGCTACAGACCTTCCACCAGCACCTCCTCTAGGCAAGCTCTGCATCGTCTCTTCATCATGCACTCTCTGCCCAGCCCAGTCTTGTGTGCTCACACCTCTCCTCAGTTCTGGAAAGGGCAGGAACAAGGGTACATGCACAGCAGATGTGTTCAACAGTGAAAGAATTAAAGTGCAGAAAAAGTTTTCTGTTCTCAAGGTCACCTTTTCCCTTCAAAGACTGTATAGCCACCTTTCTTTCAAACAGAAAAGGTCAGCTAAATCACAGGCACAAATGGTGCTTCAGCAGAGCTTTGCATCTGGAGCCCTTCACCACTGCAGTGTCCTTCTGCTGAGTACTGTAAAGGATCAAAGCAAACTCCCCAGGTGAAATGCAGTGAAATGTGTCAGTGTGCAAAGAGGAGAGCGAGCCGATGTGTTGGAGGTGGGACTGCTGGTCTCCAGAGCAGGGATAGCTAGCCAGGCATGGCACTTCATGAAACACTCTTACTTTTGCATTGAGTTTGCTGGCTGGCTTCATTTGCTTAATTGTTTGTGTTCACAGATAGCACTGGGTTGTGCAACCATTTTCTTTGAAAATGTAATTCAGCAAGTGTTATTTCACCTAACTGGGCTGATGTCGAATGAAGCAAAAGTTGTTTTGCTGACAGCCCTGGTCCCCAGCCAGTGACATGTACTTGGTATGTTGCCTCAGAAAGCAGTTGTCTTGTCCCGATGTCAAGTGTGTCCTGGGGCCCAGAACAGCACAGCACTGTGCATGGCAGCTGTGAGACATAAAAACCAACCTCTCCAAAAGTAATGGCACGCAACTCCAGCTGTGGCATAAAGATGTTTTGAATAGGCAAGAGAGGCTTGGGTTTGCCATCCAAGTGTCCGGGTCATGAGCCCTAAAAGGCAAAATGACTTACGTATTTCTTTAGTTCAGGGTAGAGAGGGTGTTTGGGGGCTTCTGAATCTTTTGAGGGTGTACATGAGAAAGGAAGATGGAAAGAAATGGCATGCTGTTGCTTCTAAAGGGTAAGGGAAGCTTTATTGCAACTGGCCTGCTGCTCTTGTATTTGTAATTTTGTTGAGTCTGGACACGGGCTACCACATATCCGCATTTCTGTAAGAATTGTTTTGTGAGTTACTTTCAGGGAAGACAAACTGTTAGGTGCTTCATAGCAAGTGTTTTTTGGAGCAAGGGCTATGTATTTTCCTTTGCTAGGAAAGTGGCTTGATCTTATTCTGAATGCTGCTACCTCACATTGTAATGACAAGACAGCACTACCATGTCCAGGTTTGGAGTGCTGCCCTGATGGTCCTGTGCTGCCCTGCAACATAGTACGGATGGATACTAGTCCACTCACAATGTAACTTTTGTGAAACGTCCAAGAAGGGGACGGGGTAAACCTGCACTGTGTTTTTTTGCTACCAGAACAGAAACAATATGTTAGTTTCACTGACTGTTTACAAACTCACATCCCTTCCTCTGTCCGTCTGCCTTTGAAAGAGTTAATATTGAATATTTGGAAATACAGATAGTATATTTGGGAATACAGATAATATTGAAAAGCAACTTCTCTATCAAACTATAGATGTCAGAAGCCAAGCTCTTTGACCTATAGTTTAGTTCCAGAAGAACCATTTCTTTTCAGATGAGCAGAAAATAAGCTGGAAATGATGAAACATTATATGTTTGAACTTTAATTTTGTTGATGGATGGCATTTGTACAAGTAGCTGCCCCTATGTTTTTTGTTTTAAATCATCTGGGCTTTTAATATTGACCTTTCTGTGAATTGGTGACATCAGAAAACCTATTACCCAATTCAGATTTTGCCAATCTTCTTCAAAAGTAGCTTTATTTATGAATATCATATTAGTGAGAAAGGGAGCCTTTCTGACATCTCAGGCATTTTAAGCTTTGCTACATTTTGTCCTACTGGTGTAAGTAAAGTTTTCCCAGAACTGACACTAGTGAAGTGTTGTCTCAAGTTGAAGCTGTTTTGGACAAAGTTCCTTCTTCCGAGATTTGGCCTCAGAACTTGGTTTTGAAATGCTAAGAGGAAAAAGGAATTTGGAAAATTATAATTAGCAAGGAGGAGGCTGATGAGCTTGGCCAAGGATGAGGAAGACTCTTTCAAATTCTGTTCTCGAGAAGTGCTAGACAGGCTGCATTTCAGTTCCAGAGCTGAGAAGTGCTCCCCTAGGAGCCTGAGAGCTGGAGAATTTAGGAACCCTCTAACAGCCTATTTGCCCTTACTTTGATCTTTAATTAGTTGGAGTACTGCCCAGCCTCTTTTAGAGTGTGAAGGCGTGGCTCTGGGTAGAGAGCTACCAAGGTGTGTGGTCATCTGTAGAGTCCAAAGACAGAAGGAATTTAAGAAAACTCCCCTGCTTCGAGAAACCAAATGTGCTCTCATGAAATTGCTCACTGAACTGTATTCAATACGGTCTTCTTAAGGTCCTGGCGAAACTGAAATACAATCTTGTGTAAACTGTGATTGAAAAGAGTTATAAAATTTCCATTTATCCAAAACAATTTGTAGAGTCTGTTATTTAAAAAAATTGTATGTTTTTGCAGTGTAGAGCCAGACATTAATATGTCTCTGAGATGGAAGCCTTACAACTGTATTTATGGTTTGTGGTTTATACATCAGAGAATAATGTAGTATAAGTATGAAAATACTTAACTGGCATCCAGTTGCAGATTTGACTGGAGCATCCTTTGGTTGGGCTTTATAGCCTGCACAATTGAGTGGGTAGGATCTCCTGAAGAGATCAGGTCCCAGGTCATTCGTGGAGGTGAGAATGGGATGATCACATTACTTGTGGGAAAGCCAGTGGGAGGAGGAAATGGTGCAAGGAGGTCTTGAGTCACCTGTGGGAAAGTGGTGTTTGGGGACTGGGAGGTTCCCTACCTCAGACTCTAATTACTGGGGAAGAGGGGTAGGTATTGCTTTGGTGCATATACATTTCATGTCCCTTTGGTACCCTGGGATGGGAAACCACAAATGAGTGGCCAGTAGCTGCTCCCTGGCTTTTCACTCTAGGGAAGTTATAACTCCCAAATCTGCCCCTTTCATTGTAGAGGGGTTTCTGAGTCTCACCAAGCAGATCTGAGAGGAGGTTGGGCCAGCACTTGTTGGCACCATGCCTGTGTGGCCAGCAGTAATTCCACATTTCCTGAAGGGAGGCAGGAGGGGTTTCTCCTGCCTTTGAAGGAGAAGGAGACTTCTGGGTTTCTGCTGCAGCTTCTTCCTTCTAGGGGAGCACTGATGAGTCAGAGGTCAGAGAAAAGATGATTTGTGACAAAGTATATCCATGATCCTGTTTCTGTGTCCCCAGCATTTAAGCTGACTGTCAAGTCTGTGGGCAGGAGGGAGTTTTTTCTTGATCAGGTAGACACTACCTGTTGGCATTTGCTACCTTTCTCTTTGGAGCTGACAACTTCTGATAGTTGTGTGAGGCACTGGTGCAAACCACAGCCTGCCACTGCTGGGATTTTGGAGAGAGCCTTGCCCTCTTCTCTTTTTGTGGTGCATCATGTTTGTGATATTTGGTCTTTGCTACAGTTCTGAAGTGCGGTGAGAGGGCTGGGAGGGACTTCGTGGCCCATGGCACACAGAATAGATGTTTTGCAGGTTCCTCTGGACTGAAGTCCCATTTGCTTGTCTTTGCAGGCAACTGTACATGCTGACTGTCCCACTTCTGAGTCCCTCTGTTACTGTGGTAACTCCTTCGGTGTTTCGTTGATGTGATTCTGATTTGATTGTTGCATAAATTTATTTATTGTTCAAGTCAATATTGCTAAACACCACTTGATTTTCAGGGGAGAGATAGGCATACTTGAGTTTAGTTTTATTTTTTTACCAAAATGTTGAAATCTGAGATCAAGCCATACCTCCTTAAACAAGCAACATATGTCCAGCACCTGGGACAAACTTCAGATGATCAACCTCAAACAACAGAACAGTTTTCCTGAAATTAGCCTTTGGTTCTTACACCCATAGCCATGAAAACACCCATTCCCTCCACTCAGAATTTAAAATATGAGCTCCAGGACAAATGATAATAAATGAGTCCAAATGTATTCTCTCCTCCAGGAAATGATTTACTAAGTAAGGCTGCCCCATCAGATGCTTCTCCGGGGAATGTGATGTAAGTGTAAGTGAAGTACTATCACAATAAGTGTGTGTGCATATTCCTACCAGCTCTATTAGCTGGGGAAATGTAAGTTGGGGTCAAGATGACTGTACCCTTAGGCTGACATTACATACAGTTTGGCAGGAAGAGCTGTTTTGAGTACCTTGATCACTCTGTAGATGTTAACACAATCCTGCTGGTGGTTGAGGACCTGTCCTGTTACCTGTCACTGCCTCTGCTGCTTGCTGCAAAAGGATGATACAGAGATTCAGTCACAGACAGGAAGATAGAGAATACGGGAAGGGAAGCAACTCATGACCTGCTGTGATTATTGACTATGGGAGAAGCACCCAGGGTACAAAATCAGCCCAGAAGGACAGAATAAGTAATGGTACTGTGTATTTGTGAACATTTTTCTCCCTTTCCAGAAGCTGAATATCTTTGGGAAACTCCTGAGTGACAGAGGTGAGTGAAACTGCCAGTGGGTGGTGCATGGGCATCTCTAATGCTTGCAAATCGAGCTGAGCACTGCCCTTGCCCGTCACATGTATTCTATTTATGCCACAGTAGAGGGAGCGTTGGCAAAGTATCTTAGAGGAGCAACCTTTTGTTATACCCACAGCTGCTCCCTTCCCTGTTAGTGCAACTGATACAAAAATAATCACAATAATAAGGATCATGCAGTTAATTGATTCATCATCTTGTCATCACTGCAGCCAATTCGGCCATAGCTTGGTTACTGCATCTTGTGTTCCTGTGATTTCTTATAACGAAAGAACCACCTGAAATATCTCAGGACGTTTAAGTTTTGTTCACCTGGCTGCTTCTCTCAACAGCTCACTCCACTCTGGCCTTTCTTCCATGTCTGCTAGAAGGCCGTATCGAGATGTTGATTTTTCTTGTGCTGTCCTCCATGCTCAGCACTGAGGAACTGTATTTGAAATCAGTGAGTGAGCTGTGTGTTAAGAAATAGCTCTGGCACTAAAATGTTTAAAATTACTCTTTGTTTCTCTGACTTCTCTCCTAATTTGGATTATCCAAATCTAGATTCCCCCCAGACTTGCCCACAAGATAGAATACTAAGGAAATATTGTTTTGTTTTGGTTGTTTTTTGACGTCCATATTTCTCACATTTCCTGTTCCAATTTCAAACTGGGTCTGAACTCCTCTACCAACATCACTCCGGCTGTTATTCTGGGGATCTGAGAGAGGGGATAAAAAATAAGCAAAGTGCAGGTAATGCGTTTCTTGCCACAGGTTCTCCTGGACGAGTCGGTAAAAAGTTACTGACATGTGTCTCTTTTCAGGTTAAAGAGAGGGATTAGACAAAGGGTATTACTAACATGGGACAAGGTATTAAAAAATGGATGCCTAAATTTAGACTTCTAATTTTGTATTTTGAACCCCTCAATAAGGGCTTGATCTTATGCCCTTTGAAGTCAATGCTAAAGCTTCCACTGAATTCAATCTACAAGATGAAGTTCTAAATTATGGTCAGGTTCTTAAAAGTTCTCAGCATCCCACAGCTCCAAAAAGTCATCACCCAGCCTCTTTGCAAATCACGCGTCTTCCCTTAAGTGCCTAAACACGGAGCTTACGCTTTTAGATATTCCATATTTAAAATCCTGCCTGTTGATGCTGTCTTTCTTTCTGTCTCAGGGGCCATGGACATGGGAAAGACAAGGCTAATAAAGAAGTGTGGCCAGGACAGAGATTGATTTGCTTTTTTGGTGAGCAGTGCTTAGCATGAACACTGAAGATTCATTCTATAGCAATGTCAGTATTTATTATGGTGTAACGGTAACATGGAAGGCACATGAACGTCCTTGCTGGTGCCAGAATCCAGCAAGTGCATGATCATTTGCACAGACTTAACTATATTGCTCTCCTGGTAACAAGATGTTGGCAGGTGGAAAGATCACAGGATCCCAATGAAACATAAAACGAGATGAGCAATCCTGTAGTGGTAATTTTAGAAGCTGGGTTCTGTACATTATTTACAGTACATTGTGGCTTTAAGATTATAAGGCTGCCCCTTGCCACTCGTGGATTAAATCTTTTCTGTGAGGTTTCTGTGGGGGACTTAAAACAGTGCAGCAATTGGAGGGATTTTGTGCATCTAGAGGAGTGTTAGAGTTACAAGTTATTCATGGTAGAGCTACCGTCACTCATAAAACACTCACCTAGCAGGAGAGAAAAAGGCACCTAGGACCTTCCACCAAATAAAAAGTACTGAGTGAGTTATCTGCTTGCTGCTGGTCTGAAGTGCAGAGGCCTGGCATAAAGAGGGAGTTGTTCACAGTGAACTGGGACAGAGTCGGAAGCGGCTTCTGCCTCCAGGAACTTTAATTTAGCTTTACCTTCAGTTAATGAAATAGCCCCTCTTTTTCCTGGGGAGGTTGAAGTCTCCCTGTTTCTTGGAAGACATTTTTGGCAATTGCATTCTGAACATGGGAAACTCCAATTATTTTGGATGGGTAATTATTTCCTCAGAAACCCTCTGCAACAATTTGTTAAAAAACTATAGAGAAAGTAAAGGAGAAGGGATTATTTTGCAATATTTGAACAACACCCACCACTCCTCTGTAGAAATGTAATCCCTGAGTGGAAAGGGATTATATCCTCCTCCAGGCTTTTGACTGGGCTGGATTTCTCCCCTTGCCCAGATGGAAGGCTGTGGGCACAAGGGGTGTGGGGTGTGACTCTATATCTGGGGCAGCAGAGGGGCTGGATAGGAGCCGCTCCTTGCTCAGGCAGACCTGTCACTCATCTCCCAGCCTTCCTCGGGATTAGTGTGACTAGGGTGATATCCTCGCATACTGCGCCAAGGGGCGAGAAAAAATCTTTAAAAATTAAACAAAGGGAAGAACAGGTCTAAGATCTACTGAAAGCAAAGATTTTTATTTTGGGGGGTTTTGTTTCATGTATTTCTCTCAGCCAGCAGGTGCCTCTATAGAGCCAATGCTTTGCCTGTATCAGTAGGAGCCTGTGGCACAGCACTGGAATACCTGCTTTCGAATGATAATACAGCCTTTTCTTTCTTCGGTGTCTTTTTCTCCTTCCCCTTCCCCCAGTCCATAGTAAGCCCCAGGATCTGCCAGTCTGGACTTCCACTCTATCTGCCACCTAAAGTCCTTGGAGGACGATAGCAGGAGAAAGATTTATATATGTTGACACACACATATTGTTACTATGTATGCCGTATGAGGAAATTTTGTGACTGACAGGAGCAAAGGAGCTTGGTTGGGGAATACCTGCGCTAAACCCAGCGAGCAAAGCTGCCTCTTTGCCCTCTAAATACCTTCCCAGAAAGCAGAGTGGTGTTTGTGTGGCAAAACCTTCACCCCTTTCAGTACGACACCCTTCTGTACACCAGGGCACCCACAGCCAGCACAGGCAGCCCTCTGAGATAAGGGGAGATGGCACTGGGTTAAGAGAAATAAAACCCAAAGGAGAATAATCCCCCCTTCAGCCCTTTAACACATAGGTGCTAGGACATCACGGTATCCGAAAAGCCAAGCCCTGGGGGGTGGGGTGTAGATGATTGGTTGTGACTACAATTTGTCCCCCGCTGCTCCCTCTCCCCAAATGGCTGTGCTGGACTTTGGAGTAATTCCCACGGGCAAGGTGAATTTTGACCCGAACATGCATCCATCGGCAGGGCAGAAAGGGTGGAGGAAGCAGGGCCCGCGGGGCAGCCGCCGTGGGAAGGCAGGGCAGGGCGGCTGCGGTCCCCCGTGGAGCGACGGCGGAGGGCGGCGGAGGGGGGCAACGCACCCCTCTACCTCCGTGGCCTTTTCTCCCAGCTCAGAGATGGGAGGGGAGAGGGAGGGGAATAGGCAGGGAGGGGTGGGACTTCGCCGGAGCGTCTCTCCCCGCGGCAGCGCCGAGCAGTTGCAGAGCGCCGGCGACCGGGCGGTGGGCAGGGCGCTGCGCGGAGCCGCCGCTGGAGTGCGCGGAGCGGGGCTGCCGCCGCGCCGGGGGCGAGGAGTGCACCGCGCGCCGGCGAGGGACAGCGCGCCGCGGGAGCAGCCCTCCCCGGGCACCGGGACCTGCTGTTGGCTTGCCGCCTTGCTTTACCCTCTCGTTTAATTTATTTTCCCCCACTTATACTTTGATCCGCTGGGATTTTTTTTCCTCCCTTTCCTACAGAGCCTCCTCACGCCCCAGTTCCCTCCCTCTCTAGCCAGTTTGGATTTTTTTCTTCCTTTTTCCCCCCCCCCCATATATTACTATTCTGATTTTTTTTTTTTTTTAAGCGGTGGAAAAAGTGAGGGAGAGAGAGACAGAAACAGAGAGGACAGGAGGAAAACGCTCTGTTCGTCCCCTCCGCCACCGCCACCCCGACTTGTGGAGAGGGGTCGGGCCGAGCGGCTGTGGGATCAGCCCCTTTCCCCTGGGGAGGCGACCCCGGCTCGGGGAGCCGCCGGAGATACCCGCCGCGAAGAGGGGGCTCAGGAAAAGAGATGCATTGAAAGTTTCCGCGCAAACTTTGGCGTCAGTGCGCGAAACCGAGCGAGCGCGGCGCGGGTGCCTGCCTGCCCCGACGCGGGGAGAGCGGCCGCGGACGGGCGCCGCTGTGGAGCTCGGACTGCCCGGCGGCGGGGGCCGGGCGTCGGCGGGGCGGCTGCGGAGCCTGCGCTCGGCCCGGCGGAGCGCCCAGGGAAAGCAGCAGCGGGGGCCGGCGGAGAGCCGGGCTTATGGAGGGGTGAAACCGGAGACCCCGAAGAGGAACCCCCCTTCCCCCGGAACCTTTCGCAGCGCCCGGCCGGCGGCACCCCAGGAGGCGGCGGCGGCGGGCACGGAGGAGGCGCGGGCGAGAGCGCGGCGGGGCGGCGGCGGCGGCGGGGCGGCGGCGAGGCGGAGCGCGGCAGGCCCCGCTCCGCGGCGTGCGCCGGCAACCATGAACTTTCTGCTCACTTGGATCCACTGGGGGCTGGCGGCGCTGCTCTATCTCCAGAGCGCGGAGGTAAGCGGCGGGACGGGGGCTTTTGTGCCACGCGTACCGGAGGGGGTGGGAGGGCAGACGGCCGAAAATACTTTTTTACCCCCTCTTTTTGTTTTCTTGCCCCCCCCCTGCCTCCCACCTGCTCGGTGCGGTGCCGCCACCCTGTCGGCGCCGGGTGCGGGTGGGTGCCCGCAGCGCAGGCACGTGTGCGTGCGGTGCTGCAGCTGGGGGGACAGCGCTGCCCGGATCTCCGCGGGCCTCCGGGGCAGCCGGCAGCGCCATACGGAGTGTCCGCGCACATGTGCGCGGCGCGGGGCTCCCGGGGCGGCGCGGCCGGGGGGTCCCGCCGGGGCCGGGGCGCTGCGGCTGGCGGGGCACGGAGGCAGCGCGCTGGCTTCTTGCATCAGCCTCGCCTCCCGTCCTCGGGTCTCCTGACATTGCAAAAGGGTGTTTCGGCGGTATTTGCCTTGGGTCCCAGCTCGGGTTCGTACCGCCGAGTGGAGTTCAAAATGCCTAGACGGAAAAACAAATAGAGATCAAAGAGGACAAAATGGATCCTGATTTTCTTCCAGATTGGGAAAAAAAAATTAATCAAAATACATATCTCCTGCACCGGGATTACAAAACCATGGATTTTTCTCTTCCTCTTCAGTCACTTTTACCTCATTGTCATTCCTGACGGATTAGAAACCAACTCTTTCTCCTTTTCTTTCTCTTTTTAAAGAAAAAAGAAAGGCAGCTTCCTGTGCAAACCTGTCCTATAAATCTGTTTTCTAAAGAGTCAAGAGGGCTGTGTTGCCAAGAGATATTAAGGGGTTTAGACAGAGTGCCCACGTGAAAGTGGCTGTTCGTGAGGCAGGCATGGATTACGTTTTAAAGGTTATAACAGGTTAGTTCTCTCCTGCCATTTCTCCTCGGCACTTGGAGAGAGCGTGGGCCAGATCATCTCCCATAATCATGAAAATAAACGTCGCTTGCAAACTAATCAGTTATTCACATTGTTTGTTCAGCACCGATGCTGGAAGGCAACTCCCCAATTAGGAGCCATTTCAGCTGTAACTGAAGTCATGCAAGCACTGCACGCTTTGTTTCTAGCCTGTTATATCTCTACTTTATCCACTGACAGCCGCACATTAGGCTGTGCTGGATGGGAACTGAGGCGCAGCTCTCACTTGAGCGTGGCACAGAGCAGCTCCGTGCTGCCTGCCTGCCAGATTTGGCTTGTGGGACAATTTTTTCCGTTCTCCAAGAGTTTTTCCACAGTCACCCAGGACAGGGTTTTTTTTGCCTCCCAGCTCCTCAGCAAACTTGTACAGTAGCATCTGTTCCCTAGCTATAGGTTAGACAACTGTATCAGTGTCTAGTGATAATACCCTTTAACCCTCCCCTTGTTCCTTCTCCCCTCCCCTTCCTCTTCCCCAGAAGAGGAAACGGCGGATCAGGTAGAGTCTAGATCTATCTGTCCTCAGGAGCTGCATAAAAGCCTCATGCTGCCTTTTCTCCCAGGCTAGAGGACAGTGCAGATGAGAAAATAGGGAGTATAATGGTGGGAAAAAAAGGTAGGGAAAAATTACAGGGGTTTGGGGGTAAATGTTGCAGGAACACATGCATGAGAGATTGGTAGAGGTTCGGGTACCTGGGTGATGTGGGCCATGTAAGTGCTCAGGCAGATTGACGGTGAGGTCTGCCCTTCGGTTCTGTCCTTATTTGTCCGTTGATCGTCTGGGCACCACGGTGATGGGAACGTTAGAAATACCAGCAGATCTCACGTAGGCAGCTTGACGATGACTCTGGGCATGGCAGAAGGCATGACTCTTCACGCCGGGACTAGGGTTTTGTGCTTTGATGATAATATTTATCTGTACTGTTAATCTGGCTGTCATACTGAATAAAACCTATCTAGCTAGCCAGGCGCGTTAGAGAGCGTTAAATAAAAGCTCTGGCAGAGTCTGAGTTGGGAAAGCAGGGTCCAGCATGTGCTGGGCAGCTTTCCTGGAAGTGAAGGAAGAGGGATGCTGGAATCAAGGTGTTCCTCTGGTGAAGGTGGCAGGGGGGTGACTCCTTACTGAGGGAGTTGTTACGGTCACTCCTGCAGCAAGACTGGGATGGTGGGAAATTATTTCATAGTTGGGTCTGGGTAGTGCTGATGCCACAAGTGTCTGCCTCCACTGGTGGTGATAGCCTTTCTGTGCAGGAGAGGGAGGGAAAGGTGCTTTTGCAGTGCTGCCCTCCCAGCTGATTGACTCTGCTGAGCTGTACTGAACAGTCCTCATGCCCCATGGGATCAGAGAGGTTACATTGTTGTCTCCTTCCAGTCACCCATTTCCTAAAGAATGGGGGACAGTTGGTCATTCCCCATCTTCCTTTCTCTGTGGGTTTTGCTGGCAGCCTGGTGACAAGTAACCCCTGACGAGGGTCTGGGAGTCTTACTCTCCTGCAGTGAACAGTGGAGAGACCTGGATATACCAAGTGTATTGCCACAGGCAACAGGCAGCGATTAGACACTGAGGGAGGGAGAGCAAGCCTGTGACTAGACTGCTAATGATCGCACACCCACCAGGCTCCCTGCCTTTGGTGTGCCTCTGCACCAGGCCACAATGGGGAGCCACCAGAACCTGCTTCCCCAGCCTGTAGGCAGCTGGGACGCAGCGGGTCACCTTCCCCAGAGCCGTTCCAGGCCCATGGTCTGAGGACAGGCTGGGAACAGGAGTGCTCCTGTGGGAGCAGGGGAGAGGGAAGCCCGTGCTGCCGTGTGAGGGGTTCACTGATTCCTGAGCAACCTCAAACCCATTTTCCTATCTGTTCTGTTCTGTCAGAGGTGCCTCAGCTGTGCTGGCAGTTTCTGGGATTACTGACCTCTGTCTGCATGTACAATGGAGAAGGAGCGTAGTGAGTCCCGTCCCCCCCTCCTCTAAGTAGAAACCTCTGAGAATTTCTAGTGCCTAAGACGAAAAGTGCCTTAACTCCTGTCCCAGAGTCCCTCTCAAAGTGGATGGATTGTTTGTTCCAGTCCTAAACAGTTACAAAGCTCTTTTAATGAGGCTGCACAGATTAGGGGGAGGGGAAGGGAGAGAAAGAGTGCTGGTGGTGGTGGTGAGGGGATGGTTAGAGAGGAATGACTTGATTAACCTTTTCTCTCCCTTCAGAGAAAAGCTTGCTCCCTTAGGGGAGAAGGAAGACAGGGAAGGTACAGACGCACGGATGGTGTGAAGTGGGTTTATTTCTTAGGGAGGGTTTTACTCCACAGCAGGAATGTACATTAGCTGCGACCTGCAAAGGGCACAGAAAGAAGCTTCCTCTTTGTCAGCCTCGTTCCTGGGGTCATTTATCCCACTCTCAAGGCCAGGCCAGGGGTTACTTCCACACTTCTGTGAAATGTTGAAAATCTGTTGGAAAAAAATTGAGTTACAGAACTGTTGGGTAATGCTAAAAGCCAGCAGAGGAGAATGTGACCTTCAGGCTACCACCGAAGGGCACATTGGGCCTGCTTGTCCCATGGAATGTTTTTGGTTCCCCATTGCCCTGTCTGATATGTAGCAGACTGGTTTAAAGTGAGGCACAAAACTCCCTTCACCTGCTGTTCTAGTGGACGTGCTTTGAGGGCACTAGCCACAGGTGAAAGGCACTGCTGAAAGGGCAGAAAAGTTTCTTGGAATAGCGAGCAGAGAGTGTGTTACTGATAGTTCTGGGAAACCTTTCTAGTTTCTGCTGAGAGTGCTGCTGGGAATGCTCAGAAGCTCTCTGCACACTTTGCACCGATCTCATTGCCCATCCTTGATGTGGGATCACATCCCAGGTCTAGGTGAGCACTGGAAGACTGTTCTGGCTCTTGCTCCACTACATTGCGGCAGGGCAAGGTGCTGGCTAGGCACAGGTGAGCAGTAAAAGCGTGTGGCTTGCTTCTGCTTCTCATTACTTGTACACCATGTGTGTTTGCATCTGAGGAGGTGGTGGGCTTGGCAGCCCGCTGGGCAGCCTTGCATAGAGAATGGGTGAAAATGTCCCTCAAGGTGACTCTGAGCTCATTTTGCTCAGTCTGTCATGGTCATTTTGTGTGTGAACCAAAAATCCCTCTGCGAAAAGTCTCGGGGGCATTGTGACTTGGATAAACTGACTTGGCTCGTGATCCTCTTCCTGTGCCGTAGCAGATTGAGGCTTTTCTGCCCTTGATGCGGTTTTCCTTTTACCCATAGATTGTCAGGCGCTGAGTGGCTTTGGAAGGCTGCTGCAACCTCCGCTGCCTCCATTTTGTTTGTGCTGTTGCAGTGACCTTTACACTTCAGGAATGAAACTGTTTCTAGGAACCTGCTTTTTAAAGTTTTGTCACAGCACTGAGGTTCGGCACACAGCCCCCTCCTCCCCAGAGAAGAAACAGATCCATGCATGGGGAGGTTCAGGTCTGGGCTGGTGAGTTATGCCCATGTACAGAAAGACTTTGGTTGAAATGAGAAGCAAGTTTGGTCAGGGGAACCTTAGGTAACGGGAACCGTGCACAGACACAAAGGAATGTCTGGGAGAGGGGCTTCTAGCTTGCTCTCTTGCCCCCTTCTTTTAAAAACTGACACTTTGGGCAGCTCGGATGCTGGTGCCGCCCTGTGCATGGAGCTGCCTAGAAGACCATAGGTGGCTGATTCACGTTATGAGCTTGGGGTGGACTTGGCTTTCTTAATTCAGCTCTGTCTTTGGCTGTGAGATCAGAGGGCATTTTTCTAAGCCTAAAAGCTTTGTGTGTATCACCACGCTCCTTTTGGGCCTCTGGTGAAAGGCAGCAAGTTCTGGGGTGGATGGCATCACACAGGTGGCAGCGTACCTCGGGAGAAGTGAAGAATGCTGGGCATTTTTCGTTTTGGTTCAGAACAGAACAGCAGGGGGAAACCTGATGGCTGGAAAGTTACGTCAGAGGTAAAGCCCTCACGAATAGCAGGAGGAGTGGAGTTCTTGTTTCACCTGGAATTAAAAAGACTTCCTTAGTAAAGTGGTGTAATGCTTTTCCATACAGATCTGGGGGTGGGTTACCTGTCACCACAGCTGCCTGCGTCAGTGGTTTGGAAATGCCCCTTGTCCCAAGAGGCAGCAGGAGTGAATGCGGAGCTTGCGGCCTTTCTGATTCCCGTCCAGGGGAAGCCGCGGGGAGCGCAGGAATGAGATCGACGCGGGGGCTGGAGACCGGGACCGTTAGGCGAGAGCGCGCCTCACCCTCCCTTCCAGCAGAGAGGAAGGAAACCTGGGCGGTTTGGCTGCGTCTGTCGGCAAAGTGGTGCTGTCACAGTTAATCGCCCTGACACCCGGCCAGATGCCGACACCTCGGTGGCCACCACTGCTGGGCGATAGACATGTGTGACATTGAGAGGGGAGAGATGCCCTTTCACGCCTGGCCGCCCTTCTCCCCCCCTCTGCTGGGTTCATCTTTACGGGACGAAGCGGTGCCCAGGCCCACCAGTCGTGTCGGCGGCAGCAGGTCACCCCTGTTACTTTTCTCCTCCGGGCTCAGATTTGCTCCCGGTGTTTGCCCGCAGTTACTGACAGCGGCTCCCCGGGGACGCGTGTCTCCGTTTGGGGGCCTCTCTCGGGCCCGCCGCACCGCCCTGCCAGCCCCGTCCCCAGCCCGCGGCCCTGCCGCCCGTGCCCCTCTCGGCTCCCCGGGGGACGGGGGGAACAAAAGGTCCCTCTGTGCCCGCCTGGGCGGCCAGCGGGGAGCGGCTCCGCCTCGGGGGCGCACTCTAGCGCCGGGGCTCCCTCCGCCGGCGGCGGGACCGGGGCCCTCGGCCCCTCCCCGGGATCCCCCAGCGCCCCGGGACCGCGTCATGGTTCCGTGTTGTGACTGATTCTGTGTTGTCTTTGCAGTTGTCGAAAGCTGCGCCTGCCCTGGGGGACGGGGAGCGGAAACCCAATGAAGGTAAGCGCTGGGCGGCTTCCCGGCGGGCGGGGGCGGGCGGGGGCAGGAGCCCCCAGAGCCGCTGGCGGCCACCACCGGCACCTCACGGGGAGCGGGCGCAGGGGGCAGACGGCGGGAGGCGCCGCCGCCATCGGCCCCTTCGTGGCGGCTGCACCGCCCCACGCCGCGGGCCCGGGCCGGATCGAGGCCGCCGGGGCGGCCGCGGAGCCTGGGCGGGTAGCAGGGCTGGCCCAGCCCGCTGCTGGCTTACCACAACTCAGAGGGAAACTGCGTGCGTGCGTGCGCTGGTGCACATACGCACGCTCATTTATATATATATATACACACACACACGGGCGCACACAAAGAGCTGGGTAGCAGCGAGCAGTTTGCTGGGGATTCGCCACAGTGCTGTAGGAAGGGATTTGTCATCTTGCGCTGCCCGCCTCTTTCCCGGGGGCGCTGGCAATGCCCGTCTGGGTGGCCAGGGCTGATCCCCAAACAAAGGCCAGAGCAGAAGCCAAACGGCCCCCAGGCAGCAGGTCCCCGGGGGGAGAGAAGGAGAAAAGGGCCGTCCAGGATGATTTTTTGGTCTCGTGCTTCCCGACAGTCCCAGGTACACCCCAGTCAGGATATTGCTGGGTGCTGTACAAAGCCAGGCTCGAAAAATACACCTTTTTACTCCGATTGGAGCTAACAGGCTTTGTGGGTGCAGGGGACAGCAGTGTGATCTGGTGGGTTCTATTTAATTCATTCCTGGTGGTCCAGTACAGATGGGACCACTGCCTGATAGGAAATGAGGTGGTGCCTCTGCAGCCATTGTGATTTTGTGTTTCTCCAGCTGCCCAAAGGCCAGGCTGTGGAAGTGTTCTCTGCCTTGTTGGTTTGTGAAAGTAAATGTAGATCAGAAGGGTAGTCAGCCCTCTGGGGTTGGTCAGAGATGCCTCCTGCAAACAACTTGTCTAGTGGAGCCCTGCGTGTGTCAGGAGGTTGGCTTTCTGTCCACAGTCCTCAGTTCAGCAGTGGGGTAAAAGGGCTGTGGACTTTGGAGCCTTCAGGCTGAGGTGATCATCAGGTGCTTTAGGACCATCCTGACTGTGTTTTCCCCTTACTTTCGTAGCAGAGCAGGTCACTCGTTGCATGGCAGGGTCTGGCTAGTGTCTTGCAGGGTCCCCACAGGCTGTGACCTTCAGCGTTATTCCAGCCAGAGGTCAGCAGAGGGCTCCAGCAGTGTGGCTTCAGATTGGCTTTTTTTTTTCCTTGTTTTTTCCCTTAGGTAGCAGTCAGTTTCAATTTCTGTAGCTTTATTGGTGTGACAGACTGCATGTGTGTTGCCAGAGGTTTGTGGCAGGCTGTGTTTGCGATAGGTGTCCATTTTGCATGGGTGAAGTTTCTGATTTGCTGGCAGGCTGCTGCCTGTTGCGCTTGACCCTTGCTCCTGCTGAAGTCAACAGAAGAAGGTTCAGTGCCTCCAGAGGGATCAAGATGGAGCCTGCTGTGAGGCTTATTTTGGTAACCAGTCCTCTGCTGTTGATAGAAAAGAGCTAGTGTCCTCATCTCTGCCATTCGTTGTGTCCAACAAATCCCTCCTGGAGAGGGGAAGAATCAAACAGAATTAACTTCTGTCACAAGAAGGCTGATGGAATTGCAGGAGAAGTTGGTCTGGCAGTATAAGTGGTGAGACTTAGGTGTATTGTCTTGGTGCTATTTCTGGTTCTGCAATGGATCGGTGAGCTAGAAGTCAGGACTCCTGGCATTACCTTCTGTCCTGCTGTTTGACCTTAGAGGTCCTGTCTCTATACCTCAGTTTCTCCTTTGTGAAGAGGAGACAGTGATGAGCCTCTGTTACACAAGGACAGTCGTGTAGTTCCTTCTGCTGAAGTTCTTGGGGGCTTTGGGTTTGGTGCGAAAGGTGGTTTTGTGTCTTTGGCCATTTTGTGCTTGCTCTGAGATTTCAAGTGGCGACAGGTCTTTATTTGGGATGAACTTACTCTGGTTGGAGACTGTAACTTTAACTTCAGCCCCTACCCTTTTGTGCTCAAGAGAGCCTTCCACATGTTTTGTGGCACGGGAAGTTGTAGAGGAGTCAGACAAACACTCTTTGTTCCATGAGAAAAGATTTTCTGGTATAAATAAAGGAAACCACCAGCACTTGTGGCTGCACTTTTATTTTTAAAAGAACAGCGTGTCTGTGTTGCTCCTAAGCCATTGATGGGGAGGGAGGCAGAATGATCATAGACTTTCTCCTTTTCTAGTCCAGCATGTTCCCACTTGACTGCTCCAAATTTGGACTGAATCCTGCCTGCTGTGTCTATGTCTACCTCGAAGAGTTAATGTGGGCTCTGACTGAGTTTTAACCTTGCTTCCCTCTCCATTCACAATGAAGAACCTCTGACTCAAATCTGGAGGTGTTTTGCAGGGTAGGGGTGTGGGTTAATTGCAGGATTAACTTCTAACGTGGGCTGAAGCCCAAATTGCAGGAAGGGAGCAGGCCAAGTGGTGTTAGTCCTTTGGTGACCTTCCTGTGCTTCCCCATGAAAGACAGACCTTCTTCCGTCCCTGACACGGCTAATGGAAAGGAAGCACAGACTGAATCAGCCTGGCAAAGTGTGGAATATGACTCCCAGTACATAGGGGTAGAAGTGTAGGTATGGTAGCAGGGGCAGGGCTTTGCTGTGGGGATGGCTGTACCTCAGTCATGTGCTCCAGTTTGGTTTGGGTGCTAACTGTGCAAATGAACTATGGAGTGTTGCACAGTCTCCATGTGCAATGTCTTGCTCTGTGTCCGGCTAAATCAAGGCAACATACCTTTCTTGGTAGGATTTTCTGACTGACAGCTAGGGAAAGATTCCCTGTTTCCTTTTCAGAGGCTGATTCAGACTTTGTAAAATCATCATGTGTTAAAGTAAAGGTGAAAACTCCTGGATTCTTTATGGGAAAGATTTGGTCTTGTCATATCTTCCAGATCTCAAGTATAGTTGTTGGGGTGCAGCGGTGAAAGTAAAGGCTCTGCAAAAGAAGTTGAATGTGCTGTTCTGTGGCCAATCTGTAGTCTGGATTCTCTGGTGTAATCCAGCTGCTTGGGTAGTGCAAACATTTAAAAAAGTGTGTAAGGCATTGATCAGTTTCACTTCAGCTTTCTACTCTGTTTTGGTTTCTGCCTTCTTTATGCCCCAGACTGGTGTGGTGGGGAGCATTTGATCTGTACAGGTAACTGATGCTTTCCCTCTCTCTTACCTTCCATCCCTCCCCTTGATGTAGATCTGTAAGCATTTTTATCCAGAACTGTGCCTTTTCTGCCAGAGTTCCCAGATCCTTTCTGCTGGCACAATGTGAATAATCAACAGTGCAATTCAGCAACTGTCATTGTGCTTGCAGAATTTCCCACATATTAAATTGTTCAACTTGTTGGAACATAGGCAGTAACTAAAGTCACTCTGAAGGGGAACAGGAAGAATGAGGTAGCCACAGACAAGATAGGAGAATAGATAGGAGATATACTGCACTTAGGGGAGGAGGGAAGAGGAAGGGAAGGAACGGGGAACAGAAACATGCTGTCTTCTAGACAAGGAATACCAACAAGCAGTCCATGCCTGCCAGGCTACATTTCCCTTTCACAGACCACTTTCTCTTTTAATAGCCGCTCACGCTCTCTGACACTTCAAACTCCTTGGATGGAAGCTCCTCCCCTCTTGTACCTGCTCTCATCACTTCAGCACTGGGGCACTGTCAACCCTGCATGACCTAGAATTAACTTTCAACAATTAACTGCGGGCTGTGAGCTCCAAGCCCTGAAGCTTTTGCATTTTTGTGGCAAAGTAACCTTTATGCCAGTTTGTCACAAGTTCAGGGCACTTTAGAAACGCTTACTGGAGACCATTATTTTCCATGATGCAAGCAGTTTGCTCTTATCACTCTGAGTTATCAACCTTGGTGCTGTAGGACTCTGCATACTGTACGGGTGGATCATTATAGTGCATAACAGCATGGGGCAGGTACTATCTCTTTGTGTGTACTCTTATCCTGTGCTCCATTTGAGACATCCTCTGTTGCCAGCATGCTGGTAGAGCTAGGAGGTCTGGAGGGCTCCAGGTACTCGCTGTTTGCAGTAGTGTGCTAGCACCTGGGTTTTGTGCGTGTGTACTTATCTATCCTATCTCTCATCTCTTTAAGTCTCTCCAACCCTTGACCAAGCAGCAAAATGAAGCTTTGGCAAGAGACTGGGAAACATTGAGAAATGCTTGTGAAATCAGTGCAGATCGCAAGCAGTTAATGTTTGCTCCATTCGTAGGGAAGGGACAGGATAATGGCAGATCCACCCTGTTCCCTCTCCCACACTGTCTCATTGTGGTTCAGTAGCCAAATATATAGTCTAGTTAATCCTGGGGGTCCTGTGGGCTTGCTTTGAATCTTTCAGTGAGTGACTTGATTCCTCGGTCTGGGAAAGTGGTCAGCGTGGAGACACGGAGGCTGTGACTTGTAGGGTGCTGTTGTGGCTCAGAGGTGGCCTGCTGAGGTGCATGTCCTGCGTGGGCAAAAGAGGTAGCTGACAGCAAGAGTGAAAATACATAGCTGCATGGTTCAGAACCTCTGTTTGTTCTTGAAAGCGTCTCTGTGCCAAGGTCTGTACGAGGGATCCTTCTGGCTTATTCCCTTGCCTTCTAAAACCCACTGAGGCATCCACTGGCTGTTTTGAAAGGGGGTAAAGGGCAAAGGGGTGAAGGGCCTTAATCCAGAGTGCAGATCATCTGCTGCAGCTTCAGGTGCTTTTTGGCTGATATGCTTAGTGGCAGCATCCCAGGAGTATGGGGAATAGCACAGAAGGGGTTTGGGAAGAGTCACCTGTGGCACGCATCAGGGAGACAAATATTGAGGGTCTCTTGTCTATCTCGCCGCTGCCCGAAGCAGCTTTAGGAAGAGATTGTCTGTTTCTCTTCCCCACCTATGTGTGTGTGTATGTAGGACACAGACAAAGGACTTAGGCCTGCAAGACTGTTAGTGAAAAGCACAGGGTAGTTGTGTTGCAACTGTCTGGCTCATTTTAAGGGGCAAAGCACTAGACATTCTTGAGCTAAGTTTTCATTAACTTATTCCCTGCATTCCTCCTTTTAGTTATCAAATTCCTGGAAGTCTACGAGCGCAGCTTCTGCAGGACAATTGAGACCCTGGTGGACATTTTCCAGGAGTACCCTGATGAGGTGGAGTACATATTCAAGCCATCCTGTGTGCCTCTGATGAGATGTGCGGGTTGCTGCGGCGATGAGGGCCTAGAATGTGTCCCTGTGGATGTGTACAACGTCACGATGGAGGTGAGGGCCCAACTTGCAATCTGCCATGCTTGATTGGAAGGAAGCAAGTCAACCATCACAACCACTCTTAAGTCCCACCTCCCAGCTAATTCAGAGGAAGGGCAGCCTACCCCAGGGAAACCCTCTCCTGACCCTGGTGCCCAGTGTTACACCATGCAGGGCTAAAAGATGAGTTGCCTGTGTCTGTCTAAGGCTAAGAGGAGAATCTGGTTTTGGCTCTTGTCCAAATACAGTAGCTAGGAGGATGCAAAGCAGCATTTCTGCAAAGGAGCACTTTGTGCTTAGAGAATGCAAAGGAACATTTCCAGTGGTATTACCTCTGAGTTCCCAAAGAAGATACTCCTTGGGCCTTTGCTCCACTTTAACTCTGCATTTGGTACATACAGCTGTTGTTCTGAAGGCAGCTGAGTAGTGCAAAAGGGGAGAACCTGTCAGTACTCTCTCCTGCAGGGCATTTGAGGTCAGCCTGTACCAGGGGTGCAGGGGATTTGTGTCATTAGCTATGCTGGCACAGCAGGGATGAAAGGGGCTCTAAGAAACACACTGCTTCAGTGTCAAGTGTAAAAGCCTTTCTGCCTCTGGGCATCTTCCTCCTTTGTTTGGAGGCTGTTGAATTCATTCCTTGGAAGAGACAGAGATGGCCATGATTGCAAAGGCTGGGCAAGTGGGGAAGATGCAAACTGCTTTAGAGAGCTTTATTACTGCCCTTTTCTGTCAGCCTGGATCCCAGCTTGTGTCCAAAATGGTGCTGGTGCCCATTATCCATAACCCACAGCTCCCTCATCTACTTTTGTCCCTCAGGCTCTTGAACAGCCACGGTAAATATTACCATCACTTTTTGATATCGATGAGAGATTTGCAGTGCTGAGTGATTACCCAGCAGGCTCTTTTTACTTGTTATTTGAGCTGTATTTAAACTCTGTTGGAGAACCAGTCTGTCCCTTTCCATGGTTCCCCATACTGCTTTTCCCCTTGCGGGCTCCAGCCTGGACCAGAGCATACTAGCATGATGTAGCTAGGGATGGTTTTCTTCCTACCATTCCTTGCTGAACTGCAGTTCTTGGCTGGTATGCCTGCATGCCTGTAAAGGGTCAGAGGCTCTTAAGCAGTTCTCTGGTGAAAATGCTAGAGTGGTCCGGACATGTTCTGGGTTGAGAGACTGTGACAACACTACATATCTTCTAATATAACTTCCCTGGAGGCACCTGAGATTGGGAGCTGGGTAATGTCTGGCTCTGCAGGGCTCTTCTAAGCACAGATCTTCAGATTTATTTTGTGTGTTGAGTCACTGAGAAAGTGAGATGTCAGCTGGGAAGGTATGGCCTAGGGAAAAGGAGTCAGATATGCTTTGGGCCTGTGTGTTAGCCTGAAGTACTGCTTCTGTGGGAGCAGGCTGGATGTTCTCTTACTGCTGCTCTAGCATCAGCCAGGGATGGCTCAGTGAGAACCTTGCTATGGTGTTATGCCCTCTCCCGTGCCTGTCTCCAAGGCAGTCCACTAGTGCTGGCACCTGGCAAGCATGAGCAAACAGAGCTTTGGCACAAGTCTGGTGTTGCTGCTGCTTGCTTGTGATCAAAGGCCTTCCCTGACTGGGAGAACAGGGCCTCAAAGCTAGCTCAAACTCTGCCATGCTTTTCCCATGAGCACCTGGGGTGCAAATGCTTTGCTGTGCAGCAGGCTGCTTTGGAGTTGTGAATATGAAGACTGAATGGGCAGTGACCCTCTCTGTTTCTTTCATTCCAGATCATGAGAATTAAACCCCATCAGAGTCAGCACATATCACACATGAGCTTCTTACAGCACAGTAAATGTGACTGCAGGTGAGAATGGAGCAGCACTGGTTCCTCTTGCAATAAACTTATTCTGAGCCTTTGCTTTTTTCTGCCTTTGGGTTGGGACTGTTGTTCAGAGGCTTCTGCAGTCTCCTCACTTGGTTTGCAGTGGGATGGCCAAGCCTGGGAAAAGAAATCCTTTGCTGGCAGGGCTCCTCCATCTCTAGCTATCACAGGTGGACAGTGCTAGTCTGCAACCTGGGGTCTTTTGGCACTGGTTGCCAGTGAGGTGCAACAGGAGAGCAAACACTTTGAGACGGATGACTTAACCTGTGCCATGGGCATCCTACAATGCTGACTGAACATGTTTTTCCCTGGACTTGGTGGGAACTGGGGATAATACTGGAAGTATACGTGGTAAGCTCTTTTCTAATGAGACCTTTGTTCTCTCTTCCCCCACAGACCAAAGAAAGATGTCAAAAACAAACAAGAAAAGTAAGTGACAAGCCTTTCCTCCTTCCTCTTTTGGTGGTTGGTTGGTGTTTCCTTGCCCCACTGCCCCTTGCCCTTTTCTTTGGTTGGAGATACTCACTTTGAGAAGGTGTTTTTGGAAATGGCGTATGGTAGTGCATGGAGCAACACTCTGAATCCATTCCAGGTGGGCACAGAAACCCAGATCTGATGGTCCTTCCTTCATACCCCATGACCCATGGCCATGGCAGTCATTCCTAATGCATTATCCCAAGTCAGGGAAATGTCGTCGTGTCTGTCCTACCAGTATGGATTCAAGGTGCAGCCCCCATTCTCCCTTCCCTCTTTCTGGGGTGTTTCTGGTTACTGCAAATCGCTGCCTTTCTTTATTATTAATTTTTTTCTTGCTGCTTGAGTGAGTACTTGCTGGCTTCTTTCACAGCAGCTTGGGTAGGAACTTTGCTGGCTACAGGGAGAGGTGGCAATAAAGGCCTGGTGAGGCAGGACTGATGCCATGCAGGATGTGACACTGGTTTTGGTTGGGTGGGGACCTGGGAGGATATGAAGGGAGGTGGACGTCCTTGCTGGGTCTTGGCGGAGGCTTTCATAAGGGTTTTTTGCAATCTGATGGATTTGCTCTGGTGATGTGAAAGAGGCTAAGGCACAACCTTCCCTTTACTTCTTCCCCAAAGTAAAGAGGTTGTGGAAGTAGAAATATAAGCTCTCATCCTGCAGTAGTCTGAGGAATGAGCACAAAATGTGAAACACTGTCGAAAAGAAGGAATGACCTCTCTGGGTGAGAGGGTCAGCTGGACTGCGCATGACTGGGAAAGCAACTCTACCATTTAGAGGTGCGGAGTTGGAAAGAAAGGGGTGAATATTTGGAGATGAGGCTGAAACAGAGACAGAGGGAGCAAACAGGAGAGTGAGAGAACTTCTTTCACCCCTCTCCTGGTGGTTGTATATTTCTAGCTGCCTTCCAGCCTCTCCTCCTCCCCCTGGAAATCTGCTCCTGGCTGCATCGGGCTGTGTGCAGCCAACACTCCTCTGTGCGCAGGGCCGTGTTGGGGACGGTTGGTCTGTGTGGCACTGTGGTTTGAAGGTGTGCAAGAGTTTGGTCTGTGTGAACTCTGGTTTGGATGGGGTGTGGGTGTAGCAGCCAGCTCCAATTGTGTTGCATTCACTTTCCTCTTCTAACAGCACCTTGCCTGCTCTTTGCTGGTTCTGCACTCCCCAGGGAAGGAAGGGAAGGGATGGGAGAGGCTGGTGTACTTTGATTTGTGCTGGATTGAAAGTCGTTGTATTGGTACCCCTCTCCTCCCTTCAGGTTGATTTTCCTCCCCTCGCCATCTCCCTGTGACTCCTGCCTGACATGTCGGGCAGAACCAGGATTGAGCTGATGCTCTGACACTTGTTCCAGTGAGATGACTTGAACAGGGCCTAGGAAACACCTATGGTGCTTTCTCTTCTGCCTCTCAATTCCCTTTGACAGCTCTCTCCCAAGGTAGGCTGCAACAGGGAACGAGGGAGCCTTTGCAGAAGTGCCTCAGAACTGGGACTCGTTTGCCTGAGAAGCCCTAGTGCTTTGCCTAGGGCATTCTCCTTGGATGTCTCTCCCTTGGTCCTGTGCTAGTGTGGCTCAAGGAGCAGCACAGGCTCCAGCCTCCCTTGCTCCCTGTGCTCTCAATGGCCTATAGGGATCCATGGTTAGTGTCCAGGACTGCATGTCCTAGCCCTTGCCTGTCCCAGCTCCTGCCCAAGAGTCAGAGGCAACTGGTGAATTTCTCAGAATGGAGTCAATACCTTGGCTCCATCTGCTTGTCTGTCTGGCAGATCCTTGTGGAAGGTGACAGGAAGGAAAGGAGGGAAGAACTGAAAGCTGCTTGCTGGTTATCTCCTGAGTAGAATAACTAAGTCAGTTTTATCCCTCTTTCCCCTTCAGTACTCAGGATGGAGACTGCCAGAGGGGATTTCAGACATTCAAGTAGGGTGTCCTGGAGTCCTCTGAACCACAGGCAGGAAGTGGGGTGGATGAGCAAAGCCTTCAGGTTAGATAGCCCTCTCCCACACAGCAGTGCTGTGAAGACCAGATCTCTCCCCTTGTCTGTGGGTTGCTGAGGCCAGGCTCCCATCCCAAGGCAACATTGCCACCAGCCCTGCAGCAGAGCTGTTGGAGCTCAGCTGCTGCCTAGACCCAGTGTCAGGCAGTGCATCAGGTCAGAGTGGTTTCCTTTTCCCTGGAGAGAACCCTTTCACTCAGGTTGCCTCTTGCCGATTGGTGTGCGCCCGTGCTTGTTGCCTGGAATGGTTGTCTGCGCTCACTGCAGTTGCGTGATGCTTTCACCAAGCTTTCTGTTCCTTCTCCCTCACCCCCTGTCCCTTTCCCACTGCCCTTCTCAGAGGGGGCAGGTGCCCATCTGAGTCTTCAGCAGATCCACCTCTGCTCGCAGCAGCTCTGCTGGAGGTGGTCTCTGCTGAGTACCCTGGTTTTGACTTGGCTGTGGTGCTGACCGGAGCGCCGGAGGGCCAGTGAATGTGTGTGCAAGGTGGAGATCTGTGCTTCGGCCCTGGGATTTACCCTCCAGTCCTGCCTCATGTGCTGCTCCCCTCCCAGCAAGGCACATGGCTGTATTTTTTTTCTCTTCTTCCTTGCGTTTTCTTCCATTTTCTCTCTCTCTCCCTTTCTTTCCCCCCCTCTCTCTCTTTCTCTTTTTTTTTTTTTTTGTTTTTCTTCCAGAAAATCAAAGCGAGGAAAGGGGAAGGGTCAAAAGAGAAAGCGCAAGAAAGGCCGGTACAAACCACTCAGCTTGTACGTTTGTGTCCTCTGCTTGTAGAGTCTCTTCCCTCCCTCTCCCCAAACCAATCTGCCTGCTTGCTGCTCACTCAAATCTCACCCTCCCCTCCCAGTCACTGGTGGGCCACGGATCCTGCAGGGGCGGCACTGGTGGCGGCACCGCTCGCGGCACCGCTCTGGCACTAAGGCTGTCTCAGGGAAGGCGGCTCTAGCTTGCTTGGCTCTCTAATCATCAGTGGCGACTATTTTCCCAAGGCACAAGAGTGCGGGTAGATGGGCGAGTGCCTTGCACCTCTTCATACCTTCCAACTCACCTGCTTTCCCCCACTCGTCTTGTGCCCTCACTGCTATGGCGACTGGTGACAGACAGGCTGGCATCTGCCATGCATGTGTGTGTGTACGTGTGTGCACACGTGTGAGTGTGTGTCTGGTGGAGTCACAGGTGGAGAGGAGAGGTGGGACAGCGGGAAGCTGGAGAGGGGGTGCTGGGGAACTGGGGCGGGCGCGCTCTCTGTTGTTTTTTTTTTGTTTCTCTCTGCTGGATTTGGTGGCTTCTCTCTCACTGTCTCTTTCACTGTCTCTTTTGTTCTGCCTCTCTTATGGTGATTCACAAAATTCTGCATTGTTAATTCACGGCTCCTCTGTAGGAGACTCCTAGGTGGCAGGGTTGAGATGGGGCTTACAAAAAGGAGGGCAGTGCCAACTGCAGGGGTAAACTACTTTCCAGGGGAGCAGAGACCCTGTGTATCTAAAATTCATTTAGTCACTGGCCTCTTTCTACTCAAATAGCCCACTTCAGAGAACTTCTTTCATTGATATGTCAGTAGCTGGCTGGGACCTCTCACCTTCCCATCCTTGCTTTCCCCTTCTTCCTCCCTCTGGCCTGAGCCGATGGATCCAATGCAGCATTTGTGAATACTGTGCAGAAGGCCTGTTTTCTTTCTCTTTACGCTAATGCAAGGGGGTGCTGTCCTGGGGCTGTCAGAGTGCTGCTGGAAAATCCACCAGCCTGCGACACTCCAGTGGGCAGCATGGGGGCTGCGGGAGGGGGCAAGGGGATTGCTTTGATGTTTAGGGTGTTGCATGTGTATTTTCTTTCTGCTGAAGCGCTGTAGCTTAGACATCTTTCCTTTTGCCTTTTTGCAGTCACTGTGAGCCTTGCTCAGAGAGGAGAAAGCACTTGTTTGTACAAGATCCCCAGACCTGTAAATGTTCCTGCAAATTCACAGACTCACGTTGCAAGTCGAGGCAGCTTGAGTTAAACGAGCGCACTTGCAGGTTTGTGTCCTGAAGGATGAAACACACAAAGAGAAAGAGAGAGAAAGAGAAAGAGGGGGGGAGCTTGCTTCCTGCTGACTTCTGGCACCAGTGCTATATGGTTACTTCTTTTCTCTGTCCTACATGGGCCAGAGGGCAGAGGGGCTAACTGGGATGAGGACAGATTTTCCCTGGTTCAGAGGGCAGCTGTGCGTTTCAGATATGCTGTCAGGACTTGGACGGGGATGGCTCCCTGAGACAAGGCATTTCTTTCTCAGGTATCCTGTATCGTAGAACAAGATAATGGAGTTCATGTTGCTGAGGTAGCCAGGGGAGGATCTGTAGCCCTCTGTACATTATCTGTACGCGACTCTGAGTATACTGTTGGACAAAGACAAATCCTTGACTGACTAGGATTTAATCACCCCTGTCTTCCAAGCCCTTTTTCTGCGGCTTGTAGATGAGATGCTCTGCTGTGTGCAGAATGAGGAAAGTCAACAGGAGCCTCCTCAAGGCCGTGCCTACATTTTCCTTTGCCTCTTTGTTCTTCTAAAATCCAGGGAGACCATCCTGTCCTCTTGCACTGTGCTCACAGTTCCCTGTCCATGTCCTGTCCAGAGCTGTGGTTTGAGGGGCAGCATTCAGGTCTGTGACATGGGATACAGCAGGATTAAGTCTGTCTCTGGGTGAAGGCAGAGATGCGTATTCAGGTGTGAGGTGGGAGATGCAAAAGCACTGTGGGGTTGGTGTTTTTTTAAAGACCCATGCTGTGCATGTGTCATCTGAGGACTGTCACACACCATCTGTGGCATAGACACGTGCAGAAACTGATTCTTGTTTCCCGTCTGAGCACTTTGGTGAACTCAGTGGGGTATCTTGACTCGCACAAGGTATGTGTGCATCTCTGGTGTAGGATCATCCAACCTGTCTAGAGAGAGACATAGAAATGGGGTTGCTAATGAGCCCTTGGCTCTGACTCTGAACTCAGATCCTTTCCACAGAGATCTAGGAGATGAAAATGCTTTGTGCCCAAACCAGAGAGGCCTTGGCACTGCCAGGGTGGTAGAAACTGCTCTGTATACAGAGAATTTTTCTGAGATGCTTTAATTTCAGTGGGAGAGTAATTGATGGAGGGGCCAGAATAGAGCAACTTCTGGAGTTAAACTTCTCCTAGTGAGCAAAACCCCTGAAGCCTGAAACCTTTGGCCTTTTTCCCCCTGCTGCTGTCCCAAAGCCCAGAATAGCTGAAAATTACCCCACAAAGTTTGAAGGGTGAGAAATAGTAACAAATACAAAGAAAAGCCAAACAATAGCCCAAGAAGTCATGGTGACAGAAGGGGTTTACTAATTTCACTGTGATGGGATAATTGGCACTAAGGGAGGTTGGTGTGTTGGCCAGAAAAATAGGAAGGAGTCATAGGAGTGGTTAGATTTTCAGTTTCCGGATAAAAAGCTGATTAAGCTGAAGTTCCTCATGCTCTTTCTTAGATTTAGAATTGGGCCCAATGGGGGAGGACAAATTCTCATTTCTCCTGCTGCTTCTTCAGGCTGCTGCTGTTCTCTGGTGCTAACCCCTGCTCATGGCAGCTAGTGGAATGAAAGACACTTACTTTTCACCTTCTTGCCTGCATGAGGCCTTGTTGGCTGCATTGCTTCCGACCCAAACAAGAGGCTAGGCGGAGAGCTGAGGGGTTGTGTCCTTCTGCATGCATTGCTTAGCCTTGTTTTTCTGTGTGTTTGTGTGTATTTGTGTGCGCATGGTGTGAAAGGGTGCAAACAAAACACTCAGCTCATCTGTGAGGAAGCCACTGATTCTGCTCCTAAATTTACCCCTGTACGAGTATCTCCCCCCACTCCGTATAGGTGAGCCTGGGAGAGTAGAATTCATCGACTGATTCGTGGGACTGAGATTCTCAGCTGATTTGCCCCATCTGCACAGTATTTCACCCCACCAGTGACATCATGCCATGTCTTAACACCATGTGCTCTTAAACACAGTAGCCACCCCTTCTCTGTCCTACTTGCACCCTCATCACAAAAATTAACCCCATTCTCTTTTTTTCCTTCCCTCTCCTCTTTGACAGATGTGAAAAACCGAGACGGTGAGCAGCGGAAAAGAAGGGGGAACAGCCCTGTTTCTGGAGCCTGATTTCTCGCCTGGACAGAAAAAAACAAAACACTAATCCAAATGAACCCTAAAAATGAAGGATCGGTAGAGCACAGCACTTTCAGTACGGACGATGGACTCCGGAAGGAACATTCCCCAAGGCACCCGCCGCACAGAATTCACCTTTGGGTTTTGAACTGTTTTATTTTATTTTTCTTTTCATGCTGCTAAATAACAGAGCCAGGAAGACTTATAGGGGTGTATTTGATGGGTTTTCCCATGCATACATATATATGTGTGTATACATGCATATACATATATATATATGTATATATATTTTAACCACATCTATATATACATATATGTATATCTTAACCACACACACACACATATATATATAATATATATATATATACTGATTATTTTTTTTAACATTGCTAATGTTATTGGTGTCTTCACTGGATAATACTCGACTGCTGTGGACACAAGCGGGCTACTTGGGGCATAAGAAACAAGCTAAGACTGGACTGAGTAGAAGCGCTGGGTGTAAACTTCTTAACTCTAACTGACTTGTGCGGCCTCCGCTGTTTCTCTGTAGAGTGTGCTGTACCACAAACCACCTTCTCCTTGCCTAGGACAGGGAGGAGAGGTGATGGAGAGGATGGGCAGGGAGTTCCAAAGAGCGGCATCCTAGGGTGGTGCGATGGGTCAAAGGCCAAGGAAATGGCCGTCTCCGTGATCAAGGATTCCTCCTCCCCTCTCTTCCCCCAACCTTCGCCCTTACTCGTCTCATAATCTGCCTGCCTTGATGGGACATGGGATGTCAGTGTACATTTTGCGTTGACTTTATTTGCTATAGAAACTTTGCCAGAGAGACATGCTGGCTTCTCTTAAGGATGGTGGGCAGCTGATGCGCACTAACTTTCCATTCACGGAAGTATCACAGGAGTCTAGATTTCCCGCCCTTGGTGGCTGCAGAAGGACACAAGGTCTACAGTGTGCTGAAGCAAGAATGGGGACCGGTGCATAGCCACACAGTTGTTCAGCACTGTCTGCTTTCTTCATGCACAGAGCTGCCACTCAAGAGCATCCAAGATGCTTACGGAACATTTCTGGAAAGGGATATTAATCAAAAGTATATACACAGTAGGGGGTGTGTGTGCGTATGTATGTGAAAGTACGCATTTGTGTCTGTGTGTATGTATGTGTGTATGTATGTATGTGTTTTTCTCTCTTTTTTATATATATATATTTATTTTTATACATATATATATATAAAAAAATAATATATTTGTATGCCAAGATTGAAGGGGGAAAAAAGAAAGGAACTTTTGCTGCCTTCAGTTTGCGTGCCCAGTGTGAATGACCCTTCAGAACGTCAAGACTTTTTTTTATGACATACTGTAAATATCAGGCCCCTTTTCCACATCTTGAGCTGGGGAATCAAATGTGAAGGCAGGCAGAGTCCCTTAGCCATGTCATGAGAATCTTGGCTATGTGTGTATCGGCAATATACACTGTGGTGTATGTGAAACCCACCTTACACATGCGCGCACACACACACACCCCCCTGAAAGTGTGTTTGTACATCTATGTGGATATATATAATCTAGTTCTGTGATTAAAATTATTATTATTAATAATAATAATCAAAAAGGTACTCGGTCTGTGTCAGAATGCTGCCAAACATCATCTGCAATTGTATTTTCAACGCCTGATAATGTACAACACGGAAAGCTTCCAAAAAGACAAGACAGTCTAAAAACAGACTCACAACAAGCGACTACTAACCACTAGGATCTCCCCATCCAACCGATGGCTTTCAGAAGGAGAGAAAACACATGGGTGGGTGCTTGCATCTGCAATGTATAATACTCATGCTGCATCGTGCGCAAGACAGAGGCTTCCGATCGGGGGGAGGGAAGAGAAAGTGTTTTATATACTTATTTAATATCCCTTTTTAAATTAGAAATTAAACAGATAATTTAATTAAAGAGTAGGGATTTTTCAGTATTCTTTGTTAATATTTAATTTCAACTATTTATAAGCCGTACCTTTTTTTTTTTTATTTGTACTTGTTGTGTATAAATTTAACCTTCCTGTTGTCCCATCCCTTATCTCCCCAATTGTTGGCAGAGTCAGTAGCATGTTATGGGCAGTTATTTAATTAATTTCTCTAACACCTACCCCTACACATTCCTATTGAGACAAGGGTTAGATATACATCTACATACTATATATATATTTGGCTATGTGTTTGTATATATATATATGTTTATGTATATGTGTGATTCGGATTAAATAGACGCTACGATTTTTTTATATATGTAAAAAGAAGAAGCAGGAAAAATAGAAAATTCTACATCTTGAATCTCTCTCCTTTTTAATTTTAATATTTGTTATCATTTTATTTATTGGTGCTACTGTTTATCTGTAATAATTGCGGGGAAAAAAGATATTAACACTACATATTGTGTCTAGTGAATTTTTTCAAGATATTCCTTAGTACATATTTATTTTTAAACAAAAAAATTACAGATATATCTTAAAAAACGACGACGACGACGACAAACAAACTTTTTTTTGTATTAAAGAATTTAATTCTGACCTTGATTTCCTTTGCCTTCTCCTTCTACCTTGCATCCTGGTTTTCTTCCATTGTGTAACAGTTCCTCCAGTATTGCCTCTGGAGGCTACAGGGCATCAGCAACCTGCTAGTTGGACTCTTGGATTCGGGCACAGAGCCTCCAAAAGCATCTAGGTACCAAAGCCCGTAGAGATGACTGGGAGGTAGGCACCAGAATCCCTGTGTGGAGCTCAGCCCGAGTTCCCTGCTTGGTGAGAAGAGGGTGGTCTGATGGGCAGGACCGAGGGGGCAGAACTCCTGGGTTCCTTCCCAACCTGATGCCAAGGAGTGTGGTGATGGTCCCAACCCTGCCTCTGTCTTGTCCAGGAACCAAGCCCTGTGAGCTGGGCACTATACAGGCGATCCCGGTGGAGCTTACAATCCAAGATGAAAGCAAGGCTCTGAGCCTGCTCTTCCTGGTAATGGACTTGGTGTTTGCAGTTGGAGTAGTGTGTATGTAACCTGCTGTCAGTAATGGTTTGGCATGACCTCCTCATCCTGGACAGCACTGAACAAAAACCAGCTCTGACCATGCTCATCGCTTCATGAGGGATTTTGATACTGTTGCATCTTTTATGATGTGCTTTGGGGTCTTTGGAGGAAAAACTCTTCGACAGCAGTGTCATTTCCTCGTCAGCCATGGAGATGAGTGTGTCATGTGTCAGTCATCTGGCCACGCTGGAAAGGAGCACGCAGGATGTTTCTGGATGTCTGGGAGGTGACTCACTCAGGTTAATACAGACCACCGAGTTCATGGCTGCATTGTCCTGCTCTTGCAAAGGTAAAGGATCTGGCTTTTATTTTGGATGAACTCAGGTAGCTCAACAGGTGGATCTGCAGTCACTTCCTCTGCAGAGAGCAGAGCGGAGAGAAGAGGATGAATACTTGAGGATGCTCTGGTTCACTCTGTTCAGTAACATCTTGTGGAGTACAGCAGTGAGGTGAGAAGGTGAGCAAGGGCCACCTGGATGTTGCTGCGTGAGGAACCCAAGGAGTTGCTTCCTTTGCGTATTCACCACTGTGGATTTTGGTTTGTGTGGATCTATGGACTGTTTTGCAGATGGCTGTGCAAGATGGTGAAGACAGTGTGCCTATCCTCAGGAGACCTGCACTGTCTCTATATGACCTGGGAAATGTTTACAAGTCATCAAATTGGAAAGATTGAAACTGGCAGGTCAGTGTTGCTCCCCTGGGCTGAGCTGGATGTGAAATCTCAGCGAAATGTGACCCAGGTCTCCCAGATGGATGAGTCAGTGGGTTCCTACTGTCAGTCACAACACATGAAACCCTGCCCACCAATGACAAGCTGGGCTGGCTGCTCCTGGTGCCTGGAGGACAGGAGCTCTTTTTCTTCCTCTAAGGACTCAGGAGAAATAGCATATCTGCAGAGCCAGGTGACCTGGTAGCCACCTCCTCCATGAGACAGGCTATGCCTGGCTGGATGGCACGTTTCATCTGGGACAACTTAAAGAATTTGTTTGTGTGGCTGCAGCAGAACCAAGGTAGCTGCCTCTAACAACTGAAGCAAGAACCTGCCCGAGCCAGCTCTTAATGAGGGACCTGGGGCCCTAGAAGCAGTCCAGCTCTTCTCCTTTATCCTTCAGGGTTGATATAACTGGGATGTCACCTCTCATAAGGAGAGTAATTATAGCTTGGTGTTGGAAGTGAGCTCAGGCTGGCTGGAGAGGCTGTATGCGATTGAGGCCCCTGCTTCTGGAAGAGCTGGGATGCAGGAGTGCATTGCCCCTCACCCTGCCCAGAGTTCTCACCTGGCTTGCCTGTGCCCTATCCCGAGGTGAGGTGAGGACACAGGGAGGGAGGCCAGGTTTTCAGGCTGGCACACTGATCTCGGCATACAGCCTTTCACCCTGCGCGCGAGAAAGGCTTCTGGTCACGTCCATGTTTTGGTTGCTGGCTAATTAAAATGCTGTCTTCAGGCAGCTGGCTGGTGCTTTCCTCGTGCCTCCCACATTTATTCTGTGGGATTCAAAAAGCGGAGGCACCATGAAAGGCAGAAAAGGGTGTCCTGGACAGACAGACACAACAGAAAACCCCACTGGCAATGGAATAATGGGTTGGAAACCTGGTCCTTCTCTCACTCTTGGCACCTGCTAGCTGGTTTAACCCCTTGTTGCTGATGTCCTCTGCTCTGGGTTTGTAAGTTAGCCAGGCTTTGCTTGGGCTCCACCACCAGCTGCAGTGTCTATGTTAGAAATGCCTATAAAGCTCCTGTCCTTCAGCGTGGTCCCTCAAAGGACTTTGGAAACCCAAAGGAAATTCATTCCACAGGCCGTGTCCTCCACTGTCTGCCCGTGGGAGCTTTGGTAGTGAGAGATGGGTATTTTTATCGTAGACCATGTGGTGAGTGTACAGGCAGTCTCTGTGCTTGGGATGCCTGAAATTCAAGGCTAATCCCAATCATCCAGCACAAGGTCTGCAGTCCCAGTCTGTGCAAACACCATGCTTGCTCCCAGGTCCCCATTCGGGGCCAGGGCAATGTGGCCTCAGTGGCACTGTGCCACCCCACAGGCAGCTGCTGACCCCCCCGCTGTGCCCCACAGCACCCGATGCCGTGCATGATGGGTGGCTGAGCTGCTGGCCATCCCAGAGGAACCAGGCGCTCATGCCTGGACCTCCAGCCAAGTACTCCATATCTCATAAGAGGTGGCGAGTTGTGGATAAGAGCAGGGAGGTGAAATACCCTGCACCACCAGTGAAGGAGGGTGTGAAAGGAATGCAAAGAGCGCCTGACTGCAGCTTTGGGGGAGGCTTGCCCTTTGGTGTGGGGAGCTGGGAGGGCCTTGGGGGTTTTGCATTTAGGAGGGGACAAAGTTCAGGTTCTCCTTCAAACGTCAGTGGTTTGCTGGCTGCCTACACCAGGGTAGTATCTCCCAGAGGTGCAGCTCGCTGTGCGTGTGAGGTGATTACAGACTTATTCAGGGAAATGGGCTTGTTGGGCAAGTGCCACCTATTTACCTGCCCAAGGCTGGCCTCCCAAGGCCAAAAAAGCCTTTCCATAAGGATTTCTTTAAACTTCCTGCCTGAGCCACCTCCATACCTTCAGGCAGGCAATGCTGCACAGTGACAACTCTTAGGAAACATCTGCAGTTCTGGGCTATAGTACATTGTGATACAGGGCTAATCTTGCTGGTTCATGCTCTTTATTTTTACTTTGCCATTTCAGATGCCCCAGACACTTGTTTGGGGATGAAAAAAAAAGCACAATTCCTCACTAGCCTGAGAGTGCCCAATCATCTCTTTAGGCATCAGGGCTGCCCACTGCAACCTGCTGCCATAGGCTTTTCTATGTGTTTAGTACCAGGTAGCTCTGCTGCCCACCCCCACGGTGCTGCCTGTCTCCTGGCCAAGCCTGGTGCATGCAGCAGGGGGAAGGCATGCTACAAGCCTGATGCCAGCACGGCAGGGGTTTACTTCGGGGGTTACTTTGACACCTCCTTTGCCAGCTATTCTGAGAGCTGTTGGTGCACTCCATGCTTGTAGTGTGTTGCGTGGTGGGACCCGGGCTGGGAAAGGCATCTGGTTCTGCTCAGCCCCCTGCCAGGACTGCTGATGAGTGGCAATTCCTGCTGAACATTCCCCAGGGAGACTCGTGTAATGCCATAACAATCTGGGATGCTGGTCAGGATGTCTTGCTCCCAGGCTGTGTGGTAACTTGGAGGTGAGAAGCTTTGGCACTGGATGCCATTACCTCTGAATCTTGGTCAAATGGGTCTGAAGTGTGCAGGAAGGGTGTGATTCACGCAAGCCCTTGGGCCTTTCATGTACAACTGTGGAAGAGCATGGCATACAACCCCGTTCATTGGGAGCATTATCTAATCAAAAAGGAGAGAGACCTAACCCCTTAGCTGCAAACCCTATGCACAGTTTGGGAGAGGCAGCACAAGATGAGCAAAAGGATCAACTTAAGCAAATAATTCAGTTTCATCGCCTCTTCAGAGATTTTAAGGCCAGAAACATGACCTGTCTGAGACCTTTGCCTTCATTTGCCGATAACTCGTACTTGAGCTGTGGTGTACACTTTGGAAAGACGTCCAAGCTGCTGTCTCATTTCCTGGTCGTCCTGTCCTCACATAACAGAGAACCTGCTGGCACTGGAGGCAGCCTGTGCCATGAACATATGGATACCCAGGGAGTATATGTTTGTGTCATTGGCCTCTTCTCCAGAAGCGTGGCTCCCACCAGCACCCCTCCCTGCCCCTCCTGCCTGTCCTCAGCTCTGACACCATGAATGCAGAAGCGAAAGCCCCCATAGAGCTTTATGTTGGACTCAATCCTTTCAAAGAAACACCTCATCTGACTACTGAGAAAACTGTGCAGGAACTAACTTCTGGAAATTCAACTTCCTGTCAGTCACCTCCACTTTTTGTCTTTACAGCTTGAATTGACTCATTTCTCCTCCAAGTCCCCTTCCTTATGTTGGGCAGCTTGCTAGAAGGTTCAAGCCTTCTTTTTTTGCACTGCAAGGACCTCACATCTGGGAGAAGCTGGACACTCCTGAGCAGATCTTCTGAGTTTCTTCTAAGGTGTTATTGCTCCCGGAGATAAGGAGCCAACTCCTACTTACTTTGATTCATGTCACTACTGGAAGTGTGGCAAACGGGGGTCAACAGCACTGAATCTGATTGTTTACAGTCTTCACAGGCATAATAAATTATGAGTCATAGGATCATCCTGAGTTATTTGGTGACTAATATGAGGCTGGTCTTGAGGCTGAGGGCCAATTTCTTGTTGCAGTATTGGCTTCCCAGAGCTCTCTGTTGTGGACGTGCAGCGTAGACCTAGTCAATACACAGCAGCTAGGAGAACTGGCTGAGCTGCCAGAGGAGGTGCTGATGAGTCAGGGAGTGGCACTGCCCTCTGCACCAGTACCCCACTGGTGGCTGGATGTACAGTGCAAGAGGCTGTGACTTTTATGAGTCACTTTGTGGGACTGAGTGTGATCCACACCCCTGCAGAATTGCTGGGACGAGTCACAGAGTCAGAGACATCCCAAAAGGAACAATTTTTTGCAGTTAGGTTGTCTTGTCAACCAGCTGCAAATGTGCTACTGTTCTGAATATGTTTGTCTTTGTGCGGGTGGTACCCCACAGCCTAACGTGTTGCACTGTCTGGACTCTGTCCTTGTCTTTACCCTCTGTTTTCTCTGATTTAATTTCACCCTTAAGTTAGGTTTGCAAATGTATCAATAGGTGTGTTCCCTTCCTCTCTGATATAGACCCCTCAGATGCTTGTGGAATCTCATTACATCTCCTCTGCAGACATTTCTTGCCCAGTGACATAAGATGGTTCTTCAAAGCCCATGGCATCAGCTCATTGAGCTCTGCCCTCAATCATTCTTGTGTTTTATATCCCGACATCTTTCATATATAACAATAATATTACTTTTGCCTCAAAAGTTGTCTACTACTGAACACTCTCAAAGTTGGATCACTCCAGAACTATAGAAAAGCAAACAGGCTACTGGCTCTAAACATATCCCCTTGTGTCTCTCTCTGGATGCATTTCTCCATGGTTGCTCTTTGCCAACCTCTTCTGGCAGTTCTGCTTTCCAAGGTGTCCCCTCCCCCCACAAAGCTGCTTTGCCCCAGCAACATTAGCTTATCTTTTCCCAAGTTAAATCTCATTTTGTTTCCTGCTCATTTCTAATCTCTCTAAATCCTTTTGGAGGATTTCTCAGTTTGCACTGGAATTTGCAATCACTTCTGCTGGAGGTGCCAGCTTGGGGAGTTCATGGGAGAACCTTCTCCTTGGTGCTGCTGAGTCAGGAGTGTGCTGTGGCTCCCAGCGCTGGGGTAGTGGTGGTGATGTCCACGGTGTGGGCACATGTGCAGTCCTTCACATAGCTGTGTTCAATCACCTGGTGAGTTGTATTTTTCCCTCACCATCAGATAGGAATTGCCTAGCACAGCTGAAGGAACAGTGGGAGTCAGTTGGTCCTGGTCTGTAGAGCCAAGCAGAGGAAGAGGGAGGAGAGGAAGCTGGGTTCAGTTCCCAGCTGGGTCGCTGAGGCTTTGCTTTCCCTCCCTTGCCTTGATTTTTCCATGCATAAGACAAATTCCACCTTCCTTTTTGGGACCTTTGACAGATGTCAAGTGCCACTTACTGCTTCTTATTTTATTGCCTATTGGTAGAAGGCTTCCCATCTTGCTGAAATTGTTAGGGTTCTCTGTATACCTTCCCCAAAAGCAGCTAAGTCACCATCCCCTCACCACCCAGTCCCAGCTGCAGTCATATCTCCCTGCTCCTCTCCATCATTTGAGAGAGGACCTCAACAGGTATTTTGGTACCGATAGCACCTCATTCCATGTGGTCTGTATGTATGTATGGCCAGTCTTCGCAAACGAAGATTTGGGAAAGGTCATTACCCTTCGAGCCTGCGCAGTGGATTTATAGGAAGGGGATAGGAGCAAATAGGGTAGGGGGGTGGAAGGAAGGGGAAACAGCAAGACACAGCTCAGGAGGGGCTTTGCTATCTGGAAGAGGTAGGGCACAGTGCAAGGATGAGGAGGATGGAAGGTAAGGGATGCCCTGTGAGGTGCAAGGATGAGGAGGAATAGGCTGGCTGTGTCTCAGGAGTGAGGTGTGGCAGATCTGAGATTATCTGGCAGCCCCAGGCACAGTGAACCCTCCCAGTTATGAAACCTCCTGCACTCCCATGGACACATTTCTCACTGGTGTGAGTTGCTTTGAGTGCTCGAAAACTAATGGTTAGGGTTTGCGGGAGTGCCTGAGCTGCCAGTGCCTCTCCAGCACCTGGGGAACCTTCCCTGGGCAGCCCCTTGGCCTCACCATGCCACAGAGAGCCCTGCTCCAGAAAGGGCAGTTGTGAGATGCTGCATGGCTTCCTCCATGGCTATAGAGGTGAAGAGGCAGCTGCTAGAGCTCATCATAGCAAACATTGAGAATCTTGTGCTAATTACACCAGCACAAGAGCCATGTGGTGTTCAAAACTACCTGCTTTTAGTCAAACCAAAAAGATTTTGGCCCTTCATGCTCCTGAAAAAATAAAATTCAACAAGACCAAAATATACTACAAAAGCTCGGAAGGCAAGTGTGCCCAGATTGCGTTAGTTTTCAAACCACTGCAAGGTTCAGCTGGGCAGGTGATTTGCCAGCAAAGACTTTCCTTCCTAGCCTTAAATCCTGCCAGTGATTCTCCTTGGGCATGCTTCAGACTCTGCTCATCAGGTTCTCGCCATATCGCTTTACATCCTGGTTCCACTCTATTTTTAATCCACTCCCCATCTTCTGGTGTTGTCAATCTCAGATCTTTCCTAAGCCTGGAAGAGGGTTGTATATACATCCTTCTCTTGCTTTGGATATTTTAGAGTTTCTCACCCAGTTTTATGTCACTTGAGTCCTGTTTACCTCTTCGGTAGTAGATACACACAAAACTCAGGCATCCCATCAGGGGTATCCACAGCAACTGCTGAATATTTTTTCCAGAGGGGACCTTCCACAACTATTGGTGAAAAGGTGAAGTTTTGGCTGTTCTGTGCCAGGATACATCAACTTGTGTGTATCTCAGAGCCATTTCAGAGGGTTGTTGCACAGCTTCACATCAAAGTATCTTCATATTTCCTTTAAGCACCTTAGACATCCCAGCACCATGAGCCAAACCCATTAGCTCCTCATCTCTGGTGTCCTTGAATCACTCAAAGGTGACCAGAGCACTGGCACCCTGCGGCTTCCTCATTGGAGGCTCTGCTCTGAGCAGTGAATTTTCACTTTTTCTTTAATCACATCACCAAGTTTTAATGCCCAGCAAGAACTTTGACCCTTATCCAGGGATTAGTTGTTATCCTTAAGAGCTTTCTGCGCCAAGCCTTATAAAAGAACTCCAGCTTTGGAGAATGTGGGCAAATCATGTCCACCGGGTTAATTTTCTTTATTAGCTGACTACCTCGTTTTTCTGTCCACAGCCCTCAGATATTGTCTCCTCACTCCAGGAGAAGGGCCATTCCCATCAGTTCACAGGAAGTTCACTGCTGGGATCCTTGTTACCATCAAGCCACCCTCAGCAAGAAGGGGAAATCTTGGCTTTGGTGAAATTAAGGGAAAAATGTTATGTTCCCTCATCAGGCTGTTTCGCATCCCACCCCAGCACAATTAGGCAGTGATGGAGGGCTGCCAGACAGATCCTATAAAGAAGCAAAATGTTTTAAATAGGGGCCATAGAGGTAGCTGAGGTTAAGCAGAATTTGCAAAATCCATTTAGCTGTTTAGAAAGTTTCTTCATGAAAAGAAATGTGGGCATCTGTGTGTCTTTCCTCGTATCTCTACCACAGCCTATTTCAAGTATAGTCCTGTCTACTGAGCAGGGTTTTAGTAAGGCATAAAAGGGGATTTCTGTGCTGGTTATTGGCTGTTATTTTTCATGTGTGTGTAAGGTACTTGGATGTGACAAAACTGGGAGCACAGTGTGTTTTGCTCTAAGTAATTAGAGACAGGACTCACAGGTATATTCTGGCTGCTTTCAGCCTTTCCCGTGACAGAAAGCAGCTGCACACCCAGCATTAGCCAATCTGCTAATAGGCTGTGTCACAAGACACAGCATCACCATGTCTCACAAAGCAACTGCATTGTCCTCTGTAAGCTTATTGTGAGAAATATCACGGGAACACCACCAAATCATGTCCCGCAGACTGTTCCAGACTAAACATCCACGGCCTGAATCCCTGACCTGGATTGGGGTCCTTGAGAGAGTAGAGGAGGCACCTCACTTTCACTGTGCTGAGAACACAAGAAGTCCGTGCACTCAGTCAGCATCTCTTTGCAGACCTGCCTGTGTGCACAGACTCTGATGCATCCAGAGACTCCTCATTTTCTTGTTCAGATAATAAATGTGTAAAACATGCTAGTGACAAGAATCATGTCTATGGGTACCTCTGAACTAGGTCCTTGGCTCTCCCAGCCCAGGTGGCCAGGTAGAGTGAGCCCTGTACACGAAAACAGTGGAACCTTTGAGTCCAGGATGCTGGCTAACACTGGGTGACTGGTCTCTACCTCATTGAGGGTGAGGGAGTGTGGGTAAAGATGGAAGGCAGAGTCATGATGGGAAACCTGCCTGGGGGCTACTACCAAGAACAAAGGGAGTTTTGGATAGGATCTTTTAGCCAAGACAAACCAAAGCTGCAGCCTCTATGGAAGATTATTTTACCAAATCCTCTGTTTTGTCTTGATGTAAAAGAAACTCAGTAAAATTTACAGTGTTGTGCAGTACAGGTGATTCTGTACCTTGATACTGTGCCAGGGCTGGGAGTCCTGGGTTCTCTTCCCAACTCTGTCCCTTGCTTGCTAATTAGAGCGGTGTCAATCACTACTCTGGCCTGTGCCTCAGTTTCCACATCTGTTAGTGGTGATAACAGTACAGTGATGATAACAGTACTGAGTTGCCCTGGGGCATGATCTGTAAGTGAATTAATGGTGAGGAGTTAAAGAAGAATTAATTGGTAACCTCTGTTGAGTGCTCAGAGATTCCATGATAGTGGGCAGCGAGTGGCGAGCCGAAGTTGTGCGTGCTGTGCAATGCATGGCTTTTGCTTACATAGCAGTCTGTCCCTGCATCTTTACTCCTCTCTCTGTGACTCCAAAGGAAAGTCACACTTTGATTAGGACAAGTGCTCATCGCTCACGTAATATTATTTTGAGGTGTGCAGCAGTCCGTGTGGGCAGGATGGAGCAGCCTTCCAGCTGCAACTATCTTCCACTGAAGCAATATATAAATAGATTATCCAGGATAACATTCTCTAGGAGACCCTTGTGTGTTGCATGTGATGACAAAGAGGAGGGAAAAAAATAGGAGAAACAGGGCAAAGTGGGATGTTGCTTGTAGCACACTAGTGTTGTAGTGTTCTGTAGTATTCTAACCATAAACTAGATAAAAACTAGGGAACACAGCTCTCAGGAGAGACACACAGAGAGTGTGAACCATCACATAAAATCTGCTGGGAGGGTAAGATCAAGGACTGGAAAGAAATGTCTGCTGAAAGGTGGATATGGCCTCCAACTCCATAGTATGAACTGTGAGCCTAGAGAATGACAACTGCTTATTCTGTTTCAAGTTTTTTCAGTCTCTGAGCCCCTGTCTGTCCTTCAGGGGTGTTTCAGAGCTCTTCAGAGAAACTGGGTGTGTAGATCTCTGCGGAACACCCAGCAAAGTGTCCTACTTCATTACTTCTTCTGGTTCACTAAGATGTAGTCACTAGATCTGTGGAGATCTCTGGAACACAGGCAAAAGATCACCCTTCATGGATCATTTCACCTCTCTACGCCTCAACTTCCTTCCCTGTGAAATAGGGATGTTAAAACCAACATCATCCTGAACAGCAGCTTGGTGCCTGGAGCCTGGCAGGGACCATGGGGCAGGAGCAATGGTCAGGGACAGAGCTGGGGGCCCACATGTAGGTCTGAGGTCCCAGAAGACCAGGACTCTTCATAGACAGTGTACCTGAGCCTCCAGCACAGCTGAATGAAGGCACTGAGGAGAAAACGAGTGCTCAGCACTGGCATGTCTGCTCTGCACCCATTTGCACAGGCTGCACTGTGTGTTATGCTGGTCACCTCAGGGAGCTGGGGTACTGCTGTCCATGGGGGCTGTCCTGTGCCTCAGGTCAGGATGCTACACTTGTAATCTGCTCCTCTTCACACAGCAGGTCCTTGAGGCAGCTGAGCATCCCGTATGCCCATGGCTTCTGCCAAAGATGGGGCCTCTCTCCCCTGAGAATGAAGCAATGTGGCAATGCTCTCAGACCTTGGCTTGTAACAGCAGTAACCTCCGAGCTGCTGACTGTTGCTCAGCAATAAACACCACTCGTGCTATTAATAAACACTATCTGTCAGCCTTGGTATTTTTAATGCCAGGACACTGTGCCCTGGCCTGCGGAGTCACTCAGAGACTGAAGGCTGGATTCGGAGAGAAGTCTAAACTGCTGTAAGGTGCTGCATTGTGTAGCCCTGTGGCGTGTGCCTGTTGCAAGGTGGAAGGTCTCTCTTCTCCTTGGTGTGTTAAACAGGATCCAAGTTCCTCCCCTCAAGGGATTTCCTCTCCCGCCCTTTGCAGTCTCAGAGCACTGACACTTACAGACAGGCTCTACCCACTCTTATAGACTGGGATAGATCTAACAGGATCTTTGGACCCATGTGAGTCAGTGAAAAACTTCAGCTTTTTCCCCGTGATGCGCCAGTACATTCAGCTGAATCAGCAAGGGAATGCTGCCTACTCACACTGTGTCTTTGGACTCACAGTCCTGCTATAGGAGGTTTCACGCACCAGCTTTAGAAGTGCTCCCTGTGCACAGAGGTTGTCAAGAAAGTCCTGATGGTATTGATGCCTCTGAATGATGCACATGGATACTGCTTACCATAAGACTTCTCTGGCAGCCTGGAAGAAAAATAGGAAGGAAAAGGAAAATGAAACATCTATGGGGGCTGATCATGTACTGTAGCTCCTGGCTACTTCCAGCTGGCTGCAGTGTGAGCCATCCCTGCATCGAGCTGGTGTGTTCTCTGCTGGGATTAGTCTATGCCCGGGGGGGTTGAAGGGGATTGGTATGAAGGTGCGAGGAGGTCTGCATATGAGAAGGTCTGCTGCCGCAGGAAAGAGCTGGTTTTACCTTCCGCCTCAGTGTTTGGCCCTGGAAGCGCAGCTGGGGTGGCGGGTGGGTGGCTCCTCCTGTGCTCAGGGGCAGGGAGCGGGGTTGTGGGCGCTGGCGAGCCAGGGTGGGGTGCGAGTGATGTCAGAGGGGAGCAGCGCGGCCCCGACGCTGGCTGCTGCTGGGGGCACGGCGGGCTGTCAGGCTGGGGCTGCACCTCAGGGGTGCTTCACCCTTCACCACGGCAAGGGCAGCTGCCGAGGATTTTGGAGAGGTCGTAGGGGAGAAACGGCCAAGCAAACAGTGAGCTGGCCGAGCAAACAGCTGCCAAAGTGAAACAATCGGGTCCCGTTCTGGTAAAGCTCAGCAAATACTGCGTAAAACCTGCTGCTGGCAGTGGTGCTTGCCCTAGTCATCAGGTGTAGCACTCTCAGAGGGCAGATACAGAACAATCTGGGGAGGCAGAGAGAAGTTGTGCAAGAGAAAGCTCTGGCCAGTGTGACTCAACACTCATTAGCAGTGGCACACCTACGAGAAGCTCATTAACTCAAAGGAAGAAGCTCAAGTACCTTATTTCTTCTTTTTGTTGTAAATCATCTCTTTTATCACGTGCACATCTCAGTGTCTGCAGAGAGGGCAGCAGAGACAGAAGCGCTGGGTATTGTAATCCCTGGTTCTTGGAGCTGCACAGCATTTCTGGAGAATTAGTCCTTGGCCGGAAGAGCTTTCAGCATCACTGGAAGCAAGTTATTATAATGGAGCATACATGGCCAGGGGAGAGGGAGATGGGAGTAACAAAGATAATTCTTTACCCAGTCACTTAAAGACCCTTTAAATTCTCCCCAAGCCTGTCTCCAGCCCCCTCCTCACCCCCTTGCCCCTGCTCTTTCTGTGCCCCTCTCTCCTGCCTCATGGCCCTTGTCAGCCCAATTCCCCCCAGCCTGATGCGCTTGTCAGTGGTGCGATCCAAAACACATTTCTCAACCGCTGCCTTGGACTCCTATTTCTTCGGAGCCATCCACCCTGATGTCTGCAACCTCTTATAAAGGCTGAAGTAGCCGAAGGACAGCACTGCCCTTGCTCTCTGTACAGCCCTGCATTGGGTTGACAGTGTCCATAGCACAGTTGTAGGTCTGCGCCTGGGAGATGCCCTCAGCTTTTAGGTTCAAGCTGTGCTCTCTGAACACCATCCACATGCCAACTTGCCCTTGCCTGCTGGCAAGTTTCTTGGATGTGCCCCTGAAGAAAGTATCAAACTAGAGAGGGAGGTGACTTCTGTATGTGTAGATACAAATACCCTGACCTGGAGATGTGTGCAGAGGGGAGACACAAGCAGAAAGCATGTCTGCAGTATGTTTCACTGACACTGCTGTCCCTTGCTGGTACATCACTGGGAAAATGGCTCCTTTTTTTCTGCTACCATTGAAGACACCAAAACGTAGGTTTACCCTGAAGTGCTTAGTGTACAGCTTTAGTACTGGCCGTGGAATAAAACTCCCTTAAGTCACTTCTCCATTAGTATTTTATAGGGAGATAGCTAAATCCAGTCATCCGTTGGGTATGTCTGCATTGCATTTCAGAGGTGGGATTGCAGCTTGGTAAACAGATCCTGATGAGCTTGGGTTTTAATCTGAGTTTTAACCTTGTTTTCTGTCTCTCAGCATGGGTTTACACCATATAGTGGTTTTACACACTGAGGTATCTGGATTGCAGCTTAGGCCAAGCTTGGTTGTCTGCTGCCCATACTCTCTGATGAGTCCCCATCTAGTTTAAAACTGGTCAGGGATGTCTTCCCAAACCATCCTCATGATTTTGGGCTGCTCTTTTGGCACTTTACAACACTGTCAAACTCCCACCACATCCTCCAGTCCAGAACCACCACGAGAGCTTCCCTCCTGCCCTGCTGCTCCTAATAAGCGTCTGAGCTTTTGAGCTTGTTGGTTTGGACTAATGCAGGCAGCTCTCTTACAATTTGGTAAAAGAGACCGCACTGCAAAAGCAGGGGCTCCAGAAGGTGTGCTGTCTGCTGCAGGGGGAAAAGATGGTCTCAGCCCTCTGTGCCAAATGTGGCTTTGCTGTTCTAGATGGTTATCTGCTTCAAAGGGGACAGGTGACCTTGCCCCATCCTTCCTCCCCTGTGCCCCTTTCCCACCCTCGCAGTGCCCACAGCAAGTCTTTTGGAGGGGTCTTCTCTCTCAGAAGCACCATCCTAGGCCCACTGTCTTTTATCTGATTCAGATTAAGTTTCTTTCTGCTTTTCTCTTCTCGCTGTTGACACACAGAAGAGTGATACCCCCACAGGGATGTGCTCCAAATGATGTCAGTTTTGATTTATTATTGTTTAATATCACATTGCTTACTCCTGCCATTGCATGGAGTTAGCTCAGTTTGGGAAAGACTGCCCTTCTTCAGACAGGACAGATGGTCTGAAAATTAATTTTTTCCCTTGCCTAACTAAATATTCAAGGCGGGCTGTTCTGTCATCAGAGCTTTGCTTAGGCAAGATCTTTCCTTGGCAGAAGTGGTGGGGGAGAAGGGGAAGAGCAAGAGGGGGATAAGTGCACTCTACCACAGTTGAGGTTTCTCAGTTTGTCTCCTTGTCTCCCCTCCACAGAGTCTCCTTCCACTCCTGCCAGTTTCCCAGTTGTTTAATTCAGAGCTGCGTGTGGGATGGGGCCAGTACTAGACACTGCAGGGAAAAGGGGCAGGAAATATGGCTGCAGGCAATTACAAAGCAACTTACTCAGATTAGGCTTTTTGCCTTAATCTGTCAGTCAGGGCTGGCTTGTATTCTGTAGAAAGAGGGCTTAGATCTCTTACGTTTTTATTCTATCTCGTGTAGCTCTGGATGTTCTTTTTTATGCATTGAAACATCTAATACTTTTGTGCTTCCTGCAAAGATCTTGGCCTCCCTGATGACAATGATTTCCATCTGTGCTCTCCCTCAGATGACTTCCAGGCTCCTTTTGGTGAGCGTGTGGTATCACGGTGCTCCGAGTTCCCATTTTGTGAATGAGCTCAAGAGTTTGCTGGGAAGACTGCTTGAGGTCTTGCTACTTTGCAAGCTCCACAAAGCTCAGCTCCCTGTCCTGCATTTGGCCTGGTCAGTGTAAATGGATCCTCATCAGTGTAGCTGGGTTCTGTTGTGCTTCTAGCCAGAGTGATGAGCCAAATTGCCAGAACTGCTGTTCAGAACAGGGATTAGAAGGTAAGAGGAGAGGAAGATGCCCAGAACCACATGCTTAAGGCCAGCTCCAGTTTCCATCCTAGCTGGAACGCTACCTGACACACGCTTTACTCCTCCAATGTTCACCAGGCAAACAAAGAACACTGCATTTATTGGCACTACCACTTTTAGTATGAAGCTCTCAAACGCATAGGCCTATATCGTCTCAAAATGTTTGCTTATTTTGTTTGGCCTCAATCCTAGAGGACATAACTGTGGGTTTCCGAATATTTAAGGCCAATGCGTTATTTATAAGCCATGTCAGAAACATCCTGAGCATGTGGATTTTTAGTGAGGAGAGTCTGGGTTTGGTATGCCAGCACACCTCAGGTTTGCCATTCTGCAGTGCTGTCTCTGATGATTGCATTTGAGGTTAGCAATGTCTGTAGTGGCGCTAGTCTCATGACATTCTCTTCTTATTGTGTTCAATCTACTGGCAAACAGCAATGAAATAATAAGGCGGGTAGCAAAGAATCAAGTGAGACCTTGTATGCTTTTGTATCCCTTGCAGTGCCCCCGTTTAAGTTCCCGGCAGCCATCACACCCCTCCTCTCTACTCTCCTTTGGCCCTTAACAGAGCCCTCACCTTTTTTTTCTGAGATGGTAACCACTGTCCTTAGCATAGCACCCAACCTGGAACCAGGTCCCCAGGGAGGACCAAGAGACAGAGAACTGAACCTGCTCCTCTGAGTACTCCTCTCTCCCCCATCTTTCGTGGTGTTTAAACAGCGCTCATCTCCATGCTAGCTGCCACATCACTCATCTTCAGCAGCCTTTCCTCTGGGATACATGATCCCTGCAGCATGACTGCCTGACAATCAGCTGAGAGCCAAAGCGGCTCCTGTGGCCCACGTTTTCCTTCTGGAGGAGCAATTAGGCTGCTCCAAGACCGTCTTCAGTAGGCTGATGTTATCTCCACCATGACTGCAGGCAAGCAGCCCTAAGCCCTTGCAATAACTATGCCAGGGTCACTGTCTCCCTGCTGCCTGTGTGCCTCTACCTGTGAGATAGGCTGAGCTCCAGAACTCTTCCAGCTATCTTCAGCTAGCGGGCAAATCCTTTCCTTTAGCAGCACTGAAGCTTGAGAAAGCCTTTCTGCTCTGTGCTTGAGTCAAGCCTTCAAGGCTTTTTGGATAGGAGAGGCCTCTCGCACTTCCTGCAAAAGCCACGCTTTCCCTGGCATGCTGAGACTCCGGCTGGTTCTGTTGGGGAGACCCTTAGCTTTCCAACCAAACTACAGAAGGTCTGAGATTTTCCTGCCCGCTAATTGAGAGAAGATAAAAGTTTGTGTCAGGGATGCCTGCTCCTGCTGATACTGTCCTATTCAGAGAGTCTGCTCTGCTCGGGTGTTAATTGTGTCTTGGAGTGCTCCCAGCTGCTCTGTGTTACTGCTCAGGGAGAGACGATCTCTACCCTGGAAAGCTTTTACCTAATAAAACAAGACAGATAGGGAGGAAAACAGAAAGAAGGAAGTGACAAAAGCCTTGCCCAGGGCCACGTGTTGGGTGAGTCGTAGGACATGAAGCCAGGTCTCGTGATTGCTTGCACTATGGGTACACATTACCTCTGCAACAGGGCTCCAGCACAGCATGATACCAGAGCCACCCCAGAGTCCACCTTCTAGTGGATTAGAGTACGGCCTTCCCCTGAACTCACAGGCTGCATGAGGGTACCTTCCTATCTTGGCACAAACCCCAGCTTGGCAGAGAAAGCCAGGCCTGGCTATGGGTGTGCATGGGAAGACAAGGAGGTGAGTTCTGGCCAGACAGCAGCCCCCGAGAGCAGATGGAGGACTGGGGCACTGTTTGCAGTGGGTGGTGACATCTGGGAAAATGAGGGGTATGTGGTCCAGGGCTAGAAGGTGGCATGGCTGATGCTGGTGATAAACTCACAGGCCCAGGAGTGGTGTGGTGAGCCATTCCCATGTACTGGTGGCGGGTCCCCTTGTCCAGAGAGATTGCAATATTGATCACTAAGCCTGAGGTCACCTCTCTGAGGCTGTGGTGTCTGATGCTGCATCAGTCACCAGAGAGAGACCAGGGCCAAGCTCCATTCAGGGCACTGGTCCCACTGTGCTCTGTTCCTGACTAATGTGGAATTTGTCATGGGCCAAAGAGGCCGAGGAATGGTACCAAAACTACCTGTCTTGCCTTGAATGGCTCCTAAGTTAAAATAAACAGACTACCACCTATGCTTCTCTGTATGCCGTGGAACACATTTCATAGGTCAGTGAGACCCCTCAGCCCTGCCCTGATCCCACATTGGCAAAGACTCTATCCCATATCATCCAGTTTTGCTGAAGAGTTGAGGGGTTCGAGTGATGGGACACAGAAAGAGACCAGTCCAGGTCTCTTTCCCCTTCTTGCTGAGCTATTTTATTCTTCTACCCATGATTATTCGGGGTGCATCAAGATCTTTAGTTTTACATCCTAGAAGAACATGTTATATCTTGTGGTGATTGCAAGTTCTTTAAACAGCAAGCCAAGGTCTTGCAAAGAAGGGGAAGGGCAGGGGTGAAAGAAAATTACCCTGAACTGTGAGACACTGAGTGGAAGAAAGATCCTTATTTCAACTGTTTTAGCAGAATTTATTCTAGATACCAGCAACCACTCGGGAGTTGCTTGCTGCTCCTCAGATCCCTGAAGCATGAATGGGACAGTAGGTAACTTAGGAATGATGTGTTTCCAGTGAGCTGGGAGGACCATGGCTACTGGGCTTTGGATTCAGCCTGATCTGCAAGCCATTTTAGCACATACGCGCTCACATGTTAGTGCCCACAGGATTTTACATTAGTGTGACTCCTTTTGCCGTGTTCAGCTATTTCTGATGTGTGGGATCACCTGGCATTTGGCTTACGGGCTTTGTTCATTGAGGTAAGTCAGCTGGGGCAAGAAACAAGGGATTTCACCTTTCTCCCTGATTAGATGAACCAGTTCAATGCAATTAAGCAGCTTAGCTCAAGGCAACAGAAGCCATTATCGCTGGGCTCCTCTGCTCTGCTTGAACTCTGTTATCCATGTTAAAAATGTCAGAGAAAAAAAAATTTTCCTTCTCTCCCTGGCGTCTCCCTGGCGCTGGCTGAGTGGCAGGTGCATATCTGAGATACCTCTATGTGCATCTATCTGATCATCTTTTCTTCCCACTTCAGGCTGTCTCATTTGAGGTGGGGTTGGAGTTGGTCTCATGAGAGAGCAAGAACACACCTGGCGAGGTGCGACTCTCAGCCCTCCTTGTGGAAAACCTCTTCGTTTGGCAACCTTCCTACCTCTCAGGGAAAGAACTCATCTTGGCTGCTGAAGGCAACATGCAAAACTCTCCACCTGCCCCTTAGGAAACAGCAAGGGTTAAGAAGTCCTCTGAGTTCTTTGTGCTTCTTCATCCTTTGTCTCCACTAGGTGTGCAGCAGAGCAGAGGGGATGCCTGTGGAAGGCATGTAAAACACTCCAGTTTTGGGATAATCCTGTGACTTTTTATCTGAGCCTGGTCTTGACATGTACTGCAGGGTTGGGAGGGGTTTTGCAGATTGGTGTAAATATTGCAAGGACTATTGTCTTCTGCTTACAAACATTCATGTGTAACATTCAAAGAAAAACAGATACATAGAAGCATTCATGTATGTACACACATATGTACCCATGCAACGCACAGAACCAATCCCTATACCTATACCCAAACACAACTGATGCTTGAGGGCAGGGTGTGTTCACTCCTGTTCAAAACCACAAACCATCTCTTCCTTCACAGATGGTCCCTGGTTGATTTCCTATTTACCCAGTAAGCATGTACCTGTTATTCAGACAGGTTTCCCAGTAATAACTCATTGTGGGTTTTCACATTTGGGCGCTATTTTCACCCATTCATGTATTAATAAAGAGAACTAATGGCCTATTTTCAGAAAAAAAATCTCTTTCAAGTGAAGATGCCTCTAATCCATTTTGCTAGTTAGAAAGTCCTCAGTGTCCATTCGGCAAAACAAGAGTTATGGTCTGGTGGTTGCTTCCAGCTAAATAGCCTAAGAAGGTGTCCCACGCTCTCTGAAACGGATGTGAGCATTCCCATAGCACTTCAAACATCATTTTTGCTACTGGCTGTGAAATGTTCCTGCAGGAGATGTTGGTATATATCATAGCAGCTGCAGCATATGATGCTTTGGAGAACAGGATAGCAGAGCTTGCGAGTCAGGGCATGGATGGCAGAGTCTGAACCCAGGCAGGAAAGAGCAGGGAGATCTGTGGAGGTAAAATAACCCACTGGATGCTGAAGCACATAACCTCCAACAACACAGACTACTGTGGACATAATTAAACCACATGGTGACACCTTTCTCTTTCTTCTAAGAGATATGAATCTCACACTTTCACACTGGGAGAAGACCAGAATGAACTGGTTGGGCTTCAAGGTGAGCAGCTGTGGACGATTAGGTAGGAATATAAGCTCTTATCCTCATGAAATACCTCTGATTGGAATTGAAGGTCTCATCCCGTTCCTTGAAGAGATTGCATGAGATCGAATAGCAAAGCTGCAGCAATGAGCAACAGAATTTGCTGCCAAATGGGGAGACCTCTGGGCTGACAGGAGAGCTTTCTGGTGGGCTAGATAACTGTCTGCAGGAGCAAAGGACAATCACAATTCCCACCTTCTGTCTCACATATGAGGGTACTTCAAAGCTGCTTTCTCTGGCTATGATACCTGGTGAGCAAAATGGAACACTTGTATTACCTGCATGCTTCTCCATGTGGGAGAGGAATGAGGAAAGGAGTCCCATAGGGCATATGTTAGTCAGACTGCCTCAGGTGCTACTAGGAGGTTTTCAGATACCGCCACAAAACGTTTGTGTAAGAGAGGGAGCAACTCCAAGTTTCCATTACTGTGGGCTGGGGACCATGGCTGCTGGTGTGGAGTCTGACATTTGGGTAAGAGTCATTAAAGCATCAGAAATGGGAGAAATGTCTGGTCCTATAAAAATGACAAGTGGAAGGGGAAGAGAAAGGAGGGCCTCTTTTTGTGAAGCGATGTCAGGAGAGGGCTTAATTTTTCACTTTAGCAGGTAGTACGTCATCCTGGGACAGGCAATGATGGATTAATTTCTGAAGTTCCTTGTCTCTGTGTTTCTGCAAACACAAATATTCCCCCCAATGCTTTTACAACACAGAGAGGAAAGTGACTTCATGGCATTCCTTTTCTGACTGTTTCTCTGACATGTGCTTTCTAAACATAGATCTAAAAATCAGAAAGCACCAGGAGAATTATGGGTTTCTACACCCTATTGTGCTTTATAATAATTATAATTATTGTAAATACGGCTCAGACACTGTAATTTTCTGCTCTCCATTGGGTCTTTCTTTTTCATTTTCTTCTTCTTTTTATGACTGTTTTCTAAGAAAGTTTTCATATGTCACCTTATAGATGGGAAATGGCAGAGTCAGCTCTTAAAATAAAAGGAGAGGAGTGGCTTGGAGGGATGCAGAAGGGATTGATGAGAAGGGAGTGAGGAGAGAGAAATGTCATATAGTCTGTGGTGAGGGCACCAGTGGTGACAATCAGGAGACCTAGTGCAGTACCTAACCTAACACCAACTTGCTGTGTGATTATAGGCTCCATCTTTGTACCTATTTTTGGCTGTGGAGGCCTTCTCTTATCTCTTATCTCATTGCTTGGCTCAGTAACTATTTGATCATAAACTTAGAGATGCTAAGCACTTCTCACATTCAATGTCTGGTTGAAGTTATTATAAGAAGATATGGTAAGATATTTGAATAGGTGTAGTTTTTGTGGCATTGTTGAAGTACAGTCAGGAAAAGCTGGTTTACACTATGGGTAGAGGTACTCTATGGTGTAGACTCTGGTCTTGTTCCCTGTGAGTGTCCAGACGGAGATGTGGCTGAGATGTGTCTTCCTGCTCAGGCAAGGGGGACATATCAAGTCTTATATCTGTGGACATGAAGGCATAGGGTAGAGCGGAGAGAGGTTCAGAATCAAGTATATCTGGGATTTGTCCCACCAGGAAATCAGAATGTGGCCAGGCTATGGACTCAGATGGGTAAAGTGGAAAATGCTCCTACATCTCAGAGAACAGACACATATAATGTCACCTGGAGATTTGCACCGGAGTGGTGAGGAAAGGAAAGATGCAGCAAACAGCATCGGGGGAAAGACAAATCCAGATACCCTGGAGTCAGGCAAGAGAGTTTACACTGAATTCAGACTGAACTTAAAGAATTAGAAAGAAAACAGGAAAAGATGGGCTAAGGGTGGATAACATCTGGGTGCTAGAATGCAGAGGACAGTAGAAAAACAGCAAAAATATCTGTGGGATATAGAGAATAGGAAAGAGGAAGACAGGCAAAGGAGAGATCATCTGGAATAAGAATCAGTATTTTAAAATATGGAAATGAGTTGAAACATCATCACCAGAAACACTGCAGAGATTCAGACTGAACTGCAATAACTTATCCAACTTTTGTCCTAACAGAATAGAGAAGTCTGTCACTGAGAGCTTGGATTTCTTCCCTTCCTCAGGAGTCTCCACTGGAGACTTCCAAAGGAAACCGAAGAGCAGAAAGGTGTACCCTGCCACACAACATGGGGAACCTTGGGTTTATACAATTTTAAAGCAAATGGAGGAGTCTTTCTGGGTGACTTTTTACCAAGAGTGTAAGGTTTACAGTGTGGACTATGGGTGTGAGAGATGTAGGTATTATTCTGCCAATGAAAAAAGAAGATTGCAGCTGGTGAGAGGACTCAGGCTTTTGGCTTCTAGTTCCAGACTTGAGAAGGGATTGACTGTAGCCTGAAAGTGAAAAGTGGGTTAGTGGAGTTTTCCTCTAACTGCCTTTTCCACTAACTGCCTTTTCCACTGTCCTACAGCAACGTACTGAATCACTCTCTTAGTATAGCAACACCAATTAATTGCCTCACAGATGGTTTCCTTGATACTGAATTTGCTGTTTGCAAAGTGCCCAGAAATCTGCTGCTGAAAGGTGATTTGGAGGAATATTATCCCTCTACTATATGGGGCAGGAACTTCTTACAGGAAGGTTTGTGTATTTGCCTCCAGCCATCCATAAATACACTGCTGTTTCAGGCAATGCAATAGGCTGAGCAGAGCCCTGTGCATTGAAAGGAACATTTGCCATAGTATTTGGAAATAAGTCAATTGTCTGCTATCTGCATTTCTTACAAATACCACAGATTCCTTACGTTTGTGCCTCCACCATTCCAAGCTGTTGCTTTGACTTGCTAATAGGTTTCTGTTGTAAAAAAACTCATGTGTGCTTTTTTTTTTTAATGGAGCTAGCATTCAGATGTTACTTTGTGCCCAAAGAGACAGCAAGAACATGGAGTCTGCTGGATTCCAGAAGGAAAGGTCTGTAGGGATCCTGGAGGGAAAACTGCCAGGCAGGTATTTACGAAAAGGAGGTGATCTGGTTGGATTCAAGAATGTACTACATGTGCTTATTTGGTGTCAATTGACAGTTTCATTGAATTCATTGGAGCTATGCTGATTTATAACTACTGAGGGTTTAGACAATTCTACATAAACAACTCTAATGAAGCTGCTTTCAAGGCAGCAAGAATTAGTCCAAAGAGATAAATCTTGATAAGCTATAGATCCCTGACAATTGTCTTCCAAATTCTGCTCTTTTTTGTCAGTGTAAAGAATGTATGGAGCTTTCCTGATCCAGATTCAGCCAACTCACTTTCCATTACTCTCAGCTTTGCTGATGCAACTCCTCAAGCCTGTGTTGTGTCACTGATCATAATTAAAAAGAAACAGAAAACATGAAGAGATGGGCATTCCCACAAGCGACTGCATCAGGTGAGAGACAGTGTACGGAGCTAGGTTCGTGTGCCAAATTCTGGTTTGACCCACGGAGAAATATACAGCAATGGAGTGGGGTCACTGAGCCTTGCACTCTAAACTTTGAATTGGCTGACTTTCCAAGAGATAGGCATTACCTTATTCAGCAGTCACCAAGGCTTGCGGAAGAGAGGACTGGGACAAAAGTTATGGCTGGTACTGAGCAGATATTAGAAGAAAGCTGGACTAAAAGTGCCTGTGGATCCCTGGGTTCATGCACAGGTAAGGATTTAGCCACTCAGACAGCAGCCATTCTTTATGGGCTTACATCACCTTCCCCACAGACCTGCTTGTGGTGTAGCAGCAACACTCAGTAGCTGTTTCCCAGCAGTGGGTGGAGGATGGCTGGTATGTTACCCACCACTCTTCATTGCAAGACTGCCAGAGGGCTGTGCGGCACCTGCTGCACCTCTCTGGGCCCTGGGCATTGGTTTTGCAAGACTTAACATGGGCCCCAGGGCAATGCATGTTGCTGAGAGGACTCAAAGAAAGAAGAGCGTGAGGTTCTCCAGAACCGGCAGCTGGCAGTTTAATTTTAGCATGGGGAGGTACAAGGTAATGCAACATGAAAGATCAATTTAAGCTACTTATGTAACACGGCAGGCCCTAAATTATTTATTTCTTACTCAGGAAAGCATCAAGGTCCTTTTCAGGCTCCTTGAGCGATACTGATCACAATAGCTAGCACTGAAAAGGCTGTATTATGATACTTTCCTATGAATCGGAATTATGTCTACGTTTGAAACGATGTACTCAGATTTTGTCACTTTTCTGAAAGACATATCAGAAATTGAAGATGTCTAAAGATAGATTATACAAATTATTAGAAGACCTAGAAGGATTTCACAAAGAAAAGATTAGGACCATTAATTTAGTGAGAGGGATGTGACATGGGAATGAAAAGAACAATGGCAGGGAGAAGGCACAGAAGATCCTGCCATTTATTCTTTATTAAAATACTTGAATGAGAAAGAAAAAGATCATGACTTAAAATACTGCACCTGAAATACTAATAAGGGAACATACTGCATTATACAGTATGTAACCAGTGGGATTCACTGTTTGAAAATATGACTGGGGCCAAGAGCTTGGGAAGACATTACTCTCACATTTTCCATACAGGAGCAATAAAAATATCATCCACCCCTACACCAGCTGGGCTAAAAACCTACACGGGATATAAATCTTCATCTTGCATGACAATAATTGCTGTGAGCCAGACGTGGAAGCCTATTGCATAACTGTCCACTATGAGGGTTTTACTACCACCCATGAAGCATGTGGTGCTGGCTGTTGGCAGAGATGTGCTGCTGAGAGGAATGCTGCTGTTTGCCTTTGCCGTCCCTCCCCTCTCCACACACCTTTTCCTCTGGAGCAGGTTCTTTAGCTGTGCTGGGGACCTCTGCATCTGTGGGACAGACCACCTTCCTCAGTGCTCACAGCAGCCAGGGTTCTATTTGGTGTGCATGGTGTTTTTCTGGTGAGCTGGCTGAAATGAGACGTGCTTCTCACATTGGGAGCAGGGAAAGCTGGCAGTCATTCATCTGGCGCCCTGCAGGGGCAAGCTATAGGGGTAGAAGCCAGCTGCAAGGGAGATGCCCATCTGTTGCAGACATCGGTGTTCCCTTGAGACAAAGATTTTAAGGTGAATCACTGCTACTGTGAGTGGCCACCATCAGAAAGCATGAAACAGTTCCCTTAGGCAGCTAGCACCCAGACTGTGAATTTGTCTGGAGAGAAGGGCTGTAAGTCTGGCTTTGGCCCAAAATTTGGTACAGAGCTAGTGCAGAGAACCAAAGGTTCTGATGTTTGAAGTTGGTGCCCAACATGGAGTTAGGAGGAATAAATTCAGGGGCAGTTGTCTCTGGAAAGGCTCCATCAAAATGTGAATGCAACGGGAAAGAGGTGCTGTCTCCCTTGCCAAAAGATGCTCTATTACTATTCATCTGCAGTATGATGAGATGCCAGTCAAGAATGAGACTCTGCTGCTTGAGGCAATGTTCATACAGAGCAGCAGACACGAATCTAACAGATGTGGCTACTTCAATGTCTAGAAGTGAGGAGGAACCAGGGGAACACCAAGGCTGCATGTTGTCCTAACATGCCCAAAAGTTTTTCCAATGATGTAAGCTCTTCTTAGCCCTTGCTTGATGATTTTTCAGGGCAAGACTCTCAGCTTTTCCATGAGAAGAGTAATTCTGAAAGGTATTTGCAAATCAGATCAATTATTTTTGGAATTTTCTTACAAAATGGATTCTTACTGTGTTTCCAGCTGGGATTTTGGGTTTTACACTTCATATTTTGTTCACATCCTGGAATTTTAAAGCATCAGTTAGAAATCCTAATTCATGTCCATTTCATGTTTTGCAGTGATCTCTGACTATTTTAGGATAAAGTTTTCATGCATAATATAGCAAGAGATTTGAGGCCTTCCATTCTTCTATTTTTAAGCACGACTAAGGGCAGCTGTTATATAGTACTAATTAAAAAAATCTTATCTTTCTCTACAGATCAAAGAGACTTTTGTTTGTTTTGTAATGAAATAGTCTGACAAAAAGTCAAACACAGAAAGTGTCAAACTACTTCATTACAAAACAAACAGGAGACACTTTGATCTGTGAAAAAAGATAAGGTGTTTCAATTAGTACTAAATAACAGCTGTCCATCATGATTTAAGAAAGGAAATAAAACACCAATATTTCAAGTCTTTCATATGGTGATGTGCACGCTGAGGCACTCTCATTAAGTTAAAAAGCATTACAATGAAAATTGGAATAAAATTTTGAATTTTATTAATTTATGAATATGTATATCTCAGCCCAGAACAAAGAAGGTGCCCATACTGACATATTTTGCCAGGGAAATTTCCATTGATATTCATATTTGGTTATTAAAAACAAGGTATTAAATCAAAACATCTTTTAGGACAAAAAGCTGTGCTTAAAAACATTCCAGCCTGCTCTGTCTGCAGACACTGGTTTCAGCTGTAGCCATACTCAGTGGGGTGTGAAGGTAAATAGCATAATGCAGAAGCAGCTTCACCGATGTGCTGCTGGCACTTCTGCAGTGGGCGTGATGCAGATGCAGTGCTCCAAGCACATATCACCTGGTCAAGTTCTTCTGGACTTAGAGCTAGACCCTTCTTCACTGCACCACGAAGCCACGTGCATTAATGGAGGTGTTGGGGGGAAGGCAGATGAGCTTAGGTCTTCTGGACAGCGCTGGCTGTTAAGAAGTGGCAACTGATCCCAGTCTTCTCTGCAAGGAACGAAGCGTCCTCTCGATGCAGTCCTGCTGAGCTTTTTCATGTTCCTGGTCCAGGGCAAGTGTTTTGAAGCTGGCTGTGTCAAATTTTGCCAAAAGCAATGCAAGTCTGCTCTTAGAAAAACAATACTTATCTATCAGTAAGTATTTCCACTGATTCTCCCTGGTTCTGTGTGTTGTGCAAACCTGGTGAAGGGAAACTCCCATTCCAGGGAGCTGCACTAGCAGAGGGAGCATAAACTGCAGGAGGACCCCTTTCCTGCTAATGAGGCCAGTGTGATGGATGACCAGGTGCTGGGCAAGCATTTCATAGGGTCAATCAATGGTCTGAGCTGTGGAGTTAGGTCTGCTTTTCCTTCCACTTTGCCTTTAACAGGCAGTGAATTTCCTATAGGAACCCCATGGAAAGGGTCCTCAAAACAACGTCCTGTGATCTCAGGGACAAGCAAACATCAGTCTCAGTCCAATTCTTGAACGTCAACTCTGCCCCTTGTTCCCGGATCATTGAGAGCTGCTGGGCTCCTGTTTATCTCACCTTTGGTCCTGCTCTGTGTTTACAGTTAAGCTGTTCATTCAAGTGCCATATAAGTTTGTTAGGATTTGCTGAGGGAGTAAAGGTCTTCAAGTAAAAGATGAGAACAGAGGAAAAACAGCCTCTGGCTGCCACGCTTCTCTAGGGCTTGCTTCAGAGAAGTTACTCAAGATGGGGTGGCAGCTAATAGGTACAAAAAAAAGAGCAGTAGCAGTATGTTGGCAAAATTTGGAGGCCTCCAAAACTTCCCTTTGTGGTTGTTTTTGACTGACTTCTCAGTGCCTTTATTATGATGATGATGATGATGATGACGATGATGATGATGATGCAATCATCGTTGATTTTCCTTCTAGTATTTTATCAGTAATGTTTTTTATGGTTGCACTAAATTCTGAAATACAAATAGGGTGACTGCTCCTGCTGCCTCACCCCAGTCCTTTACATTTATAGACTTCCATATTTGTGTTATATCTGTGGTAGATAATATAAACAAATTAAGTGTCATGGGGAGAAAATATACCTTTTGCTTGGACCAAATCACACCATTAGGAAAAAGACAAGCTTTTAGGCATGCAGGGGCAGGTTCCCCCTCACTTGCTCATATCCTACAATAATATAAGACATCCAAATTTAGCATTTTAGTTCTTCAAAGAAGAAAACCTTGTCAGGCTGGGCCTTTTTAACAGGATCCTTGATACCTCTGTGAGGAAGGCACAGGCCTCCAATGCTGTAAGAATCCCTCAGTCATTGCTGTGACTGAAATACAATGAAATTATTTGGGAGGCAAGAAATTCGAGGCTGCGACTGAAAGGCAATAACCTCTTGCTTAAGAGGTAAACAGAAGTGTGAGGCACTGGAGAAGAATGCTAACTTAGGCAGAGACTAAGAAGACCCATCTCCATATTGAAGGACAGCAAAAATATTGTGTGAAGGTGGAAAACAGGTGATTGTTTGTACAATTTCAAAGGCACTCTTGAAATAATATTTATGAAGGGTTAGGAGAGGAAAATCCATCTATTTATCCAGGAAACCACACTGAATAAAACTGGAAATGGCAACAACACCAGAGGTCAAGACCAGGCATGGGCGTCATGTTTCAACCACTTCCTTCAGGCTGACAGTGATGTCAGGGAAGGGTGACTATGCAGGTGGCTTGGGCCTGGGATAGTGACTCTGGTGGCAAGAACAAGTCTAAAGAAGCAAGCTTCTGTACAGGTTAAGAGCTAGTCCCCTTGGTAGGCACGATGATGTAAATGAGAAGGACTAGAGCTAAGAGGCTAAGGTGAGGAGGTAGCTGGAGGAACTGAAGGAATAAACATCCTCGAGGTGGACTTACATATTTTGCTGTATTTTCCAACTTGGGAGTCTGAGGAGTCTGAACATCTGGGGTTGCAGGACTGATCCTAAGTGAAAGCTATCCCTGTCCAGAGCGAGCACCTCCATCCCACATACACCCAAGGACTATTTACCACAGTGACTGTTCTCTGCATGTCCCTTCTGGCTGGGTCTGTCATTTGGTGACTCAAAGATTCCCTTATTTCCCATTGCCCATATAAATACGTCCCCAAATCACAGTCCCTTTCTCCACTACCACATCCTCCCCAGGCTCACAAGGGAAGGTCAGTCACCCCTCCAGGCATTAATTAGCTTTCTTTACAGGCTTCCCCAGTTGGGGGGACCCAGTATCCTTACACAGTCCATGTGCTCTGTAACCATGTCAGCCACAGAGTGGCACCTCCTGAGGCTGCCCCAGAGCTGCCCCTTTGGTGGCAAGCTGCATGACATTTCCACTAAGGCCCTTTGCTTTTCCCCTCAGGACAGTCCCAAAGATCAAACAATACAACACACACCATGTTGTGGTGGAGTAGGTGCTGCTAGGATTGCAGGGAGGGAGAGAAATTACTCTCAGAAGGGTTCCTTCAGCCAGTTTTCTTCTCTGCTTACTATGGGTACCCTTCCTTTTCCAAGCACGTATCAAGAGGTGAGCTAGGTCTGGTAAGTCAGCCATCATCAACATATATGAGGTGTCTGTGGCATTGTGCCATGTAACTCAGGTTGGCAGTATATGCATGTGCAAGCCCTGCTCTCAAATACCAAGAAACCCCTTTGGCCCCATGTTCTGGAAATAGCACAGCACCAGGTATGCCCTACGCCTTACACCTTTTCTCCAGGATAATAAGATGACTGTCCCTGTCAAGCCATGTCTCTGGACCTGTCCTTGTTCTCCATGCTGCAGTGAAGGACCTAGGAGACCACAGTCATCTCTGCTCTGAGCTCAGCCTTGGTCTCATAACCTCACAGGATCTTGATCTGGTCCTATGCTCAACATAGAGGGCTGCATCCCATGTTCTCTGTTTTACATCTCCGTTTGGAGATCTGCTCATGTCCTGGTAGCTGGGTCTCCAAATGGATGCATCAACGCTCAATGGGAGAGGAGTACAAGAGGGGGTCATGACCTCCTCTAGGGTACAGCAGGAAATCTGTGGACAGGACAACACAAACCCTTTTCTTTCTTGACAAAAGTCATCTCTAGATGAGATTATGGGCTTTTGGCCTGAGTGGAACTTCCCACCTACTGGTTCCACAACTTAATTGAGAATTAGTTTTCTGTCACTTCCTCTCAGCAGCCACTGTGAGAAGCTCTGGTCCATGAAAACAAAGCACTTGCCTTGGCCTCATGCTAAAGCTGAATATGCCAAGCAGATAGCCAATCAGCCGTTTCTTCCCATCTCTCCAGTGGGGGATTGCGGGATGCTTTGATCATGTCCTCTGACTGAGGACAGCTGGACTGTAAATCAAGGTCCCTGCTGCTCTGAACTCTTTCATCCACCAAGCACCACATAGAGAGAAGGGACATGTTTTTCCTCTCCATGCAGGGGTGAGCCAGGGTGAAACCTAGACCTGACAACTGGGCCAACAGACCTCTCTGTGCTATTCACTTCTGGCTTTTGCAGGAATTTTCCACCTTAAAACCCCATCTAGCTACTCCTCTTCCATACAAATAATATAGGCAAGAGGTCAGCTTCTTTCTTGTGTAAAGAACAACCAATTACACTTAGATGATAAGCTGAAAAAGTGCCAAATTTCTTTTTATAACTTCTTTATTGCTCCCTGTTTGTGTATATAGAATAAGGAGGGCTGTGATTTACATGGTAATTTTAAGGCTGATCTGTGAAGGAGGCTGGAATAGAACAAGATAATTTTAAGGCAAATGGGTCATAAAAAATAAACAAACAATGAGTAGCTACTGAAGCATGCCTGCTGCCTCTTCCATCTTAAAAGGCATGAAGGCAAGGCACGTGAGGGCAAGGACAGTGAATTAGGAGGGAAATTCGAAAGAGTCTCAATACTGCTTCTGATGTTACCCCACCTTTAGCCAAAGCTCCACTTCTGCAATCACTTTTCCAATGAGCTCATAACCTCTGTTAAACATGTCATGACCCTGGAGGAGTTGTGTTCAGCAACTGGGCGCTGAAACAGCCTTCTACTTCAGGCAAATACCCACCCCCTTTTAAGATGGAATTCAATATATTTCTGAAATACAGTGCCTGTGAAAACTGAGGACCAGACTGAGTGAGCCAGGCAGCCCATACAGTCTCACATTCCTTGGCTGGAAACGGGTAGCAGTTGTGTACAATTCTTGTACAAATCAGGAACTGAAGTCTACTGGATTCTTCTCTACCTCTCTCTGGCTGTCACCCTGTATCACCCTCCTCATTTGAAGTTTTCGTGTCTCTCTTTTCAGTTCCAGAGGGGTATTGTCCCACAGACAAGATATTAATTAGAGCTTCTGTTGATATTATCACACTAATTTTGTGTCCTTGCAGATGGCAAGTGAGCGGAACAGCCTCCCTGTCTGCAGTCCCCAGAGGGCTGCGGATCCCCTCTCCACATTCCACCTAGTGCAGGAAAACACCAGAGAATTAGGAAGACACCCATAAACCTTGTATGCTTTGTGTATCCTTACTGTTATAAAAGCACCATGCTCTACAACTTTTTTACTTGGGGGGACACACTATGCACTTGTATCCAGGCCCAGAGAAGCTCAGGATGCAGTCTAGAAAGATAGGGCTTATCATCTCTTGCACCATGCTTTCTGGCATCAGCTTTCAACCCTGATGGCAGTCTTCAAGCAAACAAGGCTGGCTTTTGGACTGAAGTCATTCCATTTACCGCCATGTATTTGACAGCAGCCTAATGGGCTCCTTGCTTTGTTTGTGGTACTGCTCCTGCAGCATGTTCATCTGCTGACACTTGAGCAGAGGCTAAAGTTGCGATGAAACCTATCTGCCTTCCTTGGGGCCTCACTCCCAAGTTCAGTGATTGACAATGGAAGGACCGTGTCCAGTGAGCACTTGACACTGAGGTTTGCTGGACCCTCTGGGTCTTGGAGGGCTGCACATATGTGCTACGATTTCTTCTTCTTGGGACCTGACTTAGTCAAAGTTGGGTGAAGGGAACAATTCTTTGGGTCTTTCCTGCTACCAACACTGGTTTTTGTGGTCACTGCTGTTGGATATAATTCCCGCTCTGAATGATGCTTTGAGGCAACTGAGTATGTTTGAAGCACTGAGGAGCATTTTAGCTTGAGCTTCTTGCATGAAGGTGCTGGGGATTTTGGCCAATTGGAAAATCTCAGTCCTGAGATTTAGAGTGAAGATGGAATGAAAACATAACACATAGGACGTACAAGGAAGTCATCACTTCCTTCCAGGCAGCAGTTTCCCACAGACAAACAGGACATGTTTGTCATGCAGAAAAATGTAAACAGTAAGCTCTGCCCATACACATTGGCCAGTGTTGTGTTTTGAAGAGGCAGGAAAACCTGTCATGCTGGTGCAGCTGCCCATGAAAGCAAGGTGATTAGAGCACAACAGGCAGCCCTGCAAAATCACCAGGCTGATGCCAGAACCCTGCAGTTCCTGTGGACCATATCTGAGTCATGTGCAGGGGCCAGAGACTTCCCTTGTCGTGCAGAAAATGAGCAAGGCTTTCCTCTGAGTGCTCCATTCTTCCTGGTGCAAATTGCTGTTTTGACCTCCAGGTGTAGGCACATCAATTGTAAAACTTCAAAAATTAATGCCTCACCCTTCTAACAACGTACTAGAAGAGGGAACGCACAGGAAACATCCTGAACCATAAAAGAAACTCAAAGTCACTCAAGCACACAAAACCCAGGCAGAGTAGGTGGACCTAACAGCACACACTGGAGATGGCAACTATGCTGCACTGTGCCCCGAGGTGAGCATGACCAAAAACATGTGCAATGCTTAGGGCATCTACAGGGCTTTTACACACTCCCTTTCTGCAGATACTCAATGTTGCATTGTCACTTATTCTCAAGGGGTTGCTAATGGGCATGCTATGGGCATGCTCTGTTATTAAAATGTACTTCCCGACAACAGCATGTGCTGCTTTGGGTGCAAGGTGAAGGGACACAGCTCAGAACCAGAATCCAGGGTGTGAGTACAGCACTGAGCATACCAACAGACCTGCCAGTCTGTAGCATTGGTGACATGCAGCCACGTAGGTATGACATAGCGCTAAGGCCAGACTTTGCTTTCTTCTCCACCGACACAAAAAAAAAATCTATTCCAGCATTTTATGGAAATGACTACTGGTCCTGCCTAAAGAAAACTTAGAATTAGTTGTGTTCTGAAAGATGTACATAGTCAGGAATGAGTTCAGGACTCATCTCGTGAGATTTTTATCTCACCCATAATAACATCACTTTTTGAGAAGTGCCCAATAGGATATTGGGCAACTTGTCACTGTCTGAAGGCTGCAGGACAAGAGTCGCACTGCAAATGGGACCATTCTCCATGTGTATGGATTTATCTACCAAATCCACAATGATAGGTAGAGGGAATCTTCAAAAACTGTGCACATCCCAAATTCAACACAGGCATTCGGTTTTCACAGAGAAGTATTTGGCACTTATCTTATGTGATCTTATTTCGGGATCTCAGGGTGAAACCATGCTGAGTCACCTTCATGCAGAGTGCAGACACAGGACACAGAGGTCCCTGTCCTCTACTGGACACTGCCTGCAAGCAGAAGATGATCTTCACAGTAGAGATGAAGGAGGTTTGGGTACATTTCTCAGGGGACCTGCATACTGCTTTTCTGGCTGCTGCCATACACATAAGGAAGCCAGCTGCTTCTTACCAGTATAGGGCACCCACATCTCCTCAATCACTGACTCGGGCTTGCTGTAACTGATAAGCAAGGAGGATGGTGTATCTTTCCAACCTGGTATGATTCCTTCTGGCAGCTGATATGACAGGGGGATGGCTTACAGTGACAGATATTTACTCCCCAGGTGTGGCTCTCTGAACACCACCTCCTCCAAGGCAGGCAGATCACGGGGCTGTGCAGCGTTTCCAGACAGAGTCCATAGGGCACAGGTGAACACACGCAAGGCTCCTCACACGTCTTTGATAGTGTTGCAGGCACGCTGGGGCACGTGACGGGGGCACGCTGGTCTGCTTGGCAGCTGATGGCGTGCCAGCAGGGGACAGGGTTCCCCAGTGGTGTTGATATCTGAGGAGTGCTGTGGACATCATATTCCCTGAATACAATAGGTTGCCCTAATGCTTGGGAATATTCCTAATGATGAAGTCACAGGGCCACGTGTGATCTCGACAAACATACAATCACAAACATACAACGCAGGGCCAGGCTGTGCAAGCATTCAGTGCATAAGGCATTTTGTCTTGGGAGATCCGTCATCACTTGACAAGTTAGATGTATTTGAGTTTCTGGTGAACTTATGTTCACATAAAAGAATAAAAAGACTTATTAGATTGTACACAGCACATAAGAACATAATGATGACCTCACTGGCTTGTAACCAAATGTTCACCTCAACATTCACCTATGTCTAGGTGTGGGAACCCAGGAGGTTGGGAAGGTTGTAGTGGTGGGGGATGAGGTGTGAGAAAGGATGAGACAGAGATGCCCGGAGAAATGTGCTCTGGCCACCAAGTGTAAGGACACTTGGGATGCTCAGCCCAAGGGTGCCATGTGCTGGTGGTGTATGGATGAGGAGCCTGCATGTGTCTTCTTCACATGCTGCAGCCCTCCATGATCATGCACCAGTTTCAAAGCACCATGTAGCCACTGGCATGGGTAGGAAAGAATAGTAGCTGCCAGGAGGCCAAGGACCTTGGGTAACTCAGCAGCACGCACGTTTCATTATTGCTGGGTTGGCTTGGCCCTGGGAAGAAATTTATAACTGACAGCAGATTTGCCAGAGCAGTTAACAGAACAGTGTAACAACAGGAATAAGCATTTCAAATATTTGATTTTGCCTTGTAATTCCTTGCAGGCTGGTCCCAGTTAAGAAGGGGAATTTTGTCAAGCCTAAAGCAACTTCAACATGGTAGATAAATTCTCAGAGCTTGGTGTTGAAATGTTCGCCCCTCTGTTTCCCTCAACAAAAAACCAAAACAAAACACCTTTTTTTTTTTTTTTAAGTGGCATGTGTGGACTGTAGAAAGCTTGAGCAGGGAATGATTCTTGTATCTTCTAAACGCAGCCCATGGGTCCAGGGCATGAAAAGTTAATGAGGATAGAAGTTCCTCTTGTTTTTTAAAGCTAAAATTTTATAAAAGCAATTTATCAATGGTAAAATCAGATATTTCAGATATTTTATCCAGACACTTATTGGCAATAGTTCTGATGTCACATGTCACAAGTCCTGATGTCCTGATGTCACAAGTCCATCCTGGTTGCTGAAGCTAACTGCAGTCTGATTTCCTCTGCTGCTATCCTGATGGCTAGGTGGCCTGCAGAGTTCCCACTCCAGTAAGGTATTTTTACAGATTTAACCTGTCAGCCTGATTTACAAAGGTGCTTCTGAGTACATTCATGTGTCATGGTTGTTTGCCATAACAGAGGACTAGATGCAAAAGGGTCTTTCCACTGCTCTGCTCTGTTCTCTGATATCCAGATTTCCAGGGATGGTGACTCAACCACTTCCCTGGGTGATGCTTGACAACCCTTTTGGTGAAGAAATTTTTCCTAATATCCAATCTAAACCTCCTCTGGCACAACTGGAAGCTGTTTCCTCTCATCATGTCACTTGTTACCTGGGAGAAAAGGCTGACCCCCACCTGGCTACAACCTCCTTTCAGGTAGCTGTAGGGAGCAATAAAGTCCCTCCTGATCCTCCTTTTCTCCAGACTAATCAAGCCCAGCTCTCTCAGTTGCTCCTTATAAGACTTGTACTCCAGACTCTTCACCAGCTCCATTGTGTGCATCTGGACATACTCCAGCACCTCAATATCCTTCTTGTAGTGAGTGGCCCAAAACTAAGCCAGGATTTGAGGTGCAACCTCACCAGTGCAAAGTACTGGGAGATGATCACTGCCCTGGCCACGCTATTTCTGATACAGGCCAGGATGCCCTTGGCCTTCTTGGCCACCTGAGCACACTGCTGGCTCATGTTCAGCCAGCTGTTGACCAGCACCCAGAAAATAGTTTGAAAAGGTTTCCCCATGTTATGGATGGTCTGCAGACACTGTGTGATCACAGTGGCCTCAGGCCTGTTTGCTGAGTGGAAGGGTATGCCCGGCCCTCTTTTATTTCCATTCTCTGTGGGATTTTCCCAGCTCATCTTCCATGATGGGGATTCTGCCCTTGCTTTTATCAAACTGCACAAAAGGACAACAGATCACACACAGAGGATAAGTCAGGAGAGGAACAAAAAGTCTTCATGGATGCTGTTTGAAATTCCCAGGATGCCAGCTGGGTCTCCTCAGGCTGGAACATGACAAACACCAATACAATGCCTGAAGTGTGAGATGTCACAGTCCACCTCACAACCAGCCTGTCATCTTTGGAAGGCGGGAGCGGGAAATAGGAGGGTGCACTCAGCTCTCAACAGTGCTGTTGACAGGCTGAAAGAAGCCCCAGGGAATGACTCTGGATCTCTACCAGTGACCTGAGAATTTGGATCAGCACAGCGGGAGAGGTACACAGAGAGAGCAGTTGCTAGTATAAGGGCTTCAAATATGTGACAGGGTCAACAAGTCACATAAAAACCTCAGATTTGTTAGTGAATATTTCTAAAAAAGGGACTCACAGAGAATCAGGAGGTCTAGAAAACTTTTCCTCAGGAAATGCTCTGCCTGGGTCCTTCTGTAAGCCTGTTATAGGGGGGACCCAGAGCACTAATGCATAGACTGTACTCTAACAGCTGTCGGGTGATGATGGGTAAGGAGAGGACAGGGTCCTAGGTGGGGGATTCAGAGCCAGAGGTTTGCCATAAGCTTCAGTGAACAGTGTCACTTTTCCAGGCTTTCTAGGTTTAGTATTTGCTTTTGTGAGGAGTGCATGGCATGACAAGCATATGCACCTGTTTCCGACGGTTATTCCCGATACCAGGTTGTGCTATATGCTGCTGCTGCTTTTGTTTCTTCATCCTCTGCTACAGGTTTCCATGGCAGGATTTAAAACTTGAGAGAGCAGAGGCTGCCTTGGCTAATTTTCCATTAAAGACATGTTAGGAAAGACCCCTCAGGTGGATGATAATCATGATTTTTTATCAACAGCAATCATTAATTCAAGGGTCCCAGCAAATTCTCCATTTCCTTTGCAACTCCAAACCCCGTCTTCACCTAACTCAAGCCCTGTCTGCTTTCCAGCCCTGCTTGGTTTCATTCTGCTGCTGCCAGTACTGCCCGACTCCTGGCAGTCAGGGCAGCTGAAGGAGTTAAAGCAGCCAGCTGGCCAGGAGAATTCAGACATGCAAGAGCTGTCTAAACACACGTAGCAAGTCGGCTGGCTGGCACATGACCCACTGAACAGATCAAACAATGCTGCTAGGAGCCAAGAACAATTTCCAGTACTTGCTGCAGTGTCCATATCTTCCCTGGATCCGTGCCCCCCCTCCCCCATTTTATGGCCAAGTCAAAGTCATATCCTCCAACGTTACTGAAGTGACACGCACCTGGTTCTGAGCACATGAGTCTCACAAGGTAACAGCTGCTTGTGCTTAGGCAAAGTTTTTGCCATTTATGTCTATGACAGCATTTGAGTCAACAGATTACTTGGTGTGAACACATGTATATCCACTGGAACAAAAGTGCCAGAGCCACAGGGGAGTAAAACAGTGCTTCACCTTGCATTGGTGATATACCCTCTTCCCTTCCCTTCCCTTCACTTCCCTTCCCGTCCTCCTAATAGAAGATAGGACTCACACTAGACATTGACAAAGCAGACAAACACTTGGAGCAGCTGGTTTGCAGAGACAGCAAAATTGCCATAAGCTATTGCATACCTTGTTCATGCCACAGAACAAAAAACTGTTGCTGATGTTCACTGTTGCTGAGGCTAGATTCAGGATGCTGGAGTGGACAGCTATTGAGAACAGCCGGGAAGCATGTTTTCCCAACATTCCAGATGCAGAAAGAGCAGCAAGGTGGGTTCCTCTCACCCATTTGTCCCTGCAGTGTGTTGAAGGGAAATAAAATTTTTATTTCCCTACCATGCTGAGAAGATTTGAGCTAGTTCTTTGGAGGGATCCTTACAACCCCTTCATCACCCTGTTTCTAAACACCTGAGCAGCATGAGGACATGTATAGTTGTTGTCAGAGGAAAGGTGGAATGCTTTTGAGGTGGATTATTTTTCCTTTCACTTTTAGTTAGTATCTTTGAAGGATTAAAGAGGTCCCTTGTAGAAATTTCCTCATACTTGGAGTTGAAAGACGTGTGGTATCTTCTTGGAGAAGCTCATTCGACGTACAAGCCTACATCTGTTCCAGCCGGCTGGAGGAAAATTCACCTTGCAGTTGAGATTTCCCAAATGATGGAGAAGTCAAGCTGTCAGCCATAATGTTCATCTCAAGTGGTAGCTGGTCCTTCAGTTATCCTGGCATTTGCAGTGGGACACCTGGAAGTTAATGACCCTGACCATTAACTTATCTGGGTATAGTGTGGGAGTTCAGGAAAGAAAGGCAGAGGTCTCAGCTGTCCCGGGGACAGCCTGTGCTGTGGTGGCTCTACACTGCAAGGAGCTCTTAATGCTTTGAAGGTGTTATGCATTGCCACACTTCACAGGTTTGATCACTGCATAATCAAATCACAGTGACAAAGACAGTGCAAGGTCTTGCAGTACACCCTGTTGTAAGAGCTGGTTCTGCTGGCTGCGATGTGTTTGCAACTCTGCCTAGCCCAGTGTCACTGCACACTTTGCTCTCCAAAGATAGTGGAAATATTTTCAGTAATTTTTTGATAAAGATCTGAGCTAAGTGAAACCTTATAGCTACCCTTTGTAGTAGTTAGGAGTTGCTCCTTTTCCCTAGGCAGAGACAAGGTACAGTGACATTGAGAAGGAAACCCTGCAGGGACTGAAGACCACTCTGAAAGGCAATGGGCCACGGGCTAAATACTGCCCTTAAGCTGCCTGCTTTGCTTGTTGCCACATATGGAAAATGGGAAAAATACAAATTGGTCATTTGTGCATCGCTATCCTCTGATTGACCCTTTGAGTCTGGTTCTGGCAGTGTGATGGGTGAAACTGGAGAAGCAGGATCAGGTTGCAGGAGGGATTTTGACCATGGCCAGAGCTGCCTGCTGAGAGGCACAGGGCAGCTCCACTTGTCTTGGTGTTACTGAAGTCAATGGGATTTTGGCCATAGTCTTCAACTGGGCTAGAATTTCACTGCGCATGCCTAAGAAAGCACTGTGTCATACAGTTGTGTTGTTTGCCAGGACATTTACTGCTAGTGAAACTAGCATGTCCCCTGTCTCACTTGGCTCCTTGTCTCTATAGTTCACCTGTGGTTTTCCCCCCTCACCTATTCTCTTGTATCTATCTATCTATCTACCCATCTATCCTTTCTTATGTTTCTGTCTGACTGCGGCTTGTTGTCCTCCCTTGCTGTCTTCTCAGCTTGCTCTCTCATTTACTCTGCAAGGAATGTGCCCACAAGAGGTATTTTTATTTGGCAGCCTGAGTAAGCTTTCTGTTTTGGCTGCAGGTACTGAGATGAGCAGCCAATGGAGCTGACATCTCCCGTGCTGCATTTTTAGCTCCTTCCATCTGATAGAGAATTACCTCATTGGCTGACTGTGTTGAGGAGGTCTGGTTGCAAGGGCAAAAAAATTGAAGTTAACCTTGAAAGAAGCAACAGCATGCCTCACATATGTTTCTGTGCTGTTTTTCTGTAACGTGAAGGTATCAGGGATTCAGGATCCCAGGGATTCAGGCATTGGTTCAATACAGAGGGTGTGCAAAGACAAAGAGCAATCCAGATACTGTGGAAGGAAAAGATTTTCCCTGTAGGACTTTAGCAATAGGAAGAAGCTGCCAAAGGGGCCTGATCTGCTCCTGAGGAATGTCCTCCTTGGAGCAAGTTGTTCTCTGACCAACCTAGAGGTTATATGAGGTGCTATATAGCTTTTCCGTTTTCTGTTAAAGAAGGTGGAGCTGTCGTGTGTCAGGGGTACAACTGATATGCTGCAGTATCAGTTGTCAATTTAATGTCAACCTGCTGTACAGAAATGTTGGAAAACACTCCAGATGCAGATGTAAAAGTCTCCTGCACTGAGGTTTGAAAGGACAACCTGGAAACCTCTGAGAACATTTTCAAGACATACAGTTTATTGCTGCAAAATCAATGAAGAACTGAGGGAAAACTGTGTTCTGAGCTGTCATGAAACCAGGATCCAGGCAGGCCTGAGGAAAGGAGTGGATTTTATTGCTTCTGTTGAAGTCTCTGAAAGCCTACCCTCTTATCACACATCAAGAGATAGCATCAAAACTAGCTGCAAATGCAAAAAACCACCTGGTGTTCTTCAGACTTTGCTTTGCCCACTATCCTATCACCCTTCCCAGCTTTCCAACATTTGGTGCAGGGAAGGAGCAGAACTGTGGTAACCAACCTATTATAGTGGCATGATGGGGGAGTGATTTGTGTGTATCTTGGCTAACAAAGGTTCATCTCGCTTTTTGTCGGCTCATATATCATGCTTTGTGCACAACCCTCTGGAGACATGAACTCACTTTTCCCTTTCAGTGCGACACGAAGGAAACCATGACACTTTTCCAATAAGATGTGTGCGTGCGCATACACAAACCAGGCTAATTCTGGTCTACGCAGTTGCTGTCTAAGGCTGTGCATCCTTGCACGTAGTAACGGTGGGGCAAGTGGGGGTGTGTGCTGAGACAGCCAAACTGCTATGTTCTGACAGCTCCTTTGCATGTGTTAAAATAACATCACCCTTGCTTGTTGTCTCTCCTCTTCCACTCTATCCCCTCACTCAACAAAATCTAAAGGGAACAAGCTCCAGGTATTAAAATAGCTCCCGTCTAGCTTGTTCAGACTATTTCGGGAGGCTGGTTCCATCTTGACACAGATAGAACACAGAGACGTTGTGGAAACCACAGCCACAAGAGGCCATCAGCCAAACTAAATGCTTTCCCAGAGTTTGCCAAGTGGTTCATTCCCCCCACTCCCTCCCTCTCTCCCCTCTCCTGGCTTAAAATAACAGTGGGAAGCTGTTTGGCTTTGTTTTGTTGGATTCTTCTGCTTGCTGTGCTCAGTCTGGTGGTACCGAGAGGGAAAGCTGGAGGCAGTTTTGTGGTATCAGGGACTCTTTGCCTTTTGGGCTTTTAGGTGAGACCTTCAAAACCACCAGGGAAATGAGAGCTCCATAGTTATTTCTGGGATGTGTTTTCAAAGATCACACAATCAACTGGTGCTACTGCAGTGCTAATTCATGAATTTACCAATTTAGACCATGTATTTTGTCTCCTATCTTGCCTTAGATTGACTAAAAAGGCAATGAACCTTAAGAAAGAAGTTAGAGCAAATGTGGCTCATTGCTTCACAATGAAGCAATCTGCAGGGAAGTACTCATTTTCTGGTTACTATGACCCTTCTGTTGGTACATTAGGGCTTGGGAGATGGAGGTGCTGAGGATCCTGATGACAAGACCAATATGAAAACACTGTGAACAAGACATAAATGTTAGCTCCTTGCATCATCTACGTCCAGTATTCCACCTGTCTCCTTCAGCATCAATGTTTTCTTCATTTTCTCACCCTCACATCTGTAGGTCTCTTTCCAGCTCCCTGGTGTTATTTGTTGTTCCCTGGAGGACAACAAATGACACCAGGCCTATTCCATACATGGATCAAAATTAGTGGTTTAGTTAATCCTCCATCCTGCAGTCTAAACTACACCAGAGTTAGTTGGTGAATATTTCCAAATACTTGTTTTGAATTTGAAGGTGCTCTTAATCCTTAAGAAGAAGAGTCAGTTGTGAAAACATGAACTCTCAAATCTTTACAAAAATACTAGTCTGTTTTCCCAAGAGATGTCAAATTGTGGGCTTGCAAATTACAGTGGGAAACTGAAAACATGAACTGAGCCTTGGGACCAGATGGCTCAGCACCAGAAGGGTTCACAGTCAGCATGGCCTCGGGGATGAACCTTGCTGCTTGGCAAGTGAGCTCCCAGGGCTTGCTCTCAACAGTACCAAACTCCAAAGTTTAATATCATTCTGTCATGCTGCAAATCTTATGACCTGAAATCTTCTCTGTCTCATCCCAGGTGTTTCATTCATTGTAAAGAGAAAATTTGCTTTGGCAGCATTTAGTGAGCACTTCTGCCTTGGTAAGCAGTAACAGTGCACAGATGCAATATTCAACATAAAGCAGCAGAAGTTCCTAAGCCTCATTTAAAGGCATCTGACCCTGTGTAAGTATGTAAGTTATGACTTGGAGGTCAGAGACATAATTTATTTTACATAATAGCAAATCTGCTCTATAACTTGGTAATTCAGCTAGGAAAAGATTACCTTTTTTGTGTGTGCGTGTGTTTGCTGTTATGCAGCAGGAAAATAGAATAAAAATGAGAATTTCTATTTAATTAAATAGATACTTCAGTATTTGTTTTATGGCAAACATTGAATGTACATTTGAAATACAGAGGGGGTTTTGAATGAAAAAGTCTAAAATATTTACATCTGTAAATTACTTTTATTTATGTTTTTGAGGGAAATGAACTATTTGACTTTTCAAGGTGGTGCTGTTCTGAGTCAGTTCATTCATTTTAGCAGAAAATACTTTCTTTTGAGTCCATTCGGTATTACAAAGAATATTTGTACAGGGGCACACAACCCAGGTTGAATGGCAGCCCCATTTCCTCATGTGAACCAGAAGATTGTTATATTATGGGAAAGAAATGCAAACACTTAGGAGACATTGCAACACAGTATGCAAATGCACTTGGGAGTATTTTGGGCCAGGTCAACAATGTAAGATATAGTCAATCACAGTGAATGATCTGATTTCAAACACACAGTTTTGATTTTCCTAGTAGAAAGCTTTAAGAAAAAAAAGTTTGCAAAAAAACCCTGTTGATATTTGCAGAAAGCCCATTGCCCTCAGAAAGAGATTACAGCAGAAATTACCTGGCTAGATCTATTTTAAGGTACATAGAGTTTATTTATTATCTATCTATCTATCTATCTATCTATCTATCTATCTATCTATCTATCTATCTATCTATCCACCTTTCCATCTTTCTGTCTTTGTATATCTTGGAGTTTAATCAAGGCTTAATAATAATGCTCATAAGAGCAGTCTGTCCTTAGATTTTGGATCAAGTCCGAAGTCACTATAGTCAAACTATAAACTATTTGCCATGTTCCCCTCTATGTGTTAATTCACCGATGTAATACAGCGGACTATTGTCAGTAGTTACCTTAATTTAAGTGAAAAGGTCAATGGGACCAAATGTTGCTGTAGCCCTGTGGTTGGGGTATTACATACCAACCCACCCACACATGTTATTATTTGCTCAACGTTCTTTTTCTTTTACTCTTATTTTTTTTCCTGTTGGGCTTTTTTTCTTTTTTTTTTTTTTTTTTTTTTTTTTTTTTTTTTTTTTAACAAACCATAAAAATAAAGATGCTGTCTCTGGCTAGAAATGTGAATGGAATAAATTGTAAGTTCCTGAAATATGTCGAATTGGCCTGTGTAAAAATGGTTTCCAATTACATACCTTCTAAGCACTGCTAGGGCAGCCTGCACTCATTGAGCCAGATATGCAGATCCCTATTTCAGGAAACAAGGTACAGGAGGCGTAACCGAGCCATGGAAAGACAAAGTCAATTGATTTGCACCAGTAGAGTACCTTCTCTGACAATTCCCCCAGGGTCCTCCCTTCATGTTCCCACTTCACCCTGTACCCAGCAAAAGCTCTCACCCCCTCCCCCATGAGTGCCCATGTTTTTTTCTGAGTGCTGGAAGGGAGGTGCTCAGGGCCAGATAGCGGTCAGCTGAAGGCAGAGGACTCATTTTCTGATTTATGATGGACAGTTTGAATGGATTAGCAGGTGAATGGATGTTTAACCAGATCGGCATCAGAAAACTAGGATGTCTCAGGGACATCATTTGGTGCTCTTGATGAGAGAGTCATTCTTTGACCAATCTCTGAGAAATTGGAGCTTCATAGTGAACAATATTATAGGTACATGGAAAAAATCATTCTGAAGTGTTTTTGATCTGGCACACAGGGAGGCACAACCCAGCATTTTGAGCCTAGCAGGAAAGAGAAGTCTAGGGTTGGCAGGCTGCTCAAGTTCACCATCAGAAGTGACAAGGGGGATGAGAGAGTTCCTCCTCATCAGATAACACCTCCGACTGCCAGGGTAACAACTGTAACAGGATCTCTCTCAGTTGCCACTAGAGAAGTTGCAGGCACCAGCCCACCCATTGCTTCCCTGCTGTACCCATTGCTTTCCTCAGGCCAGCCCCAGTAGTGCTGAGCACAATGAAGGCTCTCTTTTCATAGAGTTGAGGCTTCTTCAACACAGCCTGCTTTCTCATTAGGCACCAGCTGCCACAGTATTCTGGGATGTCCCTCTCCTGAGGGTTTGATTAGCTGGTCCTCATGTTGAGAGCACCTGGGAAAGCACCTGAGTGCCAGTGGGACTGGTCCTTATGGGAGATGAGTAGAACAGAGAGCACCAGATGATCCCATTTCCAGAGAGGGAACTGGAGCACAGGCAGCTGAAAGTGTTTCCTATGTGTCACAGAGGAAATGTGTGTCTCAGTGTCATATAGAGCCTCTGCAATGGGAATTAAGAACCTATCTTCCCAGCAGCAGTTTGCTGACTTCTCCTGAAGACACTCCTCCAGCCCCTGCCTGGACCATGACACATCTCTCCTGCTTTCCTGCCTTTCTTCCCTCACTGCTTGATGCACCAATATTCTGTGTCTTCAACTGTGGAAGAAGAAAAAGCAAAGAGTCCTAGCAGAATTTAACACTGCTAAAGAAGCCACTTAAGAAAGTCTTTTATGTGATACCAAATGGGGTTCCTGCTTCATTTTAGATGTTAAGGACACTTGTTAGTCTGCAGCACAAATGGCCATAGCAGACTGTCTGAGAGTGCTTGTTTGCTCAGTGGCAGACACAAAGCCATAACTTTCAGGCAGCAAGTGCTCTTTGGAGGCCAGGCTCCTACGGGGGAAGGCAATTTCTGCTGGGGGTCCTTGCTACCATGCTAGCTCTGGTCTTCATACCACTGGCTGGGCAAAAGCTGGCTGCAGGCTGCTTCTCACAGACCTCCACTATTACTGTAGTGCAACCGAAGTCTATACTTTCTATGCCATTCCTAGATCCGGCTGTAGTGCCCCAGCTCAGGTAGGAGATGTTTACCAAGTGCTGATCTCTGTTGAAGTCATTGCTTAAATACCTGGGCAGATGTTGGATCAGGATGAGACACTCCCTGACCTGACATGGGTAATGGGTGAGACATTCCTCTTGCTTTTTACCATCTTATTATTGACAGTGCAACTGTGAATCCTTTGTTATCTTTTAAAATAAATACTTCTCTTGGATTTAAATCTACACTTGAAAGGCTATATCTTTCCCAGTATGAGAGGGCACCTGACAGCCTCCCATAGGTTGACAAACTGGCTCTTTTCCTATGTCTGCTTCTATGATTTGAAAGGACTGACTCTCCTCCCCTGTTGCTCAGTCACAGTGGCTGTGTCTGGCACTGGACACTTATTTACACTTGTATGAAAGGAAAAGTATTTTCCCTTACCTAAAAATGAGGGTTCAAAGGAGGGTGGGAAATAGAGCTTTACGTCAGACATAATTCAGTTTACTTTGACAGTTTTAACTTTGCGGTCATTTCTGTGTTGATCTGAGTCTGCCTGAGTTAGGTTGTACAGAGTACAAAAGGGAAAATGCTGGGAAAACTGAAGAGCTCGGAAGGTTCTCACTGTGCCCACTTTATCACAGGGAAGAAACCCCCATAGTATCACTCTTCCTTCTGTTTAGTTACACTTTATAAAGGTTTCAGTCACAGACTTTCTCTTCGTATGCCTCAGATAGCATTTTCTAAGCCAGACTTGTCATATTGAATGGCTTTAGTTTCACGCCACATGTTTATACTTGCAGTTAGCAGGTATAAAGGTATGGCCATGGACAAAGGGAAAGCAGAGAGACATTCCCTGTGGACAGTCTCAGAGACTGCTCAGGGATGATTGTTGAGGTTCTGAAAAATCACAGTGTGGCAACAGAAAAGAGAGCAGTTGCTATTTTGCAATATACTGACGTGACAGCGATCAGTAACTGGCATTCGCTTGGGCTCTCGACACTGTATTGTTGTGTGAGATGTTGTTATCTGGCAGTGGCATTGATCTGACTACACACACCCTACATGTTCACAATCTGTCTCCAAAGAAGGAAGGGTTGGTTTATTTTAATATGCCATAGTGAATATTTTATCTCTTGTCCTAGGGGAACCTGGTGCTCACGCTCAAGTATGTCCTCATATGGCTTCTGCTCCCTGACAGATCACATAGATAACACAGGAAATAGTAGAGGCAGTGCCTGATGTGGCAGTGGTTAATGTCTGCAAAACTTACAAGACCGAGATCTCTGCTTCACAGTGCAAGGCATAGGTAGCACTGGTGCAGAATTTATCCCATGAAAGGGAATCGTCCTATGGTGATTGTGATAAATACCTGTTTCATCATCAGCATTCAGTAGCCTAAGCAGGAATGTGGTGAGATTGGGCTCTGGGAGTGGAGTTGGTATAAGGGTAAATGTTGTGAGCCTGCTGTGCTGGAGGAATATGAGATGCTGCAGCACAGGACCCTGGATGCTTTATGTTGCAGAGTGTACTTGTGGCTATAGAGAGTCTTTAGACCTCTCATTCTTAGGCTCACTGAGTCCCTATGACAGCAATGAGAGCACTTTCACCTCAGCAGACCCTATTGTCCCATCCCTTCCAGGGAGTGTGAAGAGAAACCCCCTTAGCCTGCTGACAGCATTGACCCAGGTGTCATGTGTACTCTGAGAAATGGGGAGCAGAGCCAGTCCCTTCATGAGCAGCCACACACTTCAGAAGAAAAGCAGTGAGGAGCTATGAAAGAGACCCTGTAAACATCTTTTCCTAGGAAGCAGCTGCAATCCTTGAGTAGCCCATCCAAGTCATGGGGTCATTTCTGGAGTGAAGTGCTCCTCAGCATTAATTAGATGCTGATACATAATAAAATAGTTTAATGGTTTCAATGGTTTCACACCTCAGCTGTGAACTGAACAGGCAGGATATGGCTGGGCTGTGGACTGGAACCTAGGAGCAGGCTGTTGTGATCTACATCTCCTATGCAGCCTGAAAAGCCAAAATACATATTACACTGAGCCTCAGTTCTCTTTGATGGGTGATGGGCACCTCCAGAGGGTGTCTGATTGAGATTCAAATTCCCTATGGTGGTATTTGTCTTATTCCACACCTGTGTGACTGACCTGTTAAATACTTGTGTTAAGTGTGTACTATCAGATGGATGTAATGCCTGACTGAACAGTGATGGGGTTTGGGCTCCTGGGTCACTTGCACACTTTTGAAAATATTTTCCTTTACTGAAAAGGGGTGACACTCAGAGATCAGGAGTAAGTATGCCAAACTGGCGAGGTGTCAAGCTCAGAGGGAGTGGTGCAGCGCCATTTACTGTACACAGTGCATGGCACTTGATCAAAGTGACGCTGGTTTCCGTCTCTGTGCCTTAGGAGTGTGAAATCTATCTGAGGAAGGCGCCACTTACACTCCCTGTTTCTATGCCTGTTCTTCTGCTGGAAGTCTGCAGCAGAAGGAGTCTTGTGGAAAGCATAAAATACTGTGTAACATGGTGAGAAAGTTGTTGGAACCTACTGGTTGCTGCACATTATGTCCTGAACCTCTCTCCTGTACCATATTCCCCTGGTATGGGCTGCTGTGAGTAGAGGAGCATGACTATGGGGTTAGTGAAAGGCATGGGAACCTTGCCATGGGCTTTGGCAATACCTGGCTGAACGGATGGGATATCTAATATAGGTCCATGTTTTCAGGTTTGGGGGTCAGTGACCACTGTTGAGCTCATCTTCTGTGACTGCTCATGAAAAGCTCTCCTCTTCGTCCTCCCACATGGCCTCTTCTTTCCCATGGCACACTTCTCTGAGTCCTCCTCATGGCAATGACCTGTGAGTTTTACTCTGGGTTTTGCTGCAAAGATGCAAGTGTAATTTAGATGGCTTGCTTTAAGATGTAAAAATGGGTAGGGAAATGAATAAAAGCTGCTTCCATATGAGCAGAACATAAATGTTCTTTCTGGCAGAAACCAGTTGACATAGATAGCACTTTCTCAGTCACCAGCATTTGGGAGAGGCAGCAAATCTAATGGCAGACACTAATGCCAAATGTCTGCTCCTCTTTTACCATGCTTAGCATGGGCGATCTGCACATGCCCATGTAGGAAACTGGCACATCTCCTGCTGATGGGCTGGTGGATGTGACACTACCTTTCCCTACTTCTTCTGAATGAACAGCTGGGTTGCTAGATGTGACTCTGCAATGGTGTATCCCAGAACTGATCATTTTCTAATGGAAAGACTTTTACCCATTTCTGGGAACAAGTCTATACAGCGATATTACAATCTGGGGCTACTGGTTTAATGTTTCCTTCCTCAGTTAGGAGGGACGGTCTATTTACACCCTTCCAAGTGTTACTGGTGAATTCTTCCTCAAGCATCTTATTATGACAATTTTGCCATCTGCCTGTAAAGGAGAAGATGTTGGCAGTTCTGCAGTGAGGTCCCAACTCTCTGTTTTGTAATTCAGAGTTGTACTGTGCTGTTTAGATTTGCACAAAAATCAGCTTCTTGACATGAATGTTGTACAGTCTGAGAATAGGCATGTATGTGTGTACCATGAGATCCATGGAGCATTACAGAGCAGATCAATTATGCTCATAGACCAACAGATTGTCAACTGCTACTTTTTTATCTTTTTTTTTTTTATTTTCCATGCATGTGACTGACCCTTGGAGAGATAGAGCTGTGACTAATCCATGCCAGGAACATCTTGATGGACTTCCTGATCTCCTGTTTTCAGTAAAGTAGCTGGGCTTCCTGACTGACAAGGAAGTACGGTCCTCGTGAGATATAGCGCTCCATGCTGTTGCACTTTCTTATTTGTACCATGATTTTATCACATAACATTGCAAGTCCATACTCAATATTTGTCTTAGCCTTTATTAGGGCAAAAGTCCCACTAAGTTGGTATTTGCATGACCACACTGATAAATTTGACAGGAAAGGCATTGCTGTTGTGGGAAGGCCATCTGCCTATTAGGGAGAGTGACAGGTAAAGTTAGGCAGCACTTTATCTTATTCTGCCTTTTTTTTTTTCCTCACAGTTGCTCACAATGCTACCAGTCACTATTTTCCTTAAAATTTTCCATTCTGTGTCTCTTGCTTCAGCATGATTAATTAATGAATTAATTAATTTTTAAAAAAGTTTTTATTAAAATGATTCATTGGTTTCTGAGAAGAAGTTTTAGAAAATGACATTTCTTTGCCCTGCAATAATCTTTCAGTAATTCAATAATCTTTACAGTATTTTTACCAAATACTGTGGAGAAGGGCCTTGACATTTTCTCAGGAAGGGATCAGTGTGAAAAAATTGACCCAGAGTTAACCAGACTTTCAGCTCCAAAAAGCTGTGGTGTGCACCTGCTTGGCAAAAGTTTGTAAGAGTTTAGCTGCTAAATTCTCCCAGGGCTCTGCCTCCATAACCTCCGTTCCAGCCCTGAGGCACAGGAGAGCCTGTGCTACTGTCTCAGGGATCCCTCCTCACTGAGCAAGGCTTTCTTCGAAGTTGCACCACTTGCAGTGAACCTCAGGCATCTGGGAACCTGTAGTGAGTCTGTTTTCCACATCTTCATGGCTAGATGTGACTTCAGACAATGTAGGGGAGGACCATCCCGACTGTTAATGTAGAAAGATAGGAGGTAGGAGGAGAGGAGAAGAATTAAGGGGATAGTTGGTTGAGGCTGAATAGGAAGGGGTGAGGGAAAGAAGTCAGATGCTGATGAGAAGGGAGTGAGAAGAAAGGGAAGATCACAGACAAGCAGAAGAGGACAGTGAAAATCAGGAGTTGGTGGAGGTGACTGAGATGCAAGAGGAAAAGGTGCCTGGAACAGATCAACTGATAGTCCTAGAGTAAGAAGCTGTTCGCCAGACTCGAGCACAGTGGGGTGGGGGAGATCCTTGAGCTCTACTGTCTCAGTTATCTGGGAAAGCCAGAGGCAAAGTAGGTGCCTTGCTGATGTCTTGGAAGGATCCTCCTGGTTACCAGCTCCATCCCTTTGTCCCAAGACAGGGGCAGTGCTGCCTAAGGCATATATGACTAATGTGTTTCATGACATCCTTGTGCAGTGCAGTCCACAGCTTCCCAAAGAGGAAGCCTAGCCCCAGCTGTCTAGCACCAACTCACAACAGCCTCATTGCATTTCTTTCATTCTATCCAAGCAGGCAGTGAGAACAATTTATCCCCTTCTTCTCAGTGGCAGACTTTTGTACATGTAAGAAGTATAACCTTAAGGAGCATAACCTTGTCTCCCATGAGTTCTGTGTCCCAAAAGCTAAACAACTCACCTCTTCTAAATGTATACCCTCTAATCTTCCTTTCTCCTCCTGTTTCCCCTCATTTTCTGGCATTGGCTCTCCCTTCCCCATGAACCAGATATCAGCTCAGGCTGTCCAGTAACTGAGAAGAGAGATCACATGGAGTCATCCTGCTTTACCATCACACGCCATCAAAATTTTCACTTTCAGAATAATAGTACAGTGTTGGCTTGCAATTAGATGTGCATTACTACAGTTATCCAGTGATCAGGTAGCATCTGAGTCATACCAGCTCTGTGTGAGGTAATAGAGGTAATACGAGCAGGTTAAAGTCTCTGACTCACTGGGGAGAAGGGACTAGCAAAGCCAAGTTTGTGCCCTTGCTTGCTGCTGTGCTGCTTTCCCATCCCCACGGCAGGGACAGCTTTGGTGCACTGCTGGTGAGCTACTGCTGTGTACAGCCTGTGACACTTCATCCTTCTGTACCAGGTGGTTGGAGGCTGAAGGTGCTACCTGAGCTGCTGAGCAATGCCTGTTCAGAAATGGAAACCACTGAGAGGTGGCAGGAAACCACCAATGGATGGCAAGGAGCAGCCTTACCCAAATGGGCTGAAAAAGGAGAGCCTTTACCAGCAGCCAACAAAGTGATTGGAGTCACTCACTGAGGGGTTTCTAATTTTGCCCACTATATATAGAGGTGACAGCAGGTAGTTAGTTTCTCAGCATAGGGGCCCCAGGGGACACAGGAGAATCCAGACTGAGCAGAAGCCAAAACTGGTGGATCATCCAAACGTTTGAAGCTTAATCTCATCACGCTAGCCTTAATCTCATTAATGTTTGTAAAGGAGCAAGTTCAATGGGAAAAGTACCACAGCAGGAAATGAAAAACAGTATGTTCAGAGCACAGATTGATTAGAGAGTGGTAAATAAACAGAAAAAACAGGAGGGAATGATGAACTTGTGTAGATTGCATATTATAGTTTGTTCTGTGTGGACAGGAAACCTGTGGGATAAAAGTAGATTGCATTTTCCACGTAAAATCTGTATCATAGTGTTTACACCCAGGAGGAGGAAAAGGAGAATCTAACTCATGCTCTTCCTAATCTGGTGGTCCTTGACTTTGCAAATTTACCTGGCTCTGAGAAGAGTAAAAAGTGGGCTGAGGTGTGGTCTGTTGTAGGGGGCTGGTGCTTTCTCATACATAAGAAATCAGAGTAGGTTGTAGCATCCTTGAGCAGGGGAGAAGTGACAGAGTTCCTTTCCTCCCCCAGACCATGGAAAGAATAAAAGAATCAGGGAATCATGGAATGGTTTGGGTTGGGACATTTGAAAGTCATCTAGTCCAACCCCTCTGCAATGACCAGGGACATCTTTAACTAGATCAGGTTGCTCAGAGCCCCATCCAATCTGACCCTGAATGTTTCCAGGGATGGGGCACCCCCCCACCTCTCTGGGCAACTTCTTCCAGTGTTTTATCAGAACTGCGCTGGAGAGCTTTGCAGGGAAGGCAGAGGCACAGTAGGCTACCATCTTTAATGATGCTTTGGGGTGCGCCTGCGGCACCTTCCGAAGTAGTCTGGCCTTGTGCAATGAAAGTCTGGCCTTGTGCAATGAAAGTCACTCTTGTGTTGTGGGCCCAAAGGAGACCTGTGTCCTGCTGATGTCTAAAACTGATGCAGCCAGGCTGACAGATCCCTTCCCATCTTACCCCTTGGATATGCTCCTGAGATGAGGGTGATGTGTGGGAAGGGAACAGCAGGCAGTTTCACAGCACTGCTTGCTAACAGAATTACTGCAGTGTTACTCTTTATGGAGAATACTACATTGAAGTGTGAGTCTTCAGGGAACACATTAGATTAAGATGCATGTGTCAGCCCAGTCAGACAACTTGGGGGTCAACAGGTTCTCAGACTACGTGTCCCCAGGTGCCCAAGTCCTTATGAGGAGCCACTGTATCTGGGTTCTCTCTATAAATGAACTGGAAGAAGGCCAGAGGAATTAGTGTAGCAAAACTCTTACCAGGAAGCTGAAGATAAATATTCATGTCTGGATTCATTTCCCATTGACTTTTTTAATTACGTAAGGAAGAGATGTCTGTGAAAGAATTCCCCTTTTCCTCCCACAGGATATGTAGCGCTTTGATACATGTCCTTTTCAGCACCAGGAATCCTCCTGAAGTGAACTCCTAGAAAGTCTCAGAGGAAGAGATTTTCATATTTTCTATGGCTCAGCTGCCAGTTCTGAAGAATGGGTTGGCCAAGATTCCCCCTGTTGAGCAGTGGAGCTGAAGGCCTGTTCATTGTCTGTGTGATGCGCAGCCCTCTGGTCTGACCTGGCACAAGGGAGCCGAGGGTCTGGCTCTGCCATGAGGCAGCATTCACCTTTTTATTTCTCTATTCATAATTATTCTAGCATTTCTTGTCCAATTCGCAAAAAACTCTGTCTTTGGCTCTGTCTGTGCAAGAATATTTTAGGTGGGAATTAATATCAGTCTTTCTGGGGACAAAACCGCCCTGCTGTCTCACACATGGGTTGCTTCCCTCCCCATCTTGTCTCAGGAATGTGGCATTCCATTCCCCATTCATTTTTTTGCTTTGGAGGGAATTGACTTTCATTTGGCATCACATTCTTCACATGGCAGCCACGTTTTGTGACAAGCCCAGGTTTGCAAACTGACAGCTACGGCTTGCTTGTGCTTTGATAGAAAGTCCAGTATTTTTGGGCTTCTGCAGACAGAAATGTGTCTGGGCGTAACATAACAGCAGCTGCTGGATTGCTGAGTCTGTCAGGTAAAATGAGAGAGGTGGGAGAACTCAAGATATTCAACTAAATCCTGTGGAGAGATAGGCTGCAAGTTTGTCAGAAGGGCAACCGCATCCTGGACACAGTGGCCAACAGAGCAGGGACCTGGTCAAGAGGAGACTTCTTTGGTACATTTAGGTTTCTCTTACATACCACATGCAAAGAAAATTGTGGAAGTGGTCCGCAAACCCAGACAGAGACAATCTGTCCATGCTGGGAGCAAACCTCTTCCTGGAAGGATGCTGTGCTATGTTGTACCACAGCTGCTGCCTGGGTGACGAGGAGCCCTGGCTTCTGCACCATGCCGATGCCTCCCTTCCTCTGCTGCTGGTTCCATGGAAAAACTGAAATACCAGAACATTTTATTTCTGTTAGGCTTAAAATCATATGACCACTGGCCAGTAATGCCACTTTCATTCCTCTCATTCTCCTTCCCTTTTTCTCTTCAGCCACCTGTTCCCACTTCTCCCCAAACCAATGCTCATGCCCTGCTGTAGTTTGGCTGCCTTAAAACAGGAAAAGGGAGATACTGGTTCCCCGTTTGATCAATGATTTCATTTTCAGCTGATACTTACTTGCTGCAAGGCAAATTGCCCATATTAAATTCGCAGAGAGATCTCTGGCTTTGGCAAAACATTCCTGCTTATTTTAATTGCTTTTAATGAGAACACTGACTGCAAAAATACTTTGCCATGCAATTTGTGCTTGTGTGCAGGCAAATGCAGGAGAGTTTCTGGTAGACATATTTGTTTGGTTTTGTCATGCACACTGTGAAGCAATATAATCCTCCTGGGGTCATCAAATAGGCACTAGTTTATTTTGTTCTTTCACTTTTACTATTTTAAAAAACAGTAAGAGTAAAAACCTCCTTGCTTCATTTGAAGGACTAGCCTGCTGAGTCCCCAGATAGTTGGTAAGTGGGTTCCTGTTGCCTTTCATAACTTTTCTTCCTTCCTAGCCAAATGAAAACAACAGGGTCTTCTACAGGAAAGTGAGAAAAATGTGGCAAATCTCTTACTGTTGCTAAGCTTGCACCAGCCTAGCATGGGCAGATAGAAGAAAAAGGAACCGTTTTCCTGCAGCTGGTATAAAGACTGATATTGAGACAGTAAAGGCTGATCTGTGTTTCTCTTGCCCTATTTCTTGATGTAACATGGCCCCATTGATGGGAGTGGTTTTTTGTATGAATATCTGACATTAAAAGATACAGAAGGGAAGGTGGACTCAACTGCATCACGGCAGAGACAGAAAGGTAGTGGGGGAAGTCCGAGAACGGCCTAAGATGCTTTCAAGTTGTTAATGAACAAAGCAATAGCCAGGTGGTGCAGTGCAAGAGATGAGGTAGAGACAGACTGCCATGCTAGAGGGTATTTGCGGTTTCTACTGACCCCTGGGAGCATGAGTGTAGCCGCCTTCTCCTCATTTAAGGTGTACAAAACTACTCTCTGCCCCTCACCCCAGGAGAAGGACATGAGTTCTGGGGTGACTCACAGCTATGGGGGTACAGTCTTCACCTTCACCCTCCTTTTCCATCAAGACAGTGAGACTCACCTCAGCCTGTCCACTACTAATCACTCCAGATGAAGCCAAAGCTTGTGGGGATATCCAAGAATGGCTGGAGCAAGGGCAGTGGTGGAGGTGCTCGGAGCCCTTCACAGGGCAGAAGTGGGACTGCTGGAGGCAGCAGGCTCAAGCATGCTGGCACCACGGGCTTTTCCAGAGTCTTTCTTGTCCACATGGACAAAGCTGTATGATGATCAACCAGACTTAGAGTCGTTCCTGTGTCTGGTTCAACACTGAGGCTTGAGATGGAGAGCACAGAGAAAGCAATTGAGTCCAATGGATGGAGACAAAGTCAGGAACCTCAGTTGTGTAAATATATCAATAACTGCTTTGTTTATGTTGGCCAAAGTACTTGTCTCTCTGAATTGTGGCATTCACCCAGTATTGTGCTTCTCTCAAAACAAACACCCCACTTTCTGGGCAGATATCCCATGGTACAATGTTTTGCCGCCATGCTTTGAGCATGCTGGCAACGTCATGCTGTTGCTATGTCAACAGGCGACTAAAAGGAGTCCTTTCCTTGGCTTTGGGGTGCTATTCCCATCTGCTTTGCTACCAGAGGTGTGCTTAGTGTGGGGGTAGATCCTGTGCCAGTCTGCATGGGATTGCTGCCTACCCAGATACTGCTGCCATGGGGCCAAGCATCCCACCATCCGCTGGCTAGTAAAAACACACCATAAATTCTGCCAGTGCTCATGTGGTCATCTCTACTTTCCTAGCTAACTACTGTCTGCCTGGGGTGGTCAGGAGCAGCCACAGCCCACGTGGCAATGGCTGATTCACTGATGCAGCTCATCGGTCCACAAGTTTTGGAGGGCTAAAGCAAATACCCCATGGGCTTCTAGGAGAGGGACATTTGTTTTGCTCAAGATCTGCTTATGACCTTAGCAGATACATGTTGTGCTTTGCCCCACCAGTCCTACCACACTGGAGAAGCAGTGGTCCATTGGAGAAGTCCATTTCTGGACAATTCACTTTCTGACTTAAGTTGATTCCCTTTCCCCACCATCCCAGTGCTGGCAGGACTGGCAGTCAGAGCCATTGGTGAGAACAGCACTTTGCATGGAGAAGTTTGGTTTTGATGGCTGCAAGGATTGTGACAGGTCTCTCACTGGGAGAACCACATGATTTGGGAACAGCTGGGACTTGAGTCTTGGAATGGTGAAAGAAACTTTGTGAGTCCAAAAGGCTCTCCTAGGCACACTTTCCATCAGATTCAGCTGGAGGCAGTAGCTAGTCATTCAGCCCACAATACCTGTGGGTCATGAAGCAGAGAGGGCTAAACTGGCAGCAAGACAGTGCATCTGTCCCCTGCTCTGCTGAGAGGCAGTGTTTACACTACAGTAACCTTCCTGTTTGCCATCTGACCTTTCCAGTCTCATCCCTACTCCTTTCTGGTTGACTTTTGACTGTCCTCAGTTAATCTCTGCCATGCCCTTTCCTTTCGCCTTTCTAGCATATTTGCTATTCAGCAGGTTCACACAGCAATAAATGATTAACCAGCGGATTTGTTGCTCAGTCCCTTACAGGAATGCAGCAAATATCTCCACTAACTTTTTACACGAGGTGTAGCAGAGAGGTAGGGCTCCTGCCACAGCATCAAACAAGCCTTGGCCTGTGCATTAAAGGTAAGCAATAATGATAGGAAAACATTTAAAAAAATCACATTGACTTGAGTAGGGAGCCAGCCAACTCCAGGCCTGTTGCAGACAGCATTACGCATTTACCTCCCTCATGCATAGCAGGGACATGCTGAGTAGCTGAGCGAACTTCAGAGCACTGCCACTGAGACTAGCAACAACGTTTCTCATCAGGGAGGGCTGGGAGCAGGCAACCACACCTCCACGCCAGCCCACAGGAACCAGCCATGTGGAAGGTCTTAGCTTGGCTTGCTCGAGGCTGGGGCTCGGGCTGGCACAGCAGCTGGTCAAGCACTGCTGGTGCGGGAACATGAAGCAGGTGCCACGCAAGTGAGGGAAGATCTGGCAATGCAGAGAGAAGAACTTCTTTCTCCAAGGTGACCTCCTCTCCTTCAGTGGCAGCCAGAAAGCAGCTGGCGGGAAGCGGAAGGCACCAAGCTGCTGGTGCCATTGCACCCCAGCAGGCAAGGAAGAGCTGGGGAGAGAGAAAACTTCCCCTTGCAGGGTGCTTTCCTCCCTCTAACAAGGTAAGCCAGCAAATGACTCAATTATATACCGAAGAACAATGAAATAAATGTTTACAAGGTGCCTTTTTAAATGCCAAGAGTTATAAAACAGTGAGTGGAAGAAAGCAGGACTCAAGATTCCCTGGTGCCCAATTCAGGCAATGCTTAACTACTAGACTGTGAGGTATTGGAAAGGCTCCAGTTCCTCTTCTGGCAACTCTCCTCCCAAATCACAAGCACAATTTTCCTTTTTCATTCAAAGAAATAAATAAATACTATCCTTAATTGTGTTCTGTGCCTTGAATGGAAAAGAGAAGGAAAAGGAGGAATAGTGGTTTTTGCCTACCGTGCCTGTTTTTCTAGGCTCTTCCAGGCATTGGCATTTACATAGGCCCTTCCCTGGTTACAGGCATGTATATAATTAGCACAGCAGGTTACGCACTGCCTTCCTATTTGCCAGCATAGTTCACATCTGTGCAGGATGGCACAATGCCTGAGTGCCACTTACATGCTATCACCAGCCTCAGCTGTCCCATGTCCCCAGGTCAGACTCCTGAACGTTTGCCTTAAAGGGGACAGAAGAAAGGAGATTAATCAGGGCAGGGGGATTTATTGGCCTTTCAGTTTTCAAGCTGTTACCTTTCATATTGTCAAGCTTTTTTCATCAGCATAGGCATCTGGAAACTGGCTTTGTGTAAAATATAAAACTGCTGAATTACAGCAGGACTTCTGGAGCTGGAGTTGGCAGGAAACCCATCTCCTTTTTACCCAGGCAGGGGAACACTAGCAAGGTCCCTCCTCAGCTGCTCCATGACATATTTACCTGTGACTGCAGAGGGGAGATGGAAGCAGAAAGAGATCCCCTAGGCAACTGTGGGCAAAGCTGTGCGGCTGCATGACCTTGTTGCCTGCCTGTGTATGTGATTCCTGAACAGGGCAGCATGAACTAGGAGAGTCCTGCCCCCTTACCCTTCTGTACGTGGAACAGCGAGTCAGATCATAGTACCACCAGATGTTTCTGGTGGGTGTGTGGGGTCCAGGCTGAAATGTCTCACAAGATTTTTCCAAGGGGGTTTCATGGCCCAGATGACTTCAACAGGGACACTATAAGAGGTTTAAACACCAGCACACCAGCACCTGTAACCCAAAAATGGGGAATGAAAACACAAATTAAGAGACAAAGAGGAAAGAGAAACGGAGACAAACATATGATCAGGGTCTTTGAATGGCTTAGAAACCCCAACAGCTTCTTTTTGGACATGGACTCTCCTGTTCAACCTTACCTGAGCAGCACTTTGAGGATTTGCTAACTCGGGACTATCATGGCCAAATAAACAGTGGAAGATGCAAATGTACTCTGTATGAGGTAGGGTATTTGTGCCCCTCTCTATTTCTCCCTCTGATCACTGGTCATGTATCAGAGGAACAGTTTGAGGTTTTACTACCGATATAGGCAGCTACCAAATTCTTAGGTTATGGCTAGGAGTTGTACCTGCTCTGCTGGAGCAGTGCAGGGCTGGCATCAGCTTTGAAACTATTCAGAAATTTAGGACAGAAGAGAGGCATGAGCCTTGGAAACAGAGGGGACGGCACTGGATTTTCTGGCCATGTCTGTTGTTTACACCGCTACTGTACTTGCCGACTCTGAATCTAATAACTTAGACTCTGCTCACAGCTCTAAAATCTTAGGAATGATACACGAAGAGCAGGGCACAAAGGCTGCTGCAGATGCCTCATGGGACCACAGTGCCAGCGTAGCTCTGCAGAGGAATGGGAGCAGGGAACAAACATGGAGGTGGGAGTAGGAACTTCTGCGGATTTGAAAAGTGGGCATTAGAGTGTTTAAACACTTAATATGTTTAAATCTTTAAGGACACAAGACTTATTTTTAAAACCTGATCAGCCTTAGAAACATCTCCTGCTGAAAGCCCTCTGCATAATTCACTTCTGAAATGAAGGTTTAGGGCCCTAAGTCACATTGTCACTCCTGGATATGGCTTCCCTTTCATGGTTGCTTGCCTTTTCTGGGGAAAGGAAGGACTGAAAGTAAGTTCTCAAATGCCTCGCATACAGACCTGAGCTTTTTGTACCATCCCTCTTTTTACTGAGTTTATTCCCTAATGCAGGGATTTCACCAGTTCCCTTGCAGATGAAATGTTTATTCTCATTTCTGGGTCTCTCAGCATTAGACATGCTTCCTAATGTGTTGATTGTGGATGTAGATAATAATTCTTACTTATTCTGCTGCCGCTGCAGCTACCTTTTTCAAAAAGCAGTCAAGAGCACCAGCTATGTGGTGGCAGATAGTAAAAGAGTTTGGAACAGTTTTGCTGGCATGGCCATCCCCTTGTGCTGCTCCCATCACAAACTGCAGTTCTTCCCTGCCTCCCCCTCCTGTACTTGGGTTAGGTGGCTTGGCTTTTGCATGTGATGAAGGACCAAGCAAAAATATCTGCATACCTCTGCATGGCAGAGGTTCCTTCTATCAGGGTGACTCAGCAGGACAGCCATGCATTCCTATGCAATGTCCTGGAACAAACTGCCTCTTCTTTAGACTGCATTGGGTTTGGGGCGGGACTTGGGCCTCTGGAGCAAGGCTGGTGCCAGAGAACAGCTTATCCTTAATTACATTTCCACGATAGGATTTGACTGCGGAAGAACAAACACCAGTGAATTCAAGGCGATAGAGCTGTTTTCCAGGCAAAATAAATCAGATAACTGGGAACCTGAAATTGAGCATAAGTTCTGCAGAGATAGAGATTTCATCATCTCAGAAATAGCCCTGGCAAAGCCCCAGAAGACAATGTAGCGAAGTTATTCTGTGGCTTTTATGTTCTTTCATGTGGCTCCTGGATAGCTAAAGCCTAACCACAATTATAGTCATTTTATTTTAAGGAATCACACAATGGCATGGCCATTGACTCGGACATTTTGGGTGGCCCCTAAGAGGGATATATTGGTGGCATTTTTGGTAATTGACATTGCGGGATTGGCAAGTCCCCCATAGGACTATGGAGTACAAAGCCAGTAGTTTCTTTTAATGCTTATAGTCAAACCTCTGGCTTCTTTTTTTTAATAAACTTTCTATATTCATTGTTTATATCCTTTCACAGAGGCTGGGACAGTGCTTTGAAGTCCTGGAGGCTAAACAACATTTGAGATGCAGGAGCATTTGTTAAAAGCATATCTGGAGGGTGTTTAGGTGCTTGATAGAAAACGGGAAGTGTCTGTGACTTAGTTTTTCGGAATTGCTCTCCAATGGCGCCAGTCTGCCTGTTTGCAACATTTCACCCAGTTTTGCAAATCTGACAGCCCTCTGGCCAGCGTTACGTGTTCTGCCACAGTTTTGCGAAACATCCTCTGTCTCTTATCAAAACAACAGGGTAGAGTTCTGCTTGTGGTAAAAGTTCACAACGCTGAAGCAGCCAAAAAAAAAAATAATTTTGGGACGGACCATCACCTAACTTTGGAGTGAAGCAGGACTACTTTGCACCACCTGAGTATATTGTGCTATGGTAGCAATGCCGTTCTGCAGACTTCCATGGCCCACTAACTTCAGTACTGACTTTAAGGGGATGTGCCCCCTCAGTACACTGATTAACTGAAGATCTGATATCTCCTGTCTGTCTTGTTGTGGACATCAGGGCATTGCAGCCTTCGTAATGACTAGTCAACTCTCAATGGCTCAGCCTGAGCATACCTGCTTACAGACATCCCTGTAAGCAGGGATGAGAGATTTTTTAACCATCTCTCAACTTTCCAGATCAATTTCTTCAATATGTGTTTGCACACATCAGCAGATGTCCTCCTAACCATTGGTTAGGACACTGACATAGATGTGAAGATGGTAAGCCTTATACACCCATGTCCCAGTTTCTCTTTTGCCTTGATCTTAGTGTAATCTGAGTTTCACTTCCATAGGTGTCATGGTGAGAGGTGAAGAAACAAGAAGACAATAGAAGTGAAACTTGGCTGTATTCATAGGGACAGATCACATGTGAGTTATGCACCATCAGACAAATTGTGCCCTTGAGACAATTGTAGTGACTCCTTTATCATCCAAGCATTCTGACCTTCCTGATTTACCCCCTCCCACCCTCAGTCCCCATGCTGTAATTTATGACCTTGCTTCATTGTGACTGTCTGTTCTTTGGGACAGGTTTGTACAGCTGATGCAGAATTTATTGCAAGTAAGGCTTAATCTTCACCTCATGTTTGCAAAGTCCCCATGAAAAATAATAATGATCATGTTAATAAACTTCACAGCACTTATGAGGATGTAGAGGTGACACAAGGTGATGCAAGACAGGTTCTTGCCTGTCCTAGAGAGAAGAGTGGTGCTTATGGAAGAAGTCATGTTCTGCATTGTCAGGTTTCTTACTGACATTTGCACTGCTTCCTTGAGGTTATACAGTGCTCCAAGAAGACAGAGAGACTCCTTAGAGCTCTCATTCTGCACCCCCTCCTCCTCAAACCCATCTCTAAAGAAGTGTCAGACCATAATCTGAGGGAAGCTTGGGGACCCTACGGGTGTTGAGCTTACCCAATCACAGCTCATATTTGCAGTGCACAAGCATGCCCTTGATGCCTTTGGGCAGAGGAAGGCTGGGTCCACCATGAGCAATCCCATTCCCGATAACTGGTTTCTGCTTTCCCGTAGAACTCTAGCATTTGTGCGGGAGAACAGGTGATGTTTTGCTCCTTGGCTGAATCTAGAAGTCCGTCTTCAACAAAACCCAAGGGCTTTTAATAAGCAAGAGAAGCATGCACTTCCTTTTTTTTTTTTTTTTTTTTTTTTTCAGAAAAGGCATCTGCTTCCTCGGTGGCTGGAGCTGCTGGTTTGCCTCAGCCTTTGTATGGAGTGCTTTAGAGAGGTTTGAGTACGGGGTATGTCAGAGTCAGGTCTCCTCCAGAGGTGTTCTCAGAGGCCCTCTGTGGTGTGTCGGAACTTTGAGACGGACCTGTGTTCTGTATTAAGCTCATGAAAAGGAGACAGAGGATTTAAATAGCATTTACTCAATTTCTTTGTAATTATTTTTTCTTGAAATAAAACCCTTTTCTCATTTGTTTTATTGGAAGGACAACCACAGCAGGGTGTCCAAAATCAGGCAGGGCTGTGCTTGACAGGCGCCCATGGGGAAGCAGTATGCAGTCCAGCAGAGTTGCACCTTAGGTACATCCTGTGGTTCTCCATCCACTGCTTCAACTAGTCTATGTCTCATATTCACCAGGTACCAAATGACACTTGAACTCTCCTGGCTAACTCTGCCTCTCTGTGTCACGCCAGCTGCCATGAGACAGGTATAGATCCAATTTCACCCTTTAACCATGTTTTAATAGGCCACACCAGGTCACTCAAGCTTCTTTGAACACAATAAATTTCCACTGAGCAGGATTCACTGAAGTGATTTCACTCTCTGAAGGGTCACAGAAGATGCCAAGCTACTGTAAAACAGAGCCTGAGGTAGTGCTCATAACCACACTGCACCCAGAGGGTCCCAATCTGAGTGAGAACAGTCCCTCTTGCGCTGGGCTTCAGATATGTGAAATATTATATTTATATATATGTATGTATATATGAAGATATATATATATTTATTTTAAAAGACAATCTTTGCCATCTGTGTGAACAGCTGTTGGGAAATCTTGTGACTTCTAAATAGTATACTTATGCAATATCTTGTTACATTTAGTAGGGAAATGCAGAGAATTGGTGCAGTGTCCAGTCACATCCCATCCTTCCCCTGCTACATGGAGAAACTTTGGAGGTTCCTCTCTTTCTATTCCTGTACCTTGGTCTTTGCAAGTGGTCTGGTGGCAAAAAACTGTCCGAGAGAGAAGGAAGCAGCTCTGCTTGGACACTGTGCATTTGTCTACAGATAAGGTACCATGCCTCTCCTGCTGCAAGAGGAGATGAAAACATGCACTCATCTAGTATGATCATCCCTCAAAAATTCAGTTTGTGTCAAATAGCAAGCCTCAGATCAAGCCAGCATGGGCAAGGCCCCCAGATGATGATAGATGGCATTTTTTTGCCATGAAAGCAATGAGAAAACAAGCAGCCAAAAGCCAACAAGTCTCTGCTGAATCATTGATGATTGTCAGTCAGGCTAACATGGTGTCTGGATCAAGGCAAACCGTCTCTTCAGAGCAGATATGGGAGCTGTCTCTGTATGTCAGCACAGTGGATGGCCCGCTAGCTCTGTATGGCAAATTCAGGCTGTGACTGCAATGCAACTGAGTAAGGTCTGCAGGGCACCAGCTAGGGTATGGATGCAAAAGTCATGTTTGTTCTTTAAGGTGGACCCGAGGTCAGGGAATGCCAACAGGGAGCTTTGCAGTGATTTCATTTTGTGGACACTGGGTGGAAAGGTCCTCCCCCTTTTATGAATGTTTGGGAAGAATTACAGCTGGAGCAGGATGTGGGACCCTGGAGCTTCAGTGCTTTTGTGCAGTGAGTGAGATGGAACTGTGCAGTTCCTGCTGTGATGAATTAGCACCAAGTAGCTAGCTGCTGTTCTGGGAAATCATTCAGATGTACTGAGGTGTAAACAATCTCTTCCTGAAGGAGAAGCCAGGAAAGAAGCTAGGTGTCTAGTCTTGTTCTTCCCTCAGCATTAGGACTGGCCTATACAGGGATTTGAAAGCAAGCTGAGAGTGGCTCAATTGAGATAAGGCATTTGTGAGGCTTATGAGAAAGGCAAGTATTAGACAGACACAGCAAGTGCTGTCTGTTGTGGGTACCTGCCTGCCTCCTGCATATATAAGTATATTTATTTAGATTTGTTAGTATCCATTGCTGTAGGGAAAGCAACCCAATCTGAATGCTCAGTCATCACCTGCTGCAGGGAAAGGGTACACTCAAGAGGAATTTGAAGGGAGTTCTGGCTGCCAAGGAAAGATGAAAGGATTTTAGGAAGAGAGGTTGTGAAAACAAGTAGTACTGGAGAGTTTATCCATGCATAAATGAGATGGAGATTGAAGTGATGGAGAGTCCTCATTGCTTCCTTAAAAACTCAAGGACAAAATAAAAAGATTGTCTGAACAGGGTGTAAGGCAGGAAACAAGATCTTGTAAAACTATTAGCGGTCAGGGAGGGAAGGAAAAATGTCAATGTGTGCAAATCAACTTTGATTTGATGCCCACTCCAATGTCCTGCTGCAGAGGGATAAGCTTACAACCCTCCCCCCAAAAAAGAAATGGAGCATGCTCCCAGCTCTCTGGGTCCATGCCAAACTGTGAAGTTCACTTTCAAAGGCAAAGCTGACATGGAGACATTTGACAGGACTCATGCTTCTAAATCACGTGGATGCTTTTGTAAACATTACTTCTGGGTGTACTTAATATCTCCGCTATTAATCGGGTTGCGGGGAGTTAAAAGCCCATTAATGGCATTAACAAATGCTGTTTAACTGGGCTGAATTGCAAATGCAAGTTTAGGCAGAGAACAAATACAATGTGACTTTGGAAGAGCAGAAAGCCAGCCAAAAAATCCCACATTTCATCTTGAAAAAAAACCTCACAAAACAAACATTAGTTAATCAACCCAAAATACACAGCCTATGAGAAGAGAGGAAAAGCCTTGGCAGATGTGGTATTGAAAGAACTTGTATGTTGGTTAAAGCCAGATGTGAGGCTCAACAAATGGAAGGTGGTAGGTGGACCAACACATGGAACAGATTTGATAAGATCTTGGTGTGCAGTGTGACCCAAGAACTGTCAACAGAATTTGGTCATGCTGGCACAAAGAGCACACAAAACAGGACCAGGAAGTTATGATCTTGCTGTGAAATCAGTGGCCTACCTAACGAGGGAGGTGGTGATAAGCTGGATGGCCTTCAAAGCAAAGCAACAGCAGGGACTGAGGGTTTGGAGAAATCATCCAAGCCTTTTTGGGTTTTTGAAGATTGCAATGGGAGAATGATTCAAACATGGTTGGCTTGGCTGGCTGCGTTTGTAGGGGCATGTTAATACCTGTTCACACTTACTGGTTTCTGAGCAGCCAGGACAACGAATCTTTAACACTGTATGCTTCCTTGTATGTAAAAGTATAAAATGGGCAGGAAATTTGTTAAGGGAAAATGTACCCTGAATAGTGTGGGGAAAAATTAAAAGTGAAATACACCAGAATGTGAATATTTCTCCAGGCTCTTTGCCTGGGGCTTTCAAAAGCAGGTAGTAGAATGTATTCTGTAAGTCCAGTTCTTTACTGCTGCAGAGCACAAATGGATAATGAAGTAATTATTTTCAAAATGTGCTAACTGCATAGTATTTGAGCTAGATGGGCACTTATTTTTATATTATCAGTGTCCTTATTACCTCTTAATAATTACATTAAAAACACTGAGGTTGAAACATGAAATGCTCAGAAATAAGAAATGTTAAAGTCCTGATTGCTCTTCATACTTTAATTTAAACTTCTGTATGTATCTGCATTGTGTCATAGTCACAGGATTATCACTTTATAGGACAGATCGTCACCATCCTCTCTGGGTAACTGCTCAGAATTTCTTCTTACTCTCATTACTTGACCTCAGGCCTTATTTACTAAACACCACTTGAGCTCTGCCTAGAACACAAACTGATTACATTTCCTCATGGGCTTTCCTGTGACACTTTCACTCTAAATCTGAGCAGTTCAGAAACACGAACAGATTTCCCCCTTACCGCAACCCTTATGAAAAGAGGAAGAAGATAGTACCATTATCATTCTACTGAAGTGGAATGAGGATAAAGACAGTAGAGTTATGACCACTAACTCTTGCTGTTCACTTTACAGCTACACATTTTGCTTTTTTGGAATTCCTTTTTTTCTGTCTGTGTGTGCTGTACATGTTTAGATGTTGGCAAGTTACTTAAATCTGCAGAGAATTTACCCTCCAAGTGACTCTCGTGAAAGACAAAGTTGCAGATATATAACAAAACCAATTGTTTTCTGTGAATGTGAGATCTGGGCACCTACTGGGAGAAAAGAACAGGAACAAGAAAAATAAAAAAGTGTTGTGAGGACCAGGGAGGAGAGCAGGGAGGGACGATGGTATGTGGACAAGAACATCTACTGTTGTGGAATGTTCCCGAATAAATAAAATGAACACTTGAGAACCTCTTCAGCCAGGACATGGAGCAGAGATGACAGAAGACAGGTGAGCTAAGTAGTCCCTTGTTAATACACTACTTAGCAGTTTTTGATACTGAAGCCACCCAAAGGGAATCACTGGCAAACCTATGAAGGCCTGTTATTAACAATTTCTAGGGGCAAAACACATCCTTGGCTGAAGAGTGGGAATGTGGGGCAGGGAATTTCTAAGAGTGGTCAGGATTTCTTGAACCTGTAGTGCCAGGAACTCCCATAAGTTCATGTTGAAGACACAGCTCCCAGAAGCTTTGCTTGCAATGCAGAATGCTCAGCACTTTTGCCAGTCTGGCCCCAGGTGTCCATAGCTTGGCAAACAGAATGGGAGGTACTGGCCAACTTAGAAAATGCTTATTTAAGTGACTTGCCAATAGCACACAAGGGCTCAGTGGTAGGAGCAGGGCTAGGCAGTGTTCAGTTGCATTAATGATCAGATCATCTCTTCTCCCCCTCCAATCCCCTTCCTCACTTCCTACACTCCCCTTCATCTTGGCAATAAAGCATGCAGGGGTCCTGTGGGAAAAACCCAACAAAACACTGTGTGATCATGTAATTAAAGGCTGTACTATAACACACAGGCACAAAGGGGATGAATTAATGCTTTATGGAAAGCCTCCAGATTAGCATTTCCTCACTCCACTGTGTTTTAACATAATGTTGCTCTAACAGAGCTCTTCATACGCTATTGCACAGTCTTATGGGGAGAACCGCAACAAAGTTTCAGATTCCTCTTTTACCCCTGAGAGAGTGTGTGGCGTGGAGATGAGCTGATCCTGGCACAGGCCACCAGGGGACAGGAAGATGGAGATCTGCAGCCCTCTGCCACCTGAGGTGGCAGGAGGGCAGAAGCCCACCAGCCCTGCAGACTGCAGGGACAGGAGCATGCTGGGCTTGGTGTCGGAGCCTGAGCTGCCGTGGGACACTGAGGTGTACAGACATAGACTCTCCAAAGGAGAAGTTTTATGGCTTTAACACTACTACTTTAACAGTTAGATCATGAGTGATGTACCGCTCGTGCTCCTCCCACTCATATACCACATCTCCTCTCAGGTCTGGCTGGTACCTCATGTGTTTTTTTGCATTCCTACCCCACAACTTCTTCCAGTTTGTGTCTCGATTTACCTCTGCCTTTGAAGGCAGAGTGGGTGCAGTCCTCTCACAGCCAGAGATCTTAGCAGGAGTGGTTGCAGAGGCAGTCCTGTTTGATTTTTGTGTCCCCATCCAGGGACACATGCGCCTATATGGACTGCCTGGTAGCACAGAAGAGCTGGAAAAGATGGAGCATTAACCCAGGAGAGATATCCAGGAAACCTTCAGGAAAAAACAGTGCTTGGCTTGCCCCTTTTTCGGACAAAATGCGTGTGTTGGCTCTTCTGAGGCTTATAAAGTGGCCAAAGAGGGGTAGGTTGCAATGAGGCTTCCAAGAGCACATCCTAGACACCAAGGCAGCCCTGTGCTTGGGTGCCTGCTCTGAGACATGGGAGTCACAAACAAGTAAGAATGTTTCACCATGAGGGAAACAATGCATTTTTCTTCTTATTCTCAGAAACAGCCACACCACTTTAGCAGAAGTGCAAAAACAAATGAACAAAACAAATTCAGCTTGAGGCAGGCACCCAGCATGGGGAATTGAAGGCCAGATGGTTAGTGTGACAAAGTTAGAAGCAACTGAAAACAGCCTTTTAACAAGAAGTATTAGGCAACTTCGGGGTTAGGTGATACCACCTCTACTGAATCCCCTCTTTCTCTTTTTAAAAATCCCTTTTCTAAATTCAGCACACCAGCAAATTTGTTGAAGAAGCACAATGATGGCATGAGAAAAGCTGCATGGTGTAGCTGTTGTTGTTACACCACGAATGTGTCAGAGGACACCGGACACCCTTCTACCACTTGTTCTGCTGCTGTGTCCTACTCCCTTCTCCTCCTCTTGACCCTGTTCCCTGGACCTACTCTCTCCTCACCCACCCTGCAGCTAGTTCCTTGGTGACTCTCTCTTCCCTCTTGTGGCAGTTGCCTACAGCTTTCTGAGCCACCTCCTCTTTGCCTGTCCCAGTGCAGGCTCTGGCAGCATAAGCTTGGAGCCCAGCAAAGCTCCCTGCCTTGGCTCCCTGCCTCCCCTTCCCCTCCCCTCTGCTGTCAATGCGCCTCACTGGTCTTTTGGAAAAATCTCTGTCTTCCTAATCTACTGTAAAACAAAAGCGAGGGAGCCAAAATCTCAGCTCCTGATGATTGCTGCTGTTCTGTTGACTTTTTCCAGAGCCAAGGCTGGGTTAGACTGCTTCACATCACCCAAGGATGAGCCCGGCTTTTGTTAGTGGACTGATGCCAACTTGCTCCAGCAGAGAATTTGTCTTCTTGGCTTAGATTTCGGTGTGGCTGGACTGATTGGTGTCAGAGGATGAGCTGACCCTGACTCCAGATGAATGCAGAAATAGCTATACACAGCTCTGTATGCCCTCCTCATCCGCTTCACCTGCTTTCTACCTCTTTCACTGAAGAAGCACGTGCACATGCAGGGAGTTTTTAGTTGTTATGTGCACTGATGCTTGCTCTATTTAGTTCTTGGAGGATTCCCCTGTCTCAGGAGATACAGCTCACAATGCTTTTACAGTGTTTGCATGAGTTCCTGCTTGTTCCACATCATCAGGTTATAAACTGGCAAGTGGAGCATATGCTCTCAACAGCATGTCTGCTGTGACTAAATCATATCCTGGGTCATCAATTCAAGGCTCACAGTGTGCTCTTCCAGTTCCAGAGGGAACTGTTGTCTGCTTGCATTGTTTATAACCCTTGGGAGACTTGGGCAAATCAGGACAACCATGTGCAAGACCCAGCATTGTTTTCTTAAGCTTCACAAGCATTTGCTTTCTTACCTCCATCGCTCTCTGCATGCACTACAGGCATCTACTCAGTTGTGCAACATATTGGGTGAAGTACAACTCCTAAGTGACCACTTGAAACATCTGTGTAGAACCTGGTTGCTTTTAATAGGACCCCAAAAATGCAACCCAGATTAATATCAGTACATATTACAAATGGTTAAACTTTCTGTGTTGTCACTCTGCCTTGGCAGTGTTTGGGAAGTAATTTCACACAAGTTGTGAAAATCTTGCCATGAACTTAAAACTCAACATGTACGAGAGACTGAACTTTAAATTTATCATTTCAAGGTCAGCATCTGTAGAAATTAGGGTGCTTTTTTTCTTTCTCTTTTTCTTCTTTTTTTTCTTCAGCTGAAACTTCATTTTATTTAATTGAAACCTTTCCCCATTTGGAATTTCAGTAAGTGCATGCTAAAATTATTCTTGATGCTCAGTGACAGTTCTATCCCAGACAATTATATCATCAGTAGACACTTAAATTTTTACAGAGCATCTGTGCATGTGGACTGAAATGTTTTGGAACTTGCCCAATAAATATATCAAAGTTGCTCAACCCTGGGCTTTCCATGCCAAAGGAGATCTGAAAAACCTTATCAGTCTATCTAATCTTCTCAAGAATTTGGCTTCCACAAAGTGAGCCAAAATTTCAGTCCAAGTGGAATTTTTCTCTTTGCATGTTCGTGTTCCAGAGGCCATTTAAGGCTGAATCAAGTATACTGTCCTCCATAATTAGAAAGGAGCAAGCTTGCTTGCATCTCCTTCTGTTTTGCAAATACTGCCACTTACTGTCATGCAGTATCCCCAGGCCTTCCACTGCAAGGCTGGAGGAATGTTTTGGATTGTCCAGATCCAAGTTTCCATGACATCTTCATCTTCATTTGGATTCCAGAAGTGCTTTGCCATGACTGGAGGTTTCACTCTCCCAGACCTTGTCCAAAAGCGTAATGAGAGACTATCTCAACTCCCATTACGTTAGGGATCACAAAGAGAAATGAACTATTCCTATTTCTGTGGAAGGAGCAAGTGTTGGCTCACTGTCTCCTGAGTTTTCCTGTAACCGTAAAGTCATCTTTTGACCCTGCATTAAGTTTACTTTACCAGAAAGCTATTATTTCTTTCTTTGAGTCAGTCAGCATCAGCATTTCATGGCTCAGAGTTGTCACAAAGGTCATACACTCTTTTCCTTCCTTCCTTCCTTCCTTCCTTCCTTCCTTCCTTCCTTCCTTCCTTCCTTCCTTCTTTCCTTCCTTCCTTCCTTCCTTCCCTTCCTCCCTCCCTTCCTCCCTCCCTCCCTCATTCTCTTTCATTCTGTATTCTTCTTCTCTCCCTACCCTTCACCCCTCTTCTCTCTCTTTCATTAGAAGGCAAAGCATGACTGAGGGCATCACACCCACCCCACTGGTGGACCCTCTGTTTTCTACTTCCAGCTTGATGCACAGCTCATAATCATTACAAAACGATGGGATATCTTCTGGGTGATTGTTAGGAGGAATTACATTCTGGCAGCCTGTGAAGGCATGTGGGTGCTCTGATATTTGATCTTCTTTTCCTTTCTGTTTGCTATAGCCATTTCCCTTCTGTTTGCGGGGCATTTATTTCTTCAGGACAGTGTTTGTGCCTATAGCCTAGTGAGTGCTCAGTCTGAGATCATCTGTTGTAGTTGTTGGAACTCCTGCTGGAAGCTGATGGACTTATTGCAGATTGACAGTCCTGTCACTACAAACAACACCTGAGGCAAAACCTTGTCCTATGTAGGTTCTATATCTCAACATGAACTCCTTGTTCTTTTTTTCTTCATTTGCTTCACTAGTTTATGAGAGAAGATTCCCAATTGATGTAAATAAGTGTATATTCACCAAAGTGTCTCCTCCTTTCAGACAAGGGGCTGAAAAAGTGCTGCTGTGTCTCTTTTTCCCCATCACTGTGCAATTTGCTGGCTTAATCCTCAAACCTTCCTGTGTCACTTCTGAGTTTCAAAGCCTCTGTTGGAGCTTTCTATCATGGTTATGCCAGTCTGATGACAGCTATTTAACTTGTGCAACTTCTTGCTCCATAACATTGGACAGGCTGATCAAATCCTGAAAAAAAATTTCACTCTGCGAGAGAGGAACTTAATTTACAATGAAAAACTGATTTGGGGATCACTCATTTGGGAGAAAGAAAAGTAAATGACATCTTCCTGCAATTAGGTTGATGACTTCTCCCCTTTCCTGAGCCCAGGAAAACGCAAAAGGACACTGGACACCTGCCTTTCCAGCAGGTGCCTCTTTCACCTGTCTGGCTGTGCTTGTACTGAAGTGCAGGAGGGTGTGGATGCAGCATGGAGAAGCAGAAAGACTGTCAGGACCAAAACAAAGCATTCCACTGCATTAATACATTTCTTTACCCTCTCACTCAGGGTGTGGCAAGTCAGTGTATTCCTGACAGAAACAGACACATGGCTGAGGATAAGGAGAATCTGCATGGAAGGAGGTGCACAGAGATGCCTCACAGGGAAATGTACCTCTCGTACTTACTGAAACATTCATGAGATGCCTATTTTATTATACTCCCAGGTCACACAGTTAGTAAAAAACCTCCTTCACAGAGGAACAGTATAAAGACATATGAACAAAATACAACACAGCATGGAAATGATCTGTCACCCTCATGTTGAGGCTTTTCTACTGCTTCATGCATGCAGCAAGCTGAGGGGGTAGAAGGATACACTAGTGTTAAAGGTAACACAAAGAAGTTTATATTGCCTCCTACCACTACCTATTTACCATTCTCTGAATCAACATGCCTCTTCCTTGGCTCCAAATTAAGCCACAACTTTAAACTCAGAATATTTAAAGAAACAAGGTGGGGGAAATAAGTGTCTAGGCCATTCTTCAAAAGCCCCATGTAAACACTGTGTGACCCATTCCTTGTTCTTTTCCTAACCTGGCTGAACTCTGGAAGCAAGCAATACATAGTAGAGGTTAATTAAATCCATTGCTAAGTTTAACACCCCTGGCTCCCCACCCTGTCCTAACCAGACTTTGGGGGCTGTCTGTTTTGGGCAAATATAACCTGGTTTGAATTTCAAAACATGACTTCAAGCTTCCTTTAGAGACAAAGAAAACTGATTTCTATATGCCAAAATGAGTCATTCAAGACAGGGAACCTAATTAAGGTTGCAGCAGCAGCTAATTTCCCCGCCAAAGAGAAATTTTGTGTACTAAAGAATGAAGTGCTAGTTCCGGGCAGCAGCACCAGGCACTCAGGATAATTATAATTTATATGACCCTCACTGCTGTAGCAGTTAAGTGCTTGACAAGAACCAAGGGATTTACTCTGAGGTAGGGAAAAATTTCCTTCTCTTTTACAACCAGGGAACCAGAGATGAAATGACCTGCCCCAGACTATCCAGTAGATTTGGCCAAGCTGAACTCAGGTCTCTCTAAGTGTCTCCTTAATACTTTCAGCAGGAGCTTCAGACCTTTCTTTTGCTCTCATCTCTGCCATGCCTGTAGCCCTGAGAAATTTTAATCCTGTTTTCAAGTCAGGTAGTGAAGGGAAGGAGCAACCTTCCCCTCTGCAGCAGCGCCAGGTCTCCCCAGTTCAAACCCCAGATTATTTGAGTGACAAAATTCCCAAGAAGACATAGGAAAATATTTCCCATATTTCAGAAGGTAAAGGGCTCAGCTTCCATTTCTCCAAGGATGCCAGACTGATTTAGCTGTATCACACCCCTTTTCTGCAGAACTCACATCTGACCCATACCTGTCACCCATTCAGGTGATCACCAGGATGCCAGGTACCCAAGCAGGGTTAGATTTGAGTACACTTGACATGCAAAACTACATCATGGGTTGCCCTGTCTCCTTTTTTGGCTCTCCAATGATTGTGTAATTCAAAGTTTCTCTGCAGGTCCAAGAGGGACATTAGTTCTTGCAAAAGAAGCAGAAGCATAGAGCTGAGTTATCGCTGGAGGTGGGTTAGAAATCCTTCTTTGCTCAAATGAAAATCTCTTCTTTAGGAAAGCAAAAGCCAGGCTGCAAACTTACGAAAGAAATTATTTTTCTTTCTGAAAGTGAGACACTTGTGGTCTATGCTGAAGTGGCAATACTGTCCAGAATTCCTTTGAGGCTGGCAGAGGCTGCAGAGTTTTCCTCTGGCCCTGAACTACGTTTTGAGTCAAGGGAGAAAAGGTCAGATCTGTTTAGCAGTGGAGCTACAACACCTGTGAATCCAGCTTCAGGGCTGGTGCAGATTGGCTGAGAGGCTTGTGGCAGGTCTAGGACCTTATGTCCAGCAGCTCTGGTCTAGCAGAGAAATATGTGACTTGTGACCTTGGCATTGAGGCTCCTGTCAGCCAAAGAACTTGGTGCTGCCTGGGACTTTTGTCTGGGCACCAAATCCTTCTCCTGTCTTAGGGGCTTTGTTCAGTTCTGCAGGCCAACCTAGACCAGAAGCTATTGCAATAACTCTGTACACATGACTGAACATGTTTCCCTGGTAATGTCAAGCGAAAAATCCCATATTTTTCTCTTCTTTAATAAGCAATTCTTGCCTTTCCATGTCTCCAACCTGGAGCACATGTTTTTACTATCAGGTGACAGCGCTGTTAATACCATTTTTATACTTGATTTATGAAGGCAGGGCCTGAGGCCATGCAGGGTCAAGGCCCCATTACAGTAGACACTGTATGGGCTCTTAATGAGGGATAAAGTCTGTACCTCCAAGAAGATGGACAAAAGGTAGGAGGGAAAATGAAGGCATGACAGCCAAATCTGGAAGGGAGTTGATGTCTCTTGAATCCTGGAGTAACAGCCCAGATGCTGACTTTGTTGCCTCTATAAATATTCCCGAATTTCCAGCAGCTTTGCTGTGGTTCTAGCTCTGGTGCCAGAAGAGCCCAGTGTTCGGCAGCTGTTTCACCTAATGGGTCAAGCAGCAGTTACAGGATGCACAGACACAATAGTGGATTTAAGTGACACATATGAACTTGATTACGGTTTCCTAGGGGGAGAAAATCATGTCTTCTGCTGTGCTTCAGGCATCATTAAGGGGATGCTTTTTTCCATCCCCTCAGGTTGGGAGTGCCTGTGTGAATATAACCACAGTGACGCACAGAACCAAACGATGCATGGGTCCAGCAATTAAATAGAAAAATTGCTTAAATAAATAAATAAGCCTTATTAAAGACTTCAGGACAAAAGCTGATGAGCTCTGCATGGTGTCCCAAAGATTAAGACTGGCTACCTCTTACAGCTCTCATGTGGACAGGAAACCAGGGCAGATGGCAGAGCACAGCTTTCACATTTAATGGGATCTCCTTCCTCTCCAAGAGGAACAACATGATGCAAATGAACCATCCAGCATTGCCTGCAGCTCATCTGTGATCTGTCTGCACAACACCATATGGATCCTGTAAGGACTGCTGTGTGAGAAATGGTTTCTGCAAGGCATTTCAGTGGACATGAGAGCAGCCATGCTGAGCATCAGTGGAAAGCAGCTCCTCAGCTACCTCCTGTCACATAGGAGCTGTCAGGGCAATGTTGGTCTGCAAGTAATTCTCGATAAGCTGTGGGGACTGCAGTGCAAGGAAAGAGATAGGGCTAATTGCCCATCCCCAATCAAGAGCTGAAGATTGCTGTCTTTCCCCTGCCCCTTCTCCAGGAGCAACCCTAACCCCCACCCAATCCCCTTGAAAAATCTTCCCTGTGCTGTCTGTAAGAGCAGCAGACTACAGATGACCCACCTCAGTCTTTTCCTTCCTGACTGACCTGCCTCACATATCCATTTCTAGAGGGCAGAGGGAGGAAGAAAGAACAAGTCCTCTTTCACCCCATGATGTGCACATGTGTTTTCTGCTCTCTTCTTTATTGTAAACTCTCCCACTTCACTCCTTTACCAGGTCCTTAATAATTCCAATAAATGTCAGATCCAATATCACTAAATGAAATGTACACCTATTAAATGAATGAAATGGAAAAATGGCCCACTCTGACTCCTGGCCTTGAAAGTGAGCTGCAACACGTTTTTTTTCCGTACAATCAGATTATTTTTACCAGGTCCCTAGGAAATTTCCAGTAAAACAAACAAACTTTGAAAATGCTATGAAACCCCAAGCTCACTTTAAGGAGGAATCCTGAAACGTTCAGTTGTTGGAGCCATTTGTTTCATGTGTGATCCCAAACACTAACCAAAGGCAACATAATATGATAGGTATTTACAACACATGCATTATCTTATCAGAGCTTCAGGTACAGCTGTAAATAGCCTGTTCCAGCTGGGCAATCTGCTGAGTTAAATGGGTTCTACTTTTAGAAGCAGGAACTGGAGAACATGTCCCATTTAAGCTCAGATTCACTTGCACCCACAGGATGGAAACTCAAACAGCAGACCTAAGCTGCAGAGGAGGTCCATATTCCATGGAACATGCCTCCCTCCATCTGATGCAAAAGGCTGGGCTCGCAAAGGTCGTGCTCGTCATACGGGTGCTTTGTTGACAGAGTCTTGTTAGCAACTCACCAAGTGTAGAGAATTGCTGCTCCCTGGATGGGAGGCAATTTTGCACGGTCAGCCAAAGACAAAACGAAATATAAGGCTGAGGGTAGAAAGGAAAGGGATCACACTGGAAGTTGTGAGAGGAAGGGCAGGGGGCAGAGTGTTCGTGGGTGGAGAAAAGGGGAAAATATGAAAAACAAGACCAGTGAAAGTGCATTTCTTAGGGAAAAAGCTTTTCTACTGCTTCCCTGGCTACAACTAGTCTGAGCAGAACATGGTGTTTACTCTTTGCGTGCTACCACACACCATGTACCAGTTGAGAAGGTCTGGGCTTCTACTCCAGGACCCCTGGGAGAAATATGTTCAGTGTCTGAAGGAAACAAATCTGTTAAATCTTGATTCAGTCAATAGGCTTTTTAACTCTTTCGAAGAGCCTGGTGAAGAGTCAGAATTGGATTGCATTGAGTCTGAGCTTATCTAGAAGGAAATGGTATTTCAAAGAAACAGAAGTAAGAAAGTTTTATCTCTGAAGCATGAGAAATCAGCAGCCCATTCCAGCATGACAGAGATTACTCTCTGGTCCGTCAGAAACATCCCAGAGGCACCTGTACAAGAGACCTACTGTCAGGAGATGTTGTTGACCATTTTTATCGGCTTGCTGGCTAAGACAGAACCTTGCTCATTAATGGCTGGTTGGCAGCCGATCTAAGAGTGAGTGGCTCATCGTGACTGACCACAAGAGGACGTTATTACTGAAAGTGGACTTGAGTTGACAATTTGCACCAGAGATTTGGGAATTTAGTGAAACCAGCGCTTGGAAGTGTTAACAAGCAGTGAGCCAGTGTTAGTGAATCTACTTAAAGATTCATACCAGGGTACAAAAACCAGTGCCAGGGTAAACAGAAAGCAGAGAACGGATTAGTTTGCAATAAACATGGAAGTAATTGCAGCAGAAAACAATGAGTCCAACAAAGCAGATTCAGTAACAAGCCTTCAATAAAAGCATCCCATTTAACAAAAGTATTTGGCTTTTGGCAAAGAGCAAAAACATCCAAAACCAAAGTGCATTATTGCACATATGGCTATGTGGACAAAGACTTCAGACTGATAGGTTTGATGATGAGACAAAACCTGCAGTTCTTCATGTTTCCTTTTACACGTACTTAGTCTGGCTGGAGAAGAGGCTGCCTTTTGATATTGGAGTGAAACAAATGCCCTCAAATTCTGAAATACCGTCAGTACCAGAGAAGACTTTCTACTTTTATAATTAAGGCAAAATGGTAATGTTAACTCATATGCGGTCACACAGGACACAAAGGGTCCATGTTGCCAAGATACATTAGCTGTTTACAGAAGGGCAGATGCTAATCAGGACACAGAGGGTGGAGGAAGCCCAAGTCACAGAGTATAACTTCACACTTAACTGATGCAGCATCTCTTTTTAAAGAGGTGGTGGGTGACCTTTAATGCTTTGAGATGGATTAAAAACAACATCAATATACTCACTGAGGGGAATACCTTCAGTGACTGACAACCTGTATATAAGAATTGTCCAAAAAAGACAGAGAGAGATGGTAAAGTTTACCTTAATTTTGAGTATTTGCTGAGTGAATAGACACTTTGAATAGTGTGAAATGAAAAGAGTGAATAGACAGCTTGACAAAGGGACACCTGCAAAAAACAAACCAAACATCTCTCCCTCATTTTGAGATGGTCAGGGTAGTGTCAGAATTTCATAATGGGTTGAAAATGGCTCATAGCTGGAGGCAGTGGTCTAATGCCTAGTGAGTAGCTGAGAAAGAGAATGGCAGAGACCTCAATAAGAAATGCAGGCAGAGCTGCTCCCCGGGAGGAGTAAGAATCTCACTAAGTAAGATTATTGTGCAAAGGGAGGAAGCAAAGATTTTTCTGGAAGGGGAAATGGGTCACCTTTGAAATGCAGGCATGTGGGAGGAAGGCATTTTAGGAGCATAGGTACCATGGGAAGTCATCTCTTGCCATTCATTTGGCTTCTTATGTAAGACAAAATGACATTACTGCAAGGACAAACAGCTGCTGTACTGTGTGACAATGTCACTTAAGTAGCTAGTGCCTGCTGCCCACAGCAGACACTTGGGATTTGAACTCACAGTTGCTGGTGAATGGCCTGCATTGAGAACGCCAGTTTTCCATAATGGTCCTTAATAGGAGGTACAAAGCTGGATCTCTCCCATGATGGATATTCTAAATGAGGGATTTTCCCTTGGTAATGATTTCTGTCTGTGGCTTGTGCCACTAAGGTCAATTGCAGAGCAGGGTGGGTGGTCAAATGGGAAAAACAGGTGAGTGAGCTGTCATATTTCACCTCCCTCTTTCCCCTCCCGGGGCTGATGAGGTCATTGTCTGTCCCCAGTCCTGTGGTGTGGAGCCAACCTTAGCCTTGTCCCTTGCAAGAGGGTTTGAGGGGGCTCCTTGGAGTCTTCAGGCTTGAACAGGATAGTGTGGCACGTGGGGTGGGATGGACACAAATATGCATCTGTTGGAACTGTTTCTGAGTTGAGGGTGTTTTGGGAGTGGTGGTATGGCATTGATCTAGAGTTGTGTTTGAAGTGGGAAAATCTCTTGCTCCTCTCTGAGAGACGGAAGAAGGTCTGTGCATGCAGGGCATGACAGGGAGAGACATTAAGTTAATTTTCAAAGGATGGCCAAAGCATGAAAAGGGTCCTGTGTGGTAGAGCCAGGATGATGTGTGCCTAAATAGTGAATGTCAGCATGTAACACACTCAGGTCCTTCATGGGGTAACACAGGCAGCTCTTTTAAACACACACATACATGCACGCACAGAAAGAACAGTTTAGGGTTGTGTCAGACTCACATCTGGGCTTCTCATTAAAATTAATGAGGTAACGTCTCCAAGGCATTCTGAAATGGATGCTACCCAGAGAGTGTGGGAAAGACCTCTATCACTTTGAAATAGCTACTTAGCAAAATCAATTGCAGTTTTTACTTTCCACAGTTGGGCATCAAACTCATGCCAGGAGTATCAGCTACTGTTTAAGTTCATATGCAACTGAGCTTTCTTCAGACGCTTTTGTTACTGTGACCAAGATTCAATGGCCAGAAGTGAGGGATGGATGTAACAGCAGAATGGTGTGCAACAACTCACCCTGATGACTACCTACACCCTGGAACTGAACCTATGAGACCTCAGTCTTCCTATTTGTCTGTTGTCTGCAAATAGCTGTGAAACTCACAGCCAAAATGGGTTGTCCTACTCCCTCCCCTCCTTTTCTTTAGCAAGTAGCTTATCTATGAAGAAAAGAACAGCTTGTTTGACGCAGTGAGTCTGAAGTTCAGACCTTTACAATTTGACTGAAACTCATAACTCTGTGGCAGCCAAAATGGGTGATCAATACAAATCCATGGTTTTTTCCATTTTTATCTAAAAGATTCACTTTTTTGTTGCAGTACCTTATGTTAAAGTTGCAGAGTTGATCACTCAGTGAGGAGATGCCAAGCATAAGGAGTGTCTCTGCCTTGTGTTCAAGAGACATCCTGCTGCTTTCTGCTATGTGAGCACATACTGTATTTTTGGTATGACCTCTGCCTTCTTCAGCACACAGGGCTGGCTGATCTGGGAAGGAGTCGATCTGTGGAAAAGAAAGCTGCTCTGGGTCAACTGCCACTAATGTCACTGGTGTGGCAGGAGCAGCGAGGAGTGTCTGGTAGGCAAGACAGAAGGATGTTTTGCTGGAGAAACAGATGCTCTCCTCCCTGTCTGGGCAACAGCAGAGCCTACTCAGACTTCTCTGTCTGTCACTTGCTGTTTGCTGTGTTTTTTCCATTAAGACAGTATTTGTGGCAGTGCTGAGCATGCACACCTGGAGGGGAAATCAGTGGGAGCTACACACTGAATATCTAAAATGCTGTAATCTTTCCCACAGCTTTGGGAAATTAAGCCCTGAGTGCCTTCATTTTGTCACCCACAATTAGCAAGAAGCTTCTGGCAACTTTGATCTCTCTCTATAATGGGGCAGCATCATCCCCTCTCCCATGCATGCTGTGAAGAAACATGGACCAATTTTTTGAAGCTCTATGACTTGAGGGTAAGACCACGAGGAAATTCAGTAATGATGTTTACAAGACTGCTCATGGAAAACAGGCCTGCAGGCAACACACCGAGGAGGACAAATAACTGATCTGAATAAACATACATACAGTTATAGCAGTGGAAGCCCTATGAAAAAAGCGTATGGGTTCTTGAGATTAAGTGCTGTATGATGCCATACACTCAAGGTTGTGAATGTAGATTGTACAGACAACATGAAGTTTGTAGACCCCAACTTTTGACTGTCGGGCTTTGCTAAATGTGTGTTTGTTTACTGCAGTTGTTTGTATGCAAAACTCTAAGTGGGTGAAGTGTAGACTTCCATGATGGAAAGACGTTGCCTTTCCCACCAGCTGAATATCTTCCCCATGTCTCCTCCTTATCTCAGGTGCTATGTGATTTATTGTTACTTAAATCATAGAATAAATGGCTTCATAATGAAAGTCCTTAATCAAGATGCCCTGTTCTGTATTTAATAATTGATCTTAACCCTCCTTGTGCCTGCAGATTGACTTGTTGGCTACTTGCTGTTTTGTTTCTTCTATCTCAGTCTCTGTTTTACTGCATGAAAGGAACAGACTCTGACATTTATAGTAACTTTTCCAATCCATGTGTTTCAGGAAATGGAAGATTCTAGTCTCCCACTTTCTGCATATTTTTAAAGACAGCACAGGGCCTCTTCAACATTATATATCAATAATTTCATTTAGGCTGGAGAATTATCTTGAAATATTTATCATCAGTATATTTGAGTTTCATTTTGTATTAAACAGTTTGATAACATTAAAATGGATCTGCTTTCTGCAAGTGTTATGGATATTTTCCATTCCCATCTGAGTGTAATATCTATTTATTGTACATTAAAAACAAGCAAGAGAGAAATCTCTGATATCCCCTGTAGTCTGAATGTCACTGAACCTTATCGTGCTTCTCCAAGCTTATGAAGAGATTAATAGTATCAGACACATAGAAGCCTACAGTCAGATAATTAATAACCCATTAAAATGCAATAATGCTTGAAAAACAGAAGCATTCCCTGATTTCCTAACCAAAGTCACTACAAATAAAATTGCTAGATAACAGGAAATTATGAAAAGTTAAAAGTGGTCTATCTTCCCAATCCAAGTCAGCCAGTTCTTGTCCTGCTCTTGTCTTCACAGCACCAGAGGGTTTGTGCCATTTCTTCTATTCTTGTGAGAGCATCTGGTCAAGTCCTCAGTATCCACCAGTGCTCTGAGAAACTTATACTTCCTCCTCCACTGGCTGGTGTTTTCCTCAGTCTCTTCTTCAGGTGTCCTTCACCCTCCTCATCCAAAGATCTGCCTACCAACCAATCTTGATGCATGTCTGTAAGTCTTGTGTTGCCTGAGAACACCTTCTTTCCCCACTCCATCAGACCTATGTATTTATTGTATGAATTTCTAGCAGACAGCTCTCCTCTTCCCTGTCAGAGGTAGTATTTCATGGCAGCAGCCATGCTACTGTGTCAGGTTTGAGGATAACATTATCTCCATGGCAGTTAATGGTGTTATCTTAATTGTCACTGAACCTGTTTGGTTTTCTCACTGCTGTCCTCATCTCCTCCTCTCCATCCTTCGAGTAAATGTGGCACTTAGTGCCACGGTCTAGTAACCACGGTGGTAATGGATCAGGGGTTGGACTTGATGATCTCAGAGGTCCCTTCCAACCCAGCTGATTCTATGATTCTATGAAATATAACTCTCTTGCCGCATTCCTCCTCTGGGCTCAGAATTTCCCTGTCTGTCAGATGAGACCAAAGATCTGTGTCCATCCACGGTCTCTGACCATCTCACATCACACTGCCTGCTGCAGCAAGACCACATGACATGCAGGTGACAGACTATGCTCAGACTTCCTGCTCAGTCACTGTTGAGAATGTAGGATTGTTCACCTACCTTGAAAAAGGACTTGCTCTTCAGAAGCTATCTTCAAGAGGAGAGTTACCAGCGTTGCTGCATGGCTCCTGCTCAAGTCTGGTGAGATGCAGAGTACAGCTACCCTGGCCATGCTCATCCCTCAGCCCCACTGCCTGCTTTGGGACTGGACTTGCTTGTTCTGCTCCATTTCACCCATCCTCAGAGATATTCCCCTAGCACAGAGTGCCACGTTGCCCTGGTCTATTTGATCTGATGAAAGAATTAGCACTGTTGTTTTCAGAATCAGAGGGAAGAGGGAGGAAAGATGAGTGGACCAGTACTCTGACGTTTTGTTCCTGTGCAGCTGAGTTTAAGAGAAACCCTCAGGCCCTTTCTGCAGAGTGCCTTGGCAACAGCCCAGGACTCCTGCCTGATTATTTCCTATTTGAATAAGTGTTCTGGCCTAAGGGTGTGGATGCTGGCAAGATGTCTGGGAAGGATTTGGATACATCAGCAGCCCAGATTCCCAGGGAGAAAAAGCGTGTGGACTGTTGTGTGGCAGAGCCACGGGCTTTGCGTTCAAGACAAACAGACCCTAAAAAGCATTCTGGCTGATGCGTCCACATTTCCAGGCCAGCACCACTGGCAGGCAAGCCAAAGAGCAGAAATCATGTCTTGGTTGTATTGTCACTGCCACTGCCATGGTACCCAGGCACCTCATGCATTCCAAGGTAGAGCACTAGAGGCAATATGGGGAATAAACATTGCTTGTCCCAAGGAGAGGATGACTTGCCTGTCAGCCAGCTCCTGCTAGAGTGCTCCCATGGCTCTAGTTCCCAAAGTGATCCACTCTCTGAACTCTGCTCATAGTAGGGCTCAAACCTTGTTAGACTGCCCACTGCTCCTCTCCTCACTCCTGGAAACTGTTAGTGGGAGTGATGATGACAGGCAGTGGCTGGCAATACTCATCCAGTCACACCATAGCTCTGGTTCCTAGTGGTGAGTGCTAGGGACCTATCAATCTGTTCAGCTGTTTCTGGGAAGACCTGCACAAGTGCATAAGCAGTGGTCAGTAGAGATCATGAGACACTGGACTAGGACACACTGACAGAACAATGAAGCATACTAAGGTTAGTGACTTTCTCAAACCAGTGGCTGGGAGATATCCAAGGAATGCAATGGGAATGTGAGTCAGCTGGGAAGCTGCCAGCAACTTAGTATCACGTGCCTGCATGATGCTTAATATGACAAGCAGTGCCTCTGGCCATCTGATGGTCTTAACCCTCTGATGGTCTTAAGTTGTGCCAGGGGAGGTTTAGGTTAGATATTAGAAAGAATTTCTTTACAGAGAGGGTAATCAGACATTGGAATGGGCTGCCCAGGGAAGTAGTGGATTCTCTGTCCCTGGAGGTTTTTAAGATGAGAGTGGATGTGGCACTTAGCACCATGGTCTAGCAACCGCAGTGGTAGTAAATCAAGGGTTGGACTTGATGATCTCGGAGGTCCCTTCCAACCAAGGTGATTCTGTGATTCTAGGATTCTATGATTCTGTGATGCCAAGCAAGGCCTTCAGCCCAGGGTCCAGGTGCCGTGCAGTGCAGAATTCAGAGTCAGGAGCTAGAGTGGGGCAAGTAGCCTCTAAGGGGCTGGGACTGGGCATATTGGCCTCATCTTCTCCTCCGCTTCTCCTCTCCAAGGGCTTCCTGCTGTGCCTTGCTTGTAGGCAACTCTGTGCACCCTGGCACGGTCCTCCATGAAGCTGTGGGGTCAGCTCTGGCCTTTAAACAGCACACAGGACCACTGGTGATTGTGCCAGAGTATTTTAAATAAGATATAGTTCTCTTGGGGAGGTAATGTGACTGTGGAGCTAGAGCTGTGTCACTGTGAGCAGGAATGGAAAGAAATCCTTCTGCCTTGCTACCTGCTTTGGGGCTGAATGGACTTATTCCTCTTCCTTTCCCTCAACCCTCAAGAGAGATTTTGGTAAGGAGTGTCTGGGCTATTACCAACTTCATTAAACACATCTTACCTGAGACTGACAGCACCCTCTTCCGTCCCTCCAGTAGTTCCTTTTACATCATTAAATGGCAATGGGTGTATTATCAGGCAATGGTTTTACTAAATCATGAGATTACATCAACTTAAAGGCATGTTTCTGGTGTTTGAAGCTCCAGAAGAAAGTTTAGTACTTTGAAGCTGATGTGCATGAATGCTTGGTATCTGCATCAGAATGAAAAAAATCCTTCCCTTTCAAACATGTTTTTGAAATCTCATTATTTCTGCCCAGACTTATGTTTTTGAGTACCTGAACTATGTTTTTTAGGTGTTTGTGGGTGTCAGGAGCATAGATTCTGAGGAAATAAGCCTCAGTAAAGGATAACTCTGTATATCACACTAGGATCCTGGTAAATACTTGTAAACACAGAATATCATTTCATACAGGGTAGGAGAAGCATTTGCTTCTTTTCGTTAGGCTGTGAATGACAGGCTGTTCTTCTGACAGTCCCAAGACATTCAGGAGTATGAAACTGTGATCTCTAATAAATACAGAGACAGGGGATACCCAGGCAAATGCTTCTAGTGGAAGCTTTTGGTCTGGTCACACTAATTTAATTTATTTTACTTTCAAGGCATTAAAACATAGCATGAGCCAAAAAAATATTTTTTAGCTGTCTTGGATCAGGGACTATTGTTCCAGACATTTTTTCTGCAGGTCTCAGCACCACAGGGTCCAAACTCCTAATGTTCCTTCTAAAGAAATAATACAGATAAGAAACCCTGCCTAATGGGCTGCAAGTATAATACACAGGAAAGCTGGGGGCTGTGGGAAAGGCATCACTGGCAAAATCATGGCTGCAGCGAAGAAGGACTAGAACAGCAAGTTTTATAGGATCATAGATGTGTGGTAGATGTCTTTCTAGATCTGTGGTAAGGAAAGTCTTAAAAGCAGAGGTTAATTACCACAGAAAGAGTTAAATAAGCTCTGCCAGAGGCAACAAAGAAAGAGAAAAGCATGACAAAGTGTTGTTGTTAACTTCAACAGTCAACATGTCATAAAAAGGGTGAAGTATTTGTAAAATTCTGAATGACAGAAGTCCACAAGGTGTGTCATTTTAAAATAGACATAGGAGCGCAAAAAGAGCCCTACAAAATGTTAACAGAGTTCACAGAAAGTAAATGGAGTAAAATCCCATTGCACAACAGAAAGGTATCCAGAGTGCGCAGTCCTGTCAGCTCACTAGCAGTGTAAGATTTGGGTATGTTACAGACAAAGAAGCTGTGCCCTATAGATATGTGTACTGTGGATGCTTCTGCTGTGTGGGTAGCCAGCTCTAAAATAAGTTAAGGACTGGGCACAATTAAAGGAACAAAGGAAAATGGACTTGACAAAATCTTTATTGTAACAGACCACAGGCAAGTTTTCTCAGTTCAGGATTGTTGCACTCCATTGCAAAAGAACATTCATGCATTAATACCTAGAAAAGCTCCACTAATGGTCCTGGCTGGACTATGGGGTCAAAGAGATCTTAGGCAAGAGGGAGAAATCAGAAAAATTCCAGAGACTTTGGAAATTATGGAAAGGCAGTTTTTACAAAGGACTTAAAAGAGAACTGAGCCTTTGCTTAAATCTGAGATAATTGAATGCGATAACATCATGACACCGTATCCCCACAGTGCAGCTCCTGTGAAGCTAGCCCAGCAGGCAAATCCTCAGGCTGGGTACTGTTGTGCTTGCTTCAGCGATGCAAGTGCTTCTCTGCATGGGGTCACAATGAAGCTCTGGGAGAGACACGCCAGCTCACAGATCCCATCTGTCCAAAACCGGGTACCTCCTATTGGTAAAATTATAATCTGGTTGCTAGCAAAGAAGCCTGGTGAATAAGCAAGTATTTGGTTATCTCCTTCAGGCTGTTCACTCCTTGCATTTAGCAGGACCTCATGTGTGTTATTGTTGGTTTGGACACGCACTTTCTCCCTTTTGGTAAGTTTTGCTGTGAACTCAAGAGGAAAGCAGGAAAGCCATTCTTGGATTCTACTCAAAAGAATTCTTAAAGGCCAGGACAGGCTGCTAGAGGGAAAATATGTCAGAATGCTGATTTTAAGAAAATCAGTTGATGTCAAATTTCAATACAAAAGGACAGGTGTTTTGATGTTGGTAAATCAATTCTTAGTCCTTAGATGGATGGAACTACAAGAATAAAACACATTATTATTAATGTAAACACTGAGTTATTCAGAGGCATAAAACGATGAATTACAAAGGGGGAAGCCTCAAAACTTCCTTGCAATAGCACACCAGTGCATCATTTCTGAATGTGCTGGGAAGGCTGTTGACCCTTCTCGGCAAGGAGAAGGCTGATGTAGTTCACATAAGTGTTCCTCAGCTCGCAGGTTATTTATCCAAAATGATGAAGTTATAAGTTACTTTCTAATGAAAAGAATAGGACTTGCATGAGGTTTCTTAGTTGAGAAAATAAACAAAAGCAAGAGGAAAGAAAAAGAAGAAAGAGACCAGTCCTCTGACTTTTTTATCACATTCTGCCTTAGGACGTGCTGTGGTCTTTGAAAGGATGTGCCAAACTTCTGTGCACCTCTGGGATGTCTGAGCACTCCTGTGCATCTGTTGGGACTACGGCAAAGGTGAAATAATGACAGGAGACCCCTCTACCACCACCTTTACCACCCCCTCTATCTACCATGCTCTTCTGCTCGACGGTTCATCTTTGAACACATCAGTAACAAGGAGCTTACACGCAGATCCTCACTGTAAATCCAGTGAAATTCACATACTAGGATCACCCACATTTTCTGAAATGACAGGGTCCCATTTGCTCCTCTAACACTTTGCAGCCCCCTGGGAGCTTTTTCAGGAAGTTTCTGACAGGATCCAGAGTACCTGTCACCAGAAAACATTTCCCAGCCTATGCCAGAGGTACATGGATTTTTTTCCCTGCCTGCACTGTGGTGTTCACAGCCCAATTTTACAAGCCTCTCTGAGCTATTAGTAGTATAGTTGATAAGCCAGGGAACATTACAGAAGCTGCCCTTTGCATCTGTGATTTATATTTCTTGCTAAATATAAAGCTTCCAAGGCTCAGCACATCCATATTTTGGAATGGAGCACATGGAAATACTTGGTGGATTTGCCACAGATCACTGAGGCCAGTCACTCACAGTTGCCCTTTTGTGAGCTATCTGTCTTTCCCTGCAGCAGACAGTGGAATTTGGGCACAACAGCTGGAGTTACAGTATCTCCACATGCTTTATTCATGAGGGAGCCTGGATTCAAGCCATCCAAACACTGACCATCCACAGATGCAACTGTAACATCAGCGATGCAAGAGCCTCCCTGAGTTCTGAGGGGCTATGTGGAGTACAAACCTCCTTTCTCTGACTGCCTGTTCTGCACCATAGCCTCAATGGGTTCTTTGGGAAACAAGCTATGCTACAGGGACTCCACATCTTCTCCTGGCAGTGCACTGGGATGGTGCCTGCTTAGCTGAGAGACTAGTGCTCCCAGTGAGGCTCTTTGGGCTGCATCTCTGTAAGAGTAGTGACAACCACCACTCAAACCCAGTAATTACCAGTCTTCTTATAATTGTGTAAATTTGGGACATAGGCCAGTGAGATGTATCCATTCAGAGAAAAGAAGAGTGGCCAGTGAATAACTGCCAGCAGGAAGGACTCCCTGGATGGTGGAGAGCAAGCAGAGCATCCAATGTATACACACACCGTTTTGTGTGCTGTGTGCTGTAAATCATTTTAACTTTGCTGCAGTCAACAGATTTTTTCCAGCTGAAAATCTGGTCTTGGGTGGAGCCATGCCAGGTCTGCATCACCCTGGACATGGATCTAATAAGCAATGTTTCATATCTACCACAGAGGTATCCAATATTTTGGACAAGTATCTCAATGTAGCGTTCATTTTATCAGTCCACAGTTTATCAGTGTGTTGTTTTTGTCAGAGGAGGAATGTAGCAAAGGAAAGGCATGTGGCATTTTTAGTGCATCAGGTCTATCTGTGTGGCAGATGTCTTCTGACCTGTCAGACAGTCAGGCTGAGCCATAGTTTAGGAACCTCAGTGGAACAAAGTAGAGTGTACTGTGGAAAACACACAAAAGCTCTCACAATTAGGAAAAAAAAACATTGAAAACAGCAACCCATTTTACAAATCCTTTCACAGTTCCTTTTTGTGTTTTTAGCATCTAGCATTTATTTTTGGAGTGGGGCTGAGAGGTGAATTGGCTTCTTGCCTACCTTCTGGGATGGAGAGCTTCTGCGTAAAAGGAAGGCGAAAGAGAACATCATAACCAGACTGAGGGGAAAACAAAGTTACCTCTTTGCAGAGAAAGCTTATGGGTTTGTGCAAGTTCAGGATATAATAGTTCTTTTCCACCTATTGTTATTCTGAATTTGTCCTTCTGAATAGCCTAGTGGAGTGGCCATGACAGACTAAGAATGCATATGCTTGTTCTCATAGAAGGAAGATTGAATTTTACAATGAAGTGGGAAACAAAAGGTGCGTGTAGCTAGTCCTATTGTGTGTTAACCACTAGGTGCTGGTTTCCTTGCATGATTCTCCATAATATTGTGTATGAATCATGGCTTCCCAACATACAGGCTTGAGCTAGCAATGCAAACCTTTTGGTCTAGCTGATCTAATTTCTCTGATATATTTGATTTTGCAGCATACCAGAGTCTCTCTTTTGCAACGTCTCTAAGATAAGGGCTGTTTCATCAACTGTCCTGGCAGGGGAAAGTCAGATTGCAGCCTGGAATGACAGCCCCAGGAAGGGAGGGGCCTCACCAGAGTGCTGGAGCATAATAGCATCTTTCTGGTCATCAGGCCTGGTGTTCAATGGCTAGACAATTGTCCTTCAGCAGGAACATGTGCACTCTGTGCACCACCAGAGATAAGACATAGCATGACTATGGGACACCTTCTCACGTCCTGAAAATAGTCATTTAAAAAAGCAGCCATAACTAATGTAAAAAAAGGACCAAAAGCTACAAGCACAAAGTACAAGAAAGGAAGATTCATGCAAGTTATGGCTTAGGCTGTATTCTCTTGCACTAGCAAGGGACTTGCTAAGTAAAACTCCACTAATCCTCAACCCTTCTCTTGGAGAGTTGTACCAAATCTCCACAGTGAGCCTTCATGGAAGGAGTTCCTAGAGCCACCTGTTTGTTGAGTAGGAAGCACAAGGCCAGGCAATCAATTAGCAAAGCTCTAAATTTCCATGTTAAATGTCTGGCTTCCTCCTACCATGCCTGCAGCATGCATTTTGGCCTGGCTGCTTGTTGCTCTACAATTTGATGAAGCCTCCAGTTCCCTTTTCCCAGACAACAATTTCCCAGACAGAACAGGTGAAACTTCATATCAAAAATGTGAAACAGCAAATCATACTACAGGCAATGTAGTATGTTGTGTTTATAGTCATCTCTACTTCTAGTCACTATCGCTAGGCAAAAAAATGCCCTCTTCAGAGCCATCATGTCTTGACTTTTCTTGCCAAGTCACAAGAAACAGCAGTTGCACTCTTATTCCTTCAATGAAAACTGCAGAAGAAAGACAACCCTTCTGACACTAAGAACTTCAGACCACGCAGGTGTGGCATAGAAGAGGCTCAAAGGGACCATTTAGTTTTAACCCATACATACCATAAGTTACTAAGCAACCTTGAATTTGCACTTGCTCAGATTGCAGAGGAATTTTTAGAAAACAGGCAGTCTGAATTGAAAGATTTTCCATGGCAGAGAGTCCATCAGAAGGTTAGTGTATTGCCCCAGTTGCTAGTTGACTGATGCCTCACTTCTAGTTTCGTTCTTTCTTTGCCAGATATAAGATCTCACTTTGCCTTCACAGGCTTTTCACTCTAGTGGATAATGGTCAAATTTCTTTTCCCCCAAAGACATCGATCAAAATATCCCTTTCTTTTTTTGTGGAGTTCACAATAAATGTCAAAATGTCTAAGTGTGGGATCCGTCTAGCCTAACTAGCTACCTAAAATTACAACTCTGGTCTGACCCAGTTTTTTGCCAGCCTCTAAGCTTTGGAGAAATATAGTCTCTTTTAGGGGGTAATTTGTCATGCCTAGAACAAATGTCACACCTCTGTAAGGATGGATGAGACTTTATTATTTATGGAGTTATGTCTCCTTCCAGGCTATCTATAAAAGTGTTAAATAGCAGCAGGTCTAGAGCTGATGTTTGGAGGAATTCTTAGGAAATAGGTGAGAAACAGCACCCAATTTAGAATGACACTTGAAACCCTACCTATTAGATGACTGCTAATCATTTCAAGGGTGCCTTATATTGCATATTTTCTTAATAAAAATACTGTGTGATACCAAGCCAAATGCATCACAGATGCTTAGGTAAATCACATCAACTCTTCCTTCCACTGAGCTTGTAAATCTCCTAAATCTGAGATTACAGCCTAAATTGACACAGATTCCCTTCATGGTCCTGTGGGTGAGCAACAAGGGCAGGTGCTCCTTTTAGGAAGTTGTTTTCCAAACACTAAATATGCCCCCCCTACCTTTAGAACAAAGACTAATGGTGTTCAAAATCTGTGTGCAAAACATACTTCTGTGTGCTTACATCTATCATATATCTGTGAAAAGACCAACTGTGGCCCCAGGTCAATCACACGCTTCTGATTACAGAAGATAGTATTTTTAAGGAGCTGGAAGGACTTGGGTAGCTAGCCCTTAGGGCCAAAGGCTGCTCAGCCACAGGATCTTCTTCTGAGGCCAAGAAAGCCTCCTGAGATAGAGGTCTCAGTGAAGTCCAATGAGTGTCCAACCAGGCAAAAGTCAATCAGAGACATTCACTATTAAAAACTTCTTTCTCCTATCCAGTATATAGTATATGTGGTTCCTTCCTGCTTATCTTGTTTCTCCTGTGAGTCAGTCTGGGTTTGGGTTTTTGTTTGGGTTTTTTTGGGGAATTTCTTTTTGGTTTTGGTTTTGTGTTGTTGGGGGTTGTTTGTTTGTTTGTTTGTTTGTTTGTGGGGTTTTGTTTAGTTTTGTTTTGTTTTTGTTTTTGTTTTGTTTTGTTTTGTTTTTGAGTTTGGTGTGGGTTTTTTTGTGAATTTACAGTTGATGGGACCCTGAATGTGCTATTCTGAAAACAATTCATAGTTTGAAGGCAGTTGCGTCCTGTATTTCACTCATCACCAACTCACAATTCACTTCTTGTTAGCCTTGTCTTGAGCCAAGACACAACTGTGCTGTTAGGTTGGAAAATAATGTGTAGAGAAGCATCTGGCCTTGGTTTGAAGACATCAAGAGATAGAGAATCCAGAACCTGCACTGGCTGCTTAGTAGCTAAGCACCCATGCTGTAATCCAATTTATCTGGCTTCAGATATTTTTTTTTTCAGATTTTTAGTTGTAGATCCTTGATCTTCCTTTACTTATGGTTTACAGAGGTCTCATGTCTTTAAATCTTCTCTCACTCTGGCTTAACATAGGGAAAACAAATGGAGCTCTATAAGAAAGATACTGGCAAATTAGTGAGATTCCAGCAGAGAACCACTGAAATAGCTGGCAGCTGGGACATATACAGTGTGTGAGGAGAGGTTGAGGGAACTGGGATCACTCAGCTTGGAGAATTGAAGGCTGGGGTGAACTGCTTGATGTTTTCTACTCTCTAATGGGTGGTGGAGACAGACTTCTCATGGAGGGTCACTATTGAAGAACAAGAAGTAATGGCTGCAAGTTACAGCAAGGGCATTTTCTGTCTGGACATAAAGTTTTAATGGTGGAGTGAGATAAAGCACAGGGATTTCCAGAGATTTTCAAACCTTGGGCAGACAAGACCTCGAGAAACGTGCAGTGTCTTGCAGTATAGATTTTTTAAAAGTCATACTAAAAAAAAAATTTTTCTACAGTCATAGAGACCTCTATGTGGTTCTCTTATGAGCACATCAGGGTTTAAGCATCTTCTAAAAACTGCAAGCAAAATTGACTGCCAGCATTCTGGCATTTTTTCAGCAAAGCCACGGAAAGGTCACCTTCTTCTATGAGCACTTTTATATCTCAAGGCATTGCATTAGCCCTAAGAGAGCCCTTGACTTAGGAAGTTCAGTTGTCCTCTTCTGACTCTTAATCATTTTCAGAATCATTCCTTTCCAAAATGTCATCCCCAGGCTGTTAGGAGCTGTTTGTGTTCCCTAGATGCATATATTAGCATTTGCTTCATTAAACGGGTTGTTTGAAGGGCCTAATTTATCAAGTAATACAGTCAGGCAGCATGATTGCTGTGCCTTCCACACTATTTACCCATCTGCCAATCTTTGTGTCATCAACAAATGATTATCAGTGGTAATTTCAAGCTTCCGGCTCATTGATGAAAACGTTGACTAGCACAGAGCCTACTACCACTCTCACCAGAAACACATCCTCCTTCAGCAAGAGCTCTCTGCTGACAGCTGCTTTAAATCTGTCATTCACTTTGTCCTTCATGCCATTTCACCTGTGCTTTCCTGATGTTTGGTTATGCTAATTTGTAATCAGACTGTAGGGTGGTGCTAAGGGAGGTTCTTCAGCAAGGGCTACCGTGTAGCAGTTGACTAGTGACTTTACTGGCCATTCCTGTGAACTCATCAGAAGAGTGCTATTATATTTATTCAATGAGACATACTTTCCAAAATGTCAGGTTATGGGAATTAATTTTCTTTTTATTGTCCTTTTATTCTTTATCAGTTGAGTCCCATGTCAGTTTTTCCATTTTGCTTGGACTGAGATTCGGGTAAGTGATCTACAGTTACCTTGCTCATCCAGCTTGCCCTGTTTGAACTGGCATCGTGCTAATGTTCCTTCAATTTTCTGGACTCTCCCACTTCACAAGATGGTTCCAAAATTAATCTCTAAAGGCCTCAACTAACAATTTTATGATTCCTGAATGCAGATTATTTGATCTTCTGTTTTGAAATGCTTTGTTTATAGTGGATGTTTAACTTCTAATGACATTTAACATCAAAGCAGAAATATTTACTGAACTGCTTCTGTTTCTTCATGTCATCACTCCTGCTTTTACTATCTTCATCCAGTAATGAGCTTGAGAAGTTGCTGCAGTTTTCTTTGTTCTGAATATCCTTTTAAAAACATCCTTCTGGTTGCCTTGGGTCCTACTGGTCATGTATTTCCCTCAGATACTCTTACCATTTTTAAACCTTCAGCTTTAAAACTCTGAAGTTTGAAAAAACAAATCTTTTCTCATCTGTTTACAGAAAATTCTTTTGTTTTTCTTATTAGTACTCTCAACTTTACCAAAAAGCTTTTGACTAACGTGGTGCTAGTTCTTTTTTGTAGGCCTGAAGCTATTTGCCATCTAATATAACTTTCGTGGACATATCTACCTTTGTTCACATTTTTTTCCTGTCTCAGTTTTTCCTCACAATCTGGTTAATTCCTAGTTTTCTTTCAGTTTGAAAATTAGCTCCTTTGAAGCCCTGGTGCACATATAACTGTTAAGGACAGCCCCCTGTTTGCCCGTATCGAATATAATCAGGTCATATTCACTGTTCCCTTGACAACTGTCAACTCTCAGCCTAGTAATTAATTCATCTTTGTCAGAATGAAGTCCAGAAAGGTTACCACATGATGGCCCCTTGTGTTAGAAAACAGACTGTACTTTTCCCCAAATCAGGATATATTCTCAGTGGCTGGAGCTGCCAGTGTACGGAAGTCCCCCAGAGCATCATTTTTCTTTCCATGCATTTCTCATGGAGACTGTGGAGTAATTCCTATTCTATGGCCTGATTTTATGGCATGATTCACACAGTCCATTTTCCCTGACTCTAACTTTCCTAAGCAGGTCATAACCAGTTATTTTAACATTCCGATCATGCAAATTGAAACCAGCAGATTTGAGTAATGCTGATTATATCACATTTCTTCTCACTAATGAGAATTTCCAATTCCTCTTGCCTCCTACCCAGACAACTAATGGCTACATAAAAGCAAATGGAAAACGTCTTCTGTTCACATTCTTTGTCACACGATTAAATCATTTTGCAACATACCAAGCTTGTTTGTAGTTCCTTAACCCACAGTTCTTGCACTGTGTAATGCCTTGATTGCTGCTAGACTCAGGCTAGGAAGATTAGTTCTCTGTCCTCACCAGCAATACTCCTGTCATTCTGTTTATACAGAGGCTGTGACCTAGTGCCCCTGAAAACCCAGACCTTCAATGTCACCTCCCTCAGCTAAACAGTAGTTAGTTCATCCTTCTGTTCTGTCACTGATGGGGCTAAAGGAATTGTTGGGTAGATTATTTGAACCTTGTTTTTCTTTGGCTCCTTTCCAAGGGTCCCTCAAATCTTTTGCTGTCTGTGCTGCTTCACATGATGTTGAATCAGGAATTTCCCCATTTACAGTCACCAATGTGACTTGCTGGAAGAATGCACGATCCAGTACCTATTGTGCAGTTTTCCTTGTTATTTTCTCCAGGGATATGACTTCCTACCCCATTTTCTTCGTGCCAATGTCCTCATCCATTTCGCAATTAGATTTCCTCGGTGAGTTCAAGAATCCCTCTTAGTTCATTTCACAGAGTTACCATCAGCATGTCCCTGAACAAGTTCTTGGCTATTATTTTTTTATGTTTGAAATTCTTTCTTCTAACCAGCCTCAGGTTCACATAACTTTTCGTTAGTAAGAAAATTGTAGGTTCACTTCATGCTATCCACATGTAGTACTGAGTTTGGACTTCATTTGCACAAACTTAGCAAATACAGTCAAACCATGATGGATGTAAGCAACCACTAAACTGCTCACTGATCAGTTTCTCTTCACTGTCAAGATCACTTCATATGTGAAATTATTGCATAAAGGGTGTAACTCTTTCTGAATTGAGAGACTGTCACCTTTATTTTTGAATAGTGCAATGGATAGCTGTATATTAAGACTAGCACCCTATGTCATTCTGATTGAAGCACTCCAAAGCGGCACCCTAAAGGGATCATTGGTTAATGTTATGAGAATCCCACATTTCAAAAGAAACTTTAGGTAAGTTCATTTATGGGTAAGTGGCTCCATTTGCCTTTCAGGAGGTGTGATTTCCAGAGTGCGGTAGAGCCAGGGAGACAGGCTGTGCTGGAAGCAGTTTAGTCTGGTACGGCTGGAGTGTTTGTTTAAAATCATAATTGTTTCCTGAAGCTCTTCACTGAGCTTCTTTCTCTCCTGGGAGCTGTAATGTCTATACCCAGTTTGACTTAATGGTGACGCTACCTCTCCAGCTCCAGACATGGGACTCCACCCATAAGAGAAGGGGGCAAACACCTGCTGGATCCCTTTGTTCTCATACAGAGGCTGGTTTCCTGTTTCTTTTGCTGTTCATTCTCTGATCCAGATTCAGATGTCCCCAGACTAATCAGGGGAAAAATTCTAGCACTCAAATCCACTCCATTCTTGGAGTAAGACATTAGATGTCTTGAGACGGCTGCTGCCTGACTCCAGCAGGCAGAGCGAGATAGTTCAGAGCTTTCTTTAAAGTTTCAGCACCCGAGACCCTATATTTGTCTTCTGTGGGGCAGCTTTGCTATCCGTAGTGGAGCAAAGCCAGTAATGCTCATGGTGCAAGCATATCAAGTTTCGGCATCCTCTCTTTGCAGAATCTAATCCCTCCGTGTGAATCCCTACTGGGAATGCAGCAAATCATGTTAAGAATGGGTTACTAAAACTGCTGGGACAGAAGCTCAGCTCATACATTTAAATAACTGTGATCTGAAGGGCCTATTCCTATAGTCTGCAAATCTGGTCCCTTGGACAGTGACAGCAAGATTAGAGCACAAGGTAATTTTTAATGTTCCATTCTGGCTCTTCTTTCCAGGATGTAACATGACAGCAACACCCTCATGTTAAGAAGTCCCTCCTGGAAATTTTCTTCCACCGTCCTGATGAATTACTGGCATCTGAGGATGTAATATGAAGACCTTATCTGAAAAAAACCCAACATATTTAAAGTTAAGTTTGTTTGAACTGGGCATTTGATGGTCAGTCTAGAGGACATGTAAGACTGGGCTAACCTTGGGTGGAGTGAGACTATGGAAATGCAATTGCACTTCCAAGACTCGAATAGGACTTCAAGGCCATTGTCTTCAAGCTGCAACATACGTGCACCCTAGGAGGACCTGGATCCTGGCTGTTGATAAATGGCATTATTTAATTTATTTATTTTCTGCCTGTTGCAACATTGGCCAGGGAAACCTGCCCCACCAGTTTTGCCATTCCAATTTTCCCATTCATTTTTGGCTTCTAGCCACACTATAAAGTCAATAGTAGTCAATGAAACAATAATGGGAGAGGAGGACCAGGATTAGAGACAGAGCCCATCTCTCACCAGTAGACATGTGACTCCACAACTAAGTGTTGGCTTATAATTATTATTAACAAAAGCAACCTGGGAAGGAAATGTGATCTTCCCTTTGTGCTATGTGCATGGTCTAATCTTGAATACACTCCCTGGGAAAAAGAAATAACCTTCTGCACAGTAGAGAAAGGCAAGGACCCTCTGCTGAACCTGTGGTTTTCATTTGTCTGGTTTCTGGATCACTGCATTATGTTAGTGAAAGGTTTTTGCAGTTTCTAAGTCCTTTTGTGAAAACCAGAAATGTAAGCTGGGTGAAGAAAAATACATCAAAATTGTTGTCATTATCCCTTCCTCAACCTCACAGTTTGCTCTAGCAAGGATGTGACTTATCAGAAATTCCCTGGCTTTATTGTGGAAAGTATCAAATGGAAGAGTATATCCATTTTGTTCAGTATAGTTTAAGATGATACAGAAGTTGGCTGAGTTGTAATCCCAGGGTATATACTGCCAGAACTCAAGTGGCCTAAAAATAGAGTGATCATTGATTTCCTGATGTCCTTCACACTTACCAGAACAGCGCTAATGTGCTGGTCATGGCACAAGATGCTGCGTATGGCAGACTACTAGGAGAAAAAACACATTAGGTTTTGTTTTTTTAGTGTAAGATCTGCTTCAATGCAGTTTGACCACTCTGTGCCAGGAGGGGTTTTGCCACAGTCCTTAAAAACCACCTCTTTCTCAGGTACCACTACAACATTTGACCAGATGACTCATTCCTGTACACTTGAATGTCTGGGGTGAGGCTTTTTTGCAAAGAATCTTTTCTTCTCTCATCAAAACTTTCCAGGGCAAGGATTAACTTTTGTTCTGCTGTGTTTGTACAGCACCACATACAATCTTGCATGGTTCCATATAGCACAACCCTTCGCAATCCTCTGAAGGGCTGCTGTTCCTGGTCACAGCTGTCTCTGGACCTTGAGTTTCCTTAGATGTTCCTGGCAGAACTACTAACTGCTTACTGATCTGAGGTCAGATATGGATGCCCTCAAAACTGGGCAGCACATTTAAATGCCACCTCATTCTGGGTAGTATTCTTTGTCCCTAAGAGGTGTAGATGTGCATGGCCATGTGGTTCTTCAGGGGTAACTAAGTGTTTTTTGGCAGCTGACACCAGTACACTGAAGGTTTAGCCTTCCACCTTCCTCATGGATGAGGAAGCCTTGATGAAGAGCACATGGAGGATAACTCCTGTTTGCCACCAAGACAACTTTCTTCACCATAACCTTCATGGGATTCTTACCATGGGCTAAAGCTTTCAGAAGAAGAACATTGAGTGAAGAAAAATGTGATCTGGGAGAACATTAACAAGGCGAGAGGTGCCCTTCTCAAACAATGTCTTGGGCTATGGTCTTCGGTGGGATGGTAGATACTGGGCATGCAAAAATCTCTTTCAAGGATGAGTCTTCCCAAGAGAAGCACAGAGTAATTGCAAAAGTTACCAGCACAGACATGAGGAAATATATATGAAGTTGGGACTGGAGGTGCTGTATAGGCAGGAGAAAGACAGAAGATATCAAATGAAGGGTTTAGCAGGCTCTTGGTGACATGCTCAATTTAGTGGAAATAAGAAGGCAAAGTCTTCTACTTTTCTTCTTAGCATGCTATCCCCATGGCCTATATTTGTCATCTAGGACTTGAACAGCAGAGAAAAAATTTGCATTGCAGTAAAAATAAACTGGCTTTTTTGTTATTGACTATTTTTATCAAATGTTTAAAGTGAAGCATTGCAAAAAAATGAAAATCATACCCATTCTTTTGCCAATTTCAATACAGATAGAGATGGGCTGAACTATTTTTAACAAAAAATAAATACCCCTCTTTGAGGTCTTCCTCTGAATTTCATACCAGGACCAAAAATACACAAAGATCTGCCAAACCACTAACTACAACCAACACAAAGTGGAGTAAAAATGGAGCCAAAAAAAGTTGTATGTGTGGCTTTTCTTGAGAGGTTAGATCATTTCTCTGTTTTTGAAATATGAAAATACATAAATGTATGTAAGTATATTTATAAATAGCTCATTATTGCTTATCAGGGGAAACTGCACAGGTAAATAAAAGAATACAGAAAAGACCGTCAAAAAAGGCATGGAAGAGAGAATAGAGGATGGAGAATGGTGCAGGGAAGTTAAACTCAGCTGTTCCATCTTCAAACTGAGAAAAATTATGGTTTTGTGATTCTTGGTGGAATTATCATGTAAAACCCCATGACACAATATGCAAGCAAACCACAAATTTTGGAGAATTACTAAAAGGAGCTGACAGTTCTGGTGCTGATTAAACTGTAAGACTTGAGATGGGAAGGATTGGAAAAGTATATACTGGGAGGGGGTACAAACCCTCTGGCAACAACAGTCATTCCTTGACCCCAAGGTGGTTTGCAAGAGTGCACCCACCTGGAAAAAATTCAGTTGCAGAAGTAAGGTTTTCAAGCAGAAATTGGGCTGCAGGATGGGAAAAGAGGCTGGCACCAAGGAATTGGTACTCCTAATGCTGGAAGTAGAAAGGTGTTGCTCAGAAGCTTATTTTGTTCGGTCCCCAGCTGGAAAAAAAAAGGAGACTGACCAAGGAGTAGCACAGGTCTGAGGAATATGACTTCTATATATTACCAATACATTTAACTGATGAGAGGGCTATGAAAAAGACTATCACGAAACTTTCATAGAGAGTGGGCTATGTGCAGAAATGGGGTGTTACCTTATGTGACAATGAAGCTCACTTGTGAAAGGTAGAGCCATGTGGATTTGCACCACCCAAAGATATAAGCCCAGTATTCAGGACAAAATAAATTTTAAATTGCATACATGTCTTTTTTTGTGTACACATCTTTGACTTTTAATTATCTGGAATGAAATAAAAGAAACCAGTCTTTCTTCTTTGTGACACACCAGAACGTTCTGAAAGGAACCAGAAGAGGTGACTGTCTGCCAGATAACATTTCCAGAGTGTGGTACTTTTCCTTCATTCTTTTACCTTTTACTTAAACTGAGAGTTTTGTGTTATATTCTGCCTCAATGACTGAAATACTGCTTTGGGTCACAGTTTGGACCTGACACTCCACAGACTATATCCTCCCAAATAGCTTTGATGGTGCCTTGTCCTCATTCAGCTGACAAAGAGCTAGAGGAAGGCTCTTTCACAGGAAAGTAATGCAAAGGATGCTTTACTAGTCATAGCGCTGAGAGCTTTTAAGCACAAAAACTTCGTGTTTGGTATGTAATGTGCATAGTCTTTCACTGGGATTGGGATTCCTGTCTTCTGTTTGCATTTTAAAATGTGTCCTGACTCAAACATATTCACCTAAAGCATTTCGAACAGAGAGGAAAAAAATCAAGACGGGGAGGCAGGCTTATTTTCTGGTACAGTATGAACGCCAGCTTTATCTGGATGAAAAAAGCCAGAGATTAAATTTAGTTCCTCAAAAGGATGGTGAATATCAAACATTTCTGCAAGGTTTGGATAAGCCTGATTTGTTTGCATTCTTATCTATTCTGCAGGCAAAAATGTTCTCTTCACAAACAGAAATGTTCTCAAACCCAGTCCCTCTTTACCAAACCTAAATGTTAGACCTAGAGACAGTGGACCTTCCCCAGCTTCTCATTTTCCTCTACACATCTTCCCTATCAGCCCCAAAATCTGAGCTCTCCCAAGCTTCCTGTTTTCCACAGTTGCATTCTCACTTTCACGGTATTTTCTGAAGCATACCCCACTACAGCTGGTGTAGTTTCTGCTTGGGAAAGTATTATTTTCCTGTACTGCTGCTGAATCCCCAGAAAATCTCTGCACAGACACCTTAACCTGCACAGAGAACTCTGAGAACTCTACCATGGTCAGTCAGTTCTCCAATACTTACCAAGGCCAGACACTCAATCTTCAAAGCCTGGGAAGTGTTTGATATTCCAGGAGAAAGTGATTTCAAATTGCTTCACAGCTCCCTTGACCAACTGTGGGAAAAAAGTAGCACAGGGGGAAGGAAAAAATGTTGTCTGTCCCAGGCCCTTGTTTGCAGGTAGTTTAACCCTGAAAGCAAATGTCACTGCTATGTTGCTATCGTAGTGGGCAATTTTCACAACACCTTCAAAAAAATAAAAACAAAAAATAAAAAAAAAACTTTAATGAAAAATCGTTTTTTAATCTGAATGAAAAAGTGTTTGCAGAAAATGTCTGCTTTGGCAAGTAATGTTTGGGGTTTCCTCTGCTTTTCAAATGCTGCCTGTTCAGAACAAGGGATCTAATGGGACACTGGTGGCTGGCAGACCTGTGGATGCATTGACAAACAGTGGGATTTACCAAACACTGATACTTTTGTCTGTGAATAGGTACTTTATGATTGGGCCCTTGCTAACAGGTGGTGGCAGGAATAGTAGATCCTTGGGATTATTTTGAAAGGGCCAGATTCCTCTGATCTAGCTTTTGCATGGTTGACAAATGACCTCTAAGCTGAGCTCCCGATTCCTCCATGGAAAAAAAGGACACATTCTGGTGATGTCTCCTCCTGATCCAAGCTCTGGTAAATGGATCTTGGAGACCTGAGAGAGCTCCAGGAAAAACCTGGGACAGTGAAGGACACGGGAGTGCTACCAGATAAAGCCCGGTCAGTGGGGATGTGAGGTGCTACTGGATAAGCTCTGCTCAAAGGAGATGACTCCAGGTTGAGGTTTCCACCTCTGGCTGCTGAGGCTGCTGTGTCTGGGCTTAGGTATTTGCATCTCTGTCCTCTCCGCAGTTCCTGCCTTCCTGTCTGGCTCGTCCTCCCTTTGTTTACTCACCTGTGAGATATATTGTCTCAAGGCCAGACTGCTGGCTTCCCAGAGCAGGCGGCCTGGGAAACATAACCATCTGGGTTATGTGTTAGTACAGTGATGTGCCAGTCCCTCTTTGGGGTAGCCACACACAAATGCAGGGCTCGTAACAAAAAGTAAACAACAAAACAGAGGGGTGAGCAAAGATATGACAAGCAGTGCCCTGGGTGAGGAGCAAGGACCTGGGGGCAAAGAGCCCTGGGGAAAAATGATGGGCAACCCTGTCCCCTTGTCCGCTCCCCTCTACCACCCTACTGCAGCCCACCATTGCCACCATCTCACTCTAGACTGCTAGAGCATGAGGCAAGGAAGTGAAGGATAACTGGCACCTCACCACCTGACAGGATCCCAAGTGTGCAGCCAGGAAGGATGCAGAGAGGACTTCTGTTCTCCCTCCTGCTTCCACCCTACCTCCTGACCATCCCAACCACCGAGGGGTTGCCTGAGTGCTGGCTGGAGTCTCATTTCAGATGTGAAAAGAGGATGGTTCAGTTCAAACAGTGCAGACATGATGCTCACCTGCCCTTCTGCTTCCTTAAGTGCCCAGGAGAGTAACTGGATGGGTTCTGTGATCACATACTGCAGTTAGGTGTATGCAGGTCTGTTGTGAATGGAGACATGTGAGATTAAGTACAGAGAAGTAAACGACCTTCATTCTGGCTGAAAGAGGGAGAGTGGAATGAGGTCTCAGGAGCCAGGGATGGAGATAATACCATGCCATTTAGGGCACAAATGGAGCTTTCAGACATCATCTCTGAGTTTTTATGTATTGGGTTTGCACAGTTTGGCCCATCACTGCAGTGAGGGCTTCCTGGATTCAGCTTGTGCCCTGTGCCACAACCCATCTGTCCTCTGGTGAATGTCGTGTGGAAAGGTCCTGTCACTTAGGTGATGAGTTCAGAGGGGTCTGTGGAGAACAGACAATGACATTGTTCTGTCTTGGCCTGCCTGGGAGCCGCTCTGCTGAACAGGTACTGTATATAACATACGGGATGTTAATTCAATTTTCATGTACATTTTGGAGGAGTTGAATGTAGCCTTTGTCTGATGCTTTGGCTCACAAGGCCTTTTTCATAAGAAATTCTATTTAAATGAAATAGAAAACTTTCTGATAGTTACCAAACACCAGGAGACAATGGCAGGCTATATCTGTTCATCATCATCAGCCATTCATTTATCCTAGGAAGGAATTTCTTGGTGATAATCCTGAGTGAAGGCTTGCTTGTTTGCATGACTGGATGAGATCCAGCATCGATAGCACCTTGCTGAACCTTTTGGAGTGTCAAGCTGAAATTACAGGAGGGACGTAATGAAGCTTGGGAAGCACTAACAAAAAACCCCATTCTCAGCTGCACCATAAAAGCATCTTCCCATATGAGGATATGAAGAAGAACAGATTGGCAAAACACAGATCTGCCTCCAGCAAGAGGTAATGCAAAGACCTGTAACTTTGGAAAGGATGAACAGGAATTTGTTAGAAGGGACAATAGAAAGAAATGAGCTGGTGGAAAGCTGTGGTACGAGTGGGGTGCAGGAGGGCAGTGCCACAGCAAACTAGGGGCAGAAGTAACCTGAAAGCCCACTTAGCACTACCAGGCCCTGTGGCTTGGGCTCACCTGCCTTGTATAGGTTTGTGCATCACCTCCCCTTAAATGTACCCTGTGGTCATTCCAGGCACCCTGTGCCACTGCCTCACACCCTTAGCATTAGAAAACATTCCCTAGTCTCTAATCTAGCTCTTCCATCCTCTACTTAAGCTCATTAATTATTATACTCCTCCTGGAGATGTGATAATTAGCTTATTAGGGGATACCTTTGCCTGCCTAGAAAGCAACAGTTGCATCCATTCTCAGGAGAGAGGAGGGTGTCTGCGTGCAGCCATCTCGGTGCCAGATGGAGTCCAGGTTTCAGGTGAAATTCTGCCTAAAAGAATGGACTGAGAAAGGAAGGGGTTTTTTTGTTAATGATGTTGGACATGTTCCAGGGCTATGCAAAAAAAAACTTGAGTTAGATCCTGAAGGAATTAATGCATCACTTAGCTCCAACTAAACCTTCTAGGGAAGTGATAAGAAGGCATAGTAAATATTTTACCAGAGGCTAGGCCGAAATATCTGAACCACTCTGGGGCAAATTAGTGACTGAGCTCCTATCAAAAGCACCTAGCAGCGCACAGCTCGGAGGACAGCGCACAACCTTGTTTAACCCCAAGGAGGTGTCAGTGCTTCTGTGGCAAGTTTCCATTCTGCCGCCAGCAAGCAGCTGGGCATGGTCCAAGACTGCTTGTGTTTTCCTTCACCAGTACCACAATGAATAGCATTTCCCTCTCCCACGCTCATCTGGGCTTCCAGAAGAGCTCGCGTTCTCCATTTGCATGTTAGGTGATTTCAAAAATGTGGGCACTTTGTCACCCCTTGATGGGAGCTGAGACCTCTGAGTGTCTATGTGGGAAGCCAGCTGGGGAACAAGGGGGCTGAAAACATGAAAATGCCTTTACCTGCTGCTTTTGAGCAACAGTGGGGGACCAGCAGGCTATATATGAGCTGTGGGAACTAGACAAGCATATCATGCATAAAGGCCATGGGATCAACTGACAATTAGTGAAAACCAGAACTATTAGTTGTCTAAGTGATTGCATCAGGGTGGGTTCCAAAGAACTCAGTTTTCACTAGGGGAAGCTGGACCTTGGTCTGCCAGAACACCTCCAAATGAGGCAGCAAACTGGTAGCTAAACTGATTGAAATGGTTTATTAAGGGATTGTCAAAGCTTACTGGCAAAAAGCTGGCAGAGAAAAAAATAAGTGTAAAGGAGTTAGGTGAATGACTATTTTTAGTGCAAACCTGGGGCTACGGGCAAGCCTACAAGGTGTTTTGCAGCCAGATACAGATACACTGTCTGAACCCTGAACTGGTCAGACACCATACGATAGCAGAGACCCTATAGTAACCCAAGCTTGAGTTTTTCAAGGTGATAACTCCTTTAAAGCAGCTTCCATTCAACTCTGTGCACAGACAGGTCTTGAGCATGCTTGCCCAGTGCCTGCATGGAGTGCAAAGTCATGGATGGATGTAGCCTGAGAGAGAAGCTTAATTAATAGAAACAGGCAAGGTCTACCAGGCTTTGTGCTGAATCAGAACACAGGGAAAAGGGCTTACTTAAGGAATGTGAAAAACAAAAACAGAGGAATGTCAATAGACAGTTACTTGTGTCAGTGTCTCAGGGGTCTCTGGGTTAGCAGACTGAATTGCTTCATGTCCGTGTAATTAATGTGAATACAGTAGCAATGGTTAAATCAAGAAAAGAAGGAAAGCAGTTGAATGGTAAATAAAAACTTGCTTCAGAACCTGAGATTGTCTGCATTAGAGATGAAAAGGCTGATATCTCACTGCTGCCTACAGTTAGGATTCCTGAATGGTCCTTTGGGGCAGGAAGGACACTGCTACTTGGGAGACTTGGTCAATATTTGGAACAAACGGAGTTCAATACTAGGTATTGCTCCCTGCACTCAGTTTGTGCCCTGGCAGAGTCAGGTTCCCCACCTTGCTAGACAGTGTTAGGCAGCTGCCTACAGTGATACAAACTCTGCTGCTGGCTCTGTCTGGCATTGATGCTGGCAGACAGACTCCAGGGGAAATGGCCACTTGGATGGGCCCCCTCTGGGCTGGCTTGTGGAAGGCAGAGCCCGGGGCCACCGTCATGTTGAGCCACTGCTCAACATGAAGCCACTGCTTCCACTCTACCTGTCTGAGGGCTTAAATTTAACTCTTGGGTCAACCAGAGCTGCCAGCATGGCACCTTCTGCCAGCATAAAATGGCCTTTAAAGTGGGAAGGGAAATGAGTATGTAACACAAACAAACAAAAATTGGTTGACCAAGAATTCGGAGAGGGCAGTATAACTGCACACAAAACTGAGTTTTGCCTCAACCACCAATTTACCTTGTCTTGAGGGCACTGGAATATGTTAAGAGGCATCCAGTGGCCACAGACGTCTGCTGCTCACAGCCAGGGCCCAGCGAGTGGCGCCAGCACTTGCTCCTCCTTGAGCCCTTCCCAGCTGGCGAAGGTGGTGCCCTTCAGTTCTGCATCCCAAACCTAAATGTGGCCCTGACAGCCCCTGGGCTGGCCCTCCCACTCTCTTCCCTTGCTGAACACTTTGTAGGCATGCCTGGTGAAGGGTCCTGGGACTCCCAGAGGAAGTCCTGCTGGAGGTCTGGCAGATATGAGGAACTGAGGATGCACATCCAGAAAGAAACAACGGCCACTGAGCATGACCCTTGCAAAGCATAGCAGGAAAGCTGGAGAAGAGTAATTCTGCTGACTCATATTCAGCTTACCATCGCCCAGTACCCCCAGGTCCCTTTCCATGGCACTGTTTTCCAGCATCTCCTTCCCCAGTCTGTATGTACATCCAGGGTTGCCCAATCCCAGGTGCAGAATCCAGCACTTTCCCTTGTTGAACTTCATCTGGTTGGTGATTGCCCAGTCCTCTGATTTGTCAAGTCTCTCTGCAGGGCCTCCCTGCCTTCAAAGGAGTCAACAACTCCTCCAGTTTTGTGTCATCAATGCTCTCTTTTTGCAGTGGCAAGTCCCAGACAGAGGAGCTGGGCAGCTCTGCCAGGCTTAGCTGTCTAGAAATGTGTTGCTCTCTTTAATGACATTAAATACAGATACATTTAGAGGGCAAAATCAGAGAACTGAGCTTTCGATTTTGGTTGTGGGGTTTCTATACTGTTTGGTGGTGGGGTTTTTTTGCTTCCTTTATTGTACATCATTGCATCATTTTCCCTCATGCTGTCCTCCACCAGAGCTAGCCTGAGGAGCAGACTGACCCATGTAGACCCTGCTGCACATCCAGTGTGATACAGGATTGCTAAACAGAAGATGAGGGGGCCCAAGGGAACTATGAACCCCACAGCAGGGCTGAAAGCGTTCCCCAAACCCAGCTTCTGCAGAACACTCAGTCCCTATGATATTCCCTCCTCTGCCTACAGGAACATCTCTGAGGTCATGGCAGCTAATTTTAAGGGCTTTGTTGGTGACTGCCAAGCTCACTGCAAACAAGAACTCAGAGGTGTCCAACGGATTTGGCAAAGGTTTGGCATTTTCAACCCTATTTCCAACTGGTTCAGGCTGGAGCCTCTTAAAGACACAGCTATCCTCAAAACCAGTGAGGAAAATGTTGCTAAGCCTGTGTGGCCAAATCAGAGAAGCTATGGGTCATTGCAGTCCCCAGCTACAGATGGTTAGCTTTTTAACCCAGGCTATCTTATCTCACACTTTAGACTTCGGAGAGCCTGGGTTCAACTCTTGGCGCCTCAACCAGGAAGCTGGCTGCCTTGGATGCTCTCCAGCGCTTATTTATAACACACATATGCAGCGTGGCCATTGATTTATACTCCAGGCAGCCTCTGCCCCGAAGAGGTAGATTTAGAAGCAGTGACTCTTCAAAGCAAGACAGCACTCCACTTTATTTTGCCTTCAGCTAAGCCTCATCACATCTGGATCCTTAAACATAGGTAGTGGTGCTGGAATTTTTGGTGGAATCCCCCAGCAGGATTAGATGTCCAAGTTGGAGCAGAAATTTCTAGTCTCTTACATCAGTGTCTTGGTGCTTCACAATCACTTAGACTCTCCAGGCTTCGTAAGGCAGTCTAACAGTGCTCCTGGACAGATTTAGTTTCCTAACTTTAGGCTCATCTTTGAAAAGGCTGGCCTTTATGTTCTGAGCCCAAAGTATTTCTGCATGCTGACACACTGTCTTCCATTCTATTCTGGCATCCTACCACCTATTCAAACACCCCAGCCATGCTAAAATAGCCAAATCAAAGAAATTGTCCTTTCTTCCCCCTCTTTCCATGTTCTACATGTGGACTATTTCTGTTCTGAATCACTTGATCTTCTGTCAAAATGAGGCTTGCAAACCTCAAGGGAAAAATTTTTGTTTATTGTATGAAGGGGGAAGTCTGTGCCCAGCACCCCTAACCTTATGGCTCACTCCATTGGCCAAAGCCTGGCTAGAAGCAGCCTCACACCTGCTTTTCTGCAGCAGATCTCCCTTTTCTTAGGCACATGAATCACTCTGTGACATTTTCAAGGATCTGCCTGGCGCTAAGGATCAAAGGCTCAGCACCTTCCTTGCGTGTGAACTCTTGCCAGCATTTTCATAAAAAAAATAATTGTGTGCCCTGTTCAACAGACCTGGCTAATGGCAGGTTCTGAGAAGCACCTAAGTACCTGGTAGGGGAAATGTAATAAAACCTGCTATACTTAGGCCCTTGCAGGCTCTTCCAATTATAAAAATCTATTTTAGTGCCTTTAGAACTGTCCTTTTTTAAAACTGTTCTTAGCAAAGAACCTCAGCCTTTGGGCTATATATTTTTTCTTACATTAAAAAACCCCACGTATTGTTTTGCTTATTTTGAGCTGAGCGTTTGGAAAGAAAACAAACAGGTTTGTTGGTGGGAGACCTATTTTTTGTTTGTGTAAATAATGAAAGGTGTGATTGATAAAAATGAAAGTCCACAAAGGATGCAAAATTTCCCTTTCCAAAAGACAGTTCTAAGCATGTTTTCTGAGGTGTTTTTGGGAAGAGGGTGCAGGGCTTGAGGTCTTGCTTACAGACAGAAAGGGCTCTCTAAGTTAGAAAAAAACTCTCAGGAGAATCACTGAAGACTCCCTACGCCCTGTCTGGCTCCGTGCTCACTTCAAGGCAATGCAAGAGACAATGACCTGTGGGGAACAATTTCCTCCTCACTTGATAGTTTGATAGTACAACCTATGAAAGACCAGACAGAAAGAACAACACCTTCTGACTTGAGGAGGAGAATGGATACACAAAGTCTGGAGCATTTTATCTGCTTTCTAAATAAAAAGATAGAGCAATCTAAGTATTTTTTTCTTTCAACCTAACCACTGAAAACTGGGAAACACAAATTCAAAGACCAGCTCTGCACTGAGAGTCACTGAGCCAATTCTGTAGCAAAAGTGCAATTCAGGCATAAACGTCAAATGTAAATTTAAATTTCTTTTTCATTGGTCACGTCCTCTCCTACTGCATTATAATTTAGTGGGAAGGATGCGGTATTTGGGATGGACATGAAAGAGCAAGAAGCGCAGCCTGATGCACAGGCTGGGGTGCAGTTCATGGGGGCCCAACACCTCATCCCCAGCCTCGCCCCTTCTCACAGGAGACCTGAATAGCAGCAGTGCCTGTGTGTCTCAGCTGCTCAGGGGGCTCTAAGCCCAGGTGGTGCACAGAGTTATATGCAGCAAAGTAGCTTTTTGTGGAGGCTTGATGTGCAGTGAGACAGAGGAGTCACAGGTGTGCAGGCAGCTCCCTGGCACGGCAGGCGCCTATGTCTGGGCACTCTTGGGTGAGCAGCATTGGAAGGCTGGCTGAATCAGTGAGGCAGAGAGGATGGCTCTGGGCAGTGAGGAGCGAAAGGTGATGTGTTTCTGCCTGCTTGGTTCAACACAGTGCTATGAGTGACCTGTGAGCGTGAGGCCAAGCCCCATGGGCTTCTGGAGTCTGTATAGACAGAATCAGCTCCAGACTGTCTTTGCTTGCCAGTGCAAGCATGTTTGAGCCAATTCTGTGTCTTGGTGTAGAAACAAGCAACTGGCAAAAGATACAAGGGTCATGGCTTGGTGACTAGCCTTGGAAAGGTGCTGTTGCCTATGCAGATGGAAGGCTGGGCTGGAAACAGGATGCCTATGGGGCCAGAAGAATAGAGGACATTGTACCTTGGTGTGCAAAGGGTTTTTAGAGGTAACACCAAGGGTTGTGATTAGATTAACTAAGAGCTGATGGTTGATTCAGCACAGACGTGTGGAGAGGCCTCTGGAAGAGCTTTGTCCCATCACCTTTCATTCCTTGGCTGCTGACCTTTCAGCAGCAGACTCAGGAGTCAGGGATAGACTAGTTGAGGTGGCTCTAGCCAGTCTTTGCATGGTATGTGGCTGTTTGTGGGTTACGCTGCAACAACCAAACCAGGTGAGACACCAAGCAAAAATAAGACGATGCCAAAGGGAGTGTTATCCACGTGTGCTTTTAGATGCTCTGTGGCAGCCCAAGGCAGGGAAGAGCAGCATCAGTACACAGCCTTTGAGGTGGTTTGATTCCATGCATGCATAAGATGGATGTGAGTTCCTGGTTTATTGCTCTTTCTCCAACTGCTCCTCTGTCCTGGGAAACCTCTCTCCAGGCCAGCTGCGAGGCTGTGTGCAAGGAGTCTTGCTGAAACCCATGTCAGATCCTTCAATCCTGCAAAAGGGTAACTGACTTGTTCTGGCACTGCAGGCTTTGAGTATCTCTTGGGAGTTGGGAACTGTTGTGGCATTGTAGTAGGTTTTGGACATAACTGAGGGAGGAGACATGGGGAAGATGACAGCTCTTACTGGATCAGATGTTATGAGTGGAGAAAAACAAGTGAAATTTTCTCCATATATGTCTTCTTTAGGGGTGCCTGAAAGCTTGCCTGTTTTTTTCTGCCTATATCTGTTGGTCCAATGAAAGCTGGTCCCGAAAGGCAGTTTGAAAAACCAAACCAACAATATGTAACTGTCTGTAATCAGAGACAATATTCTCTTAGCTCCATTTTTCATGGTGAAGTAGGATAAACAGTGACATGTTTCCCACAGCTGAATTCAACTTTTGGCAACAAAATGTGGGAAAGCAAAGAGCACCTTATAGTGTCTATGACTGGTATTGCTAAAGCTGCTCATGCACTGGTCTTCTTCTTCTCAGCTCTGCTTGACTGAGTACACGGCAAAGTGCTGCTTCCAAGAACATGCAGTGGAGAGTGCCTCCAGGCTGCAGCCCTGAGTTTATATTTGACCAACAGCGATGTCACCTTCTGCTGTTCCTAGGCAGACTAGGGGGCATCTTGGCTGGAGGAAGAGAAGGAGGAAGGAGATCAGAAATGGAAGGCGCAGGAGGAATCCAGACAGATACAGTCCAGCTCAGTTGAGCTAAGATCATCTTGGCTTGGCAGATGCCTGACCTGCCAGGGGATGGTCAGCATGCACAGAATGAGGAGGACGGCTGCAAGCACTCACACTGTCTGGCTTGGCAGCGGGGAGGTGACCTTGACAGACTGCTCCAAGTGCCAGGGCAGCCGGAGGCGGAGGGCAATTGGAACCATGTCAAAGAGCATGGATCACTCCAGAGGGAAAAGGAGGCATGAGCTGTAGCAACTGAACTTGTTTATAACTTGTGTTTCTTGGTATGTAAATGACAGGAAGGCAGGAGGTGTCTGAGGCAAGGAGCCCCTGCTTGCACATAAGAGTATCTGGTTTAGCAAATTAGCCTCCTTGTTGCTTCTAATAGCATAAAGTGTATGTGCTTTACTATCATCTCCAATCTTTATAAATACATTCGCATATATATATGCATATATATATATATAAAAAAGTTGATCAGTTACACTAAGATATGAACTGCATGCAGTCACATTTCTGCCTTATTCTTTTGTGTTCCCAGTCCTCAGTGCACAGGTGCTTGCATCTACTTTCCCTGGGGTTAACATGTTGAAAGCCTAGGAGTTTCAGGCTCTAATTTCCATCAAAAGACTGTAATGAAAACCTGGAGGGGAGTAAAATCTCTTTCCAGGCCGCACTGCAGCACTACAGCTAAGGCTGTATGCTGCAAAGGGGATTTAAAGCACGTCTCACTTCCTGGGAAAAAGGCGCTCAAAAATAAACTATTCCTTAAAACCTGAACTAAGGACTTCTGGAAGCAAAAATATTCTTCAAGTTTTATTTTAGTATAGCTGGATGTGCAGCTTGTTCAGAACACCAGGACATTTTGAAGTGCATTCATTAGTAAAACCCACTTCCTTCATCCCTGGAACAATAGGGCAATAACTGGGAACATCTCTCCAGGGCCTTGCGTGATCTGGAGCAGCATTACTCAACCTGCAAGCCAGATAGCAACCAGGCCAAGCGGCATGCAGAAAAGCAAAAATGAAGACATATTAAAAAAATGCATAGCTTTTCACCTGATTTTTCACCAGTGGGAATGCGAGCACTATGGCCACACAGCAGGAAACAGTTGGTGTTGTTCAAAGAGCGTAGGTGACCAGGGGAGAAGCATACCTTTATGACCACCAGTTAATCTGTGGCTCACACAACTGAGAGCAGTTGCATGTGACCAGGCAAGATCTTGAAGAGCAGCTTGAGACCATTGCTCCCATTTCTGCTCAGGGTTCAGCAATACCGTTATGAAAGGCCTTATTCAAAGTCCAATGAAGCTTTGAGAAATGTCTCCTACCTACCTGCTTTGAAAAATGTTGGTTGTGGATCCATCATGAAGGATCGAATCTGAGCCATTTTCCTTAGCTCACCTGTGGCAGGCCTATACAAGCTTTTAGTAATAAAGTACTTTAGGAGTCATTCAGTCTGATGGAGAACAGTTATGACAAAACTGCCTCCTGTTCCAAAAATTTTCTCCATTCTGTTACTCATACTCTTTAAAATATTTTACCTACTAATTTTCCTGCTTCTTGGTTTTGGGCTTTTTTGAGTGCTTGACAGTGCTACTCCAGGCCCTTCCCCCCACAGCAGAAATGAAGAGGCATACCAGCCTTGAGAGCCAGCAACTGAGCTGTGCCTCAAGTAGGCTGGAGTGGGAGGCATCAGTCATACCAGGAAGAACCAACCAGGAGGCCTTTGTGGAACAACATCTGGTACCACTTCAAGGAGCTAGGGGATAGAAAATCCAGAGGTCTATAAGCATTGTCTCATTCTCTTTATTATTATTATTATTATTTTACTGTGCTAAACACATGAGGCATCAGAAACAAAGCACGACAAGGAAACAAACAAAAAACCTCCCCCCCAAAAAAACCCAAAACCCGAAACAACGAAGTACTGGAAAACAGTACTCCTAATGAAAATCAGTTAAATATTGAGGTTGGGTGGGGTTGGATGGTTGGTTTCAGAGCTTAAGAGAGGAAACAAACAGGTGAGGAGCCCATGTTCTCCACCCTAGCTCTCCTGACTGCAGCAATGCAAGGGGAATGAAGGCCACAAGGAAGGGTGCTCTCCCCACATGGAGGTGACATAGTGAAGGCACCACAGCAGGGTTCCACAAGTTTCTGTAGGGCAGAGTTGTGCAGCCTTCAGCACTCTCCTGGGATGCTACAAGGGTCCTCGCAGCCTGAGATGGAGCTTGCTGTTGGGTATCACAGAGGGCAGGAGGTTCAGAGGAGGTCAGGAGGCACTTGGGGGTAGAAAGCACAGGGCATTGGCTGCATTGTTCAACTGTTTGCTGAAAGATGGAAGAATATTTGAATGGAAAGATAACACTTTTCTGGTCTACGTCTAATATGCTTTCCTTAAGTATTTCCTACCAGACAAAAAATAATTAATGGGGTAAATAAGCCACCAGCCTTATATGATGTACCTTATAAATTTTGACAGCCATAGAAAATAGCAAGGGATAACCAGAGGGCATCCGCTTCCTTTCTGACCTGCAAGGCAGATCAGCTCATTTCCATACATCTTTCCGAGGGATCTTTGATCCCTTCCTACCATGACAGAGGATTGGACTCAGTCATCACTAGTGTCCTACCCCAGAAAATGACATCTGGCAATGGGATGCTGCTGCCAGAGGAATTCAGCCAACCTACACCCTCTTCTTGAGTTGCTTGCAGTAAATAAGGGGATCAGGAATAGGCTACAGCCCAAGTGATTAGATTTGGCAGGCTGTAAAATAGTCTTCAGAGAGTAGACAGGGCAATCCTGATTTCACTCTTTTAGGACACCCTTCTGGTAATGCAAGGAGGAGAAACTTTACAGGCAAATTGATACTCGAAGAGTAGAAGAGACCAACAGATCCAGGCAAAATGGCAATCACTCAGAAGTGATTTTTCTGTTCTCATGGGTACGTTTGTGTCTTTGGAGCCCTTGGATTTCTGCCCTTGGCAGACGTCAAAGCTCTTCCATGTTTCCTGTTTCTTCCAGTCTTTTGTCTCCCCTTGTTTAAGATATTCCTTCTTAAAAGCAGATTTTCTTGTTGCTTCCTTGTACTGGATTCTCACATTTTCTATTTCCATGTGGAAGAGCTCTCAAGAGTCAATGGCTATGCTGGAAACAATCATGAGTCCTCACCAGCGTAGAGCTCTTCTAAATCTGTCCTCACTGTTTTACAGATACTGTCTCTGAAAGAGGAGTCCTAATCCATCCCAATACACATAATCATAAATACTGGCTTTTGATTGGTAAGGCAGAATTACCCAAAGACTCACAGCCTTCCCCACAACCAAGTATCATCTCTTACTCATGCTCAGGGCATCTCCGATAATAACAGCTTTTCCTATCTCAGTTGCAAGGCGAAATGGGATCTATCTGGAGGACATTCATACTAGTTCTTCCTTAAAACTCATCCTTTACTATGTTTTCTAGAGAGAATAAGCCATTGCTTCTGGTACTTCAGAACAATACTGTCTGCTGAGATCCCTGTTCAACACATACTGTTACTCTTGCAGGTGAATATCTCTCCTGCTGCTTTCTGGATTTCAGTTCCCTGTTAGTTTTACCCACTAACTGTAGAACACCTCTGCCATGTAACACATCCACAGGCAACAGAGAGTTCAACTTTTGGAAGGTTGCATGATAGTCAAAGTCATGACGTAAATTTTTGAAACCATATACTTTTTTCAACATGTCTGCACATGTTCTTGCACAAGAGTAGGCCATCCAGATGTCCCTGACAGCCAGGCGATAGCGTACAGTGTGGTGCCAGTAGGAGCAAACTCCGCAGCTGTGTGGGAGAAGAATGGGTTTTAGTAGGGACTTGTATCAGCAGGTTCTTCTGTTCTTTATTTCAGTTCTGCTTGTGACCCTGTGGTGATGATAGGGGCTATCCTTTTTCAGCCAAGAAGAGGTGATAGACCTTTGGGAGAAACTTGTATCAGTAGCTCTAGCCTCTGACATATTTTCCCTAAAAAAATATAAATATCTTGGACTGTCACAGCAGAGCTGGTGAGCAAGGCCATGCCCAAGCTTCACAGCCCCACTTAAAGCTCTTCTGGGATGTATCTGTATTTTGGGTGCGAAAAGGAAGGGCTATGCATGTGATGTGTCTCTGGGGCATGCATGTCCTAAGAGGAGGCACAGACAAGCAAGAATTGTGGCTCCACCACTCTTATTTCCTGTGGAGCTGTTGGAGCCCTGTGCCGGTCGGACCTGGTTATTTTTGGCCATTGAGTGCCCCTCCGTGGGAAAGCGGTTCTCCAATACTCTCAATATGGTCTGTGAGAAGGTGTTGGTTCTCACAGTGTTTTCAAAGAGGGTACAGGTCTTTCCAGCTTATCGAAACATTTGTTTTGACTTTTATAACACTATATAAAAGTCTTTGAGTTTTGTCTATAAGTTTCCATGCCATAATATTATGACAGGCCATGGCATAATAGTCTTACTGTTTTGACTCTAAAGCATGCTGTAACAGGGGTCAAGCTGATGAAATCAAAATGAAATCATCGTTTTATTTTGACAAGATTTTGTTTCTCTTTCATTTGTTTGATAAAGTCAAAGCAAAAATGTCAGCAGGACTTTTCCAGGGTGCAGTCTCAAAATTACATTTTCTCATTCAGGTGTGGATTTTGAATGGGCACCATAACCTTTTTTTGTGCTCAGATCATAGTGGAAACATTGTACATTGATAGAATCTCAAAGTAACAGACTCTACTTGATTCTGTCAGTTTTACCAAAGAGCTTTTTGCAAAAGTACAGTCTTGAATTGTCAGTCCAGCATCATACTTTGAACTAAGCCACCTTCTGCTGTTGCAGTCCCCAGTTACCCATCCCTTCTGTTTAGCCAGCAGGAATCCAGCCCAAAAACAGCCTGAAAAGGAAGAGGTACTGAAGAACTGGAGTTTGTGTCCTGATGGGACAGGGAGCCTCCAAAATATGGAATGAAATTGTCGTAGAAAAGCAGAGTCTCTGTAAGAGGCCAGTGGTGCAGACATGCTCTGTGTGTCTGCAAGGCTGATCCATCATTTATTCATGTAGTACCCAGAAAGCACAATCTCTTAATCCTATTCCTAGCCCTTGCTGCTCACACATGATGTTAGAGAAGTGTTTGTGTCTGCTTTCACCTCCCCACCTCCAACTTAGCATATTCTTTGATGCTGTGATCTTGTCTAGTGGGACTGAAGTGTCTCTGAGACTGACTGACTGACTGACTTCGTGTACAGAGCACTTGGAGTATTGTGGAGGCCTTGATTTGTGCTTTTGGTGACTGATAATGTAGCCTTTCTATTGTGCAGTTTTCTATTCTGAATATTGGCTTTCATGGTAATATATTTATTTCCCTTGTTTATCCCATCTCTTCCCCCCCCCCCCCCCCCCCCCCCCCCAGCTTCCCTTTGTTTGCTTGGTTGTGCTCTGATGCACAGGTATTTATCTAAATGGGGTCTGCTGTATTTGTACCAGCCCAGGTGGCATGTAAGATGCAAACATTAGACACCTCTTTACACATCCCCAGGTTTCCTGAATAATTGATTAATTGCTTTCTCCCTTATCAGCTTTTCTTTCACATAACTGGGGGTCAGCTTGCATGGACTAACACCTTCAGGGAGGCCTTATTTCCTATACACATCAACTTTACTGGCTTCTTATTATCTCAGCTCTATCTGTACCTTTGTTCAATTCAAGAGGTAATTAAACTCAAAGCCAAAGCAAATGTCAGGGTGATAATGAGACAGATAAGATTAAAAAAACTTCTTATTTTTTTAAAGACCTTACACATACCTGAAGTGCCTGTTGGCCCGTAGCCAGTGGAAAGTTTCCTTTCTCTCTTGGATGTAGTCAGAACAGTGACCATGTAAAAAATGGCACCACCTCCCCCCAGGTGTGTGCTGCTGAGAACAGCACCTACCTGGCTAAGCACTCAAGCATGTAAGTATTTGTCCTGAAATTGTTTACTCATATGCTTAAATTTAAGCACGTGCTTGAGTGTTTTGTTCAACCAGTGCCTCAACTCAATGCAGCTCGAGTGGGTGTAATTTGGCAGGTGCAATTCCACTCATTTCAGTAATGCCAGTGGGAGTCACTCAGGGCTGTAGCCATTGCCTTCAGTCTGCTACTCCTGCCCAAAGCCCACAGTGAGTGCTAGGGCTTAGTCATGCTGCCCAGTTTGCAGGAGAGCTCAGAAATTACGTGGTCACTCCTTTGGGCTGCACAGTGCCATGCATCACCTGCTAGACTCTATTTTTCTCTGTGTTGTTCTGGGATGGAAGGATGGACATGCCCTCTGTTGATCTCTGTTCTGGGCTAAATTTTTCTCATCAGGAGCCCCCAGTGGCTCAGGAACCAGTTTTGGGGAAGATTGTACAGGGGACATTGTGGGCTCTCCCTGCTTCATGGGCTGCCCAAGCTCCCTTTTGCCTTTCTGCATTGAACGAGTGTATGATCTGAAGCAGCTTACACCTATGGTGTAATTGTCAGGAGCTGGAGTGGAGAAGCCATTAACGAAAAAGAGCTGTAGTTTTCTGAGGGAGCTTCAAAGCTCTCTGGAAGCAGGAGAGCCTGTGAAGGGTACACATGGTGCTGGCTAGGCAACCCCTGACAGTTAAAGTTTTACTTAAGCCCATGTGTTTTTCCACTGGGTATTTTTATCCTCTGAAGTCTACTGTACTTGGCTACGTACTGCAAACACATCCCTGTTGTTCTCTCACACATGTTTACTTTGCAGCTGGGGTAGCACAGCTCACCATGCTGGCTGTTGGTAGCTGGCTGAATAAGTGAAAATGAAGCACCAAAGCACCCCAGAAGCACCCCCGTGTATTCCCACTCTCCTTGCTCCTTCCTGGCCTATCTCCTACTGTAGCCTCCCTACCTTGGAAACCTGCTCACTGCCTCCCTCCCAGGACACAGGGCACCTGACCCCTGCTTTCCTCAGCATCCCTCTTGCAGTCTGAGTCCCATTCTGCTCTGTTGCCTCACCAGTAGCATTTAGTGGTTCTCACCTGCCAAGAAAAAGCAGTTGTCCAAATAAGCCTCTCATAGAATGAGTGAGAAGTGGATTTATTACTTCATATCTGTGTACTGAGGAGTAGAGACAGGAGGAGAAACATTTCTGTGCTGAAATCATGCAAAGAGCCCACAATGGAAACAGGAACTGAAGACTCTGCAGGACCTGCACATGGCCTTTCAGCAGCTCTTCCAGTGTTTTGAGGTGGATGATAGCTTCCAACAGTGATTCCTCAGGGCTCTGCAACTTGAAGATGTTGAAAGTGGTGACACCAAAGTCAAGTAATTGTGTAAGAGGTAGAATTCATTAGTCTCTTTACCATGGCTCTGTTCATTATGGATTCTTCTATATTTAACAATATGTCCAAGTTCCTCTCAGAACCTTTACCCTGAGAAAGATGAGAAATGTTATTTTTTCCTTCCTTAACTAGATGCCAGTTTTTACAAAGCAGGTAGAAGTTCAAGATCTTGTGAAATTCCAGTTCCTCTGCTGATGGACTGCGAAGCAGGCAGGGTGTGGAGCTGCTAGGCACTATAGTTGCATGAGCATTGTTCTGTCGAGATACCAAGCTAAAAAATATTTTCATGGAGCTCTGAAAATAAGCAAACAAATAGCAACCAAGGGAAGGAACTGGTTGGGAGAGATCAAGTTCAGCACAAAGTGCTGCCGTTACAGCCACACTTCACCCTGTGAGAAAGCTTTGTGCTTTGGGTAAAGCTTTGGTCTACCTAAATAACTGTCTGTCTCTTCCCCAACATTGCGGGGAGTTTTTGACTGAAAAACACTATGTGGATGCTTCTTTCCTGCTGTAATATGAGTTATAATAGTTTTTAAATTCTCTAAAAATATTACTTTATACCATCATCCTTCCATTATTTATTGACTGCCTCATTTTGGAAAACAGATAGAAAAGTGTAATATTAAGTCATGAAGGAATATCTATGTAATTTTGAATACATATTGTGAATACATATTAAATTGTATTATATTACACATATTAGGTTGAATACATAAAGGGTATATAAAGCTCCTATAAGAAAGGGCCCAGATCCCAGACTGAAATCTTTTAAAACAGTTGCTACATATTTATTACTTGTAAGGATAATCTCTTTTTCTAAATGTTTTTTAAAAAGACCCATGGTCAAATAGAAAAGAACCACTTCTTCAAATAAACAACTAAGCCCACACATTTAGAAGATATGGTTCTCTTCAGGTCTGAAACAATACGAGAGAAGCAAAACAAAATTTCCCCTAACATTTGCTTCTTGAAACCTTCTCCCTGCATGTGGGTTAAAAGGCAAGCAGGCTTCACCCACAGAGGTGGGTGGAATGTGCTGAGGGCAAAGATGCCCACTCACTTCCATAACCAGCAGCTCTGCCTAGATGGGTGAAATGTCTCCCTGGGGTCAGAACTTGCTTTCACCAAACACCAAAGCCCAGACAGGAAAATTCCATTATTATTTTATGAACTTCATGGCTGCTGCTGCAGCTGGGGAGGTTCCTGAGCAATGGGTGTATCACTGCAAAGCTCTCCTCCTTCTAGCTCCAGGTTTTACCCTGCTTCCAGCCTCTGTGCAATGAGTCAAAAACAATAAATCAGCCTGAAATCACGTCTGTTTGGTGTGTTCCCTTGCTCCTAGACCCTGCCTACTGGTTCTGGGAGAATGCCCCCCAGGATGGCTGGACCAAGTTTGTCCTTGGTGTCATGGAGGTCTGTCTGACAATTAAGTGCCAGCACCCAGTGGATGCTGTGGAAACAGGGGAAGTCAAGGCTGTGGAGAAGAACTGAGTAACATGAAAGCCAAAAAGTAGAACTTCTGTAGCTCTTCCTCCCTTTTGCTGCTTTTCTCAGTCATAAAAACTCAGCAGGAAATGTTTAAAATGCCAGTCATGTAATTACTCATTCAGTTTGTGATGCCTGCTATAAGATTTCAGCAGAGTAATGGGATCCAATTCATACTGTTGCAGTGTGTACACAGCTCAGGGGAAGAGGAATTGTACCTCTGCTCATAAAAAATCCCATCAAGGCATTTGGATCGAGATGAGCTGACGAAGTCCCACAAAGGTGGGTGACTCTTCCACTCCAGTCCTTGTACTGTACAAGAAATGTACATTGTACATCTTGTACAGAAGTACAAGAAATTATTTACCTGCTGAGGAATCAGGAACTAAAGAGGGAGGCAACCAGCTGCTTATTGCAAAACTGTAAGTAGTGAAGTGCTGCTGGGTTTTGGGGAGTATGTCCTGGCCTTTTCAGCATAGGACCACCCATTTTCAGGTGAGGGCCAGATGCTAAGAGCCAGATTGTGAAAGGTGCCCTGGCCTTTTTCTGGGAGTATAAATGTGTGTGGAGATATAGGGGAGGTTAGCTGTAATCACCAGAGATCTGGTCAAGCAGCTGCTGATACATGAAGGAAAAAAAGAAGTCACAGATTTCTGCAGCAAAAATGGTGGAATCAACATGTAGCTAAAAAACGGAGACAGGCAGCATGCCCATGACATCCATGGCTTGAAAGTTATAAGCAGAACGAGGCACTGCATGAAATCTGCCATTCATCTTATGTGCTGCCAAGAGTGGTATTAAAAAAAAGCATAGGCTTGAACATGTTATGGATCTTGGGATGAGATTTTCTAGGTTCTCATGGAAAATCAAACCAGCATTAGTTTGATTTTCCAGCCGATCTATGGTTTGGTTAAAGAAGCATTTTCCATGTCTCTATTCTCTGGTGAGGAGCAGAACAGCAGATGTGCAAAGCTGCAAAGCGGTTTCCAAGGTATCTCCCAAACACAGCATCCTGCTGTCAGCCCTTAACAGAGACATTGCTTCATTTCCCTCACACTGCTGAACTCTAGAAGGAGTCTCATTTCCCTTCAGGCCTCTTTCTAGGACTGCAGTAAAAAGCATGAGTAAAGAAGTAGACAGTGCATAGCCTCCTGCATTTTACTTTTTGGTGATACATTGGGAGAAAGCTACTTAGAAAAAAAGGTGGTCCTCTAGAGTGGAAAAGACAGGGTGGGGGGAGAAGTGCCAAGAAAAAAAGGCTGGTCTAAGAGAACAGAAAAAGTTTCTGAGCCCTTCTTCCCTCATCTTGCTTAGACACCTTTATTTTTCTTTTAGTGGGACACATCTCTTGCCCAGTTTCAAGTGCTCCAAAGTCTGTCACATCACTTCCATGCTGCTTTCAGTTTCACTGGGGCACTTTACAGCTTCAATTCTACTTTACTTATTGGGTGACTCAGCCCCTTTCACCAAGATCTTTTATTTATGACCACCTTGTCAAAGAGACAGAAAATAGAAGTCTGTTTCAATAACTTCAGAGAATTTTCCTTCCTAAGAACTTGAATCTGGAAACCTGGTGGAGGCTGCACTGACAAAAGTTGTTTTCTCCAGGGCTGAGCCTCGGGGTCACCTGCTGTTTCTTGTGGCTTTGGGAAGAGGAAACGCCACCTCACTCTTCTGCTCCTATAGCTTGGTATCCTTAAGGATGGTTTGGCTTTCATTTTTTTAACCATTTACCATTTTTTAAGTGGTAAAAGCTATTGATCTCTTAGGCTGAATTGGTAGGATTGGTTCATTTTTGCATCCAATGTCTCAGCAGAGACATTAGGTTTGGCCCTTGGGAAAATGAGGAATGGAAATCTTTTGTCTCTGTGTCAGCAAGAAAGAGACCAGAGAGGATGGGAAGAGCCCATGGCAGTGCACTGGTGATTTCTTGCATGATGGGGTGTCATATGCACAGACCAGGAAGCCCTGAACTGACCAGGAAGTCATAATCTCCTTTAAAGCAGAGGGTGAAGGGACACTGGAAACTTGAGAAAATGTTCTTTCTTTAAAGTCATGCCTGGACCTACTGCAGTGGCTTTGTACACTATCCATGTGCTGATCCCTGTTGCTACCTAAAACAGTTTTCTGTAAGGGAAATAAACCTTATTCTTAAACCCTTGAGGGTGAACTAGGCAGTCAGACTCTTCCTGGACCATGGACGTGGACCTGCTCTTAACAGCATCAGAACCCACCTCAGTCAGTGCTAGAGGATGTCACTTCCAGATCAGACCTACAGGATTATTTCTGAAGACAGTGTTACCCTCACAGATCTTTTCTTTTCTTTGTTTTTTTAAGCAATAACAAGAAACTTTTGCAGAAAGGTTTCTTTCTTTTCCGCTCCTTGGGAGTTTGGTAAATAGTCACAAAGCCAAGTCAGCAACCATATTTGCACAACCTAACCAGAACCAGAGAGGCTAAATACATTCAAAAAGAGGACCAAGAGGATGTTCTGTTCATTTTGAGGAGTGAACTCTCCTGGCCAGACCTGCAGTCCTGCTGGCTCATCATCCCCAAGAGAGACCAATACAGATGTTTTACAGGAAGGAATTATTTTCTTCAGCAAACCCATTAAGAAGACTTTGGCTTGAGCTCAGAAGGTTTTATATCCTTTCTGTGCCTCTTAGATGCCTATGTTCTTTGCCTAACAGATACAGTGGTGAATCCTGGGGAGAGGTAAACAAAAAAGATAAAGACTCTGAAGCTCAGAGATTGTTTGCCCAGTGTCTGTTTAAATGCCATACAACAAAGCTTTATTAGCACAAAGCAGCAAGGTCTGCATGTGGCCAGAAGTCTCTCCTGCTTGTTGTCTCTGTGTAGCCCATCCACTCACTCCTTATCCCTCGTTTATACAGCTGGTCTGAGGACCACCCCAGGTAACAAAGAAAACATCAGCTCTTGAAAGATCTGCTGGGAATAGGAAGATGTCGTATTATTTACCCGTCTGGATTTATGCATGTGTGTGTGTGTGTTTAACAAGGAGCCTGATGCCTGCTGGACTTCCAAGGCTGGAATTTATACAGGCCAGCATTTGGCTGCTGCAGTTTATCTTGAATGCAAGAATAATAAACTCAGCTGACAGGATGATGTATGCAAAGCATCTTCTCCTCCCACTGCATGTGGTAGAGGTGTCTGGTTTGCAGGGAGTCCTATTATTAAGTGATTAGCCTTGCAACATGATCAATATCAGATTGCTTAAGGGCTTTGTGGGATCAGAAATACAGTAGGACTTGGTGTCCATCTGTCATGGTGACAGTCAGATACAGATGGTGGTGTGACAGCATTACCTGTCCAGATAAAATAAATGTGTGGGTTTGTCACATGAAGGGTCATAGAGATATTTGCAAAAGAAAACAAAGTTGCACCTTCCTTATCATTAGTTCCGTTATAACTTCTGCTACATTGTTTTAATGGCCCTCTTTGTCTTGTCCTTCCTTGTCCAGCTACTGGCTCTCATTCAGCAAGAGCAAAAACAAAAATATCCCAAGCACCATTGAATATGGTATTTTCTTGACTTTTCAGGCAAGGCTGATTTATTCACCCCTAATTAAGTTTCAGCATCCAGGCAGCTTCAGTCTCTTCTTTGTGCTTCTCCCTGTTCAGATGGTAACTCTGGGATCTTAGGAAGCCTGGACCTTAGGATTTTTTTTCATCGCAAAAAAGATCCTGAAAAGACCATAAAAAACCAACAGCTTTCTGTACTGAGGGTGTTTCACCCTGAATAATCATTAAGACCCACATTGCCAAAGGCAGATCGAGTACTTCAGAGGATTTGGTTGTAACTGTTTAAATTGCATACAGCTTTCATCATAAATAATGCTTACCCATTGTATAATGCAAAAAGTCCTTCACAGCCACACCTCACTGTACATGTTTTCTCTTGTCAATACTTTTACCCTAGCTATGACACCAAAATCCCCTAGGTAACAGCCTGCTGTTGCAGTTCATTATATAAATTTACAGTGCTGTATAAATGAGTGATTACAGTGGATTGTATATCTGTGGGAATTATTAGTATCTGAAGTGCAACTGCTCCCACAACACAGGATGACTCTCAAAAGAGGAAACATCAGGGCAAGTACAATCAGGCCAGCTTGTAAGAAAATTTGGATCTAATCCATCATGTCCACATGGAGTGGGCTGCAGTCTGGATTCTAAAGCCTTCCTAGTTTCCTTACCTCCTGGTAAGTATTTAGTGTCCTATGGGACAGACTAAGATTTGATCATGTGTTCCTGGGAGGTAGAGCTTTTAATCCTGTGGTTTGGACATGTAAGCAGGGGCTTCCCTGATCCCACCCATCTCAAAAGTGAAGAAAGATACGGTTGCAAAGAATCCAGCCTGCTCCTGACTGAAATGTTATACTGTCTGTCTGTGCTAAAGGCTCTCAAGCATTGCTTTCGAGCCTGGAGCACTGTTTCAGACACTGCAGAAATTCACAAAGCAGTTGTGGGTGGAGGCAGTAAGATCACAGACCAGAACGTATCTGGAAGAGAAAGGCTTGAAAACTTGAAGAGTGACCCCCATTTCATGAGAGTAGTTTCACCCAAAGAGTGACTTACTTACTGGGTGTCTGACACCACTCTAAGTGGGCACACTGGCTTGCTCCTTTACGTGGATCCATTGCTGCTTTTCTAAAGTCAGGGCACTGCTTTGGCTTGTTGAGGACTTTGTTATCCATAGATACCATTTGGGTAATGGAAACTTTGCTGCAGTGACAAAAAGAAACTGCTACCTAACATAGAATATTACATTGCCTAGCTAACTAGAAGGTCAGTTCAGGTATCTGAAATCCCTTGCTCTCTGCATGGCTTCCCACTTCTCAAACACGTTGGAGCTCCTACAGCATCCTGTTTCCTCTACCTAGGAGGACAACGTATTTTTTGAGAAACAGGACCTGGTCCACTGAGGTCAGTGGGAAGTCACCCATAGGTTCT